>NC_062282.1:12353823-13578210 GCF_902655055.1 Lutra lutra
TCTCTTCTCCTTAGCAGGTCTCCACCTTCCCTCTGGAGATAATTTTATTTGTTCCTGATGTACTTCTTTGACTGTACTGTATACAATGGTATATTCTTTTGTTTTTGTTTTTTCACTTGAAAATATATTTTTGTCTTCATTCTTGAATGATAGGTTATTCATGTATGAAATTCTCAGTTAATGGTTATTTGTTCACAACATTTTAGATATCAATCCACTTTGTTCTAACTTCCATTGCTATTATTGAGAAATCAGTGGCCTAATTATTGTTCCTTAGTGATTAATCTTCCCTTTCTCTTTCCTATGATCTTCTCATGATCAACAATATGTAATCACTTACGGCTGTAAATGTCTTCTTTTATAACTAGCTTAAATCTTTAATATGTTAAAAAGATCATTTTCTTAGTTTTATGAGAATTATATATGATTATTCACCACTCCTTTATTAAGTATTTCATTTAATTAGCAAATTATTGAACATGATGTACATGCCTGGAATTGTTGTAGGTACCATGAATGGCAGAGCAAACAAAAGAGGAGACCCAAGTTCTAATACAGCTTATTTTCTACTTTAGATGATCAAATTCTGCCTCATTCTTTCATTGGCTTTAAAAATATTGAGATCACTTGCGATTTTTCTCATGTGGCTTATTTTTCACCCCTTAATAACTCTAATTTTTCTCATAAAGTTCCTTAACATCTACTTTGCAACCTTGAATCTGTCAAAGTATGCTACTGACAAGTCTGTGCAAGGCTTTAATTAGGATTTCGGGGGTCTCACATGTAAATGTTCTCTTCAATTTCAGAGATACAATGAAGCATCCAGAGAGGAATTCAGGATACCAGGACCTGATCCTCAGTCAAGCTTCAACAGCAGAGTGATCTTGAACAAATTCCTAAGCCATTCTAAGTTCTAATTTCCTAAATGTTAAAATAAAGTGGTTTCAATGACTCTTTGGGTTCTTCTAGTTCTACTACTTTATTTTTCAGAGTAGTATAAAGTTGATGCTTTTGTGATGAGTCCTGAAACACATCCTCTCCTATTCAGTTGAGTTGAAGAGTGCTTCTTGCCTAAGACATTTGTATCAGGAATGACCTCATCTTCAAGGACAGAAAACCAACTTCTTCATGTGATAATACATTTTAGCTAGATGAATACAGGGTTGATGTAGCTGTTTACATGTCACCAAGAGCCTAGGCTTCTTCTACCTCTTTGCCATTGTTTTAAGAAGCATTTGTTTTTGCTGTTGTGAGATGGCAGCTGTGCCCCAGAGCACTGCAGCTCCAGGGCAAACAGCAAAACGGGAAAGGAAGAAGAAGATGAAGAGGGAAAATGGGCCGTAGCTACAAAGTCTTTTCCTTTTTAAAATCTTTCTTGGGGGACGCCTGGGTGGCTCAGTTGGTTAAGCAGCTGCCTTCGGCTCAGGTCATGATCCCAGCGTCCTGGGATCGAGTCCCACATCGGGCTCCTTGCTTGGCGGGGAGCCTGCTTCTCCCTCTGCCTCTGCCTGCCATTCTGTCTGCCTGTGCTTGCTCGCTCTCCTCTCTCTCTGACAAATAAAAAAAAAAAAAAAAAAAGTTTAAAATCTTTCTTGGAAGTTCCCTCCACTGACTTCATGAACATGCAATTGTCCAGAACAATGTCACATGGTTATTTCTGCTAGTAGCCATGAAAAGCTGAGTATTTTCAGCCTTTCCAGTAGAGGAAACTAACATATTTAAATCCTAAATCATCCTTACTCATCTCGACCTCATGAAAAAAAAATAATAATGAAGACTTGGGTACAGGGAACCATGGGCTAAGAAAAAACATCCAATCAACATAAAAGCAAACAAGACAAAATTTAATGAGGAAATGTAAAGATTAACTGAAAGAGTATGCTTTTGAATAAAATCTGTTTCCTTTACACTCTCTCTCTCTCTCTCTCTCTCTCTCTCTTTTAAATCATGCCAGATGGTTCTCTTGAGAAAAAAAGCAAGGTGCCTTCCATTACCTTTGTTCTAATACATGTATATAACCTTACAATGAAGAGAGAGGTTGAGATTGATTCAGTTGGAATTTAATGTGGTTTCTTTCTGTTCTAAAGCTACAATGTCACTTACTTGACAATAATCACACAACTTGTAATTATATACAATGTAATGCATGTTGTCAATCAATCAAGTTTACTCTGTGGACTGCTGTTTGCGTGGGTGAAAGTGATGATAAATAAATTCTCCACTAGCTTTATATATAAATATGTATACACACACACACACACACACACATATAAATCCTCTCCAGTACACTTGTCTCTTAATGTTTAAGGTGTAACACTAGTCTGACTACTTACTGCTTCAAACATGGTGTGACGTAAAAAAAAAA
Source organism: Lutra lutra (assembly GCF_902655055.1). NCBI lineage: Eukaryota > Metazoa > Chordata > Mammalia > Carnivora > Mustelidae > Lutra > Lutra lutra. The sequence continues at coordinate 12,356,189 of NC_062282.1, forward strand.
AAAATATATGGCATGATCTGATGAAAAGTGTATGAGATTAAGGACCACAAGATCTGGATTCCAGTGCTTGCTTCTATGAATTTCATCAATTTTATTATCTCTCCAAATAAGAAAGGGATCACTACCCACACCACATAATTATAGTAACAATGAGAATAAGTTCATTATAAAACTGCATACTTACAGAAAATTAACATTTAGCATTCTACCAATTTCATGAAGAAATAGACAAAGAAATCATTACTTTTCAATATGATCATCACTAAAATGGAAATGTATGTACAATGGTGAAAGAGCAGTTATAAAGAGTACCTAAATCTGTGCCAGAAAATAAGAAGGGCTGCTCAGAGGATGCCATCCTGAACTGTGACTTTTAAAAACATGAAACATCTTCTAGGAGGATAAGAAGTGAGAGAGTTCCAGGAAGAAGGGGAGAAGCCAAGAACTACTGTTGGCTCACAACAGCCAAATGCAATGTATAAGAAGTGTGATGGATGGATGGACAAGTAAGCAAAGGTCAGATCATAGAGAACCTTACATGCCTAATTAAGGAGGCATGCTTTATTGTGTGGGACATGAGGAGAGTAAAAAACTTTGAGGAGGGTAAACAACAGAGTGCACAGAAACTGAAAGAGAAAGAGAAAGTGAATGATCCTGTAACATCGTGCAGAATGGACTGGAAGAAGCTGGGAAGCCAGTGCACAAGCCATTGCAATTTTCCTAAATGGGATGATAAAGTCTACACCATGAATATGTCTGGGAGTGGGTGGTGGATTGGAGATAAATTTGGGAGGAAAATTAACTAGATATTTTAATTAATTATAAAGAGAAAGACAAGAAACTGGTTGATATTCAGGGTTTTGGCTTAAAATGAGTGACTGGATATTAGTAGCATACTCTAAGAGAATTTATAAGACAGTGACAGAATTGGAGGAGTCAAGAGTAAAGTTTGAAACATACTGAGTTGGAAATGCAGACAAGGTAAGGGAGGGGATTGTGGATGTTCTAAATTGAGATGTTTAGACAGCTGTTGGATGTCCTTTCATCCACTCAGTTGTTTAACACTCATTAAACACCTATGGACCAAGCAATGGGTTGGGCAGAGGGAATGTGAGAAGTGAAGACATGGATCTCTCAAGGATTTTATTGCCTCATAAGAAAATGGTCATATAGAAGCTGAAGGAAAACATACATGTTAAGATGAAACTAAATACAGAACATGGGCCTAATAAATGGATTCAATCCTTGGAGGGAAGACTTGAAGGAGAGGCCCATTATTTGAGAACATCAACATGAAAGATATTGGTGAACCCATGGACATCACGGGAATTGCACATGGAAATGTGTACAATGAGGAAAAAAATTGAAGTGTGAACCTAGGACTCATCAAGAAGCTTGAGAAAGGGGAGGCAGGACAGAGAAGCACTTAAGAGCAGGGAGTTTATTGTAAGAAAGACCAGGATTTGAATTCCAACTCTGCTTCTGTCAGATGAATGACCTCGTAAAACATACTCAACCTCTCTAAGGATATTTTATCATCTGAAATATGGGTGTGGTGTTATTAGGTCTGACTCAAAGGGGTATTGAAATAATTAGGGATATAATGTTTGAAGGCTACAAAGCACTAAGCACTAATTTTGAACATAATTTTATGTTCAAAAAAATGAAAAATGTTTTCAATCTTCAATGACATTGGGCCGTGAGAATTTGAAAATGAAAATAAAAACACAGAGACAATCCTGTTATGGAAACTAGGAAAGAACAAAGTTTCCAGATAGAGTCAGTAGTCATCAGTGGCAGGTGCTGCTGGAAGGTTAATATATGAGGAATGAAGATTGTGGGGTTGGGAGATAGGAGGCCGATGGTGATGTTAATGCACATAGTTTCCAAGTCCGCTGGGGCTATGTTATAGTCATTTGAAAAGTGAATGGTGGGTAAAGCAGTGCAAAGAACAAGGAACAGTTTTTCTTGCACGACTTTTTTTTTTTTCCCCTAAAGGGAAGGGAAATAGCTTGAGTGAGACAAAATGTAAAGGATTATGCTTTACCTTTCCTTTGTGATGGTTAAAACTATCTTCCATGTGGATACAAGAGAATCAGTGATGAGGAAAATGGTGAATTAACAGGAAAGAAGAAATACTTGATGGGTTGAGGGCCAGAGACTGCTGGGGACATAGGACCAGAGCATTCTGGCTGGATGAGCTTTGAAGAGAACCTAAGTCAGCAGGGATGGAGGAATTATCTTGATTAGGTCATCTGTATATGCTGAGTTTCAGTTTCCACTGAGATGAGGGGTTCGTGCCTCCAGGGGTCAAGCAGGTGGTTTACATGAGTGAAGCTGGCCTACTTTAAGCACATCTGCAGATGTTACATGAGTGGTGGGATTTAGTTGGAATTGGAGCTCCCAGGCTCCTCAGGCCCAGCAGGTTGTACCTTATAGAAATGTCGAGGCCAGGTTTGTGAGATGTTCCAGTTCTTTAAAAGAAGCCAAAAGCTTGGACATTATGTAAAATATCCTGAATTTTATTTTGGTCTACATTTAAGAGGGAAAGAAAAGACAAAGCCCAATCTTCCCCCACACCCAAAAAAACCCGAAAAAAACAAAAACCCATCTGCATACCAGAATTGGTCCAAGAACCACTAGGTCATAACCTCTACCATGGGAGAGGAGAGGAGAGTACAGAGGATGGTAGAGGTTCTATAACAGAAAATAGGTGTCATGTGATTAGGGTCAAGGGAGCATCAGTCACTGAACCAGGAAGGCAAATACACAGATGGACACACATGGTCAGGGGTCAGCAGACTATGAACTATTAGTTTTCACTATAAATGAAGACATTAGTGGAGGTAAGAAGAAAGGCTATGTCACCTTTCATCTTCTGAAGTTGTTTCTCTTTTCTGTCTCCACCTTGCCTTGGCACGTGCACACACAGGCAATCTTGCACATGCTCACATGTTGTACAAGGGACAACAAGAGACATGTTGTACACTCCAGACGCATGCAGGCTTCTCTCTCCCTTACCACTGCTGCACTCTGCTCCCCCTCCATTCCTTGGTACCAAAGACTGAAGTGTAGAATGGACAAAAGGGAGTAGTACAAACTAGAAAGAAAAAGGAGAGCTCAATCTAACTTCATCCTTTTTCCCCACCACACCCCACCCTTAGGCTTGATGAAAAGGATGGCAGTTTCCTACATTACAAAAATAAGTTACATTCCATTAATGTTATAATCTTCTTGGCCCCATCTTTAATCTGGCAAGCCTGGAAAACATGGAAAGTTTACATATTGAATAAAGACTTTTAGATTAGCTCATGTTTTGTTTGGAAAATGCTTGACTCTGCCTGGAGATAATATAGTAATGCAGTTCCTTTATAGTGTGTGTGTGTGGGGGCGGATACTGTGACATTTCCTAAACATAATAACCTCGTGGCTTCTTGGGATGGAAAGTGTCTAGAGGAAACCTGCAAAAAGTTGTTTTGTAAACTCAACAGAAACTTGAGATAAAAATGTCATTGTTGGCTCTAACTGCAGTAATTGCTTAAGAAAGTACCACACTTATATTTAAAAAGATTTGAGAATAAAGTATTTAATCATCACATACTGAATTCTATCTGTAGCTTTTTAGTAGGAAATGTTCAGTTTTAACATATTTCTTGTATTTTCCTATTGTGGTTAATTACGTTGCCTCTCTATTGTGGTAAACCCAAGTAGGACTGATATATATCAATGGGACAAGTTGGGGTCAGGAGGGAGACAAACCATAAGAGACTCTTAATCTCACAAAACAAACTGAGCGTTGCTAGGGCATGAGGGGGTATGGATAGGGTGGTTGGATTATGGACATTGGGGAGGGTATGTGATGTGGTGAGTGCTGTGAAATGTTTAAGCCTGACGATTCACAGACCTGTACCCCTGGGGCAAATAATACATTATATATTAATTAAAATAATAATTTAAAAAATGATGCCCAGATCACACTACCAAGGGTCTCTAAAACCATTGTGTAGGAGGGATTTCCAGTGTCTGCTCACTGCTGTGCCCTTGGTGACTGGTCCAATACCTGACTTACATGGAAGACTCTTCAGTTATTTATAAAATGAAAAAATGGGAGGTGTATCTGAGAGACATTATTTTGCATATAACCATTTTGTTACTTTTTAAAGTTTGATTTTTGTCTTCCTTAAATGATTTTCATAATTATTAGGTACTTACCTTTACATGCACATGATAACCATATTGTAGTATCTGCAGTAAATTTTTGTTGTGTCAACACAGCTCTTCCACATTGAACTGACTGGTTCTGATTTTTTCCACTTATTGCTGAAGTCCTTCAACATTTGCATAGACATAGCCAGGATATATGTTCTAGAAAATCCAAAGGGGGGCTTCAGTTCCCATTGTAACTATCCCAAGCTCTAGTCTGTAGAACACTACTATGACTCAAGATGTTATAACAATATTAAGTGTTCCATGCAAATGGCTTAGAAAATACTTCCCTGCCCTGCATTTATATTATTGTGCTAATTCTTGATATACTCTAAATCAAACTGAACAATCATGAAAAGGAAATTTGGACATCAATTTTCTTTCTGCCGCTTGTGAGAGTTCTCTTTATTTCTTTAAAATATACAGTAATCTCTAAAGTATGTGAAAATATATGACTGGTTAAGTGACCTAACAGAGTCTTCTGTTTCCAATGTATATTTTTCTAAGCCAAAACCGATACTCTTTGGAAAGTAGGGAAACAGATGCAGACACCCACTTTAGTGACCATTTTCATTTTGTCTGTGATAAATTCAAAATCCCCAATGGTACACTGTGTTGTCTTCATAGAGAACTCATTCTACTTTGAACATGAAATGTTCAACCCTCTGGTATTGGCAGAAAATTGTGTCTTGACATGCTTACATGCCCCAGAATATGAAACATTTTGGAGATTAGAGAAAATTTGATATTGTCTGTGTCAACATGGTATGAACTGTGCTTTATAAGAAACTAAAATTCTGTTTCTATTAGGTTCACATACGTTGTTCCACTCTTGGGGAAAGAAATATGTGTAGTAAACATGTGAACAGAGCTGTTGAGAACTGACGGGCCTTATTTAATTTACTTCAAACACTAAATGCATATTGTCTTCTTAAAGAGCATAATGCACCTAAATTTTAAAAGTTAAACTGCTAAACTGCAAAACGGAATAATACATATGATTGGGAATTCAGTGTCCCATGTTTTATCCATACTTCTCTCTTAGATGTGTTCTGGGAGGTTAATAAAACTATTCTAGGTCTCAGGGTTTTTTATGGAAATAAGAATATCACAGGGCAGGATACAGACAGCTAGTCCTGGCTGTGTCTGCTTCAAGATCAAGAACAAAATAATTTTTAAAAAATAATTTGACTGTATCAGGTCAGGAACTAACCTGTGCAGCTTGATTTCCTAAGATTCGGAGAAACCAAATTTATAAGATCATGGGTTCTAAAGTTTATAGAGTGATGACAGCATAGACTCTAAAGAAAAGCATCAAAATGGACAAAAGGACAAAGGAAAATCAGGCATGATCACACTGATAAACTTTCCTGCTCAATCCTGAGAAAAGCATTGAAAGATATAGAACTGCATATGCTGTCAGAACCCAAGTGTATTCACTGTCACTGTTTTACAAAAGAGCATGAACAACGCTAAAAGGGATAGAGTTTCTTGGACCATTTAATGCATTTGGATGATGTCAAACTTGAGTTATGTGTGGGACTCCAGACTTTCCTAGACTATTGTGATTCCAAGGTAGTCACCTGCATCTGAATTATACAGCTTAGATTCCCATCGGCAGAAATAATAGAAATAATTATACACACACACACACAGTAGGACACTTTCAGGCTTTGAGAGTAGTCTTCAACAAAAAAAAAACATCTTTCAATTAGTAATCTTTCTTGTTGAGAGGACCATAAATTTCCTATTCTTAGATTATTTCCCCAAAATAGACATTGGGTGCTTCTGGAATGATCTGGTTGCAGAGAAAGCCTTGTTGCATAAAAATTTATCTATTAGGGTGGACAGAGATGATAGTTTGTGTTTCCCATAGCATTGCCTTTTCATGTGAATACAAGAAGACTACATTCCTCAGAATCTTTTGTTATGGGGTTAACGCTATGAAACTGGCCAACGTAATGTGCATGGAAGGGATGTTTGCTTTTCCCAGGTCTGGCGCTTAAAAACATCCTTTGAGAGCAGTTCAATCAAATGCATGAGTTATTTGTGAGAATACTAAGTATAGTTAGAATGAAGTATTCTTGCTTGTATTGTACAAGCTTTTCATATCTCTGGGATTGAATTCCCAGAACCAACCAGCCAGAGCTGCTCAAACTCCACCACACTTTGTGTGAATGAGAAGTAGACATTTTTGTATTACATCACAGATTTGGGGGTTTGTCTATTGCAAAAACTAGCATTATTGCTCTCACTAATAAACTCAAAAAATAATCAAGTAAAGTGGCAGTCAAATACTTCCACCAAATTTGGTCCCATTAAATATTTTCATGTTGGTTGATTTCATTAATAATGGGACAAAATGTTCTCAGGTCCCTTAGGCACTTACCAGTAGTCTAGGAATGTGGTATCACATGGAAACAGAATAATAGAATAAATGTGTAAAAGGGCCATAGGATGTTATTTTGTTTACCTTAATGGAAGCCTATTCATAGCCAGATTTTTAGTTCAGTGTGAAATAAATTATTTTTAGTCTTTGGGCTCAGGGAGCTTGCAAATGTACATTATGGTTGATTTCTGGGAATTGTGTCCCAGAGAGATGAGGATGTTGTACAATTCAGGCAAGAATACGTAATTTTAAGTATATTTACTATTCACTAATGAATACTCAGATCTGTCTCATGCTTCCATTTCCGTCAGCCTCATGCAGAGTTAATCTACATGTTACAGTCTGTGGAGAGATGGAAAAATGTTCATTGTAATCACTAGAGGTTACCAAAAATAAGATAATTTTCCTGCCAAATAAATAAACACTCTTGGGAAAAATGGCACTTTTGAATTTAGGAACAGATTGATATGCCTAACCAGCTGATGATGTGAGGGAGGTGGTGGGCCAAGTGGGAGAAGAAAAGACCTTGGGCTGGAAAGTACTGCTCAGTTCTTTCCTAACAATGACTCGCCTGTGACCTTAACACTTACGAGGAATCCCTTAGTCTTTGAGACTTTAATAATTTGTAACATGGCGATGTTAATAACTGCCTGGTCTATTTCACGTGGTTGTTTTAAGTTACAAATGAGATAATATACATGAAAGAGCTTTACAAAGTGTTATACCAATGCGTTATTATAATTAATTTAGGGTTCTTAGAGAGTCATGAGTGAAAGTCGAAAAAGCACAGATGTGTGTGTCCTTCATTTAGTAGCTATGGAGGCTCTACAGAGGGGCTGCAGGAAGGGGGCGCACAAGCAGGTTTCAACCCAGTGCTCATTCCTTAGCGTGAAGAAGTTGGGAATCCTCCTTGCTTACAATGCTGGCAGTTGGGTACTGTGTGTGTTCTAACCTCAGAGAATAAAATGCTATTTCTCCTCTAGATTAATTAGTCTTTTAAGATGAAGAAAATAGGCAGACTTTGCTGGAGGGGCTTTCAAAACTGAGAAGAGAAAGCCTCCCAGATACAGACAGAAATCATGTGATGCAGATCATAAAATTTCTGCAGAGCTGGATTTAATTAGAAATTGCTGGAACTATTTGGCATGCAAACAGCTGCTGTCAGGGCTGCACAATATTTCCCGGCCTTGGAACAGCTGTATGTAGTTTTTCTTTCTCTTTCCAACTAGCCCTATGAAAGCCTGTTATGTGCTGGCACGGGTTCGGAGTTATTCTCATGAGCTAATCACATCACCTTAGACAATACATGAAAACGATTTGAGTATTTTATATCTAAACAGTCCTTTATCTTTTTCTGTTGTTGAAATTTCTTAGAATGTTTTCAGTGTGAGCTTGTGAAGTTTTTTGGAGGGAAAATATTTCTAAAGTACCCTGGAAGCTCCCGCAGGATGGCAGTGGGTTCTGTTACGCGACGAGCCGGTCCAGTTTCAATGTTCTTCGACTCACACGTGAGCTGGAGGCACTGTTTTGCTCAGGCATTGAGAATGTGTCACTGATTGGGGCGCCTGGGTGGCTCAGTCAGTTGTGCATCCAACCCTTGGTTTTGGCTTTGGTCATGATCTTAGGGTCATGGGATCAAGCCCCTTGAGGGGCTCTACTCCTGCGTCTGGCTATACGCTCTTTGCAGAGTCTGGTTGAGACTCCCCCACCTCATTCTCTCTCAAATAATTAAATGAATTAAATCTTTTTTAAAAAGAATGTGTCACCAATTAAAATGAGACAGAGGGACAGGGGGCCTTTAAATTTTATACTAGGGTGACCTGGGTGGCTCAGTCGGTTAAGCGGCCACCTTCGGCTCTGGTCGTAATCTCAGGGTCCTGGGATCGAGCCCCGCCTCGGGCTCTCTGCTCAGCAGAGAGCCTGCTTCTCCCTCTTCCTCTGCCTGCTGCTCTGCCTACTTGTACTCTCTATCTCTGTGTCAGATTAAAAAAAAAATTTATACTAGAAAATCAGATATGTAGAGGGACAATGTTTCTCACACTGCTCAGCCACCATGCGATGTGGGTTCTGGTGGTCAAAGGAGAATAGAGTGAATGTTCCTGTGTAGCCCAACCCCTCTACCCAGGGCAACAAATTCCAAACACATACTTCACTGGCAATCAATAGTATCATACAGTCATATACCCAGGAGGGCAGAGCGTATGCGTGCACGCGCGCACGTGTGTGTATGTGGGAACCTTTATGAAGCATCCATGGGGTCGTGCTGACTCTGCTGTGGGCTTGGTCCTGACTCTGGCCGTGCAGATCCTCTCCCCCAAAGCGACTGTAAAGCTGTGCATAATGGGCACAACCAACCATGTCTAGCACTCTAAAATCTGACCAAAAGCATGCAACAAATTGACAAGGATTAATTTGACAAAAGCTACTGCAACTTGGTTAAGAACACTGTGAGTCTCAGGCCTCATTCTCAAGGCTGTTGCAAACACCCCCCAGTTCTCCAGTGTGGTAGTTCATCAAGGGCAGACAGGGCAGCCATCAAACCCACGAGCTTAACTGTCCCTGCAGAAAGCCATTCACCTGGAATGGAATATTGTCAGTTAGAGGAGCAACTTTGTGGCAAGGCGACAGAGAAGGCCAGCAGCTCTGTTCCTCTTAGAGTGTGAGCACATGTCAGACAAGCAATATTCAGGTAGATCAGCCAGGGATTTAGAAGGAATTTTCAGAATATGAGAAAGCTTTGGGAGCTTGCTAAGTTCTGCTCTATCCCAGATGGACTGGAGGCTGTGTGCCCGCACTGCACAGATGCAAGCAGTCCTCCACTATGCCCTTCATCCCAGCAGATGGAGGCTCAACACGGGTGCAGAGGAGGCAGAGAGAGTCAGTCGGTAGGCACCTCGTTGAAGGTCCTTGTACACTAAGGACATGGGGCTACATCCAGTGGGCAGGGAGATGCCACTGTGATTTTGGAAGAACCACTCTTGCAGCCATGTTGAACCAGAATTCGAACCAATTCTTCCAATTGTGGTCCACTTGTCCTCCAAAGATAGAAGTGCATCAGAATCATCTAAGGGGGTCAGGATGTCTGGGTGGCCCAGTTGGTTAAGTGTCTGCCTTGGGCTCAAGTTATGATACCAGGGTCCTGGGATTGAGTCCCTCATTGGACTCCTTGCTCAGTGGAGAGTCTGCTTCTCCCTCTGCCACTGCTCCTCCCCCAGCTTGTGGTCTCTCTCTGTGTCTCTGAAAAATAAAATCTCAAAAAAAAAAAGTATCATCTAAGGTGCCATGAGAAATGCATATTCCTAGGTACCAGTTCAAACATACTTAATCAGAAGCCTCCAAGGTAAGGCCCAAGGAATTGGCATTTTTGCAAAAACGTCATGATTATGAAGCACTCTGAACCTCAAGACCTAGAGACAGAGTGTTGATTTGGGTGAAAAAGAAGTGTGAAACGAGGAACAGGAAATGATTTGAAGTTGTTTTTTGTTTTGTCTTATTTTGTTTTGTTTTTGAATAGAGAGGAAACATCCTGGTAGTTTCGTTATTTCAACTGCAAAATACAAAGTATGTGTGTCAGCAACTGAAGCTTTTCTTTTGAATGATAGAATATCATAGCTTATTAGGATCCAATCATGAAATACATGTTTATCGCACCAATTCCAAATGACAGGACTTGGTCACTAATTTAAAAAAAAAAGAAGTTATAATTACTAATCTTAATAATTGCATGATCGTGTAACTCACACAGATGTTTTGTGAATTAAAAGGGGAGACTAAAATAATTTATATCATAGTAACTTTCTGAAGTATTTATTTATTGAGCTGCAAGTTGATTTTATTATATTGATGGCCCTACTTACAAAACCATATTTAAAATAAATGCACTCTTTAATCCCCCTCACCTATTTCACCCATCCCCCACCCACTTTCCCTCTGGGACCCATCCATTTGTTCTTTATAATTAAGAGTCCGTTTCTTGGTTTGAATCTTTTTTTTTCTTTGTTCATTATAAAACTATTTACTTATTTATTTTAGAGAGAGTGGGAGTAGGAGAGGAAGAGGGAGAAAGAATTTCAAGCAGACTCCATGCTGAACACAGAGCCTAACACGGGGATCAATCCCAGGACCCTGAGATCCTGACCTGAGTAGAAATCAAGAGTCCAACACTTAACTGACTGGGCCACCCAGGTACCCCCAAAACCGTTCTTTAAAATAAAACTATTAAAAGAAAAAATAACATAGAACCATCGCATTATATTAAAAGGAAATTCATTTAGATGATCACATCTGGAGATTTAAAGTAACATGAGTAGTATAGTCATTCCTAGAATACATTTTCTTTTTTTTCTTTTTTAAAGATTTTATTTATTTACTTCACAGAGAGAGATCACAAGTAGGCAGAGAGGCAGGCAGAGAGAGAGATAGAGGAGGAAGCAGGTTCTCCGCTGAACAGAGAGCCCGATGTGGGACTCGATCCCAGGACCCTGAGATCATGACCTGAGCCGAAGGCAGAGGCTTAACCCACTGAGCCACCCAGGTGCCCCCTAGAATACATTTTCATCCTTCAATCAGTTTTCTCAAACTTCTCTTTCTAATGCCATGTTACTGGTATTTTTCTAAAGAATTTTAAATTTCAATATAGCCTTATTTTTTCCCATAAAATGGTATACCATCTTCCTTAAGGTTGTACTTTATGATTAAGAAATATACAAATCTTGGCACAGTCAATCGACACTTTTCTGCACACCATAATATTGCTAAAGAACTCTCTCCCTTCAAGTGTTAAGATACCTGGTAATTCAGGTAAAGTTGCAAAAGTAGGAATTATCAGTTCTCATATTTTTCCACAGTGAAGTCTATAAATATTTCAGCTCAAATATTTTCATGACTACTCTCTTTTTACTTCTATTCATCATACTTTTACTTGACAGTATTTTTATAAGACAAAACATGTCTAAATTTTCTCAATGATTCTTTTGAATGTTTTACCATATGTAGATGCTGTAAAATCGTTGGTGTTCTTAATTTTGCTCCATTGTGATACAGAATATATATTTGTCTAAAATAAGAACTCCATCAAATATACATTTTCCTAAAATAAGAACTCCATCAAATATACATTTTCCTAAAATAAGAATTCCATCAAATAAACATTTTTCTAAAATAAGAACATTACATGGAAAATCCAAAATCAAGTTACTCTAAAGTTCAACTATAAAATGTCAAAAGTAAACCAGTGCTTTAGTTTCCTATTGGTACTGTAAAAAGTGAGCAAAAATTTATTTCCTTAAAACAACACAAATTTATTATTTTACAGTTTTGAAGTTCAGATATTCAATCCTGGTTTTATGTTGGGGCTACAATCAAACCCTGGCAGGGCTGTGTTCCTTCTGGAGGCTCTAGAGGAAAGCCCACTTCTTGCCTTTTCAGTTTTTAGAGTCTGTCTGCTTTCCTTCCGTGGTGACCTACTTCCATTTTCAAAGCTAGCAAAGGCCAGTTGAGTCTCTTTCTCAGGCATCACTCTGATGCTGATTCTTCCTTGGCCTCCCAGCTCTATCATGAAGGATAATTGTGACTACATTTGACCCACCTGGATATTCCAAGATAATCTCTCTATTTTAAGGTCAGTTTATTAACAATCTTAATTTCCCTTTGTCATGGAATATAACATATTCATAGGCTCTGGGGATTAGGACATGCACATCTTTAGCAGGCTATTTTTTTCGCTATTATACCCTGAATGCTATATTTGATAAGGAGGTATCACTTGTAGGAAAGTGTTAGCAAAAAGAGTTGGGATATTGGTGGTCAATCTGTAGATTTAAATGCACATCTCACATTATGGTGAGAACCCTACTCATAACACATGTGTATCCTACACTACTAGACAAGACCATAGCAGAAGTTGAAAGTGGAAAGTAGAGATCTACTAAACATATTTTGGTATAAATACCAACGGTAAAATGTAATTAAAACATTAAAAGTCAGGGCAAATTCTAAACTGTGTAGGATGTCAGACAATAGGTATAAAGTGGGAATCTCATAGGTAAACCAGGATGTATAATCAACTTGCACATGGGATAGATACTGTTCTTATTACCTTTCTTCCCATTTTACAATGGAAAATTAAGCCTTGGGAATGGGTTGAGGGTGGGTGGGTAAGAAACTCAACCAAGTTCATACGTTCAGTAAGAAGAGCTTATAAATTTAGTCCTAGAGCTAGTGTTTTATTTTTTATTATTTTTTAAAGAGACAGAGCAAATGAGTGGGGAGGGGGTAGAGGGAGAGAGAGAATCTTTTTTTTTTTTAATATTTTATTTATTTATTTGACAGAGATCACAAGTAGGCAGAGAGGCAGGCAGAGAGAGAGGGGGAAGCAGGCTCCCCTCTGAGCAGAGAGCCTGATGCAGGGCTCGATCCCAGGACTCTGGGATCACGACCTGAGCCGAAGGCAGAGGCTTTAACCCACTGAGCCACCCAGGCACCCCTCTTTTTTTCTAATTTTATACCTAAAACTTTTTTTTTAACTTTTTGGTATTCAGAAATCAACATTAGTGACAGAGTTTACTTTTAATCACAGAATTCTTCCTAGAGCAGGAGCATAGGGGAAGCTAATTCCTTAAAAGAAAAAAAAAAAAAAGTCTACATGTAAAAATTCCACTGTTTGAGCATTGTGATCAATTTACCGAACTTTTGATGATCTTCTGCCATGTAAATCCTTAATGTCACCTTTAGCTACAGCTTGCTTCCTGTAAGTCATCATTTTCTTTCTCATGGACCCTAAAAGTTCATCTTATGTCCATTCCTTTTCCAGAATTTTCTGGGGGCTTCATACTCCTAAGAGCAACAGCACAACCATAGCAGAATAGAATATTTTGTGGTACTAATCTTTGTATTTTTCACACAATATTCCCCACCCCCACTTTACATAAAAAAAAGATGGCGCCCATAGACAGGACTAAGAGTAAGAAAGACCTATGACCTCTGGCATGTAGTGCTTGGGCTAAGTAAACACAAGTGGTATGGTATTCAGACCAAATGTTTGACCAAAAGCAGCAACGAAAGTGAAATTTCATTTTCACCTACAAAACTATAAAAGGTACCCCTGATTGGAGGGAAGGACAAAGGAGCATTTTAAAGATTTATTTATATATTTTTAGAGAAAGAGAGAGAGTTGGGGGTAGGGTGGGATGAGAAAGGGTAGAGGGAGAGAATTGACAACAGACTTCCTGCTGAGAGCAGAGCCCCACCTGGGGTTCGATCTCAGGACACTGAGATCACCACCTGAGCTGAAATCAAGAGTCAGACCCTTAACTGACTGCACCCGCCACCTGGACATCCCAAGGAGGTGTTGTAAAATATTAGTGAATTAATAGAAAATCTGAGGTATGGTAAGACCAACAGATCAGGAGACAGCTGCCATTGAAAGGATAGTTTATTACTCATAGTACCCAAGGAGAAAAGACACACCAAACCGTGGGGTCAGTTGGGTGTCAGAGAGAGTGGGAGAAACAGGGTAAGAGACTTTCCTGTGGTTTCTACAGGGAAAAACAGGTAAGGCAGGATAAGCAGGATTTGGACTGGTTAGTTTGAATAATTTTCTTGGGTTCTGGGGCATAGTGGCTGCCCCTAGTTATCTGGTACCAGGCTGTTGGGTAATTAGGGCAGGTGGACAAGCCCTAGTAGGTGAAAAGCCTAGTAGGTGAGGTGGCTGAGCTCTGGATTTATTAGTTTGTATTTGAAAAGCACACTTGGTGAGTCGCTTACTATCCCTAGCTATTGGCTCACCCTGGGAGGGAAAGTTCCTACATGGTCAGCAAGGCCCCATTTAATCAAAGTATCAGAATACAGAAAATTAGACACTGCTATGACAAGGAGGGATTTGCTCCCTCATTCCTGGCATTAGTAAGATCTAAGACAGGTACCTCGGGCCTCAGAACTGAAAAGGCTATATTATTTATATATTATTATATAATAAATTACTACAAAATTTAGCAGCTTAAACCAATAAAGACTTACTATCCTATAGTTTCTGTGGTCAGGATTTAAATTCACTTAAACTGGGTCCTCTGCTCAGAGCTCCTCATAAGTTTTCCATCAAAGTGTTGGTCATGGCTGCAGTTACCTCATGTCTTGACCTGGGAGGGATTTGCTCCCAACCTCACTCATGTGATTTTGCAAGGATTCAGCTCCCTGTGGGCTATTGAACTAAGGACCCCAAGTCTTCTCTGGCTGTTCCTTACCATGTGGGCTTTTCCACTGGGAAGCTCATAACATGGCAGCTGGCTTCCATGGGAGAGCTTGAACAACACAGAAGCCAGAATCTATTTGCCACTTAACATCAGAATTTGCATCCCATCATTTTTGTTGTATTACATGTATTAGAAGCAGTTACTAGGTCTATGCTACAGTTGGGGGAACATGACTATCAGTTTGCCTCTCACATGGACAAGAGTTCAACCTTCTGGCATTGTGTCAAGGAAGAAATCAGACCCTAGAGAAGGATGTCAGCACCTCTGCATAAAAATATGGACAGATTTGGAACAATGTCACTTCCCAAACATAGCAGAGAGGTGGCAGAAAGTCTCTGCCCCCAGACCTGATTGTCTATACAATAAACTATGTAATTTAGTGGTCAGACCCCTGTCCCCTCTTCCTACACTAAGGCCTGTGAGCCTATAGCAAGTTTGAGTTGACCTGGGGATTGAGGAGGTGATTTATCAGGGTGACCACATATGGACACTAGGATATATTCAAGAGTATGGAGAATTATCCTGGAATAACCAGCCTAAGCCAGGTCATAAGCAAACCAGATCACAGAGTCACCCAGATTAACTCTAAGGAAGATAGATCTGTTTTTTGCCATCCTGATGAAGGGAGGTTCAAAATGGAAGCCAAGTTGGGATACAGAAAATAAAGACTCTGGAGTGCAAGTAGACCTTCTATGTAAGTCATTTCCCTTCTAAGAGTTTTATAGCTGGATCCCCCAGGAGAAATATTTGTTGGGAGGAAAGGGAAAAGTTGCCCATAATCACCGTAATCACACTTGGTCATCCCAGGCATTGTTTGTACTGCTACCCACTTGCAGAAGTGTATCTCCACATCCATGATGCCTAAGTGCAGAGAGCCCATTGCTCACCCAGCCCCAGGAGTGTGTTTCTTCCATCTGTACCTGCAGGTGGAGTTGGGGCAGAACAGGACCATGGAGCAGTCCGTGGGGCAGCACAGTCCTGTGGAGCAGAAGGCTTCTGCTCTCCCTGCCTGTCAGTGCTGGTTAGCACTGGATTCATGCTCCAAAACCCTCTCTAAATCCTTTTCCTGAAAAGAGAGACATTTTAGCAGCAGCTGCAAATAATGAGTTTTCCACCATACAGATGATAACCGAATATCTTTTGTTTGCCATGTGTGTGTTTTGAAGACTTTCAAGGTGTCCAGTCTGTAAGAACGAACAGATGGTGAATTAAACACCGATGGATTCTGGCGTCTCCTCATCACCAAATGTAATCACATTTTCAATAGCAAATAATCTCTGTTGTCACTCCAAGTATACCTCTTTGGGTAGGAAACAAATACTTAGATTAGTAGCTGTTCAATGTGAGAAAGCACACTTTGCATGGGTTTTTTGCTTTAGGGTTATAGATAAGAGACACCTCTATTTTATATTTTTAAAAGTCAAAGATACCATATAAAATAAACTAATTGGTTGAAAATTCAAAGGACTTTTTAGAGCGTAGATTTTATTTTCACCTTTTTTTTTCCCCTAAAGCAAAGAGTGATTAGGATCTCCATTAGTGCTTTTGCAATTTTTTTCTCCCTACATCTTCATTTTCTCCAGTAAAGTCTCCTCTATCTCCTATTGTTTCTTTTCATAAAGATGATATATCAATAACATTTCCTGGGAGATTTGTGAGTCTCCATTACAACTGACATTAATAGACCATTTTTTTCAATTATTACTATGCTTTTATATATATTCCATTTCTCAGGTCCTTGCGGACACAATTTCTGCCCAGCACTAAATCTATAGAATTTGCATAATAGAAGCCTTGTGTCTTTAAAACTCAACAATCTTGGGAATTTTCAGTACCTGTTACAAAGATCCTGAGAAGGGAATAATGCCAAGAATTTTTTTTTAAATGTAGTTTTTGAATAGTAAGATTTATAGAAGGTTTAGGTGTATTTTTTTTTATCAAATCTTTCCTTATCAATGGGATGTATAAAAGCTGGATATTCAGTGTGATCTCTCATGAAGTATTATGAACATAAACCAGGTATAACATTATATTCTGTATCTGACAGTGTAATTGGTACCAGGAATAGTTTCAGGAAATAGATCCTCAAAATGTGTTTCTGGGATTTGGTAACTCGTATTGGATGAGGGCTTGAATAACCTTGTTGCTGGGGGGAAATTGAACACTGGTAATCTATGGCATGTGGGAGCATCATGGTAATACATCACTGTGGTGACATGGGATGCAGTGCAGTATAGGGCAGGACACTGGGAGAGCCAGTGCCTGTGGCATTTAGTCACAATGGCAACTCAAGTAATTACAAAGGTTGTAGCCTCAGATGGCAGGATAGAAAGGAGTATTGTTCCATACCTCTTCACTAACCTCACCCTCTGCTTTGTGTTGGTCTAAGCCTATTGATGGTGAGGCTATTGGCCAGGAATGCCTGGGGCACTGGACGGGGCCCTACTACTTCTGGCAGCCCCCAAAGACATTTCCCAGATGGGAACCAATGTTGTGGTTAGATCAGCCCTTGTGCTCTTAACATGTTTGCAAGATGCACTTTGGCAGCAACTCTCAGGGAACTTTGAAAAAAGAAAAACATCTATTATACCCAAGTCCTGGAAGATATACCACACACCCAAGGGTCACACAAAGAGGTCTCAGGTAAGAGGGGAGGAAGCATGGACTTTGGGCTCTACGTTTATTGAGGTCGAGGGTGGGATGTCTAAATTTTAACAGGTTCACTCTATTGGTAAATTAAAACTTTTAGAAGAGGAATTAGGGCATGGGAAGAGAAAAGAGGGTCACTCAAGTGATCAGTTACTTAGGTGACCCAGGGTTTTGGGGGAGCTGCAGAGGGAGAGGGTGAACTTTAAGCAGGCTCCACGCCCAGCACAGAGCCCCCACATTGGGCCAAAATCAAGAGTCAGTGGTTTAACCAACTGAGCCATCCAGGAGTCCCATCAAGGGCTTTCTAAAAGGGGAACTTCATGGTGGGAGAGCATCTGGGCTTCTTATGTAGCTGTTTTACTAACAGCTGTGTCTGTTAGTGTCTGTAAATGTCTCTGAAATGGATGTCTTGGCAATGAAAAAGTTTAATATCAGGCACCTACACTACACTCTCCTATGGGGCAGAATGTATTTCCTATCCTCCCACCTCCAACTTTGGGCTTGACCATGGGCCTTGCTTTGGCCAATGAGCAAAAGCAATGTGAACAGAGGTATTAAAGAAGTGTTGTGTGTTTCTCCCTTCCATACTCCTGAGATCACTTTTAGAAGGGCTTAACTCTGTTAGCCACTGGTTCTCAGCAGGAGACAAGTGGGACAGATGTGATTCTCATCTGAGGCCAAACCCAACTGAACTTTGTCTCCAAGCAAAGCCACTTCTGCAATCCCCAGGCCTCAGATCAAGAAGCGAAAATGCTGTGTCATAAGCCACTGAGATTGGGGTAAGTGATTACATGGCATTCATGAGAAAGAGTATCCACTCACAGAGAACCAGAAAGTGCCAATGACAGCTTTCAAGTGGTCCCTCATCTCCTAAGATTTGGGGCAGCTAGGGAGAGGGTTAATCTGTGAGTCTGATTGTTAGGGTTTCAGAGGCACAGGGCCAGTTCAACACTGCAAACCGTCTCCTTCTGTAAAGTGGGACCTCCCTTGGAAAAGAGCTGGGAGCGGTGAAGACACAGTGCGTGCTGTCCTCTGGCACCTTCCGTCCTTGCCCAGACCAGCAGTGCTGACCTACTCTGTGCTGCTGTCTCTCATTTGTGCCCCAGGAACTGCCAGCCTGGCATGTCCCCTGCTCTCCAGGTCTCATTCACCTTTCCTTACAGAACACACTCCTTTCATTGTACCCATTCTTTCCCTCTCCTTGGCAGGGCTTTGGGTATATGTCAAGGAGAAGAGACACAGAGCCCCAGTTTCCTGTAGTCACTGAATTTCTTATTAAAAATCCAAAGCTTTAAAACGTCCTCTGAGTTCCTGAAGCATACTAGTTACATCTCAGCTCATCTCCATGCCTACGTCTGTCCATGCCTGCAAATTTTGGGAGTTCAATTGATCAATATAAAATTTTTGTTCCCATGGGAAGAACCATTTGACATTTGCAATCTTTTCCAAAGACAGAGAAAAGTGATAAAGCATGAGTGTGTCATTGAAATCTGGGAAGAGCCTTTGAAAGGGTTAAATATTTTCTAGGAAAACCCCAGACCAGAGTGAGACCTGGCCCCACTGGCTGCTTCCCACCCCAGGATCCCCAAATCCTGAAGAAGGCATATAAATGCTGGTGTTCTTCTGCCCTCCAGGTGCCTTGGGGTTCCAAGGAAGGCTCTTCCCTCTCACTTCTCATCACTACTTATGAATTATTATGGTTCCACTCCGCCAAATTGTTGGCTTCTCAAACTGTCCCAAGGAGTAAGAGGCTGACTGGAAAAGTAGATTGAGTCAGATGGTGAATGAGTCCATGAGCCCTGCTATGGAATTAGAAATTTACTCTATTGGGAGCCATTGTCATCAGTGGCAGGACATGGTCAGATGTGTGTTTTAGAAGAATATTTCTGGCAAAGTGTTAAGTCCAGGTTTGATGAGGTTAACACAGAGTATGGAGCAGTTAGGCTAATATTAAAACAATCAAGTGAACACACTTGTGTGCACCCCCTACTCCTTGGGACAAATTGAGAAGTCAACAATTTGGCAGAGTAGAACCATACTGTATGGTGACTAACATAACATAATTTTTTAACAAAAGGAGGGCACATTCTGTAATGAGCACTGGGTGTTCTATGTAACTAATGATCATTGAACTCTACCTCTGTAACCAATAATACACTACATGGTCATTAATTGAATATAAATTAAATTAAATTTGAAAAACAAAGGCAAAAACGAAACAAAATAACAAAACAAAAAACAACAAAAACATACAGACAAAAAAGTAAAACAATCAAGTGTAAGATATGATATAGCATTGAATTGGGAGAGAAGACAGACTCAAAAGATATCTCGGTGGTTCAATAGCTCGTACTTGCTGCATTATAACCTAGAAGCTCTTTTAGTTGTCACTGACAACCTCTCCTCCCATCCACAGCTCTCATGAGGGTCTAGGTAGTGGGAGGGATCTGAAAGAAAACTTACTAAATCTAAATGTTCATTCTCTCTAAGTGCCCTACTCATCTGCCCAATCTCATGATACCCTCTGCCTTCACCCCTGCTTCATGATACCTTCACATCCTATTCCCTCATGAGGGGTTCTATGACTTACATTGTATGAGAAAAATTCACTATTCACTTAAAGTTTTGTTGTTTAACCCTTTTCTTTATGAAATATCAGTTGGAACATAGAAAGCAGAAAGCATGTTTTGTGTTAAATTCACAAAAGTGCAAATGCAAATTACTCCCCCTTAATTAATGAAGAATAAGATGCATGTAAGGGGATCTCTTAGAAAACTGCTACTCACAGTTTAAACATTTGATATAATATACTGTTGGGAAAAAAATAAAAAAGACAAGAGCCACAAATGGAGTCACTTAGCTAAGTTCCCCATCAACAGACTGAGATGTAATATCTAACCTAATTATATTTCTGCCTTTCCCAGGAATGAAATCTTAAACTGGTCAGCCTGGAATTAACTGGTCAGCACTAGTAAGATAATCGGCCTTACTAGACCCAGGCCATTCCCTACAGGAAGGTGACCTTGCCACAACCAATCATTCTTAGCTAGTATAACTTACTTGTCTCCTTCCCTTCTGTCAATAAAATTCTCTCATTTTGTATAGCTCCTTGGAGTTCCTTTCTTTTTTAAAAAAATATTATTTTTATTTAAATTCAATAAAATAACATATGGTGTATTACTGGTTTCAGAGGTGAAGTCCAGTGATTCATCAGACTTATATAATACCTAGTGCCCATTACATTATGTGCCCTCCTTAATGTCCATTACCCACTTAACCCTTCTCCTCCTGCAACCCTCCATTTGTTTCCTATGATTAAGAGTCTCTTATTATTTGTCTCCCTCTCTGATTTTGTCTTATTTTCCCTCCCCTTCTATATGATCTTCTGTTTCATTTCTTAAATTCCACATATGAGTGAGATCTTACAATAATTGTCTTTCTATGATCGACTTATGCTTAGCATAACACCCTCTAGTTCCACCAATGTCATTGCATATGCCAAGATTTCTTTTTTTGATGACTGAGTAGTATTCCATTTGTGTGTGTGTGTGTGTGTGTGTGTATGTGTACACACACACACACACACACATATATATCTATCTCCATTCATCTGTTGATGGACATCTGGGCTTTTTCCATTGTTTGGCTATTGTGTATATTGCTGCTACAAACACTGGGTGCAGGTGCCCCTTTGGATCACTACATTTGTATCTTTGGGGTAAATCCCTAATAGTGCAGTGCTGGACCATAGGGTAGCTCTATTTTCAACTTTCTATCTGCTAAAGGGGAAGCTACCTGATTCATGAATCATTAAATAATGCCAGTAAGATCTTTAAAGTTTACTCAGTTGAATTTAGTTCTCTAAGAATGCCAAGAAAATAATGAAAAAGTAAAAATTCACTTTGGTTGCATTGTTTATCTTAGACATGATCAATAGTGTAGAAATTGCTGTGGTTCATAGATAGTCTCCATATGGTGTCAGATTATTCATCCTGTCTACCAGTCTGCAAATAATTTGCTCACACGGTGCCAAATTTTAAATGTATTAAATGTGAGTTTACCCAAATACACTGAATTTATACACTTTTCTGAAATAACACTCATGGCTTGTCTAATATTTTAGAAATACACATACAGATTCATCTGAAATTGTATCATAGGTTAAAAAATGAATGTTTCACATCAGAATTGATTATGGTGCATATTTACATTTTGTAGGACCTTGATGTCATTGTGGTGATAATGAACAACGTGCATATTTAAAATCCAATGCAAGGAATGGGGAAAACTTTTACTCAGAGGAGGTCATGCTAATAAGTCCTACTGTGGGGCAAAGATCTTTCTGATGCTAACGAGTGTCTGGTGGGAAACTGGGAGAAAACCAAGCTTCTATTTGTATGAATAAAACCTCCATATGGCTTCAAGAAGTGTGTGTATGTGTGTTTTTAAAGTAGCGCACTCTTTCCCACGATAATGGGAAGAAGATCATGCTCTAAGAATTTCAGTTTATAAGAGCCATGCATGCAGCTGTGGTATTAAAAAAAAAAGCTATTACTTCATTATATATATATTTGTGTATATACACATATATGTATACACACACATATAGTAAATAAATAAGAAAATAAGTCAAGGGACAAATAAAATTAGGTGAAACAAACCCAAAGGTATGTTTTATTATGACAGAAGTTTGGTGACATCTCTATAACTTACTTTTAAGACTTAAGAAGAACTTTAATTAAAAAAAGTGTCAATTGGGGGCGCCTGGGTTGCTCAGCGGGTTAAGCCGCTGCCTTCGGCTCAGGTCATGATCTCAGGGTCCTGGGATCGAGTCCCGCATCGGGCTCTCTGCTCGGCAGGGAGCCTGCTTCCCTCTCTCTCTCTCTGCCTGCCTCTGGGCCTGCTTGTGGTCTCTGTCTGTCAAATAAATAAATAAAATCTTAAAAAAAAAAAAAGTGTCAATTCTTTCTTCCTCACCATTCTGTCTGCAGAGATGGGATGGTCTGCACAGAATCCCCACTGTTGTGAGGGTGTTGCTCACCATTCTTCATTGTCCTGTCCACACATCCCATATACTTTTTAAAGGGCCAGGTGTGACCCTCTCATGATGAGATAGAATCCATAAGGAACACACATCTTTGCGGTGGGGTTGAAAGTTGGGTGAGGCAGGTGAAGCACTTGTCTTGGTTGCTATAGAGGGTTGAGTAATGTCCCCCGCAAAAGATATGTCCAAGTCTTTTTTTTTTTAATTTTTTTAAAGATTTTATTTATTTATTTGACAGACAGAGATCACAAGTAGGCAGAGAGGCAGGCAGAGAGAGAGGGAAAGCAGGCTCCCTGCTGAGCAGAGAGCCCCATGCGGGGCTCCATCCCAGGATCCTGAGATCATGATCTGAGATGAAGGCATAGGCTTAACCCACTGAGCCACATAGGCACCCTGATATGTCCAACTCTTAACCCCTGGAACCTATAAATGTGATCTTATTTGAACACAGGGTCTCTGTAAATGTTAGATCTCCAGATGAAATCATCTTGGATTTAGAGTGGGTCCTAAATCCAATTAGTGTGTCTTTACTGAGAGATCTGAGACCCAGGCTATGTGAATAAAGAGGTGAAGATTGCAGGAATGCTGTCACAAGCCAAGGAACACATGGACGTGTCAGAACCTGGAGGAAACAAGAAAGGATTCTCTCCTAGAGGTCTCAGAGGGATGCTCTGCCGACACCACGATTGCAGACTCCTGGCCTCCAGAACTGTGAGAGAATAGGTTTCTATTGTTTTAAGCTACCCAGTTTGTGGCAATTTGGGAGAGCAGCCCTACAAAACTAACGCAGTTGCAAGACTTAAAAGGACACGAGAAAACTCAGTTATCAAAATAAAATATATTTTGAGGTAATACTTTTAAAAATCAAATGAAGCAAAGAACGAGAGAACTTATGATGATCAGAATATTAACATTTTGGATGAAGATGATGTCTGAGGTGATGGCTGGGATGGGCACATGAATACTCTGGGCAGGCTGAATCCAGTAGTTTAATATATCAGTGAATTTTAAATGGAACAAAAATGCATAATTATTAATGCTTATTTGCAACAGAGACCAAACTGTCCATGGGAGAATAAGGAAAACCTTTGGCGCACCCAATTTCTTATCTACGGTCCAGACCAGTTCAGCCCTTGTCCCTCAGTTGTATGGCTCTCAAAGGGAACTGGATCTAGTCTAGAGATTAGTGACATTTCCTTGCAGTCTCAGGTTCCCTGAGAAAGGTTGGTTCCAGCAACTGCCTACCTGCCTACCTCTGAATCTGGCTTTAGTTCTGTCTGTATTGTCCCTCTTATCCTTGTCTTCTTGAGTTCGGAGCCTAGGAAAGGAATTGAGTCTGCATGGATGGGAAACCTTCTGTGGAAACCAGGTGTTTGGGTTCTTCTCTCATCTCCTACTTAGGGTCATGAATCTGTCTCCCTGGTTCTTCCATATCATCAAGGGATCTCATTAAGGAATGGCAGGTAGTGGTTGGGGACGTCTGCAGTCCAGTAGTGTGGGATATTCCCACTGTCAGTGTGACTCATCATGTCTAATGGTGAAAGGTTTTATCCTTCATATCTAGAGTTCTCACCTCTGTCAGCCTGAATAAAGAGAGCTAGTGATCTTCATGCTACCCACAAGTTCCTGGCTTTGGGAAGAATTGATTAAAATCTCCAAAAAAGTGAAAGTATTTAGCAATAATCCCCAAATCCCTGTGGGCAGCAGGTACATAAGAAAGCAGGAGAAAGGTCTGAATGGGTGGCTCTCGCATGAGACTTAGTTGTCTTTATTTCTCCTTAGGACTCTTTCTATAGCCACAAAGTCAATTTCCTATTGAAATCATGCCAAGGATCTTCCATGGCCTGTTTTCTATATGTGGCCATTCCAGAAGACAAATTCTGAACTGCCTCTAGGACTTGTGTTTTCTTAAAGTCAAGTCATGGAAACCGACCAGCAACAGGGATCTTCCTTTGCATTCCAATAGCCAATGACTCTAACAACACCTTTTCTGTAATGTAGCCACAGGAATGATTTTGCTAGAGCTTTTATGACAATTGCTTTTTAATGTATGGTGCACACATTTCAGTTACTGGGGGTGTCATATTAAAGCATATTCAAATAATAGTAGGAAATGCAGTAACTAATGTCAAGTTTTCATACTATAAAGCTGAGCCTCTGAATATTTGGAAATTGCCTGTCCTGGGATGGATGTGAATTGAGCTGAGAAGTGGATGCAGCTCAGATGGTCCAGGTCAAGAAAGGCTGTGGCAGTTCAGCTCTGAGTGAGTGTGGTGGGGGTGGTGGGAGCTGGACCGTGCGGGAAGTGTCATGGTGTCCATGTTTCTGCATAGTGTGGGGTTCACTTTCATCTTTCTCCCCAGGCAGGAAGTGACTCTTTTTGCCAAAAGAGTTTAAAAACCCATCCTATCACCACAGCCTGCGGAAGACTGATGATCCTATAGAGAGAACACAGCTGCCAGAGAGAGAGAGAGAGAGAGAGAGAGAACTGGTTTCCACAAAGAGGCTGAATGAAGCTGTTGGCAGACAGAGATCAGAGAGAAAGGCAATGAGGAAACACAGCCAGACTAGGATTTTGCATAGAATTTTGGATGAAAGCAAAGCCTTCCACTGAATCAGCTGGCAAAGATTCAGTCTTTAAGTGGTGTATTTTGAATGTATGTTGGAATATATTTACTAAGATTTAGTAACACATGCTCAAAGCTAGCTATGGCCATCCTATCCCATCTCATGTGTGACGAGAACTCCCCAGAGCACTTTGAATAGGGTCCAGACTCAACCAACATGATTTTTTTTTTTAGCCCTGATAAAAGTTATATTACGCTCCATCATGAAGAGAAACTATGAGTTCAGAAGACTTAAAAATATATTCTAAAGTAGCTAGTTATGTATTTCAGATCATAAACTCAGATAGTTTATTGTATTTTTTTTAATTATTTTTTTAAATGAATTTAATTCTGTATGGAACCTCCATTGCATCAGATTGTGGACATTTAATCTCAGGCAACTCAAGTTTATCTCACTGCCTCTACTTCCTTTTCCCCAAACATATGTATATATACTGAGGGGACTGTGTTGTGTTTTTCATTAGACCAGGAGGAGGGGGATGAGGGGAGTTTCCCACCTATATCACTGCCCTAGTATCTTCACTGCACTACTGTCCTGTCCAGTCCTTGGAGGTCCATCCAAAGGTACTGCTAACGCACTTCTCAAGCCCAGTTCAGCATTACCCTTCTCTCTGTTTTTTTTTCGGGAGTGTTTTAAGTATCCTACAGCACTGGACATCATCTGAGAGGCTACCTCCAGGGTCCCCCTTCGGAATTTTCACCTGTTCATGCTCCACCTTGGGCCATGGATACCCATGTTTACCTAGGGTCTCATCTGCTTAGATGCCTCTATGGCCATTGTTAGTTACCACAGGGTCTTGTGCCTGCTCTGATCTGTCTGGGCGTGGCCATGTGATCCCCTTCTGCTCCAGACAACTGGGGAGTTAAGGCGATAGGCAGAGTCCACGCTCCTCCTTAAAGATCCACAAGCATGTTATTGCTGCCCCTCCAGATCACCTATCCCCAAGGATTCTGAAGATATTCTTCTTAGTTTGTAGTAGGTTGGGAGGGAAGAGGACACAGTAGAAAATGTACTTTTCTGCAATGGATATTCTCTTAAATCTACTATTTGTGTCTTTTCTTTGCATGTGGGACTTCTGAATCCAGGACCTCCTTCTCATATTTTCTTGCTTCCTGCTGCAGCTCCCCTTCTGGAACACAATGGGGCTGAGTACCTACTCATCTGAATGCAGGAAGGGCTGAGGAGGAGAGGAAATATCAGCAATCAACAATAATTTAGTTAATGTTTCAAAATGTCAACATCCCTTGGAACTACATTTATTTCTTCTTCTTTTTTTAATTTAAATTAAATTAACCAACTGATCATTAGTTTCATATTAGTTTCATATGTAGTGTTCAATAATTTATCAGTTTCATATAACACCCAGTACTTATCACATCACATGTCCCCCTTAATGCCCATCATTCAATTACCCCATTCCCCCACCCACCTCCCTTCCAGCAACCCTCAATTTGTTTCCTATAGTTAAGAGTCTCTCATGGTTTTACTCTCTCTCTGATTTCTTCCTGTTCTCTTTTCCCTCCCTTTCCCTATGGTTCTCTGCCCTGTTTCTTATATTCTACATATGAGTGAAATCATATGTTAATTGTCTCTCTGATTGATTAATTTTGCTCAGCATAATGCCCTCCAGTTTCATCTACATCAGTGTAAATCATAAGTATTCATCCTTTCTGATGGCTGAGTAATTATCCAATGTTTGTGTTGTGTATATATATACACACACAACACACATACTACGTATATATATTTATACACACACACACACACACACACACCACTACATCTTCTTTATCCATTCATCTGTCATTGGACATCTTGGTTCTTTCTGGAGTTTGGCTACTGTGGACATTGCTGCTATGAACATTGGGGTGTGGATGCCCATTTGGATCACTACATCTATATCTTTGGAGTAAATACCTAGTAGTGCAATTGCTGGGTTATAAGGTAACTCTATTTTTAACTTCTTGAGGAACCCTCATATCATTTTCTGGAGTGTCTGTACCAGTTTGCATTCCCACCAACAGTGTAAAGAGGTTTCCCTTTCTCTGCATCCTTGCCAACATTTGTTGCTTCCCATCTTGTTAATTTTAGCCATTCTGACTGGTGTGAGGTGGTATCTCATTGTGTTTTTGTATTATATTTCCCTGATGCCAAGTGATGTGGAACATTTTTTCATGTGTCTGTTGGCCATTTGTATGTTTTCTTTGGAGAAATGTCTGTTCATGTCTTCTGCCCATGCTACAGAAAGCTTATGAAAGAAACTGGGGAAGACACAAAGAAATGGGAAAACATTCCATGTTCATGGATTGGAAGAATAAATATTGTTAATAAATACTACGCAGAGCAATCTATACATTCAGGGCACTCTCTATTAAAATACCATCAACATTTTTCACAGAGCTGAAACAAATAATTCTAAAATTTTTATGGAACCAGAAAAGACCCCAAATAGCCAGAGGAATGTTGAAAAGGAAAACCAAAGATGGTGGCATCACAATGTCAGACTTCAAGCTATATTACAAAGCTGTAATCCTCAGAGAGTATGGTACTGGCAAAAAACAACATCAACAACAAAAACAACAACAACAACAACAAAAAAACAACAGAGAAATGGATCAATGGGACAGAATAGAGAACCTAGAAATGGATTCTCAACTTTATGGCCAACTAATCTTTGACAAAGCAGGAAAGAATATCCAATGGAAAAAGGACAGTTTTTTCAATAAATGGTGGTGGAAAATTGGATAGCCACATGTAGAAGAATGAACGTGGACCATCCTCTTACACCATATACAAAGATAAACTCAAAATGGATGAAAGACCTAAATACATCAAAATCATTGAGGAGAACAGAAGCAGCAACTTCTTCAACCTTGGCCACAGCAACTTTTTGCTAGACACATCTCTAAAGACAAGGGAAACAAAAGCAAAAACGAACTGTTGGGATTTCAACAAAATAAAAAGGTTCTGCACAGCAAAGGAAACAGTTAACAGGCACCTGGGTGGCTCAGTGGGTTAAGCCTCTTCCTTCAGCTCAGGTCATGATCTCAGGGTCCTGGGATTGAGCCCCACATGGGCCTCTCTGCTCAGCAGGGAACCTGCTCCCCCCCCCCCCCCCTGCCTGCCTCTCTGCCTACTTGTGATCTCTCTCTCTCTCTGTAAAATAAATAAATAAAGTCTTTAAAAAAAAAGGGAAACAGTTAACAAAACTAAAAGGCAACCTATAGAATGGAAGAAGATATTTGCAAATGACATATCAGATAAAGGGCTAGTATCCAAGATCTATAAAGAACTTATGAAACTCAACACCCAAAAAACAATCCAGTCAAGAAATGGGCAGAAGACATAAACAGACATTTCTCCCTTGGAACTACATTTTAAAAACTAATTGTTGGTTTTCACAGAATATAAGTTTGGTCATTTTCAATGGATCCCATTATTCCTTTTCTAGGTTTAGGCAAGCTATAAATATTATCAATGTAAATATTCCCAATCTTGGTGAATTCCATATACTAAATTTGAGATTCTTGTGTTTACAGTAGGAAACACAGTAATATGAGCACTATCTTTTGCAGAGTTCTCTCTTGGGAAGCTATATTTGATGTTGGTTCATGGACAGAATCTGAAGCATAAAAATTTTGCTAAGTGTCTAATATCAAAGCCCACTCAGATATGGCTTTTTGGATGTCAAGTCCAAAGGGAATTACTGAGAATTAATGGTCTAACCTAAATACTAAACTATAAAGAGATTCCACTATCTTTGTAGTTAAACATATTTTGCTCTCTTAATGTGACCTAATTAAACAATCATTCTGAAAACTCAAAAACAATATTGAAACTATGTATTCTGAGAAACCAGTTGTTTAGGAACTTTGTAATCCATTATTTACTTCTTGGTAGTTATAATTTCAATGTGGCAACTAAATTTTTATAAATTTCAGAAAACTCTAAATTTTTGGAAAAACCTTTTCTTTCTAACATAGAAAGCATTTAACAATGTCCCTGTATTAGTTCAAATCTATCTTGCAGGGTTTTCTCATTCTTCTTACAAATTCACCTAAGAGAAAATGGTTTCTAGCATTGGAAATAGTGTTAGAAGGAAGGCCAATAGAAACTTAGGTGAAAAAAAAAATGTCAAGTAGAGTGTAGAGGTATTTAAACTGTTCGCCGTGTCTCAGGAGGTTTGACAGGCTCATGATTTATCTTGATATGGTCAATGTTCAGCTCTTACCTCTTGGAGGAAAAACTGCCAAAATCACCCAGTAAACCACAGACTGCTTACCAGAGACAGCTGAGAGATTTGTACCTGCAAAGTTACATAAACACCCTAGATAAAAAAGATAGGAGCCTTAATCTTTTTTTTTTTTTTTTAATAGGAGCCTTAATCTTGTCGGCAGCCTTAGGCCCCCTTCAATTAGGATGCTGGCTTAATGACATTTGACTAGAATGTATGGATATTTTGCAATGGGATGCACTCAGTTTTAGGATAAAGCAGTTGGTTGCCCAGTTTCCTAGTTGTCAGTCAAATTTATCCCCACAGGGGGAAAATGCAATTTGCTTTGGGGTACAAGGAGAACCAGAATGTTGACTGCACAGGGGATGATACAGGCAACACCAGTCTCTTAATTAACCTTCTATTTTATGCCTTCTGCTTCCTGGGAACTCTTAAAAGCATTTTGTCATTTGAGTCTCAGGATATTTGTGGCTGTGGAAAGGGACTCTCAGAGCTCAAGGCTGTAGGTGATACTTGTTACTCACACCGCACCTGACATCGCCTTTCCCATTTCCTTCACCCGGCCAGGGTCCTAGTCTGGGCTGCCATCACAAAGGACCACCAGTCTGTAACTTAAACAATGGGCACTTACTTCTCAGTTTCAGAGGCTGGAAGTCCAAGATTAAGGTGTCTATGGATTCTGTTCTCAGTGAGAACGTCTTCCTGGTTTACAGAGAGGCTCCTTTTCCCTGTGTCCTCACCTGGCATTGAAAGGAAGGGCTCTGGTCTCTTCCTTTTCCTAAAAGGGCACTAATCCCATCATGAGGGCTTTACCC
The DNA here is from genome assembly GCF_902655055.1 of Lutra lutra. NCBI lineage: Eukaryota > Metazoa > Chordata > Mammalia > Carnivora > Mustelidae > Lutra > Lutra lutra. The sequence continues at coordinate 12,386,403 of NC_062282.1, forward strand.
TCATGATCTCACCTAATCCCAATCACTTCTCCATGGCCCCATCTCCTAATAAAGTCAGAATTGGGACTTAAGTCTTCAGCATATGACTTTGGGTGGGGAGACTTTTTCGGTCCATAACAATCAGCAACAAATTCCTTCAGATGCAAACTCCTTCAGGAAGCCTTTTTGGACTTCCCAGTTTGATTTGGGAGAGCATTTGGATCTCCCTCTGATCAGACTACTTTTAATAGTGGGTCTGAATAATGCAGTTTCTAATAATGCTTCTATGGTGAGCTGATGTGATTCTTTCTCACCAACAGATATGAGCAATTGCTGTATGGCTTTACATATCTGGCCCATAACCCTTCCACACACAAATCTCTCTTTTCTTCCACCTTATTGACTTTGGAGGCCACATGTTGAGCATAGCCTGAGTCACAGACATTTAAAATTTTGCCTTCCATCAAAAGAAAATACATACATGAAAAACCTATTTTTTTTTTTTACCAAAAGATAATTTAAATGTTACTTGCTGTCTCTGGTATACTAGATAAATTATTAAAACTGGTTACTGATGAATTGAAAATATGACATTACTTATTTTATTTTGGATAAAAGTGAAACAATATCTTGAAGCTTGCTGAGTATGCTACAAGAACTTTTCTGCTCCCAACAACATACCACTATGAAAAGGATTCCCCTCTCACGGGTCATTAAAACATATCACAAAATGATTTAGATACATATTATCCCAAGAGGTGTTGTCTTCAATCCAACTTAGATTATGTGAATTAACAAACCAGACACAAATTCATTTCACACATTTAAAACTATCTATATTATTATGGGATGCCTGGCTGGCTCAGTGAGTTATGTGTCTGCCTTCAGCTCAGGCCATGATCCTGGGGTCCTGGGATTCAGACCCAAGTGGGACTCCTTGCTCAGCAGGGAGTCTGCTTCTCTCTCTTTCATTCCCTCTGCTGCTCCCCCTTCTTGTTCTCTCTTGCTCTCTGTCAAATAAATAAAATCTTAAAAAAAAAAATAAAACTATATGTATTGTTATAGCAGTGTTCAGTCCGCATAAAAGTGTTTAATATGGGTATTACCGTTTTACTTATAGCCAGGGTAATAGTAATGATCTATATTAATCTCCCGTGCATACACTTTCAATGAGTGAAGGGTATACTTTATTAGATTTTTGGTTTCTTTGTGGTAAGTTTATTATCATTTTATATACTGAAATGTAATTTTCTGAGTGTTGAATCTAATAAGAGATAAAGATTTGTATTTTGCATGTATTTTTTAATTTTATTTTTTCCAGTAATCCACTTAAGTTAAACATTTTAAAGTATCAGTCCACGATGGATTAGGGGGAAAACTAACAAACAAGCAAGCAGAGCCAGTCACTCCTCAAAGACAGTTTGAGAAGCACTGAGTTAGGTTTCAGACATGCAACATGTGGTTGAGGAGGTGGATAATTTGCCTGTTTAGTTTATAGGGGAGCAGACAAATCAGTGCCACATCTGGGTAGGACTGATGGGTAGATCGGCTTGTTACCCACAGATTCTGGACACTGAGCTGCACATAGTAATAGGATGGGATTTTATGTTTTCTCCCAGAGAGGTGGCAGTGATTATATGTAGGAAGAAAAATTATATTATTTGCTGACCCAAACTGAAGACTATTTCAAAAACAGCACTCACATTTATAGGAATTCTGCCAATAACGTATGGTAATGTCAATAGAGAAGAAATAAATCCAGAGGTACATGGTCTGAGAATGTAAGAATAATAACTAATATCGTTTGAGCTAGTATTATATGATAGCTTCTGTCTGAGCTGGGATTTCTCAACCTTGGGGCTGTTGACATGGAGTGGGAGGACTGTTGTTTGCATTGTAGGGTGTTTGGCACCATGCCTGGGCTTCTGTCCACTAAATACCAGTAGCATGCCCCATCCCAGTTGTGAGAACCAAAAATGTATCCAGACATTGCCAAATGACCCCGCAGACCATATAACCCTTGTTGAGAGAAACACTGGTCTAAATTCTTTGCAAGAGCAATTGCTAAGGAGGTACTATTATCACCTTCATTGTGCAGATGACAATGAGATGCAGGCTAGTTAATGAAATAGAAGTAGCCCAAGGCCAGGAAATGTAAAAGGAGCAGAGCTGGGCTTGAACTAGGGCAGTTCACAGGAACCCAGATTGTCTGATCCAGTCTGCTTGAATTCTGCCCAGTTTCAAGAGCTGAAAGGTGCTAGTGGCTTTAGCCCTTTGAATGATATAATTGCTTTATTATTTTTTTAATTGTGTTATATTAGTCACCATATAATACATCATTAGTTTTTGATGTAGTGTACCATGATTCATTGTTTGTGTATAACCCCCAGCACTCCATACAATCTGTGCCCTCCTTAATACCCACCACCAGGCTCACCCGTCCCCCCACCCCCCTCCCATCTAAAACTCTCCGTTTGTTTCCTGGAGTCCATAGTCTCTCATGGTTCATTTCCCACTGCAATTTCTCCCTCTTCGTTTTTCCTTTCTCCCAGTGTCCTCCATGCTATTCCTTGTGCTCCACAAATAAGTGAAACCTGCTCGTTTCTCTATCTGACTTATTTCACTCAGCATAATCTCCTCCGGTCCCATCCAACTTGATGGAAAAGTTGGGCATTCATCCTTTCTGATGGCTGAGTAATATTCCCTTGTGTATATGGATCATATCTTCTATATCCATTTGTCTGCTGAAAGTCATCTTGGCTCTTCCCACATTTTGGTTATTGTGGACATTGCTGCTATGAACATTGGGGTGCATATGGCTGCTCTCTTCACTACATCTGTATCTTTGGAATAGATACCTAGTAGTGCAATTGCTGGGTCATAGGGTAGCTCTATTTTTAATGCCTTGAGGAACCTCCACAATGTTTTCCAAAGTGGCTGCACTAATTTGCATTCCCACCAACAGTGTAAGAGTGTTCCCCATTCTCCACAACTTCTCCAACATTTGTTGTTTCTTGCCTTGTCAATTTTTGCCATTCTAACTGTTAAAGGTGGTATCTCAATGTGGTTTTGATTTGAATTTCCCTGATGGCTAATGATGATGAACACTTTTCCATGTGTCTGTTAGCCATTGTATGTCTTCTTTGAGGAAGTGTATGCCCATGTCTTCTGTCCATTTTTTGACTTGATTATCTGTTTTTTGAGTGTTGAGTTTGAGAAGTTCTTTATAGATTTTGGATATCAGCCCTTTGTAGTGTCATTTGCAAATATCACCTCCCATTATGTGGGTTGCCTCTTTGTTCTGTTGACTATTTCCTTTCTTGTGCAGAAGCTTTTTATCTTGAAGTCCCAAAGGTCTCCAAAGGCAAGGGATATAATTGCTTTAAAGAAAATGATAGCTATGGTCTTTCTCTGACACACTTCAAAGTTTTAAAAAGAAATGTCAGTGGTTCTGTGATGGAACTTAACATTTCCTTAGACACTTACTCCTCCTCTCTCTCTTTTTTTCTCAGCAAAATGGCACTTATAATGACCCAGTTTCTCAATTCAGAAAACTTCTTCCTCTTCTTAAGACCTATTACCAAGTGGTGTACTGCCAAGCTCATAAATTCAATTTAGAGGTAATTTGAAATAATAACCTGCTTTTGTTCTCACAAGACTATCTTAAAAATATTTCCATAGATCATTCAGTATTCATCTTCAAAATGATTTTTAATGGCAGTATAGTATCCCTTCTCTGGGATATATCCAATTTATTTCACTAAGCCTTGATCTTGGGGCACTGAAAGTTTTTTCCTAAATCGTACCAATTTTGAATTCACCTTTCCTGTCCACAGAGTGTCAGCTAAGATCACTATCCAGGGCTTATGGGATCTTCCCTGAAATAATAACTTAAGAGGGCACTCACTTCACAGTTTCTTTGGGAACACTGAGATATTTAAGCAGAAGAGTGACATGGTTGATTCAGATTCTAGATAAAATATTCTGGGTATAGATTTGAGGCTGGAATGAGCAGAAACAAAACCGGATTCAGGAAAAAGAATAAGAAAGCAACTAGATTTGGTAAGATTCTGAGATTAGGCAGTGGTAGTGGAAAAAAGCTTAAGAGACATTAAAGAGTAGGATTTACACACTCTGGGGACAGATTAGATAGCAGGTTTAGGGAGAGAGAGTTTAAGAAAACTTCTGGATCTACACTTGTTTATCATTCTGATTTTAAAAATTAACTATGGAGGGATAAATTGAACTATAGTTGATGGACAGGCCCAGAAGAAAAATAATTTGAGAACTCTTTTGTCTTTCTGAAATCTAAACCATTTTAATTCCACTTGGGATCAATTCTGTTATTCATTACACTATGAAACATTATACCGCTAAAAATCTCTGAATGATGAAAAGGGAACTGTTCTTCCTTCTTCCACTCTATTTTACATTTGTAAAATACATGTGATCCTTACACATATATATTTGTCTGGATAAGGTGAACAATCTACCTTGATTCTTCTCTGCAGAAAGTCTGGGCAGGAGGGAAAGGAAGGAAAATAGAAGTTAACCGCATCATTAATGAGCTCATAATCATAGCAGCTCAATTCAAGTAAAAGCCATTTACTGAGTTCTTATCCCAAGCAAGGCTCTGGCTAGGAACTGGGTGTGCTGTGCCTAGGGGCTGTTGAAAATTCGGGACCCTGTGGGAGCTCTGGGGTTATCAGAACAGATGACCAAATGACTCATCTATGGACTTGCCAAGACAGAATCAATTGGAAGCTTGGAAATAGAGCCTGAGTAAGTTGCAGAAATTTCTTGTGCTCCACTTTTTTATATGTAAAATGATTAAATGGTGCGTGATGCTTGATTTTGCATATTATATTTGTAGATGCAAGATCTGATTTGTGGAAGACTGCTTAATTATTTGCTTTGGAAATATTCTCTATTCCTCTAGGAGTACTGAGTGATTTCTTACTCCTGTTAATGGGTGACTAAGCCCAATCCCTTTGTCTTCAGGTTCGAAGTAAGCAAACAAAAATTTAGAAGTAGTTTCTTTCTAAATATAAATCAAAAGAGAAACAAAGATTATATATCAATATTGTAAGTTTTCCTAAATATCTGTCTGGGAAAATTATACAAGTCTTTAAACTTACATGTCATTCTTATTTTTTAAAATAAATGTAGATCAAGATACTATGTAAAGCATGACTCAGAGGATTGCAAATAGTTAGCTGCAATGTTAATATCTTCTTCAACCAAAATGAAATGGTTTTAATAGCATCTTTATTCAACAGTGAACCGTTATCTCTTATTTACTTTTTCAACCATTGGGATTTATGTGCCAGCTACTGCTCTGAGTAATAGGGATACAACAGGAAACAATACAAACAAGACCTTCACTCCTAAGGTCAGAAACATTTGTTTTCTGTCACATGTAATGCTACTAAATCTCTCTAAGGATATGAGGAGCATGAAGATAGTCAACAGTTGAGAAATTTTTTAATTATTTCTATTTTTTTTTTACCTGATTTCCATTATTTGCACGGTGTAAGGGCCTATTCAGCCAAAGTGGACCCACCCCAGTTGAACTGTCTTGTTGTTTATGCAATAAAACTTAAATTGACCTTGCCCGCCCCAGGGGAACTTACTTAAAAGCTAGTCGGGGAAACCAGTCCCAGGTAACCGCCCAAATATAAGTGTGGGTCAGGTCAGGTGGAGACATTCAATCAGTGGGGGCGCATACTGTCTCCTAGCTACCAAGGAGTATGGGCCCCACCCTTTGGACAGTTTTTGGGTGCCAATTCTGAACAAGGGATAGGCTGGTTCAAATGCCTACTGGGGTGAATTGTAATTTAATTGGCCACCCGAGTGTGACCTAGCATGACTGTGCAGCTTTCTTTGTGTATTGCAATCTCATTGGCCACCTGTGTGTGGCCAGGCCCAACCACATGGCCTTTGCTCTATAAAAGTTAGTCTGGAAAGCAGGGAGGGGTCGCCCTCTCTTGTAAGAGGTGCATCCCCGAACGTTCGGTCTGATTCTTGATGCTTGGCGTGAAATAAAGCTTTGCTTGACTTTAGCTTTCTATCAGTCTCACGCCTTTAATCACGGACCCATTATTAGGGTACCCATTTTTTGTGGGGACCCAACAATGGAACACCATTAAATTCTGTTGGGTCATAGGAAAATAAAGAGAATATTGTTCCTACCCTTACGGATTTTACCACCAAATGAAAATGATTGACTAATTCCAAGATAATGGAGATAAACTGAGAATTAAATGTCAGTCCTGCAGGTGGGGGGCTTTATTAAACAAATGTTTTAAAACTGTACTTCTTCCATCCTATTCTCCCTTATGTAATTAGTCCGCCTAGAGCTACGAGAAGCTAAAATAAAGGACAAGAAGATGCAAAATAATATTTTGAGTATTATCAAGAGTGTCTTTTCTGGAAACCTCTTCTTAACATGGCAGAAATTAATACTTCCTAGTAAACGTAAACTGAAAGTCTTAGGCCATGCTATAAATTCAGTAAGAACTTAAATTTTGCAGCCATAGCAAATTCCCTAGGAAATACAAAATTTGAGATAAATTTGCCATCAAATTCTTTAAGAAGTGGTTGATAAGTGAACATGAAAAAGACTGGGTTCTTGAGAGTACTTGAGTTGACTTATAAGATGGCGAAGAGAGCAGAAACAGAGAAAGACAGTGTTCTACCTCTCACATCATAGAAGGGAGGGACAAAGAGGACAAAATTAATTCCTTATTCTTACCCAGGCTTGGCATCTGAAATTAAACAGCCATCGAAATGGCCCACGGTTATAGTGAGCCACATTCTCATATTATTGCTATGGAAGCAAAAGTTAATATACCCTGCAGCTCAGTTTCCTTGCCTGGCACAGAAATTTCCTGAAGAAATGGCAGTCTTTTAGCAGCTATGGAGAGATGAAGCTGGACAGTCTGTGCCACAAGGCACTGGAGAGCCAGTGGCATTATTGCTAGGTGTAAGGACATTCTGGATAACAGTGGTGGCAGGTATACAGATACACAGAGAGCAGATGTAATTCATAGTGGCTGACTGAAGTCTGTGAAACACTTGAGGAATTCCATCCACCTACCTCTAGAATGGAAAAAGAACTTGGTGGGAATTCGAGTTCCCAAGAGAAAATCCAAAGCAAAATGGTTTTTTATCATTATATGATACCTGATTACTCCAAAGAGATAGAGATAGAAATAGAGAAAAGATAGAGAGAGAAAGGAAGAGAGAGGTTGAGGTTGAGAGAAAGAAGGAGACCATACTAATTGTTACAATATTCATTCTTGGGCATGAGAAAGAGATAATTAATGACTGACATTTGTGTTTTTCTCAGGGATCGCCAAATAGCCCTCTGCTCCTCCACATTTCCCAGCCTCCCTTGTGGTTGTATTTAATTTTGGCTCTTGGGATATGGATAGATATGGGGTGTGTAATTTCTAAACCTGTCCCATCAATACATCCCTCAAGATTTCTTCATCTCTCTCTTTCTTTGCCATGTGACTTGGGAGGATCAGTATGGTATGGGGACAGGATGGGCTACTGGACCTATACTGGACTTTGTACAAGCCAAAAATGAACCTTTCACGTGTTAAGTTTCTCCAACTTATCTGTTGTGACAGTTGGAGTCGGTTACCTTGACAATATGAATCCCCACCTCTATCATTGCTGAGGATGGGATAGAACTGCCACTCCTCTCTTTGAGACGCCTCTTTAAAAGTCCCTTTTATAATTAGTCTTTCTCTCCTCCAACATGAAGGCTGCCTTTTTTGTTATTTTTAAACTAATCGGGCTAAGGAGCTGGAGTAAAGCACAAAGTGTATTGCCCCAGTGGCCTCTACTTTGGCTCAAGAATGGCTCTCTGATTTAGGCTATACTAAGGAGTAAAAAAAAAAAAAAATAGTATCTGTAACACCAGAGCATGTTGATTAATTGGAGAAACAAGATGCAGTCAACTTGGAATTGTTAGAAAAATCATTGCCAAAGTCAAATGACTCTTCCCTTGTTTCAAGGCACATCTGTTTTGTTTTCTACTGATGTGTAAGGACAGAGATTCTGATCTTCTTAGGGATAACTTTTATCTTTGTGTGTGTTAGCAACTTTTCAAAATTTAAATACAATTAATTAATATGTAATGTATTATTTGTTTCAGGGGGTACAGGTTTGTGATTCATCAGTCTTATATAATACCCAGTGCTCATTACAACATATATCCTCTCCAGTGTCCATCACCAATTTACCCCATCCCTTTGCCCCCCTCCCCTCTAGCAATCTTCAGGTTTTTTTTCCTATGATTATGAGTCTCATGGTTTTTCTCCCTCTCTGGTTTCGTCTGGTTTCATTTTTTCCTGTCTTCCCCTATGATCACCTTAAAATGAACAGTTCTGTTTGTCAGATACCATTATGTTCTTATAAGAGTATATGTCCCTTTTTAACTCATTGATGACACACATCTAGACATCATATCTAGATATCCTGGGACAAACCAATTGCAGAGTTACATCTTTCATGTCTGTACAACTTGATCTGGCATTTCATAATGATAGATATGTTTCTTTCTTTTTTTTTTTTAAAGATTTTATTTATTTATTTGACAGAGAGAGATCACAAGTAGATGGAGAGGCAGGCAGAGAGAGAGAGAGAGGGAAGCAGGCTCCCTGCCGAGCAGAGAGCCCGATGCGGGCCTCGATCCCAGGACCCTGAGATCATGACCTGAGCCGAAGGCAGCGGCTTAACCCACTGAGCCACCCAGGCGCCCTGATAGATATGTTTCTAATACACGTTCCTGTCTGATGTCATTGTAAAAAGAATACAACACTTGTGAAGTAGGATAATAAGGGGCAATATATACATCCGTAAGTGACATTTCCTTCATTCAAAGTGTTGCCTTCAGAAAACAATAAATGTATTTTGTATTTTGTTGCCTCTTACTTAACTAAAAAAATCCATTACACTAAAAAATAGCTTCCCTAATCAACGTTTGGAGCATGTAACTGGAGATAATTAGCTGAGAATAGGAAAGAGGAATAATTAAATAGCAGACTGTAAAAAGTTTATTATGCAATTAGTTACATGCACACATTTGCTCATTTTTCATTCTAGACCACTACTATAATTGGAAAAACTTTAAACAGGAGAAAAAAGAAAAAAAAAAGTTATGAAGTGTGCAATTCTGTTTACAACTCAGTGATGACTAATTCAGATTATCAGATGGGTTATAAAATAGGAAGTTTCCCAATAAAACAAGCCATTTAACATCAGATAAAGCCTTCTTTATAGAGGTAAAAAAAAATTACCTATCAATCTTGATTTCAGTAACATGGCCTGAAGATACTATGTGACTTGCCCATTTAACTCTAGAATGAATCCCTTAAGAGATTTGAGTTGGAATAAATATCACATCTTGAATTGGAATTATCAAAGTTAATGTCTACTTAATTTCTGGCTATCAAACTAACATAAATCATGTTTTCATGATCCATATGGTATCATTTTTCTAAGGCAGAGCATTCAAAATTAATGATTTTAGTTTAGTTTAGGAATGTATATAAACTAGGCACAAAATTATAGTGCTGATATCATCACAAATCTATATTTGTAAATAAAATAAGGTACTGAAAGGGCAGAAGGCCTGAGTTCAGCTACATTGTTATATATATGATATTCAATCTCACTGTGCCAGAGGTTTTTTTTTATTTATATTTTAGTTTTTCTGCCTATATCATTTAAATAAAGGTATTTCTACCTCAAAAGTAGTGCTTTTTTATTGAAACACGAAACATGATACATATAGACATGAATTTACACACAAAGCAATCATATAAACAAAAGAAATACTATCATGTCATATTATTTAATAATGATCGCCTACATTTATTTCAGTCTCTTTATATGCATATTAAATCTTTTCAACAAAACTAAGAAAATTTGTTATAATTAACCCCAATTATAGAGGAGGAAATGAAAGTTTAAAGATTAAGAATATTGACCAAATTCATCCGTCTAGAATTAATAGAACTGAATTTTACATTTGACTATGATTGGTTCATTTGGTTTGAGACAATTAAAAGAAGTCCAACATTTGAGATTTAATTTTCTCTCCATGGTCATTGTGTGATATAATTAAATGTCAAAATTCAGTACTGCCTAATGCAGGAGTGGAAAGCCCTAGACTTCCTTGCCACCTGGGTCTTATTTAGATTCTGTCCTTGAGAGGTTCTCAATGAGATTTGGGATGTAGACAAGAAGCATCTATTCTATAGTGACAATTGGCTATGGGTGGTTGCCAATGGCTTCTTGGTGACCTTTTAGAATCACCTACTTCCATGTCATGGGCATCTAAGCTCATCCAGTGCCTGTTTTCTGGGATCCCAGTACTTTTGATCTTTTCTTGCTCATAGCAATTTCCTTGATTTTACTCCTCCAAGTTTCCCAATGACTATGCAAGCCGCCAGCCCTTACCCGTATCAACAGCGGTTTCCATATTCCTGATGATGCTCTTGGATGCAGGGTTTGGTATCAAAGCTTGATCAGATACAGAACCTCATAGATGAGAATCTGGGATTGGTGATTTGACTGAGTTAGATTTGAAGGCAGTAATGATCTGATTGCCAATGAAAAATAGGTTATTAGTGTTCACAGCACACATAGACAAGACATTTGCTTAAAGTAACATCTCAAGATACTTACAACTGTATGACTATTAAAAGGAAAGACAGTGGATGACCAAGTGACTATTCCAATAAAATGTTAATGGTGGAAATGATTATTACACAGACTTTGGAATGATTTGGCTGCTTCTTATTGCAGTGGAGACCTTTGAGTCAGATAATGACAAGTTTATGGTTCAGAGAAGCAGAGAGCTTCTATATTGACCTAAAAATATTTCTTAGTTCTTATAGTTATAGGACGAAGGTATCCAAAAGCCAGACTCAAAGTATGATCCTGTAGGTTGTAGAAATTAAACAATTGATTTCACTATTTTACCAGGTTCCATGTGAAAATTAGGGAGTAGGCAAGGGTGGGATCCTGAAAACTGAAATAGTGACTTTTGGATGGATTCCAATGACTTTGAATTTTGATTTTTGAATTTTGAATTTTGAATTTTGATTCCCTGGTATCACTGAGCCTCCCTTTCCAAAGCAGCAGCCACTGCTTAGATAATTCTTCCATTGTTCCCCTTGCTAGATGATCCTGCAATGACTTCACTTTAGACCCTCACATTTAAGAGACACTGATTCTCCTTATAGTATGCTTTCAATATCTCCTCTTGTCACTGGTCCATAATTAAAGCCCGGTGGCAGGAGTTGAAGGGCAAATTCAGACTGAACAGGAGAGAGTATGCTTATCAAAGGAGCTGTAAGATTTTTGCTAATTTATATCAAGAGAAATTCAGGCAATACTTGTGAGAAATGGATGTTAATGACTTAAGACCAGAGAGTAAAGAACCTAACACTGAAATAGATCAAATTTTCTGATATCTTTGCACCCACCCGAGTTTCTGGATTTACTATGTGGCTCAAGCAGCTGAAGATGACTCTCACAATTTCATTGTTTGTTTGATTGAAACCTAGATGCAGAACTGTCTCCCACTAAATGAATTTGAGACCTCAGAACTTCCTTGACACAATGGAGAAGAAGGAATCCAATGACTTAAGGAGATAGGAATGTTGAAATAAATTTATCATGTATAATCAATTCATTAGTTTCCTTACCACATGTCCCATAATCCAGAGAATACTAATTTCCCAGAGACTTTGAAAACAATATATTGATGAGGAGAACAAAAGCAACCTCCGAGCATCTTAGTGACTGCTCTCTGTAAGCCGGGGATGACGGTGGGTGATACACTTTAGAAAGGATTCAGAGCACACTAAATTAGTAGAAGCCGCTGGCTGTACTCAAGTACCAGGAACTAGTGGGGCAGTTGCTGAAATGGGCTGCACAGTTGGTAATCAGGGTTGGTAATCAGAACAGTTTGGTTTGTAGAATTTTTTGGCAGTGGCTAATTGATTACGGTTCCTATAAGGCTGAAAAACATAGGAACCCTGATAAGTATTACTTGAAATATATAATCCAAAAAAGTCTAGGTCTTAATTCAACACAGTGGGTGGAGATGTCCACCCCATTGCACCCCCATTCATTCTCAGACCTGAATCAATCCAAGGACTGACAATGCTTTGAGTGAAGAAAGGCTGTGTTCACTTAAGGGAAGACCCTATGACCCTCTATATGTATTTACGCCAAGTGTGCATTCTAGGCTTCTTAAAAAAACATTTGGCTTTGGAACATACTGACTATGCACTGGAGAAATGGAGGTATCTGGATTTTTGGAGATTTATTGTACAGTTGCCTTGAGATGAAGTGGGAAACTGAAATTCAAGTCTGTCCCACCAGTCAGAGAGGAGGCTTATGGAGGTCAGTGAGGTTTTGGCCCAAATCTGTCTCCCAGTTGTCCCAGTGGAACTGGATAATAATAGTGGTTATTTTCATTCCTCCTGAATGCTTGCTTGATTTGAACTGTCAGAATTCCCTTATGCAGACAGGACCATTAACGGAAGAAGTGACAAGTTGAAGCCTTACAACCACTACCAAAGAGTAAACAAAGGTCAACAACACATGCCTACAGATACTGCAGAGATTAATGGCACCATCAAAACATTGAAGATGTCAGGGAGTTGACTCTTACTATCACTCATTTAATTCAGCTACCTGGCCTATGGAAAAGACAGATGGATCTTGGAAAATGAGTAGATTATTGTAAACTGAACTAAATAGTCACTAAAACTGGAATTCAGTTATTTATCTAGAAAAAGTCTTTTTATCTTTACTAATTAATAAAGAAAATTAGAGGCAATTTCTTTCACCTTATAGGAGTAGAAGGTTCAGAACCATAGGAACAGTATAACTGATTTATCTTAGAGCTATGCCAATTTTCTAGTTTCTAATCAAGGATTAGATTATGTAATTTGATTGTGTCACTGCCCCACAAACATTGGTATTGTCCACTATATTGATGATATCATGCTGATAAAATGTGATGGACAAGATGTAGACAGAACACTAGATGCTTTGCTGAGACACACGTTTAACAGACAATTGGAGACAAAATCATTGCAGTTCAGTGACCTGCCACCTCAATGAATTTGTGGTCTGGCCTGGTTGAGATATCACATTCAATGTGAAAAACAAGTTACTGAACCATTTATTCCCTACCCCTAAAAGATAAATTAAATATCTGGAAGCCTTGTTTCATTTGAAACCCATGCTATATTTGAGTATGCTGGTCTGACTCATTTATTAAACATTCCTTAAGACTGCTAACTTTTCCAGGCCATTCTGCCAACTGTGCCTCATGACCCGTAGATCCATTGGAGCTTGAATTGTCTATGGGGCAGACAGGAATGTTACATGGACTCATTGTCAGGCTCCCATAAGATATTCACTGTGAAGATCCCTAAGGTTTTAGATTGGAGCCACACCCTTTTTTTCACATAACTTTCTTCTTTTCAGAAACAGCTGATGGTTTGCTCCTGAGCCTGATTACCTGGGACTAATTACCTGAGAATGGGACACCACGTTACCACACAACTATGAAATGTTTTATTTGATAATCAAGATAACCTGATATATTACAGAATGCATAGAATGACGGACCAGTAAGGAAGCACTTTTCTTCAAGAGGAAGTGGCATACATACAAGGTCAGTCTTAAGTACTGACTCTGAAGGCCAATAAACTGAATGAGCAGATGACTCAGACTCTCATGAAACCATTCCTCATATATTACTACCTCTCACTCCACACACACTTCATCCACCTGGGGAACTTCCTCTAACTAGTTGACTGAGGAAGAAAACAATTGCTCTTGGTTTAAGTTGGTTCCACACGATATGCTGGTGCTAGTCACAGTTGGACTGCTGCAACCTCATAGCTCCCTTGGGAGGTGCCCTGAAGGGCAATGGGAGAAAAATACTTTCAGTGGAACTCCAAGCATCTTGTTTTTTACTGTGTAGGAGAGGAAAGTGACCAGAGATAAAGTTCTATATTAATTCATGGGCAATGTCTAGCAATTTGACCAGATGGTCAAGGTTTTGGAAGGGGTTCTTCAAGTAAGTAGGCGGCAGGAAGGGAGAAGAATGGAGCTCTTAGAAGGCACAGAGAGTACATAAATATTTATTTTCCCTAACAGTGACAATCAAAGGTTATTTTCTGTAAATGTCAACCAGCATCTTTCCCCAGACACCTCAGTGCTTTCTCTATGGGCCCATAAATAAATAGCTACACAATAGGATTGAGGTTATGACTAGGATAAAAAAACATGGGTTTCCTCTAAACAAGTGTGATCTGGCTACAATCACTGCTGATTGTCCAACCTGCCAACGAGAGAGAGAGAGATGAAGAGTAAACCCCTTATATGAGTTTTCTCATATTTCCCATTTTCCAGAGCAACTAACCAACCATCTGACATCAGGTTCATTACATTAGAACTCTTTCGTCATGGAGGGGATAGTGATGTGTCCTCCCTGGAATAGGTATTTTCTCTCATCTTGGATTAGCTTCCCTACTCTCAGTGCTACTGACTGCTCTATCATCTACATATTTAATGATTACCTTATTCACTTTTATGGTGATAATGAATTTACCACCTCTGACCAAGGAATTAGTTTTACAATTATAGAAGGTAGCCTGATAGGAAAATTGAAGAGCCTATTGAAAGCTCAGTTTTATGCAGGTTGGAAGACAATACCTTGCAGAAGCTAAACCAAATGCCTAAACCTATGAACATACGATGATGCTTTTTCTTCTGATAGGAAATCACTGGTCTTAGAAACAAAGTGTGGAAGTGGGCTTGATTCTTCTTGGCTTTTGTTTTGTTTTGTTTTTTTCCATTTAACAAGCTTCTCTCAAAAGTTGTGCTTCCTGTCCCCATAATCTTGGACTCTGAAGATTCTAATATTAGTTCCCAAAAAGGTGAGTTTCTACCAGGGGTCATGCTGAACTTGAAGTTCAGAGTGTAACCTGGCTATATTGAACTTCCAATGCCATTGAAATAATGACAAAGAAGGGAAACACTGTATGGACTGCGGTGACTTATCTTGATTATGAAAGGGATACCACTAGAGAGGCAGAAGCATGCAGAAAATGCAGACATTGTCTGAGTGTGCCTTTTAATACTTCTAATACTGTTTATGGAAAATCATATCTACTTCATAGAGGCAAAACTACTAGTGGCTTGGATGACTCAGGAATGAGGTTTAGGGTTGTTCTGAGAGGCAAAAGCCCACTTCCACCTGAGTGGCTAACTATGGGAAAAGTGAATATGGAATGGGTAATAGAAGAAGGAAGTTCCAAACTTTTAGAACTTTATGATCTGTTGAAGAAAGAACTATAGCAACTATGCTTATATTCTTCCTTGTTCTATTGTGTGCATATTATATGAGCCAAATTAGTTATCTCCTTCCTTTCATAGTTTATATAAGTATTGATGTTGCTTAAATTTATGCCTTACTCTGGAAATTACAGGATATAAAATAAGTATTGTTGACTTACCTGAAAATGAATGAATATCCAGTGATGGGTAGAGTAACACTTGGGTTTTTGAGTCTTGCAATTTGAGGGAGAAGGGGAGCATATCTTCATTAAACTAAAGGATAGTTGCAACGGGACAATCAAAAGCATAATATTGCTGTTTGGGATTTCAAAGATGTATGTATGGAGAATCAAACTAGGTATTGTGTCTTGATATGCAGGACAATCCCTCTTCTTTTAAACTCTATCATGTGATATGGGTCAAGACAGGTTGGAAGCTGCATTGACCAGATTTACTGGCCAATAGGGATTTGGTTTATATTCTGCCAATGAAAAGCATTTTTGCAAGATCTGGGAATGGAAGGTGTACAGCAGCTATTATTCTCCAGGAGCAGCTGGATGTCGGCAGATGGCAGATATGGGCTTTTGCCAGTGGCTTTTAGGTATCCTTTGGCTATGCTATAAGCAGCATAGATCATTGGTAGTGGTTTATTGGAATTCTTCTACTTTCTGATTGTTGAAGGCTATTTTTAGCTTCCTAGATTTTGCAGTATTTGAGTAAGACTTTAATCCCCTGTGTTATACCCCCGTGATGCTTAAAATACCAGAGTAGTCTCTATCTTTCTGAACAAGTTCGGATGGATGCATGGACTGTATCTTTACTCCTATATTTGGCCTGACTACTATGAAGACTTTATAAGACTGCAATGTGAACATTGAAAATATATTCTCATAAAATGCATGCCTAAAGCGGTGTTTATCTGCAGCATTGTCTAAAACTACAAAGAGAGTTCATAGATGGAATATTTGTAAATATATGTTGTAAAATACAGCTCAAGGGTTTCAGCCAAAATAGAAACAGCCGAGATTTAACTGGCTTGCTTGAATATTCAGCCAACTCATATTTATTATGTTGGTGTCCCAAAATATTACACTGCTGAATTTTCTGCCAGTTTAACTTACTGTGAGTTTGCCAACATAAATGGGAATAGAAGAACAGGTTTAGTTGTGTGAAACTCATTGCAGATCCAACCATATGCATTTTGAAAACATTATTTTAAATTTATTTCTATCTCACTTGAACTCCATCTTCTTCTGTGTTACAGAAGGGGAAGAAAATAAGAATGACAGCTGCTTTCATCAGTGAAGACTGTATTTATTTTTTCTTTTAGTTACACAAACTAACTCTCCTCCGTGTTCGTTAGTCAAGCTGCCTGAAAAGACTTTGTATTTTGAATGGTGTGTCAGTCTTCTTTGAGGGAGATCATGCATATTTAAAAGAATGAAAAAGAGTTAATTCTAGGATAGAAACCAAGTATTCCAAAATGAGGTAGATTCATTATGGAAAAAAATTTCAAAATAATGTTTTAAAGAAGATAGTGGTTAAAAAAACTAACAAACAATTTATAATCAATGTAGTCTATTTCTTTTCTTTTTTTTTTTTAAAGATTTTATTTATTTATTTGACAGAGAGATCACAAGCAGGCAGAGAGAGAGAGGAGGAAGCAGGCTCCCCGCCGAGCAGAGAGCCCGATGCGGGGCTCGATCCCAGGACCCTGAAATCATGACCTGAGCCGAAGGCAGCGGCTTAACCCACTGAGCCACCCAGGCGCCCCAATGTAGTCTATTTCTAAACAATTTTTTAATAATAGGCATTTGTTTAAAAAAATAAGGAGAAAAGAAACATTGCATATTCCCAAAAGACTTTAGAGAATAAATTCTAAGCTCTTTGGCAGATCCCACCACGGTTGGCCACTACTACCTTCCAGTGATGCTCTATGGCCCTGTGGATGGGCACATGCCCCTGTGCGTCCATGTAGGGCTGTTTGCTTCTCCTAAACATATCAATACTTGTAGCTCCTGCTTGGATCTGAATCCCTTTAGCAGTGTACAATGTCTTTAGTTACTTAGGTGCATCTCTTCAATTGAGTTCAGTAACTGTAAAGATTATTTTTTTCATATATGTATGAATGGTGCTTAGCAAGTGTTGATAGTCGATACCAACAAAAAATGGTAGACAAATAAATAAAATAAACAAGTGGATGAAGAAACCACAGGATTTTAGATGTGGAAGGAACATTAGGGGCTCTACTCTCTAAATTTAATGTTTTACACAAGGAAAATGAGGCTCAAGGAAGCTTTTTTGGGCCAAATTTACGCAGTAAAATAGCAATGGGGCTGGTCCTACAACACAAGTGCCTCAGCTTTTTCTGTTCTACTTCCATTTCTACTGCTTCATTCCTGGCAAATTTGGAATTTTGCTGGAAGGGATTGTGGTTCATTTTCTAAATATTTGTTCTGTAATACTCCTTACATCCTTGGGGACATCATTCACACTTTAAAAATAATTGAAGAAAAGTACCTTCAGGCATTCAAATAGCTACAGTAGCCTCTAATTTTTCAGCTGGCTTCTTGCCTATTAGCATTTCATCGCTTTCATGAAACAGCAGCACCATTGTGGTGAGTCCTTCTCAAGTACATTAGAAGCTACAGAGGGTATAGATTCTATACTCTGTATCTGTAACTGGCTTTTTATTATTGAGTTGCAGAAGGTTTTTTTTTTTAATAATTTCTGGATACAAGCCCTTTTTCAGATAAATAGGTGAGTAGATGGACAGATGATAGATGATACATAGATAGAGATAAATTTCTATCCAAAAGATGTCTTGTCTTTTCATTATCTTCCTAGTATTTCTTTAAAAGTAAAAGCATTAACTTTTGATGAAGTGCAATTTATCCATTTTTTCCATATTATGATTCATGCTTTTTGGGTCTCCTAGAAATCTTTGCCTACTCCAAGATCATGAAGATATTTTTTGGTGTTTTCTCTGAGAAATTTTATAGTTTTTGTTTTAAAGGTTAGGCCCATTTTTCATCTTAATTTTTTGAATGGTGTGAGGTGGGACTTGACCTTAATCGTTTGTCCAGGTGATCATCCAATTGTTCCAACATTATTTATTGAAAATTTTCTTTCCCCACTTAGCAGATTTCACATTATTCTTGAAAGTCAATTCATTTTATATATGCGGATCTATCTATTTCTGGACTCTATTCTGCCCTATCGATCTATCAGCTTGCTAAACTCATTCTTCCTTTAGCTTTAAGGTCAAGTCTTTAAATCAATAGGCATAAGTCCTGCAATTCTTCTCTTTTAAGATAGTTTTTTACTATTTTAGGTCCTTTCCATTTCTATATAAATTTCAGAATCTGCTTGCTAAATTGTACCATGAAATTGAGGGACTCTATAAATCAATTTCAGGACAATGACATCTGAACAATATTATTTTCCAATCTATGAACATGGATTTGTCTCTCCATTCATTTAAACCTTCTTTATTTCCCTTAGCAATGTTTTATTATTTTCAGTAAAGATAGCATGTATTTTTTGCTAAATTTATTTCTAAGTATTATATTTTTGTTGCTATATATTTTTGATGAGGCAGAAAAATCCTACTGTTTTATTCCAAGATTTCTGTCTCACTTGCATTCAAATAAATTGTAAGAAAAAGTTTACTTGTTGGACAGTGTTTAAATTTTGAAATGTAATTCCACATTGATGTAATTCCACCTTTCCACTAACAAAGTGATATATATATCACTATATGTACATATTATATATATAGGTATATATATATATATATCTCATATATATCTCATATATATGCTCCATTCTAACCCATCAAAAATGAACTTGACAGAATTGGTGAAAATAAGTCACGTACATATAAATGAACCTGTATTAATATTTGAAATGTCTCCTCCCTCTCCAACTTAATTTATCTTTCCAAATCAAGCCTCTGATGTTGAACACTTAAGTACCCTCAATGATTAAATGTATGACGCTGAATGGGGCTGACACATGACCTAGAAAGGTCAAGCAGGATTGGTGGTAACAATAGAGGCTGCAGCTTTGTGCTTAAGTTAACAGTGTGACTTTTCTGTCCAGGTGGAGTAACTAAGGACAGTTCTGAAATTTACAAAAGAAGCTAGGGGAGACCAATAGGACAAAGAGGCAGTGTGAGCCTAGCTATGGTGAGCTGGTCTGCATCCTTGCATTTCTGCATGGGTGGGCAAAATATAAATTATTCATCGCTTCCCTTATTTACTACTCAAAACAACAGTATATTTCTGTCCCCAAATTCTTGCCAATGGTCTTGTTTCACTGGGAGCTGGGGTTCAAAAAGCTCTCCAAACACGTGGCCCACAGAAACTTCTCCAAGGGTAAATGTTCCTTGCTGGGGGTGCGCTGGCAGATGTTACCACCAACCCCTCCAACCCTGCCTGGTCCTGCAGGTAACGAGACACTAGCATCCTGCTACCCCAGCAAAAAACCTTTTGTGGAATCTGTGCATGACACCTAGTACTCCTGGGAAATCTTCCTGGTGCTCTTTTAAATGACACTTTAAAATTAATTTTCTAGTTATTTTGCTGGTATATGGAAACACAATTAACATTTGTATATTAGCCTTCTATTCTATGACCTTGCTAAGTTTTATTTCTAGTAGTTAAATTTTTAGATCCTTTAGGATTTTCACATAAACCAGAAGGTTACCTGTGAAGAAAAATAATAATGGTTTTACTTTTTCTTTTCTCATTTGTATCTTTGTTTTTGTGGTTGTTATATTGCAGTGGCTTTGTTCCTCATCTGAGGGGGAAGTTTAATATTTTACCATTAATTATGATGTACACTACAGATTTTATAGATCTCTTCATTAGGTTGTAGAACTTCATTTCTGCATCATTTCATTGCTAAGACTTTTACTGTGAGTGAAACATTCTGTTAAGTGTTTTCTCTCCTACTGAGACAACTGCATGCTTCTCTACTTTTTGTCTATTTATGTACAAACAAGTAAAATGATCTCTTTGTAGAAGTTCTATTTTTATATAAAAAATTCCAACAGGATCTACTAAAAACCATGAGATCTAATATTTGTTTAGTGACTGGCTGGACTACTCTAGTGAATTCTATTTACTTTGCAATCGAAGCTTCTGATGTCTTTGCTCCCAAGTGCAGCCTTGGGGCATGCACACACCCACTGAGGACAGTGGGTTTAGCCAAGCTCTCACTGACTTTCTTTCCCTGATTGCACCCAGCTGTTAAGCTCTACTAAATTCCAGATGATTGCCCTTTTGTTTTGGGCCATGCCCTGGAGAATACATTGCTCCACAGACTGATCCAATTAAATAGTTTTTTTTTAAAGATTTTATTTATTTATTTGACAGACAGAGATCACAAGTAGGCAGAGAGGCAGGCAGAGAGAGAGAGAGAGAGAGAGAGGAGGAAGCAGGCTCCCCGCTAAGCAGAGAGCCCGATGTGGGGCTTGATCCCAGGACCCTGGGATCATGACCTGAGCCGAAGGCAGAGGCTTTAACCCACTGAGCCACCCAGGTGCCCCCAATTAAATAGTTTTTCAAGTCTATGTCTGACCCTAAGAGTGCTCTTCTTAGCAGCCTCCTTCCCTGCTTCTCACTGACCAACCAACTGGCCTATGGTTTGGCTTATAACTTTTATGAAGCTACCAACCTCCTCTTAATTGGTTAGCACTCAAGTCACCATTGCTGGAGAGCACTATGAGGCTTGAACTTTCTCATACTCTGTTCCAAAAAGGTCAGTTCATTTGGGGACAATTCTGGAACTTTCTGTTCTATGGCTGTGGCTTCCTTCAGGCAAAATTCCTGAGCCAGGGCTCTGATCTGAGGGCAGGGGTGGTTGCTTACTTCTCTCAGAGTCCTACATGAAGAGCAAGGTACTGGGTAAGTGGAGGAGCCTCTGGGATTCCTGGCTTGCCTCTCCAGGCATCGGACCCTTCCCCTACGAATGAGCTGGGGTGAGAGAACGAGGATCTCAGTATGCTCAGCATGCCATGCCTGAGGTTGAGCCTCCATCTTGTTAGTGGGTGTTTGTGTAAGAGGAACCCCTCCAAGTTGCACTCATCTGGGATTCAGTCTCTGTAGCATACATGAGGAGGTGCTAAGACATGCTGGTGACATGCCCATCCTGGGAAGATACTAGTCTTAGTCTATTAGTGTTTTGTAAAACACTGTAGACTGGGTGGCCTCAAAACAACAGACATTTATTTCTCACAGTTCTGGAGGCCAGAAGTCTGAGATCAGGGTGCCAGCCTGGTGCGGGGAGGGCCCTCTGCTGGGTTGCAGACTGCTCATCTTACACTGACCTGGTAGAAGTGGGCTAAGGATCTCACTGGAACCTCTTTTTGAGGGCATCAATCTCATTCATGAGGGCTCCACCCTCATCATCTACTCAACCTCCCAAAGACCTCTCCTCCTAACACCATCACATTGGGGGTAAGATTTCAACATGTGAATTTTGAGGGGACCCAGATACTCATTCCATGGCCAAGAGCACAGAAGCAAAATTCTTGTTTGCCCCGCTTCTAAATCTTGTTGATGGATTATTTAATATTTCCATTCCAGTTTGCATCTGTTTCCAAACTGGATACCAGAAATATGTACTGTAACAGTCCCTCCCTATGAAAAAAAAACCACACCAGCACAAAATAGCATACAAGGAAACTCCAATAGATGGTGCCATTGAGTCTAAACTCTTCCTGTTCCTTCCGTGTAAATCAAGGACTAGGCAATGCCTGTCTCATTTTTGTGCACAAGAGGAGGTATCGGAGAGGGACACATTTCTCTGAGAATTTTTTAAAATGCAATTTTAATTCAGGAAGTTGGAATTTTGAGAGTAGACAGACAGGCAAAGGATCCAAACAAGTTCTACAATCAAGACTTTGCCATTGGAAGAGGAAAGAAAAAGATTTCTAACTCTAAGAGAGGAAATCTAATGCAGAATAAACTAGAGGAGTCAAAATGTTTGGTTAGCACAGCATGGTTACGATGGGGTGAGCTTTATTTATTATTTCAGTAGACAAAGTATGTTGGAACTGATACTCTCCAGATACGCTAAATGTGGAAAAAATTTTATTAGTGATATAACTTATGAGAATTGACTTAAAAATATTCCCTCACTTGTATGTATGCTAAACATATTGCTGAGAAAATGTCAAAATAATATAATCACACTTCATGTTTAGAAAACATTTCAGCAGATGAATAGGATTGCCCCATACAGACACTTCATTTGAACTAGAGATGCTAAGACGGCCAAAGCCAATCCACCATTTGAGGAGGATTTTGTCTGTGTCATCTTTGTAAGGGGTGTAGACCAGTTAAAACATCCTTTTAATTCTGTGAGAGAAAATGGCAATTTTTACTTTTATTCTGCTTTTGACATCAGATTTCCACATGAAAGAGGAATAATTTTTATCATGGACTGAGATCTACTAATGCAATGTTTTACTTTGTGATTTTAAACTTCAACTATTTAACAAATTCATTCAGGTGCTGGTACTGCTGCTGACGTGAGTTGGGTGAGCCTACGGGGAATGAGAACAGACACTGAGCACCTATAATTTAAGAGCCGTGGAAACTTTCCTCTACTACCTATGATGTTGAAAGCATAGAGTATCCTTTAACCACGGACAATATAAATACATACTAGAAAAATCCATCACGAGAGGGTCAATCAACTTCTGTAGTTACTCACATAATAATCTTGATATTTAGGAAGTTATTTTCCAGGGCGCCTGGGTGGCTCAGTGGGTTGAGCCGCTGCCTTCGGCTAAGGTCATGATCTCAGGGTCCTGGGATCGAGTCCCGCATCAGGCTCTCTGCTCAGCAGGGAGCCTGCTTCCCTTCCTCTCTCTCTGCCTGCCTCTCTGCCTACTTGTGATCTCTGTCTGTCAAATAAATAAATAAAATCTTTAAAAAAAAAAAAAGGAAGTTATTTTCCAGATAGTCCAAGTACTATCCATAAATGACTCCATAAATCACTGAAGGTAAATTCTTGGACTCCTCAATAAATGTTTGGACTGAGTAAAAACTAAGTAATTCTGTGCTCAGCTTGTGAAAATGACAAATTGAGAAGCAAGCAGTTGATCAGAATTTCTGCCTGTTTTACAAATCTGCTGTTTAAAGTTGCTATCTGTCATTTGGCATCCCTCAAAAAGGCATCCATATTTTTTTTACCTTAGTTCCTAGGGAAACATAGACCTCTGCAAAAGTGTTTGAATATCTTTCCTTTTCAGGCAGTAAGTGGCAGATGGCTCCACGGGTTTTATTTCCTTATTTATTTGCTTAACTATATGAATCAGACCAATCAAGTGTCCACAAATGAGATGGCTTATCTGATGTCACACTGGTGACACTGAGCTGTATGACACTATGGGAGATGGAAGGCACACAGAAGCAAATTTTGACAAGTTACTTAGCCTTAATTTTCTGAGCCTTAATGTCCTGAGCCTTAATTTTCTCATCAGTAATATACAGATAATTATACTGATCCCATGATATTACTAGAAATTTCAAATGAGCCACATGAGTGAAAGATATTAAATGGGAATAAAGGTGCTGTCTTACACTGAAAATATGCAATCTGTATTGTACAATATGAACTATAAAATGCCGAGGGCTGACCCTCATTGCTGCCTTATATAGTATTTGTCTTTCTCTGTCTGACTTATTTCACTTAGCATCAATACATGGGTGGATAAAGATATGGGATATTACCCAGATACAAAAAAAGAATGAAATCTTTTCATTCATGACAACAGGAATGAGCCTAGAGTGTATTATGCTAAGGAACTTTGTCTCTCCTATTAACCTTTATGTCCTAAGTGCCTAGTATGGTGCTTGGCACCTTGTAGATGCTCCTTAAAGATTTGAATTTGTAACCTGCAGTTGAATTTACAAAACTAAAGTGGCTCCCAAACCACATGGGGAATGTGTATAAGGATCAGAGTTCAGAGAAGGGGTAGATGTTGGGTTGTAGGCTTCAGACTAACTATACCCTCCTTTTTTTGTTCTCTCTAGAAGTTTGGAGCATTACCAGAAGGTAGATAGGTTCATACCTCCTATAAAAACATCGAATAAAGCACTAAATGGTTATCTGAAGGGAGAAAAGAGTAAAGGGTTAATTTATCTGTTGGTACAGGCTTAATATACTCTGGTACAGAGTAAAAATTTATGTCACAGTTAGTACCATTTGGGCTAGCATTCTAGTTCACAAAATAGTCATTTGTTTTCCCTGAGGTAAAATATTTTAACACTCCACCCAGTCTCTCTGACGAAATCCATTCTGCAACTAGAAGACAAACCCCATACAAATCTCTTTTATAAACAGTACATAAGAGTAAAAACAAATCATTAGGATCATGAGGGGAGCAAGACAAATGATATGGAGATTGCCTGGCAACACCCAAGCAATTTCATATTCCAAAATGAAGTTTTAAATAATAATACCTTTCCTGCCCAGAAGACAAGCTATAGAGACTAGATGAAAAATATGACTTTACTGAAAAAGCAAACTGTTTGAATTCCAAGTTGTGGCATTGGCACCCTAGCTCGTACCACCTTATCTCATGTTCCCTAGAATTCATCTTCAAAATAAAGAAAAAGAATCCTGTGGCCATCCAGCTGGTACCCACTCACTTTGAAAGAGTGACTTCCCTAAAAAGGGAAAACAAACCAACAGGAAACTGGGCTCATGATTTTTCTTGGCAGCCCTGAATGTTAAGGATGATAGAGCAACATCTTCGAGGATTAAAGGAAGCAGGTTGTGACTCAAGAATTTTATAACCAGCAACATTCACCCAGGTGCAAACATGACCTGTGGAAACCCAACAAAAGTTCAAGACTCTTCTGGAGACAACCTCACTGCTCCACAGTGTTTACTCCTAAGATGCTGCAGACATTCCCTAAGGTAAACCATAAGGATGAAACTCTTTCTCGCCTTGCATTTCAGAAGAGCCGATTTCCTACATAGCTGGAGTCTCGTTTGGCTTATTGCCATTTTTCCAAGTTTTGCAGGAATGAATCCACTTATAGGAAGGCACATTAGAAAAGGGGCCAAGGCGGCACTGCTCAAGCAATCTGCAGAGTAGCATTGCAAGCATAAGCAGTAAGAAGAAATCAGGGAGCAGGATTAGTTTCAAAGTAGATGTCTAAGCGAAATTTAGAAGACTCAAAATGTTCCCTCAAGTGATAAACAAAACAAAGAAGTAATAGTTAGAAATTATTAGTGTAGTAAATGTAGCATAAAAATATAAAATAAAAATACATTAAGATTACAAAGACACACTGATAAAACAAAAAGTTTTCTAGAGAAGTTCAAGGGACTCAAATGAATATGAGACTTGAATAAAGCTATTTAAAGAGTGAAAGAGATAAGCATAGATCTAACATTTTATCCTATGGGAATTACTTACTTTTCTCAAATATGTATAATAAAGTTATAATTTTTTTCATATAAATAAATTTTTTTCATATAAATAAATAAATCTACAAATAAAATCTTAATAGGAACTAATTCCACATTGCATAAATTATATATGTTATATACTCTTACTCTGACCAATAGTATATACTTTGACTGCATTAACACCAGAAATTAATAAAAATACCCACCAGCTTGGAAATTTCTATATGCTTCTACATTTAGTAAATACTATTTTAAAGAGAAATTAAATGCATAACCTTCTTTTTTAGAATATTAGGGGAAAACATTTCATTTAAACATATTCATGCATAAACCTTTTGGATGAATTTACAAAAGAAATTATAATAGATTGACTTCATTAAAATGTTAACACTTAAGAATTGGAACCCCACACACAAACTCAAAAATCTTGATGTGGCAGATCAGATCCTCCCAATTTTTCATTCCATTCTCATTACAGAATTAAATATGCATACACTTTGCCATGTGACTTTGTAGTACCTCTCACTGGAGTACACAGAGTATATTTCCTTGCCTCATTAATATTGAGCTTGCTTATACATTTACTTTGCCGATAGGATGCTAGCAGATGTGAAATGAACAGCATCATAACCTGCCAGCAGCCCAACATACAAGGAATAGGTAAGCCACTGAGTCCTGGGTTATTATTCAACATTATTGCAGCAATAACTAATCAGTACAAAGGTTTGGAGGGAGTGACAAAGATCTTTAAATGTGCTTGCATTGGTTGTCTCTATCTTTTGCATTCCTCTCATTTGTCTTGAGAAGATGTCTATCTTGTGTTGCCATTGGTCCAAAGAGAATGCAGAGACAAGCAGAGCATATTTGAGTCTATCTTGCAGCCTAGAACAGGTCCAGCCAGTCACAGCTGAGCTCAGCAGAGACATAGCTTACGTGCACAATTATATACGCAGGAAACAAATGCTTGTTGTGAGCTACTGAATGTTGGAATTGTGTAATACAGATAAATACACTGATTCAAAATATGATGAGTGAATATCTCTAATATACATAGTTTATCTTATTAATCATTGAAAAACACTTCCTTACTCTTCAGTGGAGAAATGGATAAAAAAACACAGACAATTAGCAAAAAAGAAATTTTAAAAGTCAATAAATAAATACTTATATAAAATTTAGAAATAAATGTAATCAAAATGAGTTACAAAAAATAGGTTTGATTTTTATATGTCAAATAATCCAACATTTGAAGTTGAAAATGCACAGAAATAACAAGGTGATGCTTGCAGCCTTCTACTGGTAGGAGTTTAAATTGGCTCAGAAATTTTACAATATGTGTTGAATCTTCTGCAAATTCATGAACTTGGATCAAATTTCTTTTCCAGGGATATTTCCTAAAGAAATGGTGGAAATATTATTAAATACTGTTATTTTTAATATGATACATATGACAGTATTTTACACATTACTGGGACAAAGAGAATCTAAATTTCCTACCATATGGAAATATTGCAATGAGTTTTTTTTTAACACATATATAAAGAGATAACATATTTGGAAACAAAATAGCATTTTCTTTTTCTTTTTGTTTTTAGAGATGGAGAGTGCACTTGGGGGAGGGGAAGGGCAGAGGGAGAGAGAGAGCTCAGTGTGTAACCCTAAGGCGGGGCTTAATCTCACAAGCTTGAGATCATGACCTGAGCTGAAATCAAGATTCCAATGCTCAACTGACTGAGCTACCTAGGTGCACCCAAAATAGTATTTTCAAAGAATTTTTAGTGACATAAACATATTTATAATATAATTCTTAAAAGCAAAACAACATTTGTTTGTAAGAGGAAAAAAGGTATAGAGAAAATATTCTAAAATAATAACAACACATATCACTTCTTCTTCTCCAATTTTCTCTCCTATGCTTTGTAATATGGTTTTTGAACCCAAATTTTCTACATAGGTGTTCTCTTAAAGGGCCTTAATGACCTAAGATACTAAGATGTCATTGATACTGAGGATGTCATTGACTGAGTTCTTATTCTTTTTCAGCTCTTCAAAAATCTTTAACACTTAAGGACTTAATTTATTTGTCAGAAAGAGAGAGAAAGCAAGTGGGAGGACGGGGGTGGGAGGGAGGGGCAGACAGAGGGGAAGCAGCCTCCTGCTGAGCAGGGAGGCTGAGGAGGGACTCTGGGCTCATCCCAGGCTCCTGGGATCATGACCTGAGCCACCCAGGTGTCCCAAAATTCTTTAACACTTTCACTTGCAGTTAACTACTTCAAATATCTCAAGTTGTTTTTATTTGCCTCTGTGCCTTCTGCTGGTGTCCTGTCCCGCTATCCCTTTAGTCACTGTTTCTCTCCCCTCTCTCTCTCTTTCTTTTTTTTCATTTTTTACTTTTTATTAACATATAATGTATTTCTAGCCCCAGGGCTACAGGTCTGTGAATCACCAGGTTTACACACTTCAAAGCACTCACCATAGCACACACCCTCTCCAATGTCCATTACACGACCCCCCTCTCCCTACCCCCCCCCTCTCTTTTTTTTTTTTTAGATTTTACTTATTTATTTGAGAGAGAGAGAAAGAGCATGTGTGGGGGGAGGGCAAAGGGAGAGAATCTCAGGTAGACCCCCTGCTGTGTGCAGAGCCCACTGTAGGATTCAGTCTCAGGACCCTGAGATCAAGAGCTGAGCCAGAATCAAGAGTTGGACTCTTAAGGGACTAAACCACCCAGGCACCCCCACTGTTTCTCTCTCTTCTTGACTGGCTTCTTTACCTATGCTTAAATATAATGCTCCTACAAGTTTCAGTCCCCAGTTTCTACTTTTCTCAATGTACAATTTTTCTTATGGAAAATTACAGCTCACTATTTCCAATCTTCTAATAGACATCAGCACTTGGTTGTACATCCCACTGTATTTGAATTTTAATATGCCCACCCAAGGACATTATTTTGTGATCAGGACTGAAGCATTAGTAGTTTATATGGTCTTGTCCTGTACTGGCCTCTGGAAAGACTTTCTCTCCATTCTCTAAGCTATTTTCAAGTCCTTGATAAATTCTTATGTGCTTAGTGAGAATTACTATGGCAGAATATGTTTTTGTTAAAAAATATTTACTCCCCTTCTCACATTCTTATTCCCAGTATACCTACCTCTTCCATTGATGTTGGGCTTAGCTGTCTGAGTTTTGCTTTAACCTCATGCAGGTGGAGTGTGCTTCCCTAAACCATGACATTGAGCTCAGCCATGTGGCTTGCTCTTGGTCAAAGGACTTAGCAGCTGTGACAGCAGTGGAGGCTTGAACTGTACTCCCATGTTTGGGCTTGTCAGCTTACATTTACACCATCATTGTGAAAACCTGTCTTTTATAGCTAGTGCCTGATTACAGACTTCAGGATAAACAAATATGGAGCAGACCTGAGTGCGGAGTTCAGGAAGTTGAACACACAGGTTGAGGCCAATTTGCACGGATCTCAGTCTATTTCAGCTGTCCTCCAGCCAACTCAGACATGTAAATGAGAATAATTCATTATTTTAAGCCATTGATTCCTGCGATGGTGTGTTATGCAGAATTATCGTGGAATAGCTGACTGATACAAGGGGACCCTCGTTTGACGCTAGATCCCTGAGCCTTTTGGGGGTTTTATGGTACCTTGCTTTGTTAGTTATGAGTCTTTCATCAACAAAAGATGTAGGGGCAGATGAAACTTTCAGGAGGGCTTGATTCAGGGCTTGAACAATGTCATCAGGTTCCAGTTCCTCTCACTCTGTCCCCGTTTAAGCTCCATTCTCAGGTTTTCATTTTTGCATGGTTCTTAGTTCCCTTCATTTATTAAATGAATAATCATCAAATATGTACTATGGCAGTCAAGTATAGCTTCATAATGCAACCCCGGTGCGAATAATCTTCTGTTTCTCCTTTAGAAACCCCAAAACACTCATGATGAAACCAATCATTTCAGTTAGGGGAACGCACTGTTTCCATTGAAGCCATATAAGCCACATGCCGAGCCCTGGAAGCAAAAATGGAGTCCATACCACTTGAGGGGCTTTAGCTGGGAGAGTTGTTGTTCTCCCAAAGGGAACCCAAAGAACAGTTTTCAAAGGAAAGGGTCATGAGTATGTGATGGTGTGCTGAAGGCAAATAGCAGAACTTTTCTATACCAACTTGTTAGCATTCTTACATCCAGGCTTTCTCTCCTTTAAATTGTGCCCCCCACACACCCTGTCTTCATAAAATACAGGACTTGTTGTATCATACTCCTGCTCAAAACTTGTAGGAGTCACAACTGCAATCAGAACATGAACCACATAGGGGAGATGGAGAGGAGAAGGGAGTTGAGGGAAGTTGGAAGGGGAGGTGAACCATGAGAGACTATGGACTCTGAAAAACAATCTGAGGGTTTTGAAGGGGTGGGGGGTGGGAGGTTGGGGGCACCAGGTGGTGGGTATTAGGGCACGGATTGCATGGAGCACTGGGTGTGGTGCAAAAACAATGAATACTGTGACGCTGAAAAGAAAAAGAAAAAAAAAAGAAGAACATGAACCACATTCTAAATGCTGAAGTTCAAAGCACTTTGTGATTTATTTCATGCCTTTTTTAGCCTTATAATCCCGAACACACATGCAAACCTTCAATAACATTGGTAATTCTTCCATTGTCCTACCATACCCCGCCGTTCTTCTGGCCCCATTATCACATTTGACATACTCTGGGTCTTTCAGGACCTCATCCAAATTCCACCCATTAAATTGTGCTTCTACCATAGTGGGTATCACAGTCGGCCTCATGTTGTCTCAAATTCATACATGGCCTCCAGATGGTGAACCTCTGGAAGATGTAGGAAAAAATTCATCTCTGTGTCCCCCAGAGTAACTTACATAGTACTTTTCAAATAGTCAATAAATGTTTGTTGAAATGTTGAGTTGTGGAATTACCTAGCCTCAGGCTCCATAGCAGAAATTGGGATTACCATAGAGCTCAGCATTTTCAACATGTAATCTCTTTAGGCCCCTACAGGTGGCCGAATCCTGCATGGGCTCCTGGGCAAGAAAGGTGATTTAAATTACATATCTAAAGGAAGGTGTAATTTAGCCCATATGTTGAGATAAAATAAGCAGATAGTCAGAAACTTCACACAAATAAGAAAGGGGCCCAGAGTTAGCTACAAGGGCCCAGATGAAATGCTCTTAAAACATACTGTCTACCATTTAGGGCATGTCCTCGGATTACAAGAGGAAAGATTCTTGGGCCATTTGGAACTCAATTCCCTGAGTGAGGAAGGCTGGAAACTTCCTGCATGGTAAAGATGTCTTTATTTACACAGAGTTCTAACAGCTCAGAGGATATCTCTGAGGACATTAAGAAGGGAGAATGAAATCACCCAGGAATACTTATGTTAAGCTATACATCAAGGGCTTGTCTTTCATCTTATGCCACTTTTATACACAAAACACAATCAGATAGCCATAACAATTAACCTAAAGTGGTTAGAAAAGGAATAAAGCATGATCATGAGACTGCACACATGTAGACCTATGGGGAAACATCATTTTTTGAAGCATTAGAAAGGGTACTTAACAGAGAGTTCTGATAAGTGGGTTCTAGTTGAGCGCTAGGACCGATTAGCCCTGTGGCTCTGAAAGCATCTCTTCAGTGCTCTGAGCTTGGCAACATAACCTGAAAGACCAGATAAGAGTTCTTTAAAGTCGGGGCGCCTGGGTGGCTCAGTGGGTTGAGCCGCTGCCTTCGGCTCAGGTCATGATCTCAGGGTCCTGGGATCGAGCCCCGCATCAGGCTCTCTGCTCAGAAGCCTGCTTCTTCCTCTCTCTCTGCCTGCCTCTCTGCCTACTTGTGATCTCTCTCTGTCAAATGAATAAATAAAATCTTAAAAAAAAAAAAAGAGTTCTTTAAAGTCACTTGCAATTTTCTTAGGTCATATGATTCTGTATTTGATTAGCTATTATAGATATCATCTATACACAACATTAGAAAGGGCATGGGTAAGTGAATCTGACAACAGTCAATAACACTATCATTTCTTGTTTTACTAGTCTTCAGTGCTTGTGGCAAGAGGCTACTGCAGTGGTCCTGGTGAGAGATAATGTTTTATCAGACTAGAGCAGGAGGAATGTGAGAGGTGACCAGATTTTGAATATGTTTTAGAGATGGAGCAAAATAATTTATTGAGATTATGGGATGTTTGAGAAATGGAAGAACCAAGGATGTAAGACTGAAACAACTAGGTTGAGATCTTTTATTATGGGTGTTATTTATTTATTTATTTTTAAAGATTTTATTTATTTACCTGACAGAGTTCACAAGTAGGCAGAGAGGCAGGCAGAAAGAGAGAGGAGGAAGCAGGCTCCCTGCTGAGCAGAGAGCCCAATGTGGGGCTCGAT
Source organism: Lutra lutra (assembly GCF_902655055.1). Taxonomy (NCBI): domain Eukaryota; kingdom Metazoa; phylum Chordata; class Mammalia; order Carnivora; family Mustelidae; genus Lutra; species Lutra lutra. The sequence continues at coordinate 12,418,607 of NC_062282.1, forward strand.
CCCAGGACTCTGGGATCATGACTGGAGCTGAAGGCAGAGGCTTTAACCCACTGAGCCACCCAGGCACCCCATGGGCATTATTTATTAATATGGGTAAGGATAAGGGCACAGGAATGTTTGGGTGGGAGTGGAAATAATGACTCCCTCCTTTAAAAAAAAATAAGTTTGAAATATCTTTTATACCTTCAAGTGGGGAAACTGAAGAAATAATTGATTATACAAGTTTGGGGATATGCTTAGAGAAGAATGTGTTTCAAGGAGGGAGGGTCAACGGTGTCTAATATCACAGAGATTTAAATATGGTGAGTATAGGAAATTTAACACAATTCCCATTTGATAATTGTGCTCGCAAATTTGAAGTAATCCAACAAATGTTATCGTGTCATTTTTTTTTTTTCAATAATATCTACCTGCTCAGATCCAAGTGTCAAGTAAGAGGACAGCAGTTGTAAATAAATTTGGATTCTGCCACCTGAGGATATTGATGGGAGAGAGGGAGAAAGGAGTTTTTGCAAAAGCATGGTTATAATTTTAGAACATGTTGAATGAGGAGGGAGATAAAACCATCAAAGTCCTGATGGGTAATAAAAAAATGAGATTTTTGTGGATTGACGTGTTTGATAAGGTGGAATATTTTTGTGAAGAGCTTTTTTGACAAAGGGTTGGAGAAGAAAGCCTGATTGAGTGAAAAGTAAGTGAAGAGAATGAAATCTGCAGAGTTGGAGCCAGAAAGCTTAGACGATAATTTTGAATTCTTTCCTGTTATTGGATCCAGAAGAATGGGATCCACTAAATAAAGGGAGACATAAGTCAGTGAGCAATTTTTAAATGTTTACATGTTGACGGAAACGACACAGTAAAGAAGGTAAAAATTGATGAGGAAGATGTAAAAAGGTAAGATTGCAGGGGTGATTATGGGAAGGGAAGTGGATCCCCTGCACGAGTTGGCTCTCCATAAAGTCCTTGAAGATTCATCCATCCAAGGTGGGAGGTTGGCGTACGTGGCTGCAGAGATAGATATGTTGGTGAATGTGTTACAAACATGAAGATGTTATCAGTGAAATAAGCATGATTATCAGATGAGAGTTGGGGAAATGGTGGAGGTTCCGGGAAAAAAGAGAAGGTTTGAAATTGTCTCAAAATGTGTGAGAAAAAATTAACTAAATCAGGACTGTCTGATCATGTCCATTTCAGATCCTCAGTCAGTAATTTGAAGCATGTCTGGGCACCTGGGTGGTGCAGTTGGTGAAGCATCTGACTCTTGGTTTCTGCCCAGGTTATGATCTCAGGGTTGTGAGTTTGAGCCCCTGGGGCTCAGTGCAGTCTCTGACTCTGTGCAGCATCTGCTTCAGATTCTCTTTCCCTTCACTCCTCCTACTCCCCATCCCCAAATAAATAAATAAATCTTAAAAAAATTTTGAAGCATGTCTATTAAATTTGATTTTGTTATGTTGTTCATCAATATTCACCTACTCAAATACAAGTGCTGAGGGAAAGGATAATAGGATTAAATAGGTTTGGGTTCTCCTATATGAGCTTGTTAAAGGAAGAGGGAAGAAAGGACTGTAGGTTTCCTGTAGTTTAATTTTAGCGTATGCTGAATAAGGAAGGAAGCAAAACCATAAAGTTCTTGATGGGTCATGAAAATGTGATAGGTGTACAGACTGAAACTCTTGATAATGTTGAATATTTTGATGACAGGAACACCCAGAATAAGCAACACATAGGAAGAATTAAGGTAGGGATATTTACAACAGAGCTGTCAGAAATGGAACAGTCTCAGAAATAAGATCTAGGACAGGGCTTTCCAAATGTTTTGACCTTGCATACCGCCACTGGGTGAATTTGTCCCCAGAAACATAGGTTGAAGTTGTAATTTCTGGTACCCCATGATGTGATCTTCTTTGAAAATAGGGTCATTGCAAATGTGATTAGTTATATTAAGGTGAGGTCAAATTGGAGTAGGGTGGGCCTTAATCCAGTATGATTGACTTATTTGTAAGAAGAAGAGAAGAGATGAAGACACATGGGACAAGAATGCCATGCGATGATGGAGACACATATTAAAGTCCTAGGAAACTCATACATATACCTCCAAATGTTCAGCATGAAATTCCTCTAAAGATATCTATGTATTTATAAAGTATATACACTTACAATTATATTCATGTGTCACCTATAACATAGAAGCAAAACTAGAAATGTTTGTCTTTGTTATACTTTCAATGAAACTAATGTGATTTTCAGAAAATGTCATCTTAGTGTTTGTGATACAGTAATTCAAAGGACCTGTGCCAAATTTAGTCCATGATGTTACTTAGTTTTAAAGACTGACATACCACAAAACATCATAAAGAGGAGACACAATTTATGACCATACATCTCAGGTAAGCATTGTTAGAAAATTCTGCTATGCTTTGCTAGTCAATTATTGGCTGATATTTTTCAGTCTGTCTGCAATTTTGTAATTTGTTGTTGCAGTTTAACCAGTAGGTAGTCACTTTTCAAGGTCCCCATCACTTGTTGTTAATGTAATAAAAAACTTATTATTTATTTATTTTTTAAAAATTTACTTATTTGGGAGAGCGAGCATGAGTGAGCAAGGGATGGGAGGGGCAGCAGGAGTGAGAGAGAGAGAGAGAGAGAGAAAATCCTCTAGCAGACTTGCAGCTGAGCAGGGAGCCTTGATCCCAGCAGGGGCTTGATCCCAGGACCCTAAGATCATGACCTGAGCCAAAATCAAGAGCGGGATGCTTAACCAACCATGCCACCCAGGCACCCCAAGAAACTTAATTTTTTAATCAAGTGGTTTTAAAACTCCCTAAAATGATTTTTAAGGGATGATTTTTAAGTAGTTCATATTTTTTTCCATTTTTAAGTGGGCAAGTATGAGAGCATTTGCAAGTGACACTTACATGTCATTTTTGGCAACAAAAGCACAACACAAAGGATATTTTTCTGAATATCTATTTTCAAAGTCACTTCTTCATCAGTCAAAGTAGCAGTTTATGGGGGTTAGATAAATGATGTAGTTTGGGTTTGTGTCAGTTTCAGAAATTTCCCCAGAACTCCTTAATCACCACTGAATTCAGGAACGTACTTTGCAAACAGCTATTCCGGCTGTAATTTTTTGGCCTATGGAAAATAGAAACCACAGAGATTTTCCAGGATGTCAAAGCTCTCCGTATGAATGTATTTTTCTCAGCCTTGTTAAAGGGAATGGCCTCCGGACCTCCCAAGTGACATACTTAAACAGATCTTACGTTATAAATCCATTCTAGTATTCCATCTCCTCAATATAAAGGTTATATTTAACAAATTGTCCAAGGGGTTCCTGAGTCCATTTTGTTATTTCCTCAGTTTGCAAAGTAAATTGGAATAGATACAATCAAAAACTGACAAAATTCCCATTTGGGTTCTTTGATCTCTGCAGTGATGACTATTATTGTAGGAAAGGCCAAGGGAAAGCATGTGGAACTTCCCATATCTAGTTAAAAAATAAATCAGAAGAAATAAGACATCTTTGGAGGTATTGCGTTGATTCGTGCTACCATCAAGGACTTGAAAGTTTCAAGGGGGGGGGTCATTATAACCATATTCTCATTTAGTTCACCCCTTTGGCTTGTTCAGAAGACAGCTGGATCTTGGAAGATGACAGTGGATTATTTTAAATTTAACCAGGCATTAATTCCAAATGTCGCTCTTTTCCTCTTCCAATTTTACTCCAGTTCAGGATTTTTCAAGCTTGACACGGTTGACATTTTAGACCAAATACTTCTTTGTTGTGGGTCCTGTCCTGTGCACTGAAGGGCATTTAGCATCAGTCCCTCACCACTGGATGCCAGCAGCACCTCTCACTCCAGTTATGATGACCAAAAGTGTCACCAGACATGGCCAATGTCTTCTGGGTGCCAAACCTCCCCCACACCACTCCATTGATAACCACTGTTCTACAGCAAATCAACATATCTTCTGGCAACTGGTATACAGTTATTGATCTGGCAAATGTTCTTTTTTTCTTATACCTCTTGGTAAAAACCATCAGACACAGTTTTCTTTCACAATCAGCAATATATTCACACAGTCCAAGCTCCAACTACACCAATTCTCTAGTCCTGTATTATAGTCCAGTCCATAAAGAACTAAATTACCTCTCCAGTCCTTAGGACTTCACACTGATCCATTACATGGATGATACCATGTTAATTAGACCTCAAGAACAGGAAGGGAAAACTACTCTAGGTACAATGTGTATTTGCCTGAGGGTGGGGGGGAAAGTTCCATAAAAATGTGTAGGTCTGCCACCCAGTGGGATTTCTAGGAATCCAGCAGTTTGAGAAATAGCAAGATAACTCTTCTGAGGTGAAAAGTAAGTTGTTGTATCTGGCCCTTCTGATACTAAGAAGGAAGCAAAAGGACTGGTAGGCCTCCTAGGATTTTTGAGACCACCCACACCTAATTTGGGTGTGTGGTTTGTCCCATTTATTGAAGAGACCCAAAAGCTACAACATTTGAGTGGGCCAAAATAGAAGAAGGCCCTACCATATGCCCATGTGGCCCTGAAAGCCCTTCTGTTACTATGTCTGTAATTCATAGGGATGCTGTGTTTCAGGAGACACAGGGATGTCGGAGACACTGCTGTGGTATAAACTCAGCACACGTGCAGCGTTACCTGAGCTGCTTCGTGACGCCCAGCAGGACCTGGGGCTGAGAAACATGGGTGCAGGCATGAAGCTCAGGCAACTTGCTGTGCTGTGAGTAATAAACGTCTCTGTCTTTGACCCAGAAGTCTTGTGTTTTCTACCAGCGTCCATGAAACTATAAGCAGACGAATTTCTTAACTTGCCAGGACCAGTATAATCTCAGACTCTTCACAGCTGCTGAAAGCTTTTGGAGAGCAGGACAGGATACTGTTGAAGACATGGCTTTCTGGAAGAGAAAGAATGAGGTCTTTGTAGGCCTGGTTGGGGAATCTGAGAAGACTTAACGGGACCCAGTAGCAAATGTTTTCAACCAAGTGATAGGGAAGGTATGGAAAAAGGATCTCCCATAACCTACTGATGAAGGTTCAGAGGCTAAGCAAAATAATTAAAATGAATCTCCCAAATGGTGCCTTTGGGTTTTGCCTGCTCTCTTTTGGGCAGTGAAGGAAGAGATATTTATCCTGACAATGAGGCAGCAAGTCCTGAGAATCCAGACAAGAAGCAACATGACTGCAGCTGCTGAGTCAAGGAGTCTGCAAAGTAGAAGTCATGGGTGTCGTCAATGAGAATAAAGAGCTTTGGGTGGATCAAAAACATTAGCAGTTCATTTGCTGGAGCCATAAGCAGTTTTCAGTCTGCACAAGACAGTGAGTCTGCCTTCCATCCTGGCAAACCACCACTCTGCCTCTGTACTCTCTGATCCCTCCCTCTCCCTCTTCCTCTCCCCAGTGTCAAGTAGTTTCAGGGAAAGATTAGAGATAAAGCTGAAGATTCCGTTTCCAAAAGGGACTAAGGCCATGTGCAAACATCCAAGTACACAGGAAAACACTGAGAAGGGAAAGGATGCTGTGAACAATGCCTCTTGGACTAATGCAATAGACTCTTGCTATTGTTTCTACATCTCAGTGTATGATAGCAATTGCTGTGTTGTTGTGTCCCAGAAGTGCCATTAGGGATTCTGTCAATCAGGAGGAGACACATGTAGGGAAGTTCTAGTGGGACAAAAGCCCCTGCTTCTTGTCACCAAGAAGGGGCCGGGATTTAGAGTGAGTGCTTCTCACCCCTGGTGTTGGTTGGAAAGGCTCTGTTGAAACTACCCTGACTCTGATATTATTATACCTCAACCAGCTGGAGCAGTTCATAAACCCCCCAAAAATCCAGAGTCCTGGCTTGCCAAGTTGTTTCTTGGAACTGTGCAGACAAATTCACAAGGCTCAATCTCTCTGGCAGTCAAGGAAAAAGTGTTGTATCTTCTGTCTTCCCAGCACCAAAAGGAGGCCCAGCACATTACTGGATTCTTGAAGTGTTTGGATAATATGTGTCTCACTTGGGCATTCTGCTTAGTCCTTTAGATCTGCCTACCCCCCAAATCAGCATGCTTTGAGTGGCAGCCAAACCAACAGAATACAGAGAAAGTTATCCAGCAAGCTGTGGCCTGTTCGCTGCCTTTGGGGCCCCTAATGATCCCTTTAAGCTACAAGTCTCCGTGGCTGATGATTTTACCACCTGCTAAAGGGAGGCGGCCTCCACTTGGAGACAACTCTTGGGATTTTGGACTCATTGCCTCCCTGACTTGGCTTCCATACATCCCTTTTGAAAAGTAGTTATTAGCTCACTGCTAGCCCGTTGTTAAAACTGAATGCCTGATCTGTGGAGACCTTGTGACCCTCAAGTCTGATATTCCCATGTAGGGGTAGGCTAACCTGGAGTTAGTGACTAAGGTCGAAATAGCATATTCAAAATGTAGCTGGCCTGGCCCAGCAGCATCTCTGCTCTACGTGAAACTGTGGCAGGTGAACTTGTTAGTTTTAATTTATTTTATTTTATTTTTTAAAGATTTTATTTATTTATTTGACAGAGAAATACACAGTGAGAGAGGGAACACAAGTAGGGGGTATGGGAGAGGGAGAAGCAGGCTTCCCGCCGAGCAGGGAGCTCCATGAAGGGCTCGATCCCAGAACTCTGGGATCATGTCCTGAGCCCAAGGCAGATGCTTAATGACTGAGCCTCCCAGGTGCCTCTTGTTAGGTTTTAAGTAAATAAAATCTCAGAACCTTCACCCTTATTGACAGATAGTAACGAAACACGATCTCTGCTTTGGAGAGAGACACTATCTCTACTTTCCAAGGTTGTTTACTATGCAGACATACTTTAAAAGATAGTTTAACAAAGGCCATCCGTGCCTCTGCTCACAAGATGTACAGAAATGCAAGGGACCCACGGAGAGTGGTCTGCTAACAATATGCTGTCATGGGTCGAGTGTAGATGTCCGCAGCATTTCACTTGAAGGACAGCGGTGAGGAAACATCCTTCCAACAAATAGACCTTTGAGCAGTATACATGGTTGTTCAACTTTCCTGGGAGAAGAGCCCAGAGATTCAAATCTACATTGATTTGTGGGTAGTGGTTATAGTTTGGCTGGATGGTCAAGGACTTGGAAAGAAGATGACTAGGAAAAGGGTGTAAGGAGGTCTGGAAAAGACGTATTCGGTAGACTTTTCTGAAAAAGCACAGATTGTAAAGGTATGCGTGGCGTAAGAGCATGATAATCAAGTGGAGAAGGTGACTTGCTCAGTTGGCCCCTTTTCCAGAGCCCCTCTGTCTGCCCAATGGGTGCATAAGCAATATATTTATGGCAGCAGGATGAAAATTATACACAGGATCACAAAGATGTGTTTCTAAGGCTGATCTCACTCCAGCCATTAAGGCGTATCCAATTTGTCACAACAGAGGTAACATTAAGCCACTGGTGGCTCCACTCCCCAGGGGCATTAGTCAGCTACCTGATGGCATGTTGACTCCATTGAACTGCCACCACTGGGAAAAGGGAAGTGCTTAGCTCTGGAGTACATACTCTGAGTAGGGATTTGTGCCTTACCTGTTTGCAACACTTTTGCCTAAGCCGCTATCCACGGGATCACAGAAGCCTTTTTCACCACCATGATATTCTAAACAGTGTTGAATATAATCAAGGAACTCATTTTACAACAGATGAAAGGTGGCAATGAGCTCAGGTACATGGAATTCCTACCATCATGAGTACAGTTTCATGCCTCTATTGGCTGCTATATGCATTCTTCTGTGAAGTGTCTTTCAAATCTTTTGTCCTCTTTGTAATAGGGTTGATCGTCTTTTCATTATCTATTTATAGGAATTCTTTACACAGTGCCATACAAGACCTTTAGATAATATATTTTGTGTTTTTCCCAGTCTTTTTAAAAAAAGATTTTATTTATTTATTTGAGAGAGAGAGAATGAGAGAGAGAAAGAACATGAGGAGGGGGAGGGGCAGAGGCAGAGGGAGAGAGAGAATAGGAAGAGATTCTCCGCTCAGCATGGAGCCCTGCATGGGCTCGATGTGGGGAGGACAACAGGGGGCTCCACTGGAGATTCTATGGGGGCGGGCTTGACGGGGTTGTGGGGGGACTCAGTCTCACTACCTCGAGATCATGACCTGAGCCAAAACCAAGAGTTGGACGCTTAATCGACTGAGATACCCAGGTGCCCCAAGTTTTTTCCAGTCTTGAAGACTATTTTTACAAATGGGATTTCCACTCTCTGCCACAAAGTCTTAGTCAAAAATTCAGGTAAAGTGCTAATACAACATCCCTAAATGGGCATTGACATCAAAGTTATTTTGATAATAATAATGAAACTAACCTTTGAAACACTGACACCTCTAGAACCTTAGAATGTGCTCTCTGTCATTTGCCCTTGTGTTATATGAAATAAACCTCTGTTAAGCCATAAAGTTTCCTAAAGAAGTGTCATACTAGGGGACAGTCAGGTTCCCATTTCTAAATAATTCCTCTAACAGCATAGGAAAGAATAATTGGTATTATCCCAAAAATGCTTTGGATGGAACGCTGCTTTGAATCTGAAGGTAGAGTTCTATGTGAATTTTACATGAGTTGGTTCTATCAGCAAGATCCAACGGGTTTTGTTCTGGTAAGGTGTGCAGCAGGGAGGCTAGAGCGAGGGCACAGGTGGGGGTGGCTAGGAGAGAACCAAGCCCTGCATGCTCACAGGGAACGGGAGCAAACTGCTGAACGTTCTGGCTTCCATCTCAGCTTTTGCCAACCTCTGTTAAGTTATCCACTACTTGGGGTTTAAAAAAAGAACACGCTCAAAGGTTTGTTTTCTCACTAGCCTTTAAACAACCTAAACTGGTAACTCCGAATCAAGGGGCAGAAAAAGATTTTTCTTTGTTTAGAAATAATATGCCAAAGAATATTGGGAAATGGGTGAGCAAGGTGAAAAGTAGTGGGAATTGCTACTTATATTATGGGTCTTTCCAGGGGGAGATGTCATCTATTCCCTTCACCCTCAAATCTGGATTATATTGGTGACTTGCTTTGGCCAATAAAATGAAGCAGGAGTGAGATTGCACAGGGACCAGGGCAAAAGCTCAGAGGCTTTCCAATTCCTCTTTTGGAACCTAAGACCACGATAGGAAGAAGACAGCCTGGCCTGCCAGATGGTGGGAGAGACTCCCACAGCCCAGTCCCTCCTGCTGCTCTGAGCCACCAATGCCAACCACCACCCAGCTCAGTGAAGCTGACCTGCCCATTGACTGCATACCCAGGAGGTGTCCTGCAGAGATCAGCCAAGCTGGCCCAAATCGGAAGACTCATTCAGCTGATCCATGGAGTCAGGAACTAAGTCTTGTTTTAGGCTGTTAGGTTGCAAGGTAGTTTTTAGTGCCAGAAAAACTAACTGACTCAGTGTTTTATTTTAAAAACCTGGTGAGTAAGTCATCTGGTGGCTCCCTTGGTTAAACACCCTACTCTTGGTTTGGGCTCAGGTCGTGATCTCAGGGTCGTGATCTCAGGGTTGTGAGATCCAGCCCCAGAAAGCTCTGCCCCTCCCCCCCCCCAAAATAAATAAATGAAATATTCTTAAAAATACTAAAAAAAAAACCCAAAAACCTGGTGAATTATAGAAGCCCAAAGCCATATGTAAGTTGCAGACACATAGACATTGCAACCATTGGGCAAAAATGGGAGGCTGAGTCCCAGGTTTCTATATTCTAGGAATTCATGAAAATATTTCTTGAGGTGGGCCATCTGCTTTATTGATGTGGTTTTCAAGAAATACTCAGAAAAATGACATTATAAAACCGAAGAAGATTTTTAAAAAAGCATGTCTGCTCAGGTAGTGAATGCAGTGTAAACCCCAACATTACAGAAACAAAGAAATTTCCGTTGTTCATCAAATCACAGCAAAGTGATGCTTAACTGAATATTTACATGTTGAACTTAATACTGAAGATACATTGTAAATAGTCACTTGTCCGGGGGAAGTAACCAGGAAAGTATTAAATATTGCTGTAATATTTGTTTTAATTGCCTTTGTGTTTACAGGAAGAGTAATACTATTTAAAAAAAAACTGGAAATTTTTTCTTTTCATTTTGAAAAGTTGGAAACAACTTCATTAAAGGAAATAAAATATCTGGAATCTAAAGGCTACATTTACTTGAGTGTTGTTTTGACCATTTACCTATGAGAAACTTCAATGAGTTTCCTTTCATTTCCTCACCTGGGAGTTGAAGACCATGCTATGTATTACATAACATGCTCACTTACTACAGGATAAGTGAGGACTAAATAAAATGATGTACATTAAGGGGACTGACACATTGTGAATATTTAGTGGGTATTTACTACAATCGTATAATTTAAAAATTCAAAACTTGTTCTTGATGCCTCTGGATCAAAAAAAGGAGAGTGAGTAAGTGCTACAACATTATAAAATGGATGGTTGTACATTAAAAAAGTAAAAAACCTGAATTCAAACTTCATTTTTCCCCACTCATAATATTTCATTGTAATTACCCAAAGTTTACATTTTTGCAGAATTCTTTCTGCCACAGCAATGATTATACATTTTTATTACTGCTTTTTGGAAATAATGTAATTGCCTAGCACTTTGTGTTTTTCAGGAGACTGTAATATCCTACACACTCCTTGACCCTATCTTAGATGCTTTGAAATAAGTAGGGCAGGTCTTATTAACTCTATGGGAAACTGGGACCCTACTCCGTGAAATACCTGACTCAAGGTCATTCAACACAAGAATAACTTATGTACTCTTTCTGATTCCATACTATACAGCCAGTGTCTATTTACAAATCAGCTGGTAGATGTTTGCACTTGTGGCTCTGAGTGTCATGTTTTGTTAGTTATTTTAAGTTTGTGTTCACCTGGCACTTTTCTGTTTATTTTGGACACTAAAATTTGTTTCGTTAAGATTTCCTTAGACACAACATGAGGATAACAGGTTTGGAGTTTGCACTCAAAATGGAAACTTTGTGTGTAAAATTTATTTACTCTTGGAAAACCACTGCTTCCTGTTATTTGACCTTTTCTATAGAGGGTTTTTTTTTTTTTTTAAGGAAAGTACTTTTAAACATTTATTTAAAAATCCTTCTTGGATGTTAAGATAACTATGAAATAACCCAAATTTTAATGATTGAAGTGTAAATTAATCAAAAACATGTGGATAAAATTTTCTTTAAAACACACACGGGCTTAAAAACAAAATAAAATTTCTCGGGGCCAAATACATCTGGAATTTTGTTGAATCCCAAACATTTGGAAATTAGTTTGTGACCTTCAATAAACTTGCCACGGCTCAATTCTGAACTGCTTTTTCATGGACCCAGTTGAACCTAAGTCAGGGAAGAGCTGCTGTCAAGGTGAGTTTAAGGAGATGACCACCTGCCTAAAATACCCTTTGGGCTGAGCCACTACAAGGCCTGAAAACTTCTCATTATAGGCACTCTTTTTTACTAAGAGGATTTATCACTTGGAAAAGCCCGATCCTGCTAAAATGTGAATAATTTGGGGAAGGAATAATTAAAAATTAATATTTAACTAGCCCCTTATAATTAATAAATACTTCCACACATTGAAGTGGTTGAATGCTAATCTTATCACCTACACAATATGTTCCCATACTTTAAAGCTCAGAGAGAGAAGTGATTTACACACAGTGGTCAAGCTAGGACCACAACAAACAAAACTCTCATGCCTGATAGGTCTCTTTACTACAGCATGCTTCCTCTTAGATAGCATGAACGTCTCTACATTTGCCACTCCATCAGTTGAACTTGGGAGGAAAATGACAAGAGAGGATGTGGAGACTGTGAACAGTGGCTACCTGGGACCTAACTTGTCTGTGAAGGAAGGTTAGAGACAGGGACGTAATTGGAGGAGGTTTTTTATTTGTTGAGGTGGAGGAAGCATCAGAATATAGAGTTTGAAAATCTTGTCTTCAAGAAAATGGAGAGAGCTAGTGGGACAAAATCCCCAAGGGAGCCAATGGGGATTGGGTCCAGCAAGCAGAAGGAGGGACGGCTACACCTCAGTCTGAACAAGGAGGGCAGGAGTATGGGCATATATGGATGCATGAAAATTGCTAAGCTAGATGGGAGAGGGTTGAAGAAGTTACTGGCTAAGAAGCTTCTAGTGCCACAATGAACCAAAGAAAGGAGAGGTTGGTGACTAAGGACGTTGAAAGGGATTAATAGGTAGAGCTAAAGGCCAAACATGACATGTCTTTCTCACCCAGACAAATGGTTTTTCCAAGCAGTGTTCAGCAGCTTAGCTCTGGGAACAAAAAGGCTATTATTCAGATTCATCTGAGACTGGGGTTTTATAAGGTATCTGTGGTTGATAGGTTAAGAGATTTATGGATTCAGAGATAAAGTAGTTTCGCATAGTGATCCATTCCAGGACTTGGCCCTGGAAATAGTTTACTAAAGGGGAATGCTGTTGAAAGGTTGATCCACTTAGATGTTGAAATCACCTGGCATACTGGTGGCTTTTATCACCAGAAGGAAGAAGATGTGTCAAGGCCAAGGACCTCAACTAAAAGTGGGCACATCTAAGAGGCCATAATGCAAGTATGGTCATAACATAGACTATTAGAGGATATTGAATCTGGGCATATGAGCCAACGATGCTCTTAAATGAGGATAAAATAGTGTGAAAGTAGCTATGAGAACTGAGAAACCCTCCACCACCAACCTGAGATTCAAGAGAAGTGGTAGGCATAGGTACTCAAGAGAACCTAGGGGAAGTAGATGGAAGTGGATGCCTCTTGAGAGTGGCTGAGGCATGGGAACAGCAGAGGACATAACAGAGCATGTTGGGGATATGTCAGGTAAGGTGAACAGACAGACAAAGGGAACAGAGCATAGAACAGACTAACCAAGTTGCTTATATTTGTAATGAAGTTCAAGAATGCCTTGGGGTGAAGGGTATGGGGCTCAGCTGGATTCATCTGATTCAAATTCACTAATGACAGTCTAGACAGCAACCTTGAGTCCTTACTTGAAGTCCCAGGTGGAACACAGTCAGTCATGTTTCTTGCTTTCATAAGTATGGCAGTTCTAGGTGCGAAGTTTAGAGACTCATAGAATTCTTTAATTTGTTGCTTCAGATTCCTCAACATAGTAGAAACTCAAGAAATGCTGAATGCTTGGTTGGATTTTTGGTCACTTTCTACTTGCTTGTTTTCTCTTCTGGGTAGAGCTGTTTATCTTTTGTTTTGTAGCATATCTTTTTACCTTCTATAGATTTCTCAAGGAAACTGATTTGATTATTTTTTTTCCAGTGATCTTAAAACAGTACTGTTTTTTCAAAGAAATAATACACATTTTTCCTGGAATGAAAGGTTTTAATTATGAAATGATTGGGACACTATATCATAGCTTTTGTAGGGCTGTTTAACTGTACTGAGTAGTGAGCTTAAAGGCTTTATCAGCTAAAGCTATTTTTGTAAAAGAGGATCTCTTTATAGTTTCTCCAATGTATTATTTTAAGTAAATTTATTAAAGTGTCTGCAAATATTATTTATATTGAAATTCATCTTGATAAAATATTTTATATATAGCAAATTAAGATCTTTTCTATGTGTAAAATATAAATAGATTACCTTTGGGTTTTTTTTTTTTTTTTTGATGCACCTATTCCTTAGGACTTAGGAATCCTAAAGTAGTACATTTGGACATTGTTACAAATTCACTGAAATGTATTAACATAAAGGAAACAAGAGAAGTATGACAAACAAAAATTTCACTCCTAATTTATGGCAGCATTGGTAACATTGTGGGCTGTTGTCTTGAAAACTATTATTATAGAAGAAGGAGAGGTTTAGCTCACTTTTAGAAATATGTATTTACTCATTTGGCAAATATTTATTGAGATCTATTATGTGACATCCTCTGGCAATGAAGATACAGCAGTGAACAAAATAGACAAAATCCTTGTACTCACGGGGTATAGAGCCTGAGGGAAGACAGAGGAACATTTAAATATATAAGTAATCAAGGTAGTGCCAGCTGGTGATAATGACCATTCCTATAGTGAAAATAAAATAGAGTAACAGGATATAAGGACTAAAGTTTTGGGGGCTGATTTAGATGGAAGTTGGACAAGGCCTCTGAGAATTGGATAATGAAGAGACAGGCAGTCGTGCTCTGGATGAAAGAGTGGTACAAACAGCAGAGATTCTAGGGAGGGAACCTGCTACATAGCCCATCTGGGATTGCTGAGGGAGCAAGCAGGATGGAGAGTGAGGAGAGATGCAAGACAGGGAAGCAAGTCAATGATGTGCGCCTGGGAAGACAAAAGAAAGCATTGAGATGTTATGCTAAATGATGGGAAGCCACTAGGAGATTCAACTTTGAAGGACAAAACTCAATTTTTATGTTTAAAAGACCACTGTGGCTGCTTGTAGACATATGGTGGGCATGAAGGCAAGAGTAGGAGCAAGAACACTGGTTAGGAGGCTGCTATGGAGGGTCCTGGTGAGAGATGTGGTGACTTGGGTCAGATTGTTAAGAGAAAAATAGAGTGGACTTGATTCAGGGTGCATTTTTAAAAAATCATTGGATTGTTGTAAAGATACATAATGTAACAGTTACTATTTAAACCCTTCTTGGGTACACAATTCAATGGTATTAAGTACATTTGCAACGTCATACAGTCATAACCACTATCCATTTCAGAACTTTTCACCATCCCAAATGGAAACTCTGTACCCATTAATAATATTTCCTCATTTCTATCTCCACCAGCCATGGGTAATCCCTATTCTCATTTCTGAATCTGTCATTTCTGTATCAAATCTGAATTTGCCTGTTCCTGGTAGCTCACATAGGTGGGATTATACAATATTTGTCTTTTTTGTCTGGCTTATCTCACTTATTCCTCTTAGCTTATCATTTTTAAGATTCATGTATATCTTAGCACACATCCAGATTTCATTTTTCTGGTTAAGTAATATTCTACTGCATATGTATACAACAGATTTTGTTTATACATGAATCTGATGATGTTTACTTGAGTTGTTTCCACCTTTGGTTATCATAAATATTACTGCTATGAACATTGGTATACAAATATCTGTTTGGACTCCTGCTTCCAATTCTTTGGTAGATACACCCGAAAGTAGAATTGCTGGACTATATGGAAAATCCAAGCTTAACTGTTTAAGGAACTGCTAAATTGTTTTTCACAGTAGCTGCACCATTTTACATTCCATTTCTTTACCTCCTCATCAATAGTTGTTATTTTCCAAATCTGTATTTTTTTATAGCCATCCTAACGGGTATGAAATGGTGTCTCATTATGGTTTTAATTTGCATTTTTCTGATGATTAATGATGTTAGCATCTTTTCATATGCTTATTGGCCATTTGTGTATCTTCTTTAGAAAAATGTCTACTCAAGTCCTTTGGCCATTTTGGAATTGTTTTTTGTTTTGTTTTTTGGGTTTTGTTTGTTTTGGTTAAATTGTAGATTCTTTATATGTTCTGGATTTTAGTGCTTTATCAGATATATGATGTGCAAATGTTTTCTCCCATTCTGTGGGTTGTCTCCCTACTGCCTTGAAAGTTTTTAATTTTTTTTTATTTAATTTTTTTATTTTTTCAGCATAACAGTATTCATTATTTTTGCACCACACCCAGTGCTCCATGCAATCCGTGCCCTCTACCATACCCACCACCTGGTGCCCCCAACCTCCCACCCCCACCCCTTCAAAATTCTCAGATCGTTTTTCAGAGTCCATAGTCTCTCATGGTTCACCTCCCCTTCCAATTTCCCTCAACTCCCTTTTCCTCTCCATCTCCCCTTGTCCTCCATGTTATTTGTTATGCTCCACAAATAAGTGAAACCATATGATAATTGACTCTCTCTGCCTGACTTATTTCACTCAGCATAATCTCTTCCAGTCCCATCCATGTTGCTACAAAACTTGGGTATTCATCCTTTCTTTTTTCTTTCTTTTTTTTTTTTTTTTTACAGCTTTATAAACATATATTTTTATCCCCAGGGGTACAGGTCTGCGAATCGCCAGGTTTACCACACTTCACAGCACTCACCATAGCACATACCCTCCCCAATATCCATAACCCCCACCCCCCTCTCCCAACCCCCTCCCCCCATCAACCCTCAGTTTGTTTTGTGAGATTAAGAGTCACTTATGGTTTGTCTCCCTCCCAATCCCATCTTGTTCCATTTACTCTTCTCCTACCCCCTCAACCCCCCATGTTGCATCTCCTCTCCCTCATATCAGGGAGATCATATGATAGTTGTCTTTCTCCGATTGACTTATTTCGCTAAGCATGATACCCTCTAGTTCCATCCATGTCATCGCAAATGGCAAGATTTCATTTCTTTTGATGGCTGCATAGTATTCCATTGTGTATATATACCACATCTTCTTTACCCATTCGTCTGTAGATGGACATCAAGGTTCTTTCCATAGTTTGACTATTGTAGACATTGCTGCTATAAACATTCGGGTGCACGTGCCCCTTCGGATCACTACGTTTGTATCTTTAGGGTAAATACCCAGCAGTGCAATTGCTGGGTCATAGGGTAGTTCTATTTTCAACATTTTAAAGAACCTCCATGCTGTTTTCCAGAGTGGTTGCACCAGCTTGCATTCCCACCAACAGTGTAGGAGGGTTCCCCTTTCTCCGCATCCTCGCCAGCATCTGTCATTTCCTGACTTGTTAATTTTAGCCATTCTGACTGGTGTGAGGTGATATCTCATGGTGGTTTTGATTTGTATTTCCCTGATGCCGAGTGATATGGAGCACTTTTTCATGTGTTTGTTGGCCATCTGGATGTCTTCTTTGCAGAAATGTCTGTTCATGTCCTCTGCCCATTTCTTGATTGGATTATTTGTTCTTTGGGTGTTGAGTTTGCTAAGCTCTTTATAGATTTTGGACACTAGCCTTTTATCTGATATGTCATTTGCAAATATCTTCTCCCATTCTGTCAGTTGTCTTTTGGTTTTGTTAACTGTTTCCTTTGCTGTGCAAAAGCTTTTGATCTTGATAAAATCCCACAAGTTCATTTTTGCCCTTGCTTCCCTTGCCTTTGGTGATGTTCCTAGGAAGATGTTGCTGCGGCTGACATCGAAGAGGTTGCTGCCTGTGTTCTCCTCGAGGATTTTGATGGATTCCTTTCTCACATTGAGATCCTTCATCCATTTTGAGTCTATTTTCGTGTGTGGTGTAAGGAAATGATCCAATTTCATTTTTCTGCATGTGGCTGTCCAATTTTCCCAACACCATTTATTGAAGAGGCTGTCTTTTTTCCATTGGACATTCTTTCCTGCTTTGTCGAAGATGAGTTGACCATAGAGTTGAGGGTCCATTTCTGGGCTCTCTATTCTGTTCCATTGATCTATGTTTCTGTTTTTGTGCCAGTACCATGCTGTCTTGATGATGACAGCTTTGTAATAGAGCTTGAAGTCCGGAATTGTGATGCCACCAACTTTGGCTTTCTTTTTCAATATTCCTTTGGCTATTCGAGGTCTTTTCTTGTTCCATATAAATTTTAGGATTATTTGTTCCATTTCTTTGAAAAAAAATGGATGGTACTTTGATAGGAATTGCATTAAATGTGTAGATTGCTTTAGGTAGCATAGACATTTTCACAATATTTATTCTTCCAATCCAGGAGCATGGAACATTTTTCCATTTCTTTGTGTCTTCCTCAATTTCTTTCATGAGTACTTTATAGTTTTCTGAGTATAGATTCTTAGTCTCTTTGGTTAGGTTTATTCCTAGGTATCTTATAGTTTTGGGTGCAATTGTAAATGGGATGGACTCCTTAATTTCTCTTTCTTCTGTCTTGTTGTTGGTGTAGAGAAATGCAACTGATTTCTTGTGCATTGATTTTATATCCTGACACTTTACTGAATTCCTGTACAAGTTCTAGCAGTTTTGGAGTGGAGTCTTTTGGGTTTTCCACATAGAGTATCATATCATCTGCAAAGAGTGATAGTTTGACTTCTTCTTTGCCGATTTGGATGCCTTGAATTTCCTTTTGTTGTCTGATTGCTGAGGCTAGGACTTCTAGTACTATGTTGAATAGCAGTGGTGATAACGGACATCCCTGCCGTGTTCCTGACCTTAGCGGAAAAGCTTTCAGTTTTTCTCCATTGAGAATGATATTTGCGGTGGGTTTTTCATAGATGGCTTTGATAATATTGAGGTATGTGCCGAAAGTTTTAATTTTGATGAAATCTAATTTATCTATTTTTCTTTTGTTGCCTGTTTTTGTGTCATAAAAATCATTGTTAAATCTAAAATTGAGAGATTTTCTCTATGTCTTTTTTTTTTAAGAGATTTATAGTTTTCATTCTTAAGTTTAGGCCTTTGATACATTTTGAGTTAATTTTTGTACATGGGGTAAGAGACAGGTTTAATTTCATTCTTTTGCATGTGGATATCCAGTTTTCTCAGACTCCTTTCTGTCCTTTCCTCCATTGAATATTCTTGGCATCCTTGTGAAAAATCAATTGACCGCATTAGTTCACTTTTTATAAAGTGTTCACAGCTTCTGAGAAACATAGAGAAGTCTTATTTTTAAGTATTTGTCTAAAAGGATCAATCCAAAGTGTTAGTAGTATTGAATTGGCATGTTTCCAGACAAAGCCTGAGTCTAATTTATGGAATCCAGGTTTGAGAGTAGGGATTGAGGCTTAATAATTTTTAAAAATACAACAGAAAAATTTATTGCTCACAGTTCTGGAGGCTGAAAATGTAAGATCAAGCTGCCAGCCATGTTGGTGTCTGATGTGATTTCCCTCCTTGGGTTGCAGATGACTGTCTTCTTGCTATGGCCTCACTTGGCAGAGAGAGAGAAAAAAGAGAAAGCTCTATCACCTCTTCCTCTTCTTAAGGGCACCAGCCCTATTAACTTAGGGCCCCAATCTTAGACCTCATTTGACCTTCATCACCTTCTCACAGGTTCTAGTCACTTTTAAGACTAAGATTTCAACATATGAATTTGGGAATGATACAAATATTTGATCCATTGCAAAGTAGAAGGACCATCCCTTTGGGTCTTTTTAAGGATGTCTTCATGCTGGTGTTGTATGAAAGAAGAGTGGTTTCCCCGGTGTTGGGAATTTTAGTTAGCATCACAGAAATTAAGGGGTAGAAGAAATCAATGAGGTGATCTAATGCACTCGCCTCATTGAGCTAAGAGTCTTCATATCTGAGAGCTGAAGTATTTTGTACGAATCATACAGGCAATAACTCTTAGATACAATTTTGAACCAATTTTCCTCATCTTAAACTTACTGCTCTTTCCATACTGAAAACATTAAAAATTCCACACCCTCTTTCTTCCATCTTGGAAATCCTGTGAAATTCTCTTGCCTTAATGGCATGTAACATGTTCAAGCACAAAGAACGAGTCTATTTATTTCATCGACCATGATTTTTTTTTTACATAAATATTCTCATAGAACAGCAGCAGCCAGGTCAATTTATCTTCTTCCCTGTTGGCAAGAGTTTCAGACTCTTGGCTTCTACCTGCCTGTGGGCAGGTATAAGAGCTGCCATTGCAATCAAGAAGAAGAAAATGAATGGTACCAGTCCAAAGGAATTGTGGCAACCATTTTATTTCATGAAAACTTTAAAAAAAAATTTTTTTTTTTTCATTTTGAGATGGCACAGTATTAGTTCATTCTTTTAAACAAAAGCACATTCCCCACTTCTTGGCTGGCAGACTTGGGTTCTGTGAAGAAGGTTTTGTGTCTGGGAACAACATGGAGGAAGGTAAGGTGTGTGATTGTAGCATATTTCCTGTGTGGTGTGCATGACGGGGTCTCAGAGGCAGACCCACAAAGTATCAGGGCTTTAATACAGCTTTGCTATGAAACTTATTTGACAGTGCAGATAAAGGGCCTATTTCCCAGGACTTCCTCTTCATATCTACTGAAAGCAATGTATACATAAATACTGTAGCTAGAGATTCTTGAAGATTCGACTCAGTTCAAGGCAAATTTGTGAGTCCTCTGTTAGCTGGAGTGGATGAGTTCGTTAGTTTTCCCCTGACATATAACAACCCCACTCTTTCATCTTTCTGGCATGCAAAGATTCTGAACCTCTCTACAGCCTGAGTCTGCGGGTTGCTGATGTCATTACAACACATGGTCGAAGCCCACTCTGCATACATTATGGAAAACAGCTCGCTTTAGTATTTAAATACAACTTGTCTCCCTGGCCAAGGGAGATGCAGGGCCTCTAATAAGCCCCATGTGTGGGAGAAACTTGTCGTGAGTTTGGAATTTGCCAGTCTCTGGAGAGGAATGCTCTATGAAAATACAATTCTGTATTTGTCATCATGGCATCACCATGTCACAATTCAAGTGCATTTAGGGTTTTAACATTCTTTGAGGAATGTCTTCTTGTTTACATTCATATAGTATCGTGCCACCCTGGAAAAAGAGAATGTCCAACTCATCTTGGTTTGCCAAGGACTCCCAGTCTTACAGCCTTTTGGGGCCTTAGTTTCTTCACCTGAATCTCGCAGGAAATTTACCAAGATGGGATTCATGGTCTGCTGGCGATAAAAGGTTCCAACTGTTCAGCTAATCTTTGATTTAAAAATTTCCTGACTTTGCTGTGTACCTTCAGCCCTGGATAAAATAGGCCCTCTCTTTTTTCATTACTTTGTTCCAGAGCTTCTACCTATCAATGGAGAAAGCCATCCCACCTAGATGATCATTCCATTAACTGTTCACTTTACCTGTTCCCTGAGCTGCACTACTCTTTGGAAAGACTTTTTTTGTTTGTTTACAATTCACTATGCAAGGTAGTTCCTATGGATTGAACTGTGCAAAGCAGTTTCTGTGGGCTGAACTGTTTCTTTCCAAATTAATACGTTGAAGCCCTAACCACTGTTGTGACTTATTTGGAGTAAGGATATAATTAAGGTTGAAGGAGGTAATTGGGCTGGAACCCCAATCTGATAGAATTAGTGTCCTTATAAGAAGAGATTCCAGAGCTTGTGTTCTCTCTCTGCCATATGAGGGCATAGCAAGATGATGGGCATCCGCTACCCAAGGAGAGAGATTTCATCAGACAACAACATGGCTGACACCTTTACGTTGCACTTTCAGGCTCCAGCACTGTGGGAATTAATTTCTATAGTTTAAGCCACACAGTTTATGGTATTTTATTATAGTAGCCTGACTGAGGAAGACGACAGGCAAAAAATTATAGGCAGGATCAATTGCTTAAAGTGAACAGAATTATAGGCAGGTAAATTGCACATTTGGCATCTTAACACCTAGGACTTAGAAGGAATAATGTATATCTAGCAGAAGAGGCCTGTAGGGCCAACAACTGCTATATGTCAGGAATCCAGGTAAGGACATTTGTGTTTTGAAAATATAGAATCTGAAGGTCAATTTTAATGACTAAATCAGCTATGGGAAGTCGAGATCATCTGTTAAAGGAATCAGAGACAGGGTGCCTGGGTGGCTCAGTGGGTTAAGCCTCTGCCTTCAGCTCAGGTCATGATCTCAGGGTCCTGGGATTGAGTCCCGCATCGGGCTCTCTGCTTGGCAGGGACCCTGCTTCCTCCTCTGTCTCTCTGTCTGCCTCTCTGCCTACTTGTGATCTCTCTCTGTCAAATAAATAAATAAAATCTTAAAAAAAAAATAAAAAAGGAATCAGAGACACATTGGTATACAGGAATGATGTGCTAGTCACCCAAGTTCAGATCAAGAGCAGAAATGGTCAGTGGTGCTATTCAAAATGTTAACAATAGCCAAGGATGTTGGCCAGTGGGAGTGGATGCTAGACAGCATACACACCAGTGCTTACCAGCAAAAATATTCATGTTAGGACCCTGTACAGAGTCAAATACATTGTGGCCAAGTGGTTTTAGATGTCCTTGATCAACTTGTAAAGCCCAAACCAAAGAAGAGGTATAAGTAGAGAATGATTCTCATTACCAGTAGAGCAAGTTAACAATTACTCACCAAGATCACTAAGCAGGAAATGATTGGTCAGGCACGGAAGCCATATGTTTTGATACCATGTCACTGCCAGATGTAGTAGAAGTCATGGAGTCCTCATCAATTTGTATAAACATACTGAAAAGAGTTTTCCTCAAAATGAGCAAATATCTATAAGATATTATTAGTCAGAGAGCTAAGGTTGGGATTTCCAGGTTTGTTGCTTAAATTCTTTAAATGGACTGTGCATAGTGTGCAAATGTATTTAAGTATGGTCCTGCAATCTTGTCTCCAGAGTCCTCATAATTTAGCGCTGTGATTGGTAACAGGTTTTATAAAGGACTCCAGAAGATTAGAAAGTTTGAAAAATGATTAGTGGGGAGCATGTAACCATTCATAGTAACCCTTTCTTCTCCCCATACATCTATGGCCAGGAGGGATATTGGTAGGATGGCTTAAGAAACACATGGAATCCATGACTTCTACATCCTGAAGTCTTTCTCAGGTCAGAAACATACATTCTCAGCCTGAAAGTTTCTCTTTTTCCAGGGTGAAAACCAACTAGAATATAGAAACCCCCCTTCCTCATTACCACAGGCTGGAAAAAACCTTATAGAACAGAGAGAGGCATGGAGCTAATACAGCATGGCACACAGAGTCTGAAGTCATTCCAGAAAATAAAATGGAGGAGGCATTTTGCAGAAAGGATGCCTTAGAAGAAAACCTCCTTAGAGTGGCAACATTTCATTACTTCTCTAGAAAGGAAAGATTTAGATTAGTATATGCTACTTGTTTGAGGTAAATTTGTGATTAAGTTAGCCATTTACTAAGCCTGTCACATATTGAGATGTATGCTTTCCAAATCAGCCTTGTTTTCTCTAAAAATTCCAAATGAGACATTTGTTTTTACTGCCAGCTGTCCAATTTTTTTTTTTTTTTGAGCATTTACTATGAGTCAGGCACCATGCTAAGGACTTTATATTTCTTGGAGGTGAGGAATGAAGAAGAGGAAGAATAAAGATAAAGCTATTCTTTTAGCCTCTGTCACTGACCCACTAGAGCACATGGGAGCATGAGGCCATTTCAACGGGGAGATGATGAATTGTGTTTTGCACGTGTTGAGATTTTTGTCTTGGTGTGACATAAGGGTATAGGTATCTAGAGGACGATAGTATCTGTTACAAGTCTAAAGCTTGAAGAATGGCTACTAAATACATAGATCTGGGAGGGGCTGGCATATAAACATATATTTGCTAGAAGGGGGAGTTAGAATAGATCACCCAGAAAAAGCATGATGGAAGACTAAATGGAGAAAATCTAAGATGGAACCCTGAAAAAGAGTTGAAAAAGAGTCTATGAAGATGAAAAAAGAAAACAACTGAGAGAGATGGGTGCAAAATCAAAACAAATACATCGTCACATATGTAAGAGAAGGGAGTGGTGGGATGCAGTTTAAAGCTCTGTAAAACTATCTGCAAAAACAATTCCACTGAAATCAAGTGAATCAAGCCATTGGGCGACCCCAGGGAGATCATTTTCAGTAGCATAGTGGAGAGGGATGTCATATCACAGGAGGTTTAGGATTGACCAGGAATGATGAAAGGAAGATAGCCAGTACAGACTAGTATTTAGAGGAGTCTAGATGCAAAGCAAAGTCTAGATGGTAACTGGAGAATCAAGGGAGGGGTTTTATTTTTAAGAGGAGAGAAATTTCGAGTATTTATGGAGAAAGGCAATAGTCCATTTGGTGACGAGCAGAACTAGGATATGAGCCTAGGAATGGTTCAGTGATGGAATAGAGAGTGAATGGTCATTGAAATTAAGGAGATAGGGTTGGGTTTCCAGGTCACCTTTCACATGTCATTGCCTTTCAGGAGTAGAAAGACGTCATCAAATTTTCCCAGACAGTCAATACCTACAGCTCTAGCCACAGAAGATGCTGGCTAAGTAGCACAAGAATTGTCAGAGAAGAAAGTGGATCAAATCTTGAAGGATTCAGTGAGTAAATAGAGTTGACCAGGGTGTTAATAGATGACAGCAGTGATAAGGCATGAGACAGTTATAGCTCAATGGCCTGAGTTTCAGAGGAGCAGGAACTCCTTACTGAATGTGTCATGATAATGATTTGGAAGAGACAGTAGGCTGCCAGAGAAATGACAGTCTGAGCTGCTCCCCAACCCCATGAATGGTCCCCTTGTGCAGATCAACTGGCCCATGTTCAGAAGGGAAGGATGGTATTGCCGAGCACAGAAACACTTTTCGCATATCATTTACTTCTTTGGAATTCAGGTATGAAACATTTCAAGACCTACAGAAACAAATCACAACAATACAATGTGTTTTTGGCTGGCTTAACCTGGAAACATACTGCCTTGTAGACTAAAGCAAGATTTTTGAGTTTCTAGTCACTCATTCTGAATAAGAAAAACTGAACTGTTCTACATTCCTAATTAAGACACTGAGAATTTCTACCATATAGTTTATTCCCTCTGGAACTTTCTGACCAGGGTAAGAGATGTTTGTGGTAATTGCCAGTTCAGTGTGAATTCAATTTGGTTTGAGGGGATATTTAAAAAACCCAAGCTCAGCAGGCCAAACCCTACAAAAATGTTAAAAACTTGAAATAAAGGCACAGGCCTCCAGTCATCTCATTAATGCCTGTGGATGCTTAGCATGTGTGGTACTCTGGGATGAACCTGGCAAAATGACAAGAAGTTTCCACCATTAACCTTTGTGCCTGAGTATTGCACTTGAAAAGGCAAAATAATAAGAAGATGCTGGATTAAGAAAAGCCAATAGGCAGGTACATTCAAGGGGAGAACTGACCTTGGAATTGCGAGGCACAGAGCCATTCTTGGATTTGACACACCCCCAAGGCACAGGATCGAACAGCTCAGGAGAGAGAAGTCTCCCTTGTAATTTTGCATGAATTACACAGCACCTTAAGCGTTCTGAGGGCACCTGGGAACAAGAATTATATATGCCTTCTGACCATTGCAACCTAAGGGCATAAATCAGTACAAAAGATGGGCCGTGCGACAAAGCTGGTGGACCCGCAATGCTTTGCAGAGCTCTTTTTCCCCCTCCCCCAAGAGATTCTTTAAAATGGATTGAGGGTGGGATAGTTACTTTGCACTAATTGTGAAGTAGTTCCAAGAACTAGAACTGGCATGCAGTCCAAGGTTACAGAGGGTAGGTGGGGAGGTCCTGGGAGGGACTAAGGAGGAGAGGAGAGAAGAAGGAAGCTGAGATGTAGCAAAGGGTTCAGTGAGTTGTCAGGGCCCTTGAAAGTGGGAAAGGATGCAACCCCAAGGTAAAAAATCAAGTAAATACTAAGAGCAATAAAGAACGCAATTCAAAACCAAGAGGATCTTTGCAGACAGAGGTGTGGGACCAACTCAAGTAACCATTCAAAGCATTATTATGCCTGGTGAATAAACACAGAGTCACTTAACTGCTGACGCTATTTTTCCACGTGTCACTTTCTGTTTAAGACTCTTTTACTAAAACCTAATGTTTAATAGACTTGTCTGTCAGATACTGTTTTCAGAGATCATTTATTATTTGGAGCCATCCATAACTATCGTAGATTTCTAAGAACCGTGTCTTTCAGATTATACTCTGTGTATTTCCTAAATAATTTTCATTATGTATAAAGCTGGAGAAGGTACTAAAAATAGAGCATATGAGAACTGCTGACAAAGATAACCAAGCCGGACAGCTTCTGTTTGGAAAACAAACACTCTTCAGAGGAAATTTGAGGGAAAAAAATCTCTTTATAGTATTTATTAATATTTACAGAACAAAAAGTAAATTTCATTTAAGTGTTTCATGCACAGTTTCCAGGAAAACACACCATTTTTTACCTCACATTTGACATTTGAAAAATAAAGTCAAATAAGAAGATGACACCGGTGAGTTGCCGCCTGCTTGCTTTGTTCATGTTTCTCCCTCCTGAAATATCTGTTCCTTTTGTTCCTAGTTTTCTAGAGCTTGCTGGCTCCCCAGCTGCTCTATGAAGCTGCTCTTTGTAAGCACTGCGTTTGAAGAACATTGCTCTCCGAGCATTTATTTTCCTGTATAATCATTTAAAGTTCCAGAAATAACTGTTTTGTTTTCCTGCCTAGAGAATCTCTTCGTGGAAAGAGAAGCCTATAAAATCATGACTATTATTTCCCTCTGAATTCTCCTCTCCATTTAGGCTTGCAAATTGGTCCTAGGGAGCTGAAGTCAATTGGTATTTACTGACTGAATTTCAAAATGTAGTAGTTGGAACTTTAACCTAATTTCTTTAAGGAAGTGCATATAAACCAAAGTTTCTTTTCAGCCAAGATACATGTTTTCTCTCTAGATGATTCATGTTATTGTCTGTTGTTAAACCCTCATCCCCCTTTTTTTTTCCTTCGTGGAAGTAGCTGAATAATAGGGGGTTTAGAGAATCCATACTGTGCAACATGCCTGGTCTCCTCTGCTCTACGTATTACGGAGGTTTTGTGGTAGCTCCCTCATGCCAGAAGCATGACACTGCATTGTCTCCCACCCAGAAGAACTAAGCAAGTGTAGAACTGCTCAAGGATAACAGCACTTTTCACTTTGCAGATTTCACTAGCTTGATCACTCATGTGATGTGACCCAGGGTCCTCCTCACCCAGGGATGGTGTTAAAATATTACATCTAGAAGAAAGATCATCATAAGCAAAAAACATTGACTCAAGTTCTGACATCAAGAAATATACTCTCATATTTTTCATATTTGAAGCCATTCTCCAACACTTATGCCAATTTCTCAGTCACTGTTTGCTGTTTGCCCTTCTTAGCTGATAGGCAGATCTTCTACATTGTTTGAAATAAAAATGTAAAAATTTAACTAATCTTAGTGAAAGTTGCAACTCCTGCAAAAGATTCAGGATTTCAAGAAGTCAGTGAATGTGATACTGGAGAAACTATGATTCAATCCCTACCTCACACCATGCATAAAAATAAATTCTACTTGGATTAAATATCTAAATTTTAAGTTATGAAATTTAATATAAGAGTAAAATATAATTTTTTAAAGATTTTATTTATTTGTTTGAGAGAGAGAGAGAGAGCACAAGCAGTGTGGGGGGGGCGGGGCAGAGGGAGAAGAAGACTCCTCACTGAGCATAGAGCCCAATGCAGGGCTCAATCCCAGGACTCTGAGATCATGACTTGAGCTGAACACAGATGCTTAACCAAGTGAGCCAACCAGGTGTCCTTGGAATAAAATATAACTTTTAAAAATAATTTGAAGGTCGTGAAGTTCTCAGAGAGAGAGAGAGAGAACCCAAAATTTATAAAAATAAATACTAAGATATTTGATGACATGAAAGGATAAATACATTCCACTATGTATTGAAAGATATAATAAATAAAAAGCAGAAAGACAGGCTAACAGAGTGAGTTTACTTTATATAATTTTAGCATCTGTATAGAGTGTTCATAGAGAAGAACTATTTCCTTCCCTTTCCATAGTCCAGGGAGAAAGACTCCAAGATATCCACTAATAAGATATATCTGGGGGCACCTGGGTGGCTCAGTGGGTTAAAGCCTCTGCCTTTGGCTTAGGTCATGACCCCAGGGTCCTGGGATCAAGCCCTGCATC
Source organism: Lutra lutra (assembly GCF_902655055.1). Lineage (NCBI taxonomy): Eukaryota > Metazoa > Chordata > Mammalia > Carnivora > Mustelidae > Lutra > Lutra lutra. The sequence continues at coordinate 12,446,216 of NC_062282.1, forward strand.
TGGCTCTCTGCTCAGCAGGGATCCTGCTTCCTTTCCTCTCTCTCTCTCTGCCTGCCTCTCTGCCTACTTGTGATCTCTGTCAAATAAATAAATAAAATCTTTTATATATATATATATATATATATATATATATATATATATATATCTGCAAAAAGGGAAACATTTAATTCTGTTTGGATGTCTACTTGGTCATTATGCTTGTTAAGCATCACCTGTGTCATTCCCACAGGAGTACATGCATTAGTAAGAAATGATGTGAAGGTATGACCAGGTGGAGAGGAGCAAGGTTGTTCTTCCAGTCCTAATTATTCAGAGGCATAGAAGATAGATCCTGAAAATTGTTGCTAGGTACAGAGATGGAGATTGAAATGACAGGTAAGACTGTGGAGGGTGAGAGGTAGTGTGCTACAGGTTTGCTAGGGATAAGGACAGCCTAAAATAGAAAGACAAAAAGCATCACTGCTGAGAGACCAGCAGTAGGATGCTGCTAGCTAGTGACCAGTTGGAAACAGTTGAATCTCACCAGCAACCTCCAATGCACAAGAGACTTTGCCAATGCTTTCTTTTTTTGAGCCAACAGACAATGCATTTGAGTCAGAATCAACCAAGGAGAGGCTCATGGTCTCCTGAGGAGCAGACAGCTGAAGAAGATCATGTCCTCTTCCTCTCTTTCCAGCACTGCTGAGCAGAGGAAAGAGCCCAGACAGAATGTCTATCATTCTCTGATGCAAACCTCCAGAACCAAGAGACTAGCAACTCTAACTGTGTGAAGGGAGAGGAAGAACAGTTTTAAACAAAATATGAGACCGAAATTTCTCAGTAATCAGAGCCAGGTCTTAAAAACTAGCAATAGACTTCCTGATATTTTAGGGTTACCAGATAGCTATAAAACTCAGCAAATAAGTCTAAGGGGGAGTAGTATTGAGTAGGAGAGATGTGCAGGAAAGGGGGTTCAAGACATAATAAAGAAGTTAAGTCTCCCCATTAAACAGTTTTACACTCTGTAAACAGTTTTTTTCTCTGTGAGAGAGCTTTGGGAATGTGAAATTAGAATCTCTACAGGTAGCTCACCTAGATGGGTGGTTGCAGGTACTTTAGAATCATTTAGAAAGCCTTTCTTGGGATGGGGGGAGTACCACCTAGAATCACTGGAGGCAACTTCCTTTTAACCAATTGTTTGACAGAAAGACAGTAAAATCAGATCAGGGTTAGGAAATCATAAGCTTCCTGTCCTCCTCAGATGACTCCTTGAAAGAAGGATGTTGATAGTTATGAATTTGTGACTAGACTTTGCCCTCCTGGGGATGGCCAAGGTCTGGGGAGTGAGAAGCTGAGTACCACATGCTAATCTCTGAATCCCAAGCCTAAGGGTGTCATGGCTGAGTTTGGCACTGTGGATGGTCCTTGTTTCCTCTGGGCCCTCAAAGGTCTGTGATGGTATCTGGGCCAGCAAGGAATCAAAGCAACACAGAAAAATGAACCTTGAGACATGACAAGTGTGGTGGGCTAATGAGACCGTGGTTGTTTCTTCACTTAGGCCTGGCAACTGGACTGACCCCTTACCCACCAGGGAACTGCACACCTGTCTATGTGAGATGGCTCAAAAGGGAATACAGTCTTTCCCACTAAAAGGCTAGTGAGTGCTCAGCATTTAATTGAACAAATGAATGGGAGGAAAATGTATTAGGGACGTAGTTCATGGAAATTCCATGTCAGAGCCCTAGACCTGGATTTAGGAATTCCTGTACAGTATGGATCTCTACCATTGACTAGCTAAAATCCCTAAAGTGTAAGTCTTTTGAGTTTGAAACAATGGCTATATAATGTAAATTTTTTAATATTGTTGAAGGATGTTAAGAGTGAGTATGGCAAGTCCTTAGATGATAAAAGGAGGTTGGGAATGAGGGATAAACAGCTTATTTGAGCTGTTGAAATACTCTTTCTGTGACTATCAGTCCTTCCTGAGAGATAATGGATAAAAGGAATGCACGAGAAATTATTCTTAACACCTTTATTTTAGACCATCACCCTAAGCCTGGAATGTCTATCAGAAGCCTAGCTAACACGTGGAGACAAGAGATAGGAAAGATCATGTTGTCTGTACAGGAAAAAATGATGCACCAGACACTGATGGTGTTTTCAAGCAACAGACTGTCAATCCCGGGAGAAAAGGCATTTGAACCTTGGCTGACCCATCCCAACAGAACTCTGTGAATGTCAGCGTGCAGAATGAGAAAAGGGTAGGGTACAATGGAATCCTTACATGGTCTGCACTAGAGGTCATCAAGTTTCCCCAGACAGGCAATATCCACATCGCTCCAGCCACGTAAGATGCTGGCTAGGTCTGAGAAGAGGAAAGAAAGCAGAAAACTGTCAAAAGTCTTGGCTCTGAAAATTTTACAACCACTGCCCTCACATGGCAGGGTACAGATTATTCCTTACTGGACTACTCTCCACGAAAGGCTGGTGGGCAAGTTTAGGCAACAAGACAAACTTCCAAGCTTCCCAGAGTTGTTGAAAGAGTTGTTGCGATTATGATCTGGAATTTGGAAGCCCGTTTGACTGGGACTTAGCAACGGTGAGCGTTGTTTAGTCATGCACTTGAAAGGTTCTGAATCATAAACAGATTGACCAGCCGGACACAAAAGGGAACGGTCTCTGAGGAAACTCCTGAGGAGGTAGGAAACTGAAAATAGCCATCTTGGTTTTTTGCTTCTGAGGAAGATGGTTCTTTTCTCGGAGTCTTCGCATGGGAGACTCCATTGCTAATGGCAAAAAAAAAAGTTGGGACTGAAAGCTTCAGGAATCAGGATGGATTCAAGCATAGATGCTTTGGATTCACAAATGGTTAGGCTCAGAAATCCTGAGGATCCCTTATCACACAGACAACAGGAAGCCGATGGAAGAGTGTGTGTTAGGCAGGATGATGGCCTCGGAGATGCCCACATCTTAATCCTAGAACCTGTGAAAGTCACCTCACATGACAAGAGGGACTTTACGACATGATCAAGTTAAATATCATGAGATGGGGAGATTGTGTTGGCAGGCCTAACCCAATGTCAAGGCTCCCTATATAAGATGGTAGAAGGGTCAGTCAGAGAAGGAAATGTAACAAAGGAGCAGGAGACAGAGTGAGGCAGGGCCATGAGCCAACAAATATGGGAAGCTGGAAAAGGTAAGGAAATGGATTTTATCCTACAGCCTCCAGAAGTATTGCAGCCCAATTCATCTGTTTAGGATGTCTGACCTCCACAACTGCAGTTAATAAACTCATATTGTATTTGGCTACTAAATTCGTAGTGATTTGTTACAGCAGCCATAGGAGATGTCCATTGTGTGATCAGAGCGTGGCAGTGAGGGAGGCTGGCCATGCCCACACCCATCACCTCTACACTAGGCCATCTCAAGGTGAACCCACAGTCAACCCCACTGCTACTTCCCTGAGTCTCATGGCAGGAGTCAGACCCCCCTACCCCACCCTCCCCAGGAGCAAGAGCTGCCCATGTCTGGTTGCCCATGACTTGGGGGCTAACTCTACCCCTGATTAAGAAGGAAGAGAAGACGGACGTTCATGCTGGGCACAACCTCTTCTTCTAGACATGGATAGGTCCTGATATTGGTTTGTTTAAGCTCAGGGACGAAGCTCACCCCCTGGCTTTGTGTGGTTTATCAAACACTCTCTCAGCATCACAGAAATCCAAGCAGAAACTGGGGCCCTTCCGAGCAGGAGAGGCTGAAAATGGAGTTGGAGAGACTGCAGGGAAGGGGCTGCCTTGTAAAGACAGAGGTGTAACATGGTAGAATTACCTAGAGAAGCAGCTGGGAAAATCCCCGATGCCGGCTCAGACACCTCTGTGCCAGTGAGTAAGCAGCCTAGAAAGGTGGGGCGGGGAGGGCGGGGAGAAGTCTGTGGGCAGGGGTCTTGTGGAAAAAGAGACCGTGGTACATCAGTATAAAGGTGCTATATGATAGCTGCTGCCCCATGAAATCTTCCGTAAAATCTACATTACTCATGAGTGGATTTGGCATTTTGGTTTCTGTCGGGGGGTTACAGTAAAATGCTGAATCTTCACTGCATGGGGGTTACAACGTTTGCATGGCACAAATATTTGAACTGTCGAGTACAGCTTCAACAGCCTTTCTTATGCGTGTTGTAAAACACGCTTGTCTTCGCCTCTAAAAATAAAGAAATGTTGGCAAACTTATCTCATTCTTCTAAGAATAATATTTAAATTTCTGAATCTTCATTTATCTAATTTAATTGAATAAGTATCTATTGAGCACTCAAAAGTAAAAAGTGGTTCTTTGTTTTGTTTTGTGAAAGTTTTTTTTTTTTTTTTTTTTTTTGACAGAGAGAGACAAGTAGAAGGAGAGGAAGGCAGAGAGAGAGAGAGAGAGAGAGGGAAGCAGGCTTCTTGCTGAGCAGAGAGCCCGATGCGGGACTCGATCCCAGGACCCTGAGATCATGACCTGAGCCGAAGGCAGCGGCTTAACCCACTGAGCCACCCAGGCGCCCCGAAAGTTTTTAAGTTTATTTTGAGTTGATCACACTCAGGCCATGCAAGTAGCGCGATTCGCCAGGGCTGTGCATTTCCGCAGCCAAGGCCACTGCAAAGCCAAGAAGCCAAGATCTGGGTCAAAGTCACTTTGGGCATCCCATTGGATGAATGATCAGCCTCCTGTAAAACAACCCAATGGTCTAGCTAGACACTTCTCATTTCCTATTTTCAAATTATAATGCCCACCTATAATTTGGGAGCCTAGGCATTCCCACTTAACAATTTATAAAGCATCTGCTCTGTAATCCAACTACCATCAGTCTGAAATATAAGGAAGTAGCCCGGGGCATATCAGCTTTGCAATGCCCTCCAGAGGCCAGTTTTCTCACAACACAGTAACTTTCTAGAGCACAGTATCACTACACATGCCTGTGTTTTTATAGTGAGTGAAGACAGGCAGAGTACTTCTCAAGGAAAAGGAATAAAGCGAGCCCAGAAAAATTCTGTATTACAAATGTGATGGAATACAATACAAGAATGACCAAAGGAAAAAAGAAAAAGAAAAAAAAAGGAAGGAAAGCTAAACTTTTTCTCAGAAATTGACAAAACTTCAGAATTAAGGAGTAAAATACCAACACAAAAATAAGCATGTGTAAAAAGATTACTGTCACCCCTAATTTCTCAAAACAATGTAGTCCAACCATGGGTGCAAAGCACTGGCTCCTGACAGGCAGGGCTCAAGTTTTATAGAATAGAAGAATTCAATTGCTAAACCTACTTGCACGCAAGTCTGAAAATAGATCAAGAACGGGCAGGGGAGCGCACCCACTGAATGAGCCAACTGACTTACATAAACTACAAGAGGCTGCATTTAAATACATTATGGTTGGGACCAAGCAGACAAAATGCAGAACATTCCAATTTGTTCTTGGGAGGAGATCGCAAATGGTCCATGAAGCCACCCAGGTCAGATAGTTGCAGCTTAACTTATACCCACCAAAGAGAAGAGCCTCCAAGAATAAAGCTGACAGAAATAGAAAGTTTATAAAAGAGAAATGTAACAATATGTGGCCTCAGCTAATGGCTGCTATCCTGGCGTTGTCTGCCACCGTTATCCAGCCGGCGGCCGGGGGCAGCCCTTGAACCATCTCTAGATGAGAATATCAGGGCTCGGTGAAGGGGTTTTCAGCGTCCTCTCTGTGGAAGGGATTTTGGTGGACCCTCTGGTTGTGGGGACGGAGGCTATGGGCAAGCGGATGAGACTCGGCCTTATCCTGGAGGAATTTTTAAGATTCTAAACACATGAGCGCAGGCACATGCCTTTACCACAGAGCGGAGGCCATTCAGAGCCCCGCCCAGGGCCCTGTGAGTTCAGGGAAGTCAGTCTCTGCAGGCACCAGTCAATTCCACTCTCTTGTAAATTCCCAGAGCCCTCTGCCTATTTTGCAGCTCTTGATTTCCAAGAGAAATGATGCAATGGCTTCATGTAACAGAGGACAAGTGTGTGGAGAAAACTGAAAATGGACTCAGAAATAAATGTAATCAATTTTAGCTTGACAAAACATTTATGGAGATGCTGGGTGGCTCAGTCCATGAATCAGCTGCCTTGGGCTCAGGTCGTGATCTCAGGTCCTAGGATCCAGTACTGACTAGGGCTCCTTGATCGCGGGGAGCATGCTTCTCTCTCTGCCTGCCGCTCTTCCTGTTTGTGCACTCTATCTTACTCTCTCTCTCTAACAAATAAATAAGATCTTAAAACACACACACACACATTAATGGCGCATCCACTGTCTGTCAGGTGTTTCTCCACGCTCCAGGTATGAGTTTTCTTGGGCACCCTGTGATACAGGCTTCTAAGAAATGTCACTTAAATGAATCCCAGGTTAGAAATGAGAATATAAGACCTTGACCAATAGTACTCACTCTATAAAGGGAAGGTAGAGCTCCTTTCTCCCAGAATTAAGCCTTTCCTATCCCTTAGAAGTCCAGAATGGGGCTTCCACCCTGACATCCTCATTCCCCAAACCCTGAGATATTAAGTATGGTGTCCTGATAATTTCCTGTATTTCAAATGTCTAACAGGAATCGTTCATTTAGCTCCCACCAAAGGACTTCCCAGGTAAGCTTTGCTTTCCTGGGAGTCAAATCGATTTCAGGAAGTAACACTGGTTGTCTTGCACTGATCAGCAGCTCCAAAGGAGAGTCACAGAATGTAGAAGTGAATTGTTACCAAATGCAGCTTTGTCAAATATTTTTACCACCATTAACATGTGAAGTCATGTCAAAATGGAAAGCAGGTGAAGACACCGCCAGCAGTGTAGGTCTGTGAGACACTCTGCTGGTTTCCCATGGCTGCTGTAACAAATGACCAAGAACTGGGTGACTTAAAACCCAGAACTTTATTCTCTCACCCTTCTGGAGTCCAGAATTCCGAGACTGGTGTCGGCAGGACCACACTCCCATGGGTGGTCCCGCCAAGGCTTTAGGGGAGAACATTTCCTTGCTCTTTCAACTTCTAGTGGCTGTTGGCATCCCTTGGCTCATGGCCACCTCCCACCCGTCTCTATCTCTCTCTTCCCATGACCCTTTCCTTTGTGTGTCTCCTCTTCTTTTCCTTATTCAGGACACTTATCACTGAATTCAGGGCACACCCAGATATTCCATCTAGTATGACCTCATCTTGGGATCTTAATGTAATTCATCTACAAAGACTTTTTCTAAGTAAGGTCACATTCATATTTCTGGGGGTTAAAGCATGAACATAAGTTTTTAGGAGCAACCACTCAACCCTCTACAGGAACCAGGGAGCCTTGCCGGAGAATTACTAACCTTAGGAGAAGGAAGAAGTCAAGCTTCTAAATTTGGCCTCAGGACAATGAGTCGGAAGCATTGGGTATCTAATAAGAAGCTATATACTGCTTTACTGGCCCATCTAGAGTTGGATCATTGAGATTTTGGAAACGATATTTGAAAAGCTGGTTGAATGGAATGATTAAAGGGCATTTGTGCCCCGTCAGGATGTTCATGCTTAGAGTCTGTTGGCTCACAGCTTAGAGACAGATGGGGAGAACCTGTCATAACATCTTTGTATTTCCAGGGTCTAGCTCAGATTCTGACACATAAAAGTGGTGATGAATAAATCATGACTGATCACAACACAGATCGTGAGTTCAGCATTGTCTTCAGGCAGTATAGAAACCAGAGTCATTTTAGAGCCATCAGAGAGGGGTAAATGACTGAGTGGAAAATTCCTGAAACCTGTGATTACTAATGATGGGTTTCCTGTAGTCCTCTATGCATGGAGAATCAACTTCTGTATCTTATTTCACAGGATAGCTCAGTGTGATACACCACTATTACTGAGGAGGGAAGAGAACACAGCCCTGGAAGTCAGGTGAAAAATAACATACATCTCGTGAAAGCCAGGATTCTCCCATGCTCCTCACAGGTCAGTGGCTGCGTCTCAGTCCATACTCAGAGCAAGCCCACCTGAGACCCTCCGCCTGCAAGTTCTAGCAGCAGAGCTGCAACCCTTCCACTCCTGCCATGTGTCCAAGAGTCTTCAGGGCATCTGATGGTCTTGAGGTCAGAATCTGTCCTACCTCTAGCCCAACTCTTTCCACCAACTACAGAGAAGAATGCTGGTAGCTTAGCTCACTCCATGCTGACAACTTGTGTATACAAAGCTCTCCCAACCTTTGTAGTGGGCAGAGTAGGTGGGATATTTGCTTTCCCGTAGTGCAGACCGTGAGGGCTGGAGTAGCTGACCTTCAGATGGGTGGCAGAACCCTGTGGCAGGCACTGGGTTCCCTCTTTTGTATGAACCTCAAAGCAGTACCTTCTTGTAACATTTCTTCATTCAATTGACTGGTACAGCCATGCCCCAACATGCAAAGTAGACAAGATATCAGACTTGATGCCATCAGCAGACCTAGAATCTCTGCCCCTGACTTTTCCTTGGCAATATCCCTGCGTGGGTGCCACAGAGTTTTCTTGTTAAGTCCTGAGAATACAAAATGGTTAGTTGCATCCCTCCCCTCAAGGAATGGGTTACTCACTCTTTATTTACTCTTTCAAGCTGGGCTGGCACATGAAAATACAGAATACCAGTTGTTTAAACACTGAAATCCTTCCATGCTGGTTAGTCTGTGTGGCTTCTGCCTCATGTTTCCCAAGGGCCCCATCGCTGGCTTCTCCAGCCGCTCCCTCAATGCCTCCAGACCATCCCGTTATCCACTAGCTGAAATTCAGTGCCCAGCACAGCCAGTCTCCAGAATCCTGCTCCAAACGCGGCCAATGTCCAGTCAATGTCTGGTCAGCGTCTATGTCATACTAGTTGCTAATTAGAATATTACCTATGTCCGAGATCCCTGGGTTCTCTCCCTTCCCTAGCTTCTAAGGCTAGCTGGAGCTGTTCTCTGTTATCCAGTGTGGTTTTCAGGCATCATCCTTGCTGAAGAAGGGGTGGGGGAACCCACAAGACAGATTACTGTTGGAGCCCTGCTATCCCCCTTTAAGTCATGTACCCACTGCTGATCGCAGATTCCTCATCAGTCAAGTTCAGGAGCTGGCCTATGATCTCTCATCTTTTATCAGCTCTGAAATTCTGTGATTCCATACTATTTCTTGAAAACACTGTCCTAAAAAAAGTTAATGAATAATGGACCAATAATCATTCTAAAAGGGAAGCTGGCACTGACTGCTTTCTCTAATATGACCATGGAACTAGCGAGTGATGGAAATCTGAATGGGTAGGTACGGGAATGACCCAAAGTGTTAATTTGCCATTCTGTGGACTATTCCATAGCACACGAGTAAAGGAAGTGACTAAGGAAATACTTTTCTTTACACCACACCCTGCCTTTTAGCAAGTGATTACTTGCTCATAATGTGCCTAACTGACAACTAAGGGAGGAAAATGAAAGGAAGGGAAAAAAAAGTTAAAGGATTTGGAAAATTCAGTATCCACGCAACCTGTGGCTCTCCTCGCTTCTGTAAATTTCTAGTTTACACAAAGGCCTTCTGTGCTCAACTTGTCCTGGAAATGGGAACCTACTATCATGGCTCATAGTTGCTGTTTCCACTTAAAGGACTCCAACTGAGATGCCAGCTGTCCAGAAGTTTCCACTGTTCAACCGATGCAGAGCGACCTGGAAAACAAAAAGAAGCAAAACCTTTGCTAAAACCAAATGCTTCTCCTGTGTCATGTTCTCCTCTTCATTTTGCCATTTTCTAGCCTGTGTGCAAAATGGGGCGGCTGCGGAAGATAAATAAGTTTAAGGCATTCACTGTACAGAGATTCCAAATGAGTGCTGTGGTCATTTTTCATTATGAACAGAGAAGAACCGGGGAGATATGTCAGTATCCTGTCATTGCTAACCGGGGATGCACTTGTAGCTCTTTCCACGTTGGAAGATGACAGTTAATCGAATCAAAATATTCACAGAACCATATTTGTGTTGGTTTGTTGTATGATTGGTAGACAACAGGCTTGAATCCTTAACATCGTGAATATAATAAAAAAGTAACTGGATGGATTTCGAGGAATTAGAGGATTGGGGTTGTATTATAAATAAAAGTTCACTTGGATTGGGTATTCTGTGCTTTTTCAGTCAAACGAGGCTGATTTTCCCATGCCCTCTGCTGGGCTCTCTGGAGCAAGGATGTTGTCAGAATTACCCTAGGTTGAGCAATGCCGGCAGCTACCAAGGGCTCAGCAGCCATCCAAAGAGCAAATAAGATGCTTATTCATATTTAAAAACGGATACCAAATAACACAGACCGGATGAAAGCGGCATTTTTCTGAACAATAACGCCGTAACATCTGGAGTGTTTCTCCATTTTTGCTAGACTCATTCTGGGGCGGAGAAAGCTGAGGCCAAAGAAAACCAGAGGAAAGAACATAGTTATTACAAAGCAGTAGGTTCTGTATGGGTTTGCTCCAAATCTGTGATGTTCTGCTAATCACTCCACAGTCTCATGGGGAATGTGTCTTTTTTCTTTCTCTGTTAGGCAATTCTTGGTGCTATTCCCTAGTGGTAGAGTTATGCCATTCTACGTTTTAGGCATCCAGTTATTTTTCCCGTCAAGAGCAGTGTTTGACCTGTTAAGTATTAAACGAATTCATATTATCTGGTAGTTACACTGCAGTTGTAAGCGCAGACTGGTGAGAGAGAGAGATACGTCTTCTGGTTTCAGGAACAGGTGCATAGGACTTCCCACACAGGATGAGGGAGAGAAGTGTCTGTCATCTTTTGACTGAAACCTCACACCCTCTGAAAGCCTGAGGCAGAAGTTTGGGTTTGGGGGAAAAATCTGAGAACAGTTTGAATCCTGGAGCTATGCTGGTCTTCTCATGAAGGAATGGGGGATGATGGGAGTAGAGAATTCTAAAGAGCATAAACAGGCAGCCAGAGACTGAGGACACATTTGTTTCAGGGCTCATCCATAGAAGTTATGTCCGAGAGGGCTGCATTACAGCATTCACCATCCCTAGCTACCCTGATTCACAATAAATTGTTGACAAATTCTGGCTTTGTGCAAAAACTAAGATGTATAGAGCTGACTAGAAACAAAGAGGACATCGGGCGCCTGGGTGGTGTAGTCGGTTAAGTGTTGCACTCTCAGTTTCGGCTCAGCTCATGATCTCAGGGTTATGGGATCAAGCCCCGGGTCCGGCTCTGTGCAGAGTGCAAAGTCTGCTTGAGACTTTCTCTCTCCCTCTCCTGTTCTCTCTCACATAAATAAATCTTAACAGAAAAAGAGAAGGACACTAAGAAGACACAAAAAAGAGGGAAGAAAGTGGGAAAGAATGCTGGCCCCAGGGCATGGGTAGCTCAGTAGTTTAAGTATCCACCTTTGGCTCAGGGTCCTGGGATCGAACCCTGTCTGGGCTCCCTGCTCAGTGGGGAGTCTGCTTGTCTTCTACCCCTACTCCTCCCCTGGCTCGTGCTCACTCTCTCTCTCTCTCTCCCTCAAATAAATAAAATCTTAAAAAAAAAAAAAAAAAAAAAGGAACTCCAGCCCCCATAGCTTGGCAGTAGACAAGGTAAGAACTACCTGCTGGGTGAGGCACAGTAGACCCCATGATGCTGAGGGTCAAATGAGGTCTCCCACCACAAGTACCCAAGTCAGAGAGGATTAACAATGCAGCGTGGGGAATGTGCAGCCACCTGCCCTTTAATATTGCATTCCTCTTTCTGTATATGGATATGGGAGCACGGGAAGGGATGGGAGGGAGAAAGTTCTTCCTTTGCTGCCCCTGAGGATGCTTCAGGGCAGGTTTTGCTAGGAAGCCACAGTGTTTCTGCCGTGGTTACAAATGCTCCAGTATGGGGTGTGTCGACAACATATGCTTGCATATCAGAACCCTGCACTGTATGATATGAAACTGATGGGTGCCTGGGTGGCTTAGTGGGTTAAGCCTCTGCCTTTGGCTCAGGTCATGATTCCAGGGTCCTGGAATCAAGCCCCGCATGGGGCTCTCCGCTCAGCAGGGAGCCTGCTTCTCCCTGTCTCTCCACCTGCCTCTCTGCCTACTGATGATCTCTCTCTCTCTCTCTCTGTCATATAAATAAATAAATAATCTTAAAAAAAAAAAAAAAAAGAAAGAAAGAAAGTGAACATCATTGCATTGTGTTAGAACCACGATCCAGCCAGTTGGGGAAATCTCAGAACAGCCGCAGGTGAGGACAGGATGTGCATCAATGAGGTCAGGTGGGCCTTGCCGGTCATGAGATGGCCTGTTAGTGGGGGAATGGGGAGCTGAAGTCCAAGTCTCCTTTTCCCAAGTTCAAGGTTCTTTTCCCCACTCTTCACTAGTTCCCGTTAGTTTCCACTTGTTTAAGAAGGTTTCGAGGTCCACAGATGGTTTGAAATTCATCTACTGGTAGGAGTAACCTCTCTAGTGTTTGAGATTTAAGGTTAAATTGTCCTATTCATTTTAGCTATAGATACATAGAAGGTAAGCATGATGGGAAGGACTTTGAACGTCTCACTGACTGCTACACTAACTAGGTTAGCTTAATGCCAGGCATGTGGTGGGTGCCTGAAAAAAATATTATTTGCAGTTGAATGACTATAGGTGTTTTTCAAAAGACTGTGCTTTCTGCAAATTTATATTGATTACTTTGTTGATCCAAATTATTAGCCAAGGCAGATCTTGACATTGAGCTAAAGACATTGACAGCTTATGTTAAAATATATCAGAAGAAGGTGGGGGGCAAGTGGAAAAGAAGAAAGTGATACAATTTTTGTTCTGCCATGACTACAAAGTGGCTGGTAGAGCTTAGGTCAAACATTCTCCTCCTATGCTAAATCCAATCCATTAAAAAAAAAAATCGTTCTCTTTGATCTAAAATGAGTGGAAAATATGAACTCCAAAGCATGTGCCCTTTTTAAAAATTTCAAGACACCCAGTCAGAGTTGAAAATGTTCATGTTACCATATTCCTCAGGTTAAATCCATAGCTTACATTCGTTCCTGTTCTTATTTAGATTCGTTACATACATAGTTTCTTCTCTTTGTCTGCTATAACTTTTAGCTTTATCAATATATTGCCAAAAAATCAAAGGTAAAGTTCATTATTTGGGGCATTGGGATAGTGAATGAAACAAACAATCACTTGTCCCTACACAGTGAAAACAGAGAGGAAATAGATTGAATTTTACAATTACAATTACTTCATTGAACATTCATTCACTCATTCAACAAATATTTAGTGAGCATCTACTACGTGCCATGTAATATTCCAGGGATAAGGTTAAAACAGTAGGAAAGCTGACAAAAAGCCATAAGGAAGCTTACATTCCAGTAAATTATATTCCCACAGCTTTATTATAGAGAGGAAAATATTCAGTGAGTTTAGTATTTTCTAGAACAGGGTCACCAAACCTTTGCTGTAAAGGGCCAGATCATAAATTAAGCTTTGTGGGCTATCTTTTGACTCAGCCTGGGGTTAAGAGAGCATTGGAATGCGTGTGGAACAACCCTCAAAAGAGCTTCTCTGGAGATTTGCTGGCCACAAAAGAAGACAGTTCCCACGCACGGGTCCCATTGCTCCGTGAGCTCATCCTGCTCACCCACACCCTGTTCTTTCTAGACTTGTTGACTCCTCTTCATAGAAGATAAGCCCTTGCTGCCTGACGCTTGGAGATTTTATGGTATTGCAAATGTCTCCCTCCCCACTGTAGTCGTCTTTTTGAACCGAGGGTCTCCTTACCTGAATCCAAATTCGTTTTTTATTTGACATGTTGCTGGCTTTCAAAAGGGAAATTACTAGACTGGCTTTCTCAGCCCAGAGCTGCAACTTCCTTATTTTACTGACGTATCAGTGTGATCCTCTGACCCATGGAAGGGAAGAAATCACTCCAAAGAAACCGGGCCAGACTGCAACTAAGAACTGGAAAGTGCTCTTGCCCTCAGTTTGGGGCTGTTCGTGGGGTACCTTACTGACCCTTAGGCAGCAGCGTGTGTGTATACTATTCTGCGAGAGTTGAGTTGCGGTGTAATTTTGAGACCAATCGTTTGGAATTTTTTTAAAAAGTAACAATATTTTGAAGATCGTCAGGATGAGCTCTTTCAAAGCCAAATACTATTACAGCTTTTCAAATTAGAAATCAAAAAGCTACTGAAGCTTTTCTTCAGGTTTTAATTTTTTTTTTTTTAAGATTTTACTTATTTCTTTGACAGACAGAGATCACAAGTAGGCAGAGAGGCAGGCAGAGACAGGGGGAAGCAGGCTCCCTGCTGAAGAGAGCCCAATGCTGGGCCTGATCCCAGGACCCTGGTATCATGACCTGAGCCAAAAGCAGAGGCTGTAACCCACTGAGCCACCCAGGTTCCCCTCAGGTTTTAATATCTATAGTAAATGTCAGTACCTCTTACGTAAAACAAAACAACACTAAACAAACAACAAAAAATCTCATTGGGGTCCTGTTGAGAGTGTAAAATGCTGTTCAGGTTAAAAAAAAAAAAAAGAGAGAGAGAGAGAAACCCATTGTTGATTGTCCCTACTCCTATTTGGTTGACTTTTAAAATATGACCTTAAAAGGAGACCCTCCCAGGCTGGGCTTTAGGGATCCACTGCCTAGGTTTGCAGGCTGGTAGGTCAGGATGCTGGTGGCCACCTGCCCGAAGGATCCAGCCAAAGCTTTACTTGTTTCTTCCTTTGGATATATTGCATTGACATTGCCTGGGTGTAGTCTGTTATTAATTTTTAAATTATTTTCTCTTTTATGTTTTCGCTCTCCTTTTCCCTCATTTTGTCTTTTTGTCTTTTTTCTTTTCTTTTTCTTTTTAAAATTTTTCATTCCTTCTTTACTCATTCAATTTTCCCAGTTTTCTTTTCTGTATGCCTTCCTTTTTTATTTATTCTTTTTAATTTATTCTTTCTTCTTTCCTTAACTTTTTATTTCTTCCTTGTTTTTCACCCTTATTTTATTCTCTCCTTTTTTCTTTTCTCACTTATCTTTATTTTTTTCTCATTTTCCTTTTCTGTGCAGCTTGATAGCATTACTTTGGTATTTTTCTTTTTCTCTGCCATTGTGCTGTGAGGTCATTACAAAGAGAAGTTCCTGAAGTGGACCGACTCTGGAAGTGATTTTCTTTTGAGGTGATTTGAAGCAAGCCTCTCTTTAGCGTTTCCCATGGGAAGCCCACCCTCGGGCACACTGATTCCAAGCCCAGCAGTAAACCCTATGTGCTGTGGGGCCACCATTCAGCCACACCTTCCCATGGAGCTGGGGGGGGGGGCTGGAGACAATCAATTGGCACAGGTCAACCGGCCAAGGTGACGTTGGCCCCAAACATCCTGATTGCGTGACAAGTAGATATGAAGATCATTGAGCCAAATAAGAATGAAGAAGGCAGTGAATCAGCCCAACATAATCACATCCTTTGAAGTGGCCAAGACCGAGAAAACACTATCCTGCGTGGAATTCACCAGCAGAACATGGGTGCTGAACACAGGTCTCCCTCACTCTCTGAAAGTAGAGCGTTCCTATGAAAACTTTCATAAGCCAAAATGGCTTTCTGTAACTTTGTATGGAAAATGTTCTGAGCTTTCTCAGACCCCCCAAATCACCTCTCTTGATTCATAAGGCAAAAATCCTTTTCAGATTTCTTTCTGTTAGCAAAATCAGGTAGTAATGTAGGTCTTTCACAAAAGCAAAGTGGCATGATGGGAACATACCTGTAGAGAGTGCCTTGAGGAGACATGGAAGAAAAGGCTAGAGCCTGTTTCCACCAGGTAAGGTCTGCTGTGCAGTGCTATCAGCAGAACTTGGTTTTTCGAAGAGACTTACAGGCAGAAACTCTGTTCTTGGGTGCTGAGGTGAGCATCAAGATAGAGCCTTTGGCTTCAGCAACGAATCCACCTTTGGCGAGCAGCTGCTTACCTTCTGTGGAGGTCCCCCTTTTGCTGCCCCCGAGGCTCCTGCAGAATACAGACGTGGTGGACTTGAGGTGTGGAGCCTGGGAGTCCCACTATAGCACTGGTCCAGGGACCTTGCCTTTTGATGGACAGAACCTCTAGCAGCGATGTGGGCAGGTGCTGAAGACACCATAGAAACCTGCAAAAGAAATTTCTCGTTCTCAATGCCAGCATGTTAGGGCAAATCATGGAACGGATAGATGAATGTGGGTCATGAAGATGATGCATAAAACCTTACGCGGAGTCACTCCCAGACTCCAGTGACCCCATGTGGACTGCGTTAGTGGTGCCCCGGTGGGACACACAGTGAGAGAGCCAGGACTTGCTGGAGACAAGGTAATGGTTACCTATCTGCTCCTGGGCTTCAAAAGCTTGAAGCTAGAGGGCGACATCATCCCCTTGATGCCTGTCTCCAGTGGGGCTGACCCACAGCCCTTTTCCCATCCTTCAGCGTTGGGCACAGTGTGTCTGCCAACCCCAGGCAGCAGCGCTCCAGCAAGCGGTCTGCCCCTGCCCTTCCTGCTCCACCTCTGCTTTCAGAAGACTCCTAGTAACTGCGCAGAAAAGGAAGGTCCTGAGGAGCACCAGAGTCCGAGTGGAAGGGCGCCTGCCAGCCCTCTGCTTCACCCAAAGAGGAAGGTCACCCCATCTCGTCCACCACCAGCATCCTCTCAACCACCACAAATCAAAGCAGGAGTTCCCCAGTACAGAAGGCTGCTCTGGGAAATCAGCCTCAACCACGCCTCCATCCAGAGTGACTCAGAGGGCCCAGTCATGCCGGGCTCTGGCTACACATCTTCTCTTGGTGCCGCTGCCTCCTGCTGAAATCCCCGTGGGTTTCATCGCACCCCAGCTAGGCCTTCAGATACTCCCAGAGAGGGGCTGATGGGCGCCACGGCCCAGTCTCTGTCTCCTCCCCAGCAGAGGAGTCCTGGAGTCTCAGCAGAACCACTGTCCTCCCGGGTGGGTCCATACAACATCAGCCTCTTCCATGCTGCCCTGCCCGGCTAGGTGTATAACCCAAAGAATTTGTCTTACGGTGTAACCCCAGACTCTCCCTCTGGCCAGAGTCAGGGCTGGCTGGGGCCTTCCAAGGTATCTTTGGCAAAGTCACCTTCAAGTTTGTCTGCAGCGATCTGTGTCACAGCTGCACCCAGAGGAACTTGGATAAGCCTGAAAGTGAAGACGCAGTGGAAATGTCCAGAGGTCCCTCAGCAGACATCCAGCATCTCCCTAGCCTTCAGAAACATCGCCTCCCAAGTAGCCAACCTTCTGAAGCTTAACAGGCTGCCAGGAGCCAGAGGAGGGTGGGGGCAGGAGGACTGGATGGAACCTGGCCTTTCCCCTCTCCCTGGTCCTTCAATGCTTTTTCTTTCCCTCCCTCCCTCTCTCCCTCCCACCCTCAATCCTTCCCTCCTTTCCTTCCTATCTTTCCTTCCTTCCTTCCTTTTTTTAGATGTATTTATTTATTTGAGAGAGAGAGAATGAGAGAGAGCAGGGGGAGGGGCAGAGGGACAGGGGATCTCAAGCAGACTCCCTGCTGAGCGCAGAGCGCAATGTGGGGCTTGATCTCACAACCCTGAGATCACAACCTGAGCTGAAACCAGGAGTTGGACGCTTAACCCACTGAGCCACCCAGGCGGCTCCTCCGCTTTTTCTTCCATGTTGTGGGGGAACATCCACCTCTGTCCAGAAATTCCTTTTCCCTTTTTTCCCTGAGTGGAGACACTGGAATGGGAGGGAACCCCCACCCCACTTGGTACTATGGTCACACAGACTATGTCATCCAAACTAACATATTGTTTATCACCAAAATAAAGAAAGAAGGAAAAGAGTTCCCATGGCCGCCTTTCCTCTCTACCCCATTGGTCAGTCAAGACTGGCTCTGTGGAGTTTTCTAGGAGGGTGGCTCAGGCCACAACACCCAGATGAGGGAGGGAGTTCCCTGTCATGGCCAGGCCCAATTCTCATCTCTACTCTTTCACCCCTTCCTCCCATCTGGGCAAACCCCCAGAGGTGGCCTTCTGGGCTCGAGGCCAGGGCAGCTGGGGTGGGAGCAGTAGGGTCTGCCCTGGGATGCCAGGATGGGGGTCCCTGCACTGCCTCCCTCCCCGGAGCCGGACATTCCCCTTCATAGGCTGTGCAGCATTTGTACCTTCCTCGAAGTGCCACCCACCCACCCTCAGAAGGCAGAAGGAGCAGACCAAGGATGACTGGGAGTGAAGGGGCACCTGGGCAGGGTGGGTGGTCTCCTTGGTGACAGGGACCCTGAGGAGGGCTCTGTCTGAAAGCATCGCTGCTACACACACCCGTTTCTCCTCCCACTGCATCCCCTCATCAGTCATCAGCGTTCGTCTGGGCCCCAGCTGCTTCCACGGGGTAGTGTTCCCCCACACCCCCGCCGTCTCATCTCTCAGCCGTGCCTTCTCTGCCTGGAGCTGCTGTCCCTCCACAGGGTGGAGACAGACGGGGCCAAAGGGCTCTAGCTGGCTCACTTCCGTGGCCGTGTGGAAGAGGGTGGCTGTGGGTGCTTGGCTGGGGGCTGCTCTCCAGCTCCTCGTTTACTTCTGGGTTGTCTCTGTCCTGACAAACTGTGGAGAAAGTTGTGCACAGAGGTGGTCCCCATTAGCACCGGGGTTGTGCATTTTTTGGTGATTTTTAAATTTTATTCATTCTTTGGATTTGTGAGGATGCCCTCCAGTCCTCCCCAAAAGTTCCCGTGCTCCTCCAGTTCACCCTCTCTACTCCCAGGCCAGGCTCAGCAGCAAGTCAAATCCTGGGGTCCCGGGAAGGGGTCTGCAGGCTTTGGCTCAGATCCTCCTTCCCCTTCTCTCTGACCCCCACTCTTTCACCCTGTGAAACAGACCAGAGCTCTAAGGAGGGCAGGAGGGTAGGAGGGCAGGGGGCTTGGCTGGGCTCCACAGCTGTGGGCACCAGGGCTCCAGCAGGTACCCAATGTCCTCCCCACCAGCTGGCTCCTGCACTCAGTTTCTCCTCCAGTTCAACCGGTGATAAAGAGAATGTTGTGGGACAGGGTTGGAGGGGATCTATTCATGATGCTGCATGGATTTTAAAGGTGTCAGAGTATGAATAGCAAAGCTGCTTTAGGAATCCAGGGAGAATGAGGTGGCTTGAATTAGAATATCCAAGAAGCAGAGGGTTGAGAGGGACCCGAGAAGCAGACCCAACAAGAAGGACATGCTGGGTGTGGGGAGCAGCAGAGAAGGAAATGTCCAGATGAACCCCTACGTGGCTTAAGCCACCGGGTGGATGAGAGAGACTTGCATGGGCACAGATTTGCCAGGAGAAACCAACATGGCGTCTCAGACATGTTGAAACCGAGAAGGTCTTGGATGCCATTTTGACATTTGGACTTGTGATGTGTATGTTGGAGGAGAGGTCAGGGCTGAAGGCTGAAGAGGTCAGGGATGAAGAACCCATTGGAGGGTCTGCATGTGAATAATCACTTAAAGTCCTGGCCATTAAGAAGATGGCCTAATCGGAGGGGAGAGTGGAGAGAATGTCTGGACAGAGTGTTGAGGGATCCTAACGTTCGGGGGTAAGGAAAAGAATACTAAGGTTGAAAGTGGCTGAGGAGAAAGGCAGGAAGAAAATTAGTCCCATGGTGTCAACAGTCTGGCTGTGAGGGGAGCGGAGGAAGTGCTTGGGGATCAAAGGGTATATTCAAGGAAGGGGCTTGTGCAGAAACACAGGAGGCTTGGCCTTGGAAGGGAAGAGAGGGCCTTCCTTTGTTTTGCTAAGAAGAAGAGAGGAGATTCAGAGGTAGTAAACCTATAAAAGGCCAGAGAGTAAATATTTCCGGCTTTCAGTCCCGTCTGGTCTCTCCCGCAACAACTCAAATACGCCTTTAGAGCAGAGAGCCACCATACACAGCAAGTAAACGAATGAATGTGGCCGGGTTCCAAAAACACTTTATTTATGGACACTGAAATTTGAATTTCATATAATTTTCACATGCCCTGAAATATGATTCATCTTTTTTTTTTTTTTTTTTTTTTTTTTTAGTTATTTTAAGTTGAAAAAACCATGGTAAGCTGGCGGGTCGTACAACAACAGGCCGAGGGCTGGATCTGGCGTCTGGGACCCAGTTTGCTGCATGCTGCTCTAGATGCTGGAAAGGAAGGGGGAAAATGTTTATTGAAAAGTGTTCATGGGGCCGAGCAGGTCCTGTTCACAGAAGTCTGCTCTTCCAGTGCAGTATGAAGAGAAGTCTTGAGCTGACGTTGGAGCTGGGATGGAAGGCCAAAGGCAGAGAATTCTGGAGAGGAGATGAGGAAGCCGGTCTCCAGGAAAAACACAGCAGCGTGGAAAGCAGGGTGGAAATCCAGCAGAGGCGTGATGGTGTTGACCAAGGGGAGACTTCCTGGAGGCCCTGCATGGAAGCCAGGTCTCGAAGAATGATCAGAAACGCTTAAATTCATTGAGAAGTGGAAAGCAACATGGAGAATGCCAATGTCCCGAAGACAAAGAAGCGATGACACGCCACAACAGGACTGTTTTCAAGTGACAGGAATCGCATTCTATGATTTCTGTTTTAAGCAAATTGCCTTTTAATGATACCAAAACAGAGACTGACGGGAGCGTAAGTGTCCAGACATCCCCACACAGGCCAGTGGGCTGTGGGGCGCACACATCTGGTCAGCATCTGGAGCGCACGTGGGATGAGACGCATCAGACTGGTCCGGCCTGCTGCACTTGGGTGTAGCCAGAGAGGTTCAGGCTCATTTCAGGTTCGGGAAATCTTGGTCAATTTGGCAACAGGGTAGAGAAGGCCTTCACAGCTACTCCCATTTATGGTTTTTGTGGAGCCTGGTGTCAGGTTCCGGAGTGTGAACCTACCTTAAAATCAGCTCAGCCTTCATTCTTTCTGGGGTGATGCAAGAGAAAGAAGTTGAACTTTGAATGAAGGGAGCTAAAATTTTAGCGAGGGATTCATGCTACCTTTTTCCCTTTCTTTTCAAGTCAGAAAGAATGTAATTGTGATAAAGTGACCATAACATAAAAGTTACCATCTTATCCTTTCTTTTTTTGAAGGTTTATTATTTTTTGGAGCAGCTTTAGGTTCACAGCAAAATCAAGATGGTACAGGGATCTCCCATCTGCCCCCTGCCCCCACACATGGATGGCCTCCCCCATCATCAACACCCCCACAAGAGTGGTACATATATCCCGTGCAAATGGTGACCGTCCACTGACACATCCCACTCACCCAAAGTCCTTGGTTGACACTAGGGTTCAGCATTGGTCCTGTACAATCTATGGATCTGAGTAAATGTACATTGATGAGTCTTTACCATTACAGCATTATACAGGATATTTTGAAAATTTTTATATTTTGCTTAATCCACCATGTCTAAAATAGTATCATTTAACATGATATGGAAATATTTTACATTCCTTTTGTACCATGTCTTGAAAATCTAGTGTGTGCTTTACACTTAGAAACCTTCTATTTGGACACAATTGAAATTCTCATTGGAAGAAAAATGGGTCTGTGTTTATGTATAAGTTTTGCGTTTGAAAAAGATTCCTAGTTGTTCCAAACACAGTTAAAACAAGTGTTCCAAACACACTTAACAGTTTTCTAACAACTGAACTAAATATCAGTTTTTAAATGAAAATGACAAAATTAAAAATGGACTTGCTCTGTCATGTTAGGCACGTTTCAAGTCCTCAGGAGCAACAGGGGGCTGGTGGCTACCACGTTGGAAAGGACAGGTCTCAAGACGCTCTTCTCCTAGGGTTACTCTTGACATTCATTAAAAAAAGAAAATGTGTATAGATTTTACTATTATTTCCCATTTTTAGTATAATGAATATTTCTTATGTTTCTCTTCTCTGATTTCAAATTCCTTTAGTTTAGCCAATTCCCCTTTTTCTTTTTTTTTAAAGATTTTATTTATTTATTTGACACAGACAGAGATTACAAGTAGGCAGAGAGGAAGGGAGAGAGAGAAAGGGAGGAAGCAGTCTCCCTGCTGAGCAGAGAGCCCGATGCGGGGCTCGATCCCAGGACCCTGAGATCATGACCTGAGCCGAAAGCAGAGGCTTAACCCACTGAGCCAGGCGTCCCAGTTTCCCTTTTTCTCAGGACATGTCTGTTCATTTGGTTCTTCTAGAGCCCTCTTGTGTTCATGGCACCAGACCAGTTCAGGGTAAAGAGATTAGTTCAGGAACACAGTCCTCTCTTGAACCTCTATTTCTATCCTATAAGAAAATCCTGCTTCGTTCTGGTTTTTCAAGACTTTTTTTTTTAGAGGGAAGTTTCAGGTTCACAGCAAAATTAAATGTATAATGATATCTATCCATCATGACAGTATCGTGCACAGTATTTTCATGGCCCTAAAAAGCCTCAGTACTTTGTCTCTTCATCCCCGTCTCTGCCACAAGTTTCTACTTTTATTTACCTTTTCAAATGTCTGCAGTTATAGTAGGCCTCTTGAAAACGTTGTCCTGTTGGGTTCATTTGCAATTGTTTAAAAAATGCGATCAAAACACATCTTTAGGAGGAGTTGAAGGTTTTTTAGATTCCATACATTTTGCTGTGTGACAAAAAAGAATCATCTAGAGAGAAGTAAGAGTTTAGAATTGTTCTTGCCACATATCTCATATCAAAATAAATTTTGGCTTATGTGTTTTCCTTAAAGGGAGAGCTATTATTGTTCTGTTCTTATCATAAACTGTTTTTAGCCTTTTTTGTTATCTTTTTGTTTTTTTAAAGATTTTATTTATTTATTTGACAGAGAGAGAGAGAGCAGCAGCAGCAGAGGGAGAGGCAGAAGCAGAGTCCCCGCTGAGCAGGGAGCCCAATGCAGGACTCGATCCCAACACTCCAGGATCATGACCCAGCCGAAGGCAGACATTTAACTGACCGAGCCAGGCAGGCGTCTAGCCTTCTTTGTTATCTTCTTGAAATTCTCTTTCTCCTCCTCTTTTTCTTCCTCCTCCTCCTTGTTCTTCCTTTCTTTTTTTCTTTTTCTTTCTTTTTTTTTTAACAGACAGTGCTGCTAATAGCCTCAGGGTTTGTAGGATTCCTGCTCCAAAATATCTGTGACAAATCAACTTAAAAGCTGAGCATATTCATTTTGTCACTGTGAGAGTAGATGCCCAGCAATGCTAACGTATTGGCTGTCCTGGCGCGAGTCGACAGTGGTAGCTGCTGGCTGGAGTCTTCAGAGAGACACACAGGCTCGCTCACTGTGTGAGCAGACTCCCTGCACTGACCATTCCAACAGAAGGGAGAGGAGATCTTCTCTCCCACCTTTCCTTCAACTTAGTTGTAGTTATATCGAATATTAAAACCAGTTAAAATAAAGATACTGCCTTTTCCATGAGTATAGAGGATGAAGCTGAATTCAAACAGCTTCCCTTATTCTCCCCAGGTGCCCTCAGAGGGTTCCCATGGGATGGAAATGGGGATTCTTCTGTCCTGGACCCGTCTTGGACTTCCCGGCAGATGGGTTCTCAGTGAGCAAAAGTGACAGGATTTTAACAAACGTCTTAGTTTTACATCTTCTGAATGCTGGAACGTTAGAACAGCTTTGTGCTCATTTTTATTTCTGGCAAAGAGCAACTGGTTTGGCCAAAGAGTTATTTTGGAGGGCATTGGCATGTTCCTAGGTATAGGATTTGCCTTTTAGCCCAAGCTAAATAAAGTCAGATAATTATGGTTTGGGGGTTCTCTTCCAGGAGACAAATCGATATTTTTTTAAAGGCAACATGTAGGCTCTAGTTATTAAAAGATTTGTTCAAGAACATTCATATTCCATAACCTCACGTCAGAAAAATTCAAGCAGTAAGACATCTAAAGAGAGGGTGGGTTTTTTTTTTTTTTTTCAGTTTTACTCTTTTCCTTGTTAGCACTTCATAAAAAGTGACAAACCAAATATCTTTTGGCCTTCTTGCATTTATTTCAAACTCTGCCATATAGTGGTTTTTCTCTTTAGATGAGCTCTCATTTGTACTTTCTCCCTCTCTGAATTTAAAAGTATTTGAAACCTACTTTCATTATGAGATACATCATCAGTCTTCCAAAATAAAGGGAGAAGTGAATGATTTTTCATAGATATAGTACAAAAGGCCACAGAATCACAACCCTTTTCTTGCTTTTCTACATATCACACAAAAATAGTGATGCTATGAATTTCCTTGATCTGGCAACCATTAGGCCAAGAAAACATTAATTTCCATTTTAAGGGCCAATAAACTAAATTTGGCAGGAAAGGTTTTACTTTTACAAAAATTCATTGAGGGCAGAGACATAGCTTAAAGCTATGGTGAAAATAACTTTTTTTAATTTTAATTTAGGGGTATGAACGGCTGGGATATAAGGGGGAAGATGATGATAAACACAGTTACAGGTTTTTACTTAATACTTCTAATGCTTGAGGTGTAGTCCATCAGGACCGAAATAGATAATTTCTTATAATCTAAAGGTAGAATAATCTGTTTTTTGGATATGTTGTGGGATTTCTAGTGATTTGGACCAACTGAGAAATACAATTAAACTTTGACTTGGGTGGGGAAGAATTTTGTTTGTGATAAGGGAGAAGGCAAAAGGCAGTCATATCATTCTACTCATAATAAACCAGTTAGAAAATTATAGGATTAGAGCTTTTCTCCCAATACAAGGATTGCAAGGAAATCTTCGCTCTTTTCACGCAATCCAAAGCAAATTCTCATAGAGGCAACATTGCATAAGGAGATGAAATATTTTATACCCAAAGAAAAACATTTTGAGTGTTTCCATATTTTGCTGGTATCAAATGCTGTTCTCTCTCTCTCTCTCTCTCTCTCTCTTTTTTTTTTTTTTTTAAGCTGTTTTTCTTGGTTGTTCAGTCAAAGCTCCAATGAGGCACACCTCGTGTCGATGAGGAAAAAATGTTTTGTTTTGTTTTGTTTTCAAAATTGAAAGGTTTAGCTGAGCTGAACGTTCTGATTTTTGATAAGACAACCCCTGTAAGGATGGGTCTGTTGCTTTTTACAGATAATTTCTCACTTGCATGTTTCTATTGGCAAGCCCAAAATATCACCATCTCCTGCCTGTGAAACACCGCAGGGGCTGGGAAGACACATGGGCTGGAGCATTCTTTGAGAGATTCCCCGGTGTTGGGAATTCTTGAGGCAATGATATTACAGTCCTGACTTTTGAACTATGCATCTGGCAAAAGCTCTTCCATTCTTTTCTCCACCGAAGAAGCCCAAGAGAATGATTCAAACTACAGGAACACACCAGACAGGATGAAAAAGAAAGATGGTTTTAGGAAGCACTTCATTCCCTTGAAAACTTATAGGAAAAGATGGCCCCTCTACCCCTTTTTGTTTAAACTAAGGAAGAAAAATATTTACTAACAACTACTGATACCACTGCTCTTAGGAAGAATTCACTAGAAAAAACAGACATCTTCTTTAAAAGGCATTAAGTTAAAGTTTGCAAGGTGGGTCAAGCAAAGAAGACACTATTTTAGCATATTTGCAAATGATTTAATTAATTTAAGTTATCAGTAAAATGTTCAGTGTAAATTCCATGAGAGGAAGCTCTTAATCTATTTTATTTACTGATGTAATCTTGGCCTCTGGAGAAGTGTCTGACACATGGAAGGTTTTCAATAAATATTTGTTATATATACAAATACATGAATGTTGAAATTGGCCTTGCATAAAAGAGGACATTTATGGGCCGCAAAATGATTTTTTATTATTACCTTAGTCTTCACGTAACTATAACATTTACCTTGCTATTAGTGTTTTATTTTATTCAATAGATGGCCTTTCCTTTCCACTTTTTTTTTCACCATTTTTCTGTTCTGCTTTGATGTTATTTGAAGATTTTTCCTTAGGCCATGCCAATACTCACATGAACAGGAATCTTTGACTTGCTTAAGCCAATTTCTGCTTGCTTTTTTTTTTTTTTTTTTGGTTGTGAGGAGTGTGTGTGTGTGTGTGTGTGTGTTTTCTGCCTAGTTTCTCATCAAGCAATGACTTTTTTCCATCAAAGCTTCTTTTCTGAGACATTTTTATGTTTCTCAATTTGTCATTATTCTCATTCTAATCTGCTTTCTTACCCCTGAAAACTTTTATTTTCTGCATTTGTTTCCTCCAGTTCCCATTAGCAGAAATAAATATCACTTCTTTCCAATTTTGTTACCTTTGTTTAGGGTAAATATGAGAATATCGCTATAAGTAAAAAAGCATATTCATCCTTTACTTTTTTAAAAAAATATTTTATTTATTTGCTTGACAGACAGAAATCACAAGCAGGCAGAGAGGCAGGCAGAGAGAGAGGAGGAAACAAGTTCCCTGCTGAGCAGAGAGCCTGATGCGGGGCTCGATCCCAGGACCCTGGGATCATGACCTGAGCCAAGGCAGAGGCTTAACCCACTGAGCCACCCAGGCACCCCCATCCTTTCCTTTTTAACTCAAGTATATAGTCATTTTGCACATTGCAAATAGCCCCAAATGTTTTCCACCTCTTTTTGTCCAAATTTTCAAATGTTTGTGGTACTCTCGTAAATGTCTTCTTTATACAAAAAAAAAAAAAAAAAAAAAAAAAAAAAACCTCTTATTGGGATATGATTTATATAAAGGAAAGCAAATGACTTGAAACTGTACACTTTGATGAGTTTGAAATACAAGATAGTAAACATATCCTCACCCCTAAAAGAAAGCTTCCTGATGAGCTTCTGCAGTGTCTCTGTTAGCCCGCCTTGCACCACTTACAATCTTGTGTACAGGTAACCACTGATCTGCGTTCTGTCATGATAGATTCATGTGCATTTATTAGAATTTTAAATAAATGGAATAAGACAGTCTGTGCTATTAATGGGAAATCTTGTCCTTAAAGTACTTCCTACTTAACACTCCCAAACCAAAATTCATTACCTTTCCAGTTTCTATGTAAGCCTTTTGGTGTGGTTTCTATGTCCATTAGTAAAACTCTTATTAAAGGTCAAAACTGGAGTTGTCCTTGGCTCTCCTTTCTCTCTGATCTAGACACCAGTTCCGCAATTGCCAACCCTGTGTCTGAGATGTCACTTCCTATCTCTGCCTCTGGCTCCAGGCATTCTCTTCCTGGATGGTGGAACAATAGCTCCCCTCTGCACCTCCCAACTGTTCTCTTAGCTTGCAACATTTCTTTTTCTCTATAGTCCGTCAGCCATGCCACCAACCTTTATTGAGAATTTGTTATGTCAAGACAATAAAAGGAATTTGTTTCATTCATCTCTGTGTCCTTGCATAGCTCAGGTTCCCTTTTTTCAGAGTATGCATCTCAATTTAGAATTTTTCATTACTTTCATAACTCCTTAACATGTTTCTCAGACTACACTCCAGGCTTGATAAAGTTCTGAATCACGTCTGTTTGTTATTATCTCTTTATTTATCCTCAACATGTACTGTGACGTCAGTTACATAGCAGGTGCTCAATAAATACTTGTTGAATGAACATGATGTAATATTTGACTTTTAATGTATTCTATTCAGGATTTTTTATAGCTTCATTACCTATGGTGTAGATTTCATGCCTATTCTATACAATACTTTCAGGAAATTAGACTCAACAACCTTGCTAGTACATGTGACCTTCTAGTGGACATGACCTATACCCTATACCATTTCCCAAATGTACCTATTTTACTGCTGCCATTTTTCTGGACTATCTTTCCCTCCTGTATTGCTGGAAAGTATCTGCTTTTACTTTAAGCCAGTCTCCAGTGTTACAACTCATTCTGAGATTTCCTGGCCCAATCCTGAATAATCACTTTTCCTCTGTTGTTCTGTACAGCTGACCATGTTATAGTATATTAATTGTTGGCCCACTTATCCATGAGTAAGTAGAAAGCATCCCCAAACTTACCGTTTCAATCACAACAGTTTAATCTTATGTCATGGTTCTTTGGGTTGACAGAGCTCAGCAGGGCAGTTCTTCTGCTCCACATGTTATTGGTTGGTTCTCCAGAAATCTAGGAGGTTGGTGAGACTGGAATATCCAAGATGGCTCTCTCAGAAGCCTGGCAGTTGATGTTTGCTTTCACTTGGAAGTTCAGACAAGGATGTCAGCTGGACAGCTTTGGTCATGCACTAATATGAAGACTGGGCTTTCAGAACATGGAGACTGGGTTCCAAGAGGTTGTATTCAGGCGGCAAAAGATAAAGCTGAGAATATCTTAAGGTCCAGGCTTGGAAGGTACATAGCTTTACTTCTACCACATTCTATTGGTTCGTGCCAGTCTCTGGGATACTACGGACCCACAGCAGAAAGGACTACACAGGACATAAATGCCAGACAATGTAAGTCATTAGGGTCCATCATTGTAAATTTTATGTGCATGTGTCTTGTGTTCAGTTATGAGATATTTAAAAACAGTGTGTTTTGTCTTTGTTTACACAACAGCTAACATAAGCATCATTTGACAAACTCTTGTAGAATGTAATAGTTTACCTCTTCCCTCTCTTCCTATTCGCTCTCCCCTTGTGGACAGTCCCAGGGCTGATTTTGACTCTTGTTTTCCTCTCTCCAGCTTTAGCGATGACCTCTATGTTTACTCTTCACACGTCTGTTACACAGTCTCACACGTTTTCCTCCACTTCAGAGCAAGGCTTCTCCTCCAGCAGCCATGTGGATCACTGGCACCAACAACCATGGAGCCACTTCCCCTTTTTGTCTTCTTTCATTGTTATTCTTCCTCAAGATCAGACATGCTGTCCTTTGAGATGATACAAGCCCTGTTCTCATTGTTATTACCTTAGCCCTGGCCATCATCCCTGAACTAGAACAGGAGTTTCTGGAGTCTTCTCTATGCCCTGCTTTCTCATCTAATCTAAATAATCTTTCCCAATAAGTCTCTTGAAAACACTAACCTCATTGAAGTCTCTCTCCTGAGACATCCCTCAGATCAGAAAATGCCTAAGGCAATGGTTGCCTCCTAGGAATCTTCCAGTGCCTTGGGACAGTGTTTAACTATAAAATCTGCCTCAACTTCACCTGGCCAATCTCAACCTCTACCTTAACAGGAACCTCAGACAGATGTAACCTCTCTCTGATTCTTGGATTCTCTGTGATGACCATAGGCTCCAACCTAGGCCTTTCCCAAGTATTTGATGCAGTGTCTTCTTGAAAGGCTTGCAAGTTTTCTCTGAACACTGGAATATTAATAGATTATTATGATCTGTGGTCAAAAGATTTGGGAAAATATTTGATTAAATAAAATTAAATAGCTTTCAAGTTTGTGGAACTTCTCAGAAATCTTGTTATGTTTATATGCATGGTGTCTCTCCATGGAGGAATTTGAGTATGGACCTTTCCTCATATTTTCTTAAACAAAGAAACCCTTTAGGGACACATTTAATCACATGCAATCCATGCCTGGGAAGCTGTTGTTCTAGTATATACTAAGTCCAATCTAATTTGGGTAGTTATTCATATACCCTTTTTTTCAAACATCTTTTTTTTTAAATCACTTAGCACTATGTTGTTATATAGAAAGCATAACATAAATATTAAATGAATGAATAAACTTTCTATTTCATTGATGAAAAAAATTGGGAAACACTGAGACTATACCAATGTCTCCTGACTTCTTCTCTAGTACATAAAGCATTTCCTGGCTAACTGGCTGCCCAGAACTTAAGTTTTTACAGCCAAATCCCAATTTTGTGAGCCCTGTAGAATTTTGGTACTTACTTATCTTAAAATACCATAAAAGGAGCCATTCATATAGCACTCAGAGGCAGATTACTTAGATAATGCTTTCATTTTTCTCTGGAAATTTGGGCAATTTCTGCAAAGATCGTCTTGTTATATTCTCTAATTTACTCAAAATTACAGAGCATCACAGAAATATGGAACTATGAGTGGGTATATTTGCAAAGAGAAAGGAATGAGAAAGGAGGTAATGAGCTTGGTTTTGTTTTTCCTTTTTTTTTTTTTGACTAGTTAAAAAAAACTGTTTCATCTTTTGAATTTATTTGTAACTTTCCTATTTCAACACACACAAATAAATCAGTAAATTAACAACATGATACATAGACTCTTCTTTTGCTCAAGTAATATTTGTTTATTCAATAAACAACTATTTATTGAGGAATCATTACCTCTCAGACTCTGTGGTAAGTGATGGGTTACTGCTGTGAATAAGGAGAGGTCACCATTGAGGCACCTGGGTGACTTAGTCGGTTAGGCCTCCAATTCTTGATTTTGGCTCCAATCAAGACCTCAGGATCATGGGATCGAGCCCCATACCAGGCTCTGCACTCAGCAGGGAGTCTGCTTGAGATTCTCTCCCTCTCCTCCTGCCCCTCCCCTCATGCACATGCACTCACGCTCTCATTCTGTTTCTCTAAAATAAATAACTCTTTTTTTAAAAAGAAGAGAAAAGAAAAAGTCACCTTTGAAGATATCCTCATGATAATAATAGATGCTACAGAGGATAGGTACAGGTTCCAAAGTATGTACACAACAGCAAGCCCCCAACTTAGTCTTGGAACCATCAAATGCTTCCCCAGAGAAGGACCCTTTAAAATGGTATTTGAAGGGCAAGTTAAGACTCAGCCAGAGAAAAATCATGGGCAACTGAGAGAAGGCCGTGATGGGAGAAAAGGCTCAGAGAGTTAAGAAACTAAAATAAAGTTGAAGATGTGGGGCATAAAGGAGGGAACAGGGCCAGCTTCTGGGCCAACAAATAATGCCAGGGACTAATCTGACCTTTCACTTTTCTTCTTTCCTCATCACTATCCCAGCATGAAAGTTTAGGTTTTTCTTTTAAACTCCTTTAAGAAGGGTTTTATGGAAAAGCACTGCTGGTACGTAGAGTAAATGATTCTGAAGCTTACCGCCAACTTTTTAGAAAACTTGGAGTTACACAACAAAAGTTCCAATTTGTGAGATTTACAAAATCCTCCTTGGCCTTTGAGCATGATTGTCAAGTCAGCCTGGTGGCCTGGCTTGGGGCCAGCATGAATGATCACTATCTGGCCTAGGTAAGAGCGCCCCCCATAACCACAGTGAATGAAAGAGCGTTCATTTCCTGCCTGAAGTTATTTTCAGGCGCAGTTGAAATGGAGTATGCCCTTGACTTCAGAAGGAAAGCTTGTGTGTGCTGAGTGCAGCCCAGAGGTCACAGACACTGCAGGTACTGTGGGTTCCACCTGGGCATGATAATGGGAATAAAGTGAGTCATAATACGAAGAGTGTCATTGAAAAGAAAATGGAGGGTGTCTGGGTGGCTCAGTGGGTTAAGCCTCTGCCTTCAGCTCAGGTCATGATCTCAGGGTCCTGGGATCAAGCCCCACATCGGGCTCTCTGCTCAGCAGGGAACCTGCTTCCCCCTCTCTCTCTGCCTGCCTCTCTGCCTACCTGTTATCTCTCTCTCTGTGTCAAATAAATAGATAAATAAAATCTTAAAAAAAAAAAGAAAAGAAAATGGAAAAAAAAGGTGAAATTAAATGAGATCCAATATGAAGTTTCTGATAGGTGTTTTGGAAAATTTAGCTTTAGAGGTGATATTTTTAAAAGACTACCTTAATGATGATGACTACCTTAATAATAATGATGACCTTAATAATAATGATGACTTAATAATAATGATGACCTTAGTAATAATGACTTAATAACTTTAAAAATAATGATAGAAAAATTAATCAAGGGTCTTGTCATTTAATAATTTTCATTAATCCATTACCTTAGAATATGTAGCATAATAAAGATTATCAAGAGAACTTTGTGTTGGAGAATCTCTGGGGTGGAAGACGGAGAGAGCCAAATCCCTGCCTTCTATTCCCTTCTCCCTCCCTCCTCTCTTCCCTCCTTTTTATCTACACTGCCTCATTCCAGAAATTACTCATGATGGCTTATAAAGTCACATTTGGTAGAGTACATAATGAGGAAATTGGAGGAATGGGAGAAAAAGGAAGTGGAAACAAGTCAAAGCAGAGATCACATGACGACCTCTTGCCACCACACTTCTGTACTTGGCTTGGAGCTTCCTAGCACCCAAAGCAACATCCTTAAGACAGAAATGGACCAAATGCTGGTTGGAGATGCCAGGGCTCAGGGAAATTTCTCTGCTGTGTGGTAGTAGAGGTAACGGTGAGAGGGAGCTGATAAAGGAAACATGTAAGTTACAGTAAAATGTTCAATATCATTCATGATAGATGCAATCCTAAATCTTGTTGGTCTATTTTGAGTCACAGTTCCTGATCAGATTCCTTCAAGTCTGCAGTCTTCTACTGAGCAAGCTCAGCCGTAGAATCAAATTTAGTCCTTTTTCTAAAGATTTTTAGGGATAGATAGATGAACACAGGGCTTTCCCGCTGCTTTTATAAAGACCGAAAAGCATCCAGGGAAAAGGAAGTCTTCATAAATAATTAAGAATTAAATATAAAGCAAATGAAAATTGAAATAATGAAAGCAGAATCATAAAAATAAACCATTCCAGAGTTAAAAGAATATATCTTATAAAGCATACAAAGAGGAAAGGGGGAGAAACGAGAAACCAGAGAAGGTCAGTGGTCCATGTCCTCAATATAGTGATGCCACTGCACAGCCAAATCACGAGCAGCTGAGAATGGCACAGACAGAGGGTGGTACAAGGTAGGTTTCCTCATGACCTTAGATAGGTAAGCAACTACTACCTTTAGGAAGCTGTCATAGGAGCTGCCTCGAGCTGCCTCCATCAAAGATCTGGCTCGGGGTCACTGTCCCACCTACTGAAACGGGTGGAATGGTCTTTTGTCCTACCCATGCTCAACAGCTTCCAAATTTGAGTAAATTAACTGCATTACAACATGGTAAGTTCCACGCTAATATGATGGGCAAAATGTTAGAGGAGCCCTGAAAAGAATTTACTTTTGGCCAATTTCCACGTTGGTTCAATAATTTCAGAAAGTATTAAGTGCTCATGCTTATTAGAGAATAAAAAGATACAGGTTTTTTTCCAAGTTTAACTTAATCCATAAAAATCTTTTGATGTTTCTGTTTGCTCCGTAGTTTGAAAAAATAACACTCGGGTCTCACATGTAGTGTTAAGGTCTCAGCATTTCCACAGATGCACTGCAGAGGGACTCTGTGGACAAGTAAGGCATTCACCTGAAAGATCTGATCAGAACTGTGTCAATGGGAAATGAGAAATAAGAGTAATTTAAGAGTTTATATTCTTACAAAATACCAGAAACATATGCTCTTTTGTTAAAGAGCCTTTATGTCAGTCAGATTGTCCCTAAGAACCAGGCAATCTGGCAACATGCAGTGCACATAGCTATCACAGAAGCATTGTAGGGATTGTGATTATGCTCCATGGTTTCCACCCCAAGACAGCTTATGTTGGTACAGGAAGTAGGGCACGAAACTTCCATTTGACAGATGACCAGGTCATTGGAGACTGCCACAGATGGAATGTTTGTGTCCCTCAAAACTTATTTGTTAACGTCTAACCCCTACTGTGATGGTGTTTGGAGGCTGGGGCTTTGGGAGGTCATTAGGTCCCAAGGACAGAGCCTTCATGAATGGAATTCATGCCCTTATAAACGAGACCCCACAGAGTTTCCTCATCCTTTCTGTCAAGTGAAGACACAATGAGACGGCTAGCATCTGTGAACCAGGAGGTGGGTCCCCATCAGGGACCCATTCTGCCTGTTACTTGATCTTGGACTTCCCAGCCTCCAGAACTGTGGGAAATAAGTGCTGTGGCTTATAAGCCACCCCATCCATGGTATTTTTCTTATAGCAGCCTGAACAAACTAAGAGACATAGTCAGAATCCTATTTATATTTTTTAATATTTTCGGTTTTCAGTAAGATGTTACAAGATCTGCTATACATTGTAATCACGATGTTGAAAAACCACATTTTCATCTCAGCATGGAGTTTTTATGAAAGCCAAAGACATTGGCATTGCAATATCACATTGTTTGCAAAGTTGTTTTTGACCAGAGACAGGGAAATGTCTTTAAGAATAAAATCCCATGATTTTTAGGCAGGAAAAGAGAGCAATGTGTCTAATAACTATGGCAAGAACATTAAATGTAATCCACTTAACCGTCAATGGATAGAGGACTGTGTGTGTTGCCAATCATTTAGCACCTCGTGCATGGTCTTCTCTCTGCTTTTACTGAAAGCAATGCTTCCATCAGGATGAAGCTATGCTTTTAAAGTACAGCAGAATGCTCAAACACATGGATATGGACTCATGTTCCAAAGGCTGATTACTGATTTTTCAAAAATCTGAATAACAAACAGGAATTACAGTCACAAAAGTGAGAAGCAAAAAGCTAACACAGATGTTCCTCACTATTTTTTTTAAGAACTGGATATTCTTAATAAACATATCAATAAATTAATAATATGACCAATATATTAATGTATTGATGAACAGGTATATTAATAAATCTTAGATCTTAACTTGTCCATCGATATGTAAATAATCATTAACACATCTCTTTGAAGTGGTCACCAAACGTCATGACTTTGGATTCAAAAGTATAATGATTTCCGGTAGGTAAATAAAGGTATCCAAAGGTGCAGTAAAATTTTATGCAAATCCCAACATTGTTACTAAAGAGAAACTGAAATTATATTTGTACTATGAGGACAATTGATCCAGTTTACTCTGTGAAGAAATCCATCTCAAAAAACATGGAAAATCAAGACTTGAATCGAATTTGATATTTTGACATATAAAGAGAAAATCACCAGGTAGGATTTTATAGATCCCTGAAGTCACACCTAGGCAAGTGCAATGTTTGGTCAAGTTCCTGGAACTTGAGTCAGGATCCTGAGTCAGATCATCAGACAGTCAAAGTTTAAAACAAGGCCCGCAGGGCTAACCACTGAACCAATGACAGCTAATTGGTGTCAAAATGAGGAGAAAACTGAAAAGGAATTCAGCATTCTATTACAAAAGTCTTGTCCTCTAAAATACAATAAAATAATACAGAAAGGATAAACACTTTATTAATATATTCTACAACAAAAGAGCATATTTACCTTATTCTAAATCGGGGGTCGACTGATTTTTTTCCCTGCAAAGTTCGGGTAGAAATATTTTTGCCTTTGCCAGCCATGCAATCTCCGTCCCAATTACTCTGTTCTATCACTGCAGTACAAAAGCCGTCCTAGACAATACCGAAGCAAATGGCTTGGATGTGTTCCAATGCAACTGTTGGGTTTTTTCCTTTTTTTGCAAAAATTGGCAGCGAGCTGGATTTGGCCTAAGGACCATAGTTGATCAACTTCTGGTTTAGATCATAAGAACCCTTAATGGTTAGCGAGAACAGATCATGAGTCAATGACATATAAGCTTTTATCTGCAGTGAAGCCACAAAATTTCATAACTATTTGGACCAATGGTAGAGTATCCCAAACTTCTTGGAATCGTCGCAATATAAAATTTTAACAATTAAATGTCAACTGAGATCTACTTTCCACAATCATTGTAGCCACTGACCACATGGGCCTATTTACACTTAAACATAAGTTAATTTAAAGGAAATAAAATTTAAAATTGAGTTTCTCAATCCACATCAGACACATTTCAAGTGTTTGATACATATGCATTGCTTATGGCTGCCATATTGGGCAGCACAGAATGTAGAATCTTTCCATCATGGTGAGAGTTTTATTGAATAGCACAGATCTGGGTTATACAGACAGATTAAACAGACAAAGCTAAACAGACAAAGTTTAGCTGAAGTTTACCTGTGGAATGTCTGCTATCCACCAATAGGGCTGTTCAGTAGGAGCACCAGAAGCTGATCTGGGTTCTTCTGTCTCTCCCTATCTGGTTGCCTAATAAGAGATAACCAGGCAACAAAGAAGAAACAAAGCAGGGTGTAGTGAGCCCAGTCCCAGACAAACATAACATCAATTGTAAAGTTACCCTAAAGACACTACTGACCTACTCAACTGAGGCACCAGAATCTTGGGGAAGGCCCTATGGTTACAAATATTTCTCTGTAAAAATATCTGGGAAGGTTCTTTGAGTTGAGACTTTATAGACAATAAAAGGATGAACAGAGAGTGCCCAAAAGCTCTATGATACATGAAGATAATTTCTTGTTTAGTGAATTTATATATAGAGAGTTGGGGTTTGTCTAATACTAATGTCAAACACTTCCATTGGAAGGAGCAGAGAAACTCCCATCTGAGAGTAGATTCAACAGGATTATTTCCAATGTGTTTTAAAAGGGGAGCTGTCTGGTTTGCCTAATAGTGAGTTTCTGTGGGTTCCTTCTCTCTCTTCCAGGTGGTCTGTGCTTTCATCACTGCAGAGTCTTTTTCTTGCCAAATTGTCCTTATCCTCAGTCTCTACTTGTACAGTTTCTGAAGACTCACTGTTAAGATAACATCTGTAGGCTCTAGAGGCATTGCCTCACCAAAATACCTACCACCACTAGAAATGTCTTCTAGTACTTTCTTCTTGGATAATCTTGCATTTTTCAGCCTCAGTAATCTGAGTATTCTATTGAATTCTGTATTCTGCTTTCACCCTGAAGCTGGGGAGTTCCATCAACCTTGATTCATTTTGGTAGAAAGAGTACCTTTCAAACTGGGTTGGAGCCACATGGGGGACCATCTGAAACATGGCTCTTTCCAGAGAGAACTGTCTACACATGGCTGGGATGTTGTTGCTTAACAACTCTGTTTGTACTGCTAGTGAGCACTAGCATGCTGTCCTTGAAAAGCCTCTTTCTGCTGAGCTAGTACCTTCATTCCAACAATTTCTTTAAAAAAGTACTAGACTTGGGCGCCTGGGTGGCTCAGTGGGTTAAAGCCTCTGCCTTCGGCTCAGGTCACGATCTCAGGGTCCTGGGATGGAGCCCCCACATCAGGCTCTCTGCTGGGCAGGGAGCCTGCTTCCCCCTCTCTCTCTCTGTCTGCCTCTCTGCCTACTTGTGATCTCTGTCTGTCAAATAAATAAATAAAAATCTTTATAAAAAAAAAAAGTACTAGACTCAGCATGAAGCGCTATTGGTATGCATAATACTAAATGCAGGTCTTGGGTTCATGTCCCCTGGAAAAGACATTGAGAGGAAGGTTGGATAAGAGGCTGAAGGGGAAAGCACCAGTAATAAGGCCTGTCAGGAAGTGGGGGAGACAGAATCAAGCAGAGGGAGATGTTGAACTGTGATGCATAAGAGGCCCCAGCTGACCCCACAAAGAACTCTACAAGAACAGAACAGTCTTCCAGAGTTATCCCAAAGTGAAACAAAGGGAGCAGGTCCCTGTCAGGCGACTGGATGGGGCTCCCCCAGGAAGGAGGCATAAACTTGAGTGGGGCTTCCCCCTTTGGTCAAGAGCAATTCCTGGAGAAGGAAGTAACTGCCAGCATTGTTGCCAACACTTCCAGTAGCTGAGGTGACGATTGTGCCATGTTTGAAGGAACATCAGGGCAGCGCCCCATAACGTCCATTATGAGGTAATATAACAAGTCACTGTAAATAAATACTTATTTTAAAAATTCTACTTCTACCCATTTTGACAGAATTTTGTTTTGTTTGGGGGTCATCTCAAATCATGGAATCTTAGATTGGGAAGATACGTGAGAGACCATTCAAGCCAACCCGATGGGAAAATGCTTTCACAGATTAGAAGAGGACCTTGCACAAGATTGAGAGGCAACGGAAACTTCGCTAGGTGTTATAGACTGAATATTTTGTCCTACCCAATTTGTGTTGAAATTTAACCCCCAATGGGATAGAATTTGGAGGTGTGGGCCTTTGGGAGGTGATTAGATCTCTGCCCTTATGCTTTGTGCCCTTCTAAAGGAGATCCCATGAAGCTCGCCTGCTCCTCCTGCTAGGTGAGGACACAGAAAGCTGTGAACCAGGAACTTGGCCCCACCAGATACCAGTTCTGACTGCACCTTGGCCTTAGACTTCCAGCCTCCAGAACCATAAGAAATAAATTTCTGTTACTCAGAAATTTAGCCACTCAGTCTATGGTATTTTCTATAGCAGCCTGTACAGACCAACACACTAATTAGATGGATAAATATAATGTCCCTAATTACTGCCTAAAATCCCTGCAGGATAGAGAAAGCAACTACATACAGCATATAAATGAACATTGAAAATTTGGTGTAACTAGGTATGCCTGGAGTATATAAAGTCACAAATACTTGTTCATAGCTATGATGCTGTTATTTCATTTTCAGGTGACTCTTTTATTTCCAGCTTTTTGGCATTATATCAAAATTGTCTTTAGATTCCTTTTAAGCGTGTATGAAACCAAGCTATGTGAATTTTATTTGAGCTTTTTATGATTGGCATTGCATAAAGTCACAGATTTATGCCTACCAGATTTTTAAAAAATACAATCTATTTCTTCAGGATATTATTTACATAAGGCACGTCAGCCTACTTTTTAGTACTAAGAGGCATGCAGTATAACAAATAGGAGTAGTTAAAGATACCTCCCAAAAATAAAATGACTGTATCCAGACATAGAATTTTTGTGCACATTTTTACTCTAGTTTAAAAATAACTCATACTAATTATTTTTAAATAGATTCCTGAGTTCCTTCAACTGATAAAACTGGGTCTATTTTCAAATCAAGAATCTGTTTGAATACATTAAAGCAAAATAACTTTTGTCTAAATGTATTCAGTTGATCTGAAAATAGACAAAGAAATGTACAAAAAAACTTGCCAAGATATAAATACTGTAATCTTATTATATTTTTAGAACTGCCCTAAACTTCTGAAGGATTCTAAAAATGCTGGAGGATATGGCAGTCTGCAGAAATGTCGAGAAGTCAAAACTCATGCAGAGAGAATAAAAACACAATGTGAGTCTGAATAAGAAAACAATCCGTAGATCAGTACTCTGACCTTGTTTACTAAACCAGTACACTGAGGCTTAGTCATCCTCAGCGGTATTATTTCTCCAGGGCTACCTAAGAAAACTCGTGCTTCTTCCAGAAATACTACATTTCTCAATTCATTTCTTGAAATTCTTTCTGGAAATGGCCTGTAAAACTTGTTTCACATTGCTTTAAGAGGCTCATTATTAGTCTTTGGGTTTAATTTAGGGAATAGCCAAGGCAACAAATAAAATCAAATTTAGAAGTAATACTCTAGATCCAAAGTAAGATATGATTGATGAAACATTGCCTATTTTTCTAGAATGGCTCCTAGACTAGCTCCTTCATTCACTTATACAATTTTATTTTATTTAAATGGCAACATAATTGGCATGTGACATTGTGTAAGCTTAGGGATACAATGTCATATGATTGCTACTGTAGCATTATTTAACACCTCAATCATAACACATAATGGTCATGATTTTTGGTGAGAACATTAAAGATTTACAGTCTTAGCAACTTTGAGGTATGTAATACAGTATTGTTAACTATCATCACTGTGTTGTGCATTAGATCTCCAGAACTAGAGAACTAGATCTCCAGGGTCTCCAGAATCTATGCTGTGCATTAGATCTCCAGAATTTTTCATCTTCTAGTTGCAAGTTTGTACCCTTTGACCAACATGTAATCAGCATAAACTGTGCTCCTTTCTCTTCCACAGAAGTGACCCACATTTGGGTCTCAGTAGTGGGCATTCAAAGCTTATATTAATTAAGGGTCCAAAATGAGACATAAATTTGGAAAATATAATGTTGTTTTTCTTCCCTCAAACCCCCTATATTCTTGCCTCAACTCCCCATTTCAATGGAGACTCAGAAGTAAAGACAGTGGTGAATAAGAAGGAAGACAAGGATGGAGGGGAATAAGCAGATAATGCAGAATAAGGTCACTCAAATGTCACAGTAATTAGGATGGGAAAAGTATACATTCCAGAAGCCTCCAAGAGATTAATTTTTGACACAATTAATTTTGCTTTGGAAATACGAAGTGGATTTTATTCTCATCTGGATGCAATTGAATCTTCCCAGTCCTAGGGTAAATAGGTTTTTGTTTGTTTGGTTAGTTTTTGTTTGTTTTTTGTTATTTTTCTGTTTTGTTTTTTAGGTTTTTGTTTTTGGTTTTGTTTTGTTTTGTTGCTGATTTTAATATGCTGTCAGTCCAAAAGTTTTCTGACTAAATATATCAGATTTATAAAAACGCCTAACAAAATCAAATTAACTAAACACTGTTGAATGAATGACTCACAACATGGGACGTTTTTACTAAATAAATAATTTCACTTTCCACCATATTTAGCTAAGAAAAAAAAAAAAAAACAAAGAAAAATTTTGGACAGATCCAAACACTTAATGTTTATTATGAACATGTACACAATGTAGTATCAGAATTTCATGCACAGTTAGATGGAGTAAGTGATCAAAGGTCAGCACTATTTAAATGACTCAAAACAATGCTTTTTGTGCACTCCGAAATGTTTATACTCTATTCAAAGAGATTCTCTGAAGGTTGAAATGTGATAACATTTTGGTTAGAAAAACATTGCATGACTCCCCAGATAGGCTGTAGAAAAAATTTGGTAAACTGAAAATACATTTCAAATCTATCATTGACCAGCTCTTTAAAAAAGGATCTTTTTAAAAAGTATTCAAATTTATCAGGCAGATCATTCGCAGTTTCTCGGGAGGAAGCAAGAAGTGACAGCATGTGCTGATGATGATATTTACAACTGACAAGGAAACACTGTGTGACACTGACAGTTCAGAGAAGTAAAGTTGTTATTTTCATGTTGCTTCAACGTAAATCTCTGTAGCTATATTCAATATGTCAATATCATCATATCTTGTTAAGACCCACAATGGCTTCCAATTTCAACAGAGTCATGTCACTGAAATCTCTATGAAGTCCTAAGGCATCACAGAAGTAGGACTGGGGTCCAAGTGCAGAAGCCCAAACAGAATGCAGGTGTTGTGTTGAGAAGAATTCAGAAAGGGTCGTATGATGAAGATTCTAGACAGAACTTCAAAGAAGTTCTTCCAGTTTACTGTGGAAGATCCACTTTTTTCTTGAAAACCAAAGTGATCAACCACCAAAAGATATTTCACTAAGGCTCTGTAAATGTTCATCACAATCTTTTTCAGGGAAATTTCTTGAAAATTTTATTAAGGACATTTCTACATAACTGAAAATTCAGAGATGATTGTAAAAATGCATATTCTAGACTTTGTTTATAGAAGTAGGTTGGGGGCACCTCACTGGCTCAATGGGTAGAGTGTGGGACTCTAGATCTTGGGGTTGTGAGTTCGAGCCCCACAACAGGCATAGAATGTGCTTAAAAAAAAAAATAGAAGAAGGTGGGATGTATATTAACCTAACAGTGTAAGAGATATAATCTGTCCTTTTTCTCCCCCTCAGTTAATTTATTTTTCTGTTTGTGGCTGACATATATCAATCTGTTTTTATATTAATCTTGATAAATTCACTTCTTAATTTTAATAACTTATAAACCTCTTATTTGACCAAGCAAAGAGTTATGTTCCTTGGGAGTATGTGACCATCTAGTTAAAGTACCAGCCATGTTTTCATTTGCCTTCTCTCTTTTGCCCTGAATCTCTCCCCTTCTCTTCAGTACTGCATGGGATTTGATTAAGTAATTACACTTTGCTCCAGGGTCTGTTTTCCAGGGACCCCAGGATAAAACAGAACTCAAATTTCCTTTCCTGTTTAATGACTCCCAAGGCTCCTTCCAATTTTAATATGCTTGCCCAAAGCATAATGCCAAAATGTGGTGTTGCTGAGAGCTAAACCAATCTGTCTCACCATTATCGCCACGTTCCCTCTAGTCAAAACTTGACCCCTGAGTCTGTTTTTGCCTTGTCCTAGCTCCATTCCAAGAAGCCCCCCCTGTCTCTCCCTGGGAACCAATTTTAAAAAGAAAGAAAAAAAAAGAATTGCCTTTTCCTCATGAACAGCTGTGGGCAGAATTTGTCTTGTGCTATTCTACGAATAGAAATAAACACTCAGAAGTTAATTTTCAGAACAACTGGAGATCTTGCTAGAGAATGTTTATTGACAAGCCATTTCCTATTTGAAATTCTTTCCTTTCCCTGATTTCCACCCTGTCATCTACTTTTTCCTTTGCTAACTTCTCTAACCACATCTATTTAATGTCCCCAGCTACCCTATCCTCTGGTTTCAGAAGCACTTAGTGCATCCACATTCTTGGAAGCTCTCCCTATCTATCCCTTCTCCTCGAGTCTCTTTAAAGTGTCCACCCGCAGAGGAAGACTACAAAGGCATTTGGAGTCTCATAGATTGTGCTCAGATTCTGTATCTAACAGCTTTCTGTTCTTTGGAAATTCTTCTTTCCCCAGTGTGTGGTTGTCCTGAAAACTGCCCATGGGTCCCTTTGGGGGAAGGATTGGAGAAATATATACCCGTTTTACTTTACTCCACTTATCATGCTTCCCTTTCAAACATACGGCTCTGAATGTGTGGATTAATTTATATCTGGAGTCAGGGAGAGGAATCTTGGCTTTCCATTATAGCTGCTGACATCATCCTTCAGTTTCTCAGACTTTTATATTTTTTGATAAAACAAATCAAGCAACATGATTAGTCACCTAAACATTTCTTTGTCTTTTTCTGTCTTCTCCAAACACCATTGCTGTGGGTCCCGTTGGGTGGAACATTATGACCCTTGTCCCTCTGCCACATGGTTCTCTGTTCCCAAGTTACATCTACTCTGCCTCGAACAGTTACTTTCTGCCACCTGGTCTGGTCATGAAATGAGGGGTAGTAGGCACAGACCTGTTGAAAAGAAAAAGACAAGACACCCTGGGAGACCCCTGCTTCAGGTGAAGTCTGTGTGGGATCTCCAGACGGGAGGGCTTTATCCTCCTCCGCTGCAGGCGAAGGGGACGTCTTCCGCTGGCCAGGAGAATTCTGGGGAGTGAAGGCATCCAGATTATTAGACATGTTGATCTAAAATGCCCTTTCCTCACTCTTCTATAGGGCCTCAGCCTCCATAGAGAAGATCTTCGGTGTCCATTTAGTCTTCTTTGCAACATGCTGTGCTGATAAACAGGTATTACGCCAGATTTTTAATATAATCTCCCCTGCGTCTGAAGGAAGTTCCCCTTCACTTTAAAGCTGTCAGAGAGGCCCTTGGGCTTTCAAAGCATGATTTAAATTGGCAAGGTGTTGCCCTAGCCTACCTTTTTTTTTTTTTTTTCTGAGCCCTCCACTGCTAACAACAGTATTCACTTGCTATCACAATTTTTATTACCCTTCCCCCATACTAATCAGACGCAGCAGCCGCCCTCTCTGATGCCCTGCTTTCCACCTGCATGCGATCACAGCTATCAATAGGTGGGAGCTTTAGTAACTGTTACTATTACAGGTGGGAAATCAAATTCCAAAATCCTATCCCAAGAGACTGCTTTCCAAGGCCAGTTATCTTAGCCTAGATGCCTAGAATTCTGTCGGACAAAGCTCACATTCTGATCTCGTGAAGCAATAAGGAGGGAAAAGGGGAAGGCAGGAAAGGAAAAAAAAAAAAAATTTAAGTTTGTGCATTACCAAGCTGGCCACGACTTCAGATGAAAACATAGCTGGTTACGTTGATCTATGAAATGTCTCCAGCAGGGTAACATGGAACACTTACTTCTCAGAACATTCTGTATGGAGCTGGGGGAAAGGAGCAATGTATCTGCCTGCTTTTCTCCATCCAACTGTTTAGAGATCACTCCACTGGACATTAGTATCAGTCTGTCTGTGTAGCTGCTGAAGAAGCCAAGGCTTCTGTGGGTCCAGTAGGACCCAGATGCTAGAGGTCCTGCGTCTCCCACTGCCAAAGTCCCTTACCCTTGGTAAAGGCTGTTAACGTCAGCTGTGTTAGGATGTGATACTATTATGGTGGCAGCTTTACCATCACAACACGAAATAAACAAAATTAAAAAGAAAAAAAAGTCGGTGGATAGAGAACAAGAACGGGTGGTCATCAGTGGTCGGGGAAGATCTCTCTGAGAAATGATACTTGAGCAGAAGTGAGGGAAGTTGTTACTGACATTCTATCAAGAGCATTTATTCAACACATTTTTGTGGATACAAAGGACCTATGAGGCACAGAAATGTGAAAAGGGCACTCACAGTTGCTGCCTAAGATTTACTGTCCAGGATATAACAGAAAGAATGAAGAAAATAAATAGATGTATAGGTTAAAAAGGATTTCAAGAGTTTTGTATGACACCTCAAACTCAGGTGTATGCGTGGATATCTACCATTTTTTTGTGAGTGGGTTTTATAAAACCACATAGGAGACTACCTTGCCAGTAATTGTGGGGCTTACGTGCTTAGTGATTGTCAATGTATAATGGAAATGGGATGGCCTCAGTTTTTCTGTGCTCTTGAACTTTACTTAGGGGCAGTTACAAGAGGCTTTTTTCTCTAATTGTTTCAGCAAGGAAGAGTTCCTTGGAAATAGTGTTTAATATATTGTATCAAAATTTCCATAATTTGACCTTGCTTTACACTGTATGATGCCTTAAGTATTCATAGTTTTGTACCTCGGTACCTGAACTGATTGTACCTTCCTATATAAAGTAGAAATGTATTTAGTGACAAGGACAGTATATAACAAATACATACTGCATGGAGAAACCAGCTGTATTTTGGTTTACAAAATGTCTCAATTTATTTTTCAAGTATTTTGGATTCGATGAAACCCAATGAGGTTTTGCCAAGAACGTTTCCCCCCTTAATTTTTGAAATCATGTGCAATTTTGCAGAAATTTACTCCATATGTTTCTTTTCATTTACACTTAAATCACCAAAATATTGCTTTGTAAGATCATTTGATGTCCAAGAAGCCATTTGAATTAGTCCAATACCATTTCTTAAAATTGAGAAATAATTCATATACTATAAAATTCATCCTTTTAAAGTGCACAATTCAGTATTTTTTCATATCTTCTCAAAGATGTGCGACCCTTACCACTGTCTAGTTCCAGAACCCAGTACAAGTTTTAAAACACATTGCATTAATAAGACATTGAATTTTAACAGTAAGAAACATATGAAGAACTGCATT
Organism: Lutra lutra; assembly: GCF_902655055.1. Lineage (NCBI taxonomy): Eukaryota > Metazoa > Chordata > Mammalia > Carnivora > Mustelidae > Lutra > Lutra lutra. The sequence goes on from NC_062282.1 coordinate 12,491,113, forward strand.
GTGTGTTTCACCTTGAGGCTTCTGGTCTGAAACTTAATGTGAGTTTTTGCTGTAAACAAGAGACTTGTTCCAGCCCTAACACTGCTATCATAAATCAGAAAATTCCATATTTAGTGGAGAGTCTTCAGAGTTAAAGAGTTATTGCAAGGATGAGTTTTCTCTGCTGTAATACACCCATACAGCTCAAGGTGAAAATTCTACTGCTTTCCCACTCAGACCCACTCCCCTACTGATCGTTTTTTTGACAGTTTTTTGACCTGGGAAAATCCCAGACCACTGAGTCCTGGTCAAACAATTCTTGGCTTCAAATAAAGTTCTCCTAGCTCTCACTTTCTACACCATCCAGCTAGGTCACCGCCAGAGAAATGAGAGACTACATAAGGCTGACTTTGAAGACAGAATGTTCCCCAGGTGATCTCTATGGATTGAACTTGGAACTGTCTGCTTGAAGGAATGAGAATAGCGAGTCATAAAACTTAATGTGTTATCTCAGCAAGGCCCTTCAGATAGTAGTTAAGGACATTGCCCAATCAGGTTCTTCAAGGATAAAAGATATCTCTGTCGAAGATTATTATGCCTCTTTGTCAAGTGTAGCTCCCAATTAGGTATATTGGATTTAGAGCATAGACATATACATAAAATAATACATGAAATAAAATAGCATAACTGAATGCATTTAGCCATATTTCTCAGCTTTTGAGGAATCATGAACCAAACTTTGGGACCCTAAAACCCTCACTCTTTTGGCATACTGAGTAAAAAGAAAAAAAGTTAAGCAATATGTTGTTCATAGATACAATCGATCTGTGGGATTTGGGAGATTTTTCTTCATCTTTAAGACCCAGAGTTCCATTTATAAAATTGGAATAGTAATAGCCACCCCCCAGAACTAATGTAGAATAAATGAAATGGTAGCCTGCTTACGAAAAGGTACCAGCCCAGGGCCTGGAACACCAAAGAGAAATAATTACTGAATCTGAACTGAATGTGGGCTAGTAAGCTGACTTACGATTACACAACTAGAATTGGTTTCCATACTTGTTCTTCCAGGATATAAAGGAGTGTTTTGGTAGTGACTGTTCTTTTCTGTGAATGCATTGCCTCATTTGTAAAATAAACACTATGTCAAATAAAAATGGTTTGTGTGTTTTCTATTAAGTGTCATAATGATACTACCACTTATGATGATCGTTATGAACCCATAGTAAGAAACTTCTTTCAATATAGTCTAGAAAGTTTTAAAAATTAATTTGACACAATATTTCATTAATTGCTCTCCTTTTCCATAATAAGCTTAGCAACAGTTCTTGAGCTCAACAAATCAGGCAAGTTTTGCTAGACCCTGTTTTTTCTCTTATGTCCCTAGGTTGGCAGTGCTTTTCGTCCACATGACAACAAAATGCCTGGATGAAAAGTAAAATATTCAATCATCTGCATGTTTTGTCTACACAATGCTACATGTTTTGATGTTATGTAGACAAAACATCCAGATAATTGGTTTTTTTCCTTTCATCCAGATGTTCTGGCATTATTTATACATAGCTCATGTCTAGTTTACTATTCACTGAAACAGGAAGAGAGCACATACATAAGAGGTGACTTCCAATGACATGAAAAATGTACTGGGCCTTAGATCACAGGTAAACATTTTCTTACATTGAAATAATTCATCTCTTGAATACCTATGGCATGTACTTTGCATTTTTTTACTTCACATATATCAAACATTACAAACAAAAAGATGGTTAGATACACACAGTGTTGAAAATACTGATCACAAATTATTTAAAATGAAGAGGGACAAAAGGGGAAACTTTGGTTTGATGAAACAAATCCTTTAATATCATGAATGTAGGACACAGTGATGATTACTTTCAAAAGCCATCCTGAACCACTTTCTCTCTTTCTGCGTTCTAATACCAAAGCTGAAAATCCAGATACTTCATTTCTTGGCCTCTCAGTTATGAGTGGATAGCCAAGTGACCTAATTCTTGACGATGAGATCATAAGGGGAAGTGCGCTATGAGATTTCTGAGAAGTACAGCTTGCTTCTTGATGAAAAGAATAGCTACAAAGAATTTATGGGTTCTGCTCCTTCCCTATTCTTCCTTCATTGACTATGGATGTGATACTGGAGCTGCAGCAACCATTTTGCAACCGTAAGACAGCAAGCACGAGGATGAAAAAACAGCAAACAGTGGCGTACAATAGAGTACAACCAAAAAGAATGGGTTCTTGATACCGTTGTTGAGTTGCTGATCTATCCTTAGGTATCCCACCTCCCAACGTTTTATTCAGTAAAAAAAAAATAAATATCCTATGCTTTTAGACACTGTTGTTCATGTATTTTGTTATTTGCATCTGAAAACATTCCTTACTGATAAGGGAATACAGATAAAATGTCCCTTTGACACAGAAAAATACTATAGGGCAGGTTGTTGAACTGAGTTATCTAATCTAAAGCTGTAACTACAAAATTAGTGTGGAAACAAAATTTGAGCCCAGGTCTTTTGGCTGATATTGCCCTGTGCTCTTGTTTCCAGAACACCCTGAATTTCTGAGGACATTAAACATTAGCCAGTCAAATGCCCAGGGCTTAATTTAGAAGAAGGTAAATGATTCCACCAACCAATAAAGGGAACACTGCAAAACTGTTCAAAGATACTTAAGTCAGCCAACTGAATTGCTCCTATTTGCTACATGTGGGGCATATCAGAACAGCTTCTGAGGTTTTAAAAGCAGTAAGGTTTAAGAATCAGAATTCAATATTCTGACTCTCTTCCAACATAATAATCTCTGGGTCCCTCGGGATTTAGCTGTTGAAGAGTTTTGGTACCCGTGCATCATGAATGGGGGGTGGGGTGGGGAAAGCCATGGGTTTTGAGAGCCAGACTTGTATTCAATTCAAATCTCTGTACTTGTCTGATGTGCCACCCAGGGTGGGGTTTACCTGAGCAGTTTCCGCATCTGTGATACTGTGCTACTCTCACCCACCTCTTCAATTCTTATGAGGATTGAGTGAGATAATATATATACAACACCCATCCCAAAACATGGCAAATAACTGACTTAATAAGAAGTAGCTATTGTTATCACAGATGGATTAGGAAGACTATCAGACCCAGATGATACCAGTGCCCTGAACGGAGTCACTATTTTCTACTCAAGTGGCCTTCTCAAAGACAGCCATGATAATATTAGATTTGGAGGGTCTGATAATAGACCCAGGCAAAGATTGTGTGAACTCTCATGCCCCAAGACGTATAAGTTCAACAACAGTTGGCCGTGGCTCATGGTACTTCTATCCGGCAAAAGGCTCAGGTCAACATTGGGAATCATCTGATGACTCAGTCCTCTTGTTATATGAAAGATCCAGTGAGCCATCAGACCACCTGAACGATAAATTTTGGTTTTCAAAGATACACTTAACACAGTGAATAACTTAGTTCCATTCTACATTTAACAAGCCTCTTGTCAAAACACCTTGGTGGTTTATGTCCTGAAAAAGGAAATTAAAGTAAAAACACTAAGCCAAATGTCATGGCTACTCACACACACACACACACGCACGCACGCACACACACCAATTTCTAAATTCAAGAAGGCTCTTGTTACAGTAAATTTAGCTTACTGTGTGTTTTCACAAAACAACAACTACCCAGGAAGTTCTTTCTGTCCTGAATTCTCAAACACAAAATAAAACCTTGGGCTCTTGGTTGAAAGGTGGAAACTTCCATTTGACTCCCAGTGCCTGGAATGTGGTTGCAGTGAGAACACCAAGTCCAGCTCCACTATTTTTGCATTGTATAATGTTTTCTGTAAACCTGGCAGAGGCCCACAAAGGGAAGACAGTTGGTTTTAGGCACTGGCCTTGATTTCCTGCTTGAGACAGTGGATATCAGGAATCCATTTCTAATGAAAAGCAAACAGAGAATCACTACTTTTCCCCATACATTCCTTACATATTTATTCTTGAACGTATTCTGTGGAGACAGTTTTTTTTTTTTTTTTCCCTATGAGTTCTGCATTCAGAGGGGGTGCACAGGAAGGCCTCATCTGGAGGGCTCGGGCTGGAATAACTCACTGGAAGTTAACCCTTGTGTGTTCCCAAAGCCCTTGGACCTCTACCTCCTCTGCCTTCTCAGAGGCATCCTGGCCAGAGGCATCTTCAGTCAAGGGCCAATCAAATCAACTGTGTTCCTCAGGAGATAGAGTTCCACAGCTTTTGATATTGTCAGCCTGCCCTTAATATATTACCATATAATTCTCCATTCATTTTCATTTGATTCCTCAGGATAAAGGCAATTCATCCTTTTCTATGGCTTGGCAAACTTGTGATTTCCTAGGTAAGCTCATTATGATGGAAAAAGTCCCTGAGTCAGTGTCCAAGCCTCGGCTCTTATTATACGACGAAACTCCAAGCAGCTTACCTTTAGAAAGTTCTGCTTTGTCATCTCCAACAGGGCAACAATGGCTGCCTCAGCATGCAACAAAGCTCTGGTGAGAGATACAGGGTGGAAGTATCTGGAACAATGTCAAGTACCATATGAATAGGAGGTATTGTCTTAGAGTATATGAAGATATTCTAAAAAGAGTTCCAAAACAGGATTCTTTTTCAAATATTTATGTAAAATTTACTTTTTAATTAAGTTTACTGGGAGATACTTGTAGATGCATATGAAGGTGTCAGAAATAACAGAGACTGATGCTGTGTACCCTTAGCTAGTTTCTCGCCATGTCAGGAAGCTCCACCTGCCGTAACAAAATACAATCGACTCGGTCATTCAAACACCAGAAATTTGCTCCTCATGGTTCTGGAAGCTAGACATACAAAATCAAGATGCCAGTATGGTGGGTTTCTGGTTGACATTTCCTTTCATTTAGCCCTTGTAAAACATTGTGCTGCTTCCTTGTGGCCTCCTTGGCATCTGGTCCGGGAAATCCACTGTCACTGGAATTCTTTTTCCCACAGTGATAAAGTGTCATTTCTTTGTTCACTGCTTGACAGATGATTTCTTTGTCCTCAGTTTGCAGAAGTTTGCTTATCACATTTCTTGGTCTGAATTTCTTTAAGTTTATCCTGTTTGGATTTGACTCAGCTTCTCAAATGTGTACTGTAGGTCTGTTGCTAAACGTGTGACGGTTTCAGCCATCATTTCTCTGAGGACTGATTCTTCAGCTCTTTCTTGCCCATTTATATCAATAGCTATATCATCCGTGTCTCTAGCCGTGTCATCAATGCCTGTATATCTATGTGGATATTTTAAGGAATTGTCTCACATACTTGAGGAGATTTGGCAAGTCCAGAAACAGCAAGGCAGGCCAGCAGGTTGGAGACCATGTGGGGGTTCATTCGTTCTCTATGACGGCCTTCAGATGAGTGAACACAATTCATTCACATGATGGAGAACAAACGCTTCACTCAAACTTCACTGACGTAAAAATTACTCTTACCTTAAAGTACCTTCACAGAAACATCTAGAAGAATGTTTGACAAAATATCTGAATAACATGGCCTCACCAAGTTGCCACATAAAATCAGTCATCACAGTCCCACAGGTCTCTGAGGTTCTGTTCATATTTTTTTTTTCAGTGTATTTCACCCTTGCTGTTGTTCAGATTAATGTGTATTGTTCTATCATCACTGGACTCCTTTTCTCTGTTCCCTGCATTGTGCTCTTGATACTGTCCTCTGAGTTTTTAATTTCACTTCTTGTATTTTTAGTTCTAAAATTTTCTATTTTGTTTTTCTTTACAGTTCCTATTTCTTTGCTAACACTTTCTTTTTTTTTTTTTTTAAGATTTTATTTATTTATTTGACAGAGAGAAATCACAAGTAGGCAGAGAGGCAGGCAGAGAGAGAGGAGGAAGCAGGCTCCCCGAGAGAGCAGAGAGCCCGATGCGGGGCTCGAACCCAGGACCTGGGGTCATGACCTGAGCCGAAGGCAGCGGCTTAACCCACTGAGCCACCCAGGTGCCCCGCTGACACTTTCTTTTTTAAAAAGATTTTATTTATTTATTTGAGAGAGAGAGAAAGAGAGAGAAAACATGTGAGCAAAAGTCAGGGGAAAAGAGAAAACATGTGAGCACAAGTCCCTACTGAGCAGGGAGCCTCATGCAGGGCTTGATCCCAGGACACTGAGACCATGTCCTGAGCGGAAGGCAGACCCTTAACCAACTGAGCCACCCAGGTGCCCCATGCTGAGACTTTTTATTTCTTTGCTGAGGATCTCTCTTTTTCATGTGTCTCAAGCATATTCCTAATGTGTTTTTTTAAAGCATTTTTATGACAGTTGCTTTAAATCTTTGACAGATAATTCTAACATCTCTGTCATCTTGTTGTTGGCTTCTGTTGATGGTCTTTATTTTTTTCTTTCATTTAGATTGATATCTTCCTGGCTCTTGGCATGAGTGATTTTCTATTAAAATCTAGATGTTTTGGGCAGCTTTTATGAAACTGAAAATTACCCAAACCTCCTGTTTTAGCTGCTTTCTCTGGTGCCACTCTGGCAAGAGAAATGTAAAGGAGACTGCCTCATTACTTCTAGAAACCAGTAGATATCCAGGTTCCCTTCTTAGCCTCCTTGGGTCCTGAGGGAAGGTGATCCTTGCTATTGCTGGGCAGTTGTGGAAATTTTGCATGTATTCTTTTTTTTTTTTTAAGATTTCATTTATTTATTTGAGAGAGAATGAGCACATGAGAAAGAGAGAGAGAGAGCAGGCACGAGAAGGGGAGAGGCAAAGAGAGAGGGTGAAGTAGACTCCCCACTGAGCCAGGAGCCCAAAACAGTATTCAATCCCAGGACCCTGGGATCATGACCTGAGGCAATGGCAGACGCTTTACTGACTGAACCACCCAGGCACTCCTCGACTTTCATCTAAGTTGTCCCAACCTGGTTGGAGGGACAGAAATGCCTCGTTGCTATTTCCCACCTGGCCTTCAATGATACCATGAGGCAGAGTGTGACCTGTTACTGCTGAGCAGGGGAGGGAAGTACTGACTCTCCACTTGGCCTCTTCTGACGTCACTCCAACTAGGTGGTGGATGGCCCCTCGTTACTATTAGGTGAAATACAATCTCCTATTCAGGTTTCTCTGACACCACCCCAGCAAGTGTTTGGGGCATCCCATTATGGCCTGGTGAGGATGGAAGTCTGGAGTCTCCACTCAGCTGGTGCTGGTGGGAGACTGAGAGACACCACTCTCTGGTCTTTTGGCTACAGTGATGGGATTTCGGCAGAGGTGAGAGGGTGTGGGCGGCTTTTTTTGTTTGCACCTTTTAGCATTTCCAGGTTGCTGGCTTCTTCACTTCCAGTGAGACTTAAAAGACAAAAAGAAAACTCACAGAGTTTACCTCTGTATTGTTCCTTGAATCCTGAGGTCCCAGCCCAACCACTGTTTTCTCTCCATCTTTCAAAGTTTTCTTATGTTTGTTTTTTTTTGGTTTTACTAAGCAGGAGAAATAGGAGAAAATATACCTACTCCACATTCCTGGAGGGAAAAACTATAAAAACTCGTTTTTTTTTTTTAAAGATTTTTTATTTATTTATTTGACAGAGAGAGATCACAAGTAGACGGAGAGGCAGGCAGAGAGAGAGAGAGAGGGAAGCAGGCTTCTTGCTAAGCAGAGAGCCCGATGTGGGACTCGATCCCAGGACCCTGAGATCATGACCTGAGTTGAAGGCAGCAGCCCAACCCACCGAGCCACCCAGGCGCCCCTAAAAACTCGTTTTTAATAAGGAGAAGTACAAAGGTAAATGACATCAAATAATAATTTAATACTGTAACTACAAAGGATTATGACTTGCCATTAAGCTAGAAATCATAAAAGCAGCTTCTAACCAAGCTTTCTCACTAGAATCATATTTTACTTTGGGATTTCACTGAATTCCCATCTCAAGTTTTTTCACTTTCACATATTTTAAATGTTTTATAGTAGTTGTAGCCTTAGTCTGTGATGACATTTAAATTTTTCATTTCAAATTATAGTACTAGGTATGGCAAATACTTAATGGGCAAGTGCTTAACACCTAATTTCTTATCACCAATTCATGCTTTCTCTGGAGGAAAGTGTGCTATTTGCCCTTCTTCCACATTCCTGGCTAGTTCCCAAATTTGTCACTCATATTCATAAGCAAAAGAATACAGAGTCATCTTGACTATACTTTTTAAAAGAAGTCACACCCTGTACTAAGACCCTTTCTTTTGTCTTCTTGACATTTTATTTTTTGACATTTTAAAATATTAATAAAACTTTACATTTTTGTTTGTCAAAACTTAAAACCTAAAAGTGCTTTCATTTCCAAATCCTAGAATCCTGGAATAATTTTTGTAGTAAAAAACATAGATTACATTTAAAAGTCCAAGGTCTGAATTTTCTTATTTATAAATTAAAGGTGTCAAGTCAATTAATTATAAATTCCCAGCCAATGGTCAACTTTCTACAGTTGTAGTTGACAAAGCATGTTAGCGGCTAAAATGGAATTGGAGCTTTCCGTATCCTGACTTCTACACTGGAGTCCAGTGAGAGACATCTTGCCACCATTTTAGTGGTGAGGAAACAAGTTCATTGACAGTGTCACCTACTAAGTAAGTGGTGGATTAAACTTCTTAAAATAACATAATTTGTAGCTGGCAGAAGCAGGAGTCACTCACTTTAAGCATTCTACCTCCAGATGCAGTGTTTGTTTGTTTTCTTTTTTACTGCATCAAAACTCCCTGTCTGGGACTGATTTGAAGCTCTGCTTCCTCTCAAAGGATGAAGACCAGGAAAGTCCTAGAGAAAGAGTCTATACTGTCTTCCCCTCATTTTGCTTTGACTATGTCATGTTTCTTCTTACTATCTTACAGTGACTTATCTCCACGTTGAGATAAAGTCAAAATCCTTATAGCCTTCGAAAGCTCTTGACAAGGAGGCTTCTGCTTCTTCTTCTTCTCACAATAGAATAATGGTTCATTCCTTGGATGACTAGAAAGTGGGACAAACATATGAAATAATGATTTTCAGACATTGGATGACAAGCAGTGCAACACTGAGATTCCTGAGAAAATGAAAACAATGAGGTGATTTCCATAATAGTATCAGATCACTACCTGAACGCAATTCTAGGCTATAGTGAAAGAGGAAGGAAACTGAACACAGCCAGGTGGTCTCAGTGAGTTGGAAGGACAATGTTTGGAGGCAGAGGTGGCAAGAATCCAAAAGGAAGAATGTCAGGGAGGAGGGGACTCCAAAAAGAATGGTCTGGATATTTGTGGGCAATACTAAGGTATTTTACGAGAAAAATGCCCAAGGCTGGAGAGAAAACCACTGAAAATGTATGGGCAGAAGAGTTTACACAGAGCTAGCCACCAAGTCAGAGTAGATAGGCCTTATAATAAATGATTCATCAGGTAGAGTCCAAGAGGGTACCAACTTAGTAGTGAGAATAAATTAGCGTTAAACCACAGTGTGCTCTGACATGCTCTAACAAAGCAAAAAACCATGCCCCATAAGAATCATGCTGATTTCAAATAATACTGAGTGTAACCTAGAAATAATTTCAAATTATAGAAAGAAAAGCAAGATAGCAGCCAAAATCAAGTGGTAACCTTCATGATATCTAGTATCTAATCGTGCATGTAAGAAGACAGGACAATGCAATCTTTGAGCCTAAGAAAAAAATTCAATAGAAACAGATTCAGATATGACACTGTTAATGGAACTGATCAACAAGGACATTAAAATGACTATTGCAAATATGTTTCACATGTTCAAGATGGTAGAAAAATATATTATGACAGAAATGAAAGATTTAAAAAATCAAAAGGGAACTTATAAAGTTGAACAATTATATCTGGAATGGATTTTACATCGAATAAAATTAGATGAAGTATTAGACACTAAATTTTTTTTTTGGGGGGGATAATTTTTTATTTTTAAATTTTTTTTTTATTTTTTTTTTCAGCATAACAGTATTCATTATTTTTGCACCACACCCAGTGCTCCATGCAATCCGTGCCCTCTACAATACCCACCACCTGGTGCCCCCAACCTCCCACCCCCCACCCCTTCAAAATTCTCAGATCGTTTTTCAGAGTCCATAGTCTCTCATGGTTCACCTCCCCTTCCAATTTCCCTCAACTCCCTTCTCCTCTCCATCTTAGACACTAAATTTTTAAAAAATGGTTACTCCAGACAGCAATAGAAGCAACCAAATTAATGTGCAGAGAGGGGGAAAAAAAAACCATAATTAACAGTGAACTAGTGACCTGAGTGATAATATGTTTGATAAAATATATAGTTGAAGTACCAAATGAAGGACAAAGGTGAAGGTGAGGAGGACAAAGTGAAGACATTTGAGTAAATAATGGCCAAAGTTTTACAAATTTAATGAAACCTATAAACCTACTGGTTCAAGAAGTTCAACAAACTCCTATCAGAGAAAATATAAAGAAAATCCTCCCAAGTGATATCACAATCAAATTCCTGGAAATCAGCGAATAAAAGACAATTTTTAAAGTAGGCAGAGAAAAGAAAATCCATTAAATACAGAGAAAAAACTCAAAATGACAGCATATTCCTGGTCCAAAAATGTCAAGCCAGAAAACAATGGAGCAATATCTTTAAAGAACTGAAGTCAGTTGCTGTTCAGTTTCCCAACACCATTTGTTGAAGAGACTGTCTTTTTCCCATTGGATATCTTTTCCTGCTTTGTTGAAGATTAGTTAACCATATAGTTATGGATCCATTTCTGGGTTTTCTAGTCTGTTCTATTAATTGATGTGTCTATTTTTGTGCCAGTACCATACTGTTTTGATCACTACAGCTGTGTTATATAACTTGAAGTCCAAAATTGTGAGGCTTCCAGCTTTGCTTTTCTTTTTCAAGGTTGTTTTAACTATTCAGGGTCTTTTGTGGTTCCATACAAATTTTAGGATTGTTTGTTCTAGCTCAGTTAAAAATGTCGCTCGTATTTTGGTAGGGATTACATTAAGTGGGTAACTTGCTTTGGTAGTATTGACATTTTAATAATATTTGTTCTTCTGATCCATAAGCATGGAATTGAGGGGAGGTGGAGGAGGGGGGGATGGTATAGAAGGGTGATAGGGATTAAGGAGGGTGCTTGTCGTGATGAGCACTGGATGTTATATATAAGTGATGAATCACTGAACTCTACTCTTGAGACTAATGTTACATTGTATGTTAACTAACTGAAATATGTCAACTGAAATTCAATATTCAGCAAAAAATACTTTTAGAAATGGAGGCAAAATAAAAACTTTTTAGATAAATCACAATTAAAGGAGTTATTACCAGCAATTCTGTTACTGTTAGAACCCTAAGGGAAGTTCTTCAGATAGGAGAAAAATGATAAGAGGTGGAAATCTGAATCTGCAAAAAGGAATGAGGAAAGTTGGAGACCGTAAATAAGTGGGTGAACATAAAAAACATTTTTCTCATCTTAGTCTCTTTAGAAGAAAATTGTTTGGTATAAAAACAAAAAACATGTATTATATGGTTCATAGAATATGTGGGGATAAGACGTATGACAAAAAAGCAATAGAGGGTCATAGAGGAAAATGGAAGAATTCTGTTGCAAGATTCATAAAGCAGAGAAAGTGAGGTAGTGGTATTTGAAGGCAGAACATGGTACATTAAACATGTGTATTGTAAGCCTTTGGACACGCATAGAAAATAAAACAAAATGGCAGGAAAAGCTAGTTTTAGAGATCAGATGTAATAGTTAAAAATATACCAATAATTAAAATAGTGTAGAAAATGGAAGATAAAAGAATGAACAGGAAAGGGGACAAATAGAAAATAAATAGCAAGAGTGGTAGATTTGCTCACAATTCTATCAATTATTCCATTAAATATACAGGAACCAAACACTACAAAGAAAAGGGAGAGATTTTCAGATTAGATTCTAAAAATACTACTCTTATCTAAAAATATAGATGAGTTAAAATTGAAAGGATAAGAAAAAGATATATAATAAAAACCCTAATCAAAAGAAAGCTGAGGGGCGCCTGGGTGGCTCAGAGGGTTAAAGCCTCTGCCTTCGGCTCAGGTTGTGATCCCAGGGTCCTGGGATCGAGCCCGGCATTGGGCTCTCTGCTCAGTGGGGAGCCTGCTTCCTCCTCTCTCTCTCTGCCTACCTCTCTGCCTACTTGTGATCTCTGCCTGTCAAATAAATAAAATATTAAAAAAAAAAAAAAAAGAAAGCTGAGGTTTTTCATTAATACCCAAAAAGCAAATTTAAAGATTTTATTCATTTATTTTAGGGAGAGCGAGTGAGCATGGGGTGGGGGGTACGGCAGGAGAGAGAATCCCAAGCAGACTCCACACTCAGAGTGGAGCCCAGTGTGGGGCTCAATCTCATAACCCCAAGATCATGACCTGAGATGAAATCAAGAGCCAGATGCTTAAACAACTGGGACACCCAAGTGCCCCTGAAAAGTAAATTTAAAATCAAGGAATACGATATGGGATAGAAAGAGATTTCATAATAAGAAAAAAGATAATGTATCAGGAAGACATAAAAATCCAAAATGTGAGTGGCGGCGGCAGCGGCAGTCATGGCGGCTCGGTGTGTGAGGTTGGCGCGGCAAAGCCTCCCAGCTTACCTGTCTCTCAGAACATCTCCTCGGCTGCTGTGCACAGCTACAAAACAGAAGAACAGTGGCCAGAACCTGGAAGAGGACGTGGGTCAGAATGAACAGAAGACAGATACTCCTTCCCCAGAGAAGATACTCCTGGACGAGAAGGTCAAGCTAGAAGAGCAGCTGAAGGAGACTGTGGAAAAGTATAAGCGAGCTTTGGCAGACACTGAGAACTTGAGGCAGAGGAGCCAGAAATTGGTGGAGGAGGCAAAATTATACGGCATCCAGGGCTTCTGTAAGGACTTGCTGGAGGTCGCAGATATCTTGGAGAAGGCAACGCAGAGTGTCCCGAAGGAGGAGGTCAGAGACGACAATCCTCACCTCAAGAACCTCTACGAGGGGCTCCTGATGACCGAGGTCCAGATCCAGAAGGTGTTCACCAAACACGGCTTGCTGCGGCTGAACCCCGTGGGTGCCAGGTTCGACCCCTACGAGCACGAGGCCCTGTTCCACACGCCAGTGGAGGGCAAGGAGCCCGGCACAGTGGCGCTGGTCAGCAAAGTGGGGTACAAGCTGCACGGGCGCACCCTGAGACCTGCGCTGGTGGGGGTGGTGAAGGCAGCTTAATGGCCTCATGGGGCTCCCGTGGGTTCTTTGCGATCCCCTGCTATAGCTCTTGAGAGGTTCATCTTTGTGAATACCTTTGACCCTTTCTCTGTCCTTGTTGGAAAGCTTTAGTAACCAGTGGCTAAACAGAAAATGAAGCCGGTTGCACAGATGCGTGAATGAACTTAAATTCAAGAGTCTGTTCGTTGATTTTTAATACACCTTTAATCGCTCTACATGCTTAGAGAACAGGCCGGCGGGACACAACTGGACCCTACAGGGTCAGGAATCATGCTCTAGCTGGTTAAAGCCTAGCGACATCCAGGTACCATAAATGAGTCAGTGCCTTCGGGAACCCCACTTGGGCTGCGTGCTGTGGCTCACCGGGTCCCGGGCGCTCAGTCCGAACTTCCCTGTGCAGAAGGGAAGGCGAGAGCTTGAGCGTGTTCTTCCTGCTTAGAAAAGTTTCGCCATGCCCTCACTGAAAAACATACGAGTTCATTTGTAATTCGTTACGGTCTAGCAACGAAAATACCCAACTTCCGGCTTCCTTCTGGAGATGGGAAGTGAGCACATGCACCTGAACAGGTCTCACCAGCTTATTTTGCCCGTTACTGAATTTGACAAAATCAGTCACTTTTGCTCTTTTGTTCATCTATTTGCAGAAATGTTCAGATCTCTAGTAGCCACTTACTGATGACCGGAAGGTCTTTTCCCTAGAAAGACGGACTTGCTCAAAATCCGAGGATTGCATACTTCGTACATTTTAAATGTCAATGTTTAATTTTCAAATTTTATTTAAGAGGATTAAAGCCCTGGGCGCCTGGGTGGCTCAGTGGGTTAAGCCGCTGCCTTCGGCTCAGGTCATGATCTCAGGGTCCTGGGATCGAGTCCCGCATCGGGCTCTCTGCTCAGCAGGGAGCCTGCTTCCCTCTCTCTCTCTCTCTCTGCCTGCCTCTCTGTCTACTTGTGATCTCTCTCTGTCAAATAAATAAATAAAATCTTTAAAAAAAAAAAAAAGAGGATTAAAGCCCTAATGTGTTTATTTTCCTAAAAAAAAAAAAAAAAAAATCCAAAATGTGAATGGGCTTTATAGCAGATCTTCCCAATACATGAAGCAAAAATTAATGGAATTAAAAGAAAAAAAATAAAAAATCTAAAGTGCAGTTGCAGACTTCAGCATTCTTCTCAATAATTAATAGAACAAGTAGGCAGAAAGTTAATAAGCACATATATGACTTTAACTGGGCCTAGCTGACATTTATAAAATACTCTAGCACAGCATTTTCATACACACAAAACATACACAAAGTTAGACCATATTCTGGGCCATAAAACAAATCATATTTAATTTAAAAAGACTGTAATCATACTAGGTACATTCTCTGGCCATAATGAAATTAAGCTAGAAATAAGTAACAAATGGTTATCTGGAAAAGTGTCAAAATATTTGAAAATCAAAACATATACTTCTAAATGACCCCAAAGAAGCAGAGAAGCAAGTGATTAGAAAATATTTTGAACTGAAGGAATATGAAAACAAAACTCATCACAACTGTAAGATGCAGCTAATGTAATGCTTTGAGGAAAAAGTACAGAATTAAAACAAAGAAGGCCTCAAATCAATGTTCTTAGATCCCATTAAAAAAAAAAACATAAAAGAAGAACAATTAAAGTGGAGGAAAATATTAGTTATAAGCAGAAATCAAATGAAGTAGGAAACAAAATATAATAGAGAAGAATCAATGAAATCTAAAGGTGGTCCTGTGAAGAACATCAATGAAATTCATAAAATCCTAGCCATGTGGATAAAAAAATGGGGGCAAAAGCCAAACTGCCAATATCAGCAGTAAAAGCAGGACATCACCACAGATGCTACAGACTTGCAAGACTAATAAGGTAATATTACCAACGACTCCATAAACCAATAAATATGACAATTTTGCTAAAGTGGCCAAATTCTTTAAAAAACACTAACTACTAAAGCTCCATCAAGAAGAAATAATCTGAGTGGCCTCAATATAGCAAAAACTTTCCCACAAAGGAAATTCCAGGACCAGAATGGCTGTACAGGTGAACTCTAACAAACATTGTAAGAACAAACAAGAATGATTCTGTATTAAGTTCCTCCAGAAAATAGAAGACTCATTTTATGAAGCAAGCTTTATAGTGTCACCAGCCAGACAAAGAATTATAAGAAAAGAGTACAACAGACAATGATCTGAATGAGCACAAATGCAAAAATTCTTAACAAAATGTTAAGAAAAATTAATCATGCAATATCTAAATATTTATATAAATATAAATTATGATGAACTAGGATTTCTCCCAAAATGCAAATTGGTTTAACATTAAAAAATCATCTTAATAGAGGCAGAAAAGTTATTTGGAAAAATGTCAACATCTGTTCATGATAAAAAATGACAATAAATTGAGAATAGAAGCAGTCTTCTTCATGGTAAAAAACAGCTTTGAAAAGTTGACAGCTAACATCATGTAAGTTATGAGAGACTGAACACCATTCTTTTAAAACTGAGAACAAGGCAATTGTTCACCCTTCCTAATCAACATCATCCTGGAAGTTCTATTCAGTGAAAGGAGGAAAGTAAAACAGGTATACAGATTTTGAAATTGAAATAAAACTCCCTTTTCACAGACATGATTATCTATGTGGAAAATCTTATAGGATCTAAAATAGATGGGATGCCTGGGTGGCTCAGTCAGTTAAGCATCTGCCTTCAGGTCAGGTCATGATCCCAGGGTCTTGGGATTGAGCCCCACATCGGGTGTCCCTGCTCAGTGGGGAGTCTGTTCCTCCCTCTCCCTCTGCCTGCCACTCCACCTGCTGTGTTCTCTCTCTCTGTCAAATGAATAAAATCTTAAAAAAATACTAAATAAAATAGTTACTAAAGCTAATGAATAAGTTTAGGAAACTCATAGAACCTAAGGTCAATATACCAAAATAAATTGTATTTCTATATATTAGGAAACCAACCATTGACAATTTAATTTTTAAGATGTCATCCTCAAAATAACTAAAAATATGAAATATACAGGCATTGGTTTAACAAAACGTTTGCAAGACTGTGTACTCAAAACAATAAAACAGCTGTGAGAGAAATTAAATACGATCAAAATAAAATGAGAGATACACAATATCCCTGTCTCAAAAGATTCAAAGTTATTCTCTCCAAATTGAACTACATTTTTAATACAATCCCATATAAAATCATCACAACCTTTTTTGTTGACATGAAAATGTGGTAAATAATGAAGATTTTGTCTTTATGGAAATTCAAAGAACCTAGAATTGCCAAAGCAATTTTGAAAAAGAATAAAGTTGGAGGATTTACACAACCTGAATTCGAGTCTTACTATAAAGCTACAGTGGAACAGAACAGAGATTCCAATATATACCCAACTGATTTTTGACAAAGATGACAAGGCAATTCAATATAAGGATAATCTTTTCAACAAATGATACTGAAAACATCAGCTATCCATATGCAAAAAATAAAAATAAAAAAGAATCCCAAACCTTAACACATACCATATACAAAAATGGATTTCAAATGGATCACAGACCTAAATATAGGAGCCAAAACTATTAAAATTTTATAAGAAAACCTATGAAAAAATGTAGAGACCTCAAATTAGGCAAAGATTTTTAAATAGGACAAAAACAGCACAAACTATAAAAGAAAAAAAATTTAATTGGACTTTGTTAAAATTAAAAACATTTGCTCTCCAAAAGCACTGTAAAGAAAAATGGAATCAAGTCACAGATTTGCAAAACATTTGTCTGGATTTGGAATCCAAATATATAAAGAAGTTTTATAGCCTAATTAAAAAGTAAAAAAAAAAAAGATTTGCATATACTTAAAATGAATATACACAAATAGTAAACAAGCACATGAAATGATACTTAACATCATTAGTATTGGAAGAGTGTTCATTAAAACTACAGTGAGATACCACTACAGACCCACTAGGTTAGCTAAAATCAAAGGGAATAATGGCAAAAAGGCAAGAACAGCTAAAAATAAAAAGATTTAGTGTTGACGAGGACGTGGAACTCTACCATACTGCTGGCGGGGATGCAAAATGGCTCAGCTACTCTGGAAAAGAGTTTGGCCGTTTCTTACAAAGTTTGACACACCTGCCATGTGCTCCAGCATTTCCATTCTTAGGTCTGCATCTTGGGAAATGGATCTCTACAAAGACTTGTACTCCACTATTCACAGCAGCTTTACTCATAACAGCTCCAAACTAGTATGATCCTAAATCTCCATCAGCTAATGAATGGAAAACAAATTGTGATTTAGCTTTATAAAAGTACGCCACTCTGCAGTAAAAGGGAACAAATCACTGATCCCTTTAACATTTCACCCACATAGATGGATCTCAAAAACACTGTCCCAAGAGGAAGATGCCAGACACGGAAGACTCCGTACTGTACAATTCCATTCACATGAAAGTCCAGAAAAGGCAAAACTCTAGGGATAGAGAGCAGATCAGAGACTGACAAGGTTCAGGGGGAAGAGGAGGAAATGGCAGAAAGGGACATGGAGAAATTTGACCAGGGGAAGGGAGTGTTCAATACCATCACTATGGTAGTGGTTTAGGGCCCTATGGATTGGTCAAAATTCTTCAAGTTATATTCCTATACTTGCTGAATATTTTAAGTTACACTTCAGTAAAGCTAATTCTTTTTAAAATGAAAGAAAGAATGGAAAAAGATATCTCATACTAACACAAATCCAACAAAAGTTAGAGTGACTATATTAATGTCAGCCAGGGTAGATTTCCAAACGAGGCATATTGTTCGGAATAAAAAGGCACATTTCATAATATTAAAGGGATTCATTCATCAAGAAGACATATTAAGGTTTACTTGAATTCCTATCCAGTTATTTTTATGGCTCTTAAAATTAATCTTCCTGGCGTAAATTTACTTCCCTTTAGAAAGAAAGGTTCTAAAATTATTTTTTGTTGTTGACTTAGTGTGGCTTGGAGTGGGGAAACTTTTCTTTCCCCAAATTGTGTGTCTGAATGTTTTTTGGCCAATTTCTCAAGTTCTACTGTAATTACATTGGCTAGTTTTGTTCATCCACTAGAAACATTATTAATTGTCCTTCATTCAGAAGTCTGAAACTTACTGGCTTCACTGACAGATTTCCCATTGCTGCTCAGTAAAAAAGGAACTCAGTATGTTGGAAACCTTTTTTCACTTTGCCACATATTGAAATATTTAGGAAAATTAACAAACTTGAATCACCACCACTGACCCAAATGATGGCCAAAAGGAAGACGAGTTTTCAATATAATTGTTAAATCTTAGCGTTTTGCCCTCCTTTAGAATTTTTCAGTGTGATTATCAGAGAACCCCCAGCTTATCTGCCTCCTTTTCCACCATGGCCTCGGCTCTCCAGGGGGCATCCTCACATCCTGTTACAAGGTGATATTGTTCACCTGCGGCCAACACTGCCAGGTCCATGTTCTTGCCAAGCTTCCACTATAGAACCCTCCTCTGTCCATCTTGACCCCTCTTCTTGCCTAGGTCTTGGTAACATGGTGTAGCAGATCCACACATCCCCTCTGCTCTATCTCCATGAGGTTTATAAAACACACCTCCTTTAAAAAGCAGAGGTCAACCTTTTTGAAACCAGCATAATTCAGCTCTCCACTGAGGCCATCCAGTCTCTTGAAATGGAGAAAAATGCAAACTAGCTTTAACTCACACATGGTGGGAAGTCCAAAACCTCCCTAAATTTGTTACTTCCCAGGGGGCTCATGTTCTCCTGGTCACTTTTGGCTCCTACCAAATGCTTGTTCTCACCTCTCAGCCTTTTTCTTATTTCTCTGCTCCACACTGAGTGAAATGTGGAACGTTACTCATTTTCTGTGATCCCCCTCACCCCAATAAAAATGCTCACACCTAGCCTTTAAATATGTAGCAGATCCTGCAAATGGAGAGGTTTTGGATTACCAATTTACTCACTCCAAACTCCCTTCAGTTTTTCCCCTTCTCTCCATTTCCCCAGATTCCAACCTTTAAGAGACTCCAGGAAGTTCTCTTTTATTGCACCAAGAGAAAGTGCAGCTCAAGCCCCTGGGCTCAGGTGTCCCAGGGGCCTACAGGGGAGGCCCCTGAGCTCAGGTGTCCCAGGGGCCTACAGGGGAGGCCCCTGACCCCACCTAAACACCACTACCCATCTCCCTAAGGCAGAATTGATGCCACTTCCTTGTCTTTCCCTACGTTAGGTACAAGAACCAAGATTCCAGGAGATGAGCAAAGTTCCCCTGATCTAGTTATAAGAAAACACTCAGTTGTAAAGAAAAGGCTTTACACAGGATGTTATGAAGTTGCCTAATGATTTCAGACCAGTGTCATGCTGACCTTTGTGAATGGGACTTAGAGGTGATGGACTGAATACATGAAAGAAAATTTACTGGCCTTTCTGCCCTTTATATATCATATAGTCCCTTGTGCCCTTTTGGTTGTGAGTGACTGGACATCCTTTTTGAATAAAACCTAGTTATATGTGGACAATGTTAAGGATATAGTTAAGTTTCTGACGTCAACCTCAGCTTCCTCACGTGAAGGCTGAAAGGACAATTGTTCTGGTCTAGTTCCCATTCTCTTCTGGCCCATTCAGGATCTTTTGGTCCCTCAAAGCATGGCTTTCATTGAAAGATCCTTTCCTTAATTTGGGTCCTTATCACTGATCAGAGCTATTTCCTTGTCTTTTTATTTGTAATCCTGGATATTGAGCTGCAGCTTTTTGCTTTTCTACTCTGAGGTTGTGTGTGTCCCCAGTGCCTATCAGATGGGTCTTCGTAAGACAAGGAGTCCCTGAGCCCTGTTATGACTGCGCATGCGCGTGTGTGGGTGTGCGTGTGGTGTGCAGGTACAGAGAACCCCGTTTCGACTGGGGTCCCAGACTTGCCACTGGTCTACTAATGGTGTATCGTCATGACAGTTTTTGTATTCTGTTGTTTTTAAAAACAGCTTTAGAAGGTAATGCCTCTTCAGCCACGCTATTCTATCTTGGATAATTAGGAATTGGAATATGAAACAGCATAGATGTGGCTGCCGCTTTGCGTCCCTGGTTTGTGCATGAGCCAGAAGAGCTATGAGACTGGAGCACGGCATTCATTATTTATGCGAGCGTCTTATTATTATTTATTAGTAGTTGTAGCAATAAATAACATTAATAATTTAATTAATAATTAATTGTTAATAATTAATTAATTATTAATTCAGATTTGTTCTTGATAAATCTGTTTTCTATTTATCCTCAAGTGATAAATTTTTCATAGAATAAATGCTTTGTGTTATTGAAAAAGGCTGCGTTTACATAATACCAAGCATAATTTTTCCAAATGGCATAGTTAAGATAAATAATTTATTGCAATAGATATCAAGCAGGTTTTTGTTTAAATCTCACTACTTCAAAATTATTGGTTACATTATTTCAAAAAAAGGTTGTTTTTTTGAAACACCTTCAAAAAAAGGTGTTTATTTCCAGCCTCAGAAACTTTTATCTTGAGTCATGATGGCAGTAGGATCCTAGCTCAAGGGCCTGATGTGAATCCACCGTGACGACTCAGATACATATGAGCTTTCTGTTATGTTTTGTGGGGTTGACCACTCTGCACAAGAAAGAGCCTCCAGGAAAGAAGGTTGCTGGGAAAGGGAAAGGGAAAGATAAAATAAAGAAGTATGTATTTGTCTCTAACAATTGATTAGTGACAGAAGAGAGAAGGCAACTTGACTGATAGTATCACTCACACTTGATGTTGGGGTCCACATGGGGATAACAGAACAAAATGGGTAGGGAACTTAGCTCCCGATCCAGTGCACAGGGACACTGGGAGTCAAGGGCCTGGGAAACCAATGCATGGGAAGTAGGGTCATAATGGCCCATGTCCAGATCCAGCCCAGTCCCCTCTGCCCTAATGTGGATGGTGGTGTCCCTACCCAGAGCCTCCACATGTGTCTGCCCAGACTATGCACCTTAGGGTAGTCTGAGTAATAGTCTCTCCCAAAGATGCCTACGTGCAGATCACACAGGATCCAAGTAAGAATAAGAAGATGGAGGGAAGAAAGTTGAGGTCAGAGAGAAGATGCTGCCCTGCTGCTGGCTTGTAGTTGAAGGAAGCAGCCCCGAGTCAAGGGAGGTAGGTAGACTTAGAAGCTGGAAAGGTCAGAAAACAACTCTCTCCCAGGGCCTTCAGAAGGCACATGGGCTTGCTGACACATTGATGTTAGCCCAGTGCAAATGATTCCAGACTTGTCATGTACAAAACTACAAAGACAATAAAATTATATTGCTTTAAACCATGAAATGTGTGATAATCTATTAGACAGTAGTATCAGTAAATCCACATGTCTTTCCCCCTAAGGGGTGCTGTCCACATGGACACCGATCAACATGGTGCTCTCTGCGATTGGGAGGTGTGGCTTTTGCTCTAGTCTCCAGTGGGGAGGAGGCCAGGGAAACTATTGTGCTGGGCACCTCAAGAATTCAATGTGTCTGCTCCTTGGCAGTTTCTTCCTCCTTCCATTGATGACTTCACAAGGGAAGAACCTCTCCACCCTCAGCTCCACTCTTCTGAGGGTCTCCTCCCCATCCAGGTGCTGAGGAAGCAGGTGTTGGGTCCTTTCCAAGTTCTGGCACACCATCATCCCACCCTTCACACACTGACCCAGATTGAGTTAAAATAACTATCTTATTGAGGAGCCTGGAAAGTCACTAGAAATAGTACCAGTTGGGAAGACAACAACTAGGGACCTTACCTAAGGAGTTTGCTTCCTCCCCAGAGGGGAAATGTCTCACAATGTGACTTCAGAGACTGTTTCAGGGCAACCCTCTGTCACTCCCAATGTCCCTCTGTCTCTTCAGTCCTTCTCATCCTTCTATATTTCCTCTTAAAGCTCTTTGTCTCTCTCAGTAGGATGGTTCCCACTTATTCCCTCCAAAACCCCACTAGACCTATCTGCAGAACAGGGCCTGGACAGCTGCCCCAGTGTGGGATTTGTGAACTCTCATTCTTCAGGTGGTAGTAGCTTCATGCTTTCCTCAGCCTAGTTCATTGTTGCCCCAGGAGAATCCAGCATGATCCCTGGTCCATAGAATGGAAAGGAAAGTAGATTCACTGTGGTCTCACTGACAACACAGAATGAGGGCAGTTGTCCCCCAAGTGAGCTACAAGCAAACATACCCTGGCTCAAGTTCATTTTCTCCTTGAGTATTCTATCTGAAATCGTGTGGGACAGTACCCACTGCCATGCCTTGGACTCCACTCCTCAGGTCAATATCACAAAGGTGTACTGGGGCCAGGAGCAAGTAACTCATTGCCATGACCACTCGTATTATCAAGAGCCACAGTATTTGTGGAGAATAATCCAGACACAGCCATTCAGGATGTGTGGCACCCTCTCTGTTGCTTCCTTCTGATCCTCAAATCTCTCCCTTGATAGAAGGCAAGTGGTATTTCAGTATTTGTCCCACAAAAGAAGCAACAGAGCATAGATAGTAAGAATCGGGAGGATTAACATTGCTAGGGGAACAATACTATGTGCACGTATGAAAACCCCCAGATAATGACTTTCCGAGCTATTTGGGAAGAATTTAAGGGAGGCTAAATTTCTTGCAATCCTGTGGGCAAGGCTGAGTCAGAAAAATACTTCTTGATGCTGTTATTTCAAAACTCTTTTTTCCTCTAGGCTGCTATAATCTGGAGAAACATATGTTAAATGTGTTATCTTTCATGAAGAACTGGTAAATCTAATTATTTGCAATTTGTTTCTTTTTTATTTTTCCCCATATTTTTGTTCATGGAAATGACATATTGTAATAACAATAAAAGAAATTAAAAATGAGGGAAATTATCCAGAAATCTGCCTATGAAAGCAATTCTTTTATTTTCCATGTTTCCTCCTAGGAATTATCTATATGCTGGCAAGGCAGTTCTATGCTACTTCCCAGCATGGAAGATTCAGAAGAAAGACAGAGCTCAACTTTTAAAAAGTTAGGAGGTTTTGGCCACATCACTTAAAATCTTGGGTATCAGTTTCCTTTTATTAAAATGAAATTGTTGGACTCATTGATTTTTTAATGGATCTTCCCAGTTTAAAAATTATTTTTTTAATATTTAAATAAAATTTTTAAATATTTAAAAATTATTTTGTACTTGCAATAGAATGAGTCTTACTTGGAAGCATCACACTGGGGAACTGGAAATGTTTAAAAGCTGAGAGAATGTACTGGCAAGTGACAATGGTGATTAGGAACACCACAAACAATAGACAGGAGCAGAAACTGAAACTCTAGTGACCTTCTGATAAACAGATTCTAAAATAACTGTTTGTTTTATTCTAATTCTAGAATTTCCCATGCTTGTTCATTTCAATTTTTTCTAACAGCAGCTTAGTCTCCTGTCATGATATCTATCCACCATCAACCATAAAAATATTATAGTCATGTCATTAAAGATCAACAAGTGATATTGCTCCATTTAAAATGGTTGTGGTTGCGTGCTGTACAATTTGGAATGATGCTTGTCTTAGTCCATTCTGGCTGTTAAAATAAAAATATTATAGACCAGGTGTTTTAAACAACAAGGATTTATTTCTCATGGTTCTGGAGGCTAGAACGTCCAAGATCAAGGTATCGGCAGATCCGGCATCTGGTCAGAGGCTCTTCCTGGTTTGCAGATGGTCCTTCTGAGTCTCTTAAGAGGGCACTAATCTTATTCGTGAGGGCTCCACCCTCACACCTACCTCCTAAAGGCACCACCTTTTAATACCATCAGTTTGGGGAGAGTAGGATTCCAGCATATGAATTGGGATGGGGGGAGCACAGACCTTCGGTCAATAACAGTGCTGGACCTCAGTAGCCATTATCCCTATCCTGGACTGTTGCAGAAGGCATGTTTATCTTTAGCTTGCTTTTGCTACTATTTTGAATTGAGATATTCTGGCCAGAAGTATGGGACCTTATTTTAAAAATAACAGTTGGTACAAATCTTTCAAGTGCTTTTACAGGCAGTGGAATTATTTCCTTTCCCCTGCAATGCGAAGAGAACCCATTCTCAAATAGGTTGAACACAGAAGGCACAGCTCAGTCGGTAAACTTGTTTCTGAACTTTAGTGCTGCCAGGCTTTCCACACTGATGCACAAAGTGTGGAAGTTGCTGAGCCAAGCTATTTTCTGTACTTCTGACCATTTGTGAGTTGAATTATATACAGGCCATCCTTCCTTTTACAGTGTGCTCTTAACTGAAATGTGTGCATATCAGAACCATGCCTTCACTTTGTAGGGCTCGATGTTAATGCAGATTAAATCTCAGCAGGGAATTGTGCAAAGCAAGGACACAGTTACATGGGCATCCATTTTAAACACCATTGTACCTCACAATGTGAGAATGATCCTTATTACAATCTGGACACGCAGGCTCTATTTCAACCTCAAGAACTTGTGATGTACACACAAGATTTAGCAGAATCTCTAGTCACTGTTCTGTTCAGAGTTGTAAGGTCCACAAACAGGACTAACAGCTGGTGAACAAGGGTCATCTTCATTTCATTGCCAAGCAGTGCTCTCTTAACATATGAATGTTGGCACAGTTTTGGATGTTCTAGTGCCTGCGATGTTTTTGATGGATCATTTTGAAACTGAATAAATTTGATGATTGTAAGAAAAGGTACAAAGCTACAAACGGCAAATAAATAATATCTCAAATGTCAAATTGGAGCACTGGGTTGAAAGACATTCTGAGGTCCCATGTGGAATTTACAGTGAAGTGTATATAACTGAGAAGCTGTTCTCAGTGATTTTGGCAGTGGAGAATGTATGCCACATATTTACCATTCTTGCATTAAGTAATGAGGCTATATTATTACATATCATAGTAATGTTAAATCAGATTCTAATGTAAATGCTATTTATAAAACATAAGTAGAGAATTCTAGTAGGATTCAGAACATATTCATATGCATTTAGATATAATACACCCTTTTCACGTGAGAAAATCATACTATATGCATTGACAGAGGGTGACCAGTAAACTGCAATTGAACTTGGCCCAGCAACTCTCAAAAAATTATGTTATGGCAATAACCATTCAAGATATGTTCTATGACCTTTTTCTCTCAAGACACTTTGCTAAAGCCAGTATGTAAAATAAAATATTGGAGTCAATATTGATCACCTTGACTGATCTCTCATTTTAGCCACAGGTACAATGGAGAGTTGTCCATTCTCTTCCTTACTGCCTCTTCCATCACTAATTCATTTGTAGTGGATCATAAATATTTATCCCCAAGCTCAGAGATGTAGGGCACTACTTTGAGTCTCTGGATCTTTCCAGCTTGGGGATAAATTCAGTCAAGAATTTATTCAGAAATATAAGACCTATTACAGTGGAATTTGAGAAATGAAGGGGGAAAGAACTAAGAAAGTGCAGCATTATTCACAATAGCCAAGCTACAGAAATAATCTAAGTGTCTGTCAACAAATGAATGGATAAAGATGATGTGAAGTGTACACACACACACACACACACACACACAAAGGGTAGAATATCATTCAGCCATGAGAAAGAAGGAAACCCTGCCATTTACAACTACCTAGCTAAAACCTGAGGTCTCTACATTAATAAGTCAAATATAGAATACAAATACTGTATGATATCACCTGTATGTGGAATCTAAAAGAGTTGAACTCAGAAGCAGTGTAGAGTGGTGGTTACCAAGAGCTGGGGAATGGGGGAAATGGGAAGATATTGATCAAAAGGTACAAACTTACAGTTACAAGATTAACCAGTTCTGGAGATCTAATGTACAGCAGGATGATTATAGGTAATCATACTGAATAACATACTTCAAAGTTGCTAAGAGAGTAGATCTTAAATGTTCTTACCACAGAAAAAAGAAATAGTAATTTTGTGAGTTGGTAAGGTGTTGAAAATGCTGGGGTGGTGATCATTTTGCAGTACACTTGTATCAAATCAACACATTCTACACCTTCCACTCATGCAATTATATGTTAATTATATCTCACTTGAGCAAAAAGATTGACATATGAATGTTTATAAACAACAAAGATGATGAAAGCCAATGGAGCAATATATTCATGGGTTTTTTTTAAAGATTTTATTAATTTGTTTGAGAGACAGAGAGCATGAGATGAGAGAGGTCAGCAGGAGAAGCAGACTCTCTGCCTAGCAGGGAGCCCGATGTGGGACTTGATTCAGGAGCTCCAGGATCATTGAGCCACCCAGGCGCCCTATTCATGGTTAAAAAAAAAAAAAAAGAAAGAAAGAAAGAAAATGATCTTACCATTATTACACACTCAACAAAGTGTCATCAGGGTAAACACAGTCACCCAGAGGAAGCTATAAAAAGCTTTCCCAGGACCCTGGACATTTACAGGATGAGGTCATGTGTCTACCTCTGGACACTGATAAGTTCAGCTGAAAGGAAAAATGTTGTTTCTGCTCTTAGTAAAATATAAACAAAAGGAGAGCAAGAAGATTTAATCAAGCTCTTCATCAAATTATCTATAAATTAAGAACTTGGATGATTTCAATATATATCTGGTGAAACTAATTAAAATCAGTTGGGTGATAAGGGTAGCCCAAACATGTTATTCTGTCAGAGCACTTGCATGTATAAACACAAGTATTTGTGGACAGAGACACACACACAAATACATATTCAGACTCCATCACCAGTGTTGAATGAACGAATCATTATGGTCCAAACAGTTTAGCAAATACAATTCTTCTTTACGCTGAAAAAAATGGATGGAAGGGTGAAAATCACTGGATAATTTATCCAAACCTTTTCCCAAATCGTCCACCAGTTTTCCCATTTTTTTTCTAGTTATAATTCCTTTTGACAAATCATCTAGATATCTGGATCAGCGGTATATTTCACCTTGTTTGATAAATCTCCCTTTATTTGCCAATGTAGATGTCACACCTGAGTCCCATACGTGGGCAGCCCAAGTACCCAATAGGGAAGTTGTACTTACATTAAAAATTTAACAGAAAATAGTTTCTGGGGTAAATATTGCAGCTCCAAATGTTTTGAACCCCCTTTCTGTTGGTTGAAGTGTTGTACACTTCTTCCCTTTACTAAAATATCAGAAACATCTGCATCTCCTCCCTCAATCAGTGTACCAGATTTTATGAGTACCAGATTTACAAACAGTATGAGTTATATGCAGGAAACCCTATTTTTGATCATATTAATTATTTTCCACCAACTTATCCCTTAGGTGTCCTGGTTACAAAAGCATGCTGACAATCAACAGTAATGGTTTTAAGTTAGTTATTTGACCAGTAGATCCCTTTGTAAAGAGTTTCTTGTTAATTAGTTGAAGAGTCAGTGCCAAGGGGAGCTTTGCTTATTCTCCTGTAAGTCATATTCATTTGCTCCTATTTTCCTCTTCTCTCCCCTCTCTACTTGTCTACAAAATTTTTAGAGGTCTAACGTTTAGACACTCTAAGATTAAGTTGTTTTAACCTTTTGTATAGCAAATTTATTCCAAGTCTTAGACGAGCCTCTGATCATAATTCCATGTACATTGCTCTGACATTACATAAAAAATAAATATAAATGATAAGCATATCACAGAGAATATATTTTTGCAGATCTTTTACTTTACTTTTTTCTTACATCTCAGTTCCTGGGGAAAATGATGATTAATGAATCATTAAATGCACATGACCAGAGGTTCACATGGGAAAAAGGTAGATTGGGAAACTTTCTATTCAAAGGTTGTGAGCAAATGATGTGTGAAATTGTTGACAAATTGCCTTCATTAAGCTTTTGAAGTGGACATTTTTTTCATAAATTTGACTTATATTCAAATATAGCTGTGCAGAGTTTTGAGACATTCACTGTCAAGTTACGATCTGCTATAATTTTTGTCCTTGAAAACCTTTATTTTTGAGACAGTTGGAGAAAGTTTAAAGTAGGGTTCTTCTTGGCAGTGCTTACATGGATAATACTCATTTCTGAGCAGAAGATGGATTTAAATCCTGTCCCATTATCCCTGAGATGGACAAAGGGGACAGGGATGAAATACGGAGACCATTTTTGTCAATTGTTGATCTCTCTAAAACAAAGCCCTTTGACTCGGGGTCCAATATTGACACTTACAATTTTGCACATTTCACTATAGATGTCTTTTTTCAGCTCAGTGTCATTAAGCATAATGGACAAAACCATGGTCTTGTAGTCTGTTGGGGGTTTAAATCTCAGTTTGGTTCTTTACTATGGGTGGAACTCCAGACAACCAGCTTCATTTCTCTGTGTCTCAACCGCAATTGAAAACAATATCCACCTCAAAGAATTGGGCTGAGAATTAAATTTTAATTTGAAAATATATACAAACTACCTAGCTGCTACCTGGCACATGGTAAACTATTAAATAGTAACATGCACTAGTTCACGTTTGGATAATCAGCACCAACTTTGGTCTGAACTTTGGATCTGAGAAGCCAAACATTATCCATTTTTCTGTAAACTTTTATATTTATCTCTAAGTCCATTATTTGGGTTTAATGTTCCTTCACTTTAAGTTCCTATATGACCCACCTATATTTAGGGCTTTTTTCCTCCCAAATCATTGTGGCCTAGGATAGATTTTTGATAACATATTTATGCAACAATTCCTGCTTCTTAAAAGGCTTTTCTGAAAATCTTTCTTCTTCACCCAACTCTCTTGTGTGTAAAAAGGCATATCCAGCCAATGTCAGAGTGAAAACTAAGACCCAGAAATCCTGCAGCCTTGTTTCCAACTGTCCTTAAATATTGGTGAGGGTAAACTGGTGTAGGCCAAGAGAATGTCTTTTCTGATAGTTCACAATCTGAAAAACATAGAACTTTGTCCAGATCTTTAAGGAATCTGGTATCATTTCCCAAAAATGGCTCCATTTTTCATCATCAATTTTGAGGTGTGGGCCTGAGCAGCCCGAATCAGTTTGTTTTAATCCATGGTAAGGAAGAATTATTTCTTAATTCCTGTTCATTTCTTGTTTTAACCTATGTGCAGTCCTCTCACTGTTAATGCGGCACAGACTGAGCAAGGGTCTTGTGGAGCTAATGTCTCAAGACTTGAGTTCAGAGTTTGAACTCTATCAGTTGGCTTTTGGTATATTCTTCATTGATAAAACTTGCTGTATTTTGGTAGAAGGAATGGCAGTGGTGGTTGGAAGGTTAGTAATGTGCTGCCTCAGGAAAGTCACAATTTGACCAACAGGCTATAGTGACCCTATCGAATGTCTTCTAAATTCTGACATGTGAATACTGTGGGAGGCTTAAAAGTCCTGATCTACAAGTCCTCTCAGCTTGTGACTCAAGGTCAAGAGAGGAATCCTAAGATACAACCTAGTAAGGGAGATGTTTATTCTCTGAGTTTCCTACCACCTGGACCAGGATTTCAGAGTACTGCTTTGAAAGAAAGGTAGAACTGTGGTGTTTCATGAGGGACCACTCATCTCCAGGAAGTGTAGATGGGAAGCAGAGCCATTCTAGTGATGGCTGGAATTAGAAGTAGAGTACCTCAACACACCCAGTGTTCGATCCATATTCTAGGGAAACTGAAAGATACAGAGGTCCTCTTATATCTAAATTTATTTTTTAAATTTTAAAAACTTTTTAAAAAGACTTTATTTATTTGAGAGAGAGATAGAATGAGCATGGGGAGGAGCAGAGGGGGAGAGAGAGAGAGAGAAGCAGAACTCTACTGACCAGGGAACCCAGTATGGGGCTCAATCCTAAGATCCAGAGATCATGACCTGAGACGAAGGCAGATGCTTAATCAACTGAGCCACCCAGGTGCCCCAGGATATAAGTTTTGTATATAAGTTTTTAGTCACATCATGAAACTCCACCATCCTTTCTATGGACCTATGTGTCTCCTGTCTGTGTTGTTCTTGGGAGTGGCTAGAGTGACTCACATGTGGCTAGAGTGACTAACAAAATAACAGTTTGGGTGGAGGAACTGTCACCTACTTTTATATATTTATAAAGGGTATATCCAATTATTTGCCTATTCAAGTCATACCCATGTAACCAGCATGCCAGGACTAGCTGGGCTGCTTAAAACTACAAAAAGCATTGAAAATCACCTGGACTCTCATATGGTCTTATGGTCTCAGCCTTCCTATTAACTTCTTGAGTTACTTTGGAAAAGTCAGTCTGTAGCTATGGATCTGCATTTCCTTTTCTGTAATTTAATCATAAAAATAATTCCTCTTAACGTTTACATTCTGTGGTGATTGCTGTCCTTCACTTCTACAAATCCCTTCCAGGCTATGAGGCACATTTCCATATATCTTGCACTTACCTCCTCTGAAGTTGGTTCTTGACAGTCATTTTTACTGTTTCCCTAGTATCAAAGAAATATATACGCTGGGGTTAGTGGGAAATAGCAAAGCAACCCCCCCCCCCTCAGGAGAAGCACTGTACAGTAAAGCATTAGATGTACCTTAGTGAGCAACCTCCAGCTGTTAACTCGAGCTTTGGAAGTGAAATATTACCACAGCCTCACCATTCCTGGGCTACTCAATATACTTATGTCTTGAAGCGATGAAATTTCTCCTTAATTTAGATGGTACATGAGGTTAAGAGTTGTTGGTGACTCTTGATATGTAAATTTTGTGAAGTTTTAGACCCCAAATTGATGAACATTACAGTTTTGTTGACATCAGCATTAACGTGCCCAGGGACTGTTGTAATCAATTCAAGGTGGAACAGAGGCAAATCCTCTAGCTGACAGATAAAGGTTATTATGCACAAGAGGGCGAGCAGTTATTCTGAGGAGACAGAGTAAAAAAATGTGCATCAGTCTCCTGTGAAATATTTATCGGGGTGTGGGGGGAGTCTCCTGGAGGAATTGTGGAATCCCCCTATGGCTTTCTGAGATCTTTTACTCTATCTCCATTGAAGGAAGAGAGAGTAGCAGGGAATAAGACAAAACAATCATTCCTTTTCATTTGTCTGTCTTCTGCCTATGTACTTCCATTGCATTGTGACTTCAGTTAGGTCTAGGTAACCCTGAGACTATTGTCAATTTCAGGATATAAGGGATGAGTCATTCAGAAAAAAAAAAAAAATCAGTCTAGGTCTTGGATGACCCTGACTCATAATTTGAATTAATTTCAAAGAGAATAGAGAAAATATAACTTTATTTAAACACTAAAAGAACCATAGTCTTAATTTGCATTTTCAATTCTATTTTTAAATCTCTGAAATATATTTTGGTTTTCCTTTTGCAGGATCAAAATTCTCTTATTGAGTACCATTTTTCCAATTGACCTAAATGATCTGAAGTTCAAGAACTACCTGAAACTGTGATGATGCCATGAGCATTTTCATCTTGCTGAAACCATCACACCATTTTGTTTTCTCGAGATAAATCATAGCACCCACCTCAGAACAGACTGCATACCCACGCTTGGAGAAATGCCTCCCCACCTTCCCCAATCTTTCAAGGTATAAGGATTGACCCCAGAGAAGGAATTGGTCCACAGGCTCTCAAACATGTACAAACTTGTATGTATATTATTAGAGCACTCCCCCCAGCTTAAGCATGGGATTGATTATTTTTCCAAATAGTTCAAAACATCTGCTAGTACCTAAAAACTCTCATTGATTTCTGGATTGCCTATTTGGTTATGTAATACTTAATGCTGAATACACCAGGCTACTCTCCAGTTTACTTCCAGATATAATTTTAGGGCTGATGTTAATCTGTAAAAGCACATGGGATTTGGATTTTGGCAATCCTGAAGACAGCCTCCCCGCTCTACACACCATCTTGATGGTTGATGGAAGCCAATGGGTCCTGAATTTTACCTCCCGCAAGCTGGCAATTCCTAACTGATTAACTTCAACTCTGGAATTGGCTTCTACCCATTGGTTTGATGAAGCCAATGTCTGCTCTCCTTAAGGTCATGATCCTGAGCATACTGAGATCATTAAAGGTGGGGGAATGAGATGTTTTTTGTATGTGACAGTGGAGGCTCCTTACCAAAAAGCCCTTTATTTTAACATTATGAAGAAACTAATTTTTAAAAGGCAAACCAGTAAGCCAACTGGCAATATAGTTCTTCTCAGCCTGTAAACAAAGGAAAAAAGTAATAGCTATTTTCAGAATTTATTTCAATATTAAAGGAATGGCTAGTGTCATTAAAACCCAGTGATAGAAATATGATTAATACAGACTATTAAGGCAGGCTTTCTTTCGGTGCTCCAAGTCAGACAAAATTAGCATTGAATGAGCTTTTTTGGGGGGTTAAATAAATCTACAGGATAGCAGAAACTTCTATAAAATTTAAAAGTGTTTTTTAATGGATTCTATATAACCAAAATGTTTTTTCTATTTGGGACTTGATTTAAAATATTTAAGATATTTAAAATCAGTTTCAGTCCTGTGCAACTTTAATACAGATCAAGTGTTTTAAAATATTTATGATAAAGAAAATGATTCCATCTGGGCAGGGAATGTATTACTGGAATATCATATCAATTTGAATTGAAGCCACTGTGAGATTAATTTCTTCTATGCTGCTGGAATATAAATGTGTTCTGACAGCTGCTTTCTGTAACTAAAGGGTACTTATTTGCATGTAGTATCTCCTACTCAACAGAATCATATATATCAGAGGAACTCTGAATAGCTTAAACAACAAACAAAGATTGATTATCTACGCAAATGCCAACCAGAGATTTACTATAAATAACAAAGTATGGGCCAATGCCCCTTTGGAAATCGAAACTGGTTATTTAAAGCTTCCAAGAGATAATCATGAATTTCAGAAGAACCTGATGTTAAAAAAACAAGAATTACACAAAGGGGAAAGATGGCCTTGATCAAACACATGCTTTTCAGATTTATTAATGATTAACACATCAGACACTCTCTTTGGATTACATTCCCTTTCACCAAGGCTAAGGAGCTGAAAAGACGAACATTTTTACAGTAATAATATGTCATGAAGGATGTGTAATAATTTAGACATTTATATAATATGACTGGAGATCTGAGTAGTACAGTTAGTGGCTATAATTTAGGCACTGATGATAATAAAAGAGAAGGGTTTCAAAGTAGAAAGCTAAAATTTGTCAGATTTTCTTGAAGGACAAGCCCATCTAACTGATAGGCCATAGACTCAAGCAAAAGGTATGGAAGTCAGTATAACTTTAAGAAAAGTAAAAGGAGGGGCCCCTGGGTGGCTCAGTTGGTTAAGCATCTGCCTTGGGCTCAGGTCATGATCCCAGAGTCCCAGAATCACCCCTGATGTGGGCTCCCTGCTCAGTGGAGGGTCTGCTTCTCCCTCTGATCACACCTCCCCCCACCCCTACTCATGCTCTCTTTTGTGCTCTCTCTCTCAAATAAAATCTTTACCAAAAAAAGGACCACTTGCTCTTTAGAAGGAAATAGAGTTGAACAAACCCATTAAAGTTGAGACCAGTTGAGAATAAACATGATTTATAAACACAATGACACTAAGTCAAATTCTCACTCTAGTTTTTAAAAAAGATTTTATTTATTTAAAGAAAGAGCAAACACAAGTGGGGGAGGGACAGAGGGGGAGAGAATTTCAAGCAGACTCTCCACTGAGCAGGGAGCCTGACTACATGTGGGGCTGGTTTCCAGGACCTGAAGATCATGACTTGAGCCCAAACCAAGAGTTGCAAGTTCACTTAGGCGCTCCCTCACGTTAGTTATTAAAAGCAATATTTTCTTATTTTTTCCTCTTAGGAAGAATTTTTACGAAATGAGCTGAGCGTAACTTTGGCTGGAGAGCTCTCTATTCTAAATAGATTCACTCACACTGACAGACGGCAGCTGAGGCAGCATTAGTGAGAGGACAGACTCAAGAAATCCAGGGTCTGTATGTCCCTATCTCTCTGCTAATACTGATCTTAGAATGAGGCAGAAGGTCGTTTCTAGAAAGAAAAGAACAGAGGAAGTATAAAAGGGGGAAAAGTACTGAAGAGATTCAGGTTGCAAAAAGATTTAAATTCAATTAATTGTATATAATTGAATATAAGTCTATATTCCTTGGAAACTACTGTATGGTTCTCAAATAAAAGATTACAATTACCCACTGGAAATGTTTATAATACACTAGCAAAATCTCTAATTCTGCTTTTCAGTGAAGACAAGGTCATTTTATAAACAACGAAACAGGGTGCCTGGGTGGCTCAGTCCATTAAGCATCTGCCTTTGGCTCAGATCATGATCCTGGGGTTCTGGGATCAAGCCCCAAGGCAGGCTCCTTGCTCAGTGGGGAGTTTGCTTCTCCCTCTGTCTTTACTTGTCCCCACATTTCCTCTCTCTCAAATAAATAAATAAAATCTTTAAAAAAATATTAAATGACCATGGGGCGCCTGGGTGGCTCAGTGGGTTAAAGCCTCTGCCTTCGGCTCAGGTCATGATCCCAGGGTCCTGGGATCGAGCCCCACATTGGGCTCTCTGCTCTGCAGGGAGCCTGCTTCTTCCTCTCTCTCTCTCTCAGCCTCTCTGCCTACTTGTGATCTCTGTCTGTCAAATAAATAAATAAAATCTTAAAAAAATATATTAAATGACCAAAGAAAATGTCATAAGTAACAAGTGAGAGTGAGAAGTAGGCAAAGGGGCAAGAGAACAACATTAGTAGGTTTTGTCACTTAAAGTCCGGAATGCTGAGAATCCCACCAAACTGCTGTATTCCAGAGACTGCCATATCCATGGTTAGTATTTGCTACACAAATGGTGATTCTGATCCATCCCAAGGAGAAAAAGGGAGAAAGTTGGATTGGAGTGTTCAATCACTTAGCTCTTGCGTTTGGTCAGTAGGAATGTAAAAGGAAATATGAAATTTGGTGTGTATTATTCAGAAGCTTTCTTTTTGATAGAAAAGCAAATGGTCTTGGGCCTTTTGCTAAGAGTCTAGAAAGGGAAGGTAATATTTAATGCTCATCAGGAAATATTTGTCTTCTTTCCTTCTCTCTCTTTTCAACACCTAAGACCTAATTTTGGGTGGATCATAAGTAGCTTGTGTATTGCGCAGCTCACACAATCAAGAAGGACAGCATTGGGACTGTACCCTGAAGGGGCTGGTGCCTAGCTGTCCTATCTGCTCTGGACACCAGAACCTTGGGTGAAGCTATTGTTTGAGATTCTCCTGAATCCCTTATGTGCCATCGCAGGGGCAGAGGGAGGGGGTGGTTCTTTAACTTCCGACTTCACAGAGACAAAGATAAGTGTGAGAATGCCTGGACACCCACCATAGAAGGAGAAGAGCATATAATTTACTGAAGAGTTAATGTAAATAAAATAGGAAACTCGTGTAAAGACTCACCCAAGTACAATGCCATGCAGTGTTCTGTTAACCAGCCTGTGGAGACACAATAACCTGGTGCTTATTCAATCCATGCCATCCCCACTCTATGAATCTTTCCTATTACTACCAGTTCTCTAAGCTGTATCTGCTATACCAACTGGTTTTGGGTAAGGAATATCTTGATCTTTCTCCAACCATTTTGACCTCTTTGGAGATGCTATTTTCAGTGGTGGCATTGTGTCTCCCACACTGGAGGACTGTATTGTGATTTCTGTACTACTACTCACCTTTCTTCCTTTGACATTTAATGGTAGACTTGACTCTACATGCCATCCATGCCTCTTGGTTCTTGCCTTCAAGGGGCTCAAAATTGACTGGAAGACAGACAAATGGAAAACCGTTTAGGAGGAGGGGAGCACAGGCATATGTTGTTTGTGGGTGAGAGAAGGGTCAGAGATAATGGTGGCATTCCAGGCTCAGTGATCCCTCTCCTTTCTCTGTGGCTCAAGGGAATGGATTAAATGGAGAGAAACCTCTGGTCTCAGGAGCTATTTGGGAGGTGATAGAACCAACTTCATATTGTCCTTTTAGCTGATAAAATCACCCCATAGAGACAACACCTGTTCTATCTATACTCCATCTCTCAAGAATTATGAAGTTCAGATTTTGAAATTCTGGAAGGAAATTTCACTTTTTTTTTTAAAGATTTTTTATTTATTTATTTGACAGATAGAGATCACAGGTAGGCAGCGAGGCAGGCAGAGAGAGAGAGGAGGAAGCGGGTTCCCTGCCGAGCAGAGAGCCCGATGTGGGGCTCGATCCCAGGACCCTGGGATCATGACCTGAGCCGAAGGCAGAGGCTTTAACCCACTGAGCCACCCAGGCGCCCCGAAATTTCACTTTTTGTGTAAATTTTAACCATTTTTGTGAAGCTTAGATCAATACTCTTAATTTCTTGCTTAGCATATCATTTTATAAAAATAAAAACACACTTAAATACAAAATACTTTTTAAGCCAAATATAGTTTTTAGAGGAACACATCCTACCTTGAGGACTGTTATTATCTCTCTAAATTAGTTACTAATATTTAAATTCTTGTTCATAATACAGCTGAAATGAAAATGAAAATAGACCAATCTATTTCCTCAAGATATAAATTTTTTTCTTCATAATGCATTAGCCGGTATAGCAATTTCCAAAATTGTTTCCAGCTAGCAGTCTTCAGGCAAGCTTCTAACTTCTAGAAGCATCACGTTTCTTGTTTTCAGAAAGGAAGTGATTGAAAAGATAATCTCTTAGGTTATATCAAATCCTAAAAGTTGGTTTCTAAGTTTCTCCTAACAGTAATGTTCTGTGAGTGAGTTAATAAAACAGCTATATGAGCTGATGCAAATTCTTCTCGAGAGTAAATACTCTGTGAAAAATTATTGAGAATAGAGAGAATGAAGTCAAGGGAAGTGTTGCTGGTCTTCCCCTGAGTAAGAAAACCAATATTTTGGATTCTTAACCTGACAGATAGGAAAAAGCCAGGGGTCCAAGAACAACTGGGTTATCAAGAGCTTTGGTTTCAAAGGTTGTTAAGACTGTAGCTTTCTGATGCTCTATGGAGATAATACCTTTGGGAGAAAATCCTGCTGCTGGCCTACAAACAGGAAAAGGTGACTGGTATTTCTAAACATTTTCCCTCATGGCCTAACTATATTAAAACTGTTTCCCATTGTCCATACCTTTCATCCCCAGTGGTAGGGACTGGGCTTAGACTTAGGGTGGATGTAATTTGCTAGTGGTTGGTGAGTTTCCATCTTGATGGATCCTCTTACGTGAGCATTAACTGAATAAGTAAGGTCATTGGGCCTGCCGTATAGAAGATGACGTTTGAAAGTTAACTGTTCTACTGTTTCACTTAGCTGTTGCTTGGTTGGAACAAATAAAAGTTGGGGGCAGCTTCGAGGAAGGGGTTGGGGATGGTGCCGGGAGAATGATAGTGTGCACTATAGCACTGAGAAGCCCTGAAGACCAGAGTCCCCTATAACCTCATACTTACCCAAGAATATTTGACCACCCTTTCTCTCCACTCAAATCCATTCACATCTCATGGGATTCACCTTGGGAAAGGCTTGAATGCTATTTGTTGAGATAAGAAGCAGGGTGGTTCTAGTTAGTGATCAGTTGGTCACTTGACAGTTATTGCCAGAACCTGAGTCAGTGGATTTAGAAAGGAAGTTAGTCTTCATCCTCAAAGCGAGCAGCCTTGAGCATCCTCAGGAATCAAGAGAGTCATTTTAGAGAGAACGTGGGATGACTTGAGGCTGATGGGGGGAGGAACCCAAGCAAGGCAGATTCTCCTTGTTCAACTAGAGTATCAATAGTCTTGTTGAAATTTAAAATAATTTTTAAATATATTTTATCCCTTGATAATGGGAAATTACTTAGAAAGTTTCAAGCTGTGTATGAAGCAGAGACAGTGTTGGGAGGTGTTTGCTCTCCTGTTTGTCCAAGGGACCTGAATTCATGGAAAACATTATTGAATACTGGTCTAGAGAATGCTCTTTGGAAAATATGGTTCTGCTCATTCTATTAACGTCTCCTTTCCTAGAACCTAGCAGGGCTCATACATCTCCTGGTATGCCCTGAGTCCCTTGCTCCTGTCCAGCTATATTCAAGTTACTCTTCAGCCAATTCTTTTTTTTCTTTTTAACATTTTTAAAAAAGTTTCTTTGTTTTTGTTTTGACAGAGAGAGAGGACAAGCAGGGGGAAAGGCAGGCAGAGGGAGAGGGGAAAGCAGGCTTGCCCCAGAGCAGGGAACCCAATGCAGGGCTCCATCCCAGGACCCTGGGATCATGACCAGAGGTGAAGGCAGACACTTAACTGACTGAGCCCCCCCAGGCACCACCTTTAGCCAATTTGCATGGAGTCAGAGACTGGCTCTAAATCTTTTGGAGGCATAGGTTACATTTCTCAATTCTGATTGGAAGCCAGCAGCAGAATACAGCTTGTGACTTGGTGGCCAAGTCGTGGTCTTGACTTTTACCTTTAAGTCCGTCTCCTGTTCTCTTGAATTGTCATTGCTTTTCTTCCTCAAGAAGGACCACAGAGCTGTTCTAGATAATAGCTTGCTTCAGTTGCGCCTTACCCTTTTCTCTCCCTTTCGATGCAGACAGCTTTTATGTCGGTTCCAAATACGGCTTTACTCACTGAGAAAAAAATTACTCCATATATACTGTGTCTCGGCCAATGGTCACAGCTTCTTTTACTTGCAAGGTAAAAGTTGAGACCAATATGAGATGAGGTCTTCCCAGGACGATGTGGTAACGTTGATGTTACACACTGTGTCCACTGGTCTCGTTACATTCAGGGAAGCAGACACTCACATCCCAGGAGGATAGAGCTAATACGTCATTTCCCCGTTACCCCAAATGGAATTGCTTTCATGTAGCTAGTGTATCTAGATGCCTATTTTCTCCTTTATCAATTCTATTTCTTTTCCTATTCATTAGGCAACAAGATCTACTTCATTTACTCAGTTTGTCACTAATGTATTCACTTATTGTCTACTGAATATAATGCACTGAATGTAAAAGAAAAAAACATGGTCTTTGCTCTTGAGAATTTCAGAATCCAGAAGAAATATATGTAAGCAACCACCAAAACGATCAGTGGTAAAATGTAGGAAATACAGTGTGAACATAAAAATAAGTAGGTGGATAGGAGAGGGATGGAGGAAGGTTATGACATCCCCAACATGGAGAAATTATCGGAGGGGCACGTGGGTGGCTCAGTCGGTTAAATGACTGCCTTCGGCTCAGGTTATGATGCCAGGGTTCTGGGATCGAGTCCTGCATTGTCATCAGGCTCTCTGCTTAGCAGGGAGTCTGCTTCTTCTTCTCCCTCTACCCTCCCTGCTTCTTATGCTCTCTTTCTCAAATAAATAAATAAAATCTTGAAAAAAAAAGAAAGAAAGAAATTATCAGAGCTGCTCTTTGAAAGGTGAGTGGAAATTCTTCAAGTAAAAAAGGGTATGTGGGTTTGTATGTATATAGGGGATAAGAATGAGGCCAGGGGGAAAGAGAGGGAGAGTTGTTCTTTATGATTCACACTGTTTACTAATCTAAGCATAATTATTAGAGAAAAATGGAACTCTTAAAAGCAAATCTTTCCTAAGATACTACTTCTTTACCCTCAAATCCCTCTGAAGTACCTTGTCCTTCTTCGTATTATGAGTTTATAAGAAAAGATAGGAGGAAATCAAACAAAAACTTTTTACATCATAGAAAATAGTGTTTCAGTAAAACTAGAAGCACCGATTTCCCAAAGAAAATTCAACTAGTATCTCTATTTAACAAGCTGGTTCGTTCATCAGAATTACTTTGTGGTTATTTTATGGTCATGTTAAATCAGAATGCCCCTGCTACTTTGGAGCGAGGCTATACTGAAACATTTATCGGAGCTTTAAAATGTTGTTTCCAGAATGCAAATGTTTTGTGTATCGCATATTACAAGATAGCAGCAAATGTTGGTGTATGGGTGGGGACAGGATGGGAAAGCTTTCCTAGTTTATGCCCAGGGGCTTCACTCATTCTTTAGGATTTGTGAGTTTTTGAAGGTATAAAGAGATGTTCAGTCGAACTTGCCCTTTGTATGTTATCAAAAATGCTTAGCGAAAAAATTTGTGTAGATAAACTGCCAAAGTTTAGGAGCTTCTGCAGAGGGTCCAAATACAATCATACTTGAATTATAAGGTTCAGTGCCTAGCTTTGCAAATTATCACACATCTGCTAAGTAACTGATTCGGTAATGACAAAGACAGTCCCAGGGAGGCACAAATGATTGGGCAGGACAGTTTAAGCTGAGCACCTGGGGACAAACTTTTGGAGGGCAGGAGGATGAAGGCGGTAATTTCCAACTCTTCACTGGCACTTGGTAATCTTAGAATACATTAAACCATTGTAGGAAGACATTCCCAGCATCTATTACAATTGGTAATGGAAGAAAAAGAGAGGATTACTGTTGGAGCTGGGTAGGTGCAAGGGAATATTATCTAGAACATACCTGGAAGGGTTGACCTCAGGTAGGAGCATGGAAAGAATGAGAAGCACAAATCCATTTGATTGAATAGGGATGTGAACCTAGAAAGTTCTCTTGTTTCTGTTTTCTCAGCAGATTAAAAACTTAGAATCATCAGCTGAGAATGAAGATTTGTGGGAGCTGATGAAGGTCACGGAGAGAGAAGGGTGAAGCGGTCATCTTGGAAAGTGGAACACTAAATGGCCACGGAATTGGAGCAAGGTGGGCAGGTCCATTTTAAATTAGGGTACCTGTGTATTTTTCTCAGCCATATTCAGCTGAAGTAAGTACAATATTTAAGTAGAGAGTTGGCTTTCTGGGTTGTGGTTTTGGCCAATTAAGTACAATAACACAGCATGAGGTCCCAGGAGTTGAAAATGATTTTTTAATGTTGGATAGGAACTAATCTTTTTAAGGCAGGAACTAAGAATATGAGGGGAATTGGGGACAGTGCAAAGTTGGTCAGATCCCTGGATAGTGGGTCTGCGTGTAGTGAACGTTATCATACTTCGGCAGTCTGAAATGGGGGCAAAATCCCAACTGAGCTATGGTAAGACAGGAAGTGAGTTGGAAAGATAGGATATCATTATTGGAAATGTGTCCTTGAAGTTGAGCTTATAATGGGCATGAGGGGCTGAGGTGGGATAAACACATTCATTCAATGAAGGGGTTGTGTGATCCATCAGCTGGGGTGTTGGAAGGGTCATCTATTCATACAGTGAAATCCCTAGGGATGTTGACAAGAGGGAGTTTAGAGGGTGAAAAATGAATAAGGGACTAAAATCTCCAAAAGATGATCAGGACTCCCCTCTGGGGTCTGCATGTAACCATACACAGGAGGGGCAGTTATCACATGATGATGTGGGATTCAGAACTGGGGCTTTGAGGAGGGTAGGAGAAATGTTCCAGAATGTTTGGCAAGATGCATATCATCAGATTTTGATAAAAGCCATTTTAGTGGAGTGGTTTGGGGAAGAAAAAAAAACCCAATGGGGAAAGAATGAGAAGTGAGAAAGTGCAGACAATGAACATAGATTTCAAGCAATTTTGAAATGAAAAGGCAAAGAGAAACCAAGCCAAATACAGAAG
This sequence comes from Lutra lutra, assembly GCF_902655055.1. Lineage (NCBI taxonomy): Eukaryota > Metazoa > Chordata > Mammalia > Carnivora > Mustelidae > Lutra > Lutra lutra. The sequence goes on from NC_062282.1 coordinate 12,532,815, forward strand.
AAAACATGCACCAGGATTAAGAGAGGTGTCACGGAATGGGTGCCCTGAAAACCGTCTCAGTGGAGATCTGTGTATCGGTGGTTTCCTGGGAAGTTCTCTTGCAACAGTTCCTATATGGAGTGCTAGAAAACAGGATGGGCAGAGGGAGGTGTTGGATGGTGATGTAGCTACATGCACATCCTAAGCAGATTAAGGAGTTTTGAAGCTGGGATGGATCTTGAGAGATTTCAAAAGTAATCAGACCTGCACAACCTTCCTCCACAATCCTAGATCCGATAGCTTACTTGCCTGTGATTCCCGAGTCTGCCTTCCCACTCTTTCAAGGTAGTACCTCTTCTTACCCCCAGCCAAAGTCAGCCCTTCTTCTTGTGCTCAAAGTCCCAACTTTCTCCTGTTTCTATCCCATTATATACTCCCCTCTACTGGATTATTCCTCTCAATACACAAATATCACCTAACAGAGCCCGTCCAAACAAACAACACTTTTCTCAGGATGCTCCAACCTTCCCCCCCACCTACTCCACCAAAATGACTTCCTAGGGTGTATCATGAGCCCTTCCTGCCACATCCACAGTCTGCTCGTTGAATTTGAACCATTGTCAGCATTCGACATACCAGGCTACTTCTTCTGTCTGGAAGCATTTTTCTCTTACTTTTTGTAACAGCACACACTCTTGTATTTTCATCCCCCCTTGTTATTCACTCCTTCTCAATCTCCTTCGCCAGTTACTTCTCTTCCCATGAGACAGCTGAACGCTGACCTACATTAGGGGTCTGTCCTTAGCTTTCTACAATAACTACATTTTCTTCCTAAGTCCCCTCCTTTAGATGCATGGCATTAAATACTCTATATGCTTAAGCTTTCCAAAGAGATAGATCCAGTGATGTCCTCTCTCCTAACACCTAACTCATTAACTTAACGCTGCCTAACACCTCATTTGTGTCAAATTGTTCTTTCAAGTTTAATGTGTCCCAAACAATTCTCTGGATGTCAAACTCCACCTCTGGACAACCAGTCCTCAAGTGCCTCTCCTCCATCTTCCTAACCACTGCCCACCCTCTTCTCAAGAAAAAAAAAAAAAAAATCCTTTTTCATTTCCTCTTATTTAATGCAAGGCACAGTCAGGTGAGTTTTGTTGGCTCTATTTCCAAAATATACCTTGAATCCGACCATTTTTTTACCTTCTCCACTATTGTGCTAATCAAATTCAAAATTTTTTCACCTATTCTAAGGCCGAGGCATCTTAACAGGTCCCTGGTCTTTTAAGGGTTGGTCAGTTCCCTGCACTAAAACCTGCTGATCTGAAAAAAATACGTAGGATCAGATCAGTGCCCTACTTAAAACCTCCCTGTTCGGCATTACAATAAAATAAAGTTCAAAATTATTGTCATGCTCTTAAAGCCCTACACAGTTGGCCTTTTGCCCCTCTTCCAGCAAACCTGTAAAGTTTCCGTGTATTCACAACGTTCTGTCCATACTGGCTGCAATAGATTATTTTTCTTACTTCTTCAGTCTCTTGTCCTGTGACCTTGCAATGTGCACAAAAGAGGGCCAAGCAGCTCCCTCATGTTTTAGATTTACATTTGGCCCTGTCACCTTCTTTCGTTTGTGAAGCTTGCAAAGGTTTCAAGTGTGCTGGCAAAGTTTGGCCTGGCCTTTCCGAGTCCTGTGACCCACCATGAGAAGAGCATGTGCTAGATACCGTCACCCTTCTGGCCTGGACTCCTGAGGGACTTGTGGGGAAGGCTGAACCTGACCTGAATTCTGGCACCAACCCCAGCTCACCCATTAAAGTAGCCCCACTTTTGTCTGGGTGGTTCAGTCTGTTGGGCATCTAACTCTTGATTGCAAGACTCTGAGGTCTTGAGATCAAGTCCATGTCAAGGGTTGCTCTCAGTGGGGAGTTTGCTTGTCCCTCTCGCACTCTCCCTGCCTCACCCCTCTGCTTGCTCTCTCTCTGGCTCTCTCCGGCTCTCACTCTCTAAAAATAAAATAAATAAATAGTTATCAAAAATAAAGTAGCCCCACTTGATCTGCAGTCTTGTGAGCAAGACCATTAAGACATATGTTGGGTTTGGGGGATAATCTATTGCCTAACATTATCATAACAGTAGCCGTCTGATACACTGGCCCCTTCTTGGCCTCCGAATGTGTCAAGCTCATTCCAGTCTTAGGGACGTTATATCTGTTGTTTCCTTTTTCTGGAATATTCTTTCCCCAAATCTGCACACAGCTACATTCTTTTCATTGCTCAAGTCTCAGCAGAAATGTCCCATACACAGCACACATTCTCCAATCACTCTAGCCACTGTAACCGTTGCCACCAAAATGACCTCCTATACGCCCTTCATAACGTCTTTTCCAATCACACCCTAGGTGCTCAATGTCAGCCAGAAATGGGGTTAGTTGGCTTAATGCTGATAGCTCTTTGAGTTTTGCCAAGAAAAGTGACACATACATAGAAACTACTTATATCAGGGAATTGATTTACTGTTACCAGAGAATGAAGCCACTTGAAACAAATTGTAAGCTCTCTTAAAACTTCCTTTTCAGGAAAGTCACAGTGAGTTTCAGGAAAGTTTAATATTATCCGTAGTTGAGAGAGAAAATGTGCTCTAATATTCCATTGTTACTTTGCATCTTTTCTACTGGCGTGAGAGTTTGGCTTTAAATACAGATTAAGTCTTTTTTTTTTAAGATTTTTATTTATTTATTTGACAGAGAGAGAGAGAGAGATCACAAGTAGGTAGAGAGGCAGGCAGAGAGAGGGGGAAGCAGGCTCCCTGCTGAGCAGAGAGCCTGATGCAGGGCTCGATCCCAGGACCCTGAGATCCTGACCTGAGCTGAAAGCAGAGGCTTAACCCACTGAGCCACCCAGGCACCCCCAGATTAAGTCTTGATAAAGACAATGAAAATACTATTTGTTCATGTTGAGTAAATTTGTGTTATTTATACATACAATAGTATATTAGATATGATGGGAAATGAATAGAATAACACTTTAAGAGGCCAGTACAGTGGAAAATTTGCTGTTTTGTGGGTGTATATTTTAAAATTTCACATTTAAGTATTGATCTATCTTAATACAGTTCAACTATTACGAATGGAAATATTGTTATATCATCTGTTCTTTCTTCTTAAATGAACAAAATATGTATCCCTTAGGTATGCAGTTGGCTTTGAGTCACAGAAAAGCCAACTCACAGTGCCCTAAAGACAGTTTTTACACTTCTGTTATAGCGAGTTTGGAGGTAGGAAGTTGCTGGTGTTGTCCCAGTGGCTTTAGGTCTGCAGGACTCTTGGTGGCCATCATTGTAATTCTCTTTATATTTCCCTTAAGTTCATGAGATAGCTACTACAGTTTCAAAAAACAGTGGAGTTGAATGTGGGGAGAAGAGAGAGGAAATAGTGGCAATGCTATCTCTGAGTTTGATTTCAATAGCCAAATCTCTTCCAGGTGCTCCTTGTGAATTTTGCTTACATTTCCTTGGCCAGAATATTGCCATCTGGCCATTCTTAACTACTGGGGATTCTGGGAAAACAATATTTAACTTTTGATCTCGAGAGAGGAGGAAGGCAAGGGAGAAGGCAAGGGAAAATGTGTGCTGTGTGAGCCAGCCAACAGTCTTTGAAATGTAAGAGTTATGTGTATTTATTGTTAAATAGTAAAGTAGTATTTTCAGGGGCTATCAATGACTTAAGCTACATACATGGTCACCGATATTACTGCTCTCTCTCGCTCTCTCTCCCGCAGTGCAGGATCATTACTAGGGACATCAGACTAGCCAGAGACTACATTTCCCAAACTCCTTTGTACCCAGATGTGGCCATTGAGCTTGTTCTCATCAGTAGGTTTTGTGAAGATGTTATGTGATATGTTTTCCCACTTACTTTTTGTGCCTTCTGCCAGCGGCATGCGGATGGGGTGGTTAGTGGAGCTACAAGATGGGAGAAGCCAGATCCCTGAACTGCCATGTGAAGAATAATATCCAGTGTACTACTAAGTACTTAGAGTATTTTATGAGCTAAAAATAAATTTCTATTGTATTAAGCTGCGTCACTAAAATGTAGACGTTTATTTGTTACAGGTGCTAACGTTATGTTATCTAAGGCAATACCCCATGCTTACATCACCCCAGATTTTTCATTTGTGTTTTGTTTCTATTTTAATTCAGTTTTTCAATCTTCCCCCTAGAGATTTTTTCCCATTGCCCTCACTATAACTAGCCTTAACTTAGCAGTTTCTCAAATACATTGAGCAATACTCCTTAAGAATGTCTTGCTTCTAATTTGTTCTGTTCTAAGGAGCCAGATACTTAGGTATGTGAGGACTTTGAATGCTCTAATACTCTGAGCTAAGCACATGAACTTCATGATGCCAGATTGGGCTGTTGGGGGGGGTCTTGGGTGCTTTATCCCTTGATATGGGCTAGTTACCTGATAAAGGACCAGTACAAAGGGATATGGAATTACCTGTTGAATGTAGCATCAAGGGTGAAGTGCAATTGGCAGTGTGTGAATATTGTAATATTTTTAATTACAGCTACTGGCTATTTTGTTTTTCAGGGCTGGAAAGGGAACATTTGTAAGGAGATGGTTTTAAGAGTCCTGTAGAAAGTATCCATTCTATGAAGCTATCATTTACTTTATAATTATTAAAATATACAAATTAAATTTCTAAATTATCTAGCCATTCATCATTGTGGCTACGATGAAAATTCATGTTGCATAAAGAATATTTGTTTTGAAATCTAATTAAGTTTCACAGATGTCAGAAGATGTTGGTCTCTTGATTATATTAAACACATACTATCTCTGTTTGAAAGCTGGGCTTTGTCCAAGACTAGGGTATCATGTGATGGCATGAAACTGGTGGAAAGAAATGGTGAGACATAGTCTAGGGTCCTCAAGTAGATCTGGATTCCAACCCTGCTGTGCTTCAAAATAGGATTTATTCATTTTCTCTGAGCCTCAGTATCCCCACCCATAAAGTAGAGTCTAGAAGCACTGCCTGATTAAGTTGCGAGCATTAAGTGAGACACGAACACTTAATTCAAAACAGCACAGTGGCAATAATAAAGTTGGCCCATGTAGTTTTCCTTCTCCTCTAATTTTACAGATTAATTAGTAATATACTAAATGCTGTTGGCAGGGCGGGAGCATAATAAGGATTTATACCCTTGCTATCTGATATGAATATTTGCCTTACCAATAGTCCAACTTAATATTTTGATAACAAATCTATGCTAATGTAAAAGCAGTATCTTCTGTTTCAGATAACATACACTTAAACACAGGGCTACTCCAGAACTCAGTGGCCATCTTCCAATGTAACTGCAGTAACAGCATAGGCAAATCGAACATAAGCATATTCTGAAATGTGAAAACAGCTTAAGATAAGCAGGTAATTCTGATGTTTGAAGGCAACCTGGTGTGCCAAAGAGAAAAAATAAAGTTAATATACATGTGAATAAACTTGTGTTTGTTTCATTTTTTTCCTTTCACAAACTAGTATTTCTTATGATCATTTTTTCTTAAACGATGGAGTCCAGTTTTGAAAATTTCCCAAAATGGGTTTCATGGAAGAGTTCATTTTGTTTACAGCATTCCCAGGGAAGCGTGTGGTTAATGCCGTGCTCCTCTGCACACCTCACAGCCCACCGCCTGCTGAAGAAGAGAGGGGCTGTGATTGCTTCCTGGCATTTGGGCTTCATTAATGCAGCTTGGCAACCTGTCCATCACCAGTGCCAAGGGCAGGGGATTAACTTGAACCTCTGTGGCTCCACCCCAAAGAAAATGGGGGCTAAAGGTGTTATAAATCCAGCTCTCTTTTGAATTCAATATTCTAAAAATATACTACAAGGAAAGAACATTTTCCCACTACTCAGACTGTGGATACATTTGTAATAGTAGCCGAAAGGTCACTGAGTTAGCTACTGAGAAATAGAAATGAAGACATGACTATCAATGAAAACATAGGTTTTTCTACTTTTACATTTTTTTCCTTCTGCTATCCAGTTTACACTGGACAAAGTAAATGGGCTATTTAAAAGAGCAATTTGTTAATTCATTGACAGAGTCTGTTAATTCTAACAAACCAAAGTCCAAGGTTTTGGGTATGGATGATTTTCAGGTTCTTGGCCTCAATCACTCAATCCTGAGTTGACTCAGATGTAAATCTGATTAACACCAAGGAATCAGCTCTCAAGAAGACTTTTGCTCTCCCAGGTGAACATACATGTATGAAGAGAATGGGGTGGTGTAGTAAATGGTAGTACAGAAAGAATATGTAGAAATAGCTCTTCTGGCAAGAAAAGGGCTTCTTTTTTTTTTTTTTTTTTTTTTCAAATTGTACTTTTTATTTTGAGATAATTGTATTCTCTTGTACCTGTAGGAGATAATACAAATAGATCCCATTTATCCATTTAGGTGGCTTCCTCCAATGGCAACATCTTACAAAGCTATAGTAACAACCAGGATACTGACATGGATACAATGAAGATAGAGAACATTGTGTTCAGGAAAGTCCTTCATAACCATACCCACTTCCTTTTGGAGCCCACCTTAATCTGTTCACCCATGAATATGCTTTCCATGTCTGTCACTTAGTCATTTCAAATATTTGGGAAGTTTTTAGTCATTATTTCTTCAAGCAGATTTTAACTCTTCCCTCCTTTACATCTCCTTCTGAGGCTCTGATGATACAAATGTTAGCTCTTTTATCATAAATCCACGCATCCCAGTGGCTCTATCATTTTTTCAGTCTATTTTCTCCTTGTTCTTCACATGTGCTATTGTCCTGCCTTTCAATTCACTGATTCCCTCCTTGGTGTCTTCCATTCTGCTGGTCAGCGCACCCACTGAGCTTTCCTGTTTCAGTTTGGAAATTCCTATTTGGTTCTTTTTCATATTTTCCGTGCCTTTGCAGAGGCTTTCTGCTCTTTTCATTTATTAGAAGTGTTTTTGTAATTGTTCATTGAGTAATTTTTCTGTGACTGCTTTAAATTTTTGGCTAGATAATTCTAACATCTGTCATCTTGGTGTTGGCTTCTGTTGATTGCCTTTTTTCATTTGACATTTTCCTGGTTCTTGGTATGACAAGTGACTTTCCACTGAAACCTGGATATTTTCATACCATATTATGAGACGATGGGTCAAAATATAAAGCTAATATAGAATGTTAATATATAAAGTTAAAACCTTCTGTTTTAACTGTGCCACCTTGTAACTGCCAGGTGGAAGTAGAACTTTAGGTTTCCCACTCAACCCCTGTTGACACTGGATGCAAGGGGTCCCTCCTTACTGCGGGGGCTGTGAACATTTCTGACTCCCCAAGTGGTCTCCGCTTGGAAGAGTTGATGGAGTTGCCCTGTGACTTCTTGATGGAGTTGCCCTGTGACCACTTGATGGAGTTGCCCTGTGACTTCTAGATGATGCTGAAAGTCCTGACTCTTCTGCAGGACCCCTGCAGATACCTTCTAGCAAGGAGGAGGAGAGCACTTGCTTATTCCCTTAGTGACAAAGGCAGGTGGGTAATTGGGTCAGCCTGACCCTGGGGTTTCACTTGGCCAGGAAACCAATCACAACTCCTACAATTGACAAGCTCCCACTGGAAGCCCACAGTTGGAATTTAGGCGAAACTGTTTCCCAAAGGACTGGAACTGTGCATTCAGAAAAAGGTTGGAAGGCACTGGATGGAGAAAAAACAACAGTTGCTTAATATATTCTTACTGGTTTGGGGTAACTTAGAATGCTTACTTGGTTTTTTATCTTTTCAGTGATTACAGCCTCTTAAAAAAGGCAAAGAGAGAAAGCGGAATAACATACAAAGCTTTTTATCTCTTTGTTCATCATTCACTCAGTCTGCAAGTTTTTACTGAGTGATTACTTTGTGTTAGGAATTGTGCTAGATATTGGGAACACATTGGTGAAAACTATACCATCCTTTTCCTTATAAATATATAAATCTGTATTGAAATTTAGTGGGTTAGGTTTGGCAGCTGGGTAAAAAGACTGGTAATTTTGGTTAAAATCATATATTTGTACAATATCTTATTTAAAAAATATATATACGTGTGAATACAGCTTTATTTTTAGCAGGAACAGTGCTTTTCCTTCTTTTTGTTAAACATGTTTCCCCCCAAGCTTTTACAGTGACTATGATAACATGTATTTCTATTTTATAATCAGAAGTATGTTAAAAATCATGTAGTTTTTTTCCCCCTCTATTTTTAAAAATTTTTTTAAATTTTTTAAAAGATTTTAGTTATTTATTGGACAGACAGAGATCACAAGTAGGCAGAGAGGCAGACAGAGAGAGGGAAGCAGACTCCCTGCCGAGTAGAGAGCCCGATGCAGAACTCAATCCTAGGACCCTGAGATCATGACCTGAGCCTGAGATCATGACCTGAGCCGAAGGCAGTGGCTTAACCCACTGAGCTACCCAGGTGCCCCATCCCCCCTCTATTTTGTTTTAAAGTGTAACTTTTTAAACAGGATCATCTCTGTTCCTCTTTCTAGTAGACAATGAGCCTTGACAATATGTAGAGACTTTAATTTCAATGTTGATGAATATTGTTAGTCATTATAACTTACTTTTCACTGTTAGCTTTATTCTGATATTAAAGACCTTGGGAGGCAAGCCAACCAAAAAGGGGTGACAGTGACTCCAAGATGAACAACGGTCAAGAGATGCCATGGCCCTCCTCTATGAGGAGGAGAGGATCTAAGAACCTGAATCCACCTGTTGTTTACAACCTGGGTAACTCCAGATGTTTAAACTGTTTGAACCTCAGTTTCTTCTCCTGTTTCCTGACTTGCAGACCTCAAAAGAGGGACTGAGAGCATCAGGAAGACAACAGCGTATTAAAAAAAAAAGCAAGTTATCAGCTCTGCAGCAAATATCAAGATGAACGTCCAATGTTCAACTATTTTTTGGTGGTTTTATGTTCAGTTATGCCTCCAAAATGATCAGACTCAGGGTAGTTCCTAAATGATGGTGGAAAATCACAAAGACCAGATGAGCAGAAACCTGCTTTGGATGAAGATAATGTAGATGTCGGCTTGTTTCTAGATTGAATTTGCGCTTTCAGGTGGAGTCTCTGAAAATGCATTTAACTCTTCCAAATTTTTAACAGCCCTTTCTTACTTAGGGCCCATGATGCAAGGATTTTTGTTTCTTTGTTTTTTGTTTTAAAAGGTTTTTTTAAAAAGTAATGTCTATATACAACAAGGGGCTCAAACTTACAATCCACAGATCAAGAGTCACATGCTCTACAGACTAAGCCAGCCAGGCACCTCCACAAGTTTTTAATTTAACTCAAGGTTATATGGGAAGCACATACTATCAGCCAGGCAGTATGCTAGATTCTATATATTAAAGGTTGAATTAAAATGCAGCCCTTAATCTCTTGGGACTAGGGCAATTTAAATGTTATCAGAACAACACAAAACTACTTAAACCTGTCCTTGAAAATAAGTGAATTTGTGATATTTTTGTCAATACATGCTATCTTCTGAACAATATGAATTTTGAAATATGCTTTATCTTATCTTTAAGAAAGAATTTTTTTCCAAATATAAGGAAATTACCCAACTAGAACCCCAATTTCTGCATGTGGTTGATAATCCTTTAAAAAATAGGTAATTACAAAAATTCCGGATCTCCGTGAAGTTATTACAGACGCTTATTATATATTATACATATATATGTATAATAATGTAAGTTTAATTTAATTTAAAACATCTAACACCTACAAGGAGAAACTGGGCTGTGTTTGTCTCGCTACAAAGAAATTTGTGCCGTGAAGGCCGGGGTCTTCACAAAGATGCAATGTTATTAAATTCTAGGTATTTCCATGGAAAGGGAATAAAACATTAAGAAGAATTTCCTTTTTCTATTTACTGGAGGGAACACCAAAGGGCCATTTTAAGGCTCTAGAAGTGCCATATAAATCTCCAAAAGAGCTTGTGATGTATTAAACAAAGGATAACGCTAACCACGAGGAAAAAAAAAAAAATCATAGAAACTTCCTGGCTCTGAAGGTCTTGAAAGTTCTGAGCCAGGAAACCTTCCGCACCGGGGGCGGGGAATGTCTTTGGCTCTCCAGTGACTCCCTGCTAAGTTCCCCTCAAGTTTTCCCTCTCTCTCTCCTCCTTTCCCCGCCTCAGTCCCCGAAAGTGGGAGCCACAGGAGAATGCCAGCATACATACCTGACTTAGAATCAGACTCCGAAGCCTGCTTATTTTAAAGGCCCCCACACTCAAAAGAGGCCGTGTTTGCAAGCAAACCCAAGGGACTGCAAACGACGCCTGGAAGCTCATCTTACAAGTTGGGGGCCAAGCCTGCAAAAGAACAATAGTCAAGCAGAGCCAGGAGCACGTTCCTTCGCTCAAAGCGGTTCTGCGGGGGCGCGAGGGCCTGCGCCTCGGCGGGGGCCGGGGGCCGGGAGCCGGAGCCCCGAAAAGGCGCGCTGCCCCTTTAAAAGGCCGCGCATCTCCGGGCCGGCCTTCCTCCCCCGGGCTCCAGCTGTGATTGACGCTGGGCGGCGAGAGGAGGCGCCTGGCGCTAACAAAAGTGCGGCCCGCGGGCGAGCTGCGTCGGGCCGCGAGTCTCCGCTCGCTCGGGGCACCCGCAACAAGTGGCCGCCGCGCCCTCCCCGGGGAAGCCGCGGGCGCGCAGGGGCGTCGAGAGGAGGCGGCCGAGCGGGGGAGCCCCGGCCGCCCGCGCGGCTCAGCCCCACCGCAGAGGGATCCGGGCGGGCGGATGGGGACCCGGCGGCGGCGGCGCGGCGAGCCTCTGGGCGGCCCCGGGGCGCGGGCTCTCCGCCGCGCTGCGCCCGCCGGCCCCGAACGCGGATTCTAAGAGCGGCGGCTGCCCCCGGCCCCACCCGGAGCCATCGGGGGTGCCAGGCGGGGACCGAGCGCCCCCTCCCAGCGGAGTGCAGGGGCCGTCCCCGGTCGGAGCCCGGCCCCGGAGCGTGGGGTATGCGCAGCTAACGGTCCCGTCGGGCGGGCTTTCCTCCGGTGGAGCGCGCAGGCGGTGCGCCCCAGCTATGGAGTGTCCGGGGAGACGGCGGGCATGACGGCGGCAGGATGGGCGCGAACAATGGCAAACAGTACGGCAGTGAGGGTGAGTGGGCCACCCGTCCTCAGACTCCCGGATCGTGCCCCCCTCCCCTCCCCCCGCCCTCTCGTCTGGGAAGGAAGGTTCTCGCACGCTACCGTGGCGCACCCCCGTTTGGCACCGTGTCCGGGCCGTCACCCTCCCCTGTGGCACTGAGTGTCGAGGCGCCCCGAGGATGCTTTTCCACCGTGGGGGTCTCATTAAGCAAGTTGCCAGGTTGTCCTTGGGACGGCTCTATGTTGCATTTCTGCCGTATTTCTGAGCACATGTGCCTCAACTTTCCTTCCTTAAGCATCTGGGGTTTAGGATGATGGTTTGGCAGATGGCGGAAGACGTTTTTGAAAAATAACGCTGCGAAAACTTTCCCAGGCCTTTGTGCTCCAGTCCCCTGGATTCTCCTGTAGCAGGAACGACTTCTGGAAGAAGAAGTTAAGTTTCCATTCTCTGCTCAGTGCCCCTGAGCTGACAGCTTCGTGAAACACCACCTATGGGCCTCGCGAGGCGAGGAGTGGCCCAGGGCTTTGTCTGGGCTCTCTCGGGGCTCAAGACGGGCAAAGGACCATCTGTTACGTGGGGCTGGAAATTGCACAGAAATATTGCCTGTCAAGTGGGAACTTGGAAGTTGGGGGAACTTTAAACTCCACCTACTCCTAAAAGGAAGATGGATGTGTGGGTTGGCTTCTCCCTCGCTCCTCCTCCTCTTTGCATAAAACCGCAGTATTGTAACCCAGCTGATTAACAGCCTGCCCCGGGTTTGCGTCCTGCAGTTTGCGTCCTGCAAGGGCTCTTTCCGCGGTTCAAAAGTTAGGAAGGTTTGTCTTTCGTGAACTTGACTGGAGGGGAGTGGAAGAGACCGGGTTGCTTTTATAAGCCCGCCCCCAAGGGACAGGCGGTTACAAACGGGGTCCAGAGCCTGCAGACTGGTAGGAATGCAGAATGGCTATTCAGCGTGTGGCGTTAGGGAAACTCCTATCGTCCTGTTCAGAACTTTGAGGTGTGGCCACAGAACGTGGATGTCTCCCTGCGTTTGTGTCTGTGTTCGTTCTCAGCAGCTTGGTGAGATAACAGCAGAAACAGACCCTAGAAAACCATATCCTCAAGAACCTTTTGTTTAAATCGTTCTTTTCCAGATCACTATGTTTTGAATTCCATATATACTCCTTATTCTGGGCAGTTTCATAGGACAGTTCTTCTTCTTCTTCTTCTTCTTCTTCTTCTTCTTCTTCTTCTTCTTCTTCTTCTTTTAAACAATTTCATTGTTAAAAAAAGTTAAATGGTTGTCTTTTTAGATAGGGCATGTGAAAATATGCCGACAAAGATTATTGCGGAAAACTTCTCAATGTTTTAAAAATTTGTGGAAAACTGAAAGACTAAGCCTTTTACTCTGAATATTAAAAAGCTTGCAGGGAGTAAAGTGTGTGCCTGTCAATTGTAGGTATGCATATATTGTGATATTTGAATACCGTCAGGGTTGGGGGGAGGGACGCCCCAAGAGGTAAATGGAGTCAGGGCTCTGCGTTTCCTGAATAAAACCCCTCCAACACTCCTCCTAATCCTCTGCAACTTGTTCTTATATCCCAGCGTTCTGGTATTGTACAGTGTGTGGTGTATGACGACTTCCTGTCTGAACAGCAGAGTTTTCAACCCTTGGGAGAGAAAAAGAGAGACAGAGAACTAATGATCTCCAGCTGTTATCCGTAAATGCTACCTCTGCATTTTCACTTCAGCTGAAGTGAAATTTTACTGGGATCAGATTTAGATACACTGTGGAACTTTTTATAGGGAAAACCTCTTGGGCTCAGCTGATTCAAGGGAACCAATAGGAAGCTTTGGGTGGTAACTGAGGTTCGGCTGGAGGGAAACATTGTGCTTAGTGTTCAACTCTCTTCAAATGCTTGGAGATTCCTCTGTGATCAGCAAGGAAAAAATACAGAAGTAGAAGTGACATGAACTTTTAATAAAATCTTTTCTCCCTCCCCCCTACTTTAGTTACATTGGCCTTCTAAGTAGGGTTATAACATGTGTACAGTTGACCTTTGAACAGTGTGGTGTTTCATTGCTCCTGTGCAGTTGAAACTTAGTGTAACCTTTGATGCCCCCCAGCTATTGGCCAGAAGCCTTACTGATAGCACAGTTGATTCACGTGTATTTTGTATGTGTCATATGCTGTACTTGCAATAAAGTAAGCTAGAGAAAAGAAAATGTTATTAAAATCCTAAGGAAAATACGCTTAAATTCTATATTGTATTTACTAAAAAAACTTGCATGTAAGTGAACCTACACAGTTCAAACCTGGTTTGCTCAAGGGTCAGCTTCCTTACAGAGTGTTACTGGATGGTCAAATATATGCAGGTAAGCCTGTTGGAATTCAATGTGTCAGTGCTATCTTAAAATGTCATATTTCAAAGAACGTGAAATCAACCCTCCGACATAGTATCTTTATTAAGAAGACTGAGAATTGGGGCGCCTGGGTGGCTCAGTGCGTTAAGCCGCTGCCTTCGGCTCAGGTCATGATCCCAGGTCCTGGGTTCGGGCCCCACATCGGGCTTTCTGCTCAGCAGGGAGCCTGCTTCCTCCTCTCTCTCTGCCTGCCTCTCTGCCTACTTGTGATTTCTCTCTGTCAAATAAATAAATAAAATCTAAAAAAAAAAAAGACTGAGAATTAAGACAGTTTTAGTAGATTTAGTACAATTTAGGCATGGTTTGAAATTAAGATTTATTTCAAAGATTTGTTTCCAACCATACCTCAGCTGTACTAAAAGAGGGAAATTATTAGTGGATGCATATCCACCGAATGCAGTGAGCGGCCACTCAACTCTAAAACCTAGGGGTTTGTGTAGACTTTGACGGTCGACTCTTTAAGTATATTTTAGAGTTGACTCCACTGTGTAAATGCAAACCACTTTAATTTTACAAATGGTGCCGAACTATTGGAATGTTTAAAACTTGAGTATTTCATATGGAAACTTACCTTCTCTTGCTCCTCGAAAACTCCTTTTTCATTAAAACAACAAAAATTCTTCCTGAGGCTTCCCATGGCAGGTACAACAAGGGGAGAGAATTCCTATTCTGTGTAGTCGAAGGAACAGCAACATCAGCGTTGCCTTGGAGCTTGTTAAAAATGCAGAATCTTAGGTTCTTCCTAGAAATTTGGGGACGTTCTTGTATTGAGTAGAGACCATTAATTTGGATGTCTGTAAGTTTGAGTCCAGCTTTGATTTAGCTACTGTGACCTTGCTCAATTCTCCTGAAATCAAGAAACCCCTGAAGTCTTTCTTCTCTAGAGAGAAGAGAGGAATTCTTTATTGACGTTATCTATCAAGAGCTCATTCTTGAGCACACAGACATTCATTTTATTTAGCTCTTATAATGCCTTAATGGACCACTTAACAGAGAGTAGCCTTGGAAGGTCTGTTACAATAAATAGGGAAGTTAAGACTGTTATTGCCATGAAATCCATAAGAGCCCCTCCCCCACTTGTCATCCCCTTTTCCCTCCTCTCTCTCCTCCTCACTTACTCCCCATTCCTCTCCTAATTGAACCAGTCTTGAAATCCCTGCTTTTTTTCCTTAAATTCTAGGTATGGGTAAATAATGGGTGTTTCCAAAGTGTTTTGTTTTCCCAAATACTTAGTGACTATTCAGGTTAATGGTTTAATTTGTAGCCTGAGCCCCTACACACACTTGGACTTTGCCCCAGGAAAAAGTTACCATACCATTCCCAATCTTTAGATTTCTAGAAACATAAATGAATATCTAAATGATTAGTATGTTCTGGTAAATCCCTTTATGGAGGTCTATGTTTTTCTCTTTATCTTCCATCAGGTATAACTTTCAGCCTGTGTGTAGAAACCTGGAGAATGAGTTGGAGTGCAGCAAAGCCATTATAACCATTAGCTTTGACTCCAGTTAAGCCAAAAAAAAAAAAAAAAAAAGAAAAAAAATTCATTCAAGTAGGAAGAGGCAGGCTGCTTTCCTTGCCTTTTAAGGTGTCTGAGCCTCCCCCTCACTTACTCAGTGGTTACATTGTTAACTCTACTCCAGCAGGAGGGGGGGGCAGTAATACACAGTTAACAACTCCTTTGCAAATTCCTGGGTGTTGTTGGATTGGAGCGATGAGGCCATAGTGATGGGGTTTGACCCTTGGTGGTTCTGCTGCTCTGTTAACTGCCCGGGGCCCCTTTTCACCATGTCAGATCTGTGCTGTCGGATGCGAGGAGAGCCAGTTGCCAGAATGCTAAGTCATCACTCCTCCGTCACCACCTTGGGAAACATATCTTGGAATAATAATAATAATGGCGGCTAATGTTTATCAAAAGCTTACTGTGTCCAAGCATTATTCTAAGCCATTGACATACACTGACTCATGCAATCCTCATGACAGTTCTAAAGGCAGGCCCTCCTGAGGTCCTCATTTTACCAGTAGGGAAACACAGCTGCAGGGAGAATGAGACTCTCTCCTGGTCCTACAGCTAGGACAGGTGGAATTGGGACTCAGGGCCAAGTATATCTAAGCCCAGAGAATTTACTTCTTCAACTAATATACACTGACTTCTTATTTCTTACTCTGTGCCAGAAACTCTTCTGGACAGTTGGGATGCATCAGTGGACAGATTAAGATCCTGTTGCTTGTCAGTCTTTTGTATGTGTGTGTGTGTGTGTGTGTGTGTGTGTTGGGATGGAGGGAAAGTGGTACAATTAACAAATGTGCATAAACACAGACAGTAATTCAATAAACTATGTGATACATTCTAAGGGGCTAATGTCTGAATAAAAAAAAAAAATCATCAGATGATTGGGAACTGGGAAGAACAGGCTGTTGCAATTTTAGTTAGAATAGTCGCCATTGGCCCTGTTGAAAAGCTGGCATTTAGAGCAGGACTTAAAGGAAGTGGAAGACTGATCCTTGAGGATGAGGTTGCATGTTGCCTGTTATTTGGAACCGCCGTGTTATACCAAGGGAACTACTCTGCGTTGGGGAGCCTAAGTCCTTATTTGATGGAAGTATCACATCACTAGTCTTCTAACCATAGCTACTGTGGAACAGAGTCAGTTTTGGTCACAGCACATTTTTTGTTTTATTTTTTTTTCTTTTTTGCCTAGAGTCTTTGTAAATGTCTTTTATCTAATTATATCAGATATTTTGTGACTGCTTTTGGGTGGAGGAAGCCTAGGACCTTCTCCTCTTGCTGCGACCATGGAATATTGCCTGACTCACTGGGTACGTAGACATCTCTCCAAAGATCTCCATAATTCTTAGATAGAAGTAGGTCTTCATTTTTTGCCTCCAGTTAATAATTTCATTCTGATGAAAATCAGAAGGTAAACCATACTGATTGCACTATTTGTTCAAATCGAAACATTAATGCAGCTAATGAGGCCATCTTTCTTCTGACAATAAGAAGATATTCTTAGAGATTTGGGGTATCTTTTGCATGTTTAAAGTGGGAAAGCAAAGAGAGGGAACTTTTCTTTTCCCTTGGGATCAAGTCACACTAAAATGAATTCTGGGTTGATTTTGAGTAGTTAATAATAATTTAGCCCTTAGACTTTATCTAGAAGCTGTCCAGATAAACTTCTCTTGGCTGTTTAACTGGTGGGACATTGTAGATATCATGCATTTTAAGGTGATGTTAGGTATGTATTAGAATATGTGACATAATCTTGAATAAAATCTAGAATGATTATGTTCTCTGAATAATGAAGAAGGGGATAAATGAAGTCGAGAGACTTAATCTATTAAAAATAGTATTTGAAGCTCTGTCGTGGTGAAAATTAATTGCAAAGTGCTAAGCAGAGACCAATGTGTGTAAGTTACTAGACGGTTGATTTGACCACATCTGAGGAAGACCCTCATGGTTAGAGTGACCACATCTGGGATAGGCTTTCTAGTGAGCCTGTGAGTCCTCAGATATGGGAACGATGTGATCACAGTAAATGATGATATGTTAGAGATTTCTGCATTGAGTAAGGGGTATATTTTAGGACTCTACACCAAGTTCCCTAGCAAATATTCTGTCACAAGATGGGATTGGGAGGGAGACAAACCATAAGAGACTCTTAATCTCACAAAACAAACTGAGGGTTGCTGGGGGTGGGGGGAGTGGGTGGTTGGATTATGGACGTTGGGGAGGGTATGTGCTATGGTGAGTGCTGTGGCGTGTGTAAACCTGGCGATTCACAGACCTGTACCCCTGGGGCTAATAATACATTCTATGTTAATAAAAAAATTCTGTCATGTGAAGTTATCTTTGATGAAGTGTTATTGTTTGGTTCCACACCTAACTCATTTTACTACTTTGCACTCCCCCCCCCCCAATACGCTCTGTCATTTTCAGTGTTAAAAGATATTCCCCCACCTTGCCTGGGGGAATTAATTCTCTTTTTCTCCCTTGGTATCTGTCTGTTGTATGTATGTACTTCTGTCTATTTGATTTATTTAGGTGTTAACTGGAAAAATCCGGGACGTCTGGGAGGCTCAGTTGGTTAAGGGTCTGATTCTTGATTTCAGCTCAGGTCATGATCTCGGGGTCCTGGGACCCAGCCTAGTCTTGAGCTTCGTGCTCAGCATTGAGTCTGCTTGAGGTTCTCTCTCTCTGCCTCTCCCTTTTGTTCCTCCTGCTCCTGCTCTCTCTCAGATAAATCTTTTAAAAAAAGAGGAAAATCTATTGATTTTGTTTATTTTCCTGCCCTCTGTGAACATAAACTCCAGCACCAAAAATTGGGTTCGATAAATGCTTGTCCTTATTTCCAGTGTCACGAAGGCCACTGATATAGCATCTACTGTCACTTTTATTATTACCCTTAAACATGCAGATCTGCTGAACTTGAAGCGAGCCCCTTAATTGTGTTGATGCTGAATGCCTTGAGTAAATGTTTTAACCTCGAGTATAAGACTTTTAACTGGTATTATTGGTTAGTGGTATTTGATCAGAATCTGCAAATTGACTAGAACCACACACAGAGAGCCATCCGCCTAGGAAGCTCTGATACACTTTTGTTCCACACCATGTTTACTGCGAGTGAGAGTGAACAGCAGGTCTTCTGTCCAGTATTGGAGTCTGTATCAGCTGAACTTTTCCAGAATGTAGCTGTTTTTGTTTGTTTGATTGTTGTTTTGGTTCTAGTTAAAGAAATTCAGAACTCTTCTCCCACCTACTCTTTGCGTTAAATCTCCAGACAGAATAGATTTGCCCTAAGGAAGTTCAGTATCTGAGAAGCGAGGCAGGGAGACAGATCCTTCTAGAACAGGGTGGGGAGAAGTCCTGATTCACAGGAA
The DNA here is from genome assembly GCF_902655055.1 of Lutra lutra. NCBI lineage: Eukaryota > Metazoa > Chordata > Mammalia > Carnivora > Mustelidae > Lutra > Lutra lutra. Next base: position 12,551,219 of record NC_062282.1, read on the forward strand.
GACCCTAGTTCTCCAGTGTGGATGTAAGTGGTGAGGGGAAGTGTGACCAAGCATAGAGTTACTCTCTAAATAATGACAGCTCTGAACAGCATCTGCACTTCCCAAAATATCTAAAGGATGTTTCGAAAACAACAGCAACAAACAGGTGTGTCGATGAGCAGTAGCTTAGACCGTTGGGAGAAGCTAAATGTTTTGTTAAGAGACTTTCCCTAGGCGTTCCCGAAAATCCTCAGGTTCTGTTTCCCATGTGGTTTATCTCATGGAAAGTGATTCCTGTGTGTTCTGTGAGTGAGGACCTCGGCATGATTCGGAGAAAGGGCAGGAGTGTCTGACCAGCCTGGGTCCCTCCCCGGTGTGCTCACCGCAACAGAGAGGAGAATGGAAACCTTTGGATAGAAGCTCTTAAAATGTGCTAGCTCTTAGCCCAAAGACAGGCAACTGTAAAACTTCTGACATAAATAATCGTTAACCATCTCTGCATTTTCCTCGGTAATGAAATATAAACACATGGTCAACATTTTCCCCGTTCCATGGTTGAAGAACTGTAGACTGTTTCTGGAGCCGTAAATCTCTATTAGGCTGTGCATTAGATGTGCTCATTCTATCAATTCCTATTTAAATTTGAAACCAGTAACAAAATGAAAAACAGTTGTTAACACTGCATGAACTCATAATTGTAACGTTAGAAGCCTTGAGCAATGTGTAGAAATGTTATTAAAACATTTTTTGTTTGCTACCCTTTCTGCGGTAAATTCCTTTGCAGCATTTTTCAAGCAGATGTACCCATGGAAAGTGAATCAAAATTTCTAGAGAAAAATTTCAGGAATTTTTCTTGTCCTTGTGGATTGACCTTCTGGCTACAAGTAACCCATTTCTTGGCAAGGTGGAGAAGTCAGGAAAAGGCTACTTCTATGTGCCGTGGAACCTGCTGGCCCAGTTGAGTATTTGGGTCAAATCGTGTTAGCATCTAAGTTAAATCCAAGACGAAGGGCAGGTCTGACACGTTCCAACTGTCAGAAGTATCTCAGAGCCCAGGAAGGAGGAGCAGGTAGGAGACTGAACATGAAGGAGAGAAAGGAACCCAAGTACAAGGAGAGGGGAAAAGAACAAATTCAGAGAGAATGGAATTTAGGGTATTGATTGCCTCATAATGTAAAGAACAGGGCCAGTGGTCCACTCAACTCTGTTTTCTTAAAAATGTTTTGGTTCGTGGAACAATAATGATTATTCATAGATATGAATACTGCTAAGTTTTATTGTATTTTTGGTCATCTAATAATTAATAATTGTTGAGCACTCACTAGGTGCACCTTCCCCCTCTGAGCACTTTACACATACTCGTTCTTATAGTTCATGACAGCCAGACAGGTGGGTGATGATGAGCCCATTTTACAGCTGCGAACAGGGAAGCCCAGGGCTCACAGCTAGTGAGTGGCCCGGTGATGCCTGCAGTCTCTTGGTGGCACTGGAGTCCGTGCCCTTCCAGCATGCCCATGACCTCCTCCTCCCTGGACATCGCAGGTGCAGCCAAAATTTTTCCAGTCTTTGTTTCTTTGTGTACCTTAAAGAATTGCTGTGGCCAGGAAGCATCCCCTAAAAACAGACAGTGACAGTTTTACAGACTAGAAGATGGACAATGAAAGATGTTTTTGAAGGAAACTCTCAACCCATTTTACCTGGCTCCCCTGCGGCCAGATTACCAGCTCATGAGGTGGCAATCTGCTGACAACCTGGCTGGCTAACTAGGGGGCTAACTAGGGTCTCTAATGACTTCAGCATGTGAACTAATTAGCATACTGTTTAGAGTCTGCGGAGCGTAAAGTAGAGCCAAAATGCTGTTCTCCAGAGCCATGTGTCCTTTCCTTTAGTCTTTGTCCTGGGATAGCCCCCACCTGGGATAGCCTCACACCAGCTCACACACAAAAGCTAATGCAGGACTAAGAAAGGTACCCACATTTTCTTTCCTCCTCAATAGTTTATGCATTATATCTTATATTTCCTCTGGTTTCAAAACCATGGATTTGAAACTGCTGTTAATACAGGGAATTATTCCAATAAGTATTGGAGAATTTGCCCTTCTCTTTTGCCAGTTTCTGGGAGACTTCTCCATAAGTGTATCTATGAAATTGCTTTGGAAACTATGAAGCATTTCAGACATTAATCTTATTTATCATCACAGGGACTATGGGAGAGGTGTCTGTCATTATCCCCAGTTTATAGGTGAGGAAACTGAGGCCTTGGCAGAGTGAGTTGCCTTGATTTTACAATGAAGATCAGGTGAGGTCGTCTTGATTCTAAATTTAGTACACTTTGGATGATACAGTCATTCACTCTTAAGTGCTACAGGAAGCAATAGAATCATGCTGGAGGGTTATCACAGACATTCTTGATACTATTTTAAATTGCTTGCACCCCAGGATGAAAACGGGGATCTGTAAGCATCCATCCTTTAATCTCTTTTGCAGCAGAGAAGCCTAGCTCCCTAGTGGTCATCTCCAGCCATGGTGCCTGCGGGTACAGCCTCCTGGTGATAAGACGATCATAATGAGAATGCACAGAGTGAACTATTGGATACATGTTTGGGATGAGATGACATTATTGGTTAGAGAGCACTTGCTAGTTGATAAAACTCAGCTGGGGCTTTGAGGGGCATTTACTTCCTCCGAAAACCTCTGCAGGGGATGCTTTAGAGAAAGTTATATCACTGCCTGAGAGATCAGAGAATCACCTCTTAAACTGGGGTTTCCTGATTCCCTTCCATCTTCTTCGTCCTTTGCTGTCGAATAACCACATTTCCCAGAGGCCTTTGGAAGTGCTGAGGGCCTGGGGCAGGTCTTTTAGGATGAGTGAATAGTGACTCAAGGAGGTTCTGTCATTGTGATAGAAATTCACCTTGTTCATTTAGTTTTTAATTGCTTTACTTTCTGATCACTGTCTTCTAGTTGAATCGCAGTTTTTTCCTAGTTCCTGTTCTTTTGTATGTTTTCGTTGTTCACCTTGCATGGGCTTACCCTGATGTGACTGTAACCTGCTCATAGAGTAGGTTCTCAATACGTTTTCTTGTTAAATAATGAAACGAGCATGAATCTTTAGCCATGGTCTTTGAGGGATCTAAGAAAAGCTTATGAAAACTCTATCATATTTCCAGCAAGTATTTCTTAGACTTGGACATTTTAACTCTAAAAAAAAAAGTTTTTCCAGACACATGCTTTCTTCTGAGGATAGTCTAACTTGGCCCTTTATTTTTGACAATGGAGTTCCATCTTCTTATGGATGAAAATAGTTTAACTTGTGTATTTAAGGAGTGATGAGATGGGTATTTTTTAGTGTTGCTGAAGATAATTGTTGAAGACTTTTCAAGCTCACTGCCTTACAGTATCGTCATCTTAACTATTTTTCAATGATTAGTATTGAGTTGAACAGGACTGAAGAGTATATTTTCCTTCAGTATATTTCAGTATTTAGTGAAGAGTGTATTGTTTGGTAATATATGCTTAACCTGACTTGGAAATTGATTTTAGATGACAACTGAAGCAAATTATTAACCTAGAAAGCATTTTTAAAATTTGATCTTTCAGCTAATAAACCATTCCTTTGGTTCTGTGTTCTCTGGATTAAGTGCTCATAGGGCTGTGACTCTTTTAAAAATCTTATATTGATCTACTTCATGCTGAGTAGATGTGTCTCTATTTTGTGTCTCTTTTTCTCCTTTATTATACAAAATGTAAAGTTCATTATGTGTGTCTGTTGTGATTGGAATAGTTTCTAGATCTTCTGCTTCTGGCTTCCCCCACAAAGTAAAATCAGAAGTAAAATAATAATCAATTTGAGAAAAAAAATTACTGAGGTGTGTGTGATGTATGGGTATGTGCATGTACTTGAAACCATATTTAAATAATTCTTTTCTATAAATTTAGCCAAATCTATTCCTCTTCACACCTGTTTTTTTTTTTCTCTAAGTGGAAAGAAATATATATCCTTTAAGGAATTTAAGAAACATAATTAAAATTAAAATGTCATTTGTTTCTTTACTGTTATGGTGTGTTAGAGGAACGGCTTCCAACTAAAGGTCACCAGAAGAATCAAGCCAAAGAGGAAGCAAACAGTCCAACACATAACCTTCATAGGCAACATTCATATGCTCATTTTTGTCTTTTTTTTTTTAATTTAATTTTTTATTTTTAAGATCAATAGCTACTCCGTTGGTTGGAAGGATTTGTGTTGCCCCATTTGGACAGTGTACATTGTGTAGCCTAGTATGAAAGTGACTTTCAAAACATGACATTTCTGTCCTGAACATCTTACTCTCCACATTTTATTTTATATCCACTCTGCTTATTTAATTATATTTTAATAATTTTCTCTATCTTCCATCTCTCTTGAAAGACCTCTCCTGTTGATTATCCTGTGAGCTTGTTTTGAGATACAGTGTCTCCTTGGGGAGTCTTTCTCCACATCTAAAGCCGTAACAACATGAACTAAGCAATAAAAAGCCAATTCCCTCCCCTCGGTTGTACTTCAAATAGTCATTTCTTTGATACAGGCTAATAAAAACAGGAAAAGGATCATTTTTAAATGCTTGGGTTAGGGTTGCTTTACTTGCAATAAGGAAAATTGCCTCACAAGGGGGAGTGTGGCTAATAAAGATAGAACTAACTGAGTAATTGTATTCAGTCTAATGCTGGAATCCCCAGGCTGTTGCCTGCAAATCTCATTTCATCTTGGGATTGCTGTGTGTCCACTGTGGTGTGTAGATTTCAGTTTGCCGCTGCTACCGATCATCTCTGCACAGTTATGGAAGATGAATTTCAGATGCTACTGGAGATTTTTGGTTTGGGTGGGTTCTTTTTTCCTTAGTGATGTTTGTAAGGTCACCAAAGGGCTTTGGATGTTGACCAAGAATGAAGTATGGAATACGGTCGTGGCTACTGTAGCGGTGGCAGTGACCGTCGTGATCCTTACAAAGAGATGGCGGCACGAAGACATGAAACTGCTTTGCCAAAGTCATGCAGATAGCAAGGTTTTAGGACCCTGACATTGATTTTCTTAGTCCAAGCTGTTTCTTTTCCATCCCTTTCTTTCCTCCTCATCGTGCTTCACACCCTGTTCTTCTGACTTTAAGACAATTCGAGGTGGATGTTCTTTCTGCTTGACCTTCCTGTCCTGTGGCCCCTTCAAGGAGGACCCTCTCAGACCTTCAGCTCACAGGTCCTTGGCACAGATGACTCATAGCCCACTGCCTCTCTAGAAATTATTCTCACCTAAGCCAAAGGGGCAGCCCTCATTGCATGACTAACCGAGGCAGGGATGCCATCTGGGACAACTCAGGAAGGCCCTCCGGGGTCGGAGGTCCCTGGACTTGACCGAGACTGGTGTAGCTCCATCACAGACCAACATCTGTCCATCCAATCTGCCTTCTCCTTTGCCTTTCCAAAGTGTGATCCTGAGGGTAATTCCCGAGAAACTGCCCCTAAACTCATCACAGAGACTGTTTGCCAGGGGACTCAGCATAAGAAAAATGGAGCAGTTGGAATGGGATTCTATTCTGGCAGTGCCGGGAGATGGCACTGCCGGGAGAATCATCTTCCTGGGAATCCTGGCGGTCCTTATAGGGGAGCCTTCAGCTGAGAGGTAAGAGACCTGCACCAGTTTTCTGCCTGGGGACCAGTCTGATCCTTTCACTGTATCGATTAGGAAAGCAAACCCCATACCCTAAAGTGACTTGACCAATAGCACATAGCCAGTTGGCAAAAGAGAACAAACAAGCTTATACCCCTCACTGGTGGTGTTGGTGCTGTTTTTGAAGAGCCGTTTTGGAACTTGTTCTGAGTCGTTCTGTTGTTGTAACTCCGAATTGGCTACAGATGGGTCTAGAGACCATTCATCTATCTGATCCACGTGTTCAGCTCTGGCCCTGAAATCAGACATCTCAATAATTCCTTTGTGGCCTTATTTTGCTGATCGTCCACTATTCTTTGTGGAGTGATCGCTGAAGCTCACCGTGGTTGGTAGTGGAGTAGTGAAGAAGAAGAAGAAATAGTGTGGTAGAAACAGATGGTCATGGTTGTTTTTGCCTGAAATCAGCATTTCGTGTTAACTGGCTATTAGGAGAATTGGGAAATTGGCAAGGCTTACTACATGATAGACCAGTGGCAAGTACACATTCATTAGACAAATGAAACATGCAGCCGTGGGTTGCAACAGTCATAAGCAAAATGAAAAATGACTACAAATTAATATGTAGTCTCATGATCACCCTAAATAGTTTATTAGTCATTTTATTATGCTCAAATAATGTTCTGTGGAGATTATCAAACTATTATGAGCTCAGAGTCACTATGATCCTGAGAAATTTGGAAGTAATTGAAAAGCAAATTATTAGTTTATTATTATTGCTACTACAAGGATTCAGATTTTATATACTTTCCTTGGCATAATTCACCAGCCACTCTACCTGAAATTATTCTTTGACTCCTATTGTCTGTAAATTAAGTCAAAATTTATTTTGTTTGATGTTCAAGGCCTTATGTATGCTGTACTTTCTCTCAGGCTTTCTCTTCTATGTGTAATTCATACCTCAGACTTTATTTTCCAAGATTTGTGTCTTTTGTCATCTGGTCCTTTTCTTCTGGGACCATTCTTCCCTAGTGACTGCCCGTCAACGAAATTTTCTCTGACACATCTTTGGTTATAAAATTTAACCCCTTGCTGCAAGGAAACAGGTCAGGTGTTCCCAACTGGATTTACTCTTTCTTCCCTCTGAACCACCATGACATTTTATTTGTATGGATTTTTTTATGTCTTACTTTGCATTTAGCTGCTCTCATCTCTCAAATTCAAGAAGTATTTGTAGGTATCGCTGGACCTGTACTAGCTAATGGGAGATTAAAAAGTATAAGAACTTGATCTTCACCTAAGGGGTCTCCAGTCTAGTGAATTGCATATAAGAAAGTGCTGGAGGAGCCAGGCATGGCCAAGCTAAAGCATGGGATGGAAGACGCAAACCAGTCCGTGGTGACCCTCAGCAGGAACTATCCACTTCTCATCTGAGGGGACCTTGAATGGAGTCTAGAAAGATGAGGAAGGGCATGCCAGGTGTGGCTAAGAGGGAGGTATGTAGAACAACAGAAAGTCAGACAAAGAGGCAGGAACCAGTGGATGAGCTACAGGTGAGGAGAACGTGATCTGAGTTGAGCCTCACACCTGGACAGGTAGACAGGTTTATATGGCCGTGAAAGCCTGATGAAGGTGGCTAGCAGGAAGAAGCCAGTGGTAAATGTTTAGCAATGGCAGCCTTGGACAGATTTCTAGAAATCACTGAAAAAAACCTATGGATTACTCTTCTCCACTACTTGTGTTGTTTCCTTGTGAAGAGGGTGTCATTAATATAACTCCTGGCTTGGAGAATTTACCCAATTGGTAAATTTGGAAGAAGTGAAGTCCGCTTTTGAGCTCCATCCTGTTTTCCTCTTGAGAAGGAGCTGCCCTCGGGGGAGCAGCTTCTCTGGGGGAAGCTCTTTGAGCAGAATTCCACGAGTAGACCGGCTTTGGTCTCATGCTTGCCAGCACTTAGGTTCAACGTTATTAACCGCCTGGCTGTGGACCTAAAACCACAACCTCTGAACTAGAGTTCCCAGAAATAAAGGTGCCGTTTTTCTCTCTGTCTGCCACTCCTTTTTAAGAAAACTTATTATTAATTTAATTTGCTTTAGACCTGGGTGGGAGAAAGTGGTGCTCTTCATGGAGGCCCATCAAGACACTAACTGTAACGCGTGGTGGGAGATGGGAAGAACAACTAAACGAGAGCAGGTAAAAATCTGAATTATGGCAGGGGTAAAATGACTGAAGAGGATGATGTGGCTTCCAGTGATAAAAAGAAGATAGAATGAACGGGACCTGGTGACTAATAGGCTGAGGGGAAGAGGGAGATGGAAGGCTCTAGGAGGATCCTGCCTTCTGGTTAGGGTGGTTTCAGGCCACATGAGTTCACATACCTTCATGTTCTGATTGACCTGCATTAGCATTGAGTTGGCTTTTCAGGCCAGGATGGTTAATCTGGCCTTTCATTTCTCCTTGGTCATCATCATCTAGGATCTGAGAGAATTTCTCAGGGACTGATCAAAGTATTTAATTCGTTTTTTAATTCATTCGGCCAGTTGATATTTGTTAATTTCCTCCTATGTGTCAAAACCCATCTTGGCTTGCCCATGATATACAGTGATGCATAAAACATTCACTTGTCCTCTGCGGACTAACACAAGAGTCTAGGGAGCAAGCCGGAACCATAAGGGAGGGAGTGGGAGTGGGTGGGGCACGGTGCTGATCAGACAGCTTTGGAGCCAAAGAGCCTGAGTTAGAGTCTGGACCCTGCTGCTTGCAAGACAGGTGAGAACCAGAGCCTTGTTTTTAAGGTAGCCAAATCAGCATCTACCTCAAATGAAACTTCACGCTTTCTAAATTCTCCTGATTTGGCCCCAAAAATGAGTGGCTTGGCTTTGAGCAAATTCTGCCAGAAATGTAGAAAATTGGGGGGAAAAAGTTGTTTTTGGAATTCATTTTTAAAACAGGAAATTCCTGTCTCTAGCTGAAAGAAGTTGTCACAGGAGCGACTTTAAGTTATGCTCTATTTCTTTTGGACAATCCTCTTTTGGACAATCCCTTCAGAGCGCACTTGATGCAGGAAAGTTAAAACGTGGGTTATTTTTGGGAGAAGTTTTCATTTTTGAGTTCTTGTTGCATCAGGGATCTCAAAAGAATCTGAGCTCTCTTATTATGATGGCAATTCTAGACATTACTAAAAAGTGGAGAAAGAACGGGTTTGCAGTGTTGAGCAATAGACCTGGTATTCAAAGAGAATGATATGCTGATTTGTAGGTTTTCATGCCATTTCATACAAATATGGACTTTTTTTTTTAAAGATCTTATTTATTTATTTGACAGAGAGAAATCACAAGTAGGCAGAGAGGCAGGCAGAGAGAGAGGAGGAAGCAGGCTCCCTGCTGAGCAGAAAGCCCGATGCGGGGCTCGAACCCAGGACCTGGGATCATGACCTGAGCCGAAGGCAGCTGCTTAACCCACTGAGCCACCCAGGCGCCCCCAAATATGGACTTTTTAATGTTCTAAAATTGGTGGGGAAAATCCCACTGTTTCTGGAGTCCTCGATTCAATGTAAAATACTATCCACATATGCAAATTTTGTGCGCGTGTGTGTGTATGTATGGAAACTTATTGTTCCTATTTCAGTGGTTACAGGATCAAACCATAGGCTCTGCACCAGATTCTGGCACATTTATTTGCTATGATTTTAGTTTGTCCTCCAGTGTCCCACAGCACATAAATTGAAAAAGGTAGCTGAATTAGGTAGAAGGTGGTACAGAAGCAGGGATCAGGTTTCTTAATGGGTACTATCTGCTTTATCTAAAATTACTGTTATTTAAGCAAGAACAAAAATACCCCAGTTTTGTCATGGCAGTTTGTTTTTCCCATAAATGGAGAGAAATCCAGTATCCTTCTGTAAGGAATTTAAGAAATACAATTTAAAGTATCATTTGTTTCTTTAATAATAGGGTGTCCGTTCTACAAGGGGATACGATCCGCTCTCCCTTATGTTAAAGAACCCTATGTTTTAAAGTTGGATGGAACTCTAGTGATGTCCAGTGCTGTCCTTTGGGGACCAACGGACTCAGGCAAAGTTCTGTATGAGGTACAACAACCAGCATGGTGACTAATAACACAACAGTCTTAGATGTTGAACTTTGTGGGTTTCAAACTGGTTCTCCAATTATCAGTTGTGTGCAAGTTATCTAGCCTCTCTGTGCCTCAGTTTGTGCACCTGGAAAATGGAATCTGTGGCAGTTTTTCCCTCCCAAGAGTTGTCAGGGAATGGATTCATTTAGTAGATAAAAAGGCATAGTGCCTGGCACAGCAAATTCTGCTTGTTCATCTATGATGATCCACATCTCGACAACTCTGAGATGCCGTGACGTCACTGGTTCCTTGATCTCAAAATGCATTACTGGCAAGTTTCACAAAATTACGGTATGATCTGCTGCAGGGGCTGGAAGGTGATATTGATTCTCAGATGAAGGTGAAATGGAGGGTAAGGGGGCGGAGCTTAGCATCAGGGAGATAGGGGTGCTATTATTCTTCTTTAGTTGACTTAAGGCAGGTTGGAATTAGAAGCTGCGTCTCCTAATCCAACCCTCAGTCCATTATTCTACACTTTATATCTAGGTAATGTAGACACTTGGACTTTGAGAAAGAAAATGTTTAGCTGTTTATTCTGACCACGCAGAGCCTACTCTTCTTTGGATGATACTGTTTGACTCAGAACTGTTGTGACACAGTTCGCGACAACAGAACTGTTGCAACAAAACACAAGTTTTGTGGCTCCAAGTCCTACAAGAAACTAAGTGTGATGCTCCTATGTTATTGCAGAAAGGAGGCTACAGAAATGCCCGGATTTCCCTCAAAGAATGAGCCTCCTCTCTTGGCCCGCGCTTGTGGGCTGAGGGGTGACATTGCCCTCTGTGTGCTGTTGCTTCCTGTTTAGGTGGGTTAGATCTTTAAACAATGATAAATGTCTTTATGCTGAGTAAAGATTCAAATTCATTTGCAGCTTTTAATCATAATTAGAACTTGCTGTTTCCCTTGCTGGTAAAAGTTCATCCAACAATGGAGGCTGGGGTGTCCATTTGTTAAAATTACTGATCAGGTCATTTGGGGCAAAAACCGTGCACATTTTCTAGGTGTCTGTGTAAATCCCCACAGGAGTGCCTAAGTGAGGACTTTTGTGAATATATTTAAGACTTTGGGCCAGACTTTCTGTTTGATTTGTTCCTTCATTACTGTTTTATTATTTGTCCTGCTCTAGATGACCTGCCTTCTCTCACCCACAGCTCCCTCTCCCTTGCCTTCATGCCCCTGCTATCCCTCCCCTCACCCTGCTCTCCTAGCCTTCTCTCTTCCTTCTGTCTCTCTGTCTCTGCAAAGTTTATATTTGACTGTTGTCTCTGGGCAGTCTGTCTGGTTTGCTTTATTTGTTTCTCATAACTGTATCTAGAGCCTCAGTTACATGTTTCAGATGGATATTTCAGATGGCATTTTGTCTCCTTTATAAGACAAGTATTTTCCTAGGGTTTTGTGTTTTACAATCCACATGCAAACCCAGCCTCTCCAAAGCGGAGCTTTACAAAGCGAGTGCCCAAATCGATGAGAAGGTATTCTAAATAATCCTAAATTAAGTTTTACCGTCTCAGGTCTCTGAATAATGGAATAAAAGCAATAGATTACTAGTTAGGCTTTGTACTTTGCTCTTCAACAAAGATAATCTGCTGAGTTTAGCTGTATGGAAAACAAATGCACTGATGATGGTGTAAAGGAACCCCAGGTGTCCTTCATATTGAAATGTAAGCTAGCGTCAGCTTTAAAAGGAAGGTACAACCCTTAACACTTCCTCCTTAATCTCAGCCCAGAGTCTGTTTCTACTTTGAGAAAACTGTGGTTTGAGGCCTTCTCTTATTCTGTGACATTCTAGCAAAAACTCTAAGCTTTCAAAATTAGGTCTTCCTGTGAGGATAATGGTTCTTTCTAACTGTGCGTTCGTAAGTTTAGTTGTTCCAGACACTGCATTGTCCAATTGAGTAGTAACTAGAGACTAGCTCCATGCAGCTTTTAAAAGTTAAATGAACTACAATTTAATCAAATTAAAAAATTCAGTTCCCCAGGCACAATAGCCATATGGCAAGGGCTCAGTCACCATATGTGGCTACCATATTGGGTAGTGAAGATACGGAACATCACCATCACGGAGAAAGTCCCATTGCGCAGTGTTGTTGCAGAGGATTTGAGTTGGAGTAAATGGCACTAACCAGTAGAGTTCACAGAGTTATTAGGGGGTAACTAAGGTGCTTTAACAAGAGATGACAAAAATACAGCAAATGAAAGAATATAAACAACTCTTCCTAAAACATCCAGCAGGTGAGTGGTCCACATTGCACATGGGGCACTTTTCTGTAAATCATTCCTAGATATGGTTCCTTCCATCTTTTTGGCTCAGCATTCCCAAGGCATCATGAGTATCTGTGTTCCAGTTTTGAAGAGGAACAGAAAGAATGCCGGGGCGAGTGGCTTTCTTAATTGGTTGACAATGACCCGGGCATGGTTGACGTCAATTTTGTTCCCATCCTCTTGCTCCAAATCCATGGCTCCACCCCCCTCGGCAGGTGAAATCAGGGAAGGTGGCCTTTGGCTTGGTGGGATGTATTCAGCTTAAATTATCATGGGGAGTAGGGGGAGAAGAAGAGGAGAATGGATTTTGGGGGAATAGTTTCTACCACAGAGTTAATGTTCAGTAGAGGGGATTTGATATTTAATGTGTTGGTTTATTTGGCATAGTTAATTTGAGTGTTGGGAGAGATGATGTGGGGATTTAATTTAGCTATTGCTTGGCCTTCAGCTTTTACTTGTTGTCATTTAAGTGGGTATGGACATAAAACCCTAGTAAACAAGAGTGGAACATTTTATACACCTGGGTTTGTTCCTACATCGACTGAATAACCCGAGATAACCCGAGTGTGTATGGAGTGGCTCAGTTTGGATTCTTACGTAGAACCATAGAGCTGTGACTCTCTGAATGCTTTTAATGCTAGGTGGAGTTGGGGATTGCAAATATTGACTGTCTGGCTACTCAAAGCAAAGACTTGAGTAAGGCAGTGAAATATACTTCAACAGAATGGATTTTACGGGCCATTAGTGTGAGTAAATGATGCTTCCTTCATGGGAGGCGGAAGAACTCGTTTCTGTAATGAACCAATAAACTTCTTCTGGAGAAGCCCAAGACATTCTTTTCAAATTAGTGGAATTATATTTTACTTTCCTTTTTCTTTTTTAGAATCAAAATGGGAACTGTCTTTGTGCATCTATGTGTGTGATTGCTCTACCACGTGGTAGTGGAGAAAGGTGATGACCCCTTTCTTTCTTATTCCAAACCTGGTAGGATTATGTATTGTCAGAGTACGCTTTGTAGAGCTGGTGTTACTCTCTGTAGGTTATAGATTGGGGCCAGTAACTCATGCCGTTAATTGCTGTGATCATTACATTCTTTTTTGTTACTAACACACAGAAGTTTATCTTCTCAGGTGGTGTGTTAGACTATTTTATCTATTTATAATAGGAGATTAAATGAAAAAATTTTAAAAGTTGTGTTCAAGATGTTACCTCATCTGACCCAATCTTCTTTAATTACTTACACATTGACCTTAGTCATAGAATATTGAGGTCTACTGTGTAACCTAGCACTAAATTAGTTCTTGTATACTGCCATTTTTCTCTCCTTGCTTCCCCCAACCTTTGCTAGGACGTGGACTATATCAAACTTACAATTTTTATGCCTCCTCTTCTTGTCGTTCATCCACAATACGGAACTATGCTCAAAGAAACCCTTTGTTGGGTGTTGTTGGCTCAGGGCCAAGAGTGTGCCGTCTCTGATAAATTACTCTCTAAACCTTGGTGTCTTCAGCTATAACATGGAGGTGTTTTAATAAGTGTATCATAGGCTTCCATGATGATGACATATTTTGTATAAAATGCTAATATATTGGTTGGTATATAGTGAGTGCTAGATACAAATTATTCCTCGTTGTTATTACAGCCAAACCATGTGTGCCCAAATACAGTTGGTGAATAAGTCTGCTCAGTATCGAGTAGGCAAATCCATCTTTTGGCAGTGTCTATTTCTAGCCAACACTAGAAATGAAGAGTTTTGGTTTCCTGACAATTCATAGCATCTAATAGAGTTCCCCATTTTACTATTAAGTGATATTGCCCTCTACCATTTAAAAAGTATTTTGAAGTGAGAATGAACAATTCTGGAATAATCTGGTTTAGTTTGTTAACAGGAAGGAGCTGTGATTAATGCTTCTTTCACAGCCTTTATTTTATCTAGCACTTAGATAAAGCAACATTCTGAGATAATTCCTTGAGGACAAATTCTGAGGGACAAACCCTTCTATCAGTAAGGTGTTTCCTTGGCTAAGTTAAAAGTTAAAGGATTTAATGAAGGCTGAATAAAAATCCTTCTTTCAAAAGCTTTACTGACCATCTGGGACCCAAATTGCTTTGTCACAAAAATAACATTTCAGTGGCCATTGTCCTCTCTAATGGGCTGCATTTCCAGCCTTGTCCTCCAGCATAAGCTCATCCTTGGCGGTATCTTCCAGATCTCTCGCCAGAGAACAAAGAAGTTTGGATCCTCTGCCTTTAGAGGGGAGAATCAGAGTTCAAGAAAAACTTACATCACACCAATGTTACATAATCAGCAGCAACCAGAACAGAGGTTGTAGAGGGGAGTGGATGCAAGAGCCACTTAGAGCTTCACGTTGGCAGAATTTTGATGATGAATTGGATGTCAGAATAATTTCTGACATTTCTGATGTAGAAGACTGGTTGAATGGGGGTGTCATTCTCCCGTCAGAGGAAATGCAGCAAGAGGACCAAAATTTAGAGGCACAATAGTGTGTTCCGGACTTGTGGAGTTTGGGGGTGTCTGTGGGTTGCCCAAATGGGGGTGCCTAGTGGACATTAGAGTCTGAAGCTCGAGAAGAAATCTGGTTCTGAGAGTCTTGGGGTCATCCTGTAGCTGAAATCACTAGTGTGCATAAGGTTGGCCAAGCAGCGCATTTCTTAGAGAATGACACTCTAGGTCTGATGCAAGCCACACTTTTGCCTTAATGCGCCACATGCCGTGGCTGTTCCATAAACATTTGGTGAAAATGACAAAAAAAAAAAATAAAAAAAACATTGGCTCACGGGGATAAACTGTTTTCTCTTTTTGGCTCCCTAGAAATGATAAAACATTTTTTGTGGTTGGATAAAGAGGGTATGGTATGGGGTTATGAGTGATATTAAGCACTGTTTACATGCAGGGAGCTGAGGGAATTTATGAATGACTTTCAGAGAGCCTACAGAAACTTCAAATTATATACAGAAATGGGTAAAGGAGCTGTAATTTTTATCAGATTCTCAAAGAGTCATGAAAATGGTTGAATAAATGCGTGTTATCTCAGAGGCAAGTAAAAGGAATAAAGATCACATCAGAATAACTCAGAAAGCCAGAAAAATCACCTATATGACAAGGGGGCCCAGTTCCTCCACGCTATGCTTTTTCACCCCAGTATTGTACAATACTGGAGGAATTGGGGGGTCAGGAGTTTCACGGTGTGGCTTGGCAGAATCAAAGGCCAAAATATGATTAATTCTGGATGTGGATAATCTTAGAAGGACAAGGAATGTAGGGAGGATTAAGGGTAATTTCTAAAAACTGGCTACTTCCTTAGTCAGAATATTCACTGTCTTGTTTATTACAGATAAGGAGACAAGGAAGGTACTTTTGAGAACATTCAACCAAACATTCCTAGTTACTTGATGAAGGAGTAACATTTTTGTTTTCTTTTGTTCTCTTCTGAAATCGATTTTATTTTTTAGAGCAGTTTTAGGTTTCCAGCAAACCTGAGAGGGAGGTCCAGAGATTTTCCATTTCCCTCCTGCCTACCCACCTTAATCCTCCCTGCCCCTCCCTACCCCACGGGGAGCCTCCCTCATTATCAGCATTCCCCATCAGAGGGTACAGTTGTTACAGTTGATGAACCTACACTGACACATCATTACCACCCAGAGTTCATAGTTTACTCTAAGATTCACTGTCAGTGTTGTACATTCTTTGGGTTTGCAAATGCATAATGACATATTCACAATTACAGTATCCTGCAGATTGGTTTCAATGCCCTAACAATCCTCGGTGCTCCTCATACTCACCCCTCCTTTCCCACTGACTCTTGGCGATTGCTGACTTCTTTGCTGTCTGCCCACTGTTGTCCTTTCCAAGATGCGGAGTAGTTGGAATCTTAGGGTATGCAGGCATTTTCGACTGGCTTCTTTCTTTTAGTCATATGCATTTAAGGTTTCTGCGTGTCTTTTCACGGGTGATGGCTCATGGCTTTTTAGTGCTAGTAATACCCCATTGTCTGGATGTGCTACAATTTATCTAGCCATTCAGCTGCTGCAGGACATCTTAGCTGCTTCCAAGTTTTGGCAATTATGAATAAAGCTGCTATAAACTAAGCATTCACATGCAGGTTTTGTGTACACGTAAATTTTCAACTCCTTTGGGTAAATACCATGGAGTGTGATTTGGGATCAGATGGTAAGAGTGTGTTTAGTTTTATAAGAAACCTCCAAACGGTCTTCCCAGTTGGCTGTGCCATCTTGCTTTCCCACCAGCAGTGAATGGGGCTTCTGTCGCTCCACATCCTTGTGGCCATTGTGGCCTGCATTGTGGCCATTCTCAGAGGTGTGTAGTAGTATCTCGTTCTTTTAATTTGCATTTCCTTGATGACTTACGATGTAGAGCATCTTCTCATATGCTGATTTTCCACCTGTATATCTTCTTTGGAGAGCAGCTTTTTTTTTTTATTAAAAAAAATTTTTTTTAAGATTTTATTTTTTATTTGACAGGCAGAGATCACAAGCAGGCAGAGAGGCAGGCAGAGAGAGAGGAGGAAGCAGGCTTCCCGCTGAGCAGAGAGCCCTATGTGGGGCTCAGTCCCAGGACCCTGGGATCATGACCTGAGCTGAAGACAGAGGCTTTAACCCACTGAACCACCCAGGGGCCCCTAGAGTAGCATTTTAAACAAGATATTAAATTGCAAGTTTTTTTACTGGTATATGAAAGCACAGTAGATAGGGCACCACAAAGACCCCAGACCAAATACACATTGGTTAATGAAATTTCAAAAACCAGTCTTTTAGTCCTTGAGGCACTCACTGCGTAGAGGCTAGGAAGGGTTGGGTTATTGGAGATGAAAAGAGACGAATACAGTGAATATGTTTAGAGAGAGTTATTGGAGTTCTGAGGGGCCCCTTCCCCAGCCCATAGAGGATAGGAGGGATACCTGCCCTTCCCTCAAGGCCACTGAGAAGTCTTCAACCTGATAGCTGGCAGTGGTCCCTGAAGTGGGACGAGTGACAGAGTTGTGGGGTTTTTCTTACCTGAAAAATCTTTCTGGCTAGCTACTTCAGTGCACAGAGCCAAGGGAGTTAATAGGGAAAGGTGCTTTTCCAAGGACATGAATGGGAGCTAAGGGCCAGAGGGTCTAGGATGCTGTTAAATCTCTCCCACTGGCATTGGCTGCCTCTCTGCAGAGGCAAGCTGGAGGCATCCCTGGACCCTGGGTTACAGAGTGAGCAAGTGACCAGCTGGAAGAAAGTCCGTCTTCCACGTGAAGGGAACTGTTGTGAGAGAGACAGAGCTATGGTGAGGAGGGGTAACGTGTGGTATTCAGAAAGGTGCATTAAGTCGTAGCCCAACCCAGGTTCTGTCAGTGCCAGTCAAATAAGATTTCTTCTGCTCGTCTCATCTCTCCTCTTCATAGGACTCCGTTCCCTGAGTTTCTGTCCGGGAGCAGGGGAACGCCCCCCCCCCCCCCCCCCCAGTATACACTAAGGTGGCAGAGGAGAACCGGCATAAATGACACCTTGAGTCCTGCTTATTCACTGTGTCTCTTACATACATTGGAAAACATTGTACAATACACTGAAGGTTGTAACTCTCTGCAGGAAAAAATTCTTGATCCTATTTATTTCTGAGAACATGATTTTTAGTAGGCAGCTATATTGTGAGTAATATTCTTCTATTTTCATCAGCTAAGAATGAGAAGAAATAGCACCGATGGTGCTTTTCAGCGGGTTTGTTATTTTTAGAAAATTCAAGTAAAGGCTGGTATCTTCAGGGGGTAAACTGGCGATGCCGTACCCCCCTCTCCCATGTCTTACGCAGCATAATTGCATTGATAGGAGTGGGGGAGGTAGAGTAATTGGCTTGTGCTCTATCATAGGACAGAAATCAGCAGATTCAAGTTGACATTGAAAGTCAAGTTTTCAAGAAATTACTGGCATTCATGAGCTCAGAATATTAATGGCAAATGTGCTTAGGGAACCTGATACTCTCTCTTCCATGCATCCTGGCAGAGTCCGCTATTTAAATCTATTTAAATGCATCTACTCTGATTATGAAAGGCCCCACACAGGCCAGTGTGCACTTGGAGGGGCCGGTGGGGAGCAGTGGGTCAGTGACATTGTGTTGGTACGGTTCCAGCTCAAATGTGGGGGAAATCATTTTGTTTGCTTACTTGCGGGTTTACACAAACTCACAAAGCCTGTTGGGGTAATTCCCCTGTACAGATTTAGAGACGGCTTATATTAGAAGAGCCAGTAAAAAAACGTCAATGGAGAAGAAAATGAAAATGTATTCTTACGAGTGGCAGACAGAAGAAAAAATTCTAGAGGATAAACAGAAGGAAAAAGAGCACCCACTTTTTATTAGCTTACAGAACTAAAATGATTTGCAGATGTTCAGCTCAGCGTTTCACATAAAACATACTTATATACCTGGGCTTTTTTCCCCCTCACTTATTTTAATAGCTGAAGCATCTTTCTCTTGCGAACGATTTATTCTAATGGCAATAAAAATGCAACAGCCCTACCTCATTATGCCCAATAGCAAGAGAACTTCCGTGGCGTCTTAGCTTGCCTTGTTGGATTGTGCCCCGGTGACTGACAGCAGCCACATCTAACCAGACCGTCCGATGAGTGAGGTGGTAAATAGGGAGCCACAGCAGGATAGCACAGCTTTTGAGGTGGGACTCCGCTTTCGCGTTTCTCCTCACCTGCCCACAAACATAACGTTCAGAGCAAGGAGGTCAGGATCTCCTTGGGTTTCCCAGAAGGGCTTTCCGGAACAGAGTAATTCTTCCCAGTCTACATAATATCTTGTTTATTCGCTACCTCTTTTTAAGTTGAGCATGAGTCATCTGTCAGTTTACCATTTGGGCTGTGATCGTTTATCTTCAGTAAAAGCTTCTATGGATAAGGCAGACAGACTGAGGATGCTTGGTACCCTGGGAGAGAGATTTCAGTGGATAGTCTGCCTCATTGCTTCATTCCGGGGGTGGGCCGATGCCTCTCTTATAGTTCATCAGCCCGTCTCGGTGCCTTCCTGAAAAGAGGTCATTTTTCCAACATACATGTTCCTAGGCTTTCTTTGGCAAATGGAAGGATACTATGTAAATAATATTTTGATTGCTTTACAAAACACTGGCCTTCTGCATCTAACTGAAAGTTATTCTTTTTTAAGTTTGTCTTAAAAAGTAAACAGTACTGTTCCTAATAAGGGTCCTTCATTTTACTGCATCTAGGAGTTCTCAGAAAATACAGAGTTGGGTGAAAGCCTGACTTTCTTTTTCAGAGTGACTTGATAATCCGTTTTGTTTCCCTGGACTAATGTGCAAATAACACACCGTGTGGGTTGGCCACGATCGCTAGAATAGACTATGGGAGAACCAGTTTGGGGAGACGAAAAGTCCCAAATAGAGCACTTTGCCTTGATGGACGGGAATGATGACATCAAAACGCTCATGAATCAGGGTCAATGTTTACTTTCTGTTTGCCCTTCTAAACAAATACTTAACTGAAAGAACCCTTTTAGAAATAAAATGCCCAAATTACATTTCACTGATTGGTGATATAGTCCTCTTATAGGGCAATTTGTTCCTGTAAAGCAAAATTTTAAATTTACTTTTATCTTTTACTAAGCTGCCTTACTTCTTGGAATCTGACCTATAGGAAAACTTACTGGTTTGTTTCAACCATGTAGGACTAAGTCCCAATGTCTCCTCCTAGATTAAAAGTTTGTGCAACCCAGTCTCACCTCCCAAGGGGTAATTTCCTGCCTGCCCCTCAGATCCCCTGTCCTCCAACCCACTGCCAGGGAGGCCAGCCAGCCCTCAGTGGATGTCCCAGGCTCCAGGTGTAATTATGTGCAGTGGCAGGAGAAAAAGAATGAAGGTACAAGGTACCTTCCCTAAGGTTCATTGAGCTGTAAGATTTTTATCTGATTTACTCTCTTTCTCTCTGTGTCTGCATGTGTGCATGAGCCCACATGCTTATGTGCCCACATGTGAGTATGAACCTACATACGGATTTCTTCTGGCTGAACCATTTGCAGATCCGTCAAAGATAAAATGACCTCTCACTCCCCATACTCCAGTGCAAATCCCTTAGGAATAAAGATGTTCTCTTATGTAATCTCAGTACCAATATCCCATCCAATATAGTCTGTATTCAAATCTAGAGGATTTTTTCCCCCAAATTTAATTGTGTGTTCGAATATAGGAAATAGTCATATGATTCCTAAGTTAAAACTGTGTATATAAAAAGGTACAGTCAGAGAAGCTTTGACCCCATCTCCATTCCCTTATCCCCTCCGCCTGTGCCCACTCATACCTGTAGAAAACCATTTTATCCCTTTCTAGTTTACCTGTCCTCTGTTTCTTTTTATAGAGTGAATGTGTGAGTGTGGGTTTTCTTTCTCCTTTCTTACTTACACAAAGGGCAGCATGCTGTATATACTCTAGATAGAGCTTTCTTTTTTTTTTTCTTTCCTTTTTTTTTTTTTTTTTTTTTGCATAATCATCTATGCTGGTTTATTGCTCCCTATAGGTTCCAAGTGATCTTTCTCTAAGCAAGGTTCCATTAGTTGACAGATTTTACTCTTTAAGAAACTTTAAGAAATCATATAATTGAATTACACGTCAGAATTGATACATCTTTATACTTAATGCCTTTGGTGTGTGTGTGTGTGTGTGTGTGTATTAAAGAAAAAATAGCAATTCTTTTAAGTAACTTCAATTAATAATGTAACAGTCTGAGGGGCGCCTGGTGGCTCAGTCATTAGGTGTCTGCTTTCAGCTCAGGTCACCATCCCAGGTTTCTGAGATCCAGGCCCGCATTGGGCTCCCTTTTTGGTGGGAAGCCTGCTTCTCCCTCTCACTTTCTCCCTGCTTGTGTTCCCCTCTTTTGCTGTGTATTTTTCTGTCAAATAAATACGGTCTTTAAAAAAGTAATAATATAGCGGTATGATTCTTCATATATTTCCAAATGACTTTCATGCAGATTTTTTCATTTGCTTTTCATATACCTCTGTGGCATTAAGTGTGAGAATGTGCACACCTCTGCATTTTCTTGATTATCCCATTTTATGTGATTAACAAATTGAGGTCCAAAAGGTATAGGAGACCTTTCTGCCATCACCCATCAGACTTTGTGATGAACGTTCTTCCACAGCCTTGCAATGACAAATCACTTTTAGTCACAATTTTGACACATTCCATAATTTAATATTTTTTCCCAATATAATTACTGTAATCTCCTGGTAGGGGGTATACGATCATGTATTCCATACACTCAAAAGTAGAGCTGTCATTCTTTTGGAACAATTTCAACATTTGTGAAGAGCCAGAAATTCCCAATTCCTAATTTTATATTTCCTGAATCATAAGTGACCCTTTGTGACATTCATGGACATGGAGCAGAGAGATAAATTTCAGAATCCGTATGACCTTATGCATATTTTGATTGAGACAAATCTGAAATGTTCCAACTTGAAATTCACTTCCTGCTTTTTGAATCGTAAGGTGTACACGAAAATGAGAACAAGACCACTCTGTTTAATTGTAAGGTCCCATGGTTTTTATGCCCCTTTGTGCAAACAGAAATGGTGATTTGCTTTCAGAATATGGAAGAACTGGTTTCCTGAGCTGGAACAGGTTGGAGCATCAGCACAGTGAGTGCAGTGATCTCCCAGCTGCCCTTTTCACGCTGAAGAAAAATTTGAGGTTCCTGAGCAGTAAAAGTCTAAATATAGGTTTAATGGATGTCTGTTTGTGAATAAGACAGAGGGGAGTTGGCCTTGGAAGAAAGTCACTTTCTTCCAGTGTTTCCAAAATCAAATCAGCAGCCCCAATTTAGTCCAATAACCATATATACTGTTTCTAATATATAACAGGCTTCAAGCTCGGCATTGGGGATAAACTGTGAATAAAGCACATTCTCTGCTTTTGAGACTAGTCTAGCAGGGGCCGCGTCGTTTAGTCAGGTCTGTACCTTCATGATACTGGAAACGTGTGGGGAGAAAGCGTGGGTGGGTCAGTCAGTGAGCATTCGATAAGCAGAGTCTAGTTCTCGGTCCCATGCACAGAAGGGTAACCAAGGAAGCAGGGTCGAGCTCATGGAAAGGGCTGTTGGGCCAATGAGCCGTGGATGGGATATCTCTTTCTTCTAAAGTCTTCCAACTGTTCTGAAATGCTTCCCAAGTCTAAATGGGACTAGGAACTAAATGCACTGGCTCTGCCAGATTTGCATTTGCTGTGTCCTCTGTCAGCAATTAGACTGCCCTCGTTTAGTCACCCGTTCTCCTCGCCTATTTTAGTAGGTCAAGGGAACCCCAGATGAGCACTCACCCAAAAAAACACTTAAGTGCTTATATATGACAAAGTGTCCTTTTAAGAATTAATAATTTCATAGCCCATTTTAAAAAAGATTTGATTTATTTATTTGACGAGAGAGAAAGAAATCACAAGTAGGCAGAGAGGCAGGCAGAGAGAGAGGTGGAAGTGGGCTCCCTGCTGAGCAGAGTGTCTGATGCGGGGCTCGATCCCAGGACCCTGAGATCATGACCTGAGCCGAAGGCAGCAGCTTAACCCACTGAGCCACCCAGGCACCCCATAGCCCATTTTTGAAAATTATCGTTTTCATTGGTTTGCTTTTGCAGTTGCTTCTAGTATTTAGTGTGTCATTAAGACATCTGATAATGCCAGCTCAGACAATTTTTTGGTGTAACATCTGCAATACACACCTGCATACGTGTGCATGTGTGCACGCACACACACACACACACACACACACACACACCATCCTTCCACATATACCTTAAATGCCATCAAAGAAAGAAAGATACATTGTATTTACTTTGAAGTTTTGGAAGGGGGTCTTTTGTTTATGATTAATTTCAGAGTTGGATCTGGATGCAGAGTTTGCTTATGAGTAGGGAGATTAAATAGCCCTTCTGGGGTGTAGCCCTTCTAGTCTTGAACATTCATTGTGTCTCTTTATTGCTAAAGAGCACAACATAGTATCCTCTTAATTACCCAGCAGTTCGCCTTCCTCTGTGAAGCTTGAGAACTTCACCTTTGTTTGCCCTCATTATTTTAGCCCATCTTGTTTCTTATTTGTTAAATTTTTGGTTCAGGGTGGCATTATATATCCCCTTTAGTGTGCCATGGTAAAATCTGCTAAGACCTTACTATGAAGGACTATTGAAATTCATACAGAGGAGGACTGGGTCCTGGAGACCCAGCTCCTGTACTCTGTACACCTTTTGTCGGTAGAGTTGGTATCTCCCCATCCTACTGTTTCGGATCCATAGGACTACCTTAAAACCATTAGGAAAACTCAAGATTATTTCTCCTTATATTGCCCTCTCTGCTCAGGCTGCCCCCATATTTCCCATCACACGTGCACTCATCATCGCGGGTCAGGCACCAACCCTATTCATTACTAGCTTAGTTCACGAGCTTCTATTGAGAATGAGCCCTGGGCCAGACACTTCGCCAGCTCTCCTTCTCACTTAGCAGCAGACTATGTTTCATGAGCAGATACTAGTTTGCAATTTAGAAAGCGGAATGGGGGCCAATGGAATTATGAGACTGGAGACCATAGTAGCCGGGAGGTCAGCATGAACAAGACACAGAGCCCGTCCTGGATTCTGGACTCCGGCTATGGCTTCGCTGAGCAATCAGGGAACCCTCAAGGCAGGGTGATAAAGATCTTCAGCATACTGTGTCTTTTCATTTATGTTATCATCTCTTGTTTTTCTCCAGTTACTACCTCATATTTGGTGAGGACCTCAGGCACAGTTTTAACATGCCATTATTGGAAACTTACGCACACACAGAGATTAAATTGAGTAATAGCACTGTGGAAGGGGAACACTATATTTTCCTATAGACTGTCATGTTTTTCAACTGAACATTACTATTTTTTTGCTTCTTTCGATTTTTTAATGATTCTACCCTCAATTTCCCCCCTTACTTACTACTGACATAATTTATTGATTCCTCGCTGACAATGAACACATATCCATTGAATGGTAACATCTGGGATCATGATAGATACTCTAGGGATAAAATAAATATTGTTCTTAATATGTTTGGAGTCCAGATGTGAAGACAAAACTTGTAGTCACGAAATGCATAGAAAAAAACTGTCCAACAGAATGCACTGGTTATCAGTATCATGGCAATTGAAGGAAGGGGAAGATCCGTAAGGCCTGCAGGAATCGGAGGGATCTTGCAGAGTGGAGGGAGTCGAGCTGATCCTTGCATGTCGGGTAGAGTTTAGATCTGTACTACCCACCACTGACCTCTGTGGCGGACATAGAGCACTGTAAGTATCACCAACTTGAATTTCGACCTTCTGTAAGTGGAAAATACACACAGGATTTTGAAAAACGCTGTGTGAAAAAAAAGTCTAAAGCTGTCCTTAATATTCCTTAATATTTCATACTAATTAGATATTGACATCATAACACTATGGATATATTGCAATAAATAAAATATGTGAAAATTAATTTTACATTTTTTAGCTTTTAAAATACGGCTTCTAGAATATTTGAAGTTACATATAAGGCTCACAGCTTTGGCTTGCATTGTCTTTCTTTTGGGTCCATGCATATGTTAGATAGGAGGGGACGTTGTGAATTGGATGGGGTGGAGGGGAAGAGAAGGAGGGAGGCAGTGGAGTGGGTCTGTGGTATGAAGATATGGTCATGAATCAAGGTGAAAGGCAGAAGAAGGAAGCTTTATGAGCCCACTGTAGTTGACACACCGTGCTTGTTGCTAGAGTGGGGAATCCAGGCATAGACGTTCCCAGTGGGCGTGGTCTAACAGAATGGATGTGCCTTTGACTTGGAGAAGAGATTTGGGTCAGAGATCTGGATTTGACAGATGTCATTTTGCATTCAAAATTCCAGAGGGTGTCAGAGGTTGTCAGAAGGGTGAGGTATCTTGAAGTGGACCTTGAAGGCTTGGTTTATGAGCTCCTCCCAGAAGCTTTCCATCTGGTACCTTGTGACTTCTGTTGCACCTGTGATGTTTGTACTCTGGGGATGCATGTTTAAGGAAAGTGAAAAAAATGGATTACCTCTTGGGAAATATTCTCCCTTCATTTTAGTCCCTAAGGACTGGCAGGTAGTAAGCTGGTGTTTGGGGAGGAAATGCTGGCAGCTTCAAGCATAGGGTGTGCAGAGTAGAAATCCAGGAGAAATGAGCCAAGGACTGTCAGACAGCAGCAAAGTGGGGAGTGTTGATCTCTCTCTCTGGAGCTTCCCAGGTGAGATCTGAAACCAGCCCCTGTTCTCAGAGGATAGGGAGAGACCCAGGAAAGAGGCAGCCACTCCAGGTTGGTAAGTGACAGTTCTGTTAACCAAAAGGAACTCGAAGGTGAGGCTTGTCTTGGGCAGCAGCAAGACTAGTGAAGCCCCGCCCACCTGCCCACCCAATCTTTAAAGTGTATAAAGAGGCCCTAAATGGGCTCAGTCAGGTGTTCCTACCACATACCATCTCAGGGCTGAGTCATTGGAACAGCTTCTGGGAGTGAGAACAAGGCAAGGGGAACCCACATTCCAAGGACAGGGAGGAGCTATGAGGAACCTCCAGGTGTCTGGGGGCCAGCTCACAGATCAGTGGGCAGTTCTGTGCTTCTGATGACCTTCCCCAGGATAGGTGAGAAGTCAGGCATGCGAGCAGGTTCTCTGTCCTGGGCTGCTCAGGGCTCTGGAAGGATGGGTCTGGGGATGCTCCTGGTATGTGGGTTAGGGTGACGGATGCTGACAAATTAGGAAAGAACCTAGATCGGCATATTAGTTTCCTATTTAACCACGAAAGGATGCTGGGCATTCTTCTTCCATGGAGTCCACAATGGACTATCTGATGAGGCAGTCTGATATTTCATTAACTGATGTATTAGCTTATAATTTAGGAAGGGAAATTAGGAGTAACAGTGTAATGAGACTGAATGCCCCCTGGAGTTAATGAACTTGTTTAAAGGGTAAAACCAAGAACCTTTTGAACAGTGATGCTTTATTTGGAAAGCAAAAGTCTCCAAAGGTGAACGCCTTTGAGGGACAAAACTCATTTTGATGTCTGTGTTCTGAAATATACATTAAAAATTCATCCTAATCACTTCATTGACTTACCTCATTAACAAGAATAAAAGCGATAATAGCCAACATTCGTCAGGCAGGGCTCACAGATGCTAGTGGTGATGAGTGCTTTCCCACTGCTTATGTGGGTGCCTCGGTGGACGACCTGGGCCATTTTGCTTACCTTCTCCGATCTTCATCTCCTCACCTATATAAAATGGGTGCAAGAACTATACCTACCTTGTGTAGTTTGTTCAGATCACTAAATTAGTTAATACTTGGGAGACCCCCAGCACACTAAATAATTTCTAGGACATGGGACACCTGGGGGGCTCAGTCAGTTACACATTTCGACTCTTGATTTCAGCTCAGGTCATGATCAAAGGGTTATGAGATCAGGTTGTGCTGGACGTGGATCCTGCTTAAGATTCTCTCTCTCCCTCTGCTCCTCTTCTCCCATCCCCACACCCCACCATCCTCTCTCTCTCTTTAAAAAAAAAAAAAAAGAATTTCTAGGACATAGTAGGAGTTTGACACATGCTAGTCATTAGTTGTGGAATGCTTGCAGTTATCTTCTTGGCCCCTTTATAAAGAAGAAAAAATTATGTGTTAGAGAAGTAAAGTCAGAAGGTGGCAAGCAAGTTGTACAACCCATATTTAACCCAAGCTCAGCCCAAATCTCAAGCTTGTGCTAAACCACCCTGAATCCACAAACTATAGCGCGGGGGCCACGTCCTGCAGCTGTCTGTCTTTGCAAGTGCTGGAGCTAAGGATGTTTTTTTATGGATGGTCGCTATCCTTGAGTTGCCCGCAGAAACTTGGAACTCCAGTTAAGGACATGTTATCCCTATCCCACCTCCAAATAATTCCAAACTCTCATTAGTGCGCTTGCCGTGATTGCACTCCATTATTATTATTTTTTTTTCTTTAAAGATTTTATTTATTCATTTGACAAAGATCACAAGTAGGCAGAGAGGCAGGTAGAGAGAGAGGAAGGGAAGCAGGCTCCCTTCCGCGCAGAGAGCCCGATGCGGGGCTCGATCCCAGGACCCTGAGATCGTGACTTGAGCTGAAGGCAGAGGCTTTAACCCACTGAGCCCCCCAGGCACCCTGCACTCCGTTATTATTATTGTATTCTGGATTTCATGTATAAAAGACGTGGACGAGTGTTTCTCTCTTGTTGTATAAGGGCTCTCCTGGTCCTTTCTAGAAAGTGCTTGCTGGGTATTACTCCAACCCCCCTGTTGCCTGCATTGCTGTTAGCCGCTGGGGTGGTCCCTGTACGAGAAAGTTCAGAAAACCAGAGAGCTAGTCATTACAGAGAGGGTGCAGGGAACAGAAGCTGGGTTGCCAGGGAGGGTCAGGAAGGATGCTTCCAGAAGCAGGGATGCTTCATGTAACGCGTCTGCAGAGATTCAGATAGGAACCCATGCCCGGCGGGAGCTTCTGGGCAGAGGGGCCCAGGAGGCAGTGTTTCCGAAGATCTCTTGTCCTGGGGAGCATTGACTGAATCTGTCCAAATAGAAACATTCCCCCAGATTACACTTTTCTTTCCACCTCTCAGGGGTGCTCTAAATAAAAAATGTCCTCAAAAGATGTAAGCCTAGAAGCTTGGCAGGACTTCTCAAAAGCAACTTGAAGTATTTTTATTTTCCCTTGAAGGAGGCTTGGAAAACTCATTTACATCGCGAAGCCGTTGGGAGATGGCCTGGGATCAAACCGTGTCACAGATGGCTTCTGGGACGCGTTTCATGGGCTCTGGTAGCTGACATGGTGCTGTCGGGGGCACCGGTCCCATGGCGATGTGGATTTCGCCAAATAAAAACAGACCAAGGGGATGGAGTCCTGGGGCTCGCAGTCGAGGCCGGCCGGGAGCTGCCGAGACGTGGAGGCTGGCTCAGCCTCCGTGCACAGAAGCCGAGATAGACCCGCAGAGCCTGAATAACCTCCTGGCCAAGCTGCACCGTGGCCGGTGGCGGGGCGGAGGCCCCTCGGCTTCCTGCAAACTGTCTTGTCGACTTTGCCATCAAACCGCTTTAAACCATTTTGTTTCTGCAACTCGTGAACATGGAAAATACGCTCAGATCCCTTCGCGGTGACCCAGATTCTCCTGAACCCCTCCACAAAGATGCCCCGCCCTTCACTCCGGGCACTGGCTCCAGGGAACGAGACCCCTGTAACCTCCCGTGTCACCTGCACCCCCCACTTGAAGGGCACCCGCCCGCCATTTCTGACATCCCCTCTGCGAGCAGCTGCATCGGTTCAAGACTTAAACAGTAGCATACGAGCAAATGTTAAAATTTAAATCTGGGCTTTTGGCCATGCAAAACAGGGTGGGAGTTATTATTTTCTGCCAATTTTAAGTAAAATGAACATCCACTTTCTTGGATTGGGAGAACGAGGCAGAAAACCTCTTACCAGGACGCCCCCGCCTTTCATCTCCTGATGTTTGTGTTGTACTGAGCTCTGCCGCTGAATTGTCACGTTACAGCGGGACAAAGGCTTGATTAGAGAAAACACTCTGCTGCAGGCTTTGGTCTATTAGTTTGTGTTCATTTGCATGTCCCTCGCTTTCTCAGAACATGTACTTGACCCGGGAGCATCTGTGTTTCCATGGGACCCTTTTCTTTAGCTGTTAGGCACCAAAGTTTGAATAGCTTCCCTTTCAAGGCAGAAAGCCTCAGTGCCCTGCAAGCTTCTCCAGACAAAGCATGGGAACGCTGCATTCTTTCTGCATAATTCTACAACTGGTAGTAACACTAGGGGTCTGTCCTATATGCATTAGAGGGGATATTATAAAGAACAAGAATTTTGCTCTCTTGAACGGGGAAGGGATTTTAGCAAGCACAAGCATGAACCATTGCCCTCAGTAGTTAAATGGTTGCTCCGTGTCCCACTGTGCCATAGTGACAGAGAGGGGACCCAAGCTCCTGGCCAGGCTTAACGATGGATCTGTATCCAGTCCTTAAGATAGTTTTAACTTATTTTTTGATGGGGGATAAGTGTTGAGCCATGAAAAAAAAACTATTCAGGGTTTCTCTAAGGGAACTCATTTTTTTTTTTAAAGATTTTATTTATTTATTTGAAACAGAGAGAGATCACAAGTATGCAGAGAGGCAGGCATAGAGAGAGAGAGGAGAAAGCAGGCTCCCTGCTGAGCAGAGAGCCCGATGCGGGCCTCAATCCCAGGACCCTGAGATCATGACCTGAGCCGAAGGCAGAGGCTTAACCCACTGAGCTACCCAGGCGCCCTCTAAGGGAACTCATTTTGGGCCTGGGTGTTGTTTTTCTGGAGCGGAAGCTGGCGATCTCTTTTTACGCAGGTATGTGTCCACTCGTGTGTGTGTGTGTGTGTGTCTGAGTGCAAGCCTTGGGACTTCTGCTTTGGTCACAGGCAATGCTGCCAGAAGCGTGGGAGTCGGTTTCACTCCACACTTACCTCTCCAGCATGCATCCTCGTTTCTTTTGCTCCAAAGAGTCTCACTCCTTCCTGTTTCTCAGTATTCCCATCATCTTCATATCCTCTTGCCTATTTCAAGGTATCCCTTAGTCTTGGAGGAATCAATAGACATAAAATAACTCAAAAGGGAGGGAGGGGTAGTCGCTTCCATCTGTTGGAAGCCTTCCACTTGTCAGGTACTCAATCCACGGATTACCGAGTTTCATGCTCACGGAATCTGGGAGCCACTCATCATGGTAATTGCCTTTTTTTCCTCCAGGCACACTGCACTGGGCTCAGTGTCATCCTGTGGGTTTTGTTTATTATCCAGGTTAATTCCGTTAGCCGTCTCGTCGTTTGATGAACACCATTGGTCGCTTCCTCCTGTCCCAGTGGACAGTTGCATCCTTGGCGTATGACACAGCAGCCTCCCTGTCCTGCCTCTGCCTCCCCGCTTGGCCCATCCCCCTCTGTGCCAGTCCCTACCCACCGGTCCAGACAGGGGCCCTGTCCCTTCCCCACACCATCATCTCTCCCCCCACAGACTCTTGCATCCCCTTGTCTTCTCCTAAGACCATGGGTTGGTCTCATTGTCTCGCGCAGTTGTATCTCTGGTCTAGACTTTCCCACCAGGTCCCCACGCACACTCAGTGGACAGCTGAGCCGGAATGTCCATCTCCTCCTGATGATGTCAGACACCTTGTGTTGGTACCTCCTAGGTCATGCTCAGGATTTTTGCCTCTGTGTCTGGTCCTCTGGCCTGGACTGCTGAAGCAGCCTCCTTCCTGCTGCATCCACATCACTCCTACCCTCTCCAGTGCATCTTGCATACTGTGACCAGCATGAAATGACCTTCTCTCGCTACTGAAGACTAATCACTGATCTTGGAATACATATCTTAGAATAATGATCAAAATACTCATCGGGGCACACCCAGCCCCTGGTGTTTTGCCCCGGACTCTTTTTCAGCTTCATTGCCTGTTGGTTTCCCTTCTCCCTGCCACGTCCTCCCCAACCCTCACTTGTCTGTCTTCAACCACATTTACATGTTCCTTCTTCCGAGTCTGCAAATGAGGCTTTTTGCCTGGAAAGCTTTCCTTTTCCCTCCTCGCCTTGTTACTCTCTTCTCAGATTCTCAGACTTCCTCTTAAGCTGGGCCCCTTGCGTATATTTTCATTATATCATGTTCTTCCTTAGTTGGAACACTTACTGCACTTGTAATTTTATGTTTATTCTTATGATTGATTTATCTGTTAAGGCTTAACATCCTCTACTGTAAACTCCACAAAGGTAGGGATAGTTTCTGGAGTTCTCAACCATCTCTTTTCTCCATTATGTGGCTAGTGCTTGGCAAATGATAGACCCTTGATAAATCTTGAACAAATGCATAAATCCCCACTTTACAGATGAGGAAACTGAGGCTTATGGAGATTAATTGTCAGCTTACTCAAATTTCTTAGGTACACATTGTATTGTAGGTACAGAGTTCCCCACCAATTAGTCAAAGCAAAGGGGAAAGAGGACACAGGGTAATTATGTAGAATGTAAGTGCAGGACTTGAGCCAAGAAGAGAAACCTATCAGCAACAGAGTCTGGTACACTTGTCTGTGTCTGTCCTGTCCCTGTTGTCATGCTCTGTCTCTCCCATCAGCGTGTGGGCATCTCATCCTCCCTCCTCTTTGTTCCTCCGCACTGTTCAGCCCCCATTATCATCCACATCCAGGATCCGAGGCCACTGGACAACTAAGGCACACTGAAAAATGGGAAAGTCATGTTCCAGTTAGGTTCCTGGGGGAGAAATCAAATCAATAGTCTTGCTTCTGAATCATTTCTGCGTCTTAGGGGTCCAGCCCAGATCCACTTGATTTGCGCTCTGCTCTGGGTAGACCTGGTTCCGGTCCTGATGATAGGCTGGAGGAGCGATGGGTGGGTGTGGGCGGGCACCCTCAGAAGCACCCTCCACCATCTTCCATCCTCCTCCGATGGCGGAATGAAACGCAAACTCTACCATCTTCGCATTCTGCCACTCATGTTATTCCAACTGAAGCAGATCGTGTCTGATTGGTTAGTGAACCTGTAGATCCTCGGTGACACTGGTGCTTGGGTACGTGGTAGTCGTCTCTACCAATTGTGAGCGCCAGGCATCTTACGTGCATTGAAATCTTTTCTCTCGCCAGACTTCCAACAGCCCAGCGAGGGCTAGGCACTGCTCTTCAAGCCTTTTGTTGGGTGAGGAAACCGAGAATAAGAGAAGCTAGGTAGTTGGAAGAAAAGCATGGCCCTCGAAATTTTGTGCTTGCGAGCGGAATCTGACACACGCTGCTCTCGGAGATCGGGGACGCCTGGGACGTGCCGTGCGGACCAGCAGCGCCAGCCTCACCCGGATGCTTGTTAGAAATGCAGAGCCTCAGGCCGGATCCCGGCAGGGCTGGGCCCGATCGGCCTGTTCGCGGACCCGTAGCGGATCGGTGGCGTGCTCAGGTTTAGCACGTGGTTTAGAACCAGAATGCTGGTTTAGATTTCCTAAACCGGTTAGAATCCCCTCGGCCCGATGCTCCCTTTGCGATGACCGAGACTGTCCCTGCAGAAGGTGGGAACCGCCGCACGTGGCCTGCTTTGCTCCTCTGCTGGTGGCGGCGTTTCTGCCGGGAAGGTACAGGAACCAATATCAGGTGCCTGGTGGGCATTCTTGAAAGGCGAGTTCGATCAATTAAGTACTTCGGACCAAAATCAATCAATCAATCAATCAATCAGTCAATCCAAAACAAAACAGACTCACACCGTGAAATCTATCATCCCCAGTAAAAACAAGTATTGTTTGCTCCTTTCCCCTAGACTAGATAAGCCTCTGAGTGATTGGGCAGTGAAGGTATTTCCAAAGTACATGCTCCTCACATTCTCGCTCTGAAGGGTGCCACTCCTGTGTTCCCCAAATTTAATTTATAATTATCCAAATTTATCCAATTTAATTTATTCATCCAAATTTAACTTATAATCAACAAAATTTCACTAATTCTTCCTAAAGTTAACACATACATGCACACACATGCCCATACCCCACAGATCATCCAACCCAAGCACAAAAACCACATCTTCAATTGGGCTATGGAGGCCTCCTGCGTTTCTCAGAAATCGAAGGCCTGTGTTGACGGCCTGGTGATATGGCCAAAGGACAGCTCTGGAATGGAGTAGACCGTGTGGGAAGCAGAAGTCAAAGCTGTGTAGCTTTTAGGGTAGCTTCCCCGTCAAGTGAGTCTGGCTCAGAGTCTCCCCCACAGGGGCTGTCGTGGGGAGCTCACCGGGCATCCCCGGTTGGGCAGCTGCTGGCATGGGTTTAGCGGCCCGATGGCAGCCTGGTTGAGGGTAGAGTCTTTTGTGAGCTCGGGCTTTCCCCACAGATGCGGTTGCTGTCGCAGATTGTTGTGTTCAGGAGGCAGAGCCTGTGCCCTTTTTTTATCAGGAAGAAAATAGTCCAAGAACGGGCCCCTCCCCTGCTTTCTTTATGGTTCATTGGGCAGAGCGTGTCACAGCCCTGGGATGAGGGCTCTCTCCCGGGTACCTGAGTAAAATCGGAGATGGGTTAGCAGAGAAGGCAGACGGATGGACACACAGCAGTGCCCACAGAACGGGAGATGCCTTTTTACTTGATAGAAAAATAAGGCATAACCTCTAGGTCTATGAGTTAAGTTTCTCCAGAGAAGCAGAACCAATAATAAGCTATGTATATATAATATATGGAAAATTTTATGTTACATGTATTTTACCAAAATTTTAAATATGTGTGTGTGTATGCATATGTGTGTGTGTGTGTATTCATTCATTCATTCATTCATTCATTCATTCTATTGTTTCTATTTCTCTGGAAAACCCCAATAGGCTTAGAGATTATACCCTATTTTTGTAATAGGATACGTAATATAATGAGATTTCTTATGAGGAATTGGCTCAGAATTATAGAGGCTGAGAAGTTCCAGGATGTGTAGTCAGCAAGCTGGAGAACCAAAAGCGTTGGTATAATGAGTCTGAGTCCAAAGGCCTAAGAACCAGGAGAGCCAGGAGTACAAGTACCTTTCTGAGGGGAGAAGGCTAATGTCCTAGCTTCACATTTTTGTTCTCTTCAGGCCCTCAGATGTTTGGACAATGCCCCCCCACACTGGGGAGGGTTGCCGTCTCTACTCAGTCTATCAATCCAATTGCTACTCTCTTCCAGAAATACTTTCATAGACACATTCAAAAATAATATGTAACCAAGTATCTGGACATCCTCTGACAAGTCAAGTTTTTGACACATAAAATGAACCATCACGCTAGAATTGGGATGAATCAAAATAGTGGAATATGAAGGATAATAAATGGTATGTTTATTTTTTGTTACAAGATAGATGCATCTGAATGCTTGGAAAAATTATTTTATATTTCATTCAGTCAAATTTTTAGATTCCTCTCTACCTTCTGCATTCATGACTGTACCTGGTTTGGGAAAAATCCCTGATAAGTTACGAACCAAGAATATTGGTATCTCTTTTACTGTAGCAAATGAGAAAGAAGCTAGGTATATGTGTTAACTATGTTTTAGGATTTCCCAACCATCGATGATATGAAGGAAGAGTCAGCATCCCTTTTATCTGGATTGAGAGCTAGCTGTGTGGGACTCAACTCTTCTCTACTTTGAAGGGATATTTTAAAGCCAGAACCAGTAATCAAAATGAGAAGTGTCTGAAGAAGCCTGACATGAATGACAAAAGAAGACATTTTGTCATTCACGCACAGGAAATTTTTTATTTAGTAGGCCTTATCAGCATAGTTCCTAAGCCCTGCAAATTTGTCAAATATAGAAATGAGACTATATAACATTTTAATTAACAAAGGTTTAATTATCTTTGAAATATATCACAGCAACTTACGATGCAATTCAACTCAGAGTTGTACAAAATTAAAGTGAGCTGTGGGTTATTTTAAGTTGATAGCTCTTCTAAAAGTAAGATGAGTAAGGCATATGAAGTTCTTAGAATGACCCTGATTCCACCTTTTCATAAAAAAGAACCTCATCCTACTTTATATGAGCTACTGTGTCAGTGCCTTGAACACAAGAGTTGGGCGTGCACTGTCAAGAGTGATGTGGCCTGAGGTCTGGAGACGTAACCTGATTGGAGAGGTGCTTGAGAACCTTCCTCAGCTTGGTGGACTGGCCATTTGGGTCTGCTGTCCCAGTTTGAATACTGGCAATGCAGGGACCTATGGGGCAGGAAATGACTACTTGGAGACAGGCAGTGGGATGGCTGGGAAGGACCCCAGCTCTCCTTGTACTCTGCGGTCCTGTAATGCTTGTAGTTAATTGTGTTGGGAAGAGATTCACCTAAAACCTGAATCACATGACACAATGGACAAATATTGTATGATTCCACTCTCATGAAGTCACTAGAACAGGTAACTTCATGGAGACAGAAAGTGGATTGGGATGACCAGGGCTGGGTGAAGGGGGAGATGGGCAGTTACTGCTTTATGGGGCACTGGCTTCTGTTGGGATGATGACAGATATAGGGAATAGTTGTACAAACATTGTGAATGTAATTAATGCCACTGGACTGGGCCCTTCAAAACGGTTTAAAAGGGAAAGTGGTTTTTTGTGCCAAAATTTTCTAATTTAAAAGTGAAAAAGAAAAACAAGGGAGAAGAAGCTCACAGTGGGATATTTTGCAGAATGAACATCTTATTAACAGCATTAAGCTCGGCTGCAGCCTTCAGGAGCCAGAAGAGGCTGAGCTGGTTTTTCTTTTACTTTCCAAGAGGATAAATCTTCACTTCCCTTTAGAATGCAGAGCACGGATTCTGGCTCATGCCCTCTTATTTATTGCTGCCAGGCCAAGGGGAGCCAGCCAGGGGAACCACACAGGTGCCAGGCTGGGTTTGACTAGCTGGCATATGTGGTTTCTAAGTACCCAGCTTGCTATGCCCAAGGGACTGAATATGGAAAGAGCTTGTTCCCTGCATCTCGATTCCAAAAATAAACACAAGTCTTCTAAGTAAACTGGCACTGCCATCAGTATCCAAGCAGTTGTACCTCCTTGTAGGTGAGGGCACATAGAAGACCCTTTGGGTATTAAGATTTAAACCCACATTGAATTGTGTCCAACCCAGATGTATTTTATAGAGAATCATTTTCTTCTCTCTTATACTGAGGTCTTAGTGGTGCTCTAGTCATCATGTGTTTGCTTGTTCAGACATGCCATTAAAAGCAAGTTGTGTTTGGAGAAGGAGAATGCATGGGAAGATGAAAGACTGAAATTTAGGATACATCCAGAAGACACGAAGTGTTGTGGAGCGAAGGCACATGTCCTAGACAACTGGAAACCCATCAACCTATTGCCATTCAGTTTAATCTAATGTGAGATTGTGAAGGGGCTGTGGGTCCTATATGCAGAGCATGACCATTGGAAGACTCAAGAGTCATGTGGTGACATTGAAAAATGTCAGTGTGATAGAAATTCCATCTGTACATGTATATGTGGGGGTGCGTGTGAATTTCATAGAGGGTCCCTGGATGTGTAGTCTTAACTTCCTTAATTTGTAAATGAAACAGCAGCATCTGGGAACTTAAGTGACTTGCCTAAGTAACTGTCCCTTAAAAGTGATCCGGAAATCTCTTCTAGAAGACCCCTTTCGTTATTCTGTGGGATAGTTTTATGCACCTCCTGTGAGCAAAGGACAAAAAACTGATTTTGGCAAGTTTCTAATTGGTCAAAATGGACCTAGAATTGGATAAAGGAAAACATCTGTCAAAAAAAAAAAAAAAAAAAAGATTAGTGGGTCTAGGGGAAAGATTGGAAAGATTTACAGCATTTCTGATATTCCTTTGTCAATAGAAGACCTGGAGGTGTGAATGATTGCTGTTTCCATTGAGGGTAAGAACTAGACTCAATGCTGAATAACTTAAGGCAAGACAGCATTCAGCATGCACTGCTTGTTTTTTTTTTTTTTTCCCTTGTTGTAAGAATGAGCTCCTCATTTTCTCTTGTCACTTCATGCAGAAACCATCAGGCATAGTCCTTTTTGTTTGGTGGTGTCCCTGACACCAGCACGTGTGGTGTGACTTGTTGTATACATGTCTTAGAACCAGCGTGGGAACTCATTGAAACCCTTACCTTTCTGTGTGCCTAGTAGTTACCTTGCACGTTGCTGCTACTCAGTCATAGTTTCTGAATAAATACTGAATGAATCTACAGCAGACCCACGTTAGTTCATGCAACTGGAGACCGGTGATCCTTCCTAGCCCTTCCCCAGATGACTTTATAATCCCTCCTGAAACATTTCCTCTGGTCCCTCCACCTCCCAAATTCTGCTGAAGCTGGGCGAGATTTCTTTGTTAAAATATGATAAACAGTTATTTAAGAGGCTTCTCTAAAATGAACTACAGGTCTAAAAATATATAAATCCCAATGTGGGACTCGATCCCAGGACCCTTGGGACTGTTGGGTCCCCAATGTTGGGTCCCCCAATAATGGGTCTGTGATTAAAGGAGAGAGACTGATACAAAGCAAAGCTCAAGCAAAGCTTTATTTCACGCCAAGCATCAAGAATCAAACTGACCGTCAGACAGACTGGTCAGAGCCACCCCTTACAGAAAGGGTGACCTGTCTCTCCTTCACAGACCAACTTTTATAGAGCAAAGGCCATGTGGTTGGGCCTGGCCACGCACAGGTAGCCAATGAAATTGTAACACAGAGAAAGCTGCACAGTCATGCTAGGTGACCAATTGAATTACAATTTACCCTAGTAGACATTTGAACCAGCCTATCACCTCGGTCAGAATTGGTGCTTAAAAGGTGCCCAAAGGGCGGGGCCCATACTCCTTGGTAACTAGGGAGACAGTATGCGCCCCCACTGATGGGATTGCTCTACCTGGCCTGACCCACTCTTGTATGTGGGCTTTGTTACCTGGGACTGGTTTCTGGGACTTGTTTTTAAGTAAGTTCCCTTGGTGGGGGCGGGGGGCAGGGTCAATTTAAGTTTTACAACAAAATGGCAATTCAACCGGGGTATGGCCGCTCTGGCTGAATAGGCCCTTACAGGACCATGACCCGAGCTGAAGGCAGCCGCTTAACCCACTGAGCTCTCCCAGGAGCCCCTGCAGCTCTTTGCTCAAGTGGGGAGCCTGCTTCTCCCCTGCTTTCCACTCCCCCTGCTTGTGCTTGCTTTCTCCCTCTCTCTTTCTTTGTCTGTGTCAAATAAATACATAAAAAATAAAAAAATAAAACAAAAATATATAAATCAGGGGACCACTGGAGATCAGTTTTCCTTTGCCACTATGAGAGGAAGCATTTACAACCACACAGGGCTCCCAGCTGACTGCCACCTGTGTGCTGCATACCCGTGCTCGCTCCTGCGTCCAAGACCTCATCCCGTCCTGCTGGAGTCCTCTCTTGTCACCATGGACTTTCTCACCGATAGTCGGCTTAAGTGACTTGCTGTTTTCGTGTTAATTATGAAATTTGTAGGCACGTTTTACTGCCTGTATGAAGGATGGGGAATAATAACGATGTGTAAACTCACAGTCCCGCGCTGAAGGATTGGGGTGCTCCCGCATGTGTCCAGTCCTCCCTGTGCCCCCTGCAATGCTATCACTGCGGGCAGGTCTTGTGCATCAGATTTTGTGTCTATCACACCCTTGTTATGCTCCTCACAGTTCTTTGACTGATGTCTGTATCAGAAGATGAGTTTTGGCTGTTTGGAATCGAATGTAAATGGAATCACGCTGTGTGTTCCTTTCCATCTGGTTTTTTTCAATCAGCATCATAGTCCTGAGAACTTCTTTTATCCAAGCTCTGTTTCAGTTTTTTCACTCTCACTGTTTCAGAGCAATTTCTTGCCGGTCTGTCTTGCTCCCTCCATTCTTCTCTCCCCCCTGTTCTTTCCTCGGCTCCTCTCTCCCTGTCTGTCTCCCTCCCTTCCTGTCCCCCTTCCACATATTTATCAAATTCCTCCCATGTGTCCGATGCCATTCCAGGCCCCGTGGACAGACACAGTAGTAAATAAAACAAGAACAAAATTCTTGCCCTCAAAAAAAAAAAAAAAATCCTTGCCCCATGGAACTTGTTTTAGGTGGAGACACAATGCCAAACAACATAAATTGTCATAATATTCATGGATTAGATGTTAATAATTGTTAGGCATGAAAATAAGGCATGAAAGGGGTCAGGGCCCCTGATAAGCAGTGGTGATTTTCAATATTAAAAAGGATAGTTAGGGAATATGACAGCCGTTCATTGCCTTTCTCCAGCTGAATGGCATTTGGTTGTTTTGTTTTTAGGCCATTGTGAACAAGGCTTTCTGTGTCATCCGCTGCAGAGGTACTGATATATTTCCCAGGTATATATTCCTAGGAGTGGGACTGTGGGATTTTCTAGAAATGCCAAATGGCTTTCCATTGCTGATGATGTATCCATCCCTGTGTCTTCAGAACCCAGCAGAGTGTACGGCCCAGACTTAGGCTAACACTGGCTTGACCAAAGAGAACTTCATTGTAGACACGAGAACAGCAGGGACTAACTCCTAAAACCTCCTTCATCGTCCAGTGGTGCTCTGCTGTTTCTGCACCAGACCTCCTGTGGAACGCAGAGAGCAGCCTTCCGCTTATTTTCTGTGCTGAACTATTCTTAGAGAATGCCTTCTGACATTTGGTTGAGCTCCTGTTGGCTGTGACAACTGGAGTCACAGAAGCCACGTCAGGAATAAAGAACGTTAGGGGGAAGTCGACTCTAGCTGTTTATTGCAAGGATTTCTCACTCTCCTATTTGAAACAGCCCTGGAAGAAGCCAAGTTCTCTTTATAGGACATCATGCCCCCTTTCCTCTGTGCTCCTGGCTTCCAAAGCTTGCCTCAAGAGCAGGCTCTCCAGTCCCCGGGTGGAATCAGAAGTCTGCACTTGAACTTGCACCTCTGCAATTCCTATCCAGCTGATGTTTTGGCAAGCAGAGTATTACACTTTAAAACTGATCCTTCATTGCTTGTGGAAAATAAATCTAAGGTACTTAGGGAATTATTTGGGCCTGGGAAGGCTTGATGCTTCATGAAAGGAGGTTCTGGGCTGAAGGAGTCTTGAAATAGGTCAAATCCCAGAGTTGTGCCTTTACTTTCTAAATATTTAAAATAAAAATAGGTGGTTACATCCAGTCGCTCTCATCGTGCTTTAAAATGTCCTGTCTCAGCACTTAAGATAAAAAAGTCACTTTTTATAAAGCCCGTTTTAGTGCCAACATTGGTGACTGTTCATCCCGGTTAGCGTATTTAACAGATGAATGTGTGTTGGTTTTTTTTTTTTTTCCTGTTCTCATTCTTTTCAGTGTATATTGAACCATTTAGTTACCAACCAATTTTTATTAAAAGTTGGGACATAATATTCTTCCTAATAGACGGTTCTTGGTATATATAAGATTCCTGAGTATTTTCCCCTCTTTCCGCCATTATAAAAAAAGCCACAATGTGCATTTTTGCTATATTAATGTAGAAGAGGGTAACAGTTGTGTGTTGGGCTTTTTTGGTTTGTTTGTTTGCCATTGCAGCATAAATGGTCATTCTTAAAATTCTGGCTCCAGCTCTTAAAAATAATTTTCAGCCTCAATCTAGTGGGTTAGGCAGTTGTGATGTCAGTGTCTGTGTGTGTGTGTGTGTGTGTGTGTGTGTGTGTGTGTGTACACATGGTATATTTAGTGAACCTCACTCTAGATTTTCTCCAGGAAGTTGCTGGAAGTGACTAGTGTAGTGTTCATGAGATTTATTGAATGCATAAATAATGAATAGAAGCGTACTCCCAGTATCAGAGCAAGAAGCAAAAAACAAGGGAAAAGAAATATCTGAAGGACAGTTTGGTAAAGGAAAACGTATCTTGTTCACTATTTCAGTTAACTGTTTGGTGAGCTGCCATGTCACTTTCTTTGTCTCTCCTGTTAGTGTGTTTTTGTTGTTGTTGTTGTTTCTTATAAGTAATCTCTACACCCAACTTAGGGCTCGAACTCATGACCCTGAGATCCAGAG
Source organism: Lutra lutra (assembly GCF_902655055.1). Classification (NCBI taxonomy): domain Eukaryota; kingdom Metazoa; phylum Chordata; class Mammalia; order Carnivora; family Mustelidae; genus Lutra; species Lutra lutra. Next base: position 12,591,781 of record NC_062282.1, read on the forward strand.
TCACACGATCCACCAACGGAGCCAGCCAGGCACCCCTTCCCTCCTCCTAGTGTGACTGTGGCCCAGTATCCAGGATGCCAGATGGCTTTCAGAAGGGTTCTGACGGCAAACCCACAGAAGTCCGTTCAGTGAGAGTTACATGGATGAAGATGTAATTTGGTTCATGATATGCCTGAGATGCAGTCAAAGGTTGCAAGGTTTGTTCTCTTGGCCCCTGTAGGAAAGATGCACAACACTTGTAATGAAAGGCCTGGGAACAGTTATGTAGTCTTTATAAAAAAAAGAAAGCATTGTAAGTCTTTCAAAACAGAAGAAAAATGCTGTGATGTATTTGTGTGTGGCTTCTTTTTGAAATAAAGATACAACTTTGGAAAAGCAAATAAAACTAAGCATTTGTAGATGTTTCCAATACACTGCTATTAAAATAACAGTAATAAAAATAGTAGATTTTCCTATAGTAAGGAGAAAAAAAAGGCATATGATCTTTTCCATCAAAGTGAATGGCAGTTGGCTGCATTTTCCTATGTTTCTGATATGATTTTTCCATGCCATAGAAATATGATTAACTTGTGCTTAAGAAAAGTTTGTCAAATTTCCATGAAGAAAATATTTATTGAAACCTAGACCATTTCTAACATGACACCATGTTTTTCCAGTAAAAACATGAAGCTGGGGAAAGGTAATATTCAAATGGAAGGAGACCTTCATCTTCGTTCAGTGAAACTAGCTTATGGTTTGGTGGTAACTTTCTAAAAGGAGACAAGGCTAGAATGGGGTCATGTGTCTCCCTGTCATGTTGTATTACCTAGCCTTCTCCAGAGAAATGGAATCAGTAGGGTGTGTCTACATGTGGATGTACATATATCTGTGTGTATGTATATAGAGATATATGGGCTGACACAGTTCTGGTGGCAGACACGTCCCAAGATGTGTAGTCGGTAAGCTGGAGATCCAGGAGGACCATGGTGTGGTTCCAGCAAATGCTAGCAGGCTTAAGACCGCGAAGGAGCCAATGTTTCATTTCAAGTCCGAAGTCAGGAAAGAATGGAGCCCCAACTCAAGGAGTCAGGCAGGAGGAGTTCTCTCTTACTCACTGGATGGTTAGCTTTTTTGTCTATTCTGGCCTTCAACTGCTTGGATGAGGCCCACCCACACTGGAGAGGATATCTGCTTTATACAGTCTCCAAATTCAGATGTTAATCTCATCCAAAACACTCTCATTCTCACATCCAGAAGAAATGTTCGACCAAGTATCTGGGTACCCTGGCCCTGTGATTCAGTCAAGTTGACACATTAAAATTAAGCATTATACATATCAAAAAAGATGTTATTTTTAAAGGATAGGAAGAAGAAAAACACAGAAGACAGGAGACTAAGACATTTACAGCAATCTGTCCTGGAAAATTCACTTCTCTTCTGTTTCTTGTATTGAAAATAGATTGAAGATGATGTAAAATGCTTCAGGATGTAGACACTTTTTATGTTGTAGTGAGAGTGTGGGATCCAAGTTCACTATTATATTGAAAAAGAATTTGGATGGATGGAAGACTTAAATTGAGCAGGTTTCCAAGAACCTGTGGTCCAGTACTTTTTTTTTTTTAATTTGAGTATAAGTAGTAAAAATGAACAACTAGCATTTCAATTGTAAATGCAGTTGGCAAAGGGGCACTGGCTTCTCTTGTTTTACTCAGGCAAGCCAACTTAGGAATACCGAACAATAGTTGAGTAATTTTCCCCAAGGATGTCTGTAAACCATTTAAATCAATTTGAGTAACTGCCATGTGCGCTGTCCTGGGCTAGGTGTGGCTGTAAGGGACGTGACTCACAGCGAACACTTGGGGACAGAAAGGACCTTGGCTTTCTAAATGTGAACATGGATTTGGGGACCTGGACATGTGTTCCAATGCTGTAAATGCCACATATTGTCCACGAAGCAAGTTTGTGAGAAACATATTTTATTGCAAAAGAATCAATATTTCAAGCATTTGAAAAAGCTGATGGCTTCTTTTTCTGCAGTCCCTGACGTTCAGTGGGTTGGGTTCCTTAGCCCTGGCGTGTCAAGTACAGGGTCCTACATGCATATCCTGCTGCTTATGACCTATCTGTGTGGACTTGCCCTTCTCCTGGAAACTGCACATCTCTTTGGAAATAAATGTATTTGTACATGTAGAAAGTCTGTCAGAAAAGGTTTACTGCGGAAGCATGTTTTCCCCCCAGTGAGACACTGAGTCACACAGTTTCTTTCCAGTGGGGGAGCTGGGACAACAGTCATTTTGATCCAAATGATGTGCATTTGGTCTGCCTCACACCACATGGCTGCGGTCACAGCCATCTGGAACCTGTCGCACCTGGAGGGCACCGGCAGTCTGGATTGTAACTAAGCTAGTAGCTCATTAGCATTATTTTCAGGCCTTTTTTTTTTTTTTTTAACCTGGTTCATTGGTTCGTTTGTTCCCTCCTTTCTCCCTCAGTCCCTCCCTTCTTCCCTCCTTCCTTGTCCTTCTTTCCTCTCCCATCTTCCCTCTCCTCTCTCTCCTTCCCTCCTTTCCTTCCTTCCTTCCTTTCCTTCCTTCCCTCCCTTCTCTTCCCTTCCCCCCTCCCCTCCCTTTCCTTTCTTACCTCCCTTTCCTTCCTCCCCTTCCTTCCTTCCTTCCCTCCCTCCCTCCCTCCTTCCCTCCCTTCCTTCCTCTGTGTATTCTAGAGCAATTTCAGGCCCACAGCAAAATTGAATGAAAGGTACAGAGATTTTCCATATATCACCTGACCATATATATGCATAAGCTCTCCCACTGACAGCATCCCCCCACTACAGTGGGACATTTATTACAACTGATGAACCCACATTGACACATTCTTTTCATACAGGGTCTGAGGTTCCCATTAGGGATCACACAGGTGACGTACCTTCAGGGAGTTTGGGCAACTGTGTAACTTTGTCCACAGTTACGGCGTCCTACAGAGTAACTTCACTTCCCTAACAATGTCCTGTGGTCTGCCTATACACCCCTACCTGTCCTCAACATAGAGGACTTTTCTTTTCCTGTTAATAATTAATGACTGCCATACTCTTAGATTTCTACTTAGTTGATACATTTTATCAATAGAAAATAGTATTCTTTTTTTCCTTATAAACTATAGAGTAGAATATTAAATGCTTCAATGATTTAATATCCTCTCTAATTTTTTGTATTGCTAAAAATGTATGAACTAAGTAGAAATCCTTATAGGGTAGAAGTGAACTGGAAGGAACTGAATTAAATCCTTCCATCTTATGTACCAGCAAACAGAGGCCAGGAAAAATTGGGTGGTTTGCTCAAATATAAATGAAATAAATCTAAAAATGTCTCCAAGTCTGTAGGGAAAAAAATCCCTCAAAGTTTATTTTTCTTCCCAAGAAACGATACTCATTGAATTGAATTAATTAGAAAATGCGTGTCTGCCTTGCAGACGAGCTTCAGTGACTGCTAACTGGGATCTAGATGATCTTCATGGAGAGCCCTTTCCCCATTCGTGAAGCCTGTGCACCTCTTGTCATCAGAATTGTGCATTCTGCCCAATTCAGAGTGTGCAGATCCAAGATAAAGGAGGTGGCTAGTGTGTGTAGCTGACCAGCTCTGCTCAAGGCCACTGGCTGTCCATCTCTCGCTCCAGGCTACCCCTGTGCGCTTGCCAGCTTTCAAAAAAAGTGTCTTCCTGTGTTAGGTTGTAGGCTGTGTGTTTTCTGCAGCTCCATATACCCCTAAGCAGACACTAGGGAGCCCCGTCACCCCTCATCTCACTACAGCTGTGTGGGCTGGTTCCTTTTGAGCTCCTGGGTTATAGCTGTGCTTTAATTTTCATGAAATGAAACTTTTAAAATGCCATTGTTTTAGGAACTAAAACATCTGTTTTCCACAAGCAGATTCAAATCCCAAAATGGAATTGAAATCATAAAACCTAACCAAGAGTTCGACTGCCATTTAAATCAGTGGTGCCTTTTTTTTTTTTTCTTCCCAAATAATGTCTTTTAACTAGCTAAGTAGAGACTGTGGGAATGCCTAGTTTGGCCATGCATTCTTTATCATCATACTAGCAACAACTGAAGTGACTCTGGGTGTCTTCCTAGACCTCTAAACCTTGCCCCTTCCCATAGTCATTGGCAAATGAGCAGTACAGGTAGGTTTCTAGAAGATTAAGGGGTTTGGTTTAATTTGGGAAGGTGGAAATAGGACTAGAGACAGCAATTTGAATCCAGTGGCTTTCATCCTCCACAAATATGCAAACGGTTTACAACAATAAGATGATTGGACCAAGGTATAGACACTTTCTCGGAGGAAGTGTTTTCCATCACTGTGTATGTATATATGAGGTGATAGCATGATATTGTTGAGCGAATGACATTTAGCTGAAATTTGTGTGAGTGGAATCACCCTGGAGATGACATAAAGAAGAGTACTCTGAGCATTTTGGGTGAGATATCCCTGTCACTTGCCATAGAGTTTCTTAGTGTGGTGACAAACTCAGGGACCCTCACAGGCCAGACAGAGGAGTTGGATGAGTAGGTTATCTGATGTGGGCTGTTGTAGACTATGAAAAACTCACTTATAAACACCCCATCTCCTACCTTGTTACTAGCACATGGAATTTCCCCAGAATTGTCAGAGCTTCCACATCTCAGTGTTTCAAGGGTTCTAGAAATCTGTGTTTTTACTGCATGATATATCCAACTTTTATTTATTTATTTTTTTAGAGAACACTTAGCGGGCCAAATAAAAAAAATGTCTGTGACTCACTAGTTTGTGACCTTGGGCGTCAGAGCTCCTGGGCCTGTCCAAATCTTTATAGCATTTACTATTGGAATGATTTTGGCATGGTAATTTCGCCTTTCTGAGGATTCATTTATACTTTATAAAGTTGAAATAATAATTCTCACTTTAGAAAATGATGAGGATAAACCCCGAGAGGAAGATGGAAACACTTTGTAATTGCAAAGTCCTTTAGAGGGTTGAGACGTTATGTGGAGGGACGAGACACACGAACATTTGGAACAGCTTCAGCAGAGTGCCGATCAGTAGGGGCCCCCACTTGGGCAAGCTGCTCCCCAGCTACAGTCCGCTCCCTAAAAGAGGAACTATAGCTACACATGGGTGGGAGCCAGCCTTGTGCAGTTGCCGACATACTCAACAGGGCCTGCAGCTGGTCAATTCTTTTTATTAAGTATCATTTTTGACTTTGAAAAAGAAGATTATATCAGGATTGTAGACATGGGACAGAAGGACAGATGTGTGTCTTGGGTGTGGGAACCTGGGATGGTGGGTGTGTTCTGGCCTCTGAGAGCGTGAATATGGGCCTCGGTCATGCTGACTGCATATCACTGAATATTAACTCAGAAAGCAGATGGCACAAAGGAAGGGCAAAGTGACTGCCTAGGGAGTGGGAGCCTGAAATCTCTTCCTTCATGCCCAAGGCATAGCAGTGTGAACCTTCTGCCCCCTGACTCACCCCCAAATACTCCTTCCTTTTTTTTTTTTTAAACTACTTTTCTACCTTTAAGGAAGACTCTGATGGTTTATAGTAATTTATTTACCCACACCAACACAGGAGTTTTTTTGTTTTGTTTTGTTTTGTTTTTTGTTAGAGAAGGATCGGGAGGTGATATAGACAATGTGTCTCACTCTGGGTCCTGGAAGAGCCTTGCCAGATCCAAAATTCATTAGCAAAATGGATCATTTCCCCTTCTCTTGCTGGTGTCCCATAGTACCCGGGCATGCCTGTTATTCTATTCATTTGTTTATAGCCAATGTTTGTCTTCTCTTCTAGACCATGGAATCTTTGAAGGGAGGTGGTCCAAATGTTATCTCTTTAATTTTAAGGCCAATGAGCAATACAATAGCTCAGTGTTTGTTCAGTTGCACTGAGGGACTCTGAGCCCTCCATGTCTTCCAGTTTCTGGAAAAGTTAGTTTTCACTCAAGGACATACCTTCTCATTTACTTCAGGTAGACAGGTAGCCATCAGGGGTGACAAGGAATCCTACAGCAGAAAATTTCAAGAAAGGCTTCTCAATATTGCCAATAAGGTAGTCAAGCCAGCTCAGAAAAAGAAAAAGATTTTTTTCCCTTTTTATAAAAAGACACAATGATACACTAGTTTTAGTTTGCTTGGTAGAAAGAGGGAAGACATCTTGGCGAAGAGGGCATCCAATGGAGGCCATCCCTCTGCACGGCAGGGGAAGACAGTGTTCCTGTTGCATTCTGGACTGTTCTTTGTTTCTCCCAGAAAGCAGATGGTCCAGTTTAAGCAGTGGCTTCTGCCAGTGTGTGTGGTTAGAGGCTGCCCTGTTCAGCTCATTGGATGTCCTGCTTCAGCCGGTCAACACTGATGAGTAATGACAGTGTGCCTCAAATCTCCGTAGACCGGGAATATGAAGCCAGCCATTCAGATTGATAGTTTATTATGTGGTTTTCGATCTGTGCCATCATGAATGCAGATAAATATTAACAAAATTTGTACCACTTCCACCAACTCGTCCACCAAAGAAAAATAAGAGAGCTGGAAACTTTTTTGAGCCATGGAGATATACCATAAATTTGATGTATAGAATTCAGTGTTACGTTTACATTTGATATCTTGCTGAGACAGAATGAAGCCCATAATTTCTTTACTTTGGGGGAAACTCTTTAAGATTTCTGAGTGTAATTTACTTTCCCAGAAATCCATTGCTAGCTTTTTATTGTATATACCTGTCCTTGTTATTATTTCAAAAATACTGCAAATATTTGGCAACTCTTGTAGGTACGATAACTCCATAATATATATCTTTTGAAATTCAGGAACATTTTATGAATACATAAACTGTGTCATCTCCAGAATGGTTTATTATATCACAGCTTTGGCTTAAAAAATAAACTTTAGTGCCTTCACTGTAAAAGTGCAAAGGGATAAAATGCGACTTAACAACAGAAGTACTTACTGATCAGGAATTTACCAGGTTCGGTAAGATAATTCAGGTTCAACCTACTATTTGCTGGTGTAAGAGAAAGGTGTTTGGGGGTGAAATAAATTCAAATTTTAGCAGCCTTTGGATATATATTTTATGATTTCATGAAGAAATGCATTGTGATGGGGTAGACACAAGGTGTTAATATTTCTGGACTAACTGAAATTAGGTTAAGACTAACAATAAATTCTGCAGGGTTGAAGCAATCCAGGAACTTCATTACTCCTGCATACACTGGATGTTTCTAGATGGAGAAAGTTGTGTTAGCCCTCAGGTAAGGTTTCCCTGTAGGTGTGCCTCCAGCTCTGGAGGTAATGAGAGAGTTGGTTTTACCATGGGGGTACTTGTAAGCCTGCACTAATTATTCCACTTGGGCTTTTCACTGGAATACGCTGGTAGCAGCCAACTTCAGATCACTTGCTTTAAATAAAATACTAGTGTTTTTGGTGTGGGAATTGAAATGGTGGAAAATAAAGGACAGAAAACAGTATGAAAATGAAATACATCAATCAGAATCAGTACAAGTATTAACCTAGAGCTTCATATTTCTTAGTTATCGAGATCAGAAAGCTTTGTAGTCCCCTCTTAGTCTACTCTTCCCTTTTAAATTTAGCATCTCTAAATCATAAGCACTCTTGAGTCTGTTCTCTGTCTGCTTCATACTCTGTCCTATGTATTTTTGGTTCTTTCCAGACCCGTGTTGGGATGATTTAGGGGTTAGACTGGTGGGGGAACAGTGTGAATCAAAGACTTCCATCAAAGGTAAGCCACCAAATGTGGATTTGCATCCAAGTCAAGAGTGTAAAAGGAAATATTTGAAATATTTGAAAGGAAATAAGAACCTGCACTAAGACAGGGTGATCGGGGAAGGCTGCCTGGAGAAAAATGATTTTACCGGGATCTGAGGGGTGGCTAAGAGCTTAATAATCCAAACAGGGAGACCAAGCTTTTGCCTGGAACATTGTATACAGTGGTGCTATGGTGGGAGTGAGCATGGCAAACAGGTGGGACTAAATAAAGGCTTTTGTGGCTAGTTTGAGATGATTGTCAGGTTTTCTGCAGAATTTTTTTTTTAAGATCTTATTTATTTATTTGACAGAGAGAGAGCGAGAGACACAAGCAGGAAGAGCAGCAGAGGGAGAGGGAGAAACAGGCTCCTCACTGAGCAGGGAGCCTGATGCAAGGCTTGATCCCAGGACCCTGAGATCATGACCTGAGCCGAACAACTGAGACACCCAGATGCCCCTCTGCAGAATTTTTTACATTGATCATAAGATCAATGAGAAGCCATGAAAGAATTTTAAGTAAAGTGGTGATGTGGTTAGTCTTGGAATTTGAACTGATGACTTGGTGTTGGTAGGTAGGCAAGAGTGAATTTGGGTCAGTAAGTCAAAACTTTTATGGAAACAATCAAACAAAGGATGATGGCAATTTGGGCTAAGGAGGTCCTGATAGAAGGGGAGAGAACAGGCGGAACTGGAGAGATGTATGCGAGGTAAAAATCCACAGGAACTGGTGGTAGACTGGATACAAGAGACAGTGTCAAGAATGATATGCAAATATCTGGCTTGTGTAACTGGGTAGGATGTGGTACCATTTCCAGAGAGAAAAGACATAAAGAGCATTAGGCTTTGTAAGAAATATCATGAGTTCAATTTTGGACATGGTGAGTTTGATATTACTTCAACCTATCCAAAGGGATTGTCAAACAGGTACTTAGTGTTAACAGCATGAGTGTGAGAGGAAGTCTAGGTGGAGAATTTCTAAACCATGTGCATACAGATGATAAGTGAATGAGTAGACATGAGATCATTTAGGGGGAATGAATTAGAATAACAAGGCCACAGGGTCTGGCCCTGACCTTGAGGGAATCTAGTATGCACTGGCTGAGGCCAGTGGGGTGTCCATCAAGGATAGTTCCCATGGAAATAAAGGGAAGCCAGTATTTTAGTTGGGGCTTATTGCTATAGACATGACACTTGATTTTGTGTTTTGTCTTTTCCCTTGACCCCCTATTATAAGAGTCTTAAAAAGATTGAGTTTTTGAAGTACAGTTTAATTCTTTTCTCAGAAATATTTAGAGAGTCTCAGGGGGTGGTTTTTACCCACTTTCTTTTCTTCTCAGATCTTGTGAATGGAGAGAGCTGAACCACTTGTTTTCATTTTTAGCTATTAAATATCCTTGATTTTCCATTATGGAGACTCTTCTCTTGTAGCTTCTTCAACTAGAAATGCCATCCCCACTCACCCCTGCTATGTCCGCAGCCCCACCACCCTTCCTGGTCTAGCTCAAAAGCTTTTAAGAACTACCCAAGAGTCTAGATGCTTGTGAAATTTGCCTGGGTGTAAGTGCAGCCATTGGTAGTTTGAAGAAGGTCTTTCAGGTGATTTGAATATATAACCAATGACCATACAGCCAGTATAGTCATTGAGAGTGACTAGTATGCATGTCTTAGACTTCAGTGGGTCCCTAAACTCCCTAAAATGGCAAGACCTAATTCTCTTTTGACTTTGCATTTCAGGCGTTGAATCACAGTAGGAGTCCAGTGCCTATTCATTGAATGAACTAATAATTTATCATTTAAAAAAAATCTGAGGCATCTTGGAAAGTTTTCTTCCAGTATTTCTTGCATCTTTGAGTTTCTTGGTCATTTTAGTGACCATTACATGTGTTTCCTGTCCTTTCCTTCCTAATGGTTTCTAAAGATTCTCCATTATCTAGACATGGGTCAGATTGACTTTATTTATGTAGACAGCTCTGTTAAATCCCAGTGTTGAGATGGAAAATATCACTCCCAGGAGAGGAAATGCTTTAGAAGCATTTTGGGAAGGTGTGAAGCCTGAAGCTTTCTTCCCTTTTTGTTGGTTTACAAACCACCTCTTCGGCAATGAACATCGTGACTTCACTTGAGCACCTTGGACAGAGATAATCTGATTGCATCTAGGGCGATGCAGTAGTTGAAAGCTATTTGGCTGGCCTATGTGGGATTTACCTTGTCATCACTGGGTCAGAAGAGTAGTTCTTAGTATGGACAGTGTTGCTCCCCGGGTGACTGACATTCAACTCTCTGGGGACAACTTGGATGCCACAGCTTGGTGGGAGAGGTACTGGCACCCAGCTGGTAGAAGCCGAGGATGCTGTTAAACTTCCTACAGTGCACAGGGGACAGCCTCTCAAAACAAAGACTTTTCTGGCTCAAATCAAAGTGTTATAGCAGCAGGATTGGGAAACCCTGGATTAGCCAGCAGCTCTAAAAACAAAATCACGTGTTGAGTTTCTCTCAACCTGAGACATGGGGTATTCCCAGGTTGCCTCTAACTTACTCCAACACAAAGGTGTGTTTTCACTTAAACCTGCCCCCCTTTGTGCACTTATCTATGTGCTTTTCTCATTGGGTGTGTGTGTGTGTGTGTGTGCTTTGCCTTTTCCTTGAAATATGAAACAAATCTCAAGTTGATTCCTGGATGATGGGGCTTGAGAATCAGACAAAGGAGGGTTATCTTCTTGGTGTTTTCTTGGTTCTTTTCATTATAATAGCCTTCTGTTTTAGTGACAGGAAAAGGTGAATCCTTTTGTGTTACAGGAACAAATGGTTGGCCTAATTATTTTAGATTCAATGTTTCTTTCAGGAGTAGAATTCAGTGATTCATCACTTATATATAACACCCTGTGCTCATCTGACCTCATATTTTAAGTCTGTGACAATAGGTGAGTATCACTTTACTTTAAAAGATAGATTTTGTTTCTTTGTCCTTAGTATTTGGGCTGCTTAGCAGAACATTTCATTTCCTATGAAGAATGGCTGGTAATTGTATCTGTCATTTTTCCTGCATCTTATACTTCAATTATTTTCAAGCTTGCATACAGTAATATAAGTTGGATGAAATGTAAGTGTTCGTTTACATCTATTGGGAAATATGGTGTAATCTCTAGCTACTTATCCTTTCTCTTTGGTTCTGTTTTAGCACATGCAATATGTCTGTCTTGTCGCACACTTGCCTAGGGAGCAAAGAGCTGCAGTTTTCTACAAAAGCTTGACAAGAGACGTACAAACCAAGAGCTAAATTATTGGCATCTCATGTCCTTGGTCCTCCACGATGCATTCTCCATTCCCTGCTTTGGTCTACGCTATAATGTTTTGTGTTTGATTTATATTTTTAAATGGGAACTGGGCTTAGTGATTCATTAAATGATGTAAAAAATAATGTTTGTCAGAGACATTCTTAATATTGTATCTTTTTCAGATATAAACTGGGTTTATAGCTTACCACTTTCGTAGCAATGGGAAAGATGATGGCTTCTGAATCTTAATAGTTAGAGTTTCATAGCATGATGATAACATTTCAGGCGCTAGACTTCATAAATGAGCAAGAAGCTGTATCTTTGGAATTAAGAATAATATTTATGCTGTCAGTGCTCGGTGTATGGCAAAATTCACCAGGCAAAGAGACAGTTGATGCAGACCTCTTGCTTAGCTTAACAGCTGGTGTGGCTCACTGACATTTAAGGCACCTTTAAAAAGATTGATTTTTTTGTTGTTGTTCTTAATAACTCATTGGAACAATAAAGTTTAGATGAGGTTGCTAGGGATCTGGGCCATCAGTTTGAAAACTCATTCCCAAGTGTGTAGACATCTCATTACAGCATCCTCCCAATCTCTCCGATACCCTGATTATCTGTCTCTCTGTTTTTCCTCTTCCTTGGCAGCTGCTCTAAGGGCATTCCTTGCATACTGGTGTGAATGTGGCAAACAGTAAAACATCAAAAAGAAATAGCAAAAGTTGAACTGAATAAACAATATCAGTTTTTTTTTTCCATAAAGGCTTTGTTAAACAAAGACTCCAAAGTTACAAGATTTCGTGTAAAATATTTTGAGAAGCAGCCTTGTTGACAGTGTATCCCAGGAGGCTTGCTTCATTTTAATCTGCCCACCATGAAACTTCTTCTGACAAGCGTGACTCATTCATTCATTTTTCTACGCCAGCAGCCAGGCTCATCCCATCTCCAGACCCTCTGGCTTAACGGGTTTCTGATGACATCATCTCTCATGGCATTTCTTGTCCACATCACAGTATCTGGGTTCTTCCGAAGACTGGTTTCCAGTGTCCTCAGTGCCTTGAGGGCATTTGTTTTTTTCCCCTTGAGTATGTGAGCTTCCTGTGGACACGACTTCCTTTCTAATGGAAGTAAGGTACTATGGAGAATACCCAGTGACAGCTGACAAGGAGAAACTGGTTCTCCATTAGCTAGGTGCATGGCATCTTCATTCCGTAAGACTTCTGAAAAAAGACATGTTCTGGGCAACATCGTCATTTTCAAGCAAATTAAAATGGTTTCTAGTTGTTTTTGTTTTTGCCCTGATTCCTGTATTGAAACATTATTATTAATATATAAAACTGGGGGTGGGGAGAGTGATATTTATAGGCAAAGGGATGTGGTAGTTTCAGGGACTTGAGGTCTAACTATACTTTTTTTCCCCCCTCAAATTTGTCTTTTAAATGTGTTAAGAAAAAAGAAGGTTCATGTCTGGCTACATATTTTACAAATATAATCGTGTGCATTTGTCAGCCAGCCACCATAAGGAACTCTGCCTTAGTGCTTTAATCTGTGGTCATGTTTAGTTCAAACCCTATACATTATAAAAATAATTACAGGATATTGGGATTGATACTTATGTTTCCTAGCTATAATTATACCCTTACTATCTTGTTTGTTTTGAAGAGATTGTTGCATATTACAGGTTTACATGGAGCTGTTTTTCTGCAACACCTGTGGTTTTTTTGTTCTTTGGATTCTGGTTCCTTGTTTATGGGATGTGTGGTCATGGATGTAATTCGGGAACACAGGCTATGCAGGTGTTTCCCTTGGCTGATAGGAATGCTGTCGTTCTTCCGGAGAAATACAAATGTTAACTGGCCATCACCCATAACATAAAATACTTCTTTATTATACTGGGAAAGTGCCTAGAGCTGTTCTTGTGAGACTAGAGAAATTTCTGTAACATTCTGCCAGAAAAAAAAAAAAAAAGAGAGAGAGAGAGAGAGAGAGTGAAAGATAGTGAAAGAGAAATCCTTATATAAAACAGAGAAGAGAGGAACAGCATATGGGTTGTGTTTTGAAATAACTAATGAGTTTAAGACAAGACACAACAATGCATTGGGAAAAATCCCCTTTGGGCAATAATTAGGATGTGGTTCGCAGTAGGCAGAGACTTGATCTCAAAGAAAACAGTGTTGTTCCTAGTATGATACCAAATATCAAAAGGACATCAGTGAGTTTAATTGGCCAGCCTTTTGAGTGGTTTTGTGTAAGCCTGGTGGATTTGGAGCTTCTGTGTCTTCTTGGGCAAAGTCTAAACAAATTTACCTCTATCTACGGCTCAGATGTAGTTCTAGAAAGTCTGAAGCACATTAAGTGCGTCACCAAATATTTTTAGCATTGGAACCTTCACAAACTTTCATGCCCCACCCCCACAATACTACAAGAGATCCAAAGTACTTTCATAATTTAAGCAGCAAATAGTAAATTACCATATATTTAAGAGAAAAATGGATACATTTCCAATCTAGTATGAGCAAATACAGGTTCATCTTCTGTTCTATTCCATTCCCCTCGAAGAAAGTTTAAAAAATGTTTGGTGCTTAAATACTTGAGATGGAACATGCGGAATCGGCTGAAGCCTTCTATATGCTGTTGTCATCCATAACATAGAGCATATTGATGAAAAGTAATTTTTTTCACCTATTGTGAGCCTTCACAATTCCAAGTGAGTCTCCATGTTTGTCCTCAAATAGATTTATGTCAATATCCAGCTGTTGCCAAAGAACATATTGCTTTTTGGTAGACATCCGTGTATTGGATTTCCAGAACTAAAATTTTCGCAAAAAGTGTTGTGTTTGTTGACATTTGTATCTTTTTCAGATCGCTGGGTATTAACGTATTTAGGCTTTTAGGTTTCTACCTGCATGTGGGAGGTGGGCTGTATAAGAGAGGAAAGCAGTGATATCCCTCACCTTCCATGAAAACAGGTAGGAAGGGGCTTCATACCTCATTACTTAATGTGTAACCACGCTGAAATTAAGCCTTGCTCCCCCAGGCAGTGCTTGGCCATGAGCAGTGTGGGAAGAAGCTCTCTTCAGGGGAATTTGTATATATTACTATTGGGATCTGTGAATAATTGGCATCTTAGAGGGATGTAGGGCTCCAGGATGCTGCTTCTCCCACAGGCCGTAATTTGTCCATTAGTATGTGGCTTTAGAATCAAATCTATAACTCCTTATCCATAAAAACACCATGTCTGAAGGGAAATAATGAGAGTTATAAAACACAGATGCTTCCCTAAGCTGAACAAAATTGCTTTACAAAAGTGCAAGAAATCATATTTCAGAATAAAGCAATTCTAGTCTCTTTATTATTATGTCACAGTGTGCTCTGGTTACTGTTGCTGTGTAACAAATCACCTTAAAACTTAGTGGCTTAAAACAATATCCATCATTTTACGCTCTGGCTCTCAGTTTTTGTGAGTCAGGAATTTGGAAAGGCCTAGGTGGAGGGTTCTGGGGCTGAGCAGTGGCTAAAGCTAGAACACCAGGGCTGGAGCAGTTCTGGATAGGGCTGGCCTCTCTTTCTCTGTGTCCCACAGGGTCTCAGGACCTCTCCTGTGACCCCTCCATATAGGCTGGTTTGGTCTTCCTCACAAAATAGAGGTCTCAAAGAAGTCAGTCTGTTTACACGGCAGAAAAAAAATTTCAAGAATGGTTTTTTTCACTCTTGAAATAAAGCGAACAAGGTAGAAGCAACATTACCTTTTACGACTCAGTCTTGGAAGTCATGTAGTGTCACTTGCCACCTGGATTCAAGAGGACAGGAATCAGACTCCATCTTTTGATAAGGGTGTGGCAGGTTTCCAGGGCATGTGGGATAGGAGATGATGTATGGGAGTGTGTGGTCATCTTTGGAAAAATACTACCTACCACACTTTGCTTCACATTTACTTAAAAATAAGAAAGTTAGTTTCTGTTCTGGATATGCAGACTGAGAAGACTTTTTTTTACAGTTTTTGAACAATTCCTGAAGTACTTAACTCTCTCTTTTTCTTTTTTCTTTCCTTCTTCTTCTTCTTCCTTTTTTTTTGGTAACAGGTAAGGGGCCCAAGCCATGCTTACCTTGGGGGGAGATGCCGAAGGCAACATAAAAATAAACCTCTGGGTCAGGGACTGTTGGGAGTTTGTAGAACAGGAAATGGAGGCAATGATCCTGAAGAATTCCGTGAACTGCCCCTCTTGGGTATGTCTTGAGGCCATCAAGAGTCTCCTGGCTGCTCATGGTTTCTCTCAGTTGTCCGGATGAGCAGTCATGTGCCTGGAGATGGTCTTAGCAACACTTATGGATGCAGCAGTGAATTTTAGCACATGTCTAGAATGATTAATGGCAGGCAGGAGGTTGAAGTCCTGCAGTGGTTCTGCTCTAAAGTGGCAAGGTGAGCCAGCAAAGACATCCCTCTAGATCCAAGACTATGAGTTATGCCAACTGCGAGTCATGGTTGAACAGTTCCAGCACCCAGGGACAGATGTCACTAGGCGATGGGCAAAGCCCACTTGCTTCCTTACATACAATCAAGGAAACACTTCCGTGGACTTTATGTTTGAAATGTCTTCAAAAGTTGTATGGGAGTCTGGTTCCAGCTATTGATCCATTTTATTCTGATACGTACTGAATATAACATCAGGCATATCAAGTATCACTTTTAATAATCAGCCTCAGCAGTTCTCCTGCTGACACGTTCACTAGTTCTTCTTCAATATGTAATTCTTCTAAGCTAACTTAATTCAAAGTAACACATACCAGAGTGAGAAGATGCATGAGGGACCCAGTTGGTGAGGGCATGGTGGTCTCAAGGGCATATGGAATCAGAGATGTTGTAGGGGACCCACATATGCTCTACCTGCCTTCTGCTCCTCATCTCCCCACCTCTCCACCCTGGCTCTGCCCTAACACCTTGACTGCTGCTCATACAGTGGGGCCCCTGTCCAAGTTGGTGGACCCACCACTGCTCCTTCCTGCTGTGTCCATGGTGCGGCTTCATTCAGAAAAAACAGCCTCTAGGGCTTGGATGGCACCACAAGAATGCAGGTAAAAATGTAGCAACCTTTATCAGTTTTATGCAACCTTATCTCATGCTGTAGAAACTTCTGTGCCCACTCAATAGGCTATCCCTCTGTATCCCTCTGTATTTGATCTTATTAAGTAGAACCTTTTTTGTCTGTTTGTCTCTTTTCCCCCTTCCTTCCTATCATGTGCTTATGTGAGCACTGATGGGTGTGGTGCATTTGTGTATGAATTTATGGGGTGGGGAGAGGGGGTGAGGGTGGGAAAGCAAGCCTGTTTCTGTCAGATACCCAGCTCCCTCCAAGAAATGCAAATCCCACAAACTAGACATAATCCCTCTTAACGTGGGCTTGCGCTGACCTCACTCCTTACACTAAAATATATTCCAGACACATGAAAGTTTGGAATGCATAAGCCAAACATTGAAGCAGTACTAGAAGAACATAAGCATATATATATTTTTTCCTATTCTGGGTTAGAGAAATCTAATTTAATAGTATTAGGATATACTGAAAGCATATAGGGAATGATGAATGAATTTGATCTTCCATGTTCTTTTATGTGGAAGAAGAGGGAAAAGAAATCTCTATATTCATAAAATGACAACTATTTGGGCATCATGGCACACAAGCAAAATTGTTTCACACATGTTATTCTGTAACTTCCTATGCAACAATGTCATAGACACACTTCCGTGTCCATAAATGCATCAATTTTAAATGTTTGTATCATCTTCCTTTGAATATAAGTGGCAGTTTATTTAACTAGGCCCATATTGTTCTCACTTTTTCCCTCCTATAAATGGTTAGATGATAAAACAACCTTAGGTTACAAACCTTTTGAACATGGGAGGCTTCTGTGGCTAAATTCAGGGCAGTCTTGTTGGATCAAAGAGACTATGCTCGTTTCAAATGTTCACACATATTGTCAAATTGTCCTCACAAGTGTGGAGCAGTTTCCATTCTTCCTGGGAGCCGCGGAGTACTTGTAGCCTCATGTCCCATCATGTGGGTTTGTTAAGTCTGTTCAGATCTCTTATAATGTCACCAACATACACACACAAAATTTCCCACTATTTTCATTTTCATTTTCTTTAAAGATTTTATTGATTTATTGGAGAGTGAGAGAAGGGTGAGGGGCAGAGGGAGAAGCAGACTCCCTGCAGAGCAGGGAGCCTGATGTGGGGTTCAGTTCCAGGATTCCTGGATCATGACCTGATCTGAAGGCAGATGCTTAACCAACTGAGCCACCCAGGTGCCCCTTTGTCTTCATTTTTATTGTTACCATTGACATAGAACATTTCAAATGTTCATAGATCACTTCTGTGTTTTCTCTGATAAATAGCCTAACCCTGTCCTTTAGTCATTTTGATGTTGGGGTTTTATTCTCAGGAATTATGTAATAATTATTCTTTGTCTGTCCTGTATGTTAATATTTTCTTTGTATTTTTTTAAAATATTTTATTTATTTATTCGACACAGATATCACAAGTAGGCAGAGAGGCAGGCAGAGAGAGAAAGGGGGAAGCAGGCTCCCCGGTGAGCAGAGAGCCCGATGCGGGGCTCGATCCCAGGAACCTGGGATCATGACCCGAGCTGAAGGCAGAGGCTTAACCCACTGAGCCACCCAGGCGCACCTCTTTGTATTTTTTTATCTTTCAACTTTCCATAGAGTAGTTTTTGGGTGATTTTCTTTTTTCCTTCCTTCCATCCTTCCTTCATTCCTTCCTTCCTTCCTTCCTTCCTTCTTTCTTTTCTTCCTTCCCTGCTCCTCCACCTCCTCCTCCTCCACCTCCTCCTCCTCCTTTTTCTTTTTTTTTTCTACGTAGAAGTTTTACTGTACTACTAGGTCACATTTATGCATCATTTCTGATGGGATTTCAGCATTTTCTAATATGATTAAACAGATTTCTCTAATCGAGAGTAGAAAATTATATGCTTATATTTTCCTAGCATCCTCCAGTTTTCAGTTTGTACACTTTAATGATGTATTTGTCTGAAATATATTTTTGGGTAAGGAATGAAGTCAGATCTAGCCATATATATATATATATTTTTTTTTTTTTTTTCTAAATTGTTGACTAGTTGTCCCAAAATATTTATCAAATATCTATCTTTGTTCCTATGGATTTAAAATGTCACTCCATTGATTATATTTCCGGGCAACTTGAGTTTATTTTTAAACATGTGACTATTTCTCATTGCTTTTGGGACACAGATCTCTGTTCTGAATGTGCCTCGTGAGTCTCCCATGGTCTTGCTTCTGCTCCCACCGTGTCCCTATCTTCCACATGTCTTCTTTAGGTCTTGAACTCTTGCCCTTTCTTGCTGGGGGCCTTTTCAGGCTGTTTCTTCTTCCTGATAATCTTTCTGTATCCAGGTTCCTCTTTGGCCTTAGGCTTATTTCTTAATTCTCAAATGAAGCCTTATTTGTTTTCCAATCTCAGGCTGGTTTTGTTTCTTTATCACACTTTCAAAGAACTATAGTCATTTCCTTTAGAGTCTTTAGTTATAAACTATACATTTATAAGTGTGATAATTAGATGAGTACCTCCCTCCTTCAGCAGGCTGGAAACGTTCCCCCTCCCAGGGACTCTGCCTGATATTGCCTATAATTGTATCTCCATCACCAGCCATGTGGCTGCACTTAATAGAGATTTCTTGGTTGCTAAACGAATGAATGGACAGATGTTCTCTTTACTATTCTTATTTGGGTATTAGATATTATTGCGTGAGTATTTATAGAAGACATAAGGAGAGGGCCTGGTGTATCCCAGTGCACCTCTGGGATATCTCTAAAGAAGGGATTTGTGGTCAATTTTGACTGGGTCCTGAATCTCCTTTGATTTTCAAGTCAGAGTCAGATGCAGATAATTCCTGGTCTTTCTCTGTCTTTTGAACAAGATATAGTAATGAGGTTTCAAGGGGTTTATGATACTCATGGAGGTCCCCAGCAGAACCGGGTCTTGAGGGTCTTCGTCCTGGTTTAGGAATCCTGTGACAGATTGACTGGATGTCGATGTTGAACCTTATCCTGAAGTGATTAACTTCCTGGTCTTTTGCTTTTCCTGGTGGGAAAGGGCAGGGGGGAGGAGTGATCATCTCCTACCTCCAACCAGGATTCTACCTTTATCCTGGAACCAAACTGTCATGTCCTGAAGCCATTAGATTGGAAAATCCAGAGTAAAAAGCAGGCTTCTGGGGGCATGATTAACACTTTTGAGAAAAATATTTCTTAAAAGAAGAGCCTTTCTCATTTACCTGCACTTACATGCTATTACACTGGTTAGTTTTGTAAAGTCATGAACACCCACTGGAATTCTTTTAGCTACTCTGCTGTAGGTCACTGAAGCAATCAGGTACAGTTTTTTTGTTTCTTTTTTTTTTTTTTTTAAATATCCCATGATTTATAATTAATTCATCAGATTATGATTCCTTCCCCCCTCCTTAATTTAAAATGTGTATCTGTGTTTAGCACGGGGTTGAGGAGAGGAGGGGTTGCCATATGTGAAATTTGATAGCCTCCCACATAAACCAGAAGGAAGAGACACATTTGTATTTTGCATCAGAAACAAAGGAAACTGACAGGTGTCCCGAGGCCAGACCATGAACCTAATTGTACCCCATGGTTTCTTGTGGTCTTTGCTTGTACAGGGAGGGAGATGAGACCAACAACGGGAGTGATAGAAATGGTAAGATTAGAAATGCTAAGGAGTCAGGATGACCCAGGCCATTGTTATTTCTTGCAATTTTCTCAGGGATTTAGGAGCCACCTGCTTACATGGAAAATTTGCCCTCCTAAAACCACCGGGTAGATATTTTTCAGAGCACAGAGAATAAAACGTTCAAAATTAAAAGTTAAATTTCAAAAAAATATCATCATGGTGAACAAACTTCCTTTACTATAAATGCAGTCATATACATTAAATTGTCAATCTGATTTTGTCTTTGGGGTGTCATTTGCAGACAAGATCAAGGCTTATATGCCTCAACTATGTTGAGAGGAAAAGGGAACATTTAGACTCCTTTTTCTCACGTGGAAGGCTCAGATACCATCAGTGGTAACTCTCTCAGGTTGCTGAAGTTCTGCCTGACAAGTCCTGATGAGCTGTTGAAATTGGTTTAGGTTTGTGCTGGAGTGGTATCATATCAAATATTTCTTGTCAGACTCATTGGTAGGCATTACCCATGAGCATGTATCTTATTAGATCTAAATTGAATTCTTGTTCAAGGCTAGACTCACAAATGTGATCTTTTTGATTGTGAAATGCCAATGAATGGCCATTCCTGGACGAAACTTCCCCTTTGGCTCATTTGAAAGAGGATGATGTAAAAATGATTAACTTAGGAATCAGAAAACTATCTGTGACTGGGAGGCCTGGAGCTGGTCTCCTTAGCTAGATCCCAGTAAAGCCCTCAGAAATATGTGCTGTCATTGCAAAGCTCATTTTCCCAAGCTGGACTCTGGTATTTGGCTCAGAACTTTCTTTCTTTCCATGTTTGCCCTGCATAGAATCTGGTGGGTATGAAGATTGATGAAGGAGTAAGAGCACGTGATAAGTTGGAATGGAAGCCTGTGCTTTTCAGAAGGTGTTCTCTGTTTTAACATCTGGATGGAAACTGGATGACAAATTGCCCATTCTTGGACACTTGATCATGAAGCTATAGAAGGAAGACCTTTCCCTCCCAGTCCTCCTGGCCACCAAACCTCCAATGTGCCGAAAGACAACTGACTGTTTAATCGGAAGGGAGAACAATGGAGAGTTGTCTACCCTGCGGGTCTAGCACCAGTATGCATCTTGGTTTTACTTTCTAAGGAGTGGGGTCTTCCAGGTGCCATTCGAAATGACATTGAGACGTCAGCCTGAGCTGTTGAATTGGTTCATGGCTAGAAACTCTCTTGATTAAAAACACATTGTTAACTCCAGGGACTCCTGTGTTTCATGAAGAGAGCCTCCTGAAGAACTTCAGTAAAATAGGCACGATTTACATGTTCTTCTTCACCATTTCTCTTGTCCATATTTGCAATTGAGAAGAGAATGGCAAAGCAGACCTTTTGTGAGATTTCAGGAGGTGTCTTAAATTCTCTGTTTCTATCTCCCCTGTCCCAGCATTTCCTGCTGGACTGAGGTCAGTAGCCTCTAGCTGCCTTCATTCTTTTTTTTTTTCTTTTAAGATTTTTATTTATTTATTTATTTATTTATTTATTTATTTATTTTAGAGATGGGGGCTGAGGGAGAGAGTTAGAGGGGAAGAGGAGAGGGAGAGGGACAAGTGGACTCCATGCTGAGCATGGAGCCTGATGTGAGGCTTGAGCCCACAACTCTGACATCATGACCTGAGCCAAAGTCAAGAGCTGGATGCTTAGTGACTGAGCCACCCAGGCACCCCCACAGTGCTTCATTCTGAACTTCTCTGGTTAATTCACTGCCCGGCAGCTAGAATCTGTCATTCGTCCACTGGAGAACCATCCAGTGACTTCCTAATCCATACAGACAGATTCACTAAAGCCAAATTCTTTATTATTGCCTCTAAATACTGCATGTTTTGCCCTTTTACTACATTTCCCCTGTTTCTGGAATACACCTGGGTAATTCCAAGCCCAGGGTCTTTGCAGATCTAAAATCCTTGGCCGGGAATCTATGTGTCTCTTCTTTTCGAATGGCTAACCGTTTTCCATCCTTTGGATTTCAGCTCAAAGTTCCCAACCAGCAGAGTCTTCTAGGACCTCTCCAGCATAGTAGCCCTCTGCCAGCCCCCTTTATCTTTTATTCAGTAGTTCTCTGTGCATTTCATCCAGGTCTTTGTCTGTTTTGAAATTCTAGGTTTATTTATTTTTCATTTCCTCATTATGTTCTCTACCTTCCTGTAGGTGGGAATCTGGTTTGCTTTATTTACGACTATAAATCTTAGCTTTGACATGGTATCTGTTTAGGGAGGATGCATGACTATGTTTAAAGTGACCTGTAAGTTAGGTACAAATATGTCCCCATTTTACAGATGAGGAAACTGAGGGACAGTGAAGTGAAATATTTTTTTCAGGGTCCCAGGTCTGTTAAGAGATGAAAAAATTATTTGTTTTGTACTAATTGAGAGAATGAATGAACCTTTATTGGTCTAACATAAACCTTCTAGAAATAAACAGTTTTAGAGATTAAAAAAGAGAACCGTAGAATAGGTCAGCTGAAAGGAAAGGTCATGAGATAGAACGTTTTCCCAGCTAAGGTGAAAACTCTTCCCATCTCTCTACTCTCCCATCCCCAGCTGTTTAGCATATGTTTTTGTTTTTCAAACTTTTTTTTTTTTTTGTTCCTAAAAACTCTCTAAATTCTGGGATCCGTGACAAAGCCTGACTGTTATACCAGGTTGAAACTCAGCCACCCATATTTGCTCATTTTGCATCAGATTTACTGTCCAGCAGAGGGAAAACTGAGGTCACCGAGTTACCACTAGACTTTGACTCTACAGCATGATGTCTGGTGTAAGGTTGAATGAAGAGATTTATTACTCCATGTTGGTAGGTTTCAGGGAGACCGTTGGGTGATTTATTTACAGTCAGAACTAAATGGTCAAGTTTTTAAAGTGAATGCTATTCTTCCCCAAATAAGTTATCACTTTAAAAATACTTTAGTTTGATTTTATTACACATTTTAAAGTATCAGTGTATAAATTCCTGGCTTCGGTCATCACACAGAGCAACTATGGCACAAGGCGAATGTAATGTTATAATCTTTGTTCAGTAATAGTCTTTTGGGCAACGGGGATATGCATTTGTGTGCATATGTGTGCACACGCACGTCTATATATGACATTCTTTCCAGTTGTAAAATGTCTCTCTACCTCTATCAGTCTTCCATTTACATGCAAATCATGGAATAATTACTAAAATATGAATTTTTGAAGGCCAGTGCTGTCAGAACTTTGCTTTGTTCCAACTTTTAAAGATTTTGGTCCAATCTCTTTTTTTAAAAACTCAATTAACTCACTTTCTGTCTCTTTTGATATCGCTAATCTGTTGCGTTTTGATTCTTCATGTGGAAATCAGTGAAACAGTGCTGATCACAAAAAACCCTTTCCTAACAGAAGTTTCAGAAGGTTTCATGTTGGAACGAATGGAAATACTTACAAAATATATTCAGTGAGACAGAAGGATGCCTGACTATCCAAGAGGACTGATAACAAGAAAAACCCCATGTTCTTGACATGAGTACCCTGAAACCTTGGGTACTAGTAAGCAGCCCATTTGCCCCTCTATCCCTGTGTGGACACGGCTCCCCAGTGAGGCGGGCATCATGCTGAGTTACTGTGGTTCAAGAGGCTTGATGAGCTGCATTATTTGTTTTCCGGTTCTTTAAATTAGAAGTCATGGCTCTGGAGGCTATCCTTCAAGAAACCTTCTGGTGGTAGTGGTGTCAGGTCAACATGAATAGGCCTGAAGAGCTATTCTTGTTTTTTGAATATTCCTGTTGGGTTTTCTGAGCCAGCCTTGGGCTCAGCCAGTGGGTCCTCAATGGTGTCATCATAGGCAAAGATGCCCAGATGAGATTCAGGCAGAGGCTGTGGATGCCATGTGCACCTGTTTCAGTAGCTTCTCCAATTGGTCTACAGCAAATGAATGTTGCTGTGAAGAATTGGCTAAAACTTGATGCTCTCCATTTAAAAAGACAATCAAAGTTAGTACTTCAGTCACCATCCCAAGTCTATGCCATGTTTTTTTTCTTAAAAGAATGAATGAACTTTTTCCAATGTATCTTAAGATATATTTGACCTTGAGGGTTAGCAGTGGTGTAAAATATGTTTGAAAGCAGCAAGTGGAAGGGACGGGAGCCCTTGGGTCCTACTTGGGCCTGATCTATTGGGATAAGAGGAAAGATAAGAGAGTTGGAGAATTTCACAGGCATGGGGAGAGTGAGGAGAGAAGGTGGACATGTGTGACTGGGCAGGTAGGGCGTGGAATCTGGTTTCTGGTTGCCTCTGGGTGCAGGCATGATTCAGATGGTGTGGAGGAATCTTGACCACGTTGACCACAACTTGCTTTATCCATTGTCTTGGTGTTTCAAAGACTTGAGTCTGGTTTTCCCAGGGCTCAGTATCTCCACAGACCTGAACACTTAGGACATTGTCTCATCTCTAGCTGCTCACACACGACAGGTTGAGCAACATTTACTCTGAGCATGTGAGAAGATGTGAGAAGATGTGATATCTCAGGTGCCGCCTCATGTGACTTTCCTGCCTGCTTCACTCCGACCATCCAGTCACCAATTCTTGGTGTTTCTGCTGGACTCACATCTCTCAAACCTATTCTTTTCTGTCCACACACCACTGGTACTTCCAGGAACATCTTTCTAACTGATCCCACTCCCTCCAGTTTTACCCTCTCCTGTCCATTTCCCATACTGTAGCTTGACCTGCCTTCCTGCAACCTGGGGTGCTAGTCTTGTTGCGGCCTCTCAAAGGTGCCAGCTGCCATCGGGACGTAGCCCAGGTTCCATATCAGGATCTGTGAGTTGTGCACTTTCCTGACCATCACCCTTCTCCTTTTCTTCCTTCTTCCATCTTCTCCAGCCCTGCTAAATTATCCGTGGTTTCTGAATGCTCAGTATTCTCCTTTGCTTCTGGACCCTCCACTCTCTGGTGTGTGCACCCACCTTATCTAAATTTCCAGATCACTTTTTTTCCTCTTCTTCCTCCCAGCCAAGTCTGAGCTAGATAAACCTACACTGAGCTCTGAAGCACCTTGCCTTTATTTTGGCATCTGCAGAGATGATCTTGCTTCTCGGATTAGTCCTTCCCCATGTCATAAATGTCCTGAGAGCAGAGAGTATTGCTGTTAGGCTCCTAGCTCCTAATGCCTGGTCATGAAGGCAGAGACCAAATCAGTATCTGTCATATAAATCAATGAGTCAAGTAGCTGTGTTTGGGGAAATATTTTCTATCAACCTTATGGTTGTATTGTTATTTTATTTCAGGCCTCTTTCCTTTTTCCATTTACAGTTTGGAGAATTCTGGGTAAAGAAGGCATATTTTTAATTGTGTGAGTAAGTCTTGACCACACTGACCACTGCTTGCCCTTTCCTTCCCTTAGTATTTCGAAGACTTGAGTCTGGTTTTCCTGGGCTCAGCATTTCTGCAGGCCTGAATCATTGGAATACCATTTTGCCTGTAGGTCATTGCAGGTTGTGATGGCTCTAAGTTAAGACTGGAGAATTTTAGGGGCGCCTGGGTGGCTCAGTGGGTTAAGCCGCTGCCTTCAGCTCAGGTCATGATCCCAGGTCCTGGGTTCAAGCCCCACATCGGGCTTTCTGCTCAGCAGGGAGCCTGCTACCTCCTCTCTCTCTGCCTGCCTCTCTGCCTACTTGTGATTTCTCTCTGTCAAATAAATAAATAAAATCTTTAAAAAAAAAAAAAAGACTGGAGAATTTTAGGTCATAGGGCAAGGTGCTAATGTGCAAATTTCACCTTCTAAAATGGAAATACGGTTGATCCTTGAAAAACGCAGGTTTGAAGGTCCACTTATATGCAGAGTTTTGAACAGAAGAGGATCATAAATGTATTTTTTTCTTCCTTACAATTTTCTTAATAACATTTTACCTTCTCTAGCTCACTTTATTGTAAGAATACAGCATATAATACATGTAACTTACAAAATATACGTTAATCTACTATTTATATTATCAGTAAATCTTCCGATCAACATTATTAATAGTTAAGTTTCAGGGGGCATCAAAAGTTATACCTGGGTTTTTGATCACATGGGGGTTGGCATTCCTAAGCCATGCATTGTTCAAGGTTCAAGTGTAATTTCCTTGTTAAGTCTAGGACAAAGGGGAAGGCTCAGCAGAAGGCTTAGGAGTAGACCAAGCTTGACTCTGTAAGTGTCAGCTTCCACATCTCTCTCTTACTTGGTTGGGTCAGGAGCTTAATGACATCAATCCTCTCTGCCACAGATCTTGTGATGTGAATCTTGAAATTTGTGGCCCCATATTTAGCCATCTGCCTGCTGTGAAGGGTGGTCCCCTTGAAGGCCATTGCATGAAAGGCATCTCGGGGACTCATAAATCTTTGGGATCAACCAGTACTCATGAGTGCCTACTGTATCTGCACTGTGAGGAATTTGGGGCTCAGAAAAATGTAAGTCCCTTACCCAGAAAATTCTAGAACTTAGCCTGGAACCTAGGTATTCTTGCTGTTTGTCCTCTGGTCCAATTTGATATTTTCCTCCTCCAAATTTGGTGGTTACCCACTTAATTTATGCTGGCACAGAATAATGAAGAGTTTTGGAATCAGACGGGCCTGGTTCTACTCTAGGATAGACGTGCACTGTGACCCTGGAGAAGCTCAACTTCTGTGCATGAGGTCTAATTCTCTTACCTTGAGAATGGAGATGATAAGGCTTGGTTCATAAGGTTCTCATGAAGGTCCAATTGGATTATTTATATAAAGTTCCCCGTCTACTGCCTGGTGCCATATCAGATATTTTTCATCCTTGTTTGGGATGTCTGAAATCCATACAATTGACCCATGTAAGTTCAGTTTCTCCATTTAAAATGAAAGCTTTGTGGTTATGCTGTGTCCTAGGCCCCTAAATGTGTTTGGAAGTACAGCACTCCCTCCTTATCTGAAGTTTCAGTTACCCGGTGGTCTAGAAGCAAAGGATCCTCCTTTTGATGAATTGTCTGAAGGTCCACAGTAGTCTGATTCTCTGTCACAGTGCCTACATCATTGAGCTCACATCATCTCATCACAAAGGCATCTTTTCTCACATGCTCACGAGAAGGGTAAGTACAGCCCAGTAAGATAATTTGAGAGTGAGAGAAAGACCACATTCACATAACTTTTATTACAGCGGCTTATTTTGTTAGTTATTGTTAATCTCTTACTATGCCCAACTAATAAATCACACTTTATCATAAGGATTTATGTATTGGGGAAAAAAACAATATGTATAGGGTTTGGTACTATGTGTAGTTTCAAGCATCCGCTGGGGGACTTAGAACAAATTCCCTATGAATAAAGGGGAACTGTGACCGATTTGGAAACTTTGATCTTCACAAAGAGGAGGATGTTTGTCTACACATCTAGTTCAAACCCTTAGTGTTTGTTTTTGTTGTTGTTGTTTTCTACATAGATTGGAAACTGATACTTTACTCCTAACATTTTGCTCAGCTCAAACTACAGAAAACAAAAAGAAATTTTATTAGTGAGATTATTTTCATTATTTGGGGAAGTTTACAACTGATGCTATGCTTACCTCACATGTTAGCCTAGAGCTACAATGTTGTTTTTGTTTTAAAATGAAGAAATAAAAAAAGAGCATTAATGAACGACAGATTCCACGGTAAAATATGCATATTCAAGTGCAAGGGAAGTACCAGCCACATTATGCTGCTGCAAGATTATGACTTGCTCCGATCCTAGGAGGTATTTAAGGATGGGCAATAAAACTCTTCTTATAGAACAATAGTCCCTGAACAGATTTGAAGTTTTAGAGCCTTTAAAATGAAAAACGACAGACTGAAGGCCAGCTAGCTGCGCTGGAATACAGCTGCTAAACATTTGCTTACCATTTTGTTCCCTGGCGTGGCCTTCTCCTTCCTTGCTTCTTCCAGATTCTGTCACTTGCCTCTTCTTTGGAAATGAGGAGACTTTCGTCTTTCTCTGCTTGGTGTGGAATTCTCATTAAGTTTTCTGGTGCGAAGATTTAGATGAGAATTTAATAAGCTGATTTTCCCAAGAGTTTGGTAAGACGTTAAACAGCCTAAGAGATGGACATAAAATTGTGCAGGTTTCATCGTGGTGGTGGTGGTGGTTTATTTGCTTCATTAGTATAACAAATATTTTTCATCCTTTTTATTGGAGGTTTGTGGATCATCTCACTTTGTGCTGAATGTTATTTCTCTGGGTTCACTGGTAACTCACTGTGAGAAGTGTTCAGTAGAAGGGATTATGCTCTCTTGGGTAACACCTGATGATGTTTACTGACTTCCTTACCACCCTTGGAGTGCAGTCCCAAAGAAGTGTTTATCATTAGGTTGAATCATGTAAAATGGTTGATCCTGACCTTTTTTTTTTTAAACCTCCAAAAATGGCAATTTCTTATAATTTAACAGAATATTAAAAATCCAGTCTAGGGGCGCCTGGGTGGCTCAGTGGGTTAAGCCGCTGCCTTCGGCTCAGGTCATGATCCCAGGTCCTGGGTTCGAGCCCCACATCGGGCTTTCTGCTCAGCAGGGAGCCTGCTTCCTCCTCTCTCTCTGCCTGCCTCTCTGACTACTTGTGATTTCTCTCTGTCAAATAAATAAATAAAATCTTTAAAAAAAAAAAAATCCAGTCTACTCACTTCTTCCCTTATGCTGCATTATTTTGTCCGGTGCTCATGTTATGTTCTATATGCATTAGACAGTAAGTATTTATTAGTTGATGAGATAACGGGCCTGGCGTCCACCTCTATACCATGGAATGAAAGTAAATTCTCACAAGGCAGACGTGGCTGACAAGAGACTTAATGCCTTGGTTGTCCAGGCTTTTCATTGTATATGAAGAGAGGACATGTGTTGGGTCAAGGAGGTCAAGAATTTGGCAAGGCATTTGAAAAGCAAACATTTGAAAAGGTTAGACATGTATCTATTCTGATCTTGGCCGGTCTAGGCCAGTAAACATAACTATGCTTTGAAACAGTGTCTCAATTCCTTACTTGGTGAAGGAGGTAGATTTTGCTTGAAGGATGGGCAGACTCCTTAGCCACTCACCAGATAGTCTAAATTCCTGATGCATGGAATTTAGGGATAAGAACTGGAGCATGAATTGCTATTCCCAGCTCACACTGGGGTTGGAAATGAATGGTGCAGGGTGCCTGTGGGCTTTGCTTTGGATAATAAAGCTGAAGATAGGCTGTGGAGCCAGGAAAACTGATTCTAGAGAAGGGGCAGGTCCACAGTAGAGACTCACAGGTGGCCTGGGACATGTCCCAGATTTCAGGTTTCTAGAATCTTAGATCGACCTTTCTATAATAATCAGTACCCGTGACACACTGTATTCTAGGGACTGCTGATGAAATTGCCAGAACCAGCCCTTCTTTGCATATTAGGAAAGTTCTTGGGTCATGATGGAAATGCTGTGTCTCTCCATGAATTCTCTGTGTCGGTCTCTTTTGCTAACGTTGGTTACTTTGTTATTCTCCTGTGTGGGTCTCTGCACACTGTGATAGAATCTTGTCATTTCCATTGACAAAGTACATCTGTAGGGGAAAGGAAGTCTACTGTGGTTTTCTCATCTTCCTTTCCCATTTCATTGACCACTGCCATCAGCAGGGAGCTTCTTCTCTTGAAGGCTCCACGGCATAGTCCTTTGCTAGCTACAGTGTGGGAGAGGCTGTGATCCCAGGGCATAAAAGAGGTTAGGAATGCCAAAGCAGTAGAGAAGATGTATATAAACCCAAATTAGCATATTCCCATTAGCCATAAATGTCAAGCATGATTATTGTGATCTGAAGTGCCAAATGATTGTAACTGGTACCAACATTCCAAGTGAGATGGGTCCCTGAGACCCACAGAAGGTAGTCACAGAAGAGCTGACAATGGTTAAAGTCATATTTACATGAGAAAGAGATATCACTCTAAGCTACTGGGAAGAGGGAACCTGGCCCAAGATGGTGAGTTTGGGGAATTACCCACAGACCAGATTGGCCAGTCCAGCAACAAAAGAACCAGCAGGAAAGAGACCCCAGGTCAGAATTCTTTAATCTGATTATTAATCCAGGATAAATTGTTTAGATTAAAGTGCTGATCTAGGATCTTAATTTTGAAGTATCGTACAACTGTATTAATCCACAGTGGGAACAATAGTAATAGGTAATATTTGCCAAGTGCTTACTATGTGCCAACCATCAAACTGGGTGCTTTCCATGTGTTAATTCATAGGAAACCCACTGCTCTGAGACCCCCATTTTATAAAAAGGACACTGAGACAGACAGTTCAGTATCTTTCCAAAATCAAAGGGGAGATAAGTGACAAAGAATTCAAATCCAAGTGCAGTGATTCTAGCATTTGGGCATTTCCCTATGAAGCTCTCTAAAAGAAAAAAAAAATCTAAGCAATGATGTCATATGGTGACTGAGGTGTCTAGTACCTGGTGCTTTTCTTTATAAGCATTAGGGAGGTTACAGTCTATGCCTTAGCTTCCTTCTGTGGACAAAAAGGAGAGTACCATGGGTCTTACCTCACGCGGTGGAACAAGATTGCAGAATGTGCTCAGTACGGGGAGGGCTGCTCGGAGAGTTGGGGAACATCTCAGTTCTAAGCTTCTCACCTGACAGAGGCATGAAATGGAGGCTCAGAGACACTGTGAGGTCTGCTCCGAGTACGATGTTGGGGTTAGAAGGACGTGCTCTCTCTCATCTGCAATAAGAAGGGCTGTTGCCTCAACAGCATGTCACATTGGGCTGTCTGCTCGTGCGGAAGCTGGGTTGAGGTTTGCTTTGGAAATAACTAAGAAAAAACATTTTAAAGTAAATTCTGGTGTTTTCAGATGGACCAATCATAGTAGAATTTAATTTTGTGCAGTATGAAGATCTGTGTGTGTGTGTGTGTGTGTGTGTGTGTGCAGAGAGAATTTGCTCTGTTTTGTTTCTGAGTAGACAACAGGGGCACCTGGGTGGCTCAGTTGATGAAGCACCTGTCTCTTGATTTTGGCTCAGGTCATGACGTCAGGGTCGTAAGATCGAGCGCCACGTCGGGCGCCACACTGGGTGTGGAGCCTGCTTGAGATTCTCTCTCTCTCCCTCTTCCACTCCCTCTGCCCTCCCACTCCCCATCTAAATTTTTTTTTAAAATAATGAATGAATAAATAAATAAATAGACAACTAATTATTCAGAATTAGTTACTAATTCTTCGCTTCTGTATTTTTAAGTATGTGTTCCCCGCATTAAGATGAAGATGAGTTTCAACTTTCAAATACATATTTTGATATATATTGTTATTTCTGAAGCACCTTTTTTTTTTTTAAGATTTTATTTATTTATTTGACAGAGAGATCACAAGCAGGCAGAGAGGCAGGCAGAGAGAGAGGAGGAAGCAGGCTCCCTGCTGAGCAGAGAGCCTGATGCGGGGCTCGATCCCAGGACTCCGAGACCATGACCTGAGCCGAAGGCAGCGGCTTAACCCACTGAGCCACCCAGGCGCCCCCTGAAGCACCTTTTGTATGGTGATTTTATTCAGTGACATACAAGCAGACTTGATCATTATCCATTGTCTCCTGTCCCTTAGCCACAGCCTTCCTTGATTTGGGAGACACCAAGAAACCCGTCTTTAGGGCCAGTGACATCCCCACGGCTCCCCTAATATCCTTTCTCATCCAATGTCAGGAGAGGGCTGTGTGAGGTGTGAACGAAGCTGGTCGGGCCATCTATCTGAATTCTCTCAGCACAGGGGGTAAGGAAGAGAGACTGGGCTTCTGCTCTGGATGACAACGAAGTTCCATGAAGAGAGGACAGTGCTTGGGCTGCCTCGTAAATGCCCAGGCTTTGCCACCAGTATGTTCTCAGGTGTATCATCTCCGTGACCTCCTTTCCCCTTTCCCTAGAGAATAGGGCCCTTCCTCTTAACATCCAGTGCTCTCCCTAATCCATCCCAAGGCTTTCACCCACTAAGCAGGATCAGAAGGGCAAGGCCTGCATGAACCACAATAAGAAATCTCCTTCCCAGTACGCCAGCTTGGCTCAGTCAGTTAAGTATCTGCCTTCAGCTCAGGTCATGATCCCAGGGACCTGGGATCGAGTCCCACATCGGAGCTCCCTGCTCAGCGGAGGGCCTGCTTCTCCTTCTGCCTGCTGCTCCCCCTGCTTGTGCTCACTCTCTCACTCTTGCTTTCTCGCTGACAAATAAATAAAATCTTAAAAAAAAGAGAGAGAGAGAAAAAAATACCCCCCCCCCGCCACCCTGCCAGCAGTCTGGGTACAGAATACACCCTAATAGGGCCAGCTCCGTGGATTTTCTACCTTTGTAGTCACACAGAGCCCTGTGTTCCAAAGGGTTCCCTGTTTGGTTTAATGTTCTGCTGTTGCCCTCTTGAAATTCCTAATCACATTTTAAGGAGGGTCACACATTATCATTTTGGTCTGGCGCCCCCCAATCATGCAGCCTGTCCTGCCTCTTAACAACCGTGATCAGCTGCTTGACTTGCATATGGTTACTTGTACAGACAAATTCAAGAATACATTGGGTGAGGAAGTGGTAAACTCTGGTATTAATTCAAGAACAAGTGGAATTGCTAGATAACAGGGCTTCAGCCCTATCATGGCTTTTGATGTGCATGTTGCCAGATACTTTAAAGTACTTGTATCTATTTATTCTTGTCTGGGTACAATGGGTATTCCCATTAAAACAAACACTTTGCTTGGCTTCTATCCATGAGTGAAACTACGTTTCAAATTCTACCATACCATGTGTGGTTTTTTCCCTGCAGAATCACCTGTTTGTTGTCCTTTCCTGACTTGTATGTTAGTCTTAGTGCTTTTCGGGTTATTCCCTAAGTTCCTCAAACAATAAAGACAGTTGCCCCTATGATTTATTTTGCACTAAAGTATAGTTTGGCTTCAATAACATATGTTACTGTTTGTTTCTTTTTGATGTAGAGAAGTTCAAAACTTTTGTATGGTTGAAGCTCTTGATAATTTTCTTTGCACTTTCTTCTGTTAGCTTTAGGCTGGTAGACTTCCTGCCTTCCACAAATTTGATAAGCATTTACTTATTTTTTTTTTAAAATTGTATATTTTGACGGTTATACTTTATTTTTGAATAGGATGTAGATGAGGATATGGATTTTTAAAAAACAGATACGTAGCTTTCCTAGTCATTAATTCTTCCTTTCTGCACTGATTTTTGTGTGTGTGTGTGTTACATGTCTGCTTTCACCATTTACGTATGAATTTATCTCTGGGCTTCCATTCTGTCCCATTGATATTTCTGTTCTATCTGTAACATCCTAACCTAACCGGTATACCTTTATATGATAGTGATGGGCTAGGGCTTGTCACCCAGCATTCTCCTTCTTTACCTCCAACTCATTTATTTTCTGATCTGTTCTCATTAGTTTATTTTTCTCCCAACTCTTGTTCGATTTCCACTTGGCAATAAACTACTTTATGTGGTTTTTCTATGAACTTAAAGGGATATAAGTGACATTTCCTTTCACTGATCAATATCCAGACTCATTGTCTGTCTCATATTGATCTATATGATTTAAAAAAAAAATCTGTACTTGAAGATGGTTTGTATTTTTAAAACTTACTAGTTTTGTAATTTAGATAAATCTAAAAGGCAAAGGCTATATTTACGTAAGTATTACTTAGTTCATTGAACAAATATTTATTGACTATCTCCATGCACTTGGCAGTGTGGATAGCAGTGATCTCAACAGAGACCTTCTCTGGGGATCTTTGGGGTGAGATCTGAGCGGAGGGCAGTCAGCTGGCTGGTCAACACACAGTCTCATGGGCCATAGCAGAGAGTTGGGGCTTAAGCCACAACCCAATAGGAAACTGTTAGGGAGTTTTAAGCTGGGCTGGTGACATGATCCCACGGTACAAGAATTGGCATCTACATTGGTGACATCTTGAAAAGATGGGGGAAGAAGGAGTAGTGAGGGCAGGAGGGAAAATGGGGCCAAAATATTTAATGCTATCTCTTTTTTATAAAAGATATATAAACCTTGAGGCAGGCAAGATTATTCTGCCTATCCCAAATCATGCATCTGAAAACATTTCCCTAGATAGTATCACATTGAGAAAAAAATACCAACACAAATGCTTGAAATTCTTATGTTTTATTTAAATGAGTTAAAACCCTGTAAGTTGCATTCCCACAAAGTCTTTATGACCATACTCATAGCATAAACATACCCCAGAATTTGTATTTTGGTTCCACAAAATGTACTCATCAAATATAGTTCGCCTTTTAGGATGAGTGTAAGTCTTACATAAAGGTGAATGAAGTCTTAGAATAGAGGAAGAGATTAATGCATAATTTGAAACTTTAAATCCCTGCTCCTTATTCTTTGTTCTGACTACATGGGATGGTCAGAATGCCCCGTCACTTTCACGGATGAAACAATGACTTTGTGCTGGAAGAGTTTGGGAGAAGAATTCTAGGAAGTTTATGGCTAGCAGCCACGCATCCGCACATCAGGGAAGAGAATGAAGAAAGGAACAGCAGGTATCTCTTGGGTAGATCTATCTTGGCCAAAAGGCAAAGCTATTATATTTTTAAAAGAAAGGTGGGAATAGCTCCTAAGATGCTATATTCAAGAACTATTTCAGTTTCAGGAAAGATTTATTTTGCTTAATGTATCTCATTTTATAGAAGCCAGACCTTTCCCTTCACTGGCCCCTGCAAACCTCAAGTTAGGTTATGACCGCAATTTATATGATAAAGGGGCTCTAAAAGCAAAATTTAGGGAGGGTGATTTTTTTTGTTGATATATAAAGCTTTGAAAAATACAACGTAGATTATAGGTGGAGGCCAAATTAAGGTTT
Source organism: Lutra lutra (assembly GCF_902655055.1). Classification (NCBI taxonomy): domain Eukaryota; kingdom Metazoa; phylum Chordata; class Mammalia; order Carnivora; family Mustelidae; genus Lutra; species Lutra lutra. The sequence continues at coordinate 12,626,398 of NC_062282.1, forward strand.
TTAAAAGAAAGACCTACCAAATCTTCTGTTCATTGCCCAGAGCAAATTAAACTATTTCCCTGGTCTGGAAACCTTATCAGGCTTATCATGTGGCTACGTATACTCCTGCTTATTTTGCTTGGTTGTGCTTATTTAAAAGATTACAATTCATCATTGTAAAAATTACTACTTTATACTAATTCAGCCTGCCATAGATAGAGTCAGTCTCTAAACTAAGAAAATGCTGCTTTCACATGGAAAAAAGCATCTTACCTTTAGGGTGAATTTTTTTTTTCCTCCCTGGTTTGCAAATTGCAGCTTTAAGCATAAAACTTCTGCAGTTCCAATGTTCACCACTAGGTGCAGCAGACAGACAGACCTCTTTGTCCCTTACTGATCCATGTAACAACGTTCCAGGACCTGGGCAGGTGTCAGGACTCTTTTAAATTGGTAATATCTTGGTGATGTCCTTACCTGATTTACTTCTGTCTTTTGGTTTGCTGTGTGCATCTTTATGCCCAGGTGGACTCTCCTTTTCAATACAATCTGGCTGCTAACAACTGCTAAGGTTATATCCAGAGAGGGAGAGAGCATCTTGGTCCCTACTGCTGAATGGCTTTGACCCAGTCAGTCACTGTGCAGCAAGGGCTGGTTTATGTTGATGGGCAGAGCTCCGTGTTGGAGCTAGAAGTGAAGTTACTCTCACCCAACCATGAGACAGGTCCACCAAGTCACGGGGATGGAGTGGGCTCAGGGGTGGGGTGATCACACCGTTCAGTGTACATTTGAGCCTCTCCTTCCTTTGAGTCAGGACTTAGAAGGGTTCTGGCTTTCTGTGAGATACTCTGTGGTTGCCATTCATGCTTTCTCAGAGATGCCTTCTGGCAAGGAGAAACACCTCCACTCCTATGAGATAGAATTATCGTTTCCTACCATGGGCCTAAGCAAAACTTCTCCCAAGGCATGGGAAGTGGAGAAGGTGCAGGGGGAGGGTAATTATACTCTCAAGGAACCTGGCAGATGGTATACTTGGGATTTTCACTTGGGGACTAAGATCACTACATTGGACAGGCAAGGTCAGAGGTAACACAGTCTACGAGAAGACACAGCAGTGAAATAATATAGCTGTGATTTGGAGACATAAATGTAAGAATGTGTATATTTATATATTTGTATATATGTGTGTATATATATTTTTTCCTTGTATACACACCACACACATACACATTTATATACAATTATATATAATTTCAATTCAGTAGAGGAAAGAGAAAGTGGGCCAACAACTCCATCATTAAATTTTTAACTAATTTTTAGGTCTTTTTGACTCTCAGGTTATGGTTGTAAGCAGATTTGCTATGGAGTTGGTTACTTTTTGAATCTGGAGGACGTAGAGAATGTGGCAGTTAAAAACTTGAGTATGACCTTCTCCAGTTTCCCTCTCCCCCAGTCAGAGGTGTCAAGGTGTTTGCTGAGAAGTCCTGAGTAGCTACTCAGGGTCTCCTGGCTAGTCAGGGAGCGAATGTAGATCTGAGCTGTGAATTCCAGTTTCCTTATTTAAGTGCTTTCTCAACAGTATCGGGCACCTATGTCTTCTGTGGTTATCATCTTCTTTATCAAGGCAAAATGTTTGAATCTTTTTTGATTCTCTTATACAGAATTTTTTTTTTTAAAGATTTTATTTATTTTTTTGAGAGACAGAGAGAGCATGTGCACATGCACCCATGAGCAGGGGTGGGGGGAAGCAGACTCCCTGCCGAGCAGGGAGCCTTACATGGGGCTCCATCTGAGGACCCTGAGATCATGACCTGATCAAGACAGACACTTAACTGAGTCACCCGGTGCCGCCCCCACCCAGAACTCTGATAATAGAATTTTGCCCAAGGTAGAATGGGGAACATAATAAGATCCTAAGATTGTTGTATATTAAATAAGATTAAGTTCTGAAATATACAGCTTTTCCCCCCTTTCATTGTTGTTGATTTACTGCTTCTGTACGAAAGGAGGAGAATCAATGACTTTTAAGAATTTATTATTCAGAATTTCCACTAATTTACATTGATCATCAGTGATAATTAAGGTAAAAACATATAAATATGCTTTGTCTAAAAATTCTGAAATCAGAGTGGCCATAAGATATAAACAGCCATGACTGATTTTTGATGGGTTGAGCCACAGAAAGCCACAAAGACTCAAAGGATATTGCTTCCTGTCCCTTCCCTAGACTCTCTGTTAAAAGGTGGAGTTGGTGTTTACTCTTTCCCTGCCTTTAAGATCCTGCAGGAAAGTGGCCTTTGCCAACAAGATGTCTTGATCACGGAATTGTGTCTAAGACGGGGTCTGGCACCTGGCATGTTGAATGAGCGAGTGAGTGAATGAGGGAATCCGAAGAGGCAGGTATGAATTTATTGGCACCAGAGGCTCTTGATGCCAGGAAATTAACACATAGCTGTGAAACCGTTTCCAGACCGTGTTGCAACAGCAGTGAACTTCAAAAAGAACTCTCATCTTTCCTTGTGTGTCACATTAAACGAGGCACGGTCTTCTCATGGTCTTTGGACCACAGCAGCCCTTCTGAACGTTGGAGAAAAATCGCTGGTACAAATTACAGGGATGTTGCCATTGGTATAAAAATGTCTTTTGTATGACTTAGAGTACAATGAAAATTCTTGTGCTGGTGCACATACACTTTCGCCTGTCCATGGTGTTATCTTCTCGTTATGCGGCTCGGAAACCCAGCTGTGAGGCACCATCTGTCAGCAGCAACAGCATCTGTCTCTGTGACATCTGTGTTAACTCTTGTGCAATTCCCTGAAGGCCCGTAGGTAGCTGTGAGGCTCCAAGGCAGGCTCTGCCGTGGTGGCCTTTAGTGAAATACTGCCCGGCCTTTTCGACCTAAAACTACCTGTGATGGAGTGCTAAGTGCTTGCTTTTTCACAAGCTGGGAGACTCTTTTAGGACTTCGTGCATTCCGTGAAGCATTCAGTCTTATGTGCTAATCTTTTCCACTCACATGCAGTAAGACTGGCCTAAGGGCTTGTATGATAGACTCGTGGGGGGGGGTGGATTTCTGCTTTCTGCTTAATTCTGCAGAAAATGGTGTTGGAATAGCTACTGGGTTGGAAAGTGACCCCCTAACCCTGCCCCCAACTCTTCCATAAACTTCCTGGAGCATCAGAATGTGACCTTAGTTGGAAATAGAGTCATTGCAGATGTCCTTAGTTAACATGAGGGCACACTGAAGTAGAGTGGGTCCTTAATCCTTTGAGCTGGTGTCTTTATGAGAAAGGGACGCAGAGACACCTGGAGCGAAGATGGCCACATGATGATCGAGGCAGAGGTGGGAGTTCTGTTGCCACAAACTGAGGAATGCCATGGGCTGCTGGCAACCACCAGAAGCTAGGAGAGGCGCATGGGAGAGATTCTCCCTCTCAGAGAATTGATTGAACCCTTGGATTTCAGACCTTTAGCTTCCAAGACTGTGAGACTGTACATTTCTATTTTAAGCCACCTAGTTAGTGGTCATTTGTGAAGGCATGCCTAGAAAGCTAGTACAGAGTACTGTATTCTGTGTCATCACTGGGAATCTGTATGAATTTTGCATGCTCAACATGGAGCCATTATGTAAAAACTCCCTTGGGTTAACATGGATTTGAGTGGTATCTGTAAGGAAAGGATGATGCTTATTAGAAAACATTTCAGGGCCAGGTTATTCTGTCAGAAATAAATTTCCAGGGGTGCCTGGGTGGCTTAGTCGGTTAAGTGTCTGACTGTTGATCTCGGCTCCTGTCTTGAGGTCAGGGCTTTGAGTTTAAGCCCTGCTTTGGAGTCCATGTTGGGTGTGGAGCCTACTTGAAAAGAAAAAGAAAAAGAAAAAGAAAAAGGAAAAGAAAAAGGAAAAGGAAAAGGAAAAGGAAAAGGAAAAGGAAAAGGAAAAGGAAGAAAAAGGGGAGAGGAGGAGAGGAGAAGAGGAAAAGGGAAAGGAAAGGAAGAAAGGGAAGAGAAGGGAAGGGAGATGAGAATTTCCAGGCTATTCGCTCAGTCAGGACCTCATGTGCCAACTCATGTAACACATACGGACTGAGTGTCTACAATATGCCAAGCACAGTGCTTGCTTTGGGGGTCACAGCAGTGAACCAGCCGGGTACAGAGGCCTGTCCTCATGGAGCTGAGCATCCAGTGGAGAAGACAGACAGGGTTGATTTCAATCAAGCTACATATCTTTAATGTCATGATATGTTAAAAAAAAAAAAAAGGCAGTCCCATTAAACAGCAATGAAACTTTGTGAATTGGATAGTATTTGGGGATGCCGCTCACTGATCTGATTTAGAAACAGAACCATACTGCATTTCTGTTCGATTCTAGTCATGTGTCTGTGGTCTATCTCCCCAACCCAATATGCCCTGTCTTGCTTTTTCTAAAGCTAATCATATCTTTTGCGTGCAGTCAGTTTCACATGTAGTTGTTGAATTAAACTGAGTGATTGGTTGGGATATTGATTGGGAAGATGATTAATAAGACCTAGCATTTATTAATATATTTTATATATTTATGCAATTTGGGGGCAATCTTTATATGTAAGCAATTGCCTTACATCATTTCCTTCCTCTCGGCTGCTCTGCGAATGTCCACTCAGCACTGCCCAATTTTAAGATGCAGTAACTGCTACTCGAAAATAAGGCGAGGCCTGGGGCTCTCCCATGGGTGGAGCCAAGATTCAGGTGTGAGCAGCCGGACCACAGGCTCCATGCCCTCCAGCGCCATACACCACGCAGTGGGCCCACTTGCGGCCATCTGCTACCTTCCGTGGATTTGTCAAAGTCATGCCCCTTTTTTTCTTTTTCTTTATCACAGCATCCAGGAGGCATGCAGAAGAGAAGGGTTTTAACTGAGATTTTTGTCTCAGTATGCTTTCTTCCCCCAAGAAGTTTTGCTGATCAACTTAAATTATTTCTATTTGATTCTTCTCTGTTTACCCTCTGGCTTCGAAGCTAACGGTACTTAAATGATTAGCTATCCTTCGGGGTCATGTGGGGTTAAGCCCTGGGCTTGCATTTCACACATCATGGTTTTGCTTCTGTGATTTGGGAGTGGGACACCCCTCTCCTCCCTGCCCCCCCATACTGTCTTACAGGAGGCAAAAGCTCTTGTCTTTCTTAGAGAGAACATGCACAACCCCCATGTCGGGAGGAGGAGGAAGCCCCCAAGTGTGCAGTCAGAGCCTCGCAGCCTTCCAAGTGCAGAGCTGGGGCCAGCAGGTGTGTGTTTGGATCCCAAAGCCCGATGTCTGCTCGGCTAGCATCCGTGCCCTGTGATGGTTTTCAGTTCTAGATTCGCCAATACCGGCAGCAGCGGCCATCAAGCCCTGTTTGGAGGTAACTCAACACTCCCGCCATCCTAGCTTGACATTCCGTTCCTGGGGGCTGTGGCCGGGCTGCCGTTGGTTCTCGAGGAGCTGCTGACTCAGCGGTGGGCTTGTCCCGTTTTTCTCCCCTGGAAGAACTCTGTGTACTCTGTTCGCCTGCTGCAGCCACAGCACTCAGGATCTGATTTCGGCTGGAAACAACATGCACCAGAAGTCTGAAAGTTAAAAACCACAAGCAATCAAAGCCAGCGCCCTGTCATTGTAGCCATCCCCACAACGGCCAGAAGAAGAGCCAGCAACAGCCAGAAGTTCCTCAGTAGAGAAATGAAGAAACAGAACATGGTGTATATATACGACGAGGTATTATTCGACTGTAAAAAAAGGAATGAGGTACTGATCTGAAGGGACCTTGAAAAAGTGAAATAAGCATCTGTATGGCTCAGTGGGTTAAGCATCTGCCTTCAGCTCAGGTCATGATCTCCAGGTCCTGGGATCGAGCCCCGAATCACGCTCTCTGCTCCGCGGGGAGTCTGCTGCTTCCTCTCCCTCTGTCCCTCCCCACTGCTTGTTCGTTCCCCCCCCCCCTCTCTCCCCCTTCTCAAATATGTAAATAAAATCCTAAAGAAAGAGAAAAAGTTAAATAAGCCAGACACAAAAAGACAACTATTGTCTTATTCCACTTAGGGGCTGTATCTAGAATAGGCTAATTCACAGGGACAGAGAGCAGACCAGAAGTTACTAGTGGCTGGAGGAGAAAGGGATGGCGAGTTATTGCTTAACGGATACAGGATTTCTGTGTCAGGTAATGAAAAATTTTGGAAATAGGAGTGATGGTTGTACAACATTGTGAATGTAAATAATCCCACTCCATTGTACACTGAAAACCAGTCAAATGTTCTGGCAAATTTATGTTATACGTATTTTAAATATAATTAAAAAGCACCACCACTCTGAATCGGGTCTTGGGTTTGGGTGGGGAGTGCATCTCTCAGCAATAAGGCAAATGCCGAAATGAGTCATTGGCTTTTCTTAGGCTGAACCTGAACCTGTAAGAATGGCAGTTGCTTAGCGGAAGGGACCAGCGCACGGTCGCCGGGGCACGAAGCAGGTGCTCACTTAGCTATCTATTTTCCAGCACTGCCCCGGACTTTCAGTGCATTACAGATGTGTGTACCCTGCTCAGTGGCCCTGAGATCACTTGCTAGGCGCTTTGAGAAACTGGCGTAAGGACAACACCAGTTAGGGCATTACATGGCTTGAAATAAAAAGAGCATCGGGGCTGAGGGTTCCCCTTCTGTTTCCTTTCCTGTTTTCCTCTCAACCTTTTCAGCTCCTGTTCCGGTCTTCTCTAGGGGAGACGCAAACACAAAAGGCACCATCTACTGATTTTTGCTCACAACAAAAGAAAGCAGAGTGTTTAGGATTTGATCCCTCATTTCCCTCTGCTTCAGGGTCTCTGATTCTGGAGAATTCCTTTGCTAAATCCCCCTCTCCACTTTAGCCTGAAAGAGCTAATAGGCTTTCACAATATCAGTTTCTTTTCAAAACCCAGTGTGCACCTGGTTTGGGGATTAAGCCAGATCATGCTTTGAGATAACTAATATTATTCTTTATGTAGAGACACTTGAACTGTGGATCAAAGAAGGTAAGAAATTATCTCAAGATAACAATCAGGAAGATAACAGTGAATTCAACACACAAATATGACCCACCACTCCCGTGATCTAATTCTAAGATATTGAAAAAAATTCTCTTTCATTTGATTAAACCAGGCTGTCATGGTGTGCCAACAGCGGCTTGAAAACAAGGTACGGCAAGGAACCGGAAATGTAACGGGCTGAGGCCCCCACTCGGCTCACGTGCTTGTTTGTGGATTTCATATCAAAAGTCTGTGGCTGAAACCCACAGGAATGAATTCAATGCATATAATCTGGAAGTTATATAAGGGATCAATTTTGCAAGTAATTTCTTGGACTCTTAAGAATGTTGAAGATCATAGGACCCATTGGTTCATTTTCTTGTCATGTATTGATCAGTCTTTCTATTTCACCCTTTACCTTCCTCACATTATCAATAAATCACAATGGAATGTCTGACTGTCTTGTTTTAAATACCCGCATTTACAAAATCAGCCTGGGCACTGGGAAGGAGAAGAGAGAAGAAACTTAGTTTTGCAGGTTTAAAATGAAGAGACAAGGGGTGACTGGATGGCTCAGTGGGTTAAAGCCTCTGCCTTCGGCTCAAGTCATGATCCCAGAGTCCTGGGATCAAGCCCCACATCAGGCTCTCTGCTCAGCGGGGAGTCTGCTTCCTCCTCTCTCTCTGCCTGCCTCTCTGCCTGCTTGTGATCTCTGTCTGTCAAATAAATAAATCTTAAAAAAAAAAAATAAAATGAAGAGACAAGGGGTGACTGGATGGCTCAGCTATGGCTTGGGTCATGACTGCCGGGCCGTGAGATGGAGCCACACGCAGCGCTCCACGTTGGCTCATGGTTCGTGGTGACTTTGTAGAACACAACTACCATGAGTAACGAGAGTGGATGGTATTTCTCTATTACCTTGCTTTCCTTAATTAGTTAATTTGTTAAATACTCAGTGTTGTGCTATCAAAAGCCCATGTTCTCAAAGGGACAAAAATTGCTTCTTAAATGGGTGGGGGGGGAGGTGAGGACTCCTTTTTATGTAAAAACCAGAGATCTACACAGAGCTTGTAACAGTTAGACAGTATATTGGCTAAATTACAATTTCTCTTGGACGATAATTAAGAAAAAAGTCCAGAAAGTTTCCTTGGGGGGGAAGGCAGTAATGGAAAAGTGATTGCAGAACATAGCCACAGGGCACATGGACTATGTGGTGAACAGTTAAAGTATTTACTAGACTACATGGCACAGCATACACAGCTGTTATTATAAATGTCATTGATTTTATATATATATATATATTTTTAATTTTTTTATTATTATTTTTTTTAATCTTCTTCCCTTTCTTCATGGACCAGCATTTCTTAAATTGGAGTTTGTGGTCCCCTGAGGGGGTCTGCATTCTGTTTTTAGACCTGTCTGAGTATTTCCTCTGGAATTTGTTTCACTTTGTGCTTTCGTTTTGATGACAATCATAAAAACAATAAATCATTATATACTGGTTCCCCTTTCTTCGTGAGTCCTGCCACAAGATTTCATTGTCCACGTTTACATCTGTCTTTTAAGGCAAGAATTCTACTTTGATGCTTATGGGCCAATAAGGAATAAAGGGGGAGCAGACTTAAAGATCGTGAGTGAAACAGTCAGACTGAAGGCCCAGTGGTGTGTCATCGTGTTCTGGGAGGAAGGACTCCTGAGTTTGAATGGAGGAAAATGGTGGGCAGGCCAAGCCCTCACTGTGGGGGGGGTGGGTAGTATGGGTATGCCCAAACCAAGAGAATATTGGCTTTAGCAGCAAGTTCTATATTTACATTTTGTAAGGCAATTTAATCTCTCTGCAAAATAACATCATCTGCCACATTAAATTAATGCTGTTAATTTGAATTTTATGGACTTTCTTGTTTTTGTGTTTAATTCATTACTTTGTTTTGGTCTTATTGTTGAATCAGAGTTAAAGCATATGGAGTTTATTTTTAGATTTCCATTTGTGCATCACTAAATAACGGTATACTAAAAATAATTGAAGTCTACATTGGTGGTGAACGGCAATGCTTTTTGCCATATTAAAGGGAGTATTGGCATTACTTAGGTTTGAGGAGTACTGTGATGGACTCATAGATTCATAGACAATTTGAGCCACTGGGAATCACTCAGTCCAACCTTCTCTCCTGCCACATGTGGACACTGAGCCTCCTGGAGAAGAAGGGAGTGTCCAAGGTCAAAAACAAGGGAGCAGCAGACTGAGGTTAGAGACCACACTGACATACTTCTAACTACATACCTGGTCTAATATGTCCACCCTGTCCGAAGGTGAACCACGGCAGATGGATGACAACCACGGCCAGGCCACAGAATGGGCTAGCACAAACCAATGAAGAGTTGCTGCGTCATCTTGGCTAACTCTCAGGGAGGAGGATGTGCAATGGGAAGGGACAACAGAAATAACAGCCTTGTCTCAGAGCCAAAAGTCACTGTGAGCCATGGACAGTGGTAAAGGGAGAGAATGGCCTTTGAGATTCCTGCTCAGGTGGTATCACCCACGACCTTGGTGTGCTCCGTTATTCCCAACATTGACAAACAAATCCCAGAAGCTCTTCAAGCGAAGCTCATCTGTGCTTTTCAGCTCTGTATTTTGACGTAGGCTTACTCCCCCAAACTGGGGTGTGTGCCACTACACAGGGAACACTACTGGGAATGTGTTTCTCAGCCACACGTAAGAGTCCCGATCATACCATGTGAAGCAATAAGAACTCATTTGTGATAGAATTGAGTGATCATTATATTAGTTTTCTCTTGTCACATGACAAGGACCACAAACTTAACAATAGCTTACTGCAAGATACATTTATTTTTTATTTTTTATTTTTTTAAAGATTTTATTTATTTATTTATTTATTTATTTATTTGATAGAGCTCACAAGTAGGCAGAGAGGCAGGCAGAGAGAGAGAGGGGGGAAACAGGCTCCCTGCCTAGCAGAGAGCACGATGCGGGGCTCGATCCCAAGACCCTGGGATCACGACCTGAGTCCAAGGCAGAGGCTTTAACTCACTGAGCCAAGGTACATTTACTACCTTGCAGTTTTCGGGGTCAGAATTCTGGGCCTGGATCAGCTGGGAGTTTTGTTCTGGTCTCACAGAGTTGTTGTGATCAAGACACTGGCCAGGGCCGGCTCTCATCTGAGACTTCGGTGAGTCCTCTTCCACGCTCACCGGGCTGTTGGCCAAATTCATTTCCTCCCAGCAGCAGAACTCAAAGTGGCTTGCTTCTTCAGATCCAGTAACCAGGGTCTCTTCTCTAGACTCTTGGAGAGAGCTCACCTATTTAGGCCAGGCCCACCCAGGGTAACCTCCCTTTTGATGAAAGTTACCTCATTAGGAAATTAATTGCTTCTGCCAAACCCCTTCACCCTTGCCATATTCTCTTGCTTACAGGCAAGTTACAGGTTCTGCCTACACTTGAAGGAAGAGATTATCAAAGACATGGGCATCAGCTTAGACTGTTGAAGTGGCTACAAAAAAAAATACCACAGACTAGTGGCATATAACAACAGAAATCTAATTCTTACAGTTCTGGAGACTGAAAATTCCAAGAGCAAGGTGTCTGGGGAGAGCTTGCTTCTTGGTCTACGGGTGGCTGTCTTTTTTGTATGTGTTTACATGATGGAAGGGACCAGGGAGCTCTCAGAGGCCTCTTCTGTTAGAGCACTAATCCCATTTGTGAAGTCTCCATCCTTATGCTTTAATCCCCTCCCAAAGGTTCTACCTCCTAAAACCATCCCCCTGGTGGTTAGGTTTTAAGATGAATTGAGGGGTTGGGGTGGGGGGACATTGAATCTGCTCACTGCAGTCACTGACCCTTCCCTCACTAGGTAGTGAGTATGGTTCATATTTGTCATCTTCTGTATGACACTTTGAGAATGTTTAGTGACGTTAGTGTCTATCTTCATAGTAAAAGGAAGAAGAGTAGAAACTCAGCTCTCAGCTGAAGTAAGATTATTTACACCAGGGTTTTTCAACCTCGGCATGACTGATGTTTTGTGCTGGAGAATTCTTTCTTGTGGGAGCTGTTCTGTGTGTTGTAAGGTGTTTGGCAGAATCGCTGACCTCTACCTACTAGGTGCCAGTAGCATCCCTTCCCCAGTTGTGACAACTGAAAATGGCACCAGACTTTGCCAAATGTCCCCTCGAGGGAAAAACATCCTGCTTGATAACTACTGCATTAGATATGTAAGCATTTTTTGTTTGTTTGTTTTTTAAAGGAGAACCTATTAAAACAGGGAATTTGGTTTTTAAGGTGATAAAACTGTTTGGAGCCAGCAGGTTCTTACTATTTGGATAGTGCTCATTCTTAGATGTGCTTTTGTCCTCTACTGGGAAATGGATAGTTTATAGTTGCAAATAAAAAATTAATACTGTAGATGAGTTTCCCACATGTCCTTTCTTATTCACACATATGCCAAAATGAGATTACGTTATCACATGTTTTATAATCTTGTCTGAGTTTATAGTCGAGCTGTACTGTAATAGGGCTTTGGTTCCACTCATATGGGTCAGATATTTAATGCAAGAGGCAAGAAACCTAATAAACTCCCTTCTTGGTATTATGGCTCCTTTCTTGGAAACAAGCGATATGGCTTGGTATGGGACAGAGTGGATGGCATGGTCCATTTCTGAAGTTACAAAACTCAAAAGCTGCTCATTCCTGTTTTCTCTAGGCAAAGGCAGCTCAAGCATCTCATCCGACGTGAGTTCAAGTACAGATCACACGCCGACCCAAGCCCAGAAGAATGTGGCTACCAGTGAAGGTAGGCATCTGGTCTTCATTATCTCTCTCCCTGTGTTCACAGTGCAGGCTATTTTTGGAAGACAAATAAAATGTGAGTCTCAGTTCTGTTCTACTGAGTGGGAGCATATGAGATTCTTAAAAATGAGAAGGCAAAGGGTTTCCCGAGTTGCTTTTTTGTTGCTGTGTTGTTGCCGACTGATGAAGGAGTTTCGATAGCAGTCAAGTGCCTCAATTCTATGGCAAATGCTGTTATTTTGTGAAAATATAATAGGCTGATGTCTGGGGAGCCTTCATGATGTTATCTGTCTTGTTTCTCAGTGTGGAAAACATTTTGATTATAAAATTCCCATGTTGTAGTGGCAAGTTCCTGCAAGAACTTTCAAAATAGGCCCACTTGGAATTCAAGATACGGACAATGGGAGGGTCACAATCATGTGATTTGTAGATCTTGAATTAACCATTATGTGGAGGGGGAAAAGAGGTTTGTTTGATTATTTAAAGAATACGTGGAAAGTCCTGCCTCTCAGGGCAAAGACCGGCTCCATTGATGGTCTTGATACAGATTTTCACTCTATGTCATAACACTTGTTGGAATTAATTGCTCTGCATGGTGCAGAAACATTTGTGTTATTACTTGTTTGCGTGCGGGGATCACTGTTTCTGTGGTAGTTATTTAGTGGAAAGCTGACTCAATGATGGAATTAGTTGTTTTTATTTTAATGTTAAACACAATTAAGCGAGTTCTTTTCTGAAGAAGAGCTCCTTCTAAATTAATGGTTGAATGCAGATCTGGTGTAAGACATCAATGCTGCTTATAATAGAAGACCCAAGGTGAGGTGACCATGTGTAGAGCCTGCTTTCTTCAAATGTGCAGGGTGTGCAGAGGTTCATGTCTACACTCTGTCTTGAGGCTCACTTTAAGCTGCTTGCAGTATTGGGAAGAGTAACCCCATGACCTGGGGTTGGTCTCAGTGTTTGGTTGTTCTTGATCTGCGTGACCGTGTGTGCGTGAATGATGGGGGTTGACCATGTCTTCTCTTTGGGTATTCTTAGACTTGATGTGTCTCAAACGGACTGATGGATGAAGAGCTTTTATCATGGGATTATATTCCCTGATGTTTAATGCCTTAGGGTTGTTTCACTAGCGTTTTAAGGCAGACAGATCGGGTTGTTCTCCTCAGGGCTGCAAACCACCGGATAGAAATCCAGTTTGAATTTTCTGCCTGTTAATTCAATCAGACCACTAGGTCATTCTTGAAATGCAGTTAAGGTAACATGCAAGTCAGGTAAATTGACTCTAGACATTTGTTTTTGAGGCCTCCATTCTTAGGAGCCCAAGTAGAAATCACTTCAACATAACGTATTGACTTACAGTTCTCTCTAATCAGAAATCTTTGTTTTGTAAGATAATCACTTCTTTCTACCATGATTTTAGTCACTCTTGTTATAGTCATAGTTTGGCTAATTGGAGTGGCTGTGAAAATCAGAAGTTAAAAGTTTGTGAGATAATATCTCTGTGTTTCCCTCTCCAGATTGAAATGTTCATATTATTGTTTTCTCTTTTTCAAAAACAGAGATTATGAAACTGTATGGGCTCTGTTGCAAGGGTTGGGGGAAGGGACTGCGGGACTTCATGCGTGAAAAATGTCTTCTTTTTATGCTTCAAGAAAAAAAAATTAACCCTCTATAGGGATTTCAAATTTTCATCTTATTCTGCCTTTTCCTTAGGAAAATTCTTTTGATGTAGGGCTCAGCCAATGTTTTATACATTTTTGTCACAATGCATTTCCTACCATTCTGAGGGTAAACTCAGGAGAGAAAAATGAGAAAATATGTTTTCATGTGAAACAGAAATTTTAGCAACTGGGCTAAATTAATAGGGAATGTTTCTTCCAGCTCTTAAATGGAAAAACCCCATCTCTATGGAAGATGCTATCCATTTTGTGTGTGTGTATCTGCAAAATTAAGGTTGTATTTTTTTTTACTGTTTTATGTATGAATCCATTTTTCTACTGTTTTTTAATCAGTAGAAGTAAGAAATATTTTTGAATAAATTAGGCGTGGGTGATGTTTCCATAAAATTGTATTTCAGGGATGTCTGCTGCAGAGCGATCTTGCTCTCAGGCTGGTTTTTCAAGATGGAACACCAGCCAGTGTTCATTTTCTCAATGCACAGGTGACAGAGTCTTGGTCTGCCTCTCAGGATTATGGTGTCCCATTCTCGGGCCTCCATAAAGTGGGTTCATCCAATGTTATACACATTTGTTCCTACCAGAAAGCACCTACTAGCCATTGTGTGCCAAGAAACAGAAATCGGACACCAATTTCTGGTGGAACCTATTAAAAAATGCTTCTCTGGTTCTCTTCCCACTGTTTCTAGAACTGTGTTTAACCTTGGTTGTTAAGAAAGTGTTGGGCGAGTGGTATAACTGGTTTTCCAGAAGTGGTTTCTCTACCATTACTTTCTTCACTTCTTTGATCATCTTAAGAGGACTTTTCACCTCTGAAATTAACAATATCCTCTTCAGGAAACAGGCAGGATTCTCAGGTTAAAGGTCTAAGTGGTACTGATTTCTAAAAATGAGATATGTCATGAAGGACAATATTTGGTTTTCCTGCAGCCTTTGCAAATCATGGCCATACCTATAATAGCTGAGTTGGAAGCCTTGGGGAGCAGAGTTGGATTTCTCTCTGGTGGGCTGGATGGGGAAGGTATTATATCAATTCCCGGCCTGGGTGGGAGGTATGTACGGGCATGCACCTTGTGCCTTTGTGTCCGGCCTCCACGCGACAGCCAATGGCAGAGTTGTTGTGTCTTGCCGGGAAGCGCTAAGGAACCTGTGTGGTGCAGGTGAGGCGGGGGGCGCCTGACCTGAGGACATGGGTGCTGAGGGGAGGGAAGGGCGCCCACATACCATGCACCAACCTGGGACTGGCGGTGGGAATGGGAACTAACTGTGACAGACACCAGAGATCTGACTGGAGAGATGACCGTGTTCTAAAGTTGGATCGTGGTGAAAGTTTCACAACACAGAACGTTTGCTAAAAGTCATTGAACTAGACCAATGAAATGATTGTCAGAAGCTGCTGCTTCTACCTGGCCTTCAGACTTGCATGTAAATCAGTACAAACTACTCTTGGAAAGTGCTGCCTCCCACCTCTGGGGAGAAGTCTTGAACAGTGGTGAGAAGATCCCTTAGGAGCGTGGGTCTTGGCCATACAGAGAGCAGGGCTGCTGGCTGAAAGCTTCTCTTGAGATGCTCAGGCCTCTGGGCCAGGACTGCCCTGAAAGTATCATAAGGAATCTCTGGACCAGGAGTGTTCACAGCCCTGCAAGTGGTGTCTGGTCAGAGTGGACTTCTCCTAGCACATACTCTCCTGGAAGGTTCTGGAAGACAGATGATAGACAAGTTTCTCAAAACCTCTTTTTTTTTTTTTTTAAGTACAGCTTTTCCTGGAGAGTCTCTAACCTCAGCTTGGATTTTAAGTTTTTAGCAACCAATCCTGATTGTTGGTTAAGGCCTTGGTCACATTTATTCATTCTAGTAAATGTAAGGACTCATGTCCTTACCGTCTTCCTGATGTTCCCACTCATCCACTTTGGGTCATGAGGCTGTTCTGCTAGGCATGGTGGGCATAGACAGTGGTACAGTTCATTTTTAATCCAACAGAGAATAGTATTTTTTTTTTTCCACCGAAATGGTAGTGTGCATTCCGAAGTCTCATGCAAAATCTTTGTGCATCTTAATTTTGTGAGTCTAAACCCACACCCCTTTTAAGGAATCGGCAGCCTGCAGCGATTTCTCCTTGATAAATGTTATAGGCTTTCTTTAAACCCCATTATATTTCTTGTGACAGTTTAAGTTCCTGATTTCCTGACACTGTAGGGGGTTTGGGTTCAAGTGCAGAAAGCTGGAAACATTCCATTTTCCCCAACAAAATCTGCATTCCAGCATCATAAGCCACAGCTTAATTCTTTCCAGTTGTGTTGCTATTCTTTCTGTTACACTTTTTTTCAGTCTTTCTCATCCATGGGGTGTTCTCCCTTGTCCTAGGAGGAATAGCCTTTGACTTTCAGCTATGAAAGTCACGTCCGGCCCGTGGTTAGAATAGAGCACACGGCAGCCAGCCTGAAAGGACTGAAACAGAATCAGTTGGATTGGGTTGGATCATGGAGAAGCTTCCTGGAAATAGTAAGCTCAGCTGGGGCTTCTTTCTCAGAACAGGGTTATGAGGTTGTGGCTTTAATGGTGGCATCATAACAACTCTGACTTCTCTTGAGCTGGGGGAAGGTGACACCGTTAGTTCAGAGGCCAAATGTAATTGGCTGATGAACAGTCAGCTTCATCCAGCTGCTCCTTAAACCTCTTCAAGTTCAGATATTGAACTCACTGACAACACAATTTATAGGTGAGATGGCTTATAAATGTTGTTATCAAGCCAGCCAAATATGGAATCATAGGATTTTTTTGGAGCTACAAAGGCCCTGGCAATTTTCTGATCTAATACACTCGTTTTACAAAGAAATCCCCGAGGCACAGAGAAATAAAGAGATTTGCTCAATATTACACACCTAATAAATGGTCGAGCAGGAGTTTGACCCAGTATTGTTTCTGTGAGAGATGGTCAAATCAGGAAGAAGCATGACCTTTAAAAAAATTATTTCCTTCTAAATGTGAAGCTCTTTAATTCTGCTTGGTCCACCTGCTAGCTGCTCATTTTGAGCTGGTTGACGGGGGGAGGGAGGCCGTCCAGAAGAGTTTGAGGAAGACTTGAGTTCAAATAGAGCAGTACTTCTGATGGGAGGAGAAGGTCTATTTCGAGTGGAAAAAGGATCTTAACCCACTTAGATAGGTTGGCTTCTCACCTGGAGATGGAAATACTACCTTTAAGTTGGCTCATGATTATAAAATAGCCTTTCAGTAAATTCACTGAATATTGTTTTGTGAAACTGCTTATTTAATTAACTCCCTGAAGGAAATTAATTTTACAAAATGATTCATTTGAGCCATGAGTGAATTGAGCTGGTAAAAAAAAAGAGTCCTTTCCATGGTACCTACAATCACTGCTTTATTTTCACAGTCACGGGTTAATACGTTTTCAGTGCCCCAATTAGACCAATTCTCAACGCAGTTATTTTGAAAACACCCAGGAATCGGACTTTGCTTTATTCTCTTTGTCCTCCTTATATTACCTTTTTTCTACTTCTCGAGTGTACTTCTCGAACAACATTCACATGAGTCACTCAGGAAGAGAAAGATGATGCTTTTAATTCAAGGTAGATTTCATTTCCCTAAACAAAAGCCTTTTTGACCATCCAACGAATTCAACACACATTTTGGGGGATACATGTTATTTCATGCTACTCCTGGTCTTTCATGAGAATTACTGCATTCAGCTGTTTTCATCGTCACATTGCTCTCGAGAAGGAGGTAATTATGTTTTCATTTGGTGGATGACAGTAAGGAAACCGGGAAAGCATCAGTGTGACCCAAAGTCATGGAAAATTAGTAAAAGGCAGAGATGGTTATAAGCACTGACTTCTGAGTAAGATTTTTTTCTTAATGTTTGTTTTGAAGTTGTCCTATGCAACTATTAAGAATTTCATGCTAATCATTTTTATACGTTTATTTCAAAATATATTTTGAAAGTCCTTATGAGAAGTACCTTTTCAAAATGCCAACCCATAATTGTGTCTCACTTGTCAGTATTATACATGGAAAGATGGTCTATGTATAGTCTAGAAATTTACTTTAAATTCTTATTGAAGGCAAACTTCAATATTCCAAGCTACCTTTTTACTGAACTGTTGAAGGGTTAATTTGCAGGTTATCATAATTGTGTCCTTAACATGCTATATCAGACAGACATAGGATTTGAACTTGATATTTAAATTAATCATGATATAGGATCTATAGTGCATGCAATATAAAAGTACTCACTAGTTACATTGCTCCTTGTTACTTAAAAACTGAGCCAAGCAGTTATTCTTTAATTGGAAATGTACACAGGTGGAAGATATCAATCTTAGAGCATGTGCCTTGCAAGGCTGGAATTACGCCTTGAAGCAGACTATTACAGTCAAATGGAACTCAATCCATGACACAAGAGAAAACAGAGTAGAAGCATATAATATAGGAAGAGGAACAAAAAGTACAGAAGTGGGGAAAGTAAATGACGCAGAAAAAGGACCTTTAAAAATAGTGATAAGATGACATCTATTCAAACTGGAAGGGTG
This sequence comes from Lutra lutra, assembly GCF_902655055.1. Taxonomy (NCBI): domain Eukaryota; kingdom Metazoa; phylum Chordata; class Mammalia; order Carnivora; family Mustelidae; genus Lutra; species Lutra lutra. The sequence continues at coordinate 12,644,406 of NC_062282.1, forward strand.
GTTTTGGGAGACCTTATGGGAGGGAGAGATTCCAAAGTCAGTAACTACTTTTAGGAGGTTTTACTCTGTTTACGAAGAAGGTAATGACTGATTATTATAAAGATTTGTTTTGCCTTTAAAAATTAAATTTCAGGGGGCGCCTGGGTGGCTCAGTGGGTTAAGCCGCTGCCTTCGGCTCAGGTCATGATCTCAGGGTCCTGAGATCGAGCCCCCCATCGGGCTCTCTGCTCAGCGGGGAGCCTGCTTCCTCCTCTCTCTCTGCCTGCCTCTCTGCCTGCTTGTGATCTCTCTCTGTCAAATAAATAAAAATAAAATCTTAAAAAAAAAAATTAAATTTCAGGGCACCTGGGTGGCTCAGTGGGTTAAGCCTCTGCCTTTGGCTAAAGTCATGATCTCAGGGTCCTGAGATTGAGCCCGGCATCAGGCTCTCTGCATAGCAGGGAGCCTGCTTCCCCCTCTCTCTCTCTCTGCCTGCCTCTCTGCCCACTTGTGATCTCTCTCTATCCAATAAATAAATAAAAATACTTTAAAAAATAAAAATAAAAAAATTAAATTTCAAACTTAAACTATTTCTGAAAATTTCAGGATTATTTAGGAAAACTTTACAAGGCTTTAGCTGTTGAAGCTTAGTGTGTTCTGGTAATTAAATTAACAAGTCAGTGCTTCATGGCCAAGTTTCTAACTACTGCCTAATTGTAAGTTAGGTGACTTTTGAAAAACTGCACTAATTACACTGGGTGATTTGAACGTATTATAGATTCAATGTGCCCAATTTAATAAAGAAGTCAAATTTGCATTTGAGAATTAGTTTAAGCAGTAGAAAACTCATCAGCTTGGTATCTACAAAATTGTTATGTAAGTCTAAAAATGTGTAATGAAACCCTAAATACCATCTCAGACTCAAGAACTAAGTTTAATTTCTTAAAGGAATCGTCTTCCAAAATGAATCATCCAGAATGGCAAAAATGTCATTTAATAGTCTCAGAAGAAGATTAGGTTTCTGTATGTGAGTGTGTGTGTGTGTTTAAGGACATCTTAAAGTAATACTTAATTGAGAGCTCTGGTGTCTGTCAGTGTCTTTATGTAGAGTTAGGAGAGAAAACATTAGATTTTTAGCATTCTAATCCCATGTGTAAAACTATTTCGTGTTTCTCTCATCTCCAGTCTGTCATTTGCAAAAAAACAACAACAACAACAACAACAACAACAACAAAAAACACTCAATAAATAATGGATAGGTTTCAGCCATAGATACCTAAATACAGCTAAGTGTATTTGCAGGGAAGGCTTGGATAATTTCTAGGATATCTTACCAGTAATCTCAGTAATTTAACTCAATGGAGTTTTAAATACATTTGTTTAGGCATTACGGAGAGACTACAAAATGTATGTCAGTCCCAAATTGGTAGCACAGAGAATGACCCATCAGATGTGTTTTTTCCTCCTTGAAGATTTTTCTAAACTAATTTTGGGTTAAATTTAATGGATTCTGGTGGGGCATCTACCCTGCAGCTCCTGAGTCCCCGTCATTCACAATATTGCCATTAGCTATTTGGCTCCTGATGGAACTTGGTATTACGGCGAGACCCACTGCTGTCAGAACCTTAGCAAGTACTGGGGGAAATGAACACTGAATCAGTTCAACAGTAATTCAGGGTGGTATAAGATTGTGTCTTGAGTGGTCTGAAGAGGGGCTGTCGTTGGAGAGGAAGGGAGAGAGGCATGGGGTGGAGCAATTGGGAAAAGGTGTCATGGCACCCTGGGACTTAGCTTCTCCTGTGTGGACAGAAGATGGAAGGGTGGAGAGGAAGGTACAATGTGGTGTGTAAAGCTGTGAGGAGCTTGGAAAAATCTGTCTGGGTTCACTTGGGGGAAATGGAGGTTTCTAAAGAGACCCCTTCTTGACAATATTGAATACATTCCCAAAGTGCTTCAAAAATCTAGTCTTTCACTAAAATATTTAGTTTGAGAGTGGCTGCACAGTCTTTGTACTATGTCAGTGACAAATAGGCCATCGCTCTATGTCATTTTATACTCACCACTTTTCTTTGGGTTTTTTGGAGGATTTTACACTAAAAGGCTGACTTTTGGCTCATCGAAGGCACAAAGAGAATATGGAAGGGGTTGGGGACCAACATTTTAGAGAGAATAACCTGATACTGGAAATATTTGCCCTTTACAGTCATGGACACAGTCTGACCTTAAAAATCAGGTTAACACGTCTGTTTACTTCCTCTTTGACTAGGAAATAACTTCCTGAGGATAAACTAACTTCCTCAGGAAGTCCCAGGCTTCCCAAGGCTGTTAAGCTGATTAACAAATAATGAGAGAAAAGCACTTTAGCTCTAAGTGTGTTCCTTTCTATTCCATATACTTGAAAATATAGAAAATTCCCATTAGGGAGAGAATAATCTACAAGTAATTTAGATATGATTTGTGATCATTAAGCCGTGATTGAGGAATTGTTATAGGGAGTACAGGCTGTGGGAAGCAGATAGTAGTACAGTTCATCATTGTGAACGTAACTGGGAAACTTCTGCTGGTTGTCCCTGCTGCTACCTTCTAAGCTGGGGTGCGCTATCTGCCACCCTGAAGGACGGTTGTTCTTCCAAATAACTGTGTTTTGAACATGTGAGTTTTCTGATGTGGGCTTCAGAAAACCAGATTTCTCTGCACAGTGGAGAGATTCTGAGCTGCACAGGAAGGAGACACTGTAGATAACCAGGAGATTGAATAGAAAGAAGAGATGGTGGAACTGGGGAGATTTCTTTCTTTCTTTTTTTTTTTTTTTTTAAACCCTGAGATTGAGACCTGTGCTGAGATCAAGCGTAGGATGCTCAACTGACCGAGATACTTGGATACCTCTGGGGAGATAGTCTAACAACTTGGGTGGTAGTGGCTCCTAGGGTTACACATTCTTGTGTCCCTAAAATTCCTCAGTCCTTAGTAAACTCACAAAGTGCTTGGAAGGAGTGGATTTCCTATAGAAATCAGGGAAGGGCTGAATTTGAGACTGTCCACTTGTACTCTTTGTAGTCATTTGACTTAGGGAGATGCAACAGAAGCCAGTTGATGAAGAATCTGTCAATTAACACTCCCTTACTATTACAATTTACACAAATTTAAGCATTCTATTATGTTTCTGTTCTGTTGTATGTAATGATATTCTGTTTAACATAAAATTATGCAATTTGTATTAACTTTTCTCTTTGAAGTCTGATAATGAACTTACATTGTTCCAATTATTAATAATTATTATTCTCTTCTTGAGGCTTGATTTTTCACAGCTTCTTCTATGGAAAACCTTTAAGCATCTTCTTTGTCCTTGCAGCACTATCCTTCAGAATATAAACACACCCTTGCTTTCTGGCCACAAAAGAATGTGGCTGGTCCACTTTTTTGTTTCATTTTCTTTTGTTGCTACCCAAGATACACAATCAGTCATGCCCACTGGAGATTTTTTTTTTTTTTAATAAATCGGGAAACATTTTCAAGATGTAAATCTGGGAGTGAAGCAAAAGACTCCTGCTGCTCTGGTCTCACTTTTAATAAAGTTGGATCTGGAGAAAAAAAATATTTTTAAGGTACCAGTACACATTGATTTTATCAATTTATAATATTACATATTCTAAATTCTTGCACTGTACTTATATTCTCACAATATGAAATTTCATTTGCCACTAAGACTTTCTACTATTCAGCAACCAAAGATATAACTTAAGTTGGGCCCTCTCCATCAAATATACCCAGATGTGCCTGATCTTAGCAGGGACAAGTAATAGGTTACAGCTTGATCAAGATACCCACTGCCTGAGTTATGTGCATGCTTTCAGCTGATAAGTCCATAGTGTCATTCCTGCAGTTGCTTGACTCCTTTGAGGAAGGAACTTTGTTTTATCCCCCTTTGATATCAAGTGGCTACCACAGTGATTGCCATACAATAAACATTTGGAACACGTGTATTAAGTGAATGAATGGGTTCAGATTCTAAGAAGGAAGAGCCCCCTTGATATTAATTTTTCCAACTATAGTCATAAAGACTATGACCTCAACAATTGTGCAAATCCAAGGTAATATATGAGAGATACAGTTACTTTTTAGAAAAAAGAATAATACTGTTCCTTAGGAAAACTTGAAGCACATCATGGGAATATTAGCCAACTATTTGCTTTTAGTTGCCTTTTGTGTTAAAGGGAAAAAAAAAACAATTTCTTTAAGCAGAAGAGACATGTCAGAAGGAGGAAGATATTTGGAACAGAAGATATTTCTGGTTTTTGTGTTTTCATTTGTTTCAACATTTTTAAACCAAAATAAGGTTTGATTTCTATTGAATATTAGCTCTAAAGATAACCAGTTTGTATCAGAAAAGATTTTAACATTTTTAGATTACCAAATGAGATAAATTTAGAAATACAGGATTCTAGAGCATTTCAGCATCTGTACCTGAATTTTAAGGGCAGAGGAAAAATATTCTTTCCCCCTAACCAATTTAAATTTATTTAACCTCTTTTTAATCTTTTTAAATCTTGATACATTGAATTGTTTCAATTCTTCACTTATTGATATGTCAATGTATCAGATTAGAGCCTGCGGTTTTTTAACATATGAAACTGGAGAAGTAAGTTTCTAAAAATTTTATTGGCATAAAATATGGCTGAATTGGTCAGTTAATAAATGTGTTTAGATTTTTGAGGGGTTGGGTGGGTGGTTCCTGATTTGTTAGGGAGAAATGTTAGGAAAAGCATTCCTAAAGGAGAAAATAATACTGTTCTTTCCACTTTTTAAAACTATTTTCTAGAACCAACCCTGGCCTCCGATTATCTTTTGTGAGCTATATTCTATTTCATAGAAAGTGGGAAACTCTAAAGTTCATGTTTTGTTTAACTGGGTTGGAACTGGTCAGTGCAGAGGTTAGGGAATCATTTCACTCAATCTCAGAGATTTTACAAAGAGGTAAATTCTGGTAATGGATGCATTTGGAAAATGAAGTAGGAGGTTGAACTCTGCATTTAATAGGAATGAGGGGGGAAAAAAAGCCATGTATCAAAAATTTTGTATCTTTTTTTTTACTCCCCATTGATGGGTAATACAAGTCACTTAGCCTTAATTTTCTTCTCTGTAAACCAGGAATAATAATATTCTCTACTTCATGTGTTGGTTATGAGGAGTAAATTTAAAAATTATATGCAGTGTGAGTCCCTGTGCATATTATCTGGTTTAATTTCATTGGCTTACTCACAGCCACTTAATGGGAGCTCCATATCCTTCCTTGTTCAGGGACAGGAGGCTGTTGTATGGAAAAATCACCCTTAAATGAATTCAACATAATTCCAGTGGAAATCCCAATAAGATTTTAATTTTGCAACTTGACCAAACTCTACTTTTTTTATTTGGAAGAACAAATCCAGCATCTATAAGTACCTACCACATGTGGACACTGAATTCAATTCAGTTACATATGTAGGACATTGTGTATGTTGAATCACTTATGTGTGTTGAAATCATTTGTCGAGCATTGAATACATGTACATCTGAGGATATCCAGGAAAATTTTGGCAAGGAGTAATGAGAGTAATATTTCCTTAGTGTCATGAAAATATATTATACATTTACAAATGCTGAAGAAATGTGGTATGGTAGAGCTTGGTGCAATGGAACAGAGAGTTTGTGGTAGACTTAGTTGTATATGGGAATTTAGGGTATAATAAAGATGGCATCATGAATGGATAAGGGAGATAAGTCTTAGGAGATAACACATCTTAACAGGAAAACCAGCTTCTTATTTTAAAGAAAAGGAACATAGACAACCTAATGTGTTTCTGATCCCAAAATAAATTCTGAATGGATGAAAGATTTAAATGTTCAAATTAAATATAGATGAATTTATGATCTCAAGGTAGAAGAACCTTATTTAGTTAATTAATTAATTATTTATTAACATATAATATATTATTTGCTTTAGGGATACAGGTCTGTCAATCATCAGTCTTACACAATTCACAGCACTCACCAGAGCACATACCCAATGTTCATAACTCAGCCGCCCTATTCCTCCCCATATCCCTCCCCAGCAGCCCTCGGTTTGTTTCCTGAGACTAACAGTCTCTTATTGTTTGTCTCCCTCCCTGGTCCCATCTTGTTTCATTTTTTCCCTCCCTACCCTCATAAACCCCCACCCTATCTCTCAAATTTCCTTATATCAGAGAGATCATATGATAATTGTCTTTCTGTGATTTACTTATTTTGCTTAGCATAATACCCTTCAGTTCCATCCACGTTGTTGCAAATGGCAAGGTTTTGGGTTTTTTGATGGCTGCATAGTATACCATTGTATACATATACCACATCTTCTTTATCCATTCATCTGTTGATGGACATCTAGGCTCTTTCCATAGTTTGGCTATTGTGAACACTGCTGCTATAAACATTTGGGTGCATGTGCCCCCTCGGGTCACTACATTTGTATCTTTAGGGTAAATAACCAGTAGTGTGATTGCTGGGTCATAGGGTAGCTCTATTTTCAACTTTTTGAGGAACCTCCATGCTGTTTTCCAGAGTGGCTGTACCAGCTTGCATTCCCCCACCAGCAATGTAGGAGGGTTCCCCTTTCTCTACATCCTCTTCAACACCTGTCATTACCTGACCAGTTAATTTTAGCCATTCTGACTGGTGTGAGGTGGTATCTCACTGTGGTTTTGATTTGTATTTGCTGAGTTATGTTGAGGACTTTTTCAACATGTCTGTTGGCCATTTGGAGGTCTAGAAGAACCTTTTAAAGCATGAAAACAGAAGTTTTCTTAAAAAAGGCCACCAGCACATGCCTGGAGAGGTGTGTGCTCTAGAGGGTAGGGAAAGATCTTTCCATTGTCAAATATGTTTGTCCTTTCATTAAGTAAAGTTCAACACCAGTCTCTTTTATTGCTGGACTTCTTGAAGTTGTTGGTGTGTTAGTGTATGTTGTTAATTTTCAAGCAGTATATTTTATTTCACAAACTTTTTTTTTCCCTCCCCTTACATCCAGGAAATGCTGATACATGTGAATAAAGAGACTTAAAATATATGTTCACACTTTGACTTAGGGATTCTGTACTAGGAAATCATCTTAAAAATCTAAATTTTAATTGTAGATATATGCTTCCTAATTTTTATAGCATAAAAACATTGGGAAAGTATTTCATTGGGACACTTATATGTCAAAGACCTGTTAAGCATTAAAAACATTGTTTCATGATATGGGAAAATGTTTATGAAAAATGCGTATTATGAAGCAGCATTTCCTATGAATTCCACAAATAGGATTATATTTGAAGAGGAACAAGACTGAGGGGGACATGTTTCAGGGTGTTATGAATGGTTATCACTCAATGACAAGACTATGGATTATTTTTATTTTGTGTGTTTTCCAATATTGTCTAACTTCCCATGACGAAGAGGTAATTAACAAGTTAGTTCTTTTCTTAAGAGCTGAAAATGTCCTTTCACTAGTTGCTTTGGAATTTTGTTGAATGGGATATGATGAAAGTTTCAATTATTTTTTTCATGATTAAGATTTATGAATAAAAATTGACCTTGCTATTTCTTATCCCTGATATCTCAGTGGGCATTCAGCACCCACCTGGGTAGTGATTGATTGCTTTCGTGGTTTTCCTTATAATCAATTTTAAAAAACTTTTTTTAAACTTAAGAACTTAAAACTTTTTTCCTTTAGTTGAATATAGTTATAGCACAATTTTTCTTTTTTCTAATATTTTTATAGAGTAAGGCATATCCAATACCTTGCATATATTCTGGTTCAATCTCTATTCATTTACTCACAGGTATTTTCACTCACCAAAGTTTACCGAATGCCAAATACTATGCTTGGGGAATGGGGACTCTTTGGTAAGCCAAACAGACACCTACCTGAAATTTTGTCATCTTACAGAGACACGTATATTAAAGAAACTTAAAAATAAATTATATTCTAAGAATGTCTTCTTCAGTACATACCTAGAAATAAAAAGTTATAAGCTGAGACCTGAATGATGAACAAGAATTAGCAAGGTAAATATCTGGGTGAGCTTTTGTATGTGGGGAGGTGTGATAGCAGGGAGAGTGAGTCCTAACCAGGATGGTTAGGGTCCTAACCATTTGTTTTTGCATAGCAAATTACCCTAAACCAATGCATGAGTTTCCTATTGCTGCTATAACAAAGTACCATTAATTCAGTGGCTTCATATAAAACAAATATATGATCTTATAATTCCAAAGGTCAGAAGCTCTAAAAATGTCTCCAGGGACTAAAATCAAGGTGTTAGTAGGGCTCTGTTTCTTCTGGAAGTTCTAGGGGGGAATCCATTCCTTGCTTTATTCCATCTGGGATCATGGTCCCTTCATCATCAAAGCCAGCACCATAACATTTTCAAATCTCTTTCTCTGATCCTTCTGTGTCTCTGTTCTAAGGATTAGTTTGGACCAACCCAGATATTCCAGGATTATCCCACCATCTCAAGAACTTTAACTTAATCACATCTACAAAGTTCCTTTTATTATGTAGTAATGGTTCAGGTTTCTGGAGACTAGGACATGGACATCTTTGGGGAAGCCATTATTCTGCATTTTACACTTACTTAAAACACCAACCATTTTATTATATCTCACTTTTTTTTGTTTTTTTTTGTTTTTGTTTTTTTTTCTGATGAGAAACTTGATTGGGTCTTGGCTGTAACTCTTCTGTTCAATGTGGCATGGACTGAGGCCACTTTGGTATTCTGTTGATGGACAAGCTGGTCTACAAGGTCAGCAGTGTGTGTCTGCGCATTGCCTAGGATGGCTAGACTGTCAGTTGGAGAGCCTACATGTGACCTCTCTAGCAGGATGGTTTCAGGGTTATTGGACTCCCTACAGGGTTGCTCAGGGTTCAAAAAAGAGCATCTTGAGAGAGAGAGGAAGTGGGAAGGGAGGTGGGTGGGGGAATGGGGTAACCGCATGGCGGGCATTAAGGAGGGCACGTGATATAATGAGCACTGGGTGTTACATGTAACTGATGAATCATTAAATTCTGCCTCTGAAACTGTAATACACTATATGTTAATTAAATTGAATTTACGTAAAAAAAAAAAAAAAAGATAGGAAGTGGAAGCTGTCAGTTTCTTAAGGCCTGGGTTCCGAAATTAGCACAGCTTCGTTTCTGCCATATTATATTGTCACACCATCACAGAGCCACTCAGATTTGAGGGCAGGAACACTGACTCCTACATTTCATGCACAAATGTTGATATATTTGCAGCTATTTTGAATCACTGGGGTGGATGGGTAATGGCACAGGATTCCATGAAGAGGGATGAGTTGTGGGAACGCCTTGGACCTGGAGGGACCTTTGGGCTTCCCTGAACCATGGCTTCTGGGTATTTGCAACACAGTGACAGAGGAGAGCTGATGCTGGATGTGTAGTAGGACCTTTTAGACTATGTGCAGGTTATGGGTTTATTCTAAACAGTCAGGAGGAGCCCCTGAGTACTTTGAGCAGGGACAGATCTGCTGTGGCTACTGGGTGATCCTGGCAGTGGGCAGTCAGGGAAGCCGGTGAGAAGTCAGCTGTGAGCTGGGTCAGAAATAACAATACTCAGGCCTGGTATTGTTCAGACTGGTTTTTCAGCCACACCCTTCTAGTAGCTTATGGCAGAGGAATAATGAAGTGAGGTCAGTGATAGTCTGTGAACTCTTTGTCTCTGTCAAGATCAGTATGGAAATCGAGAGTGATTAGAATCCTTTATAACAGCTTGATGGGCTGTAGCATCCAGAGGGGAGAGCATGCGCTTGTATTTTGCATACCTATTTTTTTTTTAACTTGTATTTTTCTCTTCATTTTTGTTGCATTTTATTATGTTCATTAGGAATTTGAAATTTGAAAAAATAACTGGTCTTTTCCAACTCATAGGTTGAGAAGCTCACCCTTGCTAGGTTCCTAGAACACAGTGTCTCCCCTTAGCACACATGATACCTTTCCTTTGTGTCTCTCTTGGGTGCCCTGGGCTCTCCTCATGGGAAAGAAACACCTCCCACTGTGAGTGCAGGATTTCTTCTAAACAGGAGGCCAGACTCATTCTGATTTGTTCTTTTAATGTGTGACTGCTGAGGCCTTGGACAGAGCAATTTAGTAATAGTCTGTTCCAGTCCCTGAAATGACTGCTCTTTTGTAGAATCTTGTCAGTATTTATTTGTCACACTTGCATTTTAGAATGAAGCGTTCTCCGGTTGCATTAGCCACGGAAGACCTCTTGCTCACAGTGACAGGGGCCAATTGGTGGTTGGTCCATGTTGGAAAGCATAGATTAATACAAGGAATCCTTTAAAAATTAATACATAGGCTGTAAATATTTTCATTAACTCAAAACCTATTCATTCGTTTTCTAGTCTTTTGAAGTTCGGTTAAAATGTTCTGTTTGAATATGTGGCTGCTCATTTGAGTTCTGCAGTGTTTTCTCGCATGACTCACAGAGCATCAGATCCTTTATAATTTCCAGTGTTGTTGCCTTTCAATTTGGTAGGAGGAAATATAATTTTTTTCTCAAAAATAACAGATCTAATAGGGTAGGAATGCAACTTAAAAATGTTATGTCACATATTTAATCAGAAAGCCACATATTTTAAATGAGGAATAGTGCATTTTCATTATGGTCCAAGGAGAAAGAAGCAGAAATGGTTCATTTTTGCAGTACTGAATGCACAGGTGACGGAGCCTTCTATCTCGGCGGAGAGAAGAGAGATGTGTGATGGGTCTCTCAGCGCCTCAAATGTTCTAATTCGTGTTCTGCTAATTAAGAGCAGCTGATGAATTTAGATACTCCTTACTGATAGTTTTATATTTTGGAAATTAGAAAAAGGAATGATGGGAAAGCTTATAAAACATAAAAATCAAAAATGAAATTTCGATGATATAATTGACACCATCCCCCCCTGCTGAGCAGAAACCGGAGCTAGTGTGAATGGATTTCTTTTGAGCTCAGATTTTTGAAGCCCATATAAGACAGATAAAGACACGCATGGAATCTAGGGGAAAGTAATAGCGGACCTTTAGGAATAGTATCATCAGGAAGAGCATGGAAAATGAGCGGAGATGAACAAAAATGAAAAGGCAGAAAACCGCACAAAGTCTTGTTGTTTAATGTTATGTAAGAAGGTGAGATGGAGGGGCCCCCTTGGTGGCTCAGTTGGTTAAGAGTCCGCCTTCGACTCAGGTCATGATCCGAGGGTCCTGGGATCAAGCCCCATGTCGGGCTCCCTGCTCCGTGGGGGGTGTGCTTCTCCCTCTCCTTCTGTTCCTCCCCTCGCATGTGTGTGTGTGCTCTCTCTCGCAAATAAATAAATAAAATCTTAAAAAGAAAAAAGAAGGTGAAGTGGGAAGCATGCCAAGGAAAGCATGCTGTGATGAGGGACGACGGTATCATTGGACAGGTGACCTAAGGAGGACAGAAGGACCCAGAAGCTGGAACAGTTCTTTCAGTAGCAAGAAGCCCGTCTTCATAAATACTGAAAGACGCAAATGAGAGCAACAAGGCAGCCGCTCTCTGGGCTTCCTCTGTGCTAGGCATGGTTCTAAGTGTGTTACGTATATGAACTCATTGAACCGAACACCAGCGAGGCATACTATGACAACCATGTTAGGAGTGAGAGGCAGAGAAAAAGAGTAATTTGGCCAGAATGATGTGGCCACTAAGTGTCTTGAGCAAAAGTGTCTTTTTGTTCTGGACCCCACAGTCTTCTGCATAGGGCTGTGTGATTCAAAATGGAAGCCGCAGAAAGTGACACGTCTTGAAAAGAATCTTTCAAATGAGCACAAGTCAACACGGCTAAGCCAATCACACCATGATAGAAGGACTGGAGATTTGGAAAATTGTGAACCGTGTAGACCAGGATCGTGTTCCCGTGGCTTGTTGAGTCTGCCTCATTCATTCCACTCACCCAGTTTACTGCCAGCTCCACGACCGTCACTGTGCGGAGGTGTTACAGTGTTAAGGATCAGAAAACACAGGGGCTGACATCCTTGCCCTCCAGAAGTGCCATCGATGGCAAAGACCAAAAGATGAAGGAGGCCTGTAATTCTATTTGATGCATTACTTGCAGACCGCAGTGGACCTAGAGGAAGCCTGGGGAAGCAGATGTGGCAGAGGCTTTACCAAGGAGTTGATGTCTGATCCAGGATTCACATGGTGAGGACGAGTCACCCAGTGAGAATTGGGTAGAAGACCCTACTCATAGTGAGACCCAGGACCAGCAGCACTGCATCTCCGGGAGCTCGGTAGAGATGCACAATTTCAGGCTTCACCCCAGACCGGCCAGATCTGCATTTTAACAAGTTATCTGCATGTGCACAGTACACTGAAGTTTAGAAAGCTCTGTTGGTAGGGTGAGTCTGTAATCTCAGCATTGTGTGCCCTCAGTAGGTGGCAGGCTGGCAGGGGAGGGGTGGGGAATGTGTTTCCCAGGTCTGGCTGACTTTAAACTCTATCCTGAGGGCAAAGATGACCTGTTGCAAAATCCTAGCAGTTGGGCAAGTAGAACGTACACGTGGTCCTTGAAAGTCATCAGTCTGCAGATCAACCTGCTCCCTGTTTCCCAAAACAGCATTCCTACAACGTTTATAGAAAGCGATAATCCAGAATTTGTGATACTAGAAAATAGATTCCTACGACATTTTCCTTCATACTGCTCTAAACCTTAAAATAGAGTCAGAGCTGTATGGACCCAAGTGTGACTTCCCCACCTAGTCTGGATTTCCCAGCAGAATCAGAAAATGATCTTTGAGTGAGAGGTTCTCAGAAAGGAGTATTATTTTGTGTTTTGATCATTCAGGATCTCTCATGTCTTAGGCACTTTCTGATGAATTCTTATCAAGGAGAGCTTTATTGTCTTGTCGATGTTCCTCTCTGGCACTGGGATTTATTCTTAAATTTCCAAATTGTGGAATCCATCTGGTTCTTGATGTCCAGAAATATCTCTAGGGCTGAGCTGGGTGGGGCTTCAGACTCAGACAGGCTACAGGCCTGGCCTCAAAACTGAGCTCCATAATTTATGGGACCTGTACAAAGCTCTATCTCTCATTCCAAAAAAAATGAAGATAAAACTGCTTCTCTCTCAAGTTATTGCAAGTGTCAGGATATAATCTATGCAAAGATTGCTAAATCATTGCCTGGCGTGTGGAATATGCTTAATGAACAGTTGCATTGCTCATCATAATGTACAAATTCATGTCTGCTGAAGTAGACCAGGACAACAAAAGTTGCATTCAGAAGCCAGGAGCAGAGGAAAGACAGTGGTTGCTGCGGTGATGAGTTCTGATGTTCTCGGTGCTTCTGCCTGGTTCTGTCCTATTTGCCGCACCCACTCCATCTCTGCCTCTGTCATCACATGGCTGTCTCCTTGCATGGTCAAGCCTCTTCTCTTCTTCTATAAGGAATAAGGGCCCACTGTACTTCAGTATGACCTCATCCTCACTAATTTTATCTTCAAGGACCTTATCTCCAAATAAGGTGACATTCCAGGGTAATGGGGCCTGGGACTTCAACATGTCTTTTTGGTGGACACAGTTCAGCCCATAACACAGTCTTGGGGGTTAGTGTGCTTCTCCTCAGTCTTACCCATAACACCAGGCCAAGTGGAGCCTCTGTCATTACAATGAGCTACAACATATCACATGCTAGAGCTGGAACAGTCCAGGTAAGGTCCCTAAGGCTCACACAGCTGGCACTGGCTGAGGCCCTGTGGTCAGAGCTTGTTAATGTATCCCAGTGTTCAAGTTACGTGAGGCCAACCCCACGGAGCCAACACACACTCCAGCTGCAATTTTGCTTCTGGAAATCCATAACCTGTTTCTCTAGGTTCCCAGCAAATGCCCTATACCTTAGTGTTTCAGGGACTTCTTGAAGTGAGCTAGTCCCCCCACCCTTTTCCAAGGAACTGAGAGCTGAGGGTGGTCCATGGCCATTCTGCGTGAGGTGCCTTCAAGGTAAAGGGTGCATGCAGGGCAGGGGCCTGAACACCTGCTTCCTCTTCCCTGACTGTGAGCCTGGGCGGCAGAGAGTGGCAGGGAGTTTTGCTTGCATGGAAATTCCTTCACAGGGAAGAAGAGGGAATAGAAGTAAGGGTCTCTCCTAAGTTATCACCGCCATTTTAATTATGAGGGTTAATTGCACATATGGTGTAACCAGAAATTTGGTTCAACATTATTCTGTTTGTGAGGGCATTTCTGGATGACATGAATGCTTGAATTAGTGGGCCCAGGAAAACAAATGGCCTTTCCCAGTGTGGGTGGGTATTGTCCAGTCCATGAAAGGCTTGAATAGAAGAAAAGGCTCAGTGGGAAAGAATTCTCTTCCTGCCTGTCCTCAGGTGGGGGTGTCAGACCCCACTCCTGCCCTTGGACAAGGGCTCAGACTTGGGCTGGAACTCACAGCATCAGGTTTCCTGGTCCTCAGGCCTTCTGGCTCAGACTGGAACCACACCACTGCCCTTTTTGGTCTCCAGCTTGCTAACTGCAGATCTTGGGACTTCTTAGCCTCTGTAATCATGTGTGCTAATTTTTAAATAGTAAATCTATTTTTTCCATATAATCTGTTGCTTCTGTTTCTCTGGAGAACCCCAGTGAATACATTAGTAAATGTGACCTCCAACATATTTGGGGATCCAGTGAGACTTTGAAAGAGCAATACTTTCTGACACATGATTTCAATAATCTTAGTAGTTAAAATAATTGGTATTTTTTAGCTAAGAGATCTTAGAGACGTTCTCCCCAACCCTCACCCAGTGATCTCTCCATTTCTCCCAGATGCTTTTCTAGTCTGGTATAGGGAAAATTCACACATGGATGACTTTTCATGCTTCTCCATTCCTTTGTGTTTGTTACAAAAAGAAAAAAGACAATTGCTCAAATCCATTTTGAAAGTGGCTGGGATATATAGAATCCTTCAAGGGTACCACACACAGTAGGTTTTTTACTGACAAGTTTACATGAGTCACAGAGTACAGGGTCCATGCACCTGCTCAACTCAAAACTCTAGTGAGAAAGTCTTTTCCTGGACTTGATTTCTGATACAGAGGAGTCTGGAGTGGTTGGCATGATCAAGAATTTGGGGCTATTTATAATGTAAAAATTGATCATCTGTGAAACCTGCTCTTCTATACCTAAACTCAAACCCTTAAGAGGTAGAACTAACTCAGCCTTTCAACAGGTTCGAAATGCAAAGAAATTTGGCTTGTTCTCAACCCAGTTGATGCCATGGAGCGAACCAGGCTAACTTTGTATCCCTGGAATGAGAAAGACCTCCACAGGCTTCCATGTGGGGAGTAGGGAGGGAGTGGAAGATGAGACTTGGAATCTGTATCAGAGTCCTCCACTAGTGTTCATCTAACAACGTCCCATTCTCCTAAATTCTTACCTCCCACAATGACAACTTGTCAACCTGTTTGATTGACTTTGTGATTCTGTTTAAGAAAAAGAACCATGGCATCTCCCTTTTGTAATTTAAGTGCAAAACTCTGAGCACTTTTCTGCCTTTCTTCTTTTGACCAGAGTACCATTTACTCATCTCAATGATAATTTGTTTAACAGGTTTCATTTGCTTTTCCCCTCTTAATGCATGAACCCTCTTATGTGTTTAACTGTTATTTGTTTAAGAGAGTCTGCAATGAATAATGCAACGAACAGCCAAATTTTTCACGTAATAATTTTTTATGAACCATATAAAGACAGCTCGAGTTTTATAAATCTAAATAAACTCACTAGCAGCAAGGGTCCCAGTCCTCAGGCTTCCTCATGGAGCTGCTTCTCTTTCTATATGTTTGAATTATTAATCTATCCAACATCATCTTTTCCCCTTGCTGTAAAATTTATAAGAAAGGAACCAGCTAAACCTAGCTGGAGATTTGCATGAGTTCTGATTTTTAAGAGCCAACAAATTCAGCCAAGAATCACCTCATCTTCTGTATCTTACTTGTATTTGTATGTTAGAACCTTAATGCAATGCCTTTAAGTAACAGCAGTAACAACAACAACAAAAACAAAACTCATGCTGGCTTCCTCACCCCTAAAAGGCAGACCTACAGAAAGATCTGGTGGGCAGGGCGGAGCAGCTGATTTTGGGTGGAACAAGGTGCAGAAACATTCATTGTCCTTGTTTTTTACTTTCTTTACCCCTGGCACTGTGGCCAAGGTTGGAAAGGTGGGTGGATGAAGGGTTTAACTTCTTTGACTATCATATGGAACTTTGAATCATGCTTGACTTCCCTGAATCAGGCCAGGATTGGAGGCTGAACTCAGAGAGCCTGAAGGAAGCATTTGTTTTTCTAAAGTATGAGGTTGATGTAGATGAAGACTGGTTTGGTCAAGGAGGAGGAAATAGTTCTTGCATGAGCCATTGGTGTCATGTGCTTTGAGTGTCTGTTGATTGGAAACAGTGATCATCTGTGAGTGGATAATCTGGCTGTAGAGGTGACTACTTGGGTTTGATCTGAGGCCATGTCAAGGCCTAGCAAATAGAAGAATTTAGCTCAAATGAGTGCTTGGATGCATGTCTGACTCAATGTTTTCCTCCATTATAAAACCAAAAGAAATGATTTTTGAGTTAAGCATTGTTTTGACAATTTATACTTTAATTCATTCAAAGGAATGGTGAGTTTGTCAGGCCACAGTAACCTGTCATTTTCCTTTTCAAATCCATGCTCACTGATATTTTGCTATTTATGCTGATGACTTGGAGTGAGGGGTTAAAGAACAGTCTTATTACTACCCTTATATGGGGAATGATATAGCATCTATGTGAAATGCTGACTCCTCCTTTCCTTTTGTACTGAGAAAGAAAGAGAGAGAGTTTAACACTTTTGCTTACTTGAGTAATGTTTCATTTTTTAAAAAAGATGTTATTTATTTATCTGACAGAGAGAGAGAGAGAGAGAGCGAGCACCCAAGCAGGGGGAGCAGCAGTCAGAGGGAAAGGGAGAGGCGGGCTCCCTCCTGAGTAAGGAGTCCAATGCAGGGCTTGATCCAAGGACCCCGGGATCATGACCTGAGCTGAAGGCAGATGCTTAACCACCTGAGCCACCTGGGTGCCCCAGTAATCCCTCATTTCTAAGGAAACAGACCATTAGTCTTACATGACTTCAGTTCAACATTTGCTTTAGGAGACTGGATTTGAACACATCAGAGATGTGCAAGAAGCTGAAGATTTAATGAGACCTACTGCTTTAATGGAATTAATGGCATCTTTGAGATGCTCCTTAGTTGATGGTTTTTAGATCTAGAGAATCTAGTATGCTCAGGACAAAATAAATCCCCTCCCCCACTCCCCTGAACTAGGAGACAAAGCAACACCCAGGTGTGCTCTTGTTGTGTTGCTAGAGCATCTGGTCACAGTGCTGTCACCTTTGGAGGGACCCAGACCAATGGCAGAGACAAAGATATTGGAAGCCAACAGGCTCCATGCAAATCTTTGCATTCCCTGGGAGTATATATTTGCCTTGCTCCTTTCCCAGCTGGAGTGTTGACCCACTCTGATAATCAACGATTTTCATGGACAAAGTGATATGCAAAACTAATATGGTCAGACAGTTTTTACCACAATCTGGACAGATTTCCTTATGTGGACATTTGATTTTGGAAAGTAATTTTCCATTTTTGTTGTTTTTCATTAAGCCAGTGTGTGTATTCATTAATTATACCTTTACATCAGTTGATGCCTTCATCTGGTACTGAGCTCCATGATATGAAGACTATCTCATGTTTTCTTAGATTTTTTTTTGCCTCTTTTTTTTTTTTAATTTGAGATACATTTGATATATAACATTATGTTAGTTTTAGGTGTACAACACAATGACTTGATACTTGTATATATTGCAACATGTTCAGCAGACTAAGGCTAGTTAACATCTGTCACCATATAGCTATAAAAGTTTATTTTTCTTGTGATTGAGAACTTTTAAGATTTACTTACACTCTTAGCAACTTTCAACTATGCAAAACTGTATTATTAAGTACAGTCACCATGTTTTGCATTACATCCCCATGACTTACTTTATACCTGGAAATTTATATCTTTTGACCCCCTTCACCCATTTCACCATTGTTAGATTGTTTTTAAAAAGTATCTTTATCACCCTTTCTCTCCTTTGTAACAGTCTTACTCAGGGTCAATTCTATATGAAATTTTACAGATTTAAAGTTCTGTCCAATAACAAAATAACTTGGCTGCATTGTTCGCTTGAAAATGACAACATAATTGCTTAGCCTTCCTTTCAGACATGGAATTTTGGCTTGTTTAGAGCTTGTTCTCTGTTCTAACAATCACCCACAGTGATTACTTCATTCATTTGTATTTCTAAGAAACTTTAAAACTCTTGGAGGCATTGAGGTTTAATGGGTGTGGGTAGTGGTGGGAGGAGGAGAAATGTTAGAAACCATGATTAACCCACTAACTTGTTGGGTAATGTTGGAAATTCAGCCTCTCAAACACTCAGTCTCTTGATTTACAGAATGAGGCTAATAGTACCTGCCTCACGTCTTATACAATTGAAGGCATCATTTTGGTACACTGTACAGGACATGCAAAAACTTATTTGTTTTTGAGCATTTATATACCACTGAATGATAATAATAGTAAATACTTACTGTGTAACTACTTTGTGCCTGGAATTATTTTAGTTACTTCTAAGTTAATCCTCCCAATACGCAAATAAGGTAGCTTTGTTATGACCCCTATTTTACAGATGAAGAAACTGAGACAGAGAGGTTAAGGAACTTGCCTGAGGTTACACTGCTGGTAAGTGGTCAGCTTGTGAATTGAACCCAGACAGTCTGGCTCCAGAATGAAGAACTTGAAACAATGCCAGGAAATGATTTTCACCAAGTTTAGCTGGAACCGGGCTTGAAAACTGTCTCAAATGCTGCTTCTACGGCTATGACAGGAGCTGAATAGATGCTCCTCCATTAATGGAAATTAGACATTCTCCCTGGCTGATCTTATCCCTCAAATCATTTTCAGCTGTTTCAGAGCCTTGGAATTGCTGGAAATGTTTAAACACCACGTTGTTGATTTAACTTACTTTGGTGTTTTGCAATCCCCTCCCCACCTCAGTTTTCTATTTGAACGTTAATTGTGTGTTACTATGTGGTACTGTTGGATGACTCTTACCCATCCCCGCATCCGACCCCACCCCCCACTCCCGCCCCTGTCGAGACATTATGGACTATGAGTCTCGGAGATTTAGATTTGTTACGGTGAGCTCCGCTGACAGTCCCCAGGGGAGGATGTGACCAAGTGATATTCCCCCAAAAAACTCAGGAGCCTGGAGTGACCAGCTTGGCTCTAAGAATTCACTGAGAGTTCAGGTCATATTTTGTGGAACTGGCCTGGCCAGAGATAACGTGTCCTCACTGTGTCTGTTGGTCCAAATCACAAAACAACCCCAGTTCAGTCTAGTCCTCAGGTATTAAGTGGTACCGGTTAAGTTCTGACGCCAGCTCAGAGGGTGTGGAAGTCCTACCCGAAATTGGATTGGACTAACTTCAGGTTGGCAACAAGAGGATCCTGAGAAGAAAAGAATTCCAATCTCGATGTGACCTTCTAATCACAAGAATAGGCCGATCGTTAACATTTATTGAGCACTTAGAAAGAAATGCTACAAATAATTGCAGTCGAGCTCCACAAATTCTTATGGTTTCGATAGATGAAGCATTATTATCCACATTTCCAATGTGGGAAATAAGACTCAGAAAAATCAGGACAATAAGTGCTCTACCGTGGACTTAACCACAAGCCTCAGATGCCAAGCCTTCTCACAGCCCCGTGATCCAGCATCCCTTTTATTTCTTAGTGTCTCTTAATACACTTAGAGGCAACGGTCAGTTTTTCATGCTGTCTCCCAAAATGGTACCTCCCAAATACCAGTGGTAGGTCACAGCAAAATCTGGACTCCAGAAGACAGAGAGGCTGAATGTCTAGAAAAAGAGAGTGCTATGAAGGATGTGGTGAAGAAGAATCCCGGGCTGAGTGTAGTGAATGAACATCGAAGAATCCCGGGCTGAGTGTAGTGAATGAACATCGAAGAATCCCGGGCTGAGTGTAGTGAATGAACATCGAAGAATCCCGGGCTGAGTGTAGTGAATGAACATCGAAGAATCCCGGGCTGAGTGTAGTGAATGAACATCGAAGAATCCCGGGCTGAGTGTAGTGAATGAACATCATGTATTCTTTCATGCTTATTCCTTCTCCGTATTATTTAGGCAAAAGTAAAAGTCCGCGAAAGAAGAACACATTTAATCAAATAGATTTTGAACCAGTGATCGTGGAAGAGGGAATAGCGGGGCACTGACAGTTCCTGGAGGATTTTGGTATCCGCTGAGTGCTATAGTACAATCCTATTTCTTCTTCTTTGCCCCAAGCCAGGTAGGCAGTAGTACCTCCATTTTAAGAGGAGTAAACTTAGGATCAGAAGTGGAGGTGCTTAGCCTGAGCTCACACAGCCGGAAGTGTCTGTATCAGAATTTGAAAGCAGAATAGCTATTGTTTCTCACTTTCTTGGTTTGCCTCTCTAAAGCCTAGAGGTGAGAGGGAGCCCTGAAAATACTAGTTAAATACAGTAACATTTTATAAACACTTGCCACCAGGACACCTTTGAAATGAAAAGTTTAATAAATGAAACATAAACATGCGGTGGATAGAATGAGCAAACACTTTTTGAATCCGTACTTAATTTTCCTACTACTACTACCAGCTACTGAATTTAGTTTGCCTTGAATGTATTAACCATTGATGTGACAACAATATACATCGAAGTGTGTTTTCACTAAGATTTAAGTCATCCGAGAATTGATTTTGGTTTTGTAGGATCCTCTATGGTTTCTCCTTAAACACTGTGACTTGGATTTTTGTGTGTATGTGTTTGTTTTGTTTTGTTTGTTTACTTGTGTATTGGGAATGAAGGCATCTGGTTGTCACCTAAATCCACATGTTTAAGTTTAGGTGAACAGACATGTATAAAACCCTTTGAGATGGGGAGCATGAAGAGATCCCTAACTAGAGATATGTGAAAAAGCACCAAACTCTGGTGTTAGGCTTTCTATAAAGGATTTTCTCCTCCAGTAACATGGCCATTTCTGCATTTTAAAATCTCTGGAACATTCCTGTGGTGATTGTTTTTATCCTGTTTAAACTCAAGCTCAGTTTAACTGTTCAGTATTCACAGAGCCAAGAGGATCAGGCCCCTGGATGGCTTGAACCTGGCCAATGGAAGTGGCCACATTCCTGCAAGATAAGGTCTCTGTTACCAACCTCCACAGGCATTTGTGTGAAGCTTATTTTTCCATTCGGGTTCTCAGAGCCACAGTAATTTTCCATGTGTCCATCCTCTAGCCGGATGCCCTGTTGAAGATTCTGTTGAACGATGAACTCCAGCTGAAATGATCTTTCCCCGGAAACTATGGAGAAATGACCACTTGAACTCAGACTCCATAACTGTTTTATTGTCTCAGACTGTGCTCATCAGAGTCCCAGCCAAGTTAATTTCATCTTTTCTTTGAGCCAGATTTGTTCTTAGGCTCTTAGGAAAATGGCTATATTTTCATTTCCTTTCTTGATATACTCATTGTCTTTTTGTTGCAGTATACGTATATGTTGACATTGGAAATCTAACCAGCCTTCCTCATTGGTTGCTCAATTAACATATTACTGGTTCAAGTTACTGATGTGAACAAGTTTTGTAGTTATAAAAGCTATGGCTGGACCTAGGAGACAACAGAATAGCTAAAGAAAATGTGCATTATGAGGTTGTGAGAATGAAAAGGAAGAAATGAGGCCATCACCTTTTGGCAGGATAACTCTAAGTTATCTAGAGTAAGGCATTCTCATGCTTGGCTTTTTAGATAGTTATCTCACAAAGGTGTAGCTAGAGTAGATCTCTCATGTGTCATCTAGGTAGGACTAGATGGGAAAAAAAAAGATACTGAGTTGGTTATTCCAATATCCTATCAATCTGTGGCCAAGGGTCTGAAGTCAAGTATTTATAGCTTCTACCTCGTTTTCTATAATCTTCTTTCTGTTGCTTCCACTTTGTGGTTGGGATTGCTTCACTCCTCTCCATGACATTAGCTTCCCTTGGTCTCCAGGGCCGATCCTTCCTTGGGCTGGAGAGATGTAAGGAGTTGCAACGGTGTTCTCTGGGCCTCTTCACCATATGACACCCATTTTTATTTGGTTCTGACATTGTGTCCTGTCATTAGAAATGGAGTACTGCCTGATCCCAAGACTATAAACCTACAGGAAACATGACAGTGTGCACTAATGCAAAGACAGAAAAATAATAAATAGGTCAGTAGAATAGGACAGAGTCCACAAATAGGCTTATAGAACGGATTTTTGACAACAGTGCCAAGCCAATTCAGTGGGGGAAAGGATAATCTTTATAACAAATGGTCCTGGAACAACTGGATTACATGAGCAAGTAAAGCCATCCCAATCCGTGCTTTGCACTAGGTACAAAAAAATAACTCAAAATAGATTGTAGAACAAAATGTAAGAGCTAAGACTAACAACAACAACAACAACAACAACAGCAGCAGCAGCAGCAAAGAAACAAAAGTCTGTAGGAAAATGTAGGAGAAAATTTTAGTGACTTTGGGATTGCCAAGACTTATTAAGTAAGATCAAATGATCAGAGAAAAAATCAATACCTTGAACTTCATTAATCTTAAAACATTTTGATTTTCAAAAGACACTCTTTAAAAAAAGATTTTTATTTATTTATTTGAGAGAAAGAGGCAAAGGAAGAAGCAGCCTCTTTGCTGAGCAGAGAGCCTGATGTGGAGCTCGATCCTAGGGCCCTGAGATCACAACCTGAGCAGAAGGCAGCTACTTAACCAATTGAGCCACACAGGTGCCCCTCAAAAGACACTCTTATGGAAAAAGAGGGAGAAGACAGGACCCAGTCTAGAAGAAGGTATTTCCAATGTCTCAATCTGACAAGAACTTGATTCCAGAAGACATAAAGAATGCTTATAAACCAATAATAATATGAGCAACAACCCAATAAAAAACGGGCCAAATATTTGAATAGGCACTTCACTAAAGAAGATGTATGAATGTCGAAAAGATATATGAGGAAATGTTCAAAATCATTAGTCATGGAGGAAATGCCAGTTAAAGCCACAATGAGACATTACTACAGACCAATTAGAATGGCTAAAATTTTAAAAGATTAGAAAGACTGAATACATGATATATAGGTGAGGATATGGAGCAAGCAGAACTCTCACTCACTGCTAGGGGGAATGTGTACTGCTATATTCAATGAAAAAGAAGCAATTCAGTTTTTTTAAAAATTAAATATACACTTAATATCTGATCAGTCATTCCACTCCTTAATGCTTACCCTAAAGAAGCAGAGTATTATGGACCATACAAAGACTTGTACAGCAATGTTCATTGCAGCTTTATTTATAGTAGCATAGAACTGGAAATAACCCAAGTGTTCATCGGGAGTTGAGTGGACAAACTGTGAAATATGCTACAATGAAATACTATTCAAGAATTAAAAAAAAAATAATTAACTGTTGAAACATGCGTCAACACAGATGGATCTCAAACTAATCATGCTGAGGGAGAGAACCCAGAGGAAAGCATACAGTATGACTCTGTAAAGCTCTAGAGAATGCAAACTAGTCTGAGTGACCAAAACCAAATCACTGATTACCTGGGGACATTAAGGAATGGGGAGAGGAGAGAGAGATTACATAGGAGGTGATTTCTGGCATGTGATATATTCTGGCATGTGATATATATATTACATAGGAGGTGATTTCTGGCATGTGATATATCCATTTACTTGATTGTGGAAATAGTTTCCACATTGTACACCTATGTTACAGCTTCTCAAACTGTTTGTTTTAAATATGTGCTTTTTAGGGGCGCCTGGGTGGCTCAGTGGGTTAAGCCGCTGCCTTCGGCTCAGGTCATGATCCCAGGTCCTGGGTTCGAGCCCC
The DNA here is from genome assembly GCF_902655055.1 of Lutra lutra. Taxonomy (NCBI): domain Eukaryota; kingdom Metazoa; phylum Chordata; class Mammalia; order Carnivora; family Mustelidae; genus Lutra; species Lutra lutra. The sequence continues at coordinate 12,668,413 of NC_062282.1, forward strand.
ACATTGGGCTTTCTGCTCAGCAGGGAGCCTGCTTCCTCCTCTCTCTCTGCCTGCCTCTCTGCTTACTTGTGATTTCCCTCTGTCAAATAAATAAATAAAATCTTTAAAAAAAAAAAATAAAAAAAAAATAAATATGTGCTTTTTATTGTATATCAGTTATACCTCAATAAAGGGAAATAAAATCTCATTTAACCACAAAAGAAATGCTAATGTATCCTACTAATGAAACCTTTTTTTATTGTGTTATGTTAGTCACCATACAATATGCCATTAGTTTGTTTTTTTTTTTTTTTTTTTTTTGCCATTAGTTTTTGATGCAGTGTTCCAAGATTCATTGTTTACATAGAACGCTCAGTGCTCCATGCAATACGCACCCTCCTTAATACCCACCACTGGGCTTTAAAAAAACCAACAAAACAGATTGTGATCCCCTTTCTACCTGGCATCTTACTTCTAAGAAATATGCTCCCCATGCATGAGCCCCTATCTCAGCCTGTAACTATAGGGCCTGCTTCAGCCTGTCCCCCAATTTAATGGTATGATGCTTTCTCACCAGTTTTGCCCTTCCCCATCCATCTGTTTTGATTTCTGAGTATTGCCTACCACTGGATTCTTCCCAGTTGAATTTTTCTCTCCATTGGGGTACACTGGTATTCCACATCTTGCCCTCGCCTGCTATGAGAGCACACCTGCATACCTGTATTTTGCCTTGCTCTCTACATTAATGTTTGCCAGCTCACACTTTACTTCATTTGTGGAAGATGTTCTCATTGCTTACCCTGCCCCATCCCCAGGTCTGTTCTTTCTCAGTTGCTAAAACTTTACCTGTCGCTGACTTCTGAAATTTGACTAGACATGTCAATAACCTATCTATAACATGACTGTGGTCAAAATTTAAGAACATGTTACAATAATACACCGTTTTACCAATTTGTGCTGAAATGTTATAGATCCATGTATAATATTTAAATAGGGGAAGATTAAAGTCTTTACAATGTAAATTTCCTTTGATATTTGAACCACAAGACCTAACATAGACCCGAACTTCTGTTTTATGATTTATTAGGAATGAAATTTTGTATTTGTTTTATTTCTCTGTGTTGTTTTTAAGCTGCACTTGCCTCCATTTTTCCTCACCTGTGTGCATTTCTTCTTTCTCTTACATCACTATGAAATATAAATGCCAGTGTGTCTTCTTTTCACATCTGTCTTACCTTTCAAACTGAGATAGCTCAGAACCCATGGCTATACCTGCCTTTCTGTTTTCCCTTGTTGATTTCTTGTTGGTGAACGAGTCTCTGTCCTCTCTTACTTCTGATTTTCTCTGACTTCCTATATTAGGATAGAAACAACTCCTCCATCAGCAAATGGCTGGGTAAAAAGCGTTCACCCATCCACTTCACATGGCAAGTTTTATCTGTATGATCTAAATGTAGGACTGTTTCTGTGAAACAGCAGTTGTCTTGATGGTTAAGGAATTTTCCCTTTCCCAGATCAGTTTTTTTCCAGTTGTTGGATACAACCATACCTAGAGACCAGCTCTACCTATGCCAGAGTCACTCTGGTGGCTTCTGCTTCCCTCTGGATTAATCTTTTCTCCTTTCTATCATACTTCCTGGAGTGGAAAGAATTTTACTCAAGCCAGAGGCCAACACCACAGCCTCCTGTGTCATGCACAATTTTAAAAGCCTATTTATTCTCTGTTTAGAAGTTTGTGTTACTAGCCACAGGAAAGAAATGCCTTAAGATTTCATTTAAATTCCAGCTTATCTGGAATTGCTGATAACCTTTATTCAGATTCCGTTGTTAAAGGACTTGTGACTGACCTATGGGCCTGATTTCCCTGATAGGAATTATATTCCTGGATGGAAAAGTTATCAAAATTTACCAAGTAACTTTGCCCTTCATCCATCTGGTACAGTGTGTTGTAAGACTACTTAGGTTCCTGAGGAACAGAGTTAAAGAAGATATGCTGTAAAAACTCTTGGCCAATAAAAAGAGCAAGATGAAATGTGAAGCAATTTCAACTTCCCCAAAATGTCACCCATAATGGAAAAAGTTAATGGAATAAAAAAGTCTTTTTTTTTTTTAATCCATTTGCCCTCACTATATTAATCCACAGTATTATCATCATTTCCTTCTGGGGAGTTCTGCACAGAAGCTACCAGAAAGAACGTGTACCTTTAGTTTTCCTGACTTTGCTGATTTAAATTTTCTTCAGTGTGGTGTTTATTTATGAAACTTGCCCATTTACTGAAAACATGAATGACTTTGACTCAAACTTGGAGAACCAATAAACATCATTTAGCAATAGTGAACCTGTCAGCACTTGGAAATAAGGTTTATGGTCATGCAAATGTCTTGTACTCCATTTGGGTCAAATACACCAAACAGTGAACTAATTAGCCTTAAGTAAACTGGCTTTAATTTCCACAGACAGTGGAACCAATTATTTCTTAGAGAAAGGTTTATTTTTACTCTAGGGCAAGGGTCTGTAACTCCTTGGAACACCCCTGAATGATTCTCCAAATCAGGCCACATGAAATTGGCAAGTCACAGATGGTTATCTTATTGTGTAAATGGTAGGGTCCTTAATTAGGCTCATTGACATCACTGAGAAAGGAGCCTAGGAATCCATTTGTGCAGGGATGAGATTAAGAGGATCATCTGCCACTTAATTCTGCTTATGAGGGAAATTTATAAAACAACAATAAAACTGTTCTTTAGCAATCTACTTAACTTCCAACCACAGACTTTTCTTTTGGTTTGAATACCTGATACATATTCAGTAGCCATCTCTCTATTTTAATATTCTTGATGTCTATTACTTATGGCTCATTTTTGTCTTGAATTTAATACCTGAAGGATTCAAGGTTATTTAAAGGATTCCAAACCTCTAACTATTCCCCAGAGCTTTAATCTCTGAAACATAAAACTTCCTGATTAGAAAAACAGATGCTTACTTTAGCCCCTTGAAACACTGAACTATTAGAGATATTGTCCAAGATTTTTGGTGGTTTTTCTCTGTGTGTATTGAATAAATTTTGGAAGAGTAGGCCTAACATTTCATTTGAGATTTAAAAAAAATTATGTAATAGGAATCTACCATAAACCTTACTTTATTTAGATATACCCATGTGGGTTCTGTAATTCTAAGTCTTTACAATATAAACTACATGTTGAAAATCCTGTATATTCAGTTTTATGTTTGCATACTATTTACATGCGAAAATTTCTCAGAATGTGGCTCAAATGGATCTTACTGTAAACTGGGATATGGCTAATTTGTCATGGCATATGTAGAGTGCCTGCCTTCAGAAATGCCCATATTCCCGGTGTGGCCATATTAGGATTGTTATTGATGTCAGCACACATTTTAGTCCAAGTTACATTTAAACATCCTATGTCAGCCACTCCAAGGTGTGAAAATAAGCAGAAGCTGTATTTCTTTCTGTGGTATCATAATTGAAATAGAAATATAACTTTTGATTAGATTAATCCCTACTTCCATATATATGGTGGTATAATCAAGGAAAGATCTAGGCTACAGTAAAATGCCTTCATAAACAAACTATGATTGATCAGTTTGCCTGAAAGTTGTAGTTTCAGTGTGCCTGAAATAGTTCTGTTTCCACAGATTCAGACATATCAACCATTTCCCATGGTCTTGGGGGAGCAAGAGAGTCCACTTCCGAAATGTGGAGCCTTGGAACATGAAAAGTTAGAGGACCTCAGTGTCTGAGTTAGATGAACTCACTCCTTTTATAGATGCAGGACTAAGAAGCTCAATGAATTATAAGACCTGGTATCTCACAAAGCCTTGACCCAAACTTGAATCATTTGGCCCAGTTCATTGTTGCAGCCAGTAGTCCTTTTGTTGCATCTGGAATGCTCCACTCTACGAAGCATGTTGCCATCACAGAACTCACCAATGTTGGAGCCCCCGAACTGATCACTTTGGGCATAGGATCAGAATTATTTCCGAGTAAATTATTATACTGCGAGTATTTTACAAGGAAAAACAAAATTCTTTATGTGCTTACCCCTTGTTTCACAATCATTTGGAAATTTTTGCTTTGACTTAGAAACTGGAACTATAGGCTATATACAGAGAAACAGATGATTTCACAATGTTTGCTAGAGAGTTTATGGGATTCAAGGTGACTTAGGGACATGTCACATTGCAGAATAACACTGGTAAATAGTAAGGACGCATAGGCACACCTTTAGTTATTATTACAGTAAAAACAAGATGGAACTATAACCTCTAGACAATGAATATCTAAAAGATGGTTCAGTTTAGGGGTGCGTGGTTGGCTCAGGGGGCGCCTGGGTGGCTCAGTCAGTTAAGCATCTGACTCAGTTTTGGTTCAGGTCATGATCTCAGGGTCATGAGATCGAGACTCACATTGGGCTCCACCCTGAGCACAGAATCTGCTCCATATCCTCTCTCACCCTCACCTCTGCCCCTCCCCCCAGTCACGTGCATGCACTCTCTCTAAAATAAATAAATAAATCTTTTTAAAAAAGTAAAAGATGTGTCAGTTTGAAAAATAATAAATCTAGTGTATGAGACAAGGGTGATTAGGAAATTGTCATTTTATATAAAAAGATTAAATTATCAATGTAGGGTACTCTGGGAGTTACTTACATGAAGGGTAGACTCTGCATTTTCTATATCATAGAATCAGAGGCAGTTAGAAAAATCACCTAAATTGGCATTATAAAAATGGAAATGAGAAAGATCCCATTCATAATCACGTGGGAGAAAAAGCCATGAAATACCTGGGAATGAATCTAATGAAAAAGATTCTATGAAAAGACCTATAAAATTATATTGAAGGATATAAAACAAAAATCCAAATAAATAGAAAGACCATGGCCTGGATAAGAAGACTTAATGTCATAAGAATGTCACTTCTCTTAAAATTAACATATAAATTTCATGCAGTTCCAATTAGAATTCATTTTTCTTTTTTTTTTTTTGAACCACATAAATGATTCTAATGTGTATATGGAAAAATAAACATATGAAAAATTGCCAAGAAAATTTTGAAATGGAGCTACAGTGAAGAAGCTTGCCTTACTAGATACGAAAACCTAATATAAAGCTACTTTAAACAAACAGTGTAATGCTGGCTTACAACAAATTTAGAACACATAAAGATCATTTAACATGTAATTAAAGATAGCATTATAAGTCAGCAAATAAATATGGGTTATTCAGTTAATAAAATTGGAAGACCTGGCTGTGCTTTTGTAAGAGAATAAAATTTTATTTGTGCTTTATTATATAACAACCAATTACAGATGAATGAAAAATCTGAATGCTAAACAATCAGACCACAGCAGTCTTGGAAGACACTCCGAGAGAATATTTTTGTAATCATCATGTGGTAATTTTTTTTAAAGCAAGACTAAAACCATAAAAATAATAAAAAGTGACATACTTTATTTCATGAAATTTAAAAACATATGAAACACGAAGTCTACATATAATGGACATTTTAAATCTTTGCTGACTAGTCAACAATTTTGAATGTCATTCAGATGTTTGGGGAACTAACACCATTTATAAATTCTGTCTTCCTGAGGTAGAAGCAGAAATCCATTTTCCCAGGCTCCCTTGCAGCTAGTATTGGGACTTTAGCCTAAAGCCTAGAGGTTAAGATTCGCACCCATTCATTCTAATTCTGGTTCAGAAAATTGTGATGTGAAGAAGGAGGTGGTTCATGGAGCTAGTTATATCAGGAGCGACAGAGACACATTCAGCTGTTATAATAAGCAATGGCAGTGACCTCTGACATCTTGGGGATTGTGGGACAACACAGTACCCCATGGAACAATGCAGCAGCTTCATTCAAACATTTTCCTTAAGCTCTGTGGCTTCAGAAATCATTTGGTTTATTTTTCCTTGGAACTTCTGCAATCTATCTAATGCCCTTTAATAAATTTCCTTTTCTGCTTAAACTAGTAGGAGAGAGTTGTGTTTGCAACTAAGAATTCTGCTGAGTCATCCCCATGAAAGATCAAAAGACAAATGATAGACTTGAATAGGATAATTACCACCCAAATGAGAAAGGGTCAAAACAACCAAAGAGGAAAAAATATGCAAATAATGCTCAAATGATATAAACAGGCAGCATATTAAGGAAAGAAAAATGCAAATAAAAAGCTATATAACCTTCTAGGTGTTTAGGGCAGTGATAATAAAGTCACACATCTCAACCACTGTATTTGTTTAAACTTCAAATGTGGTTAGAATTCAGGGCTTGTAGGAATGTAGAAAAATAACTATATGGGAATGGCTATGTGTGAGGCCTGGTGACATGTCAATACTTTGGACAATTAAAATGTAGATACAAATTGATCTATTAGTTTCATTTCCAGAGATTTATCCAAAAACAAATCAAAGTACCTGATTTTTAAGATAAACACAAACACACGTAAATACAAATAAAGGTTTATCACTGCTTTCTTTGGAAACAAGTGTAGACCATTGGAAGGAGAATGCTTGATGTATCCCCTACTCTAGGATTCCACAGCACCATTAAGATAGGTCTATCTGTGTGGGCTTGGAAGACTGTTCTTGGTATTCTGTTAAATGAAAATATCAAGTTACAATCTTATTTTGATATGAAAGATTATGTATTAAATATATATATATATATATATATATATATATATATATATATATTTAAAGATTTTATTTATTTATTTGACAGACAGAGATCACAAGTAGGTAGAGAGGCAGGCACAGAGAGGAGGAAGCAGGCTCCCCGCTGAGCAGAGAGCCCAATGCGGGGCTCGATCCCAGGACTCTGAGATCATGACCCGAGCCAAAGGCAGAGGTTTAACTCACTGAGCCACCCAGGCGCCCCTAAAAATATATTTTATTTTAAAGCTACTATTATAGAAGATACACACCAAATTGCTAATAGTGTTTATGTTGTAAATGAGTTCTGGGTACGGGAGGGAGGAACTATAAGTTCTACTTTAGATGTTTCTATATCGTACAATTTGACACAGTTGATTTCTCAATCCAAATGACTGTGAAAGGACAGAATAGTGACTTCTGTACCAGCATCATGGTTTCACCCAATAGCATGTTATTTGTAGATGGCAAAGTGTGGTTATCTATTTTTTTTTTTTTCCATTCTTGAACTCCCTGAGGAATGAGCCACAGTTCCATCAGCAAGTGCCAGAGCTTCCCCATCCTAGGTCAAGCTCTGATAGAAACATGTTGATTCTTTGCATCCCATCTCCTCTGAAGAGCAGATTTCCTATTCCTTCATTTTTTTGCTTTTTCACTTTTTCAGAAAGGAACTGAGTGACTGTCGTTACTACCAATCACTGAAGCAGATCAAAGTTCATTGGAAAATACTTAGATGTTGGGAATTGCAGGAGAGAAATTAATTAGGAGCAAAAAAGATACCTGCTCAGACTGCTTTGTAGATATCCTAAGTGATGTGCAGCCATCCAATTTCTCTCTCCAAACTCCCACTAATTATAAGAAGGCTAACAAGCTTTTTGTTAATTTAATGTTTATTATGGCCCACACATTAGCTTGAAATCAAATTTATGACACAGCCAAGCTGGGTTGTTAGGTGGTTTATGCCTACTGGATGGTACGTGCAGGCTCTTCCCCTAATCTTAAGTGTACAGCACACACATTCCCATTTTGTAGAACTTGGAGTGTAATCCAACACTTTTTAAAATGCTTCTGGTTGCATTTTCTTTTATTTTTACAGCATTTCCTATGACATATTATGGCTTTGTCAAAGGTTGAGGATCTTACTTTTCTTACTTGCTGTACCAGGATGGAACACCTCTAGTTTCTTAAAGCTGCTGGGTAATCCATGTAAGTTCTCCATATGCCTGACTGTTACAAAGCAATCTTCTATATTGAGAAAGTCGTCATTTCTTTCTATCTTCCACCTGTTGGTCTTAGGATGGCACAAATATAACTTCTAATTGCAAATGTTCATTGCAAACATACAGAAATGCAGTTGATTTTTATTAAATGACTTATATTCTGTGACCTTAAGGTTACTTACTAGGTTAGTGGCAGATCTGTGGGATTTTGTCTGTAGAAGATCACATTATCTGCAAATAAAGATGATTTCTGTGTATTCCGTTTGTTTGCCTTGCATCACTGCATCATCTAGGTCTCCTGTACAATACTGAATCAAAGTGATGACATTATACATCCCTGCCAATCTTAGGGGGGAAAAGTTCTCAGTCTTTCAAAATTAAGTATATTGTTAGTTGTAGGGTTTTTAGTAGACATTCTTTATCAGGTTGAAGAAGTTTTGTTTTGATCCTAGTTTGCTGAGAGTTCTTATTATAAATAGATGTTCGATTTTGTCAAATGCCCTTTTTTTTGCCACTGTTGATCATCTATTGAGATGATCATATGGTTTTTATTTTTCAGTCTTTTGAATTTTAAATTAAGCACTTTTTGAATGTTGAACCAACTTTCCATTCCAAGGGGAGAAAGCACCTACTCATGATGTGTTATCCTGTTTATTATATATTGTTGGATTTAATTTGCTCTTTTGTTAAACTTTTTTTTTTTTAATCCATCAATATGAGGGATACTGTCATTTTTCCTATCTTGAAATAGCTTTATCTGTGGGGAATGCTGATCTCCTAAGATGTGTTGGGAAGTATTCTTTTATCCTATGTTTTCTAGTAGAGCTTGTGTGGAGTTGGCATTATTTCTTTTTCTAAATGTCTGGGGGTGTCACTTGTGAAGCATTCTTGACCTTCAGTTTTCTTTGTGGAAATGTCTTTGAATTGAGAATTTAGTTTAATGGCTAAATAACTATTCAGGTTATTATTTTCTTGAATAAAATTTGGTAATTCATATCTCTCAAGGAACCTGTCCATTTCATTTATTTTATGCAAATTATTGGCCCAGAGATTTTAAGAATATCATCTTATTATTCTCTTAGGACTGTAAGATCTGTAATGATGGCTCCTCTTTCATTCTTGTTATTGGTAATTATTTCATATTCTCTATATCCTTCTCCCCCCATCTCTGCATATCAGTCCAACTAAAGGTTTAGCAATTTCCCTATCTTTTCAAAAGACCAGATTTTGTCATTTTTTATTACTATTTTTCCATTTCGAAAGGATTTCTGTATTGATGTCTGCTTTTTATTATTTCTTTATTTCTGCTTACTTGGAGTTTAATTTGCTTTTCTTTTTCTTTGTTTAAGCATTCGATGGTATAAACAACCCTTAATTACTACTTCCTTTGAATCCCACAAGTTTTGATATGTGTATTTTCATTTATCAATTCTAAATATTTTTTATTTTGCTTGTGGCTTTGCATGTGTAATTTCCAAACATTTTCTTATTTTTTTTTCATTTATAAAGATACTGGGATTTTCCAGATAATTTTAGATATTGATTTCTAGTTTTATTCCAGTGTCATTAGGAAATATACTTTGTGTGATTTCAATCATTTTAAATTTGTTGAGAATTATTTTATGACACAGAGTATCTTCTATGTTTCACTTCAAATTGTACTTAGCTATAACTGAATTGAGTGTTCTCTAAATTTCAGATAGGTCCATTTGTTAAGTTATATTGTTCTAAGTCTTCTGTATCCTTAGTGATTTTCTGTGTATTGTTCTATCAGTTATTGAGAGAAGAGTGTTAAAGTGTCTATCTAAACTGTGGACTTCTTTATTTCTCCTTGCACTTCTATTAGTTTTTGCTACATATATTTTGAGCCACTTAGAATCATTGTGCCTTCTTAAGGTATTGGCCCTTTATAATTATAAAATACCTCTCTGTATCTATAATGGTGTTCCTTTACCTGAGATCTACTTTTCCTGGCAATATAATATTGCCATTCAAGCTTTCTTTTCATTAGTATTTGAGTCCATTTACTTTAATCTAGCTTTGCCTTTTTACTTAAAGTGGATTTCTTACATAAAGTATACTTAGATCTTGCTTTTAAAAATCTGTTTATTATCTCTTCAATCTACTTTTTGCAATTGGGGTGTTCATGTTCCTGCATTTAATATCATTGTTGATGTCAGTGGCTTCATATCTATGGTTTTGCCAGTTGTTTTCTTTTCATCTTATCTATCTAGTTTATCTTTTTTCATCTTTTCCTGCCTTCTTTTGTACTGCTTTGTTGTTATTTTAATGATTCCATCTTATCTTTACTCTTGTTTCCTCTCGATTTAGTTCTTTGGAAGGTTCTTTAGGGTTACAGTGTATATCATTAGTTTATTACAGTCTACCTTGAACTAATATTATAGAATTTAACATATAGTGTAAGAACCTTACAGCAGTGTACATTTTCTCTTCCCAGCCTTTGTGCTACAGTGGCCATTTATTTTACTTCTACATATGTTTTAAATGCTGCAACCAACATAACTGTAGCTTAGACACTCAGTTATTCTTAGAAAAAATATCTTTAACATTCGCCTTTATTTTTATCTTTTCTGGAATTCACAGTTACTTTGTAAAATTTCAAAATATCATCTGGTCTCATATTCCTTTCTGAAGAACCTCTTTCAACATTTTTGTTGTGTTTGTTGCTTTGGGCTTAGATAATACATTCTTTCAGCTTGTGTTTGCCTGATAAAGTGCTTACCATGATTTCATTCTTGAAAGATGTTTTCATGGGGTGAAGGATTCTGGGTTGACAGGTTGTTTGTTTGTTTGTTTGTTTTTCCATAATACATTAAAGATGTTATTTTACTGTCTTCTGACTTTCACGGCACCTAACAAGAAGTTTGTTGTTATGTCTATCTTTATTTCCCAAATATGTTAAGGTACTTTTGTCCCTTCCATGGTGTAAGGGTTATACTTTCAATAAAAGAAAGATTTCGTGCCCACTCCCCACAGTAGCTGATCACTGTTTGCACACCGGGACCACCATTTTCTCCCCCTGCCCCAAATTCTTACCAAGAACTTGGTGGAAGCCTGTGAAAAAGCATATTAATGTTGAAACTCTCCCTGTCTTTTGGACTTTCAGCTATTTTAAGCTGACACCCTAGCCCAAGTGTGGTCTTTTAGAACCCAATCAACTTTTAGCTGATTTCTTCTTACCTACTTGCGTGGTAACCACCTCTTCCTCCCATGCTCTGCCAAAGTTTATCTCCTGTCTCTCGCTGGAATTCAGTAAAGGTTGCTTTACGAACTCAATTCTTAGATGGAGGTCACAAGTTTCTGGGTCTTTCTCATTGCTATAATGAGAGCAGCATTATCTTGCAATGCTGCATTGTAATTTGCTATGGTTTTATAGCTGTTCACTATCCTAGATACTCTTTTTATGAATGGATTGCAATTTGTTTATAGCTCACTTAAATTACCCTGAAATAAAAATCTTCAGGCGAACAGAGCAGCATAAGGTATATAGAGTATATCCATAGCTAGAAGTACTTGTCAGTGTCATGCATATTACTGTCCAGTGCATCCTGTTGGATCATAATGTGTTTACTGTCAAAATATATGCCAGGTCTTGGGACACCTGGGTGGCTCAGTTGGTTAAGCAGCTGCCTTCGGCTCAGGTCATGATCCCAGGGTCCTGGGATCGAGTCCCACATCGGGCTCCTTGCTCGTCAGGGAGCCTAATTCTCCCTCTGCCTCTGCCTGCCATTCTGTCTGCCTGTGCTCGCTCTCTCTCCCTCTCTCTCTCTGACAAATAAATAAAATCTTTAAAAAAAAAAAAAAAAAAAAAAAAAAAAAAAAAAAAAAAAAAAAAAAAAAATATATATGCCAGGTCTTTTGCATACATCCTGCCATTTCTAAGCCATTTCTTCCCAACTGTGGACTCTGAACCTGATTTTTTGACCCCTTGAGCAAAGCTTTACAAACTATCATTCAAAATTATAGTTTGGGGATTAAAAGAATCTCTTCAGACTACCTGGATTTGGGGGATCCTGATCTTCCATTTAACGGGGTTGCTGTTCTTTCAATAAGTCACTGAGGATGAAACTATTGAACAGGTCACAGCTGAGTCCAAAGAGGGATCTGCCAGAAATCCCTCCTCTTAGATTTAACACTGATTCGTGAACTGTTATGTTCAACTTGATAAAATCCACTTAAATAATCTCGTTTTTATTTTTTATTGGTCTTGGTCATAAGATTGACTTCATGATAGTTCTGAGTTGCTTTCTCAGAAATTCACATGTATTATCTACGATATTTACAAGCTGTATTTATTTGTGTAATAGCCTTGACCAAGAGTAGAGTTTGTTGTATGTAGTAAAGCCATGCTGGCTATTAACAATTATTGCTTCTGCATAATTTTCCCACCATCCCTTAATAATTCATAGTAATATTTACAGTTTGGAGAGTGCCTTGCTCATTTTTTTAAAAAATTAGAATATTTGTCCATTTATTGTTTTATTCTTCTGGCATTACTTCCACTTTCCATAATTATTTCAATACCATGTCTGATGGTTTTAGGTACATATTCTGTTGGTACTCTGGGACATTTTTAACTTGAGGCAGAAAACTGGAACTCACTTGGATCAGATAGTAACTCTTCCCTATGCTGCTTTATTCTTTCTTGGATTCATACACATTTACCTACTTTTCCCCACCATTTTCAAAGAGTAGCTTATGAGCATTAGCAGGGAAAACCAAACATAAGGTAGGAGCTCTCTCTTTGTTATTTCTTACTATCTGTTGGCTCTGAGTAGAGTTTTTAGGCCTGCCTTAATCTTAGTTGATCATTTATTAATTTGACATCAAGCCTTAGATTTTAACCTTTGTAAGTTACATTGTGACCTTGTTTGTGGGATTGCTCTGTGGTACAACTGGAGATCTCCTGTACTTTGTTCTAATTTTGTAACAAATAAAAAAAGTTTATGGGGATATATTGATGGGCCATCATAAATTTTAGTCACTGGTTCACAACTTTCAAAGCCTAGAAAATAAATGATAGTAATTATGTACTAACATCAGTCCTAGGTTAATATTCCACATCCAGACTGGTTAGAGCAGGCATTTTTCATTTGGAGTGTGTTCCTTTGTTTCCTTTTTATAGTAAAAATGACTGCCAGAATGTCAATCAGTCAAGCTTAATTTCAATCCATTTGTTTTGGACCCGTTTCATCTGATGGAATCGAACAGATTTACGTCGTGAAGTGGGTAGACAGAAGCAAGAAAGAAAACCCCATTAAATGCTAGTGGATTTCCTTCAGGGCACTAGTTTATAAAACTTGAACCTCTTATTCCTGGAAAAGAGGACTATACTTGATAAACTTAAGCAGTTTCCTAGAAGTCAGAGTAAGAATCAATCATTGAATGCAGATTAGTTGCTAATGCTGCTAATGCTAGTTGCTATAAAAAATTAACTTTAAATTATAAAAAAATGAAGCTGAATTTATGGCATGAGTAAACTCTGACTTGTGTCAATGACAGGGACTTCTACTTTATCTTTCCTGTCTTTTGGGGAAAGAGAGAGCTATGGTCCTTAATGTGTGTGTGTGTGTGTGTGTGTGTGTGTGTGTGTGTGTATAGCTTGGCTGCATAAGAATATAACAACAACAACAAAAAAGAATATAACAAAAATATTTTTAAGATATCTTAATGTCTCTAAACAAGATTTCTTCTAGGAATTTTAGCAGGTAACGGCTTTTAACTATTTGAAAGAGGTATTTTCTTAGCACTTTAACTCTTAAAATATTCTTAGAGTTTGTTTTATGTGGCTGAAATACCTTTGGCTAGCGTTACATCTCTTTTTCCTCCTGTTTAATATTAGATATATTAATAGTGTTTTCATTTAGTTTCCAAAAATGATTCTGTTTCCATAGAGAGATTTTATGCTGGAAATAATGTTCTAGGAGGTTTTTTAAAATCTGAAGTCGTAAATTCAAAAATGATTTTGTAATTTGTTTTCCTAAATTGAATTCTTGTCAGTTGTCTACCTGTTCTTTCTCTTTCTACTTTGGAAAATGTATTTGGTTGCTGTTTTTAGCTGTTTTTGAATGTTCTACCAGATATTGGAGATGTTTCAGAGTATGATTTGAGAGATACCTAAAGGATATTTCATGGAGTTTTCTTGGACCTTTCAGAGCCACTGAAGTTAGAGAAAAATTCTAAATAATCAGACTGAAAATAATACTTTCATCCTCATTGATGGCTTATAGTATACTCTAGGAATATAGTCACTTATTGATCACTTAGTTATCACAATAAAGTGTTGGTATTACTCTTAGTGACTACACTGATGGCAAATATTGATCGTGAAACACAGAAACAAATTTTTAAGCTCAGGTCATTCTTCAAAATGAATTTTGTCCTTTGGAGTGGTCACATGGCAAGGATGTGCACTGATTCCAACAGTGTTACCGCTATTTAAACAATTTTGGGTCTCCTTGGAATTGTCTTCAGAGTCTATGCACCACAGAAGAAAATGAATCTTGTACTTTCAGGTACACCTCATTTTTTATCCAAAATAGTATCCCCAAGCTTGATCATCCATTTTTTATACATCTTGGCTCTTCATAATACTTTTTGTGGTATTCAATAAACACATCTTTCAGGAACAGAGGTTTATTGCCGTTTATGTTTAAATTGTCTAAACTCTGAAATTCCAAAAGGAGGAAGTCCAAAAAAATATGTGAATCAATGGCAGCATACTAGAAAATACATGTAATTCCCTGAGCAAATTATCTTGCAAGTGAGAACATGTATTTGGAAATGAATCTGGCCTGTGGGGGGCAACCAATTACACTGTATTGTAATGTAATAGAGGGGGAAAACTGCAAATGCAGACTTTAAAGAGACTTTAAAGAGATTAGTTCAGAAGAGAGCTCCAGGACTTGCTAACTGTGTGCGGGTGTCTTTTTGAACTATAATTTCTTCAGCTTGGAAGTGGAATTGAGAGAAGCAACCTTGCAGACTAGAGTAGGAACTGGTGTTAAGCCACTTGCAGGACCTGGGGTCACTCCAGGCTCAGTAACGGACCCTTTAATGAGATTAATTATTATCAGAATATCTGGACATAGCTCATAGAATGCTTTATGTAACTTCTTGCTCATATAGCTCTATTATTGGATATCCACTCTTACATTATAGGAACAAATAGATATATGATGTTTATCGAAAAGTTTTTGAGAAGGACCAGACCCAGCTATTAACTGCTTAAAAGTTTGTTGCAAAGATGTCAAGGTTATTAAAGAAAGACACTGAAAACAATGATCAGGTTTGAAGAAGGTCTTTAGAGATAGTTGAATTGTTCATAGCAAATACAACCAGATGGGCTTGAGTCAGAAAGTTCGCAAACTGAATTGTCTCATTATTTAAGGAAAGAATTCCAATCCACAAAGTTCATAAATATAACTCACACAGTTTGCAGTTTCAGTTTACTTGAAGAGTTTTTTGTTTACCCCAAAAAAGATAGGGAGGGGGCAGTGATGAAACCTGAAACTTGTAACAGAATTCCTTTCTTACTAGTGGATTAGAATTTAGCTCTACATCTCTTGACCACAGAAATGCAATTGATCACTATTTTAGGTAATTCTGATATTTTGCCATGCATGAGAGTTTTTAGTGTTAAACTATGTTATCGGAAAGAATTAAGGTTTCTTAATTCACAGAAATACTTTCATTGGTTCCAACAGTGTCACAACATTTCCTTCAGATAGGCCATTAAGATTGCAGGACTGAAGGGTTCCAAGAATTCACAGCACTGTATCCTTGACTTTTCAATCTTTGCTGTGTGACTGAACCTGGTATCAATAGACTTCCCTCAAGTCTTCCTTGAACTGCAACAGGCTGAGTCAGACAGACTATCTGCATTTATTTTGGAACACAAAATAAACCAGGAATTGGATGTATAATGCATCAGTTGCAATGCCTGGCATGGGATGTAAACTCAAAAAAAAAAAAAAAAAAGCAATTGAGTCAAAATATGCTTTATATTCAAAATGTTGTTTTATATTACTCATATGTTAATTGAAATTATTTTTGCTATAGTTGAACTTTGAGAAGAATTTTTATGTGATTTGCATACTCTGATTGTTAAAAAATATTGTACATGCAAGGTTTTTTCCTGAATTTAGATGTTATCTGGAATAAACAGTGGGAGTCTACAACTTACTATCTGGGAACCTTTAACAGATAAAACATTCTCATTTCATCTCAATTTTCTGGGTATTTTGGATCAAAGTATTGGCTTCCAAAGGCCTGAGAAATCTGTTTAATTGCTTCCATTCATCATTTCAATTAGCTTATGTAAGTGCTCCAAAAAACTTATTTATTTACTGAGCTGAAACGTAAGGTTTTCTTCTGTAAGGATTATCCATTTGGAGGAAACATGCAGCCAGAAAACATTCCATTGCTCAGCCTTTTCTTGCACGATGCTCCTGCTTGCATTCTCACTATTGCTCATGCATTTGCTGGGATAAATACCTACCAGCATGCAGTCCACGAAATTCCCATTCCATAGGTCCTGAGCCATCAGCATCATTCTAAGGGTACTATCTGAAGGAGTTTGAATGTCTTTTCATTGGTTTTATTATGACCATTAATTTGACCACGTAAATAAATGGTCACTCCCTGGCTTGGGTTAGATATGTGGGAGCATCAAAAGAAGTATATGGGGACGCCTGAGTGGCTCAGTGGGTTAAAGCCTCTGCTTTTGGCTCAGGTCGTGATCCCAGGGTCCTGGGATCCAGCCCCGTATCGGGCTCTCTGCTTGGCGAGGAGCCTGCTTCCCTTCCTCTCTCTCTGCCGGCCTCTGCCTACTTGTGATCTCTCTCTGTCAAATAAATAAAATCTTAAAAAAAAAAAAAAAAGGGGGGCGCCTGGGTGGCTCAGTGGGTTAAAGCCTCTGCCTTCGGCTCAGGTCATGATCCCAGGGTCCTGGGATCGAGCCCCACATCGGGCTCTCTACCAGCGGGGAGCCTGCTTCCTCCTCTCTCTCTGCCTGCTTCTCTGCCTACTTGTGATCTCTGTCTGTCAAATAAAAAAATAAATCTTTAAAAAAAAAAAAAAGAAGTATATAATTGTTTTATGCCTTTACAGTTTTTCAGGCCTTTTGGGTGATAGAACTTAGCCACTAGAATGGAGTCCAGAATGGTAGTGGCAGCAGGAGACTGAGAACACAAGGGAGGGAACACTAAGGGAGACTTACAAGAATTTCACTGCATTCCAGCTGGAGGTTTGTACAATCCATAAATCATGTAGTTCATTTTGTCGTTTATCTCTAAATCCTCTTGCTTTCTGGGTCTCCCCTGGCCATTTGGAATTAAGTGGCTCCACTTAGGCCTGTTTTTAAGTGTTAATGCTTCTAGTGTTGTTTAAGTGCATATCTGATCTGATTTTCTCTTCAGTGATTCTCTCTCATATGCAGCCTTTCCCTAACTGTATTCCATGGAGCACTTAGCTAGAAGGTAAATATTACTCACATGTTCATGCAAATATTACCCAAAAATTATTCAGTTACACAATTCTAGGTAACATCAAAGTTGGAAATGATTCTTGCTTGATATTTGAAACTATCAAGATAATGGTGAGAGTTGTGACCTCTCGGGGGTATGTGGTAGTATTTTTTTTTTTTTTTTTAATCAAAGAGCATCTTCTCAGGCTGGTACTCCATGACACACACCTTGGCCTTTATGATAAACCTATAATTCCTTTGCATGTCATACAAAGCCATTGCCTAGCTTTTGAAATTCACCTTCTACCATTCTTATCTTCTGTACAATGCGTGTTGGCCATAGCAACTTGCTTCACCTTTCTCCAGGATCCTACCCTGCTGACTGACCACAGGTTGTTCCCATCTTGCTGGATACTTCTTCCCTTTAAGACCCATGCAAGGCATTCCTGCCTCTAAGTCTTCTCTGACAACCTCACACAGCACTCAGCATCTTTGATGAATGGAACATTTACCTACATAAAGGCAGTGTTGAGTCCTGCTATCTCCAGGTCCTGATCCCAGGATTTGGTCATTCTTTGCTTCCATGGCTCTCTTCCCTACACAATCTTAATTCTTCTTAATATTTGCATTCCTAGTGCACACCAGAGTGGGCTGCAGAGAGTAGGGGGAAAGAGTGCAGTGGCCAAGTGTACAGCCCTCGAATGTCTATATGTGTTGTGCTGTGATCCTTAAGGTTACATTTTTATGCTTTTAACTATATTAGTTTTTTGGTTGTTGTTGTTGTTGTTTTGTTTTTTTGTTTGTTTTTTACCCAATATTGTGTAGAGGGAAAGCAGGAAATCAGGAGATCTAAGATATCTCATTTTTCTAATTAACTGGAACATGCATCTAACTTCAATGAGCCTCAGGTTGCTTATCCATAAGATAAGGTTGGAACAATCTCCAGAGCACTTTCTAGCTCTCAGATTCTGTGACACTAAACCATCTTTGCAGATGCTTTTTAGGTAATGAGTTGATTTACAGATGAACTAGGGGAGACTTAAAAATACTTACCTTCTTCACTTTTCTGTCCTTATATCTGATTGGTCCCAAATCCTTTCTTGACCTCACTTTCTGATCCTTAAAATGCAGTAGGATACTGATATCAGAGTTCTCATTAGACTTTGTAATTTGAGAAGCAGAAATTTTAATTACGTTTTCAGAAAACAACTGCAAAGATTTTTGTTTTTTATTATTTTTTAAAATCTTACCTAAGCTTTTCAAAAACAATCATTTTTTCTGGTTCTTAGCATCGCCCTCAGACAGTTTTGCTGAAAATATTTCTGATAGAGATGGAAAACCCCCCTACCTAGTGAAATGTTTCATCTTCCGTGATTTGCCCAGCGAGAGCTCATGTCTGTGTTAGGAAGGCTTCTTGCTCAAGGCTCCAGTTATAGGAGCCAGACCACAGGTCACCACGCTGCAGGGCATTACTCTTCACAGGGGCCAGACAAAGAAAACAAAGCAAGCAAAGATGAAATTAATGCTTTTCAAGTAAGAAAGAGCTCGTGAACTGGCCCCCAAGAAAATATTCCACGTGGTAAATCCTGACTGCCCCACGTGGAAGCAGCTTACTGTTGAGTGTCCTACCTGGGAAGTTTCTGTCCAACTCTTCATAACTGCCATTTTATATCCTTCTTTGCAAAGCCACACATTAAATATAGCCCCCAACTGTGAAAGCAGAACCTGTTAATGCAAATGTTAAGATCTTGTGGTGAACATGAAAACACAAAGGGCCTCTTTCTTGTTGGTTAAATAATCATCATTTTCATTATCATCATCAATAGGTAAGACTCTGGCTCATCAGTAGCATGCTGTTATTTTTGAGGTAGAGAAATGATGATGAAATACAGTTGCTGTCCTCAAGAAATTTCTGGGAAGGACAAAGATTGAATGTGTCAGTAGATGTTTTAACAGGTGTGAGCTTTAATTCTCATCTTCTTCTCAGTGAAATCTTTACTTAGCATGAGATCTATCATCTTAAAATTTTAAATGTACAATAAATGCAATATTATTATCTATAGGTGCTATGTTATACAGCAAATCTTTAGAACTTAATCATATCACACAGTTGAAACTTTATACCCTTTGGATAGGAGCTCCCTCTTTTCCCTCTCACCACCCCCTGGCAACCCTCTTCTCTGCTTCTATGTGTTGTGCTATTCTAGATAATCTCATCTGAGTGAAACCATACCATATTTGTCCTTTGTGACTGGCTTATTTCATTTGGTATAATGCCCTCAAGGTTCATCCCGTTATCCATAGGCTGGATAATATTTTATCATAGGTATATACCACATTTTCTTTGTCAGTTTATCTGAGAAATACAAATTCATACCATGATGAGCTATCCTTCACACCTGTTAGGATGGCTATCTTTAAAAAAAAGATAACAAGTGTTGGTGAGCACATGGTGAAATTGGACTCCTTGTCCACTGTTAGTAGAAATGTAGAATGGAAAGCATTATGGAAGTTCCTCAAAAAATTAAAAATTGAACTACCTTAGGATCAAGCAAGTCCACTTCTGAGTATGTATCCAAAAGAGTTGAAATCAGAATCTCATATCTACACTCCTTTGTTCACTGTGGCATTATCCACAATGGCCAAATTATGGAGACGGCTTAGTTTAGGGTAAATTTTATTTAAAGTTCTCAAAATCAGAAACAAAATACTTTAGTATAACAGAATGTCTTAGATATATATCTCAGGCTACCATGTGGGTTTGGTTCTGAACTACGACCCTTACCAACCTTTTTTTTTTTTTTTTTTTTTTTTTTAATACCAACACCAAAGGAGAAAGAAAAAGCCAATGGCAAATCCTGAACTTTGACTCCTCTTCCAGTCTGATTATGGCCTGGAGATCCCCTTTCTTTTTAGCTTCATGTCGTAAGAGAGGTGATAGCATGAAGGACCCCAGTCACCTGGAACATGAAGTGTGACAACCTCTCTGCAGTACATAGTAAAAACTGGAATACCGCAACGTCATCCCCCTTCCTGTCTTCTGCCTCCTGCTGGTCAGATCAAACTCTCCTCCTGCTTCCACTGACAGGTTCGCCAAGTTGGCGGAGGGAGGCTGAAGGGATATACATCACATTACAGCCTTCTCCCTGCCAAGCTCTACTTAGTTTCAGCAATGTATGTGAAAACCTCCAAAGCAAACAGAGAGAGGAAATCAAAATTAAATTAATCCCCTCCAAGGATAAATAAAACATGTATACATTGCCCTTGAGCTCACAGGATGGAAATCAGAAAGACTTTGCTTGGATTTCAACTATACCAGTGTTCAGATTCCTGATTCTTCAGCCCAGAAAAGATGAGAGATACAGACTTATCAAGGTGCCTTACTGATGTCTGTAAATGGAGGAAAATACGTCTCAGTAGTTAATATTTATAGATATCTTCAAGTTGGTGTATGTGACTTAGCAACAGAAAATCATCCTTAAAACTAGCCAGTGTGTCTTGAGAAGAGAGGAATTATACTCTTTCTTTGAGAATATTAAATGTCGAAGAACAAAATATCACATAATTTCAGACAGATACAAGTGACTTTCAACTTCTAGTCCTCATTTTTATCATTTGAGAAAATTTGGTTGCGCAGGATTCTCGGCTTTTCTTCAGACTTTGTTACCACACAGCTAAAAATTCTGTTGTGTCTTCAATTTTGTTGATCACCTATATGATTTTGACTAACCCCTTGACTCTGACCCTCTGACCAACATTGGAAAGGCAGCTAATGAAAAAATACAACCTTCTACTAATCTGCTTACAAACACTGAGTGATTTTAGAGCAGATGAATTGAAAATTTTAGTTATTTTTTTTTCCCATCAGTTCTTAACTGGATAATGAGGCCAAAGGAAAACCATGCCTGGTTTTCCTAAATGCTGATAAATGCCCCTCTGTGTTGAAACCTCACTCACCCATTGAATGGACTATTACAGATTGTGCTTTTGCCGTCCTACTATAGTGCTTCTTAATATCCCTATTTTAGACAGGATTACAGTTCTTAATTATGGTTTTCCAGTTTGGGTTTTGAATAGGTTACACACCGTCCTGGCAACTTTGCTGGGAAACTGTGTATATGTTAATTAAGATTGGAAAATATAAGATCCCCTAAGATACTGCATTCATTTTATTTTTTTCCAAATTACTGGACCTCTCATACTCAGATACAAAAGCTAAAATGTATTTAATGAATATAGTTGTGGAAAGTTATACTTTTTTCTTAAAAAGAACAGTATACACTAAAGTAAAAGCATGGAGCAGACACATACATGTCTAATGAATTTTTAGATGGTAAAGGCTTGCTTATTGTCCAGTTTTGGGAGAAGTCTTAGAGGACCATCCACTATTCCACAGAAGGAGAGTTAGTTGACCACATCTAACAATTCAGTCATGAGGAAAAAAATGAAATGATGGCAACACTGAAAATGGAATAAGAAATAGACATTTGCACCAAATACAGAATTGGAAGACAAAGGAATAAAGGTTTATTTTTGTATAGTAAATATATGGCCAAAGTTCCTCATTAAATGTCTGGAGTGGCAGAAGTGTAGATTATCCAATATAGATTTCTGATAGAAGTTTCCAAAAGGTGGTACAGACAAGTTTTAATTGAGCTTTTGCTTGTCTGTAGAACAAGTATCCACATTCATGGTTGAACGGAATTTTGTTCAGTGCTTTGGCTGTTCACTTCTGCAACAACTGAAGCTACTGAGGACAACAGTACTGCTAAGTGATGCTTTCATGTGCTTTTGAAAAAGGTAACTCTTCTGGGACATTGTCTCTCCAATTGCCAGAACATTGTTCTAAGTATTAAATTGATTAGAAAATGAATTCACTGCCATTTTTTGAAAAATTATCTTAATAAATAAACATTCATCTCTGGAGGTGATGAAGCCATAGTAAAAACAAAAACAAAAACCAGATAGCTAGATGTGAATTACAATCTATTAGATATATTACCCTCATGCAATTCACAACCTAAACAACCATACTAGGCAGATACTTCAGGGGATAATTACTCCAAGAGTGGGAAATCTATCTAGGTTTATCTTCCTGTCCTACAGTCAAATAGTGAAGAAAGAACCAGGCTTAAGTAGATCACACGGTCTTTTATTAGATTGCATTTGGATTTCAGTAGACTTCCAATTAATGTATCCAAAGTAGGGGAAAACAATTATAAAAATGAGGTATCAAGTCAGAATGGCTAAAATTAATGAGTCAGGAAATGTCAGATGATAGTGAGGATGCGGAGAAAGGGGAACCCTTCTACACTGTTGGTGGGAATGCAAACTGGTGCAGCCACTCTGGAAAACAGCATGGAGGTTCCTCAAAACGTTGAAAATAGAGCTACCTTATGACCCAGCAATTGCACTACAGGGTATTTACCCTAAAGATACAAACGTAGTGATCCGAAGGGGCACGTGGACCCGAAATTTTGTAGCAGCAATGTCCACAATAGCCAAACTATGGAAAGAACCTAGATGTCCATCAACAGATGAATGGATAAAGAAGATGTGGTATGTGTGTGTGTGTGTGTGTGTGTGTGTATATATATATATATACACACACACATATATGTATATATATATACACATACATACAATGGAATACTATGCAGCCATCAAAAGAAGTGAAATCTTGCCATTTGCAACGACATGGATGGAACTAGAGGGTATTATGCTTAGCAAAATAAGTCAGTCAGAGAAACCCAACTATCATATGATCTCCCTGATATGAGGAAGTGGAGATGCAACGTGGGGGGTTTAGAGGGTAGGAAAAGAATAAATGAAACCAGATGGGATGGGGAGGGAGACAAACCATAAGAGACTCTAAATGTCACAAAACAAACTGAGGGGAGCCGGGGGGAAGGGGGTAGGGAGAGGGTGGTGGGGTTATGGACATTGCGGAGGGTATGTGCTATGGTGAGTGCCGTGAAGTGTGTAAACCTGGCGATTCACAGACCTATCCCTCTGGGGCTAATAATACATTATATGTTTATAAAAATGCAAATGGGAAATTAAATAAAGTTAAAAAAATGAGGTATCAGTTATAAATAATTAGACTGGTAAGTTGTGCTGAATAGATGCTTGTTAAAGCCTACAAACATCCTAAGTGTGAGCAAGTTTCAGTTTTGTCAATGACATTGATCTAAACATGTAGATTTCAGAAAATGTATTGGATGTTCTGTTAGTGTATCATTTTACTGAATTTTACTAATTGCTTATTAGGTACTTGGATATTGTGCCAAATGCATTCTATTTAATATCTTAGTGAGTTTTCATAATACCATGAGAGTTATTATTGTAGTTATTCCTATCATCTACATGTGGAAACTAATGCTTTAAGTAAAGTAGACATCCTACTTTTTGTGGACCCAAAGTCCATGCCATTAATGACAGTGAAAATGAAAAAACAATGTTTAATAGTGCTCTTATATGCCACAAAAATCAGCTGGGAAAATATAATTATTAAAAGATTCAGACAGGCGTGCCTGGATAGCTCAGTCTCAATGAAGCATCCAGCTCTTGGTTTCTGCTCAGGTCATGATCTCAGGGTCATGGGATTGAGGCCTACATTGGGCTCCATACTCCATGAGGACGCTTTTGGGATTCTCTCTTTTCCTCTCCCTCTGCCACTCCTCCTACGTGCTCTCTCTCCCTAAAGTAAATAAATTGAAAAAGAAAAGAAAAGAAAAGATGCATCACTGAACACTACTACATCAGGAACTAATGATGTACAATATGTTGGCTAATTGAACTTAATAAAAAAAGTTAAAAAGGTAAAAGTTGCAAATAAACAGGTACACATAACATTTTAGAAAGAAATAGGTTGAGGGATGCCTGGGTGGCTCAGTTGGTTAAGCAGCTGCCTTCGGCTCAGGTCATGATCCCAGCGTCCTGGGATCGAGTCCCACATCGGGCTCCTTGCTTGGCGGGGAGCCTGCTTCTCCCTCTGCCTCTGCCTGCCATTCTGTCTGCCTGTGCTCGCTCACTCTCCTCTCTCTCTGACAAATAAATAAAATCTTTAAAAAAAAAAAAAGAAAGAAATAGGTTGAGAAATATAGGGATCAATGTGAAGAACATGACAAACCTGGTAGGAACATAAATTGGCACAGCTTTTCTAGGGATAATTTGGCAATTTTGGCAATTTATGTCAAAAGCTTTACAGAAATTCTTGTTCTCAAACTCAT
Organism: Lutra lutra; assembly: GCF_902655055.1. Classification (NCBI taxonomy): domain Eukaryota; kingdom Metazoa; phylum Chordata; class Mammalia; order Carnivora; family Mustelidae; genus Lutra; species Lutra lutra. Next base: position 12,693,007 of record NC_062282.1, read on the forward strand.
CAATTTCAGCATGAGGAATTCATCCCAAAGACGTAATTAAAGAGATAGCAAAGATTTCTCTAAGTTTTATTCACTTTAGCATTGCTTCTGCTAACAACAACATTTGAAATAACGTATTAATCAGTAAGAGATTTTGTAAATAAAATATAGTGATATACAGCTTTACAAATGGTGTTGTAGAAGGAACATTCTATCAAAAATGTTCTTAACTTGCTGAAAAAAATATTTAAGGGCATTATTGAAAGTGTATCATTACAAATTTATAAAATTAAATATGTATCTGTAAACTCACATCCATGCAGAGAAAAGACTTGACTGGTTTCTATGATTCTGGAATAGTAGTTACCAATGGGTGGTGTGATAATGGGTGATTTCTCTACCTTTCCATTTTTGTGTATTTCTTCTATTTTCTGTAATAAACTATACTGCTTTTATAATAAAAGAAAGACTTTAAAAATATGGTTTTAATGTAGCCTTTTATCCTGTGATTACACTGGAACCAAGTATAAAGGGGAGTTAATACTGGTTTGTTTTTTGTGTTTATCTCAGGTTTACATTTTCCTTTTGTCTTTGTTAGGAAGTGTGGGAACTCCTATCAAAACAGAGGGAAAATGAATTTTATTGTTTCTTTAAGGTAGGACATAGCTGTGTTATCTAGGCAAGATGACTCTCTCAAGAAACAAGAAATCTCTGGCTTGTTTCATTCAGACTAGGTTTATGTAAACACAGTGTGCCAATCACCCAGATAATCCAGGTCTGCTTTAGTCAGGATATGCTGACTGTTGTAACAAAAACACCTGAAATATCAGTGGCTTAATATAGTAAAAGCTTATTGCTTTATGACATCATAGACCATTGTGTTGTTTAGACATTTGGGAACCCAGGCTTTGTTCATTGTGATCAACACATGACCTCCAAAATTGTCACAAAATAAGAAGAGATAATCGTGAGGTTGCAGGGGAGTTTATTGCCAGGTGTAATGAGGCCTCTGTCATGTGTGTCCACACTATTGGACACATTCCATCATGTGATCTTACTTAAGGTTAACGCAAAGGAGGACCGGAGAGAGACCTTACTGTGTCTTTGTGAGGGAAATAAGACAGGTTGAGTGAATATAGGACACATGTCACTACCACTTCCGCTACCACATCCTACACAAAATTGACTTTTTATTTTTAATGACAGAGAATGGCACTTGCATACTCTTATTTTGGCATCTAAGTGAAATATTGCTTTTAAGTTTTCTTCTAAGAAGCCTCCTCACTATTTTCCTTTTAGGGCACACTGTTGTGAAACCTTTCCATCCAGCTGAGAAAATCCAATTGTATTTATCAGGGAGTAGATGATGCCCAAGAACATGATAACATATTTCCTGGACAGAATCCCCAGATGGCTCTTGGTTAAGAGGAAAGCTATTTAATAACTACATGTTTGTGTAGGTTACAACTTCACTGATGGATACAGTCTGTTACCCCTGCCTTCCAGCTTCAGAAGTGTTTATGTCTGATTGGAAACTCTTCAGCTTGTATCAGACACTGGAAAAACACTTTGCTGTCTGAGATTTTCTATTGGTTGAAGATGGTAGTAAAAGAAATTTGGAGCATTTGGAATCCCCTGGCCTCATTTTTCAGATCTGGGGCTTTAGGCAATGTCCGGTCATAATAAATAAACTGTAGCCCTAATTATCTTTCCTGTAATGTTTACGAAGGCCAAGGACAGGTTGTAAATAGAATAAGAGAGCAAAATGAAAAGGGAAGCTATTATTACAGATAGTGCTTACTCATTTGAAATGTTAGGAAGTTTCTGTTTCAAATGTAGAATTATCCATTGATTCAGGAGCACCTAGAAGTAGACTTTGGAGCCCTTAAATTTGTCTTTTGTTGTTCTTGAAGCCCTTACCTCGCAAGTAATGGTTTATTGTTATTTTTAATTAACCAGCTAAAAAGTGTGTCCATGTATAGCGCTGTACCAAGACACTTTGGGGTATAGTGACTTTTTTTCCAAGAATTTATTTTTGTGAGAGAGAGAGAAAGAGAGCATGAGCAGGAGAGTGGGTAGAGACAGAGGGAGAAATGGACTCCCAGCTGAGCAGGGAGCCCGAAGCAGGACTCGATCCGAGGACCCGGGGTTCATGACCTGAGCTGAAGCCAGACGCCTAACCGACGGAGCCACCCAGGTACCCTGGGTATTGTGGCCTTGTACCAGAAGTGTATGTGATAGTGTGGCTGGGTTCTGCCAGAGTTGAACAACTTCAGGGATCCACCCAACCCTGCCAGGGTCACACCCTCTGTCACCTTTGGGCTCTGCGACAATTCCCACCTAAAGCTTCCAGTAAAACTGCATCTGACCCGGGTCTCATGGGAGATTCCCCCTTTAAGAAGATCTAAACCGTGTGTTCTGGGACACCACAAAGAGGGTGGAAATGTTAATGTATTTCAGAAGGAAAGAAATTTCACAGCAATGGGCTTCTCAAAGCGTATTTATAGAAGGACAGCCATAATGATGACGTGGAACATACCCCCATAAAAGCATAGGAAGTGGGAGACATGGCTTTTAAGAGGGTTAAGTAGTTTCAGACTTAGAACAATTTTCTTTCTCCTCAATAATGGCCCAGGTTAGAGAAGAAACTCAACACAAAATTTTACCAAAACCCTCACTTCTGACCATTTCCTTGAAGTCCATCATTTCCTCCAACTTCCTCCCACATATTTGGACCCCTTCACTTCCTTAAATTGCAGTTTCCTCATATGGAAAACAAAGACCCCGTAGTGCCTCCCAAGGGCTATCTACAAAGTAAAATTTAAGAACACAAAGCCCTGTTAAAGTTTGAAGTGACGAAAAGTTAACAAAAATACTTTGATAATTCTCCCACATTGAGAAAATTTAGACAATTTTTAATATAGTTCACATTTTTAATCGAGATGTAACATTAGATGTGTTTCAGGTGCACAAGAAAACAATTCTCAATATATGCCTATGATATCAAGTTAAATGATGGCAAGATACCATTGGTCCATGCTGCCCCTGCCCTCACCCATCCCTCCTCTCCTCCATCTGTTCATTTCCCACGTTTTCTCGTTGTTGAGAGAGTCCTCATAAATCTTTGTATTAACTTATGGGGCTGCATGAATGAATCAGCCTAAGCACCTGCTCTCAGTGAATTTATGGTCTGGGAAGGAAGGCAAGGGAATGCTATTATAATATGATACATGCTAGGAGGAAGATATATGCAAAATAGCATAAAGAAGAGGTACATGGTTCATTCGCCTGGGTGGGTGTGGTTCAGGTCATGGTGGCCGATTTGGGTGTTAGAGGATAAATAGAAGAATTCCAGCAGACAGAAGGAGATTTTCTAAGAGTCAATGATGGGCCAACATGCTAGGCAGGAAGATGGCCCGAAAGATGTCCATGTCTTACTCTCCACAACCCTTGATGTGTCATCTTACATGGCAAAGGGGACTTAGCTGATGTGGTTAAGGATCTTGAGATGAAGATATTACCCTGGATTATCTGATAGATAATCAGGACTATAGAATCATACGAGTCCTTATAAGAGGGAGGCAGAGGCTCACAGTCTGAGAAAGAGATTTAAGGAAGGATCAATTGTCAGAATTACAGAGAGACTAGAAGTTGCAATGCTGCTGGCTTTGCAGATGGAGGAAGGAGCCATAAGCCAGCACATGCCAGTGGCCTCAAGAAGCTGAACGTGTCAAGGAAACGGGTTCTGCTCTAGAGCCCTCCGTCAGGAACACGACTCTGTCAATGCCTTGATGTTAGCACTGTAAGACCCATTTTGGACTTCAAACCTCTGGAACTAGAAGATAAACCTGTGTTGCTTTAAGCCACTAAGTTTGTAGCTACTTGTTACAACAGCAATGGGAAACAAATACATTTTAATAGGAGCTCTGGCTCCAGCAAGAGCCGTCGATCCCTGGTGTCTTCGCACAGTAAAAAAGCCACCAACTCAGGGTTTGTATCTGTGGAGGACACTGTGAATGAGTGAGAAAGCTGGAGACTAACTGGGGATGTTCAGCATGAAAAGGATCCTAGGAAGGTGTACGGAAAGTATCTGTTAGCTGGAGGGAACCCATGGAAGCACTGCCAATGAGGAGTGCTAGGACATTTCTTTTTCTCAGCTGTTTCAAAGTACTTTTGTTTCAAAAGAGTTTTTTTTTTTTTTTTTAAATTTTGTGGAGTAAAGAGACTATTGATAATGTGGGTTGAATGAAATCAGTTCGTAATGGAAGAAGAACACTTGATTGGAAGGAATGGATTGTAGTTTTCCCCATTGCCAGACAAGCTACCAAACCTCAGGAAAGTCAGTTCCTTTCCCTGGTGCTCAGGCTCCTCGTTGTGCAGATAAGGAAGCTGCGTGGGATGGACTCACCTCCTCCTGAGGACGCTGCGTGGGATGGACTCACCTCCTCCCCAGCCCTAACATTCTGTCCTTCAGTGTTGATGTCATGCCGTCTGTGAAAGTCAATAGCATCTGTGCATAGAAGTCACAAAGCTGTACCCCGTGTGGATGCGGGACGGTCTTGTTCACTGCAGTGTCTGACCCTTCGCTCACAGCATGGTGCCCGCAGTAGTGAGTGTGGAGAATGAATGAGCACGGTGACTTGCGTGCTTGCCAGAAAGTTAAAAAGGAACAGGAAGATCCTTCTGTTCCAAAACACATTACATCGACAACATAATAAATGTGTTAAATTCATAATGTATTCAATTTAAAATTAATTACAATGTGATGTCAACAGATATGTGAGAGTGAAGACAGAAAGGCCGGTGTACTGTTGTTGGAGAGAAATTTGATTAAATTCTTTCCTATTTGTAGTGCTAAATATTTCTCTGAATAAAGAGATTTTTTTAAATCTGGTTGTGATGTTTTATAAGATCCTACCTTACCCAGCACTTTACCGGGTAGCGGTATCTGCCTAGGCAGAAGTAGATTTCCCATAATGACAAAAACCTTACTCATGAGTACGAACAGATAATAAAAATAATGAATGCACTTGGGGAAACCATTTTCAAGTTTTTAATTATGTTCATTTTGTGAATATTAGCTGGGATGCAGTTTTGCACATGACATGAAATGCCTAACATGTACAGATGCATCTGGCCTGTGTTTTCTGGATTTGGATATAGGGAGGACAAGAAAAGTATTTGGAAGCAGCTGGCGGCATCTCAACTGAGTGGTGGTTGTGGTGGGTGGTTCTCAAGATGAAATTAAGGAGGACAAAATCATAGCATCTCCAAGCACACAGTGAGAATGAATTTACCCTGAAGGCCTGGAATGAGTATTTCAGGGAAAAGGATTGGAATGTAGTATAGTTCCGATGCCAAGAAGTAATACATGGGGAGGGGGAGGGGAAGAGAATATTTCATTTATTCTGCAGGGCTGGCGAAATACAGGCTGGATATTTTTGGAAGGCTACAGAGCAAAGTGAAGGCTCTTAAGACTATCATACCAGGGTCCAAATCCAAATCCCAACTATGCTATTGGCCATACCTATGACCTTGGCCGCTTCACTCTACCACTCTGTACCTTGGTGTCCTTGTTTAATCTAGGGTGACAGTGTCTCCTTCACATGTTGTTCCGAGGATTCAATGAAAGAATATGTGTGTAGAGCTTAGCATGATGCCTGGCACAACGGAAACACTCAGTATACTCAGTAAATGTTATTATTATCATGGCATATTCTGGTTTAGACCTTACCGTGTCTTATCATGATCTCATCTTAGATCTGAAGTCATTTACCTGGTATTCAAGTTAGGCAGCTGAGAGCAGAGCAGATGTGCAAATGCACAAAACCATACCAGGAAAAAAAAGTTTTTAACAATGGCCCTCTTGGACTGTTTGCTAAAGAACAGTGACCAGATGGTGTGTGGTTTTTTAGGAACGCCCCTATGAGGGGGTGATGGACTCAATGTAACAAAACATAGTATTGGACACTAGCTCCAAATGCAACCAGTTAGCTGTCTGAATGGCTTTGTTGACTGGGTCACTCCAAGTACTTTGAAGACCTGGGCAATTTCACATAGACTTGTCCTGCCCTTGATGTGCAGGTAAGATCAACTTCGTTGAGGTCCCTCAGGAGCATAAAGAACAAAGTTTATCTTTTTGTTATGTTATCCATTGCACATTCAGATTTAGAAAGCCCCATGGTGGACAGAGCCAGTGCATTTACATAATGAACTATTATTTGATAAATTGATATCTTCTACGAGCACAATGAATAGGCTGATACCAAACCCAACCACACCTCCATGGTCCCTCTGTCTGAACCACCCCATCTTGTTCCTGCTTCACTTGTGTGCTTTTTTTCTCCCAACCTCTCCCTGTGTAGCAATGAACAATATTAACCACCAGGGATATAATTTTAATTGCTGCATTTTATCCAAGACTTAAACATACAGAAACCCCAATTTATATCATTTTCAATGTAATTTAGAAGGTGAAATTGAGTTTTTTGGACATGTATCTTTAGTTACTGGATTTTTAATAGCTTGGAAGTGCAGTGATGCTTGAAAATGTGCATTTTTGGAAGGGAAAACTTTAGGAAATTGTGACCTACTTAACTTTTAATTGATTGAACTGTTGAGCCAAGAAGCATGGTGACCACCCACTGGGCTTCAAGCATGGTGTCATGATTGTCAGACTCCAGTTCTAATTAAATGAAGACAATCTTTGGGCCAGAGAAATTCTAAAATCATCATATGGGTTTAGTATCTGTGTGGTGTACCAAGTAAGCCTGTCCTTATGTCTGAACTCAGAGTCTGGCAGGTTGTGTAACTCACCTCTTTGTTGAGTGAATTAGAATACCACACTATCTGCTTCCGTGATAAAATTTTCTCCTGCCCCCATTAAAAGCATACAAGAGAAAACATTAGAGGGACTCACACTCCAAGGCCAACCTGGATTAGAATAGGTGACTGTAATAATAACAGAACCCCTTTACAGGAAACCCTATATTTGGAAAATCATCAGAAATAAATCCACATGGCTGATTAGAATTCAAAAGCTCTGGAATATAACTACTGCTTTTTCCTTTTCAGACTTCTGAGGTTAACTCCTGCTCTCCTGATATCAATCTTAGTGGATCCAAATTGTGGCAGCAGAAAAAGACATTCAGAGTCCAGAAGCCTGGCATGGGAGCAGCCAGAGCTCATTCCCCACTTAGAGCTGCCCCCTGTTCTTCTCCAGCCTTCACTCTCCATGAGAGAGGCCTGCAGTTTTTGTTTTTACTAATTAATACTAATTCTAAATGCATTTAATGCAGTGTGATGGATAATCATTTCATAGAACTGTAGGACCTTCTGTTTTTGATGTGATAGTGATATTGTTGACCTGGGGCAGTGGTTCTAAACTGGTGTAGCACCACTCAGGGCAGCATTTGGGTCAGAGTTGTGAACATACATTTGGTTATCATAATGATTAGAGGATAGCTACTAAAGTTCAGGTTGAGAAGGAAAGGGACACCAGTAACCTGCAATGCATAGGAGAGTTATGTACAAGCAAGACAATGAAGAAATGTTTGTTAGATTTTTGGACATTCATGTAAGTGAAAAAAAATTGTTAGTAATTATTTGGATCTAGGACCAAACTCCCATGTCTTTGTGAACATGAAATTTTTTGTTGTGTGTACGTATGTGTGCAGAATACATATGTATCTACATATGTATCAAATTTTCCAAGAATGAAACTACTATAGACAATTGAGGGAGGGTAGGATTCTGATTCAGAATGTTCCCAAGAGCTGTTCACGGTTTCAGGTACTCCATCTCAGTGGCCGTGCTGTTTGAGGGATGGCAGGCACCGAGTCCTAACTCTTGGCCCTGCATTTGTAGCCATATTGCTGCTCCAAAAGTGCAGGGTTCTCATCCTTGACAATGCTTTTGGTCTACATAATTTGGTCTACATGATTCTTCCCTGTGGAGTCATTCTGTGTGTTGTAGGATGTTTCCCAGCATCCCCAGTCTCTACCCTCTAGATGCCAGTTACACACCTTCCATGTGACAACCTAGAATGCCTCTAGACATTGCCAGATATCTCTGGGGTTGGGGATTATATGTAGACTTGCCTCTGGCTGGGAGCCACTGGTGGGAACCAATAGTTTTCTGCCCTTTTCACTCTTTTCATTGTAAGGAAAATCATTTTTTTTTAAATATTTTTACACAGATGAGCTAAGTAAAGAAGCGTTTCTTTAGAAAAGAAGTGTTGCTTTCCATCTTTTGAATTATATAATTACTTTAAATAACCAGCTTTGTGGGTTTAATCAAAACCCAATTCATTTAAAATAAATTCAGTAATAATACACAGCTAAGAAACTGTCCCTCTGATCAGTGATTAAAGTAAATATACTTTGTTCTTCAAATCTGACCAGGTGATACCGAGGGATTGGAAGCCATCCTGAGGAGTTACTACTGGGTCCCTTCAACACAAGGGCTGTGGGAGCTCCCTCTATCATTATAACTGTAGGAAAGGAGAAGAGTTTGGAGGAGAATGTGTTTTCTGTGCATGGAGTGTTATCAGAGAGTCTGCAGTTATTGGCCTGCTTCTAGAATTTAAGGGAAGGATGCCTCCTCATCTCTACTTAGAATACTCGATTTTAATTTTCAAAAGTGGGACATTTCCTCTGGGCAACATGCCCTTTTCCATCCTTCTCCTTACCAAATATTCCTAGCTACTCATGTCACCCTTTTCCTGCACTAGGTCCCCATGATGACAGTACAGGGGGACAACGGCCCTCTTTTATTGTCTGTGTGGAGCCACTGGAATGCACACCGCCCTCTGGGGCAGGGTTTCCCAACTGCCTTTCTTCAGGACATCATACAGCAGACACACCAAGGGTTAGTCTAGCATCAGGTGGAATGACTCACTGGGGAGCATCATCAAGTGACAATATATATTTCTACAGGGAAATTCATAAACCCACCTGATGTTTTCTGTAGCTGTAACCAATAGGGAGGACTGACTAATTTCCATATTCTGGCCTTTTTCTTGTAAAACTCTAAACGTGCTTATTCCAGTTGCTTCTCTAAGGCCAGTGACTCGGGCCTCCCTAAAATGCTAAATCTGCTGGTGTTTTGTTCCTTCTTCTGTCATCCCATTCTTGTCATAGGTGGCCCATGGTATTTGGTCTCCTCTGGTGGGTTTGCCTGTTCCTTTGGGTGTTACTTCTGTGGAACCCCAGAAGGCTCTAGGTGCTGCTCATTACGCTTCAGTAGTGGAAATTTTGTTCTACCCACTGTCTTCCTTTGAGCGCATTTAAGCTGCAAGCAGCCAGGCAGGGGAGGTGAGCTCTTCGAGGCTAGCTGTGTTAGGATTTACAATTGAGTCTTAAGATTTCTGACAGGTGTGTTTGTTGGTTTAATTCTCTTAGAATGAGCCAGGGAAACCTAAAGAATTCCTTATTATTCCATCATCATCTGGGACGATGTCAGTAGAGACAAGGTAAGTCTGAGACGCCAATGGCATCTTGAAGGAGGATGCAGATCCCGTGGGATTCCCCACACTGCTGAGTTTGGATTATAAAAGCAGTGTTCACTGAAAGATGGGAGGCTTGGGTTTCTGGCAAACAGCTGAGAGCCCGTGAGGCCAATGTAAGATTGCACAGGACTTGTGTTCTGGAAGTGTCTGTGGCAGCTTTGGCAGAGGTGGTTCTGGCTGGGTTGGTGGGAGCACCAGAGCATTTGAACAAGAGGAACAGTGTGGGCCCTTGGGTTCAGGTGCCTAGATGGGAATCCTGGTTTTCCTCCCTTTCATAAGTGAGAGAACCTACAAAATACTTCTCCTCTCTGTGCCTCAGTTTCTGTATCTGTAGAATGAAGATAATAGGAGTATTTCCTCCACGGAGATGAGAATTAACTGAGTTAATTAATTCAAATACTTAGAATTCTGTTTGGTGCCCAATAATTGTAAATATTATCCCTTGTTATTAGCAAGAAATGGCAAGTCTACAAGGAGTGTATCTTCCTCCATCAAGGTGATGTCCCCATTTCCATTTTCCCGACTTACATACCAACATCTGCAAAGGACCTTCCTTTATCTCTCTACGCTATTTTTAAAGAGCCATATGTCCATTTGTTTTCCTTCTCTCTCCATGTCTCTTTCTTTGATAAATATCCTGGCATCGTGAAACCCATTCTTCTCTACTCTTGGGGTTAACTGGGGCAGCTAGTTAAGTTTCTGACCCCCTTTCTTCTGAGAACAGACTTTTGCCCCCGGCCAAAGAACTGGGGACCTGATCCAGGCCTGACCAAGAGGACCCGTCCGCTGCAAGGAGAGATGTTCAGGGTCTGTGCCTGTGACATCAAGGTCAGAGTCCTTCTAGAAGCTGCTGTACACACATTAAGCTAAGCACCTGTTCTCTTCTGCCAGAGTAGCTAAGTTGGTCCTGCCAGCCTCAAGTTTCCTGTCAGTAGAGAGAGCAAGTAAAGCTGACTGCAGGCTTGAAAACAGGCAGAGAATGGGGAGCGGGGAGTCTGGGGCACTGTGGGAGTGCCCAGCTCCTGCCTCCTTTCTTCACTCACTACCCCTTCCTCCCCCGAGCCCATGCATTCCCTTCTAGCTTAGTCAGGTTTGGGCTATACCCGTGGGGTTCACTGAATGGATCTGAAGGCCAGAACTCAAAAACAAAAATGAAACAAAACAAAACAAAACAAAACAAAAACAACTAAGAAAGCTAACAAGCTCTATGAGGGCTGGGCAGTGGTGAGGTCTTCTGCATCTTTATGATGCCAGGGCCTTATGGAGCCCTTGGCTGGGGCAAAGGAACCACTGGGAGCCCTGGGAAAAGCAGAAGTTCATGTGTCAGAGCCAAGACTGACTTCTTGTGGGGCTTACGTTGGGAAAACATTGGGACCGGAAAGTGTCTCCTTGTCTCCTATGAGAAGGGCCTCCTGGAGTTCTCACCTGGAACCCATCAGTAGCAGTGAATTCCATGAAGGGTGGGATTTACTGGCAGCCCAAAGCTGTCTGGTCATTGCCCTTCTCTCACTCCCACAGATACAAGTTCCCCTAGTGCCTGGGAGCTCTTTTCCTATAGGGAGTATCAGATGGGATACATATCCCCTTATTCCCCAGCTTCCTTTTCACTTGCTGTTTAAAAATATCCCTCCCTGGGGTGCTTGGGTGGCTCAGTCTATTAAGCATCTGCCTTCAGCTCAGGTCATGATCCTAGGATCCTGGGATTGACCCCCACAGTGGGCTCCCGGCTCAACTGGGAGTTGGCTTCTCCCCCTCACTGCCCCTCCACCCCACCTGGTGCTGTCTCTCACTCTCTATCTCAAGTAACTAAATGAAATCTTTAAAAAAAAAAAAAAACCCTCTCCTTTGTTATGTCTAAGGCTTCACACCTTTCTTTTGTTTTAGCCTTGCATAACTAGTAACACAGTGGGATAGTTTTTAACCCTAGTGCTAACACAGATGGGGACCCTGATGCTCAAAGTCCCTCAGTGGGGCAATCCTGGGTTAAATGCCAGGCCTCCCCCTGTCCCCAGCCCGACACAGGCACGGAGGTCAGGATAATGCGGACGTAGGAGTGGCATTCATTTAAATGCTCTGTCTGCTTTATATATTTTTCTAGAAAGTGTTTTAAGACTTTAAATAGACTTTCTAGGTCAGCTTCTAGGAGCCCAAGAGATCATCGTTTCCCAAATAACTACAGCCTGCCCTTGAAGAACAGACCTGGGACAAAGGAGCATAAGCCAAGCATCCTCTGTCATTTTGACACCTTTATTAACGTACCATGGTAAGGAATGAAATAATCTATTCATACATGTTTTAGCTAAGTCTGGAATATACATTTTAAGGCCAAAGGAGGGGAAGGGGTTGAGTGGGAAAACAAAACAAAACAAAACAAAAAGCTAAAGGGAACCAAAAAAAAAAAAAAATCTGGATGGACTTTACAACCATAAATGGTAAAACTAACCCCGTTCCACTGCCAGCTACGAGAACAGCCGAGTAAGGTTTTGATTTACAGGAACAGCTCAGCAAGGGCCTTGTAGAGAGCTTCATGCCTGCTATAAAAATGTGATTAGCTATAAAACAGGGAGATTTAACAAGAGAATTTAAGTATAGGCAACAGACCTGCTCAAAAATAAACAAAAACAGAAAATTGCTGCCTGCATGTCTAACTCAATTCCACAAAGACTGTAAGGGGATGAGGAGAATTCCTTTTCGGGCTTGTCATATAATTAATAACTTTTTACTTTGAGAGTCGAAAGAAAGAAGGAGGAAAGATGACCTTGAACGTCACTTTCAAAGACTTCAGCCTGCCTTTCATCTGCAGCTCTTCCACGGGACGCTTGCGTGGTCCTAATGCACGAAGAGGGTCCTCCCACAGAACGACCTTCTCTGTTCAGAGCCTCCCTAAGACCCAGGCTGGGGGGAACTAGAAGTCGGTGAGAGCATCTGGGGCCTTGGGAGGAGAGAGGGTTTAAAGCTGTGAGCTCCTCAGCCTCAGAACTCCCTCCAGCCTTTCCCTTGCTTTGTGGCAAGTCTGCCTGGCTGGGCTGTGAAGGTCTTTGGCCAGAGGTTGAATCATTTTCCCATGATGGTCCTCTTGAGAACAAGTGCTCCTCCTTAGGTAGTCTGAAGGGGTCCGATGGTAGAGGGATGGGAATATTTAGTAAAAATCCTGGCCCACCTAGGTCAGGCACTGGGATGATTTTTTTGTAATTAATCATAGCAGCTGTGATCTATAGATTTCTCACTGTGTGTCGGTCACTGTGCAAAGTGCTTTACATGGCTTATCTCCGTGCCTCCTAAGAAACACTCTGAAGTCATTTTTATTGTCTCTGCTTCACAGATGTGGAAACCCTATTCAGAGAGATTATCACACAATATGTAAAAGTTAGAGCTGGGCTTCAACCTGGCCCGTGAATCCAGAAATCGAGTGACTAACCTCTGTTCCAGAAGAGTGACGGTGTTATGAAGGGCTCTGTTCTGCTGTTTCTGGCTGTTGCTTTCTCTGTCCTGAGGAATACCAGGTCTGCTTCCATTCTTGGCTGAAGCCTGAGCAACAGCAGGTCAGAAGCCCTTGGAAGATCTGTTTCTTTGTCCAGAGAGGCATGCCTGCTGAGTCCTCTGGCCGCCCAGGAGGCTTGCTGTCCTACGTGCCTGTCTTGCTTATCCTTGTCCTCCTGATTGTGTTTGGCCCAAAACTCTTGGTGTCTGGGAGTAAAACCCTGCTTTCCTGGGATGCGTGTGGCATGCTGTGGCTCACTGTGGTTTCAGGTTCTTCTGTCATTCCATTAATACTTTTACTGCCCAGAAATAATGTAAGCCTAATTTAATATCTTTAAACATTAAATGATCATGGTCATGGATGAAAGTTGTAGTTGTTTTTGTAGACATCAGTTTTCTCTCCATACTATTATACACTGGACTTGAACAAGAGGAAAGGGATGATTTAGAAATTGAAGGGTTTCCGGACACATCCTAGAATTTAAAATAAATAAAACCGTGATGAGATCTGGTTTTGTTCTCAATTACTCCTTAGACTATAAGTTAAACCTCCACCTCAGTTCTCGTTAAGACTATCCTGTGTGGGCCCGTGTATACAGACTCCGTCTTATCTTATAATCATACCGTGCAACCATCTCCAGCTTCATTAGGATATTGCTTATTATAAGTGTTCACCGTTACTGGTATTTTGAAGGAGCTTTCTATTACATGACTGTTCTATCTACCTTAATCTAGCTTTATAACCAGAGCAGATTTTTAACCCCCAAATGGCGTTAGTACCAGTTTGCCTCAGAAGAAGATCTGGATTAATTGTAAAATGGGCATTGAGAGCCCATGAAATGATTCCCCTCTTGCTGGAAGCACACGCTTCTCTCAGGGCCGTTCATGGGACAAATGCCAATTTCAGCTCAGGCGTTCCTTTTTTGGAGGTCTTTTCTCACATCTTGTGTAGCATAAGTGCCCTACTTAGACCTTTTCCAATGATACCTCTGTGCTTTTATCATAACAAATTCACCCTCATCATGTAAATTTATCTCTTAAGGTTCTTTTAATTTTTTAAATAAAAAAGTGAGTAGAGTTGATACACAAGGTTACACTAGTTTCAGATGTATAATATATAGATTATATAATATAATCACTTCATGATTTATAGCACCATCATTTAGTAGGTGATCAATAACTATTTCTGTTGAGTGAGGGAATGCAAGGCTTTTACAAAAACTAGGGGCAGAAAAGAGAAGTTTGCTGGTAACTCCGTGTCAGACAGATTATAGGAAGTTCTGTGAGCTGTCGGCATTGTGACATCCAGGTCTGTGTGAGTGTGAGATCATGTCCTCTTGGGGACCAGAGTGATTTGCAGGGGCATTTAATAATATATCTGCTGGGTGCTGAGGAATAGATCCTCTCTGGCTGGGTGCAGACCGACAGAAGAAGAATGCCAGGATAAAGGGATGACAGAATTCCAAGGTCTAGAAAGTCTCAGAGCAGGATACATATTCAACAAGAGAATGTGAGGGGAAGATAGAGACTTATGTGAGAAAACTAAGAGAATAATCCATCTTGATGACACATTTTGAAGGGACTTAAATGTCTGCCCAAGGAGTTATACTTAATTTTGAAAGCAATTGGAGACCAAATGTAGGGTTTTGAGCCAAAGAATGATAAGATTGAAGAAGTGCCATGAGATTAATATGACCATAGTATGTAGGACATCTAAGGATAATAAGAAGTTAAATGGGCAGAAAAATCTCCTAACAGTCTATTTTAACATTGTAAGTTCAAGGTAAGGAGACATAAATTGGGAGCGGGTAGAGTGGAGACAGAATGCTAGAGGTGACATAGACATTTTTCTTAAGAGTTGGCAGACCATCTATGCACACAAGACTTAATTAAACTATCAAAGGAACTCATTTGCTTCTCTCCCTTGTACATTTTAAAGACATGCCTGAAAAGCAAAACTGTGAAGTTCTGTCTTTTTCTTTTCCCTGTAGTGTGTTTAAATACAAGCAAAGAAATCAGCTCTCAACTTGAAAGCCAATGCTGTTTGGATTTTACCAAAACCAACCAGCATCCTAAAGCAGAGAACTGAAGAAATGCTGTTTTCCAACATCAACAAGGAGTTCAAACTCTTATTTTAGAGGGAAATCTGATGGTGATTCACAACCCTTAGAGTAATGTGGGAAGCTGCAATGTGAAAGCTAACGGTTTCTTCCTGATTTTTAATGTGTCTTCCAGAAGTAGAGACACATGAAATTTAAGCATAAGACAAACAGAAAGCAATAGAAAGAAAGTGTTTTTAGAAAAATCACCAAAAGGCAGATGATTTGTAATTAAAAAGAAATAACTGATGGTTACCTTTCATTTATATGAAAGCACAACAGGATCCAGAACATGGTAGAGTCAGGACATGTTCTAGCCCTGTAGCTATTACCTAATCCAAATCATGTCTTTAATCTCAAGTACTAAGCTGTATACAAGTTAGTGCTTAAGCACAAGTGTTTTTGGGGAGCACGTTGACAAAGATTTCATAGTTGATCCAAGGAGTCATGGTGCCTAAAAAGCTTAAGAACTATAGAGCCAAGGGCACCTGGTTGGCTCAGTGGGTTAAGCCTCTGCCTTCGGCTCAGGTCATGGTCTCAGAGTCCTGGGATCAAGCCCCACATTGGGCTCTCTGCTCAGCAGGGAGCCTCCTACCCACCCCCCCTGCCTGCCTCTCTCCCTACTTGTGATCTCTCTCTCCCTGTCAAATAAATAAATAAAATCTTTTAAAAAACAAAACAAAACTATAGAGCCAGAGTAGTGATGGTCAGAGCTAATCTCTTTGATTTTTACCAGTCAGCAGTGCAATGAGCAAAATAAAGATGGTGTGCCATATTTTCTGTAAATACAGAAGACTATATTTTATTCCCAATTTTCATTTAAAACAGAAATGATACATTTTAGTGGACACCTTAAGTTATCTCCAATTAAAAGGAGATTTTCTCTTTCTCTTTCTCTTTCTCTATAAGATCCACAGAGCTCAAACGTGTTTGTTATACAGTGACTCACAAATAGCATGATTGAGTTCAGTTACTTCTGCAAGAATCTGGACTAAAAGTGTAAGATTATTTTCCATAACAAAGGTTAAAATCAAAGCATTGCTTGAATAATACTCAATTAACTCTAAATTAAATTAATCGCGAAACCCTATTCTTTCAGAGTTTGCAAACTAATTATAATTGCTGCAGTAGTCTAGACTTCTCTTAAGTTTGAATCTTGCATCCGACCTGCCAGAGACTCTGACACACAAGGTCATAGATGGAACTCAGGAAAGTGCATTTTTTAAATTAAATGCTTCTCAGCTGGGTCTGAGGTTGGTGTCCTCAGAGTGCATCTAGATTGTCACTAGATGAGAAGGTAAATGTAGTATTCCAGGTGAGAGAAAACAAGTATCTGGGTCTGCGTGTTGTTTGATAGGAATGATCCAGTGGATGGATGGTAGATAACCCCAGTTGAAGGTCTTCTTCCATCATTTCTTCCCTTAAACCTTTTCCTTTTGTGACATTGGCAGGTATGTTAGTTTCTGGAGTGGCCCTAAACTAAATGGCTTTACACAACAAACGTTTATTTTCTCACAGTTCTAGAGACTGGAAGTCCAAATTTAAGGTGTCAGCGGGGCATGTCCCTCTCTCAGACTGGCTAGAATGCTTCTTTGTCATTTTTCTAGCTTCTGGTGGAGGCCATCAATCTTTGACTGGGGGGTGGGGGGTGGGGCATTGATTCCAGTCTCTGCCTCTGTCCACCATGATATTCTCCCTGTGCCTCTTTCCTCCTCCTAGGACGACACTGGCCAAGGTGGATTAAGAGCTCATTCTGCTCCAGTGTGGCCTCATCTTTACTAAGTCAGTTACATCCACAACAATCCTATTGCCCAATCATTGGTCATAATCTGAGATACTGCCCATTAGGACTTCAACATACATTTTTTGCAAGACATGACTTAACCTTTAAAAGAGGTAGGGAGGGGGCACCTGGGTGGCTCAGTGGATTAAGCTGCTGCCTTCGGCTCAGGTCATGATCTCAGGGTCCTGGGATCGAGTCCCACGTCGGGCTCTCTGCTCAGCAGGGTGCCTGCTTCCCTCTCTCTCTCTCTGCCTGCCTCTCCGTCTACTTGTGATCTCTCTCTGTCAAATAAATAAATAAAATCTTTAAAAAAAAAAAAAAAAAAAAAAAAAAAAAAGAGGTAGGGAGGACACATGGCTAGAATAAGTCAGGGATTCCCAAATCAGAGTCCTGAAGTGGTCTAACATGACCATCTAGTATCTTCACAAACAAGCTAATGTCACAGGTTCCTTTAACCTGAGCTCCAGATTCCAACTTAGTAAATATAAGATTGTGTCTTTGAACTTGTTCCTGCTCTGCAGAATCTTCGCCTAAAACATCTTCTTAATTATGTTTTACTGAATGCACTGCATAAATGATAAATTATGACTCTATAAAACTTTGGTAATAGCCACATATAACTATGTATAATATCTTCACCTCACATCACTACCACACGTTTGTCTGTCTTGGCAGGAGCAGGGAAGCAGTGTTCACAGATTACTCTTGTTTAATTGATCATTCCATGCTTTTAAGGAAAAGGAAAGCTCCTCCTAAGAATGATCTTTTATAAAATTAAGCACCAGTTTCTCAATGTTTTTATTTTTCTACTCTTTTAATTATCAACAGGATTATGAAAATTGGGCCATTCACCCCCAATATGACTGCTTTCTTTTCATTAGTAGTGGCAAAAGCTCTTCTTGAAGTGGAACCAATTATAAATATGAGTCCACCCAAGCCTCTAAGGACTTCAGGAGGCCATGCATTTGATCAAAATGGCATGTTTAACAATCATCCTTTCAAGATAGAATACAGATAAAATACAGAGAAACTGAAGCCAAAAGCACTCTGTTGCAGCCGCACTCAATAATACATACATTGTTAATCCCTGGCTGTTTCAAAGTAATTGCAGGCTTCTCCATGGAACCAATTTTCTGATCTTGGAGACTAAGATAATTCAAATTGCATGTCCTTAAGTATAATAAGTGGAGTCTGCCAGTGGTTGCTTATAGGAGCTGATCTTGCTGGAGGAAAGAATTGGACCTTCGTGCATCTTACAGGCTGTAGTTTTGTATGGAGCTTTTTCCTCTGCAAGAGGAGTCATGCTGGTCTAAGAAGTAACAAGTGTATCTCGGAATCACTGAGTTGCATTGTCGAGTGGAATTTATCATTTTAATAATGCAGTTTGCTGTTTCACGTAACACATTTTGAAAAAACAAATGTGGTTTATTCTTGAATAACTTGTAGTCAGTTCATAGTTTCCTTTGAGTATTTTTAGTTACGTTTGCATTCCAATGGGACTTTTTCCTCTATAGTGCCATTGTTACTGGTCTGCATTTAGTTTGCAAAATCCCCTCTGGTGTTTCTGCGTCCCTGGTAATGTTGCATATCACGTGAGGTACAGATTGTTCATGATTCCTTGCATAAGTCTGGTACATAAAATATTTTGCCTAAATTATTATTTCATAGAAAGTATTTTTTAGTATGAATTAGCCAAATATTTCCATCAATTTCTATATGCCACATGGAGATCTAGATTTAGGGAAGAGTATGACTGAAGGCACACACTGCCTGTTAACTTTGCTCAGGGCCAAACTGGAAAAACAATTAGACAAAAACTGTCTCTATGGATATCTTTTTGCTTTCATCTTATCTTCACTGAGACTGAAACCTTGATTTCCAGATTCTTAGCAAAGGGTTGCATTGTCTTGATAAATCTACTATTCTTTGTGTCTCTGGCTCAAAAGTTATCAAAGAGAAGCAGAAAAATCCAAGCCGAAATCACACTCCAAGTAGTCCAAAGTGTATCTAGGACATTCCACATAAATATTCAAGCTTTGTGGGAAAACAGTGGCGTTAGGCAAATGGTGGTACGTATAGTTGAGTCTCACGTTCAGCAGCTGGTCATCCCCATGTCGTTGGGTTTGTTGTCCTTGGGCCACAGCCCATCTTCATTGTTAGGCTTCATTTTTTTTTCCTTTGTATTAATGAATTGATTCTGAAATATTTTTCAAACATTTACTGCTTGCACTCACTTGGATTAAACAATTTAAGAGAAACTTTCAGTTTAATTGAGAAGACCGACCTATGGGGAAAAAATTGTCGACATTGAAACAGACATGATAAGTGATATGAAGTCCCACAAGAACCAAACGTAATAAGAATATGTAAGGAAGACCATAACGAGAAAGCCACAGGAAGGAAGATGCTCCTGGTGAAATGGACAATTAATCTGGATAAGGAGTACTGCTGATCTTTATGATATTCATTGGCCACATATTTAAGTAAGCATTTCTATGTACTGGGCATTGTGCTAGCAATGACTAGAACATGGTTTTTGCCCTAAAGACTCAACAAGTAGAGCGAAGACAGCCAAGTAAAGGAAGAATCATGACACTGGGGAAATGCTGCCTCAGAGAACTGGCAGCTGTGTTACGGAGCAGAGAGGAAGGGGGTGCCCGGAGAAGTAAATACTAAGAGGCTCTCTCGTGTGTAAAGCCCACTCAAATGAGCTCAAGTAAAGTGGGGTCATTGAGAGACATGAGGAATTCTCACAGAAACAAAATGCAAGGAGAATCTGGAACTGGGCATCAGGCAGGCCCTCTGTATGTCTGTCTCTTTGTCTCTAAGTGATCTGGTCTTTTTATGCTTCTTTCTATATACGCTTTGTCTAATATGGAGTCACTGGTATTTTACTGAACAAAGTATTTTTTTCAATAGATCTTCCTCTTCTTTGTTTAAATTGCCTGTAGTCATCTTCAAGGTTGCATTTTGTGGTTAACAAATTGGAAATCATTGACATTTCCAATTGACTCTTGTCTATAGGTTCTTGTAATTGAGAAAATACTCTTTACAGTTGCTGAGGAACCTACTAAGTTTGAAGCAAATTCTGCTGGTGGGAGCTTATTTTTAATTCTAACTTTTAGTATCTAACTCTAAGTATTTCAGCCAGAATATTTTCACAGTTTATTTACAATGTTAGAAAAATTTTTTGAAGATTTCATTTATTTATCTGACAGAGAGAGAGAGAGAGAGAGAGAGAATCACAAGCAGGCAGAGAGAGAGGGGGAAGCAGGCTCCCCGCTGAACAGAGAGCCCAATGCGGGGCTAGATCCCAGGACCCTGAGACCATGACCTGAGCTGAAGGCAGAGGCTTAACACACTGAGCCACCCAGGTGCCCCTTATAATGTCAAAATTTTAAAGTAAGTTTACACTTCCACGATAATGTCAGATATTTCACCTTCAAAAGAATGAATTTCCAAAATTTACTTTGAGTCTATGAATTGGATGATGAAAACCAGAGTATTGTTGGAATTAACTTTATTTTTCCCAGGAAGCATCTACTGATATTGACATAAAATTTGCATCATTGAACTTTGTGGGAAGTTCTTCTGCTAATGGAACCAAAATATTGACTGTTACTACTTCACGTTTTGTATATGCATACTACAACTTGAAACTGAGAATAAGCAAAATTAATTCAGCAAATTGTTGGTTGATCTCAATGGAAAGTGCTGGCTCATGGTCTAATTTGAAAATTCACCTTTCATAGCTACAGATGTTAAACTGTCTATTTTAGGTACAGTCTTCCTAAAATAACGTCTAACTTTTGACAGTACTTGTTGATCCTTCTTTCACAGATCAAGAGACGTGGATTTCATGAGGCCAGAAAAGTTTGGTAGGTGGTGAGGTCGGAAGCTAGATGACCAAAAAGAGGTGTTAATATTGAAGGGTGTGGCCCCATTGGTTCAAAAGTGTTGTGTTGGACTTTTAATTTTAATAATGTAATTTTTAGAATAATGCAGTGTCCAATTCAGTCTCCTATGTGAAATAGCCTTACTGTCACTGGAAAAGTACACCATAAAGACATGCAGTAACAAATACAATTATTATTCCGCCATGACACAAGGATAAGGCCAGCCTGCCATGTACAGAGCAGACCAACAAGGTCACACTTGGGTAGCACCAGATTCTTGTTTCTGAGCTTCAGCCTTGAGTTGTAGGCTGGCATAGAGCCAGATATCTGCTTCCTCTGTTGCCCCAGGTGGTTCCCGCAAAGTGTGATGGGACACTGACCTTTAGTATAGGGCAGCCAGATGAGGAGGGTAGCAGCTCTTCCTGGAAGTGTGAAGAGGTTACCTTTCAAGTCAGCAAAGTTCAATTTTGCTTGTGCTGCTCATTAACATGGTGACTTGGGGAAATTCTTTGGTCTCTCAAGATGTCTGTTCTCTCATTTATAAGATGAGGAATTGGCACAATGGCCCCTCTAACTTTGATATTCAAAGACCCCAGGGTCTATAATTCATGGTAGAACTTTTCCCTTCCCTCCTTTCTCCTCCCTTCCCCTCTTCTTTTCCTCTCCTCTCCTCTTCCTCCCTTCCTCTTTCCTTCCTTTCTTTTCCTTCCTTCCTTCCTCTTTCTTCCTCCCTCCCTCCCTCTTTCTTTCTTTCTTTCTTTCTTTCTTTCTTTCTTTCTTTCTTTCTTTCTTTCTTTGTGTATGTGAGTGTATTATTGACTTTATAGTCCATTTGCTTTGACCTTTGAATATAAGACAATTCTTTGAGGTAAAAGAAAGTTTTCTAAGATTATTCAGGTAGAACCTTACCATTTGACACAGGGCTTCTGAAAGACAATTACAGGAAGCCCTGATGCAGAACCCAAGTGGTGATATCAAATCCAAGAATTAGATTCAAATCCTGTGAGCGTCCCATCTCCTGTCTGTAGTATCCTTGTCAAGACATACAGCATTTCTTCTGTTTCGTAGTTGGGGTTAAATTCTGCTGGAGGCTAGACTGCGTGTTTTTATTTATTTTTTTTAAATGCAGAATGCTCTTTGTCATTTGACAGTGCAACATACTAAACTATTTAAAATACTTTGTGAGTGAAATCACGAGTCTGAGATGTGGTGTGTGTTGCTCAAGCACGTGAAGGGCAGGGCTCAGGCTGGGAAGTCTCCTTTGTCTTACCTCCTTTCTTAACCCCGGGCGTGCTTTTCTTCTCTCTCTCTTGAATCCCAGTAATTATCATAGACATAAAGCAGATTTCAATGCATAGACAGTTCATTCAGATTGGTGGGTTGCATTAGTCAAAAAATTATTTGGGCAATTTTTATCTGGTTTAAGTGGGTTAGAATGACGGTGCCCAGAACTATGGGGCTGCCTTCTCCTCTGATTTTGTATTCTGTCAATTCTCTGTGATTCAAAGAAGCATTGCATTGAATTTTCATCAATTCATACTTCTTTTCCTTCTTCAAAACTTCACATTGTTTTGAAGTCAATAGTACAAAGCAGTAATAATCCAGGACTGCAGGGGAAAATTATCTCAAGACAGTTGTATTTTTTTTTTAAGATTTTATTTATTTATTTGACAGAGAGAGATCACAAGTAGATGGAGAGGCAGGCAGAGAGAGATAGAGGGAAGCAGGCTCCCTGCTGAGCAGAGAGCCCGATGCGGGACTGGATCCCAGGACCCTGAGATCATGACCTGAGCCGAAGGCAACGGCCTAACCTACTTAGCCACGCAGGCGCCCAAGACAGTTGTATTTTAATTGTCCAATTAATGACATAAGTAATTGTCCTCAATATTCAAAGTAGGAAAATAATATAAGCAAGAATCTGCCCCCCAACAATTTTGACATCTTTGGATTTTTGTTTGTTTGTTTTTTAATAAATCTTTGAGTGTCTCTAGATTCCAGACAGATTATCAGGTAATGGAAAGTCAATAGCGAACACAATACTATTGATATAAGATAGATGCAGGTCTTTCCCCAAATTAAACTCATAATCAAATGGGGAAAACAGTCAAAAAACAATAATTAAAAATGTTATTTTCTGGGGGCACCTGGGTGGCTCCATTGGTTGAGCATCCAACTGTTGATTTCAGGTCATGTGATCTCAGGGTTGTGGGATCAAGCCCCACATCGGGCTGCTCAGCATGGAGTCTGCCAGAGATTTTCCCTCCCTCTTTCAATGCCTTTTCCACGTCTCTCATGTGCTCTCTCTCTTTCTAAATAAATAATATTTTTTAAAAATGTTATTCCCCCCTCCCAAAAAAGGCACATTGAGTTACAGAATAACAGAGAAGATTACTCAAAATAGGAATGAACTACAAAAATGGAACATTTAAGCTGAACTTGGAGGATAAGATGGAACCAGCTCTGTGAAGACCATTCCAGGCAAACAAAGTGTATGTGCAAAGGCCCTGGGGCCTCAAAGCAGTATGGAACTCAGTTACCAAGAGAACTGTTCCAGATGGTGGTAAACAAAGAGGCAGGTACTGAAAGTTTTAGCTCAAGGGAACACGGTAAGCCAGTGTACCTTGAGGTACTTGCTATAATGCCATTTTAAAACATTCATTCTTGTTCAGATGTGGAGAATGGATTGCAGTACTCAAAACAGAAGGAGGGATTTGCTTTAACAATTCTCTGAAAAAAAAAAATGATAACCAACTTGCTCCTGAGTTAGCAGCAGTGAAGAACACCAGGTATGGAAGGACTTGAGGTAGAATGAAAGAATTTGCTATTAGAAAAAAGCAGGGGAGGGGCGCCTGGGTGGCTCAGTGGGTTAAGCCGCTGCCTTCGGCTCAGGTCATGATCTCAGGGTCCTGGGATCAAGCCCCGCATCCGGCTCTCTGCTCAGCAGGGAGCCTGCTTCCCTCTCTCTCTACCTGCCTCTCTGACTGCTTGTGATCTCTCTCTGTCAAAAAAAAAAAAAAAAAAAAAAAAAAGCAGGGGAGTGTTCAGGGGAATGCAGGAAAGATGGAGTACTCCTAGGTTTCTGATTAAAACCGTGGGTAGACAGAGGTGCTCTTGACCAACGGGGAAATACCAGTGCAAGGAAGCAAATCTGGGGTGAGAAGAAGGCACGGATTTAGTGGTGAGCAGGTTAAGTGTGAGATGTCTGCCATACAAACTCAGAGGTATCAGGTAGCAGGAGGGAACCAGGTGTGAGAGTATGCATCTCAGAGGAGAAGTCTGAGCTCACGACATAAAGGTGAGAACCCTCAGCATGTTGAGGGCATGATGACGGCAAACTAGCTGGACATATTAAAATTCATGCCTTCAGTTTACATAACATGTACCTGGAATGGTGAACTACTGTAAATGCTTTTCATCCCCCATTATTTTGCCTACCTGTACTTTCTCAGCCTGGTCCTGTACTTTCTTTACTTGCCACAGTACCCTTATCCTCACATTTGCCCTCCTTGACCTTGACTCCATTCTTTGTTCTCTCTCACACCTGCCCTACTTTATCCTGTCATCTCTCACATCTCCAACTGTAGCCCATGGTCCCTCCAACCTCCTGAGTTGGTGTCTCTACCATTTGCTTCTCAACCTTTGGACCTTTACTGTCTGCTGTATAATGGTGGTTCATAAATAGTAGTGGCCTGATGGTATTTGTTAAATAATGACAATATTCTTATGTTCTGTGAGTCTTTTAAGGTGAAGCTCTTTTTCCAATATCATGACATGAAAGGTCTTCAGTAAAAATGAGGCTCAAATCCTACAAAAAGGAGGGGGAAGAGGGAGAAAAGGAAGAGGATCATTGGTTATGGGGCATTTGTAAAGCAGGTTGCAATTTGTATATGAATTGAGCTTGAAATTTTTTTTCATGAGTCATCTTACCAAATTTTTCAAATAATACTATGAATTAGAAACATTTCCTCTACCATGAAGATAAGATACTAGATGATCAGGCTTCTCTGTAACAGTGGAACTCCCTCAGCACCATGAATACCCGGGGAAGTACAGAATTTGATACATTACAAAGTCTTCATCTATAGGTATTGATTAATGAAGTTTGTCCTTCAATATATCCAAAGGTTTTGAGACACATCATTGCACAATACTGCCTGTGACTACTCATTTTAACTGGTTACACCGTCATTCCTACGTGTCTGTTGATCGTTTATCCACATCCTTGCCTCCTTCCTGGGTTGGATGTAGAGGTCCTGAGACCTTATTTTTCTCTCAAATTACCATCCCAGTCTGATGAGTGTTTAAAAAAAAAGTCAATTTACAATAATAGTTTTTAATCATTTATAAGCATGTTGGATTATAGATGACAGATATTCAGGTGTTTATTCCAGAAAGTAAAATCTACTAATAATCCAGTTCAAATATTTTACCTATTCACAGATCTGGAAAAGAACAGTATATGCAAATTATGCAAACATTTTTAATATTCTTTATTACGTGCTTAAAATCAGAATGAATTCTCCTTTAAGGTATACATTTAATATTTGAGCAGGGATTGCATCTGTTAGTTAATATTTTTGCTACATTAAAAAGGCAAATATCATGATAATTTTTTCTAGACTAGATAACTCTCCCTGTGCACATTTATCATCGTAAGCATCTCTCATTTTTACTAAAGAAATTTTGTAGTATGTTTGGAAAAGTCTAAAGGATAGAGACCTACTTTTTCTAAACCAAACATATTTATTTATTTATTTATTTATTTTAAGATTTTATTTATTTATTTGACAGAGAGAGATCACAAGTAGACGGAGAGGCAGGCAGAGAGAGAGAGAGAGAGACAGGGGGAAGCAGGCTCCCTGCTGAGCAGAGAGCCCGATGCGGGACTCGATCCCAGGACCTTGAGATCATGACCTGAGCCGAAGGCAGCGGCTTAACCCACTGAGCCACCCAGGCGTCCCTAAACCAAACATATTTAGAATAAACTCATTATATGCTTTTTGGTGATACCTCTGTGCAGGAAAACGGTCAGTGGCTCCATAGCTGTACAAAGACATCCAAGGTAAAAGGATGACCAGGTCTTTGCATTTGTCAGTTTGAAGCCAGGAGCTTCAAGAGGAATACGAAGACTCTTTGGAATTCCCAAACTTCTTTGGAATCAGAAGAGACAGAGAGCCCTGGAAGGCTGCAGTATGACAGTGGAGTCCCACAGAATGTCTTCACAAAGAAGGACTAAGCAATCATGAGAAGAAAGGGTTGACCCATGGCTTTCTAGAGTCTTCTACACGAAAGCCACTGATAGGATCTGTTAGAAATGATTGCCTCTTGGGCACCTGGGTGGCTCAGTGGGTTAAAGCCTCTGCCTTCGGCTCAGGTCATGGTCCCAGGGTCCTGGGATCGAGTCCCGCATCGGGTTCTCTGCTCTGCGGGGAGCCTGCTTCCTCCTCTCTCTCTCTGCCTGCCTCTCTACCTACTTGTGATCTCTCTCTCTCTCAAATAAATAAATAAAATCTTTAGAAAAAAAAAAAAGAAATGATTCTTCTTTCCAGTATCCCCTCAGTATCACCTTTCCCAGAACAATAATGCAGTATCCAAAGGTAAACAGAATCCAGTTTACAGAATTAGTTTTTATTGCTCATTTGCTAGATACACACAAGAACCATGGAAAGTATGTGTGTGAAGGGTAGAATGGGTCCATCTGTCTACCATGCATTGCTGTGGGTATCCAACCTTCTTTAGCACAAATACTTTTTTGTTTGTTTGTTTGTTTTGGCCATACTCCTACCTTCGGGTATTAATTTCTTCTCATACTATTTTTACTGCACTGTCTTGCCCTTCTCAAAGGGCTACGCTACACTTTTCCTGCCAATGTGCAATTTCTGTAGGAGAAATAAGGGTCTGCCTTGCTCTTGAAGTGCTGTATTAAAATATTCACCTTTCAAACACCTTAAACAAATATGTATTGAGCCCTTACTTTGAGAGTTCTGCATAGGACAAGAGTGTAAAGCACAGATTAGTGGGATGTTTTCCTGTCTGAGTTGGACGGAGTGTGGTCAATTAGTGTGCCAGAAACCACTTCAAGAGTTTTCACAGCACCTTCATGCATTCCATTCTCCCTGAGAGATCCTGCTCTGCCTGCTGTGGGGATGTACAAGTAACCAGGAGTGGTGTCAGGGATTCCTTCTGTGTCTCCAGCCTTCCCCTTATCCAGCCTGTGTCCTTCTTCTTCTTCCAGCTCCACTTACCTTCCCTTTCATTTTCTGTCTCACCTCTGTAACGGTGTCTGTCTTCTTGCTTTGTCCTGCTTCATCTTGCTCTCGTGCTACACGGACTGAGAACCCTTTTCATTTATATCTCTAGGCCAAGCTTTGAGTATGCATTTCCTGCAAGACCTGAAATGCTTTCCTGCTTCTAGTTTTCTCTCCATCTTCGATCTCTTTGTGTCGAGGGATTGGGCTGCTGTCCGACCAAGGATGGCATGTGGCTACCCTGGTCTCTGTTGAAAAGAACAGAGATCTGAAGACAAGTCCCAGCCACATACATCTTGCTCTCCATTGCCTGCTTGCTATGGTGGCTACACAAGTAGCGCCAACCCTCGAGATGAAGAGAGTCAGGCCTGGTTCCCATCTCAGCTAGTGGAACAGATGTAGAAACCTGCAAAACAACAAGTCTGTTTCCAAATGAAAACCACAGGAGCCCAATACCAGTGTAGTGCTCAGTCTGCTCTCTCCACCCTGCATCTCAGCAGGTGTGGAGGGGCACCCTCCCCTCACGTACCCTGCTCATCGCTCCACCATTACCTAAAAAAGTGGTGCCGCAAATAAACTTTCAGTTACTGGACCTGGAAATTGCAACCACTGGCATTCAGGAAGCTGAACTGACCGTTGCTGGTGCCAAATACGTTGTCTGACATCTCAGTGCTGAGGAATTATCTTTGCTAATCAATTTTTGCTTCAGGGAATGAATAATCAGTTATCAGATCCCCTGACCATTTGTATAAATCTCTGAGACATTATCCTTAGAAGAAACAAGTCCATTTTCTTTCTCTTTCACATGAAGCAACCTGAGCCAGTGACCTGATGTGCTTTTGTTCTCAATTCTATTCTCATGAATTCTCCAAGTTATGTCTTTTTCTTTGGGGTTTAATTTGTTTTCCAGATTAAAGTGCTCTAGAAGAGCACTTTAAGTAAAATCTATGGAATTTTTAAATGTCCAGGGCTTATTATTATTGGGATATTTGAATATAGTTAAATTTACAGCAATAAACTTATGTGTTATAGGGTATGTGTTAAGGGATCAAGGTTAGGGGTTGTCCCACGAAACGTTTGTCACATAGTTGGTCATCAACTGAAATGACAAGTGTTCTGGAATCATACTTGTATGGCATCGATGATGGATCTCTGGACATGGTTAGTTCCTTCTTAGGAATGAATCTGATCAAGAGTGTGTTCGAAATGCACTCCCCACTCTTGGTCTCTGTAAGATAAAGGGTCTGGGAATACCCAAGACTTAGGGTTGCCCACAAGGAACTTACAGCCCATTTGGGAAGTTAAGACACGATGTTCTGGCCCAAAAGTCATCATTACCATTTCAGACCCCGTCAGCTGTACCTTCAGAACATTATTTGGTCATTGCCACCCATGCTAAGCCCCCTCCCCCCATCCCCCATCCCAGTTGTTGTCCTCATCTCCCACATGACATCCCTGCACTTCCATTGCTGCCCTCTTCAGCCTGTTCTCAATATTATAATCAAGGTGATCTGGTCCTGTCAATCCTGTGTTGAATACCCCTCAGAGTCCCCCAACCTCCTCAGCATAGAGCTAGTGTCCTGGCAACACAGACTATGCCTACATATAGTCCAGCCACATACACTCTCAGTGACTCTCTGCTTCCAGCTTTCTTGCACACCTTGCTCCATCTGTCCTCACCTCCTTCCTCCTCCTGGAGATGAGGAGTTGCTACCTCAGGGCCTTTTCACTTACTTGTCTCTCTGCCTGGAAACCTCTTTCCTTCAGTTGGTTCACTTTCTTACATATACAGATTTTCACTCATAGTGAGGTCTTCTTAGGCCACATTCTCTTAAATTGGGCACACACACACACACACACACACACTTGCTGGCTTTCATCTTTTCTTTCCATATAAATATTACCATGTGAAATCCTAATATTTTGTGTATTGTCTGTCTTTTCCCCAGTAGAAGTAACCTCCATGAAGGCAGGGTTTGTTTTTTTTGTCCCCCCCCCCCCAGTCTGCCATATCTTAGTATGTGGAATGGTGCCTGGCACACAGTAGATAACCAATAAAAACTTACTGAATGATTATTTTATTGTTCCAAGCATGAGGTGGTGTGTTAGTTTCCTAGGGCTGCTGTAACACAAATTTCATCTGTAACAGATATATACTATCCCATAGTTCTGGAGGATAAAGTCTGAAATCCAGATGTCTGCAGAACCATGCTCTTCTGAAATTCTAGAAGGGAATACTTGCTCGCCTCTTCTAGCATCTGGTTCTGGCTTGTAGTATTCAGTGTCTGCCCACATCATCATATGGTATTCTCTCCTCCTGTGTCCGTGTCCTAACATGATCTCATGGGTGGACACAAGTAATTTGGAGTAAGGGTCCACCTTACCCAAGTGTGACCCCATCTTAATTTAATGAATTACATCTGCAAAAATTTTCAAATAAAGTCACACTCTGAGATACTGGAAGTTAAGACTTAAGTATATTTTTCAGGGGACACAGCTAAACCTATAAGAGCCAGTAAAGGGCTGAATTAATTAGAGATGAAGGAAATGGGGACATGGAAAGCAAATAGCTGGCATGAGATTTGAAGGAAGAGCACACAGGGATCCCCATAACAAGTGCCCCTGGAGCATGAGGAGATAGAAGCTGGGGATGGAAAATCATCTCAATCCCAGTTTAATGGAACATGGGGGAGGTGGGAAGGTTGGAAGACATGTCCATGTCTCCTTGTGACACTGGCACTCATGGTCCAATCTTCTCATCCATAAGCTGCCCCACATCCCAGAGCCAGCCAATGTCTAGGGCAGGCTATGTGTTTCCTGGAACTCTGACCAAGACACAAGTGAATCAAAGACTGTCCTTCCTGCTTTCAGGAAACAGATGTTTAAAGAGCTAGTAGAAAGTGGGGAAGGAGGTGATTTTCATCATGTCAAATAACAAATTAGTCACACATTTTAAATTCTCCCACTTTCTTCCCATCACCAAAAATCCCTCTTGAAACTTTCATTTATGCTTCGTGTTCTTATGAGAAATAGTATGTTTATCATATAAAGGACTGATAAACCTATTCATGTCCTTCTCTCTTTCATGTTCTATATTATCCTGTTTTTCTTTATATACTGCTGATCTTTGAAGTTTAGATTAAGCCTGAAAATGGAAATGTTTAAATTCAGGTATCTTTTAAAAAGTTCTTTAGTGACCACTAAGCCAGCCAAATGGAACTGCAAACAAACAGGACGCATGCTCATGTACATTCAGTCCACCATCAAATACATCTCGGGAGTTCCCAGAACATTCTCAAAGACAATTGGAGAAGCAGAGCAGATGAAGTAGCAGATGAAGGGCTACATTGGAGAAATTCTGAGCTTTGCCCTGCCTCTTCTGTGACGAGAAATACTTTCTCATCAATACAACCCTTAGGGATTCTAGTTTGTTTAATGCTTTTATCAGTTCTTCCATGCAAATCCATTCTTAAGAGAAATCTTCCTAGCTTTTTCTCCCTCTCCCAAAAGATAGATAGACAGATGGAGATATAGACATGGGTAGATACAATGAAATACTTCATTCTTGGGGAGTATGGTTGCATGTCTTGGGTGAGTCATCTTTTGTGACTCATGAAATTACCTGTTGTATGACTTGATTTTTTTTTTCATGTCTCTTGTGGGAGGGTCACACATAGAACATGTGTTATATAAGTCATTGTATCAGTTTGTATGTTTTAAAACAGGTTTTGAAAGAAAATTCTCACAAAGCGAAGAGACAATGCATTGGTAACTATAGAAGTTAAAAGAGAGAGGGATGTCAGGAAGCAAAGGAAGGAGGGAAGGAGAGAAGGGAGGGAGGGAGGGAGGAAGGAAGGAAGGATGGAAGGAAAAGGCATTCCCTGTGTTTATTACCTCACCTCCCTTTTCCCTATAAATTCAATCAGACTAATATCACTCAGCATAAATCCAGTCCAGCAACTACTCACACACAAAAAAACCTTTAACATATATGTTGTCTAAAGTCACTAGATTTGAGGCTTCCCACACTTGCTTGCTGTCCACTGTCACATAACCTGTGACCCATCTAACTTGTAGGATTTGCTCCTACATATAGATACCCCTTGCTGCATCCTGGCATAGGTTTCTTTTTATGCATTTCCTTCAGCCCTTATCAAGTGCAGCCATTATTTACAGCCTTTCCTGCCATTCTCCTTCCAAGCCCAACTTGTCCATCGTCAAATGCAAGTTTATTCCTAACCTTTTGGTAGCAATCATTATTTCCTATCCTCCTTTTAGGTGTATGTGAATGAAGTTTTTATCTCTTCTAATTTAGATGATAAACATACCAAGAGTATGATTCTTTTGTTAACACTTTTCCGGAAACTGTAGATATAAATTTTGATTAAAATAAAATCACAAAAAAATGTGAAGTTTCATATGTAAGAACATAATGTCCCTCTGTTGTTTTCTGAGACAGCAGTGCATGATAATGAAAAGGGGTTAAGATCCAGAGAAGGGTTTGAGAAAGAAGAATCAAGAAATGTGGAGAAAGTTTGGTGGACATGTAAAAGTCTATATTATAGTGTAATTAGCCCTCTTTGTTTTTGTTTTTCAAGTACTTACGCTCTTTTTGAAAAATAAATTATTTTACATATTGTGGTAGACCAAATAATGTCCCCCCAAAGATAGCTCCATGCTAATGCTTGGAACCTATGAATATAGTAAATTACATGGGAAAAGGGACTTTGCAAATATGATTAAGTTAAGGATCTTGAGATATGGAGATTATTCTAGATTATCTGACTTTGTCCGAAGTAGGAACAAGGGCTCTTACTAAGAGAGAGGAAAGAGGGTCAGACTCTGGGAAAGAGATGTAATGACCAAAAAACAGAGAGGAAAACAAAGTCATTGTGACAACAGAGCAGAGAGAGATTGAATTGTTGGTGTTGACCATGGAGGATGGGGCCACAAGCCAAGGGATGGAGGTGGCTTCTGGAAGTTAGAAAAGGCAAAGAAATAAAATCTTCCTTGGAGCCTCTAGATGGAATTCAGACCTACTGAAACCTTGATTTTTAGAACTTATGAGCTTCAAAACTGTAAGATAATAAATTTCTGTTATTTTAAGTCAATTAATTTATGGTGATTTATTACAATGGCAGTAGGAATCTAACACACATATCTTAAGGGAGAGAATTAAGGCCCTGATGATTAAAAGCAGAGACTAGGACTTGGCAATCATTTCTATAAAGGACTAGATAGTAAATATTTTAGGCTGTGTGGGCCATGTGGGCTCTGTCATGACTACGCAACTCTGTCATGTAGCATGAAAGTAGCCAGAGACAATATGTAAATAAACGGATATGGCTGTGTTCCAGTAAAACTTTATTTACAAAAATAAGCAATAGCCTGGATTTGGCCCATGGGCTGTAGCTTGCTGATACATGGTATGAACCTATGACTCTCATAATTTATTCTTTTAATTTATATTTCATCATATTCTGGAATCTGTTCCTATTGCAGTGTTCCACATAACCCACTGAACTCACTATAGAACATTCTTTGATGATCTATACTTTTTCTCCCACCAGTATCATTAAGATATTTAGTCTGTAAAAAATAAAGACCATTAAGACTCCACAGTTATCTCTAATTCCTCAATGTTTGCCCATTGCAAAAGCTGTGTTTTAGTGCTAGAAATAGCAGTCCTAAATTACTCTGGCTTGATTTGCGCAAGTGAGAAGATCATACTGTATTTTCACAAAGCTGCCAGCATTTCTAATGCTGAGAATATGCACATCTCATAAAAATGTATTTCATCAAGCACTGTCTACAGAGGATTAAACTAAACTGTAAAACCATGTTTTTGTGTACAGTTTTCAGGATTGCTAATGCTCTTTTGTTTATCATTTCTCCATGGGACATCTCTCTCGAGGCAAATGTTCTCTCAGCAGAGGAGAACCGTACAGACTGTGTGATTTTCAGCCAAAGAAATTGATGTATACAGGGATTCTTATTAGGCTCATGTCGTACATGAGTACTTTGTGCTTGTGTGAACCTGACCCCAAACATCTGTATGTATGTGGCAAGTTAAAACAGCCTGCTAATACCTGACTTGCCAGATACGGTTTTGTCCTCATCATGTTTATATTAGGATTATGTGACATTGACCTCCTTCCTGAGCCTGTTGGCTTCCTTCTCCCTTCCTCCTTTCTTGTCATGCTGACTCCAACCTGACCAGCTTAGATCCAATCCTGCCCGTGCCCAGATCAGGCCTGAATCACCATTACCTCCTCTCTCACTTCCCCTAACATTCTTCTGGTCTATATGTTGGTTAGTTCATTAATGTCACATGAAGTTTTACTGTTTACATGATTTAGCAGGTATCCTGTTAAATTATAGATGGTCATATTCAGAAACTAGCTTATAACTTGTTTTCAGTTCATAATGCTTAAGTATAATATTCAATAAATACCTTATGGCTTATTTAATTTCTAGATTCTGTTAATTTGAGCCTTCTTTGGATTTTTATTTAAAAACTTGATTGTTTTTATTTTTTTATTTATTTTTATTTTTATTTTTTTTTTTAAGATTTTATTTATTTATTTGACAGAGAGATCACAAGCAGGCAGAGAGGCAGGCAGAGAGAGGAGGAAGCAGGCTCCCTGCTGAGCAGAGAGCCCGATGCGGGGCTCGATCCCAGGACTCTGAGATCATGACCTGAGCCGAAGGCAGCGGCTTAACCCACTGAGCCACCCAGGCGCCCCTAAAACTTGATTGTTTTTAGAACATTTTTAGGTTTACCACATTGAGGCAGGTGTAGAGATTTCCCATATCCCTCCCAACCTCACATATCCATACTCCCCCACCCCCCATTATCAATGTCACTCTCCAGAATGGTGGGCTTTTTACCTGGGATGGACCTCCACTGACACACCATACTCACTCAAAGTTCATAGTTTACTTTAGGGTTCATGTTGAGTATCATACATTCTATGGGTTTGGACAAATTCCATCATTTTAATATCATATGGAGTATTTTCATTGCCCTAAAAATTCTTTGTGCTCTTACTATTCATCTCTTCCCCCTCCACACACTCCTGGCCACCACTTATCTTTTTATCATCTCCGTAGTTTTGCCTCTTCCTGAATGTCATACAGTTGGAATCATACAGCATGTAACCTTTTCAGATTGGCTTTTTTCACCTAGTAATACACACCGACGTTTCCTCCATGTCTTTTCAAGGCTTGATAGCTCATTTTTTAAAACACTGAATAATTTTCTATTGTCTGATGTACCTCAGTTTGGCCATTCACTGGCTGAAGCACATGTTGGTTGCTGCAGAGTTTGGGCAATTGTGGATAAAGCTGGTATAAATGCCTGCATGCAGAATTTTGTGTGAGTGTAAGCTTCCAGTTCCCTTGGGGAAATACCAAAGAGCACTGGATCATATGGTAAAAGTATGTCTAGTTTTTAAAGAAACTACCAAAATAACTATACCATTTTGCATTCCTACACCCAGTATATGAGAGTTCCCACTGCTCCACAATCCTTGTCAGCTTTCAGGGCTGTCCGTTTATTGGATTTTCGCCATTATAATAGGTGTATAGTACAGTCTCATTGTTTTGATTTGTATTTCCCTGATGAGAGAAGCTTTCATGAGTGTTTTGACCATCTGTATATCTTCTTCAGTGATGTGTCTGTTTGGTCTATTTTTTCAATGAGTTGTTTTCTTATTATTGAGTTTTAAGTGTTCTTTGGATATTTTGGATAACAGTCCCCTGTCAGATGCACCTTTTGCAAATATTTTCTCTGAGTCTGTAGCATGTTTTGTCATTCTCTTGCTATTGTCTTTCCAGGTGGAAAAATTTTTAAACAAAGTTCAACTTATTAATTATTTATTTCATGGATTATGCCTTTGGTATTGTATCTAAAAAAAGCCATGCCATACCCAAGGTCAAAGAGACTCTGCACTGAGCATGGAACCAACTCAGGTCCTTAAGATCTTAACCTTAAGATCATGACCTGAGCTGAAACCAAAAGAGAGATGCTCACCCAGGTTCCCCTGTATTTAAGGTCATGATCCACTTTGAGTTAATTTTTTGTGAAATATGTAAGTTCTGTGTCTAGATTTTTTTTGTATGTGAATATCAGTTGTTCCAGCACTGTCTGTTGAAGAGACTATCTTTATTCATTATATTATTGCCTTTACCCCTTTGGCAAAGATAAGTTGACTGAGTTTATGGGGATCTATTTCTAAGCTCTGTATTCTGTTCCATTGATCTATTTGTCTGTCCTTTCACTCATAGTACCCTGTCTTGATTGCTATATTTTTATATTAAATCTTGAAGTCAGTAAGTATCATTGTTCCAACTTTGTTGTTCTACTTCATTATTGTATTGGCTGTTCTGGACCTTTTATGTCTTTGTATAAATTTTAGAGTGAGTTTGTTGATATCCTAAAATAACTTCTGGTTTTTCATTGTGATTGCATTGAGTTTCTAGATCAAGTTGAGAAGAACTGATATCTTGTCAATATATTGTCAATATTGAGTCTTTTCCATCAGTGAACACAGAATATATTTTCATTTATTTATTTCTTCTTTGGTTTCATTCATCAGAGTTCTGTAATTTTCCTTACACAGATCTTGTACATATCTAGTTAGACTTACTCTTAAGTATTTCATTGGGTGGGGGGTTGCTTGGGTAAATGGCTTTGCATTTATTTCAAGTCTCATTTCTTCGTTGTTAATATATAGGAAAGCAGTTGGCTTTTATATATTAATCTTGTATCTTGCAACCTTACTGTAATTACTTATTTATTACAGGAGATTTCTGTTGATATTTTTGGATTTTCTTTTTCCCCCAAGTTTTTACTTAAATTCCAGCTAGTGCAATACTCGTTTCAGGGGTAGAATTTAGTGATTCATCACTTAACATAAAACACCCATGCTCAGCACAACGAGTGCTGTCCTTAATCCCCATCACCTATTTAACCCATCTCCCTGCCCACCTTCCCTCCAGTAACCGTCAGTTTGTTGTCTATAGTTAAGAGTCTGGTTTTTGGTTTACCTCTCTTTTTTCTTTCCACTACACTCATTTGTTTTGTTTCTTAGCTTCCACATATGAGTGAAATCCTATGATATTTGTCTTTTTTTTGACTGACTTAACTTCACTTGGCATTATTTTCTCTAGCTCCATCCACATCATTGCAAGAGGCAAGCCTTCATTCTTTTTTATGGTTGAGTAATATTCCATTGTATATATTATATGTGTGTGTATGTATACACACACACACACACACACACCACATATTTTTTATCCATTCATCAATCAATGAATATATGGGCTATTTCCATAATTTGGCTATTGTTGATAATGCTGCTATAAACTTCGGAGCACATTCCCTTTGAATCAGTATTTTTGCATCCTTTGGGTAAATACCTAGTACTGCAAATACCTAGTACTGTTGGATTGTAGGGTAGTTATGTTTTTAAAATTTTGAACCTCCATACTGTTTTCCAGAGTAGCTGCACCAGTTTGCATTCTCACCAACAGTAGAAGAGGGTTTCCCTTTCTCCACATCTTTGCCAACACCTGTTGTTTCCTGTGTTGTTAGTTTTTGCCATTCTGACTGGTGTGAGGTGATAACTCATTGTAATTTTGATTTGTATTTCCCCAACTATGAGTGATACTGAGCATCTTTCCTTGTGTCTGTTGGCCATCTGGATGTCTTCTTTGGAAAAATGTCTTTTCATGTCTTCTGTCCATTTTTAACTGGATTATTTGTTTATTGGATATTCAGTTTTATAAATTATTTTTGTTTAAGTAAGCTAAATGCCAGTGTGGAGCCCAGTGTGGGGCTTGAACTCACAACCCTGAGATAGAGACCTGAGCTGAGATCAAGAGTCAGACACTTAACCAATTGAGCCACCCAAGCATCCCATAAATTCTTTATATATTTTGGATACTAACTTTATCAAATATGTCATTTGCAAATATCTTCTCCCACTCCATAGGTTGCCTTTTAGTCTTGTTGGTTGTTTCCTTTGCTGTGTAGAAGCTTTTTAT
This sequence comes from Lutra lutra, assembly GCF_902655055.1. Taxonomy (NCBI): domain Eukaryota; kingdom Metazoa; phylum Chordata; class Mammalia; order Carnivora; family Mustelidae; genus Lutra; species Lutra lutra. Next base: position 12,730,050 of record NC_062282.1, read on the forward strand.
TTTGACAAAGTCCCAATAGTTTATTTTTGCTTTTGTTCCCCCCAAAATTTGGATTTTCTATGTAAACAATCACATTATCTGTGAACAAAGACACTTGTAAGTCTTCTTTCCCCATCTATACATTTTATTTCCTTTTCTTGACTTATTGCATTAATAACATAGAATGCCACATTGAAAAGGAATGGGGAAAGGGACATCCTTGCTTTGTACTTGATCTTAATGGGAAAGATTTGAGTTCATACTATTAAGTATGATGTTAGCTATTGGGTTTTTTGTGGATAGTCCTTATCAAGTTGAGAAAGTTTCCCTCTATTCCTAAAACTGAGAATTTTTATCATGAATAGGTGTTAGATTTTGTCAGTTCCTTTTTCTGCACCTACTGATATGATCATGTGACTTTTCTTTTTTAGCCTGTTGATGTTATGGATTATATTAATTGAATTTCGAATGTTGAACCAGGCATGAATACCTGGGATAAATCCCATTTGGTTATAGGGTGTACTTCTTTTTATACTCTTTTCAGTTCAGTTTGCTAATACTCTGTTGAGGATTTTTGCATTTGTGTTCATGAGATGTATTAGTCTATAGTTTCCTTTTCTTGTTATATCTTTGTCTAGATTTGATATTAGGGTAATAAAATGAGTTGGGAAATATTCTCTCTGTTTCTATCCTCTGAAAGAGATTGTAGAATTTGTATAATTTATTCCTTAAATGTTTGGTAGAAATCACTACTGAATTCATCTGGGTCTGCTGCTTTTGGTTTTAGAAGATTATTAGTCATTAATTCACTTTATTTAATAGATACAGTCCTATTCAGATCATCTGTTTATTCTTATGAGAGTTTTGATAGACTTTAAAGGAATGGGTCAATTTCATCTAGGTTATCAAATTTGTGGGCATAGTTGCTCATAACATTCTCTTATTATGCTTGTAATGTCCATAAGAATCTGTGCTGATGTCCCCCTTTTTTCTAATATTAGTAATTTGAGTCCTCTCTCTTTTTTCTTAGTTACCTTGGCTAGAGACTTACCAATTCTCTTGATCTTTTGGAAGAATCAGTTTTTGGTTTTGCTGATTTTCTGTATTGATTTTCCTGTTTTCAATTTCTGCTCTAATGCTTATTATTTTTTTTCTGTTTACTTTAGATTTATTTTATTTTATTTTTGATTACTCTGAATTTAATTTTAAAATTAAAGAAAATTAAAGAAAAATAAAATTAGTTTTCTTAAGGTTTAAAAATTAAACTTAGTTCATTGATTTTTGATCATCTTTTCTGATCTATGCATTCAATACTATAAATTTCCTTCTAAGCATTGCTTTTGCTACACCCCATGGATTTTTATAAGTTGTGTTTTTATTTTCATTTATTTAGTATTTTTTAGTTTCTCTTGAGATTTCTTCTTTCATCCACATATTATGTAAAAGTATGCTGTTTAATCTCCACATATTTGGAGATTTTCCAGTTATTTTTTCTTTTATTGATTTTAGTTTAAATCTCCTGTGGTCTGAGAGCAGACATTTTATATTTCTATTCTTTTACAGTTGTCAAGGTATGTTTTATGGCCCAGAATGTGGTCTGCCTTGGTGAGTGTTCCAAGTGTGCTTGAGAAAAATAGATCTGCTGCTGCTGTTGGATGAAGTAGCCTATAAATGTCAATTATATCTGGTTGATTGCTTGTGTACAACTGTGTCCTTACTGACTTCCTGCCTGCTGGATTTGCCCACTTCTGAGAAAAGACTCTTTGGATTTTAGTGTAGATGTATGACAATATACTGAGAAATATGCTAGTGGTTTACAACAGGATCCTTATTTTCATTTTACCATTTAAGTTACAGCAAGTGTTCACCCCCTCCCTTAATATTTTCTCTTTTTAAAATTTTTTAAAAATGTTCCCTCCCTTAATATTTTTAGAGAAAACAATCTACCCTCATTTCCAGATTTGCTTAGTGGGTGTCATTTGTGTCTAAAAATCATATTTAATAATAATATATAATTAATGTTTTGGAAGCAAAGTATAATTGGGCTGTATGCCTGAGAATTTTGGTTTTGGCTTGACTTCACCTAAGCACTTCCAGATGATTAAGCATTTTTATTGTCTTCAAAGACATATAGAAAGCAAGGCTTGAGTCTCCTGACATGGATTGATTCTAGTTTATATAATCTGCCATGTACGATTCTACACATTGGCCAGGCCTTCATGAATATACCACTTGGTATGGAGAGCTGTGTTTGGCAGTGCATGTCTGACTTGTTTCCAGTTCTCAGGAATACCCGCTCCTTATATTCTGATGTCTCATAGATGTGAGGACTGTGTTGGCCTGGTTTAACCGCGTATACTTCCATCCCTCCAGTGGATAGAAAAAGCAGAATTCCCCTGAGACTCCATCATAAACTATTCTAAGGACATTTACTTAAAAATCTTAAATGCTGAGCACCTAAACCATTCCTCTTTTTAATTGTCTCTGCACCCACTCCACAGAAAAAGTTATGATTTAGTAGATCTTCTGATGACTAAAGTATTGCAGGCTAGTGGTCAGGCCATTAGAATAATAAGAAACAGCTAAAAGTGCTTGCTTGCCCCCTTGCAGTTATATATACTGTTTGGATGAGTGAGAAAAGATGAGTAAAAAGTTGAGATCAACTAATTACATAAAAATAGACACAAGACATTGGTCCTCAACATCACCTCTGACGTCCACCTGCCAACGATATATGTCACCTGGAACTACATGCGAAAAACCAGATGGATCCAAATGGAGGCACATTGTGCCAAGTAATGGCCATGGGTTCTTGCAAAATGTCAATGTCATGAAAGTCACAGTGCCTGAGGAAACGTTCTAGATTAAAGAATCCCTGATCAGATTCTAGATTCAAAAATAAAATTTCTTGGTCTTACAGGACATTACTACATCAGTGGGAAAAAAAATTAAATCTGGAGTGCATGTTAAGAGGATCACGGTATTGTTAAGTTTTCACTGTGTAGAGAATTATATTGAAATAATGTGGGTTAATATCCTTCATGGAAGGTACATGGTGAAATATTTTAGGCATCTGAAGTAAAAGATTTGCCACTAACTCTCAAGTAATTCAGAATAAAACAATGTGTATGTGTGTATACCTGCCCATACATACCTATGAATGCACATTCACTAATCTGTATACATATATAGTCAAATGCAAATATAAAGGAGAGAGAGAGACTGTGGTAAACATTAACAATTGGTCAATCATGGTATATGGCTGTTTGTTATACTATTTCCCCAATTTTTGCATAGGTTTGACATTTTTCAAAATAAAATGCTGGGGAGAAAAAGACAAGTCCCAAAGTGTCTTTTCCCCCGGCTTTGGTTTGGATATTAGTTAAGGTTCAGATAAACTAAAGTGGAAAATCCTGAAGCTACTAAAATAAATAATCTGTTCTAATCCTTTACAATATTTGGATGTTTTGGCAATTATAAACAAGAGCAGTTGAAGGCTAACTAAATAAATATGTCTTCATATATATTTGACCCTGTAAGGGATGCCTGTTCAACGTACAAACAAATAAAATAACACAGCCAGGCATCCCGGCATGGTGATAATCACAAGTTTTTGATTTGGAAATATTTCCCAGTTTGAGAGTTATTGCTTTCAGCTGTAATAATAATGGGCTTTTCCACTAAAGGCAAAGTACATAGTGTTTAAAATAAATATCATCAGTACCATTTTATGGTGTTGAGGAAACATAAATGACCTTTTTTCTTTTTTTTTTTAAACATTAAGATCACTTGAAGTTCTCATGAACGTATGTTGGGGGAAACAGAATTCTGATGGACTAAACGTGAAAATAAAGACTGGTTACGAAAGGGTTTGCCCATCATTTTAGGCAAGGCTAAAACATTTCTATCTGTGGCCTTCACCCAAGGTTAAGCCCAGAATTTTGTCCAAGCCTGTCTTGGCTACACTTTCCTATGAAATCTGGATTTTTCCTGTTGAACGCAATTCAGAATGGAATTATAAGCTCAGGGGACGTCATTACTTACTTCCTAGGAATTGACTCAAACCAGTGTTGTTCTGAGCATTACAGCTGTCTTTATGGTTATCCTGAGACCAGTTTTAAAAGGATCCACACATCGCTCCAAGGAACAGCAAAAGGTTTGAAGACATCTTCTTGATGTGATTTCACACTCTGATTTTTTTTTTCCTAATGGAAAAGTAGGAACAAGTTGGACCCTCCCTCAGTCTGACATGATACATCTTTTAGCATGAAGGTTAAATAATTATTCACTTATAACACTAAATTCTATTTCTGTTTTTTTTTTCTTTTTTTCTTTAATTGCCAAAATACCAAGAACTATAGTGAATACTGTTGATCAAGTACTCATGAGGTTTCTGACATCATGCTAGGTGAACTACCTACAATTATCGAACACAAACACCACAAGAACCCTGTTGCTTCTATTGTCTTACTTTATAGAGCAGGAAAATTTTATAGCAAGTTAATAGGTGGTGCTTGGTCTGATAATAAAGATTTTTTTTTAACCACTATAATATACTGTTTCCTGCAAATGAAGGACATTTATTTTTCTTTATTCCATCCTCCGTTTCAGAATGTGACAGATAGCATACAGAAGCACAATCAAATGGATTGAAACAAATTCTTTTCAGGTTGCAATTTTATTACTTTTCTCTACCAGCTGGACCATTAGGTATTTTATGAGTGTGTTTATCTTTCTAAAGTCTTAACAAGGACAGACATTTATTTGTCAATTAAAATCTATACCACCAACTAAAGGAAACATCAGACATTCTGCAGGAATCATTCATGTCAAGGTAATTTGCCTTGATTTAGACCAATGATCATGGAAGAATTCAACTGAATTCTTGAGGACTCTCCTTGGAAGGAAGAGAAAACAGCAGTGGGAGTTTCTAAAGCAAAAAGTTTCCTCAACTGAATGTGTGTATGTCCATTCACTGACTCAAAAAGACTTGGCAGGTGGGAAAATTGAGTGCATATTCAATATCTAGTAGCTACTGCTTCTTGTTTTTGTCAACAAACATGATGTCAGTCCTTTGCTAGGCCCTGGAGTCACTCAGAGGCCACAGCTGCCTGCAAGTCTAAATTCCTAATCTCTATTGAATTGCTATTCAAAGTAGGATGTTAGCAATAAATGATAATACCAATACTAAACAAGTCACTTATTAGTAATCATGACTGTTAGCATTATCTTTAAAATATAGTAATAAAGAGCCCACATTTTGGATGCCCCCCTGACATTTTCCTCATAGTATTTTTTGAATCTGTTTCTGAAAACAGCCACAAATCAGGTGGAAGATAACCAATTAGAAACTTCCATGTTGTAAACATTAAGCTTTGATAATATTCACCTTGGATGAGTGAGTTAATTGCCTGACTTTTCTCCAAGCTTAAAAGGCTGTTATATAGCCACATTCTGCTTGATTCCATGATTCACTTCTACTGTGAACCGTCGGAAACATACATCTAGGTTGTACTCATTGAGAAATGATGTAATAATTCATTAAATCTTAATATGTTTTAAACTGTAAGCCTGATTTTGCATTTATACCCAGCTAATTTTATTTTTCTGAAATGTACTGATCAACGATTTTTTCTAATATGACCCATCATTATGAACATTAAGCCACCAGCTTTGCCAATAATGTCACCAGCTACTATCTGTTCTTATCTGTTTTCTTTCAGACTGGTTTATTGGAAGGAGTATAATATTACAGAATCACACAATGATTATAATAGGTTAATATGAGCATTTCACTTAAATTGGTAGTTATCCCTGCTTCTCTGAAAAAAGAATCCAGGAGAAAAATGCCCAAATTGTAAGACCTCCTATAATTCAGGCTTAGAGAATGAGCTTGTTCTGGAACACAATGGGTGTTTTTACAGTGCAAATTATTTGTTAAATAAAGGCAACAATGAGTCAGGTGAGAAATTTAAAGTAATACTTTTCAAATGTAGTATTTTTTTCTTCTTCTAGTAAGTTATGTTTTGGCTGCAACTTCCCGTGTAGAAAAGTTATATCAGCTTTAAATTCTTAAGTATTTTACTTCTAAAAAGATCCTATATTAAATTCAAAATTACATAAAATTACATATTTGCTTTCATGATAGAATAATTATGACAGGTTATGATTTATGATTATAAATTATGATTTATGATAGAATATTTAGGATTACAGTTGTAATTGTTTGACAGTGGTTTGTGTAAAGTTCATTCACAACCATCCTTGAAGCTCCATATTTTATTTTATTACAAGGACTATGTAAATTTTCATTTTCTGCTTATAGATTTTATCTTGGATTTTAAAAGAATTGTTTTTCAGTGTGAAATCTATGATACCAAACAACACAGTCTCATTATAAATTCCTTTAGGCATGAGATTTCAAGAGACTTGTGAATATATAAAGTGATTAAAAAAAAAAAGTTCCAAGCTTGTGGAGTTAGTCACAAAATGTGTAGGTAGGATCACTCACAAAATCTCCAAAAAACTCTGCCTAAAATCATAGATCAAAAATACAGGAAGATTTACTCATTATAGGTCCTACCATGTTATTTGCAGTTCAAATAATATTATTGATATTCTCTCTCTCCCACCCCTTCCCTTCCCCTTTCTCCTCTCTGTGCCCTGCTTTCATTTCTTGCATTTATTTCCACAATATGACAAAAAATTCCCCAACTAAAAAAAAGACAGAGGAGGGGGTGCCTGGGTAGCTCAGTGGGTTAAGCCTCTGCCTTCAGCTCAGGTCATGATCTCAGGGTCCTGGGATGGAGCCCCAGGAGGGTTCTCTGCTCAGCAGGGAGACTGCTTTCCCCCCACATCTCTGCCTGCCTCTCTGCCTACTTGTGTTCTCGCTCTGTCAAATAAATAAGTAAAATCTTAAAAAAAAAAAAAGAGAGAGAGGAAATCTTTTTTGACTCTCAGATCCTTCCAACTGTCCATTTCTCAGCTCTTCTTCACAGTTAAACTTCTCAAAATCTTTTCTTTCCATATTGCTTTCATTTCCTCACCTCCCATTTTTTGTATCAGTTTTTTTTTTTAGTTAGCATTGTACTGATATTTTCCCAGACATATTTCAGCCAGATAAGGATAGTTTTTAGGTAGAAATGCATTATACACTATTTTTTTGGCCAGCTGGATCATTAATAAGTATAAACTTATTGATAGTGGGGGTTTTTTTGCTATGATAAAAAGTAAATATTGCCAAAGAATGTACATGATTGTGCACTTAGCATATTTCTATTTTCTTCTTAAGAAACATTTTTTTTAAAGATTTTATTTATTTGACAGACAGAGACCACAAGTAGGCAGAGAGGCAGACAGAGAAAGAGGAGGAAGCAGGCTCCCTGCTGAGCAGAGAGCCTGAAGTGGGGCTCGATCCCAGGACCCTGGGATCATGACCTGAGCCGGAGGCAGAGGCTTTAATCCACTGAGCCACCCAGGCGCCCCAAGAAACATTTTTATTACGAAAAAAAGAAATATCTATTTTGAAAAAAATACTTGATTATGAAATATTTTAATATCTATAATAGCAGACCTACAGAGCCCATAGTAAGAGTACACATGGAAGCTTACTTTCCATTTGATAAGTATTTAACAGGTCTGTGTCATGCTAATGATGAAGTATGTCCTGCAACCTTGATAATCATAGCCTTGTAAAACCTAGAAGACCAGGTTTGAATATAGAATCCTAGGATCCGTGGTGTCTCATTCATGCTCATACCACCAACACCCTCCTTGTTCTATACTAACAGGAACTTTGCACACATACACTTACACATCAAAGGCTACATATTCGGGATCTACCCCAGCCTTCACAGATGGTTACCCTTGGCTCTCCAGCAAGGTTAGGTGTGCATATAGTAATAACACAGTGTCCTGCTGAGAGGTTGGATCCAGGGAATAGAACGACACAGTCGCTGCAGTTGGACTAGGGTCATTTGGGCGGGGTCTGTGCACTAGAACAAGGTGCTGGTATCAGGTGGGTACCTTCCTGGGGTGGCTGTTCCTGGGGTGGCTGATTTATTGCATTTGGAAGATTCCATTGCAATATTCATACCAGCATTGTTAAAAAAAATCTGGAGGCAACCCAGTTACTGGTTAACAGAAGATTGGATAGTTTGTGTGACACAATGGAATACTATAAAGCAGTGAAAAGACATATGCATGTATTATAAGTATTTTATATAATATTCTTTAGAGTCATATTTATGTAACCAATTAATTATGACAATGCTTTTACTGATGTTTTAGCTGTAGCCAACCTATGCATGCAATTGGTGAATGTATGTAGTATAGAATAACGGATGATACTCTTGTTTATGTTAATAAGTAACACAAAAGTGAAATAATAAGATGTGTTGAAAATTCACCATTTGTCAGTGACATCAATGACTTCTTTGTTACATCAGATACTAACATTTCAGTACTGAAAACCTTTTCTTAATTATTTTGTACTACTCAGTGTAATGGCCATAGACATGATACACTTTTAAGTTTAATCTGCATTATGAACAGTTTTTCCATTATGCTTCTATGTCTGGACAATACAAAAAATAACAAATCAAGCTCTGATTTCTAACACTGAACATTTCCTTGGTATAAAGACTTTCCAAATTGCCAGTGTCAAGCTACTACCAGGGTATTGCTGAAAGCAGAGTTAGGAAAACACATGCAGTAGTCCACATTACTCAGTGTTTCCACTATACAGATCAAAGGACACACAGAACATGCAATTTAATAAACTGCAGTAAAAATAAAGAAGTGATGAGTTTGGAATATTTATTTTGTTATTAATATGATTTACTTAATTTTAAGTTTATACAGTTTACTTGTTAATAATGACCATATTAGCAAATAGCTTGTAAAATTTTTAAAAATTTCACAGTTGGCTATTGTCAGCTGGTTCAAACCAGCTCTAGCGCAGTGTTGCCCAACACCACTGACTGACTAGTCTGTGTGGAAAGTTTCTGGGTTTGCTAGTCCCTTCTATTGTCCTATTTCCTTATTTCTGCTCCAATACAACACTATTAAGTAATTCAGTTTTAAAACTCAACTCAAGGAGAGCCTGGGTGCCTCAGGCAGTTAAGCAGCCAATTCTTGATTTCGGCTCAGGTCATGATCTCAGGGTCGCTGGATTGAACCCCATGTTGAGCTCTGAGCTCAGTGTCTGCTCAATGTTCTTTCTGTCCATCTTCCTCCACCCCTCCCCCTGCTCTCAGGAACACTTTCTCTCTCTCAATATCTGGAAGGGCAATCTTTTCAGAGGTTTTTGTTGTTGTTGTTGTTTTTATTATTTTTTTTTTCTGAAATCTCTTTCTTAGCTGTTCTTGTAAAGGGGTATTTTGAGACCTCTGTCTTCACTATACATTTTGTAATTATTTTGTGAATTTCCCAAAAACTGTCTTGGAATTTTGGATGAAATTCCATTGAATAATAGGTCAGTTTGGTGAGAACATATATCTGTATGATACTGAGTTTTCTTATACATTAATACTGTATGTTCTTTTTAAGTCTCCTTCACATTTTTAATACAATCTTTAAATGTTTAAAACTTCTTTTTTAGATTTATTCCTAAATATTTTATATTTTTGGTTGCTGGTGTAAAGACTTGATTGTCTTTTTTTCTCTTAAGTCACCTTCATTGAGATGTAATTTACATACAGTGGATGCACTAACTTTATATGCCTGGTTTGATAAATTTTGACAAGTATGTACACTCGTGTAACCACCTCCATAATCAGGATGTGAGACATTCCTATCATCCCAGGAAGTCCTCATGGCCCCATTTCAGTCAAATCCTCCCTCCCTTCTAAGTCACTGATTCACTTTTTGTTACCACAGAGTCGTTTTGCCTGTTCTGGACATTCATATAAATGGAATTATACAGTATATACATTTTTACATCTCTCTCTTTTTGCCAAGCATAATATTCTTCTCCAAATATTTTATTTATAAACTTGCCGGTATATGGCAATGAGATTTATGTTTGACGAAAATTGATGTTATGTACAGTTGTTTTGTTAAGCCCTTTTATTAAACCTAATAATTTATCTGGGGCTATTTTAGTTTTTTATTGTGAATAATAATACAATCTGGAGATAAGGACATTTTGATTTTTTCCTTTCCAATCCTTATACCCTTTATTTTTTCTTGTCTTATTATGCTAGATCAGTGCTAAATTGAAGTTGTAATAGTAGACATCATTGTGTTTCTCTTATTTTCCACAAGAATGCTTCTCTATATTGTACCATTAAATTTAATCATTGCTGTAGGTGTTATATAAACAGATTTTATTAGGTTAATGAAATTTCTTTCCATTTCCAGTTTGTTAACATTTTTAAAAGTCATTAATGGATATTGGATTTTATTAACTGCTTTTTACTGTAGCTATTGGTAATCCGTGTTTTTCCTTTAATGTCCCATTTGCATATATATTTATGAGTGAGATTGGCTTCAAAAACCAAAGTTTGGCAAACTTTTTCTTAAAGAGTCAGTTGATAAATATTTTCAGCTTGCAGGCCATATAGTCCATCACAAATTCTCAGCTTTTTTATTATAGTATAAAAGCAACCACAGATAATATTTATGTCTGTGTTTCAGTAAAGCTTTATATGAAAATATAGGCAGCCAGGAGAGTCTGGGTGCCTTAGTTGGTTAAGTGTCTGACTCCTGATTTCAGCTCAGGTCATGATCTCAGGGTCATGAGATCAAGCCCTGTGTTGGGCTCTGCACTAGGTGTAGAGCTTGCTTAAGACTCTATCTCTGGGTGTTACACACAGACAATGAATCATGAAACACTACAGCAAAAAGTCACATAACATAATAAAAAAATTTAAAAAAAAAGACTCTCTCTCCTCTCCCTCTATCCCTCCCCCTCACTCGCCCACAATCACTATCTCTTTCTCTAAATTATTTTTTTAAAAAGGAAAATATAGGCAGCCAGCCTATAGATAATGTTTTGCTGGCTCCTTTTATAAAACACATTCAAATACCTTTCTGATACTAGAATGATTTATATTTTCTATGTCTTCTTGAGTCAGTTTTGTTAAGTTACATTTTCAAATATTTTTTCCATTTCATCTAGAATTTAAAGTCATTTTTCCAGTTGTGTTATTTGTAGTTCTCCTTTATTTTATTTCATCCTACTCTCTTGCAAGATGTTTTAATTTGATACTAGTCTCTTTTCTTCATCTATCTTGGAATTTTTTTTAAACAAAACTTTAAGCACAGCCAAGGAAGTGGTGATATCATGTTTGTCATCCTTTTAACCCACAAATAATTTGACTTTTCTACAGATGGTAGATCACTCCCTCATGTGGTTCATCCAACTCCATTCTATGTTGCATCCTTTCTTAACCTACATGCTCAAATAAAGGGATCATCTTTCATATGTGGGGGAAGACAGTCTTCCCCCACATTCAGCAGTGCAGGATATTGGTCCTTGTGAATGGATACTGAAAGGAAGCACTCTTTGAACCCTTCATGTATGCCCTACGTGTTACACGTGTATCATCTCACTCAGTCTTACTTTTAAAGATTTTATTTACATTCCAGTTAGTTACATACAGTGTAATATTAGTTTCACATGTGCACTTTAGTGATTCAACACTTGGTGCTCATGACAACAGACGCACTCCTTAGTCCCCATCACCGGTGTCACCATCTGCCACCCACCAGTGTGTTCTCTGTAGGTGAAGTCTGTTCCTTGGTTTTCCTCTCACTTTTTCCCCCTTACCCTAAATTCTACATATGTCATATCGCTTAGTCTTCCAATTGTTTTACTGAGTTTTATCATTACCTCCATCTTTTAAGAAAAAGAAGGGAGGGCTGGGAGAAATTAATAGCCAGAAAAGTAATGGTGGACCAGGATTCCACACTCAGGCCGTGTGAATCCAGAGTTTTGCTCCTAACCTCAGGAGAAGTTGTCTGCTACTTTTCCTCTAATTCTGTGCTCAAAAAGCTAACTGTTAATGCATAACTTAGTGTCCAAAGAGGATATGGCCATTAGGAAGAAAACCTGGACCCATTATGTCCTATAATTTAAGTTTAAAGTGGGATTCTAGTTTGTAATTAATTCTCTTGTGAGATTGGTTCTTTCCTAAAATACTAGGATTGTGTATTTGGATTGTTACTAAGTGAAGGTGAGATCATGAACAATGGTCCTATTTCTGTGTAATATTTTCTCTTTTTCTGTATAATATTTTCTAATTTTCAAAGGCTTTTTAACAAAAGTCTCATGTTAGCTTCACAATATGCCTTCGGAAAGTGATAATTTTTTTTTTTTTTTTTGTCTGTTTCAGATAAGTACATTGAGGCTGAGAGATTTAGGTCAAAATTGAAAATTCCTGAGTGTGAAGCTCAGATGTAAATGAAGTTCTTCTGTTTCGCCATGTAGTACTCTCCTCCAGTACAACATAAATCAGACGTTTCATGAATCCTTGCCTGAAACTGCCAAATGATCCGGCTCTTACACCATCTGATTTTGCTCAGTATCGTAGAATTAAGAATTGGATGATGAGTGACTTATTAGTGTCACAGAGGACTGCAGTATTTAATGTATATATGGACCTAATTTACTAAACGAGCAAAGCAACCTGCAGGGAGTTAATGCGTGGCAGAAAAGCGCTGAAATGAGAACTAGAACTAGTACTAGAACTAGTTCTAGAACTAGTTCTTCATTAAAGAACCCATTTCTCCCCTGGACAAAACAAGTCAAGAAGGATGACCGAAACTTCTCTGTGTACTTCTTCCTAGAGTATTCCCACATCAGCTCGGCCTCCAGATAGATACTTGTCAGTTTTTGAAAGCTTACTTTTCAGGTTTTTAATGTATTGGTCTGGATAATTTAGTGTTCTCTGGTGTTTTTTTTTTTAACACCAGCAAAGAACCTGTACATGGTTAGCTGACTTCTCAGGGTCTTCTGACGATGCGGTTTCCATCAAACTGATGTCCACTTTTTTTAGTGACATGTAATTTTTTAGTGACATTTAATGACATGTAAAATATCTATTGTTAGCCTCTTTCCTTGACCATGACTACTTTATAAGGAAGAAAGAAAGAAAAAAAATACCCATGGTGATTCCAAACCACTAAATTTAATAGAAGTGAACATACAAACTTCATTGGGAAAAACTACAGTTGCATAGTCTGTTGGTAACGATGTGAATCTCTTCTTTATGGCAGAGTTCTTGTTCTGATGATACACTGTTACGCTGTATGTGCAGACATTAATAGTTATGTGTAGTCCACAGACATAAATATTAATAGTAAATCCTCATGATAATTTTAGTCATAACTAACATTTTAGTGTTTGACTCTCCTCCAGGCACTGTCATAAGCAATTTAATTTGATCCTCACAACAAACCTAAAAGGTTGGCACTAATTATCACCATTTTGCCAATGACTGAAATGACACCCAAAGAAGTAAAGCTGGTCAGCCAATTCACACTAGTAGTTAAAGCGCTGGTTCCAGATTCCACATTCTGAGCTATACGCTGTAAGGCCATTTGACATATGGTTGAGGAAGAAAGGAATTTGAATTTTCATGAGAAACAAACACATACCTCACAGAGCAAGTGGAGAGCATTAGACCACTCGCTGTCCTGTTATCAACAAAATAAGTTCAGTGGCCAGGAAGATCAGTGCACATTTGAATTCTCTTGAATCAGGATGTAGAAATAGAATAAATTTTAAAGTAATTTTTTTCCATTTCCCATAGTATCCACTTTATGAGAACAGATGGAAGAAATTTCTTTCAGACGTTCATGTATTTTTCTCTCGAATAGACATTGTGAGTCTTATAACTGATCATGATTACCTATTTTCTTTGGCTACTAAGAAGTTTGGAACCAAAGGTGCAGCCTACCTAAAATAATTGTGTAGGATTTTAAGATACCCTGATACTAATCATATCTTGACTTATTTCTCTACCCCATTTTTCATGGGCCCTGGTTTCTTGAGCTGTTTACTCTTTATTCTATTGTATGGTAAAAATCCCTTCAAGGCATCTCAAAATTGTACGAATGTGGACATCAAAGTAAAATAGGTAAGATAAAAATTCAAAATAAGTAATTTTATTTAAAGTCACATAATTGTAATAAATATGGATCAGGGAGATTTTCTGTTAAATTAGAAGAGAGACTTAGTTTAGTTTGGTTTGATTTGAAGGACAGAGCATATATATAATTACATTATTACATGAAACTCTGTTTCACATATCCTACTATAAAAATAAGGTTTTTGTTTTGCTTTGTTTTGCTTTTGGTTTTGTTTTTTTGGGGGAGGGGTTGTTTTTGTTTTGTGGGTAGCAAAGCAAGGTTTATTGGGTGATAACAAAGTGATAGTACAAAACTCCGGAGGAGGGAGGGGACCCGAGAGGGTTGCCCAATAATATTGTTTTATACTATTTTGGACAAACTATTTCTAAAAGATATTTTTCCATTTCACAGTTAGTTGTGTGACACATAGAGACAGTTTTCTGGTGTTTGATAACAAATGTTAAAGGTGAATTTCTGCATAATACTGTGTAGCTTCTAAAACAGTGTTGTTTGAGATGACCTCATAACACACGTAACCCCCACCACTTTCCTGTGACATCACCATTGATCATTCGGACAAACAGGAGGTGGAACCTCCACACTGATTGCTCAGATGAGATGAAGAGGTTGCACTGGAAGCCAGGTGGTTGAGCTCTCTTGGTGGTGACGTCTGGGAGCATCTCATTATCAGTGTGGCCAGGAGAGAACAAGGTTTCTAAGCAGCACCAGCGCCAGATACACAACCTGTCTACTGATACAAGATGAGTCCATTTTTATTTATAAGATGGAAAGTGACCAAAAAGGGGGACAAAAATTACTCTATTGTATCCCAAGGAAGGGAGAAGAGGAATGATCCTAGGGTGGGAGTGGCGGGTAGGAAAAAGAAATATTGCTTCTGGATGAAAAAATTAATGAGCACAGGACACAGACGACCAAGATAAGATAAGTCCGTGCTGAGCATCAGCTTCCTGACAGCCTCTCGTGAGTCGTGTGTGGCAAGTCCCAGATCGCACGATGACCTTTCATTCCGAGTCATGCTGCTAATTGAGAAGATGAGTTTTCTTGATGGATTGAATTCCTGAGTGTACTTGGAGGGTAGAGGCAGATAAAGGAGGCTGTGCTGGGGCTCTAATCTCCTCTCAGAAACTGGCAGCTGCCTTTTCCTGGCCAGCTCCTTGGCTTCGTAGGTCCTGTGCAGAGTGCTCGGCGCCAGAAACAACAGTCATGTCAAGTCGCACTTCGGGACTGAACAAAGTTATCTCTGTCCAGCACGTTTCCAAAGGCAGTGAAAAGGAGGTATGAACAGATGGACGGATTTACTTGTTCCATTTCCCTCTGGTGAATCTTAGGAGCTCTTTTGCTCATGGTATGTTTGTTTTCCATACTTTGAACATTTTTTTCCCCAGATATAAAATTCGGCATTTGAAAGTTGGTTCTGGCAAAGTTAACCAAATATTTCTTAAGTTAATTCCACAGATGTTTATTGATTCATGTCTAAAATGCTTTCTTTCTTTCCTCAAATTACTGTTCTTTGTAGCCAGTGCATGTCAGTAATTAGAGCTTCTTTCAGAATTTAAGGGTCACTCTGTTTGTTAGCGCAAATGAGCAAACAAACAAAATACACAGGAGAAAGAGAGGCTTCATTAACACCAAATAGCGTTAGTGATTTGTAGTTTTTATTAATTAATGCATACTAAATAACACAATACCAGTGAAGCTATTTTAATGATTAAAATGAAGCTTTCTTTTTTTATAGAAAAATGCAATTTATTATAGAATTTCCTTCTATAAATAAATCCAGACTGATAGCATTGATAGCATTTGGGAAGCATACATGACTTTATATTTTATTTTTATTTTTTATTTTTGTAATACATGTTTTTTTTTTTTAAAGATTTTATTTATTTATTTGACAGAGAGAGATCACAAGCAGGCAGAGAGGCAGGCAGAGAGAGAGGAGGAAGCAGGCTCCCCGCTGAGCAGAGAGCCCGACGCGGGGCTCGATCCCAGGACCCTGAGATCATGACCTGAGCCGAAGGCAGCGGCTTAACCCACTGAGCCACCCAGGCACCCCAAATGTTTTTATTTTTACTAACATATAATGTATTATTTGTTTCAGGGGTACAGGTCTGTGAATATCATCAGTCTTACACAATTCACAGCACTCACCATAGCACATACCCTCCCCAGTGTCCGTCACCCAGCAATCCCATCCCTCCTACCCCTTCTCGCCACCAGCAGCCCTCAGTTTGTTTTCTGAAATTTAGAGTCTCTTATGGTTTGTCTCCCTCTCTGGTTTCATCTTGTTTCATAAAATGTAGCTTTCAATATTTAAACTTACTTACTTCTTTTATTTATATTTTCTTTTATTCTTCAATGTCTTATTTGTTAGGTAAAAGAAACCCCAGCTTTGACAGGGTTCCCATATTTATTGATTTGCAGAGGCATATGTGTAGCCAAGTTATAGAACTCTCTTCTAAAGATGGCATGGCTGAGGGCGCCTGGGTGGCTCAGTGGGTTAAGATGGCATGGCTGAAGGTTGAAATTACGGTGAAAGGTTGTATATTTTGAGATCACAATCTATAGAAACCCTACTTAGTCTAAACTACAGTACTCGCATGTTTGGAACCACAACTTAATATCAAAAAAGGTTCCCTTTCATGTGGGGTTTCCTCTTTTAACTGCCTACAGTCAAATACAGAAAAAGAAATGCCATCCAGAGTAATGACATTCCCCATGGATTCTAATCCAGAAACAGCAAAGAAGGTTTGCACCTTTAGGACTTCCCTCTCTTTGGGGATTAAGCATGTCAGCTTGACTGTCTATTTAGCATTATAATAGAGTTTAGTACAGAATGATGATACTTCAGAGGCGAAGCCATCCAAATTACAGTCACATTTGGAGAGGCACTATGGTGAGTGCTGCTTTGGTTCTCACTGACTGGGAACACACATCAATCAATGTAAGAACTTAATTTAACATGAAGACAATCACAGGAAAATGAAATTAGTGTACTCTCATTTTTTTCTAAAATGACTGATGGGGTCTAAACTCATGGATTTAACACAATATGTAATGAATGTTTTCCATGCAGAGGGCAACTGAAATGTTTGTCGACAATGGTGGGTGAAGCAGAGACAGCAAACCTCCAAAAGTTGACTGTGACCAAATTAAGGAAAAAAGCTTTGTGATAAATTACAGAGTAGTGTTTTTCTGGCATATTATATATTTTAATAACTATTTTCTTTTCCATAAAATCACTTGTTAATGTCCTTGCTACAGCCCTCTCTCTGGTCTTGCTGTCCAGAAGGTGGCTGAGTGCACCCCTTCAGACTGCTGCATGATACTTGAGCCCCTTCCTTGTTCCCCCCAACATGATGCTGCCTCTGGGCCAGGCTGAGTGGACCTGCCCTAGTCAGCTTCCCCAATCTGGCTGGGGCATTTCAAACGTCATGACATTTGTGGCCCAAATGCTTCTTTTTAAATTTTTTTTTAATTTAAAAAAAATTTTTTTAAGATTTTATTTATTAGACAGATAGAACACAAGTAGGCAGCGAAAACAACAGAGGGAGAGGGGGAAGCAGGCTCTCAGCTGAGCAGGGAGCCTGACGTAGGGCTCAATCCCAGGACCCTGGGATCATGACCCGAGCTGAAGGTAGCTGCTTAACTGACTGAGCCACCTGGGTGCCCCCTGCTAATTCATTTTTAAGTCAACTTTACAGAGGTATGATTTACATTAAATAAAACTGCCCGTCATAAGTTCACAGTTCGACGAGTTTTGACAACGTCCCCTTCCCATCATCATCATAGCCCAGATAGGAGTTTTCTGAGCCCAGAGGTTTGCTCTCTCCTCTGTGTTCCATCCAGGATGGGGCCATCCAGTGGTGCCAGGCCCCAGTCTACCTTTGATTTATTTTCACTGTGTGTTAGTTTTGCCCTTGTCTGGGGCTTTTTTTTTTTTTTTTTAAGATTTTATTTATTTATTTGTCACACAGAGAGAGAGAGAGAGAGAGATTACAAGTAGGCCGAGAGGCAGGCAGAGGCAGAGGGAGAAGCAGGTTCCCTGCGGAGCAAGGAGCCCGATATGGGACTTGATTCCAGGATGCTGGGATCATGACCTGAGCCGAAGACAGCCGCTTAACCAACTGAGCCACCCAGGCATCCCTTGTCTGGGGCCTTTATTTATTTATTTATTTTTCATCTTTATTTTTTTAATATTTTTATTTTTTTATAAACATATAATGTATTTTTAACCGCAGGGGTACAGGTCTGTGAATCGCCAGGTTTACACACTTCACAGCACTCACCATAGCACATACCCTCCCCGATGTCCATAACCCCACCCCCCTCTCCTGACCCCCCTCCCCCCAGCAACCCTCAGTTTATTTTGTGACATTAAGAGTCACTTATGGTTTGTCTCCCTCCCGATCCCATCTTGTTTCATTTATTCTTCTCCTACCCCCCTATCCCCCCATGTTGCATCTCCACTTCTTCATATCAGGGAGATCATATGATAGTTGTCTTTCTCCGATCGATTTATTTCTAAGCATGATACCCTCTAGTTCCATCCACGTCGTCACAAATGGCAAGATTTCATTTCTTTTGATGGCTGCATAGTATTCCATTGTGAATATATACCACATCTTCTTTATCCATTCATCTGTTGATGGACATCTAGGTTCTTTCCATAGTTTTTTTGCTGCTATAAACAATCGGGTGCACGTGCCCCTTCAGATCACTATGTTTGTATCTTTAGGGTAAATACCCAGTAGTGCAATTGCTGGGTCATAGGGTAGTTCTATTTTCAACTTTTTGAGGAACCTCCATGCTGTTTTCCAGAGTGGCTGCACCAGCTTGCATTCCCACCAACAGTGTAGGAGGGTTCCCCTTTCTCTGCATCCTCGCCAGCATGGCCCAGATGCTTCTGATATTACACGATGTCTCTTCTCCCTGACCTCCATGAGACACACACTCCCTCCTGATTCTGTGGCCTCTTCCCATGTGCTGCTAGTCTTCTGGGCCACCAATCACACCCATGACCTCAGCCCCTGCTCAAGATGCTGCTGGCTGCTTAGACTTTGGGCAAGGCCTTTTCCTCCCTCTCTCATTCTCTTCTTTCCTCCTTTTCTTTAATTTCTTGATTTGCGTCCTCTTTTGAAAAATATGGATTATTATAAGGCAT
Organism: Lutra lutra; assembly: GCF_902655055.1. Taxonomy (NCBI): domain Eukaryota; kingdom Metazoa; phylum Chordata; class Mammalia; order Carnivora; family Mustelidae; genus Lutra; species Lutra lutra. The sequence continues at coordinate 12,749,287 of NC_062282.1, forward strand.
TTCATAGGACTGGTTATTGTAAATATCAGATGAGTAACAAATGAAGAAGGTTATGAAAGAGGACTTGTCCCAGAACAGAGCCCAGATATGTCCATGAACCTTTTCCTCCTTCTCTCATTCTCTTCTTTCCTCCTTTTCTTTAACTGTTTCTTGCCTGTTTTCCTTCTTCTGCTGTACTTCTTTTCATTCTTTCTTCTTTCCTTTCCTTTTCTTTATTTTGTTTGTTTTTTGGAGATTTTAAACCCACATAAGGAGGATCCGTGATATGCTTGGAATTCAGAAAAGAAAGGAATTTCTAACAATGGAAGCAAAAGAGAGAGAGAGTCAGGGAGAGCGTTTGATAGAGGTCTTGAAGTCTGAATAGATCTTATACATGTGGAAAAGAGAGGAGGAACTGGTGGAGACTGGTGGGTGGGAGGTTAGAACCATCACGGAGGCCTTGCTTTCTATGTGGAAGTGCTTAAAATCTATCAGGCAAGACAGAGCCTTGAGGGGTGTGTGTGTGTGTGTTTGTGTGCTCGCATGTGCACGTGTGCGCATGAGTGTTTTAATCATGTCCTAGGTATACCGTAGGAGGTTGATACTGAAAATGGCTTTTGTGATTAGTTGAACAGGTAGAGAATAGAACAGAGAAACCATTCAGGGGATTTGAATCAGGTGGTGACAAACAAAATAGGGAAGGTTGTTGAGAAATAAGTTGCAAACTCAGGAGAACTCACAGCTAATGGCATGTAGGGCACAAAACATTTGGTGGTGGGGGGCGCCTGGGTGGCTCAGTGGGTTAAGCCTCTGCCTTCGGCTCAGGTCATGATCTCAGGGTCCTGGGATCGAGTTCCACATTGGGCTCTCTGCTCAGCGGGGAGCCTGCTTCCCTTCCTCTCTCTCTGCCTGCCTCTCTGCCTACTTGTGATCTCTCTCTGTCAAATAAATAAATAAAATCTTAAAAAAAAAATTTGGTGGAAGCAAAGGCATTTGAGTTTTAAACTTAGTGGTAGGAGGGATGGAAGTGACAATACTGCGGAGGGGAAATGTAGGGAAAGAAGGATTTTTGCAAAGAAAGTTTGACATGTCAGCTGGAAATTTGGAAAGTCGTGTTTCTAAAATGATGGCAAATATAAGCCTTGAAGTTCTCAGCTACTTAAGCACCATTTACATGGAGTTTGGAATGGAGATTAAATGACCAGGAAATATCATAGTGTAATAAATGTCAGAGGGGAGCAGGGCTTGAGATGCAGTGATGAATGATGAACAATGATCATCGGAGAAATCAGCATAGGAACCTGAACTCCTCAAAAGGATGGGATAGGATTTGGTTTCATGGTTTTCAATTAAGGTTTGTTTCCTATTAGTTGTTTTCAGTGTAGGATTTGGTGTTTTTCTGGGGGTTTTATCCAAAGAAAAAAATCACTTGTACTAACTTCTGCTTCTTTTTTTTTTTTTTTTAAGATTTTATTTATTTATTTGACAGACAGAGATCACAAGTAGGCAGAGAGGCAGGCAGAGAGAGAGAGGAGGAAGCAGGCTCCCTGCAGAGCAGAGAGCCCGATGTGGGGCTCGATCCCAGGACCCTGGGATCACGACCCGAGCCGAAGGCAGAGGCTTTAACCCACTGAGCCATCCAGGCGCCCCACTTCTGCTTCTTTTAATGAATATTCAGTTTACTAAAGTTGCAAATTCTAAAACCTAATTTTTCATAAGCTCTTACATTCAGACTCTCTTCATTCTATTTGTAAATCTGGTTCAGTTTAGCAATCACTTTCAAGGGGACCTTCACAACTAAGTTAATTAAATTTCATTAAATATTTAAATAAAATTCATAAATTTAATGTATTCATTTCTTGTTTTTAAGCTTTTCAATGGTCTGACAAACTAAATGGTCCCAAATCCTGGGGAAATCTACTTAAGTTTAAGAATCTGAATTTAAAAGGATGTGACTCTTCACTTGGCATGAACGTTACAATATTGTTTTATAAACTCATAAATTTTTCTTGCTTAAAACCACACATCTGAATAAATTACCCAATTCTTAAATTTGGCAAATACATAAAATGGAAAAAACCACAAATGATTTCTGAACAGAAATATGTTAGTGCACTGGGCTTGTTTTTGATTGATCATCTTTGTCCCTCACTGTAAACATGGCTGGTTTTTAAAAAAATTATATACCAAGGAGGCGATTTTACTGCCCAAGGTCTGGTCTCCTTAGCAACCATTCCCTTTGCCTTCCTCCAACTTAAAAACTGGAAAGTGAAGTATTCAAATTCTCAGCCTCTCTCGCAGCCAGAGGGGCACTCGACATACTTGTATCCAATGACATATATAGATAGGAGTTATGTCTGTTTTATTTTCTGGATACAAAAACAGTAGATACTTGCTCATTGCCACAGTAAATGAGACCTGCTAATTATCATATCTGAAATGTATGTGAGCCTTACCGTGTTTCAAAAACCATTTCGTGTGCTTTCTATGAGCTAACTGTAATATCTCAAACAACTCTATGAGGGAGATACAATTATCATGCCATTTCATAGATGAGGAGACAGTAACACAGAGAGGTTACTAAGTTGCCCAGAGTCCCACAGCCAGTAAGTGGGCAAAGTTAAGTTGTGAGACCCAGCACCCTACTTCCAGAGTCACATTCACCTCTCCACTGTTGTCACCACTCCCCAGTCCTTCTTCCAGCAGGTGCCTGGAGCTCATTGTTGTATCTATTCTGCAACACTGAGGGCATGCTCTGAGAGCTGGCAGTTTCTGTGTCTTCCCCATTAGACTAAGGGGTCCTTATCCATGTACCTCTTTTACACCCACATCACAGCCCCAGAACTTGTCTCCCACGGATGTTCAACAGTTACTTCAATGAACACATGACTTAAGATCTGCAAAATTAGAAATGTCACAGAAATAGACTTATTTTCAAAGCCTTAGTATGTCAAATCCTTGAAATTTAAAAAAGAAGTAGAGAGGCAGAAAAGTGACTGTAGAGAGGGTGTCACTTTGTCTAATGACCACTTTGCCGAGTTCCATCATGGAGAGGGAGCTGAGAAGCCCCTCACCAGATCTGGTAAGGAAGGAGAGTCAATATTGTGCCGCTGTGTATTTTTCCATGAATGACTGTGTCATTATCTTACACTTTGATAACTGTCTGGCTCTAGAGCAAGAAAATAAATAACAATGCCCTTTTCAGATCTGTAATTTCCCTTGAGAAAATCTGAAGTGTGATTGGGTGCCTGGGCCCCTATGTAGAGCTGATGCCTGCCTTCCCATGTATGGGAAGAGTCAGAGTCTTCTCAATGCCAGAGTCACCAGAACCCGGGATGTGGTTTTCCATAGAAAAGGGGTGTCACTGACAGATTAAGAGATCATATCAAGTTTCATGATGCAGGATATTTATTTGGTTTGGATGAAGTAATGTATTAGAGTTTTCCAAAGAAATAGAACCAATGGGAGATATATATGTGTGTGTGTATGTGTATTTACACACATATATGTATATACACAAATATACACATCTATATATACACATATATACATATATATACATACATGTATATGTACATCTGATATACTATGAGGTATTGGTTCACACAATTATGGACACTGAGAAGTTGTCTGATCTGCTGTCCATTAGCTGGAGACCAGGAAAGCTGGTGGTGTCGTTCAGGCCAAATGCAGAGATCTGAGAGCCAGGAACACCAGGAACAGGAGATGATCCATGTCTCTGCTCAAAAAAATCAGTCAGGGAGGGCTAAATTCTGCCTTCTTGTGCCTTTTGGTTCTGTTCAAGTCCTCAGCAGATTGGATGATACCCACCCACAATGAGGAGGGCCAACTGCTTCACTGAGCCCACCAAGGCAAATACTAATTTCATCCAGAAACATACTCAAAGACATACCCAGAAATAATGTTCAGTCAAATATCTGGGGCCCCCACGATCCCATCAAGTTGACACATAAAATTAAGCATGACAAATAAATATGTAACACTTGGGAAGAAATGTGTGAATGTTAGGTCGGACAAGTATAGCTCGTGGCACATGTTCATTAAGCAAAGCTATTTTGTCTCCCATGGTCTCCTCATTACTTAGCAGGGACCCGCCCTGCCTCCCGGGGCAAACACTCACGTGAACCCAGACTCTCCTCTGGTCGTTGTGAAAGAGACGCAGAGACTCCCTTATTTCAGTCATTCGATTGTCCAGACCCTTAGAGTCTTGAAGCCTCCAATTCAGTGGAAGGTGGCTTCCTGCTTCGCTCCATGGCAGTGGTGCGGGTGGAAAGCCCACAGCCCGCAGCTGGAGGAAGCAGAGTTTGACAGTTTCTCCTGCTCCCACGCTCCCCCTTGTAAACTGAGATTCTGAGACCTCTAGGGGGCAGGGGGCAGAAGAGAGAGGGGAAGGGGGTTCTTGCTCATGGTGGCTGTCGTAGCATTGCTGTCCCCATTTTTTGGACTTAGCAGAGTCTCAGAGCTGACTCTTTCTCTCCCATGACTATCATTGGTTGGTTCAGAGACTCCCTCCACCCCTGGGGCCTTCTCACCTGTGGCTTCTGTCATGCGGACGGATGCACCCCTATGATACTTTTTTGTCTGTAGCTCCCGCAGCCCCCTCCCAACTGGGGGCTGCCTTTCGCTTCCTCCCTGGGCTCCCCGTCACATCTCCAGCTGGGCCGCAGGGACAGGATTTGAGGCACTGCCACTTGCCGATTCACGCTTGCCCACCAACTGTCGCTGGGCCGCAGGAACACACGCGAAGCACCTTTACTTCCCAAAGTACAGCTCATCTGCATCAGGGAGCCTCTTGTCTTTCAGATGTTTCTGGCTGGAACTCAGCAGTTACTGCCTCAATTAGGTTATTGTGCTATTTTTATGCTATTTTTTAAAAAAGCCTTTTTTCTGTGTTTCTGTATTTTTCTGTGTTTTTTTTTTTGTAAAGATTTTGTTTATTTATTAGAGAAAGGGAGAACATGTGCACAAGCAGGGGGAATGGCAGAGGGACAGGGAGAAGCAGACTCCCTGCTAAGCAGGGAGCCCAGACACAGGGCTCAATCCCAGAACCCTGAGATCATGACCTGAGCTGAAGGTGACCCAAAAGTCCTCTTTTCCTATCAGCTTCACTGAGATATAATCATATGCCATGTGATTTCCTGGTTTGTATGTGTAGTTCAACAGTTGTTAGTATATTTGCAGACTTGTACAACCATCACCACAATCTCATTTTAGACCATTTTCATCACTCTGACAAGAAACCCCACACCGATTAGCATTCCCTCCTCATTTCTCCCTACCCCTCAGCCCTAGACAACCTCTCATCTCCCTTTTGTCTCTGTAGGTTCACCCATGCTGGGTATTTCCTATAAGGGGAATTGCACAGTATGTGGTCTTTTGTGATGGGCTTCTTTCACTCATCAGAGCCTTTAGGAGGTTTATCTGTGGTGTAGTGTGCATCAGTACTTCCTGTTCTTATTGTCAAATATGACTCCATGTATAGATTTACCCTCATTTGACTTATCCATTCATCAGCCCATGGACCTTTGGATTGCTTCTCATTTTTTGCCTGTTCCGAAGAACACTGCTGTGAACGTTTGTGTGCAAGCTTTTGTGCGGACATGCATTTTCATTTCTCGTTGGTATCCACCCAGGAGGAGAATGACTGGTTATGTGGAAACTCTGTCATTTGAGGACCCTGCAGACTGTTTTCCACAGTGACTGCTCCATTTCATATTCCCACCCGCATTGTAGGAGGTTCCGATTTCTCCACTTCCTCACCAACACTGTACTGTCCTTTCCAGGAGAGCCATCCTTCTACCTTATGGGTTTCAAGTAGTTTTTTTAAAGCTCCCTGCTTCCCAAGACTGAAGTTGGAGGGGGCACCCCATACCTGCTTCATTTGGCGGTGGTGATGGGGCACTCACGGCCAAATTCTGTCCAAAGAAATTATCTTCAAAGATCATTCTCTAAGGTCCAGTCTCTCAGACCTTCTGTCTCAAGGAGGGTGAGGGGTTCTAGGCTCATCATCCTGGTATTCCTCCACCTCCTTTCCCACACGTTCTGCACAGTAGCATTTCCCCTTCACTCTCTGTGCTCAATCACATGGGAAATGTTGGATCGAGAGTCTTTAGACCTCAGCTGGAATGTCCATCTGACAAATGACCTGCTGCTAAAACCATGGGTCGTCTATTTGCTATCAACCCACAGCCCCCTATTTTGGACACAGCCCTCCTCAGACTTCACTTGAACGTGGTGTTCTCTTCATTTGATCCTTAAGATGAGCTGCATTTCATGCAACTGACTTTCCTAAAGGAAAACACACACACACACACACACACACACACACACACACAGAGTTGCAAATAGTCATGAATCACAAGTGAGAGCATTTATATATCTAACGAGAAGTTATTTTTGTTGACAAATATGTGTGCTTCCCTGTGTTCCTAATAAACCCTTACCTTTTAGACAAAATGAGTTTGAGGTTGCTAACCAAGAGCATAGAATAAAATCAATAGAGAGGTACAATCAATTTGGCACAGCGAGAGATAGAAAGATTAGAAAAATGAAACACAACCAAGAAACACAACATTCACAAAGGCTGGGCATTGCTGTGTTGGTCAGAAGTGGTCACAAATTTGGCTGAATTCCGTGACTGGCCAAAGAGAGAAACAGAGTCAGTTTCAGAATTCAATATATTTGTAAGCCATGAAAAAAATGCAGTTGCCCTGGTGAATCATACACTTTCCAAAGCGAGAAGGAAGTGTCTCCTGTGTGTTCTCGTAACGGGGATAGCATGCAAGGAGGTGGTCCAAAAGACAATTTAAGCACATAAATCACACATATCTTCATGCTCTTTCTTGTAATGTTTCTCAACGCAAATGGATGGCACATTGCCAAAAATTGTTACTTAGAAAATATTCTTTTTTAAAATTCTATTTATTTATTTGAGAGAGAGCACAAGCAAGGCCGTGGGGGAAGAAGCAGACTCCCCACTGAGCAGGGAGCCCAGTGTGTGTCTCGATGCCAGGACCACAGGATCATGAACTGAGCTGAAGGCAGACACTTCACTGAGCCACCCAGGTACCTCTAGAAAATATTCTTATAGATAGAAATATGATGTTAATCAATGGTCTTGTTTTAGACATTACCTAGTGTTGGGCTTTCACACTTACACAGACACACTTTAAATTTTCAGATACATATTTTTAATGTTGATAGCAGTTCTGCCTGATATTAAACATCAAACCCACTTTTGTGGGTGATTTACCCATTGGATAGATATGAGTGTTTTGTACATGTAATTACAACTTCTTTTGCATATAGGTCTCATGAATTTTCAACTCTTTAAAAAAAAAAAAAAGGAATTTTTCTTTCCAGAAGTTGTGGGTCGACAGTCATGGTAAAATTACATAAATGAAGCAAGTCATTCTATGGCATTTACTACGTTTTGTGGGAGATTTAAAGCTCCTTCCTTTGGTGTTGTTGTTTTTTTTTCCTTTTCCCAGAAAATGTTGTTGTTGGATGTACAAAGAATAAAAGTCTTCAATTTTTAAAAATACTCCTGGTTCTGTGCAGTGAATATTAATTTGTGTATTCTCAGGGGCTGCCTTACTGAAAAAGGGAAGGCATGAGGCAAAAAAGGGAAAAAGATATGTATAGTCTGGTTAAGTTTCATAAGAAAAATGGTACCATTTTAAAGAGTTATAACACATTTTTACAAGTTAAACAGGAAAAAAAATTTTTTTTCCCAGAAAACACCCAATAGCTCAGCTAGAATAAGATTACCTCACAAATATAAAGTAAATCCATTGAATGCATGGAAGCATCATGATCAGAGGAAAGATAGAGCAAGCCCCTGGTCTCATGGTGGTTACAGGTAGGTCTGAATGAAAATCAGATGTAATTGTTTTACTGATGCCAGAATGAGCAGCATGTTGGCATAAACCCAGAGGTCTGGCAATGACTAGTGAGTTAGTAATTGTGCATATAGATTGTTTAAATCGGTTTCTGCCTCATAGCCACTTTCTGCTGTTTTAAGAAATGTTTCCATCCAAAATTAATTGATAAGATTACTTATATGAGATATATATATATATATATATATTTACATGATGTGTGTGTGTGTGTGTGTGTGTGTGTGTACTCCCTCATGAGAAATACAAATGGTTTCGTCTTTAATAAATCAAAATCTGAGAAGCATTTCCTAAGTGTTTTCCCTGTGGCAGTGGAGGGGAATATACATCTTAATTTTGAAGTCATTTGGACATTTTAAAATATGGAGTATGGAGAATAAAGTAAACCCATCTCTACAAAGTAGACACTAAAATTCCTTGAAGCCAATGAATTACAGAATGAAAGTAGTTCCACCGTTTTTAAAAACAGGTATCAGAAGCAGCCAAGCTTCCCCACCCCTGAAAGGCATCTGGGTGAGGAAAAGACTTCTGTGTGCATTGCTGATGGCTGTACTGTTCTCTCCGCACCCCTGAACAGTGTCCAACACAAAGTACGTATTCACTATATACCTGCAACAGGAATGAGTGAGTGATAAGCCTAAGTAACAAAATGAATCCATGAAGGAGCTTGGTCTAGTAGAGTCTTGGGACCTGCACTGTGGATTGATGAGACTACATTATAATTTAGTTATCATTTGAAAATTATAATTGTCATTGTGAAAGCACAAAGTTATCATTTGATAATTATAATTGTCATTGTGAAAGCAAAGAAGTCTTTGTGCTTTTATGGCTTCTTTCCTGGTATTTGAAAGCTGGTATCCTTAAAAATTTTAAAGCATTTTTTCTTAATCTTATATACACTATTACGTTGGATTTTCCATGGTTTGTTGAACAAAACTCATGCTTTTATCACAAAATAAGAATCAGGTGAGTCTGAATTCATGCATTTCTCCACAGTTCCCATTTCTGTGGCTCATTGTTGAAAGGTCTAAATAGTTATAAGTATTTAATTATTTGGAAACTGTGGCTCAGAGGGTGCCTAGTTTCTCAGTAAATATGTTAAAGGAATATAATGAATGGGTGAGAGACAAACCTAAGTAGCGCAACCCTTGTTGTTAGCTAATAGACTGTTAATGCTTTGTGTATTCATGAACATGTTGGAGATAAACTAGCACCTTCAAACATATTTTGGGGCATTCTCTAGACACAGGACAGTGAACAAATCTAAATCCTTGCCCTTCTGGACGTTACGTTCTAGGGAGAAGAGAGAGGAAATTAACAAATTTTAAAATAATGAAATCTTACAATATTAATTAATAATGATGCATTGAAGTGAGAGTGATTAAGACAAAGCATGGTGATGTTACTTGGAAAAGGTTTTCAGGGAAGCAAGGGAGTGAGCCTTGCAGATGTCTAGAAAGAAAGTGTCTCAGACAAAGGGAAACCAAATGCAAAAGCTCCTAAGATAGGAACATCCTTAAGGTGTTTATGAGACAGGAGGAGGGCCCGTGTTTGAAGCAGAGTGAGGCAGCAGAAGGGCAGTCACAGGGGAGGGCAGAGTAATTGAGGGGCCGATTCTATAGGTATTACGGTAAGTGTGATGGGAATTCACAGGAGAGCTCAGAGCCCAGGGAACTTGATCAGGTCTATACTATTAAAGAAGCAATGTGGCTACTGGGGAAAATAGAAAAGAGTACAAGCCAGGAAAAGAATAGATGAAATTTTATTTTCCTAGGTTTGAGAGCATGGTGATTTGAGCTGGGGTCTCGCTGGTGAGATGGTGAGAAGTGGTCCACTTTGAGATATCTGTTAGAGTCAGAGCTTCCAGCCATGCTTGCTGCATGAGGTGTAGAGGGTGGCAGAAAGATACTAGTCAAGGGTGACCCCTACATATTCGCCCTTAAAAATTGGGTGGGTGATAGTGTCATTTAATGAGCTGAGGAATAGCAGAGCAGAGCCAGACTAAGGGGCATAAAACAAGTGACTTTGATTCAGGACAGGTCAACTTTGAGATGCTTTTTAGGCATCCAAATGGAGATGCCAGTAGGCAATTGGACATCTGAATCTAGAACTCAGGGGATGTTGAGGCTGGAGATATAAAATTGAATCCTCGCAGCATAGAGACCGTATTTAAAGCCATGGACTTAGATGAGATTATCTGAAGATGGTTCTTTTCAAAATATCTCTGATCTCTGCCAAAGAACCTTTGTTTTTTTCTCATTTGCTATGGACAAATCCTTTGTTGAATACAGTAAATATAAGGGAAAATGAAATTAAAGGAGAAGTAAAATAAAGACAGGTAAAACATAAGTGCTACATTTCTGTTTTATTGTCTTGCTGCTGCATCCACAGACATGACCTTGTTCTGTCAAACTGCTAAAAAAAGAAGTTTCTAAATGCTTATTCTGGCTTTCTGTACTTATATTGCTATGGACTGATAAGAAACAGTTTGCAGGCAGCACATTGTCACTCATCTGTGGTGGTGGTGACAACATGCTGGGCTTGTGTGTAGCCAGACAAGGAGCCCGGGGCCTCCACCTTTAGCCTTGAGCAAGAAGAGAAGGAGGGAGTCATCAGAGTGTGGGTCTTAGAATTCAGATGAAGATGTTTCAAGAAAAAAAGAGGCAAATGGATAAGATAAGCAAAATTGATGTTCCCAGGCCTCAACTGCAATGCTCAAGTAGGCCAGAATGAAGGCAAAGATGTTACTATGCTTTTACTCTTCCCTTCCCTCACCAGCTTTCATAAGGGTACAGTTCTTCCAGTCTGAAGCTTTGTTGATGCGTGGTCTGATCTAAGATGGTTTGGGGACAAGCCTGAATGGAGAATTTCCAAAAAACAGCAACAGGATCACCAAGAGTGAGATCAGTTTTAAACATCTTCTTCTGTAAAGACATAAGCCAAGTGGCCTCACTCTTAGATTGGAGGTTGAAGGGGGTCAGCCTGGCCATTGAAGTTTTTATGAAACCAACCATTAATATTTATTGGGGTTTTCCTTCTTTACTGTTAGCAATGGGTCTTACTTCAGCCAACACATTCTCCACACCAGGCCAGCAGAGTAGTGGTACTCTTGATTTCTCAGCCAAGATTGTTTTTGCCGGCAAAGGGGATTAGTAATTTCAAAGGGACACGTGTGGATCTCACATGAGAACATTACCCGAAGTGGTGCCAAAGGGAATTGCACAATTCAGGTTTTCTGTTTTCACTCATTCATAAACATTACCCCATATTTTTTTGCTTAGCCTGGTGGTTGTTTCTCCTAATCCCTCTCCCCTTTTACCATCCTATGTTCCCAGGAGGGCAGCTGTGCTCAGACCACTCCTAGCCAGATGTTAGGGCTAAGGCTTACTCTAGTATTTTGCTGGTAAGTCTTTGTATTTATGCACGATTATCTAAACATCTTCTGGCTCTACCCCCATTCCAATATGGCAGCTTTACCTGTATCAGTCATCTGCAACTGGGTGTGATTTTGCTTTCCAGCAAACATTTGGAAACATCTGGAGACATTGTGCTTGACTCGACTCGGGGGGTGGAATGCTGCTGGTATCTAGTGGGTGGAAACCGGGGCTGCTGATAACCATCTCATGATGCACAGGGAAGCCCCTGATGACAAAGAATTATCTATCCCCAAATGCCAGTAGTGCCAAACTAAGGAAACTTGACCTATATACCTCACTATTGATTCATTCATTAATTTATCTTCCATGCTAATGTTTCTCTTCACTTCAATATTTTATATGGTTTCATTTACTAACTATATTTTATTACGTCATAACCAAAGAAAAGGAAAAAAAAAAGAAAAAAAAGATGATCCAAATGCCCAGAGCAGCATGTTTTCTAGAGTTAATAGCTATATGAGGGGTAGGGCAAACATGGCTTTGCAGTTTCAAGAGTTGAGATTCAACTTGTGAGTTAAGTTTGAAAGGACTTATTGACAAATCTTGTAAAGATGCATCCTCAGCCATTGAACAGGATCATTGATGCAGGAAGCCCTCAGTAATGAAACGAACCAACAGGGTGTCTGAATTGTAGAATGGTTTTGAAGAAATGCATCGCATTGCTTCTGAGTACCTTGACCTGTACAGCTCACCACAGTCTCACCTGGAGGAAGCATGCCTTGTGTGGAAACCCAGGAGGCTTGGTGCACAAGAAAACTTCCTCGCTGGGCAGATGGAATACAAAACAGCGCTCTCTCTACACTTTGCACTAGTAGGCCAGAGCCAAGTTTCAATGGGGTGAAAAATAGTAAGTTGCAGAGGATTTTTATCATTAGGCATAGCAATAAGCTATTTTAAATCTTTTGAGTTCCTTGGGATAGATGTTCCTTTTGTTGCAGAATGTTCCAGCTGACCTCATCCTAAGTCTGGGGCAGTTTTCTTTGTCACTTGCTGTAACATTGTTCTCTGATCTTACACTATTCTCCTATCTTTCCTAGTGGGTTGTTTTAACAAAGAAGGAAGCATTTTACCCTCTTCATGACTTTTTGGGAAATATCTTATTTGTTTGTTTGTTTATTTATACATACATACATATGAGTAAATTTTGAATACATTCTAAAATTCAAAAACGTTTTTATTTGCCCCCCCCCATGTTTTATGTTTTTGAGGTCATATTTTATATCTTTTTACTGTGTGTATCCCTTGGTTATTGTATACTTATTTTTACTACTTTTGACTCTTAACCATCACAATAGCTTTATAAAAGCGGTCGATTCACTCCCTTTACTATATTTACCTTTCCCAATGAGGTTTTGTTTGCATGTGTTTTCTTCTTACCAATTAATGCCTATTCTTTTCAGCTTACAGAAGTCCCTTTAACATTTCTTGTAGGGTGGGTTTAGTGGTCATGAACTCCTTTGTCTGGGAAGCAATTTATCTTTCTTTCAATTTTGAGCAATGACCTTGTTGGGTAGAATGTTCTTGGTTGGAAGTTTTTCATTTTTTGTTGTTGTTATTGTTTTGTTTTTAGCACTTTGAATCTATCATGCCCTTCTCTTCCAGCCTGCTAAGTTTCTGCTGAGAAATCTGCTGATGGCCCTATGGGGGTTCCTTTGTACATAACAAGTTGTTTTCTCTTGCTGCTATTAAGATTCTCTCTTTAAGTCCTGACATTTTAGTTATAATGTGACTTGGTGTAGGTCTCTTTGCATTCATCTTCTTTGGAATCTCTTAGCTTCCTGGATCTGATGTCTGTTTCTTTCCCCTAAAGTTTTCAGCCATTATTTTCCAATAAGTGTTCTACCCCTTTCTCTCTTGCCTCTCCATCTGGGACCCCTCTAACGTGAATTTTATTCTCCTTACTGTCCCATAAGTCTCCTGAGCTATTTCGCTTTTTAAAGTTATTTTTTTCTGCTGTACTTGGGTAAGTTCCACTTTTTCTTCCACTTCATCTAGTCTGCTGTTGAACCCTTCTTATGTATTTTTCAGTTCACTTATTGTACTCTTCAGCTCTGTGATTTCTGTTTGGTACTTCTTATATTTTCAGTCTCTTCAAAGTTCTGTCTATGTTCATACATTCTTCTCCCAAGATCAGTGAGTATCTTTATGACTATTATTTTGAACACTGTCTCGGCTAAATTATTTACCTCTGTTTCATGAAGGTTTTTTTTTTTTATGAGGTTTTATCTTTTTTTTTTTTCATCTGAAACATATTCCTCTGTGTCTTCTTTCTTTTTTTTTTTTTTTTTTTTTTTTTTGGCTTGTCTCTGTGTTTTTCTCTATGTACTAGGTGAAAAATCTGCTTTTCCCAGTCTTGAGGGAGCAGCCTTGTGTAGGAGATGAACCTAACTGTTCAACTTTGTTTTATCTCTTGGTTGTCTCTTGAATCTTTGTGATTGCCTAAATAGCCTGATACATTTTTGATAGGAAATTGTATCCATTGCTGAGGGACTGCCAAGCTCTCTTAGTGTTCCAGAGGGAGGGATCTCTGTCAGCACCTAGTTTCGGGTTGATTGAAAGCTAGACCCTCAGCAGCAGTGTTTAAGGTATGCAAATAGATATGGTTCTCTGGGACTGCAATTGTAAACCCTTCTGGCCTCCAGATCAGGTGATCTGGAGGTACCTCTTTCACAACAGTTACAAAAATTCAGGTTCCAGATATATATATGAACTTTTTTTTTGCGGGGGGGAGTATCAGAAAGCTATAAGGAGGCCAAGGAAGTACACAAAGATGGCACCCCCTACCTACATTCCCTTACAAACTTCTGAAGCCTCTTATGCCCCTCGGACTGAAACTCCATGGAAAGTAAATAGACCTTTTTCACAGGAAGGCTGGCAGTTTGTGTTTCTTGCCTGTGCAGTGCCTGCAGGTTGGTAGCCTGCCAAAAACTGTCTCCAATGGTTTCAGGCCTGGGGGACTGAGAAACAGTCTTTCCTGGGCACCAGAGTCTTTTGTTCAAAGGACATGCCCTGTGTAGGTTGTGCCATGTGCAGACTTAGGCAAGGCCCAGGGCAGAGCACTCCTGGCCCTAGCGGGGTAAGAGAGGTGTGGCCAGGTTGCTTGGTCACTGCTGAATGACCCTGAATATTTCCAGCAGCCTCACCTGCAATTCCTGGCAAGTCTCTGTTTGAACATTTGACTTACAAATTCCATTCTGAATTTGAGACATTTTTTGCTTTTTTTGTTTAGTTTTGCTTTTTTGCTCTCAGGTACCCCAAACCTGTGTCTTGGGCCATATCAGTCAAAAGGATTCTGTTTTGGGGTTTGGAGATTGCTATTGGCCTAATGTCATGAGCAGTTGCCTTACTCCAATGTCTATATACAACCATCGCCACGTTTTAACCTCAGTCCTGGAACAAAGCATGTAAGAGCACATAAAACCAAAGGTAAAGTTGATAAAGCAGGCAACAGTGAGCAGCTCTTGTGCGTGGAATGTGGCACTAAAAAACATTTACCCTCAGTGTGTGTTTCACATCTGGAAGGAAACAATGCCCAAGTCTACAAGATACAGATTATTGGGCACAATCATTCCTGCCCCAAAATGTGTCAACTTATACCTATTACATTGTGTCAATTTATACCTATTACACTGAAAGAGAAAGATGAACTAATTTTTTTCAGTAAGACATAATTCCTACACCATCTTCAAACATATTTCTCTTTGTGTGTTTTGATTTGGGGTTACTATAATTTCTGAGGATTGTATGTTTCAAGAAAATATGATGGTCAGCCAAAGTAGACTTCTATATACAAGTGCCATCATAACTGTTAGTGAAAACTGGCCTTTCTTCCCATGTCTCTGACCCAATAGTAAAACTTTTTTCTCACCTTGTCTTGATCAGTTATCAGGTGGCAACTAGAATTTGGGTTCTGAAAGGGAGACCATTAAGAAATCAAAAATGTACGTAATGTGATAGAGTTTGAGGGAAGTGTTCCCACATGAACTCTGAGGTTCCTGTTAAAACTCAGTTGACTGAAGTCCAGGTTAGACTTCGTGTCGTGCAAAGGAGTCATCTCTAGGTATGGCTAGTTCAGAAAATCTATGACTCTGTTTGTTTTGGAATCTACTTAGGTCTTTTTTATATCCTGTAGGTGAGTTCGACTCACTTATAAGGCTTGAAGGTATTAGAGACCATAGGATTCATACATAAATGGAATGGAACCACATTCTTTTCCTACCGTGTTTAAGAGTGAGTATAACAATAAGTAGAAGGAGGAGAGACCCAGACCTCTGCTGTCAGTTTTTAATAATATGCATTAAAGAGTAGAATGCAGTGGGCCTGGTCTGCAACAATGGCTTATCTTAAAAATATATTTGTGTTTGGCGTTTGGAATATTTGCTCTCCTTATTTTTATTTTACTTTTTTGTTCTCATTATTTTCTTTAAATATTTTATTTATTTATTTGAGAGAGAGACGGTGAGAGAGAGAGCATGAGAGAGGAGAAGATCAGAGGAAGAAGCAGACTCCCCGTGGAGCTGGAAGCCTGATGGTGGGACTCGATCCTAGGACTCCAGGATCATGACCTGAGCTGAAGGCAGTCACTCAACCAAGTGAGGCACCCAGGTGCCCTGTTCTCATTATTTTTAAAGGGGGTTTATACGTGAAGTCCTGCTTTTTTTGGTCAGATTAATATTTAATTAAGAATATATTTCCTGGACCCATAATGATTACTCAGCAGCAGGAGGGCAGTCCAATATGCTTCTTAGCAGTTGGGAAAGTGGTCCTGGATTAAAATGGAATAATCCACAAAGTGAGTAAAAAAATCAGGCACAACTGCAAATCTCCAATGTCATTCTGGGAATATTCACAGAACGGAAAAATAGATAAATCATTTTAGCTCATTAAGTAATTATAAGGTTTGTGGTCAAAGAGTAAGTTCCTCTCGGAAAAATTTTAATACCTTGTGTTGATTCGTAATCCATCTTCAGAATTGTATTTTTCATGCACACAATACTCACATCACTCCACGTGGGGAATGCACCTCAGGGTTAAGAATAGAAAATGAGTATAAAAAAAACAAATCACAGGGAAAGGGCTGGAGGTTTTTAAAATAAAATCTTGGGGGGAAAAAATGAAAGAGACTTGTTCCTCAGTTGTGTTCTCTGGCGAAATGTGTTACAACAAAAGAAGGCAAGACAGATGAGGGAGGGTTATTGGCTTGTGCTTTGCCATGCAGTTTTTGCAGGCAAAAAATGTCAGGTGAAAGAAATGTGGTTTGAGAAATAGTCAACAGAGCTGAGTTTCCCAAAGCATTTTGTTGTATTTTATTTTGTTTCAATCCCAACCCATTGGATTTCTCCAACCCAGCCAAGTAATGGGAGATAAGAGTTTAGAATTTCAAAAGCATTAGGAGTTTGGATTAGAGAAAGGGGGGGGGGGGGGCTGGAAAAATACGCATCTTAATAGGCAACAAAACGATTTGCGATTTGCAAACATTTCATTGAATCTGCAAGGGGAGATCTTAAGGAATATGTGTCATCGAGGAAAGATAAATGGAAGTCAACAGGATTGTGTTAGGACTGCTAACTTATTATGTAACAAAACACACAGTGCATTGTTTACTGTACTTTTATTGCTCCATTTTACTAAATGTACATATATTTATGGAGACTCATATAAATTCACCCCCAACCTTAGTCCCCCAATCTTTCTTTTACAGTTATGTCTTAAATTCATCAACTACAAATGACCCTTCTAGAAAGTTTTTAGGGAACTGTAAACGACTCCAGGGATGACTTTGCTTTCACTACCATCATTCATTCTTGTTTCAGTGATGTGTCTAGGGAATTGTCTTTGGTTTAATCAATCTTTTTCTTCAGCAAAATGTTGACTTTAGGGCAGAGTTGTTTCTGTTGTGATAAGACTTTGAACATTTCTGTCACTGCAATTCAAGTAGTACTTGGCTGGTCAGCAGCAGCCAGACTCAGAGGACTGAGTTCTGCTTGCATAGCCGGTAGAGTCTAGGGAGTCGGCTTAGGTTGGACATTGTTAGACATGCACTCTCTAGGTCACAGTCTTTCTTTTTTTCGCCTCTAGTGGTTGTGACTGGTGAATTCACTAAGCACTTGAATGTCTCCTACTTTGCTCTTTCAGCAGACCATTTGTTTATTTGAGAGCTTATTTTGGTAAGTGAATTATCAGCTCTCTGAACAAGCCCAAGGACAATCAAGGGGAATATTTGACCTCAACTTCAGATGATCCACATTTTTAATGTCAGTATTTGTGCCTTAGCAGAGTGATCATCACAGCTGGCTTACTTTCTTCCTAGCCTGGGAGTGTACATCAAAAGCTCTAGGATACACACATAAAGCAAGGCTTAAAAGCCCTCGTTATTGTTAAAATTCTGTGTGATTTTTAAATTTGCAGATAAGAAGTGTGGACAGGAGAGACTTATGTTCCTTTATTCTAATGATTGAACTTCCATAGTTACATTGTATGCTTTTCCCTCATTCAGAACTTGAATTAGGACAAATTCATTACTTGTCTTATTGAACATTGTTAGTCAGACGTAGTTAGGTGCTTTGATCTGGTTCTCCTACTGGATATATTTAGTGTTTCCTAGAAGATTTAGCTGTCTGCAGGGGAGTGAAAATAGTGTGATGATGCAATGACACATGCCTTTAGAGCCTTCAGTTCTCACTACTTCCAGCCTCTTTCAAAAGTTTTATATTTACTAACTTAGATTTATTAGTTGAGGACAAGGTCAGCAAACTATGGCATGATGACTAATAATGTTATTCTGGAACATAGAAAGCCCTAGCCTGGACATCAGATGTGGGTTCCAGCCTTGACCTCACCACCAACTAAGAGTGAGGTCATGGATAAGTCCTTCAATTTTCTTGAGTCTCAGATTCTTATCTGTAAAATGGGTGGGTTGTATTAGATCAGTGGTTCTCAAACTTGAGGGTGCAACAGAATCAACTGGAGGGCTTGTTACAATGCAAATCACTGGGCCTCACCCCCACATTTGGCAGAGCCTGGGGTGGGGGTTGGTTAAGTTGCCTTACTAACAAGGTCAGTTATTTCTGTATCACTATGGTTGTTTCTGTATCACTGCCATCCTTCAGCAACTATGAAATAAATAATGTGCACAAGCACAGAATGTTAACTAAGAATAGTATTGACTTTTTTCTTTGTTGTCTAGATTCTTAAATAGGTTCTGTTAGTGATTCTGGAAAACACTAAATCTTTGGCTTTCTCAAACTTTGCCCACAATATTATAAAAATATTATTATAACATTATAGAAATTATAAAAATATTATAGAAAGATGTCATTGGGAATATCAATAGATCCCATCCAAGAATATCTCTAATTAAAAAAAAAAAAGATGCAGACATTGAAGGCATGAATGAACAGCCATAAAAGATTTCCAAGGGTTGTCTAGGTTTCCAGGGTGTGTGTGGGCATGTATATGTGTGGGAATGTCTCTCTCTGATATACAAATAAAAATTACGCCATCCCACCTAGCTCATGGGAAGGTAGTTTTTCCACACCAGCAAGCATTAAGCTCTCAGCAAATAGCTACACTTTGCCTGGTCAAATACTTTGTAATTTAACCAAAGACAATTTTCAGAAAAGTGCATCCAAGAGAAATATCCTTGACACTCTACCTTTCTTTCTCCATGGATGTGAACACTTCCCATTACATCTGGAAATGATAGCAATCACTGGCCAGTACAAAATCTTAGCCAAGAAGAACTAACCAGACATATGTTATCAGCCAATCAGAATGTTACACAATGTGAGGGAAAGTTTACAAATTATTGTGAGGCTCACTGCTGAAATAAATTAAGAATGCCTAGCCCAGAAGATATCTGTTGCTTTACAGTGCGTGGGCTAGAGAAGAACTTGTTGGACCTGTTGAATCATCTGCTTTGTGGTTTTCCATAGTAGTGGAGGGGTTGGGGAGGGAGACAGGGAGACAGATACACAGCGAAAGACAACAGTTTCCAGACTCCCCTACTAGCTGACTACATTAAAATAACTTTCATGTGTCAACTGTGCTTTAATTAACAACAACAAAAACCTACTTGATGAGAAATTGTCTTAGAATAAGAAAATTGGCATTTC
Organism: Lutra lutra; assembly: GCF_902655055.1. NCBI lineage: Eukaryota > Metazoa > Chordata > Mammalia > Carnivora > Mustelidae > Lutra > Lutra lutra. Next base: position 12,768,736 of record NC_062282.1, read on the forward strand.
TGGGGCACCTGGGTGGCTCAGTGGGTTGAGCCTCTGCCTTCAGCTCAGGTCATGATCCCAGGGTCCTGGGATCGAGCCCCACATCGGGCTCTCTGCTCGGCGGGAAGCCTGCTTCCCCCTCTCTCTCTGCCTGCCTCTCTGCTTACTTGTGATCTCTGTCTGTCAAATGGATAAATAAAAAATCTTAAAAAAAAAAAAAAGAAAATTGGCATTTCCAGGTATACTAAGAATGTTCACAGTTCCAGGATTAGCCCTGGAATTGTCCGATCCAGTTACTGATTTGCATGTTTCTGAAATCTTAAAGGATTTTTCCCAAAACCTGGCTGGGATTTTTTTTTCACTAAGTCATTCAAGTGTATTTCCCTCTAAAAATGTAAGCTTTATACATAATACCAATTCTTCACATCAAGACAAAGCAAAAAAAAGAATAATCCTATCCCCCAAAACCATGATTTTTTTCATATTTTCTTCTGCCCTCAAGTAAAATGGAAATATTTTATTTAGTTTTGTGATAGCATAACTAGACTTTCCATCTTCCTTCCTTCCTGCTTCTACACAATTCAGTGTTAACTGAAAGCAAACTAGTCTTTCTCTTCTCTTCATTTTCATAATCTATTGTTACTCATTTGCTCTAATCAGTAATGACGCTTCCAGATAGAAAAAAAAAATCAATCAATATCAAAGGGTTAAAAATAGTGAAAATCCTGATAGTTAACTCTCATACCCATTGAACCATATTATTCTCCAGAAAGTCAGCCCTTTCTTGGAGAAAAAGACAGATTTGAGTTGGGATGTTTATACCTAATAGCTTTGTCTTGCTGTGGCTTACGCCAGGAACATATAGAGTAAGGGACAAGGAAAGTCTTGAAGTCACTAAGCATTGAGAGAGATGGACCATTTTTTAGGATATCCACATTGGATGGGATAATTCTGAAGCTCTTTGACTCTAGTTTTATTGCTTGTGCTGTTCTTACCCAGGGAAAAGAAAGGCTTCAAACATCAAGTCCCCAGAATAATACAAGGGTGTCTGTGAGTGGGAAGCAGGTCTTAAAAAAAAAAAAGATTTTATTTATTTATTGGAGATAGAGTGAGAGAGGAGAGAGCGAGAGAGCACGCATAAGTGGAAGGGAGGGGGCGAGACAGGCTCCCCGCTGAGAGAGGAGTCCTATGCAGGATTCAACCCAGAATCCTGAATTCATAACCTAAGCTGAAGGTAGACACTTCACTGACTGAGCCACCCAGGCCCCCCTGCAGGTCATTTTTAATGGTGCCAAATGCACCTCGTAAAATGTATAATTGAAGTCATTAAGAGATTATTCACCAGCTTGTCCTTGCCTTATTCTCAAATCTTTTAGTGACACAGCATATTCTTCAACATTATCCAATACTAGAAATAACCTTGATGGGCAAATAATAAAAAAAAAGACAACTGGACATTAAAAAAAATTACCAAACTTAAAGAAAAAAAATTGCCAGCCTAATTGCTTATTACCTATAGAGAATCAGGGTCAATAGTTTGAGCAGAGGAGTAAATAGGAAGGTTTCTAAGTATTTTTTGCCAAGAGAGAAGGTTGGAGGCTGGGAGTTCTTTATTCAGTGGTAGTGTCTACAGGGGGTAGATTAAGTGGTATTTCTAGGAAGCTCGGATAGTGACTTGATGCATTGGATTTAGCACTCAGGAACACATCAGCAAGAGCTGCTTTGTCATTTCAAATCCTGCACCTTACTCCTGCATCAGAATCTTTTCCTAGAAAAGTGTGTTCTTTTTCTCTAAAGCCAAGTTTCATGGTTAAGCAAAGCTCTCAAAGGGTTGGGAAGTCACGGAGAACCTGAGGAGCCTTCTCTGTTCCAGGAGGCCATGGGGAGGAAATTGACTCAAGGAGCACAGCTCGGAGGCCTGGGCGCTCACATGCCTTTACATTTTTAGAAGAATGCTTCAAATTCTTGCTGTACTCCTAGGAGGCTCTCAGACTTCAGACACTAATCCCAAGTAGAGTCCCAGAGTCCGGAAGACATCAATTCACCGTGACAAACAGAAAGTTGAATTACGTTCCTGCCAAAGCCCTGTATGGATTTATTCTCTCAACAACAACAACAAAGCCCTTTGTGACCAGATGTCTCGAGCTGTCGGAACAGAGATAGTAGTGATATACCGAAGAATCAAGGATTTCCTCAGCACCCCAGTTTTGTCACCCAGTAGAGCAGGATGGCTGTGGGGCACTGACCCATTGTCTCATTAGTAAACTGAGAATGACTACAATTTCCAGTACAATTCTTTTGAGCATGTAAGGAGGTTGTGGACGTGGAAACACTTTGTGTGCCTAAGGCGCTCCACAAATCTCGAAGGGCTGAAGGGTGGAGCTAAACGGAATAAGACTTCATTCAGCCAACGGCAAGCAATCCCAGTCCGTACCACTAACATACTCGTTTTCTACCCACAACTCGTTGATGCGTTTTCACGTTCACAGAGAAGTTTGGTTTCTGTTTCTTCCTTTTTTTCTCCATTTACATTGTTTCGTTCTGTTGGCACCTGTTTCGTGATTGAATTATGATCATGATGGGAGAACTAGCGGGGAAGAAGGAAGGCATCCAGCCGTGAAGCTAGCAGAGAGAAAGGTAATAGTGAACTGGTCTGGGGAGCCCATTCATCCATACATCCGGGCCCCTTCTCTTTATTGTCACAATATTTTGAAAATCACCTTACGCATTACTCCCCCCAAAAAAGTGTATGCTTAAAATATTTAGTGTACGAAATCAGGAAAAAAGAAGAAAAGTACTGTAAGAGAATATAGTTTAATATTTATATAATTTTGAGGAGGGAAAGTACTTTTTAACATAATGCTAGGATCAGAACTCATAAAAGCAACTGCAGAGAGATACAATATTATGAAGCTTTTGCATGAAAAAGTAAATGAAAATAAAGGTAGATAAGAAAATGAGGAAGAAAGTATTTGCAGGGGCGCCTGGATGGCTCAGTGGGTTAAAGCCTCTGCCTTCAGCTCAGGTCCTGATCTCAGGGTCCTGGGATCAAGCCCCACATCAGGCTCTCTGCTCGCTGGGGATCCTGCTTCCCTTCCTCTCTCTCTGCCTGCCTCTCTGCCTACTTGTGATCTCTGTCTGTCAAATAAATAAGTAAAATCTTAAAAAAAAAAAAGAAGGAAAGTATTTACAACATAAGATAGTCAGTGGCAATTTCTTAATGTATAAAGAACACTTAGAAAACCAAAGAAAGAAAATCCTTTATTAGGAAAAGACACCCCCCCAAAAAGTGTTCACCAAAAGCAAATACAGATGATGCAAAAGCATACTTTAAAGTGTTTTATCATCCAAATAGTTTTAAAACATACATTTTAAGCAGTAATGAGATACTCTCAAATTGGCTTAGATGTTTTAAAAAGGAAACAGTTGAATGCTGGTGAGAAAGTAAAACAGAACATCTCGCTGTGTGCTCTTAGCTAGGGGAGCTGACATGATCTGTCTTCAGGAGAAACCATTTGGCCACACATCATCAAAACTTCTACAAGTCATGCCATTTGGTTTAGCAGTTCTAGCTCAGGGAAGGTAGTCGGGGGAGATAATCCATTGTATATGCACTTGTGTGTCCACGGGAGTGGTTCCTAATTCAGGACAATTTCATTCCTTGGAGGGTATTTGGTGATGTCTGGAGAAATTCCGGGTTGCTACAGCTTCAGGGAGGGGGTCTCACCGCATATAATAGCGAAGGGCCAGCCATGCTACAAAACACCCTACAATCCACAGGACAAACCCCCCAAAGCTAAGAATCGTCCAGTCCAGAGTGGCAATAGGACTGAAGTTAAAAATGCCTGGGGTATGTGCGTGTGTACAAAAGTCTTCAATATCCCCAAACAAAAGCCTGGCTAGATATGGTACCTCTGTAGAATGAACTATTTTGCAGCAATGGAAATGTCACCAAAATACATCTAATGCTATAGAAATCTTGTCACAACGTAGTACATTTTAGCCAGCCAGTCCCAAGGTTGTGTGATCTCATTTTGGGCTGAAAACATAGACTTAATAAAATGTATCCATAGCAAGGTGTTTACAGGGATTGGTGCTATGTCATTGGGTATGATTGTAGATATTTTTTTATTTATATTTATAACCTAATTATCATGAATTTCTTTTATGTTAAGGAAAATTAATAAAAGGAGTTCTGATAAATTTTGAAAGAAAATCATAGGACAGATTTATCAGTGAGTTGTAATTGATTGAGAAAACACATGACAAATAGCTATTATAATTTATTAAATCTTTAAAATATGTGGCCATCTTCAGAATAGACACTACACATATTTGAAATAGGCTAATGATGTATGTATTTGTCCATAGATTATTGCTTCTTGGATTTGTTCTAATAATTTTGACCACACATAAGCTAGAGGTAGACATTGTGAATTGTTGGTAACTCATAAGGTGTTTACAGAAGTGAAGCTACATTTTATATACAAAGAGGTGGTTTCTTAGACTTTTTCTACTTAAGAAATTGAAATGAGGTTATGTCAGAATGCTAAAGCGATTAACACAATACTATGTTAGTATTGGCAGGACACATTTTTAAAGTCTGTTAAAAATGAAAATGTGAAGAGCAAATTGTGGAATCCACAATTAAGGTGGAATTCAGTCCCAAAAAATAATTTCATAATAACTTCTCTGACATTTTTTTTTAATTAAAACTAAACCATGGACTTGAAAGAAGACATTGCTAGTGAAATTACTCTTCATCTTTTCTAGATTTGATTTTTCTCAGACTCCCACTGACCTTTGAAATAGCTTAGTACATGATGTTGGCAAGCTTCTAAATTTGAAGAAATATTTTTACTTTTACTTTCTAACAAAATAATTATGCTTTGACATTGTACTTTGTAAAATAGGTTTGTTTTTTTTTTTCCAGACTCACTAGCGTGTTCTGGAAGCGTAAATTATTTTTTGTGACTTCCAATCATTTGTTTAATTTTTATAATATGCTGTCCTCTGAGAGGTAATGATGAGACCAAGGTCAACAGGTAATAATTCATATGTTTATTCATTCTCCTGTTCAGAAAACATTTCCTTGGCTACTATTACATGCCGGGGCCCTGGAAGAATGATAGGGAACAAAACAGGCAATGGGATTAAATTCTGTTGAAGACGTGTCTGGTCATAAGAAATTCAGTGTCCTCCTGGGGAAGAGGCAGATGGGAAACAAACTACTTCACTACCATGGGTAACTACTATCAACTGAGCTTTGCAGAAGGAATGAGAGACCTACTCTAACCGAGGATGAGCAAACCTGAGTGAGGATTGTCTGGTAGACATGATACCCGGATGGAAAAGTAGGTGTTTCCCTCTGGGAACATTCTAGGAGCACTAGGCCAAGGATAGAGCTTGGTACCAACAGTAGCATGAGGCACCCAAGGAAGAATTCGCCTTTCTCTTGGAAAATAGAGTGAGTAAAACAAAGTACTCGGCACTTGATTAAGTGATCTCAGTAAATGAGCCAATGACTGCAATGTATCTATATCCTTGCAGAGCCATAGGAGGCCTTTGAAGTTATGTGCCTTCATTCTTGGTTTTTTAAAGATGGAGGAATTAAGGTATGGAAAGTCACAAAGCAGATTGAAGACAAAGCTGGGAGGAACCCCTCGAGTCTCCCCCTGCAGGGGCAGGGGTCGGCTTTTCTTCTCAATTGTCTAGAGTGTTGTTGTTGTTTTGTTTTTTAAAAGATTTTGTTTATTTATTTGACAGAGAGACACACAGCAAGAGAGGGAACAGAAGCAGGGGGAGGGGGAAAGTAGAAGCAGGCTCCCCGCCGAGTAGGGAAGCCGATGCTGGGCTAGATCCCAGGACCCTGGGAACATGACCTGAGCCAAAGGCAGATACTTAAGGACTGAGCCACCAAGGCGCCCCTGTCTAGAGAGTTTTACACCAAATTAAACACACTCAAAGTCACACACACACACCACAGCTAATGGCTCTGTGATTGTTCAGATCATAGAAGAAGGATTAACTGTGGTATTCCCCTATATGGGATGTTAAATAAATACTACACACACACACACACATACACACGCACGCACACACACACACATTATAGTACATATATAATATATTGATACTTACTATAATATGAAAATATTCAGGATTCACCATGTTTCAGTTATATTTATGTTGAGGTTTTTTTTCACCAGATCATCACCATTAAATAGACTGGTGTTTATGTCAGACCCAAACTCTTTTTGATTTTTGTTTGGGTTTCAAATGATAAGAGGTAAGTGTGAAAACTAAGGGGCAAGGCACTGTGGACCTGAAATTTACTGTTTCACAGAGCAGAGACATCATCCACATAGCCAGGATTGAGCCTAGAAGGTAGAGGCCAAGGTGCTGTTCATGAGTTCACTCCGAGAATTAACATCTCTGTGGAAATAAAATGCTGAAGAGAATGGGACAGTGAAAGTGATCATCGTGGGACAAACTTCACTTCGAAATGATAGCTTGTAGAAATCAATCAATTTATGGAACAGAAAATTAACTCCTGCATAAGCAAAATGTCAAATGAGAAATATTTTTAGAAGCCCCAACATAGGCCAGAAATGGCTCAAGAAGGAAGCAGAGCAAATAACCAGTCATTCGTATGTTAATGTGACCCCCAGGTATTAGGCATTTACAAGAATACTGCATGAATGGGAAAATGAGAAAGGTAGGAAATATGAAAATCATTCATTTTCTTCTGGACAACCACCTTCCTATCCCGGCTGCTTTGTCCATTGTCTTGGTCAGGTACAAAGTGTGAGCGTGTGGGCAGGATGAGTGTTGAAGAGGTACAATTATGTTGACATTGGAAACAATCTGTTCCTTCCATTTCCTGTCTACTGCTTCAGTGTTGCTTTCTGAGTAATCTACAGCATTAATTTTTTGAGTAGGTAATTTCCTTTTCCCTCCCTTTAAAAATAATTGTTTATGGCTGTCTTGGTGCCAAAAATATCACAGTCTGGTTTCAGGAAGGAGAATGCCATGAATAGAGAGAGATTCCACACTGCTCAAGATGTTCCTGTGCATAGACACAAGGCCTAGGATTTCATGGTCCCACATCTGTCTCTCTTCTTCTGGGACTGCAGGGAGATTGGCTTAAGCCCTGGGTCGGGGCTTCCTGGTTCTTCAGAGCTTCAGCTTGGTGAAGCTTGGAAAAAAAGATTTCTTAGTTTCAGTCTATTGAATCTCTTCACTTCTGGAACGACATTTTCATTTGCTGCTTTTCCCAGAAATAATTCAAAAGTGAGTCTAGTTAAAATTATCTTCAAAGATGTTTGAGTCACTTAAGATAAAAGTTCTCCAACTTTCTTTGACCAACATGGGCCTTTAGTACTAGTACGTTCCCATATTAAGTTGTCAATCACTGCATAACAAATTACCCCAAAACTCAGAAGCTTAATACCACAAACATTTCTTACCTCACAGTTTCTATGGGTCAGGAATCCAGGAGCAGCGTAGCTGAGTCCTTGCCCTCAGGGCTTAAATGGGAAAGCATCTGCTTCTGAACTCATGTCCTTGCTGCCAGGACTTCAGCTTCTAACAGGTTGTTGGACAGCACATCTCAGTTCCTGGCTGCCCGTTGGTCAGACACTGCCTTCAATTGCTAGCCTTGGCGGTCTCTCCAACATGGCGCCTTCCTCCATCAAAGACAGCTAGAAGGAAATCCTGCTAGCAAGAAGGAAATCACAGTCTTATGACCTAATCAGGGGGTTGACATCACTTCACCTTTGCCAGATCCCATTGGTCAGAAGCCCACTTGGGGAGGAGGTGAGGGGAATCCATGGAAGCATGACTAGCAGGAGATAAGGATCATTAAAAGCCATACATAATGATGCATATCCCAGTGACTTTCTTAATGAGCAGGCTATGTGTTTAATTTACTGAGAGTAGATTAGAGATTCCAGATTCAGATTCCATTCAAACTATTGACTAGCTCTGGGACCTAGGGGAGTTATTTACTTTCCTAAGCCTTACCTGCCTCCTCTGTAAATGTCCACCTGTAAAATGTAGATAAAAGGAATATTTTCCACCTCAAGTCGCTTTGCAGGTTAATTGAAATAATTCTTGCAAAACAACTAGCATATTTTTCAGAGAATGAAATATTGTCAACGTCTGAATTTTTCAGAGTGCTGAAAGGCCACTTTTTAATAACATTTCAATTGAAACATATCTGAAATGCATTATGTACTGTCTTTGCAGATAGTTTATGCCCAATGGAATTTGTAACCTGATCATTTGTGATCCGTGTGTAAAATCTAACTGTTGCTTTGTGTTACTGTACGGTGATGTCCTTAGTGGCTTTTAAACCGTTTGAAGAAGGTGCCTGGGTGGCTCAATCGGTTAAGCATCTGCCTTCGGCTCAGGTCATGATCTCAGGGTCCTGGGATCAAGTCCCATGTTGGGCTCCTGACTGCTCAGTGGGGAGCCTACTTCTCCCTCTGCCCCTCACCCTGCTCTTGCTCTCTCTCATGCTCTCTCTCAAATAAGTAAATAAAATCTTTTTAAAAAATGAAATGTTTGAAGACTTTTACCTCCTTAAATGGTCTCAAACTTCTCTAATGTTTAAGAGCTTACTCTGGATTTTAATCTGCTTTTTCTCTCTGGCTCTAATTCTGCTACCAAGTAGGTTTCATTGTTCTCACAGTGATGCGGGCTGCAGCCCTTCTTCTGATCTGTTGTGAACTTAAAACGGGGGGGCCATAGGTACAGCTAAGAGCATAAGACAGTCCTAGGTGCGAATCCCAGCCTTTGCACTTGCTATCTGTGGGTTGAACTTAACGGCCAGTACCTGGTTTCCCTGTGCCTCAGTGTGTATCATCTCTAAAACATGTTATCAACTATATGAACAATAACCTAATTATGAATGTGCAATTGTTAGTATATGATAAACATGTGATACATTTAGCTATAATTATTTAATAATTTCTATCAATAACTCAGAATTTTCTGAAATACAAGATCTCTTTTTTGGATCAAAGTACCTTAGCATCTGCAGTGTTCCGGTGCATTCTAGATCACTGAAGTTTTGTCATGGGGTTGGATCCAATTCCATTTGTGTTCAGTCCCATAGGAATTCCTTCGGGAAAAAGAAAACCATGGTGGGGACCCTAGGTGGCTCTGTCGGTTGAGCCTCTGACTCTTGACTTTAGTTCAGGTCTTGATCTCAGGGTCATGACATGGAGCCCTGCGAGTCTGCTCGTCCCTCTTCCTCCCCCTCTGCTGCTCCCCTGCTTCCCCACCATGCACCCATGCTGCGTGCATCTGTGCGTGCACACGCATGCTCTCGCTCTTGAATGAATCAATAAAATCTTTAAAAAAAAAATAGAAAACCATGGTAATCAAGTTCTATTGCCACATACATTCCACAGAATGGCTTTCTTTCTGTACATCAAAGCTTTATTGCATCTTAACTCCCATAGAGTTCTAACTAAGGAAGGTATTTGAAGTCAGTTTGAAAATAAACCATGTAATGCTTGGTTTCATCCTCATTAATGACAATTTTAAACCAAAGACTGAGTATCAGCATATTGTTGGAAAGTGCTTAAAAGATAGAGGAAGTGACACCGTATTTCACCTGCTGCCCATCACCAGCGTGAAGACAAGACCTGGGCTGGGAAAATTCTTCCATTTGACTACAAGATCCTATCACTGTTCTTAGGCATATCAACTAGAGTAAATGGAAATCTAAGTGTAGAAAGATGTGTTCTCCCATCATTTTCTCCTCCCTGAGATTGAGTGGCCCCTTTTGGCTAAGAGATAAGCATGATACAAATGAATATTAAAAGCGCAGGGCGGGGCGCCTGGGTGGCTCAGTGGGTTAAAGCCTCTGCCTTCAGCTCAGGTCATGATCCCAGGGTCCTGGGATCGAGCCCCGCATCAGGCTCTCTGCTCAGCGGAAAGCCTGCTTCCTCCTCTCTCTCTGCCTACTTGTGATCTCTGTCTGTCAAATAAATAAATAAAATCTTAAAAAAAATAAATAAAAGCACAGGGAACATGCAGAAATACAGAAGGAGAAGGACAGAAGCTGGTAGGGGCATAAGGCCAGAGAATGTGCCTATGTGGAGGAGGGATGGATGTGAGCCTCGAACTCAGAGAGGGTAGAGTTAGGAATACACGTCTGGACTCTCAAAGCAGACCAACTGGGTCCAAGTCCCAGCCTTGTCATATCTTAGTGTGTGGGCGTGGCAGCTTCAGTGTCCTCATCTGTGAGGAGGAGTGAACGTAGCATCTACCCCACAGCATTTATGAGCTTTGAGTGAGAGACGGAGAGTATCACTGGTACCGGCGTGCTGGGTACAATGTGAGTGTTCTCTGTGCTTGGCTCTCTCACTGTCATCTATAGGAGTCCCTGGCAAACTTTTTCTCTAAGGGGCCTGAGAGTAAATAGTTCAGGCTTTGGAGGCCAAGAGACAAATTGAGACTATTATCCAGGTACTTATATAACCGACAAATTTCTACAACAGTTTTAGTGACAAAATGCAAACTGTAACAATGTGATAGAGTACAGAGTTTTACAATACAGATGCACTAATGAGAAAAATGAAATTTTTCCTGCAGAAAGATGATAGTTCCCTGTCACCAAATCTGTGCAGATGTTCATCTGTAAATGGCATTCTGAGCATAGGGGAGGGCTATACAAAAACACGTCGTGGGCCAGATATGGCCTCAGAGCTCTAACCGGAACAATGGTTCCCAACACTTATGATCTTGCCAGGGAGATGTACATCATGGAGGATGGTCACTGATGGGACACACGCCCATAGGGAGCTCCACAATTTACTCACTTCCCAGTACCCTAGCTGTAACCCCACCCTTCTGTCTGCCCCACGAAAGAAATAATCTGCATTATAATGAACATAGTGTCAAGTGACGCAGACACGTATCACAACTGATCATGCCTAACCATTGTGTTGTGACACCAGATCTTCTTTTTTTAAGAGGAAATTGTAATGTAGGCTAAGGAGGATAGTTTTTTCTTCCTTGGTGGGTGGGGGATGAGGAAATGGAGATGCCTCTGGGGCCAGGAGTACTGCATTTCCTCTGACCCCCGGTGGCCCCAGTTTTGTGCCCACTGCAGACTCTCCCTGAATCTTATACCTGTAAATCCACTTCTGCCTGGATCACCAGCAGGAATCTCAGACTAATCCCATAATACTGACTCATTATCAAGACTCCAACCCGTTACTTCTTAAGTCGATCCCTTGCACTCCATCCCTACAGGCGTCTTCCTGGTCCAGGGGCTCTCACGTGACCACTTCTAAAACATGCAGTGGCTTACCTCCTGGTTGGCAACAAGTCCACATTCTGTAATGTTGGTCTTCAGGGCTCACACACTGGGACTAGAACCTACCTCTCCTGCTTTATGCACCTGCTACACTGAATTGTAACAGTCTTTTGATATGTCTGCCTCTTCCCTGCTTACCAAGACCCTTAAGAACTAGGACTGTGTCTGCATTTTTGTATCCTTTGACCAGAGTTGTATTAAAGTAGGCACTCAGTAAATGTTTGCCAGCTTAATTGACCCTCCAGAACTGGCTGGCTGCAAACACCTTTCTGTTGGCTTCCTGGCCACAGGACGGAGGAGCGATCATCAAGGAGGAACCGGCAACCTAATATGTAAAAGGCTGCTTTTGAGGTTCCACATTCATTATCAAGTGCATGTGATCAATTTAAAATAAAATTGTTCCTATTTGGGGCACCTGGGTGGCTCAGTGGGTTGAGCCGCTGCCTTCGGCTCAGGTCATGATCCCAGGTCCTGGGTTCGAGCCCCACATCGGGCTTTCTGCTCAGCAGGGAGCCTGCTTCCTCCTCTCTCTCTGCCTGCCTCTCTGCTTACTTGTGATTTCTCTCTGTCAAGTGAATGAATAAAATCTTTAAAAAAAAAAATTGTTCCTATTTAATTTAGTTACTACTTTTTTTAATTATTCCTGTTTTAAACTTGACTCTCAGTATCCCTGATGGAGCCTTCCTTAGAACATATTTGCTCTTCCCAAAGAGAAAGAGGGATTAATGACTTTCCTATCAAGTTATTTTGCTTTATATTTGATTTTTCAATTTTTCTCTACCTTCATCAAATGCAAGAAGTGGAAGGGAAGAGAATTGAAGTGTTAGACACTAACAAAGAACTCAATACATTGTAAGCCCCCCACCTTTCTACCATGACAGAAGACAACCTGAGAAGAGGTCAGTTTTCTCCTGAACAGCCTCACTTTTCCCTCTCACACCAATGTGGAACCTCCAAATAAAAAACAACTCTGTTTTTATTTTTTTATAAAGATTTTATTGATTTATTTATTTGTCAGAGAGAGAGAGAGACAGCACAAACAGGAGAAATGGCAGGCAGAGGGAGAAGCAGGCTTCCCGCTGAGCAAGGAGCCCAGTCCAGGACTCAGTCCCAGGACCTTGGGATCATCACCTGAGCCAAAGCCAGACACTTAACCAATGAGCCACTCAGGTGTCCCAGCTCTATTTTTAAAATCTGTAATTTTTGTCAAAAAAGGTTACTTATGAAGCAATTTAACGCTGTTTTGCTCAAAGGATAAAATCCATAGCACACCACAGGACCAAAACTAAGATTGGACACAGATTTGCTCATTTGCGTTTGTATCTGCATCCAGAAAGCCCAGCCCTTCCAGCGTGAGGAAGGCTACAGCTCTGCAGAACTGCTCCCTTAACCCTGGAAGCACAGTGGATGCTTAACACACATTTCCCCATAACTTGGTTCTGAAAGCTTAGGGAGACTCTTGGGATAAGAAAACATGGAGGCCATAAAACCGGCAAGCCCATATATAAAGACCAGGTGAAAAATTTGGAGAGGTTCATACAGTAAAGAGTATGAAATGTAAATACATCCTCTAAAATATGTATTGATAAGTAGAGAAATTACATATATAATTGCTTGGAGAATTTGTAGTCTCATCCCTTCCTGCTTGCCTTGGCCAATTAGTCCTACTGTTATTTTCAACTATTATTTTCAATTATTTCATTATTCCACTGGTTATCTGTAATGATCAGTCTCCAATATTATGTGGCACAAAGACAAATATTTCATGACAAGAGTCGGTGCTATGAAGAAAAGCATACACACAGATCATATTTAAATAAACCGTAATAGTGCTCATAATATGACTAGTTTCAATTGACTGAAAGAAATAATACACATACACGTGGCAAGAAATACTGGCACGTTCGTATAGTTTCCTACTTTTTGTCATGTTTCCTTTGAGAACAATTATCCCCTTCCTACCTCTTCAATTTCCTAGCAATTTCATTCGGAAGTTTCAAAATGTCCCATTGCTTAGGTTAACAAGTCACAGCGTACCCAGAGTCAGAGTCAGAAATCTTTTATTTGGAAGGGAAATGAATACCTCAAAGCTATGTTGTCCTTTTCTCAAGTGTTTTGACACCTTCTACTCTAAGGACAGTGGGAATTCTAAAAGCAAGTATCTATCATTTGCTTCAAGAGTAGATTGTCACACATGTGCTAATTCTTAACCCTCAGAACAGAAATAAAGTGTAGAACATGCATGGAAAGCAGAGAAGGCCACCTACAGTTAGAATTTTGAATAATGGTGGGACGCCTGGGTGGCCCAGTTGGTTAAGCGTCCTGCCATCAGCTCGGGTCATGATCCCAGGGTCTGGGGACTGAGTCCCACATCGGGTTCCTTGCTTAGCAGGGAGCCTGCGAGTCCCTCTTGCCTGCCAATCCCCCTGCTTGTGTACTCTCTCTCTCTCCCTCTGATAAATAAACAAAAGTCTCTAAAAAAAGAATATAGATTTTTGAACGATGGTAAACCATCGTCTTCTGAGCTTGAGCGGTCAAGTGTGACCATACAGACATCCGGGTGAACTCACAGCGTGTTGCCTTTCTCTGCTAGCACCGAGCCAGGAGACTCCCTTCAGCCCTGCCCCGCTTCCCGCCCCGCTGTGCACTGTGGCTATAAAGGTGCCCAGAACATCAACTGGAGGATGTTGGTGTGGACAAGCATAGAGATGTGAATATACGTCCAAGCCCAGAAATGTGGGCAGTTGGATTCACTTGCCTCCTACTTCAGAACAGGCAAGCTTCAATTTATCAAAACAGGGAACAGTGGAAGAGTTGATAGGATACATCATTTAGGGAAATGCACCCAGGTATTGACCCAAAATATTGGCGTCATATTGAAATCTGTTTGCCAAGGTTATAAATTATTCTCGTTCCAGAAGCAAGCAGGCAGCAGGGCATAGAGGCAAGGAGGGTGTCTGGGGAGCCCGGACTGCACTTTCTGCTGCCTTGCCACATGGCCTCTGGCACACAACTCAGTGCTACCAGCTGCCACCTCACAGGGGCATGTGTGGTCCCTGCCCTTCCAGGGACCACCAAGCACTCTGTACTGGAATTCTCTAATAAACGATGCTGTATCTACTTAGCTAATTATCACTATTGGAGCATATATCTTGAATGCATCCTTCTGGAACCTTCAAAATCGACCCACTATAGTATGATGAATGTACATGTCACGTGGAGGAAAATGCTCCAAAGCAAGATGCAGAAATCCCTCATTAATCTCGACTGTATTCGTCTGTAGCTTGATCGTCTGAATGCTTTTTATTCTGAAATGTATGTTTATTGCTGATGTAAAGGAATATGAAGCAAATTAGCAATAGCAAATCAACCATTTAAACCTCCAGGTACCACCTCGCAAAGTAATTTTAAAATTTGATATGGCACATTCAGAAGACTTTAAAACAAATGGCTCTGTTGTCACTGCCTCAAGATAGTAAAAATTTCTAGCTTTAAAAATATTTCATACCCAGATTGGAGGAGGCAATGGAGTTGTGATGAGTAACCCTGTATCAGTGTTATTTTCCTGGTTTGGATCAACCCACTAAGGTCATATAACATGTTAATATTTGGGGAAGTCAAGTGAATGGTGTCTGAAACACCACTGTCATGATTTTGCAAGTTCTTTTATAAATCTGAGGTAATTTCAAGAGTATTCCATGAATTCCAAAAATATTCCATGAATGAGATTTTTCACTGTCATATTTATCTTCAAATAGGCCAGTTTAGGGAAGTTTTACTATAGTATTGATTTCTGATTATTACTTAACAATCCATATGGAATCACAGACTATTATGCCTGTATGGATTGATGCAGTTTTATTGGTGGAGGAAGGATGAAAAAGTGATATTTAATGGTGAATCACGAGGTGCCGGGGTGTAGCCAACTCTTGTTAGCTGTCTCCCAGTAGGAGGAAGCTTGTTCTTTCTCGCCACTTAAACCCTGATTTTGTGCAGGGTCCCATGTGCCTAGCCTGGGTGATAGTTCATCATGGTCCCTGACTTCCCAAGCTCCCTTGCAGCTGGGATGGCCCACACGAGCCAGTTCTGGCCAGTACGATAACACGAGAGGATGTAGGAAATACTTGGAGGAAAACTCGGCTTTCCTGAAAAAAGGAACAAACATCTCATTCCTCCCTTCTTCCCCATTTTACCTACCTTGAATACAGCTATGATGTATGGAATTCTGGCAGCCAACTTGTAACCATGAAGCAGAGTCCAAGAAAACTACAGAGATGCCAGCACAAGGTGATAAACCAACCAGCAGCTACCTGCCTCCAGAGTTTTTGATATGGGAGGAAAATAAACTCTTACTAGTTTAAGCCAGTGTTGTGTTTTTTGTTACCTGAAGCTGGAAACACTTACGATTTATTCAAAAGTTTTAAAGGAAATATCTCATTTCACCTTCACGACCATCCCTTTGATATAGGTGTTATTCTTATCCTACCCATTATACAGATTGGGAAACCGAGGCTTATGAAGATTAACTAACTTCCCCACAGTCCTACAAATGGGAGTGAATCTGTGATTGGAATATAACGTCCCTGGCTCTAAGCTTCCTTCCTTTTCCAGCACACCACACCGCTTCTACGTAGTGATTTGTATACACTGCAGGGCAGTTGAAAATGCTAGAGTAGGAAACTTGCCCAGAGTTACCCAAGTAGGGATGGTTGTACCAAGACAAGACTCCAGATTTCCTCAAAGCTTGGCTTTCTTGTTTCTATATAGCTCAGCAAGCAAGAAACATCTACATCTCTGATACAGTTTTATCATTCCACACCCCTGTGGAAGGGTCAGACCTAGCTTTCATCCCTCTAATTTATAGCTATGTCTTCTCTGCAACAAAATCTGTGTGAGCAGCCTGAGGTCCTGTGGTCGGTCATCAGTGGCCCATCAGCTTCTTGGCCCCGTGCTGGTCTGCTCTACTGTGTGACATTTGCTTCCACCTTTTAATCATTGGGCGCTTTTCCCTAAACAATACATCTTATTTGCATTTTTACTTTTCAGTGCTCTGATAAATATAACCTTGTTCTCCCTGAAGTGGAAATGAAATGCCTCAAAGCAGTGGAGGAACACAGTTCTGAATATTTATAGTTTGACTCTAGTTTTCATTTTTTTCTTCTTCATTAGAAAAATAATGTGTGGCACATCTCTATTGTGATATTACTTTATTGCGTAAGTACTTACTGAGTTTGAGCTACACTGGGGATATTATCAGAAATCTGACAGGTGCTCAGCAATACCTTGGGGTTTATAATGAAGTCTGAGAAAAGAACAGATATCAGAATGCTATACCTGGGAGAAACTCTGGGAGTTGGGAGATCTGGATTCCAAACCGGTTGTGCTTGGGAAAGGCCAGGGGCTACAACAGTGTAAGTCACCATGAAGAAAGGGTCTGGGGTATTATTGTTCAAAAATACTTGCAGCCCCTCGCCATCAGACCCTCCCTTATTCCAAAACCACAGTTACTTGGACTAATAGAAGAAAGTCAATAGATGAGCTAATTTTAAAAAAGAAACTATCCATAAATGAACTAAAAGTCTTATAAACTGATAAACTATGTGTCAAAATCACGGAGCAATATTAGTGCACATTCTCCATACTCTTATTTTTCTAGCAGCTTCCACTACCTCTTCTGCTCCTCTTAATGGTACAGGAGAGTTAAATCCAAGAGAGATGTTATGTGTCCAGGTTTACAGGTCAGAGTGTTGTTCTCGTCTGCAGGCTGAGATGTGGGATACTTGGTGTATCCGTGAGAGGAGGAGCTGGTGGTTTATAAGGCTGCTGAACCATTGCCCATCTTTTGTGAAAATCCTGCTCCCTTGGCAAAGGAGCAACCAAAACTATCTTTCCAGGGCATGGAAGACAAGTAGTTAAACTAAAAAAGCTTTATGTATACTCATCACCAAAAGGCATGATTGAAAAAGCATGGCTTTGGAGTCAGATATTGTTAAATTATACCCCCTGGCTCAGCCACATAAACTATGTCAACTTGGGCCAGTTACTTAGATCTCTAAGTTTATTAAAATGAGAATAATAATGCCCTCTTCATAGTGTGATTGCATGAATTTAAAAACATGTTGGCATGGACTACAGCTCTGTGGTTAGCCAGACTCAATAAATGATTGGAATTAGTGGAGGAAAAAGCCAGTTCCCACCAATCTTATATTCACCACTCTTTTCCTGCCCCCAGATACCCTTCATTATTCCCCTTCTCATTTCCATATTGACTCTTTCTATCTCTGGCTTGACATATATTCTTTTAGTGCCTCTTCAATGCTTTGAAGACCTTGGTCATGACCAAGGGCTATGAATATAATGTGACCTTTCTTTTTGAGGTCTAAAATTAAATTAAATTTACTTAAATTAAATTAAAATAAATTTAATTAAAAAATTAAAAAATTTGACATTTAAACAGAAAGAAAAGGCCAGATCAGTTTTTTTTTTAATTTTTTTTTTTTTAATTTGCATTGCATTCACCAGTTGCACCCAACCTTATTGAATTGGACTTCACTTTAAATATTTGCCTTAGGCATATTTTTTTCAAAACTCAAGAGGATTTTCAAAAAGTGAAAGAAATTATTAGTGGCCTAGAATTCCATCCTGATTGCCATTGTTTATTAGACAGCAGAGTGGGACCATATAAATAATATGTGTGGTTTATAATGGTTCTATGTGGTCTAGTCTACTTGGGGAAAAAATGGATGAGTAAAGGAAGGAACTACTTATTGGATGTCCCTGTCAATTGAAGGAAATGGCCAAAGAAGGCAACAATACAGAAGTCCTTCCACTCAAAAATATATCCATGGGGCACCTGGGTGGCTCAGTGGGTTAAAGCCTCTGTCTTTGGCTCAGGTCATGATCTCAGGGTCCTGGGATCAAGCCCCGCATCAGGCTCCCTGCTTAGCAGGGAGCCTGCTTCCCTTCCTCTCTCTCTGACTGCCCCTCTGCCCACTTGTGATCTCTGTCTATCAAATAAATAAACAAAAATCTTTAAAAAAAAAAAAAAAAATATATATATATATATATATATATATATATATATATATATATCCATGTTGTTTGATTTCTTTTCCTTCTCTTTGCACATGGATTTTTCTGTGTGTATTGTATTAGTTTTGGTTTTTGGCTTTTGGTTTTGGTTTTGGTTTCCTTTTTTTTTTTTTTTAACTGCTGTAACAAATTACTGCAAATTTGATGGTTTTAAGAAATGCAAGTCTTACTGATCCGGAGGTTAGAAGTCTAAATCAAGGTGTTGGCAGGTTGACATTCCTTCTGAGGCTCTAAGGGGAGACCATTTCCTTGATTTATTTTTTCAGCTTCTAGAGACTACCTGTATTCCTTGACTTATAGTCCCTTCCTTTCTCTGTCATCACACATTCTTCTCCTAGCTCTGACCTTCCTGCCTCCTTCTTATAAGGACCCTCAGGGTTACATTCAGCCCACCCAGATAATCCTGAGTAGTGTGATCATCTTAATATCCTAATTTAACCAGAACATTCCATTTACCATTATAAAGTAACCTATTCACAGGTTTCAGGGATGAGGACATGGACATCTTTGGGAGGACATTAGACAGCCTACTACATATATTGAACTAAATAGGGTTTTAATTTCAGATTTTACTGTTCCCCCCTGGGTTCCTATTTCCCAGTTCACCTGGCTATGGCCCTGGACTTCAGAATCCTTTCTCACCTTTGTGAATTCCATCTCTGAGTTTGTCATGTCTGCACGATAATGTGGAGTCTAGATTTCTGACAAGACCTGCCAAATTTAACCAGTTCGTTGTTTTCCTGCGGGGTGACACTTGAATGAAACGATGTTAACCCAGTAGTAGGGAGAATTTCAACAGTCTAAAAAATAATAAAAAATTTAATAATAATCCCTGACTAATTACCTGGCTCTGGCCCTTCCGGAGCCTGGCTGTTGAATATAGAGGTGGAGGCAAGGTGTGTCTGCAGTTGTCCATGGTCCTGAACTGCCCTGTTGTTGAACTGCTGGTGTTCAGTTGTTTCTCTTGACCTTGGGACACCAGGGTCTCTGGTCCAGTTTCACTATCTTTTCCAGAAATTCTGAAGTATATGAGAAAAGAAGAAGTTAGATCTGTGAAGGGAACTTAGTGAGAATATATAAAGTAAACATCAGAGCCCTTGATAGGTTGCCACAGAAAATATGAAAACATTGTTTGATATAATTTTCAAATATTATACCTACAAAAAAGACCCACTGATTGACCATTGCATAAATATCAAATAACTAAAGGGAAGTAGAATATTTGTGTATCGAACAATGTAAAGTGTCATGCCAACCTCTGGGCAAACAAAATAGGTAAAAATTAGTAATTATTAGTTCAATCGCACAAATATGTTCAAAATTGCTTTTTTGCTTGTGATTTGCTGGAAAATACTACCTTGTGTAATTTGTTACATGTATTTTTATGTCATGCATTTTTAAGGATAAATTTTTTATGGGGTGGAGGGACAGTGGGAGAAGGAGAGAGAATCTCAAGCAGACTCCATGTGGAGCCTGACTCAGGGCTCCATCTCAGGACCCTGAGATCATGACCTGAGCCAAAACTGAGAGTCGGACACTTAACAGACTGTGCCACCCAAGCACCTGTCATGAATTTTTGACAACTATCATGTTTCTTGAAGCTACTACTTGGCTCTTACTCCACTCTTCTCCCTCCTCTCCCACCCCTGCCCATCCCCACAGCCCCAGACACCATGAACACACACCATGGTGGGGAATGTGCCTTTCCACAAATTTTTACCATTCTTTCCATTCCCACATCAAACACAAACTATACTTTTGGTCCTTGACCTTATCTGTGATATTCATTATTCATTAGTTCCTCATCTTGGAAACCTCCATTCTTTAGGGATGGGATGGAATGGGAATTCAGAATGGATTTCAGGTGCTGGATGTCTGTGATGCACATTATTTGATAGGGAAAAAACACACAAAAAAGTGCTTACACATTTGTCTCAGCTAGTTTCAAACTTCAGTGGAGTTGGAACACAGTACGGACTGAGCACTTCTGCTGCACACAGCTTTGGATAAATAAAAACAAGATGAGTCTTTATACATGTTGATAAAGCTGGTCAAAGCAATCTCATTGCAGTTGTATTGACAGGACTTGGTTGTTGTTCTGGAGTCCATTTGTGGTGGATATTTACTTAGACACACAGGGGTTGGGGGGTGCAGGGGCAACCATAGTCTGATTATATCATTTTGTACCTAAAACTACTGGGTGTCTGGGTGTTTAACTGGTAAAGCTTGAAACAGATTTCAGTTTCTATTATTTCTCAGGATTAAAAATAGACACCTGTGATGTATTGTGAGTTTCCTTAATTTAAAATGTGAGTCAAAGTTTTGTTCTTGTATTTAGTAGTAGTAGTGGTAGTGGTAGTAGTAGTAATAGTAATAGTAGTAGTAGTAGTAGTGGTAGTAGTAAAGTAGGGTGATAAGTAAATAAATGCATAAATCTGAATCCAGAGCCCTTTATTAAGCAAAGCATTCCAGGAAGAAGTCATGGTAGATACCCACCAAGGCGGGTTATTACGTGGCAAGTGCACTACACTTGGCTGCAGAATTAACATTGTACAGAAAAGTGTGGTAGATTTTATCCTAATTGCTGTTACCCCCCAAAGCCCATTTTGCTTACAGCACACCTTCATTTTATAGCTAGTTAATAAAGAAGACCATGGTTTAAAGTCTGTGTCTCCATGGAAACAACCAATTATAAGTGCAATCTGAAGACATGGAAGAGAGCTGCCAAAACTCTCGGGGAAAAAAATGATCTGGGTTGGCAACCTACAAGAAACATTGCCTGCTAAAAGCTTTTGCCAGCTTCCCCTCACACTGGCCTACAAGTTTCTATCTGAACACACATCTTGCACCCATTTGCCGAGCCCTGCATCTGTAATACATTCTAAAAGGATAATTGTGTCTGGGGCTCAACATATGGGATGGTGAGGCAGGAAGAAAATTCTCACATATTTTACTATAATTTCTCTCATATGTTTCTTATAATTTCATGGCACTGACATCAACACGAAAGAAAGAAAAGAACCTCTCTTCTAAGTTCAGAAGTGTATTCCTAAATTGTATCTTAAATACACTTATGTTAATTATTTACACATAACAATATGTAATGTTAATGTTTATGAAACTGAGAATTATAGAACTTTATTGAACTATTAAACCACAGATTTAGAGTTTTGGTGTTTAACCCTTGTATACTTGTGGTGCTCTAATTATACTTGTATTTTAATTTCCACTTCCTAATCACTCTGTACATTATTATGCTTTGTTTTCAGGAAGCTTGATATGGAAATATAAAGCATTTCCAAAATAGAAAATTAAGTTGAAGACAATTCACATTAAAATATATTCACATACATTATTCCGTTCATCCTATTAACAACCTTGGGAAGAAGGATGTTTTCATTTCCATTCTGAGTATAGAGAAACTGAGGCATAGAAGATTCCAGTAGTTACTGGAACTAGGGGCAAACCCCCACCTGTATCTGTAGACCCAGCACGATGTTCACTCAACAGTGTGGCTCCCTGCAAGCTTAAAATTAAATGCACCTGGGTGTCAACCTTTAGTATGTCAAATAATGTAGCTTTTAATCTGTGCTCCAAGAAGTGTTTATAGTTGAGACTCATCAATTAGTAGTATACGGATACCATATTCCCTATAGTCCACCTGCGTCTTTCTCTTATTTGTAGTTAAGTGATTGGGAAGTAAAAGAGTAAAATTGACAACGATGGGAATCACATTCAATTAGCACAAAATGGTAAACAGCTGCTGTGTTCAAATCTTGTTATGGGATTGTCAGACTTACAAAATGACAATACACATGGCACGGTTTTGAAAAGTGAAAGAGAAGCTGAATCAAAATTTAAAAACTTGATACATAGAACTTCTGGGTCCTAGGAGACACACAAGAATTTCCCTTTTAAGGAAATGGACTATATATAGTGTGCAAACCCCTATTCTAGTTTTTTAAAAAAAGTAAATTCCAAGGTTGAATAACTTTTTTTTCTTATATTGGCATGGTACTCATTTGTGCAAGAAGCATTATTATTGCACTTAGTCTAGGGCAACACTAATTATCTTCTCCATAGCCATGCTGGGGGAGTGTGGGAAATTTGTCACACAATCTCATTCCCCTCCCCCATCTCACACCAACAACCAAACGAAATAAATCTACATAAAAATATTTTGAGAAAACATAGTATTTTGGTTTACAGCTTTATTCAAAGTTAGTCAAAATTTGCAAGGGCAGTCAACAAATATATTCCCCATATTTTATACCTAATTAATACAAAGGCATCCTACATCAACTTATGAGATCTAAGATGCTTATCAAATTTAATTAGGTTTTCTCAACAATAAGGGGCTGTTCTACAACTTTCACACCCTCTAGTTTATTTTAGGTCATTCAGAGGCTATTTCTGGTTACAGTTATGTTTCATTTGTAAACTCTGCCCTTTCAGATATCCCCCCACTCTCTTCAAACCCACAACTCAGTTCCTGCATAAAGAGATGAGTCCATGTCTTACTTTACCCAGAGAATGGACTCTTCACTTTCTATCCCAACTTCTCTTCATTTTTTTGCCCTTCTCTTCATTTTTCTAGTTCTCAACCCTGAGTGCACAAATTTTTTTAAGCCTTTTTTAAACGGCTTTAAAAAATATACCATTGCCTAGACCCACACTAGACTGGTTAGTTAAGAGTGTGGGCTGAGAACAACTGACCCACTTTTTTTTTCCTGAGAAGAAACCTCTTCTTTGTCAAAACTGGATATCAACCTGTGGTCAAGAGCCTTCTCAAGGGCACTGCTTCCTGAGTCACTTATCTTATCCTCATCATTCTTTTCCAGTGGTTCATTTTCCTAAGTCTGCCAAGTTCTCTTTTCCAGTGGTTCATTGGGTTCATCCTCTGTCCTTTGTATCAAGTTAGTTCAAGTGTCATAACAGATACGGTGAATCCCTGAGCCTTCATCCCCTGATACCTGCAGGTGCTGTAGTCGGCTTTCTAGTACCATTGAAATGGCTTCAGAAACTCATGGTTCTAAAAGCCAAAGAAATGAGAAGCGATTTTAGCCAGAAAGAAAAATGGACCATGCCTTAAAGTACATACAGAAGGATCATCCCACCAGGGATATAATATCTTACAATTCTAAAGTCCTGCTTCTCAAAATCAAAAGCATGTTACTACCTACTAAATCTGTGTGATATGAAATTCAATGTGTCAGTTTACTCTTAATTGACTTTGTTTTTCTCTTACCTTATAGGCAAAAATCCTTACTTATTGATAATTGTCAGCAGTTTATAACATATACTCTTGTGGTGGGTCTTATTACTACGTCTAGAGCTGAGTAGAAATGCTGTGTATTGAACATAGAAAAGAGTGGTGTAGGAGTAATTATTCTCCTGTCTGTCACAGGGAGTGCCTTTTTAGGAAATGTGGTTCCCAGTTGTTGGGTTCCTGCCATTCTAAGTACTAAGGAAAACCATCCATGACCCATTTTTAAAAAGTGTTTCATATCAGTTAGATGAAATTTTACTTGGAAAAATACTGTTGAATATTTGAATCATAATTCATACAAAATAAATTTGAATATGTATTTTTGATCATTTTAAAGTTTTTCAGATACAGTCAACAAACTAATGACAATTTAAGTTTAAACAATAAACGTCTGCATGGTCTGTTTTAAAAGTGCTTAAGATTTGATTTATAGCTTTTGCCTAAGAATCATCATGGAAAATCTATTTGTTCTGTAGTGGAACTCAATAAGCATTTTCTTACTTGAAAAAGCAATTTCATTTTAAAGACAGAACCACTTACTCTTAGAATACTTGTTTCTTCAGTAAATATTTCTGAAATTTCCATTTATTGCTCTTCTCTCCCCAGACCTAATCATCCCTACTTCAATTCCAGATGTCCTACTTGTGTTTGTCAAAAATGTATTTGAAAACCAATTGCCACATCATGTGGGTATTGAGTAAAATAAATGATTTCACTTTGGCTAGTCTTCCTTTGGAACTTACCTCCAAGGGAAACCTGGATCTACAAAGAAGTTTGGGTAAGAGGAATAATTGGGTTACACTTTCCATTGCTGTGTCTATTTTCTTTACTCAAAACGAAGCAAATTCTGGTTGGTTTCACTAAATAAATAGCAATATTAATGGTAAATTCAGTATATAATCACTGGTTCAAAATAAAAAGCTAAAGATTAGCTGTGGTAACTTGCTTACATTTACCGAACTTAAGGAAGCCATATGTGTGTCCTAGAAGGAATCTCAGGTAGAATCCAGGGAAAAAAAAAAAGTGTGTGTGTGCATATATTTATGTTTTTATATTATATATGCATGTTTTACATTGTAAATCATTTGAACTCTACTAATTCAGAATATGCCGTAGGTTATAACTGTGTAATGATTACCTGCTTATTTCCTAGGGGGGAAAAAACAATTTGTTAAGTACATTAACCTCATAAACCAATTTCAGAGGTACTAAGACAAAGGAGTGGGTTTTAGAGGCTTGACAGATCCACATTGTGTGTTCAACAGGCAGCTCTAAAATAGGAGGTCAGTGAGTTCTATCTGCTCATTAAAGCAGATGGAATAGAGTCTGGGAATTGTGGCTGGAATTACTCTACAAAAAATAAAAATGATTTTTTCTTTCACACTTATCTTAAAACTTTGTTCTTCTTTTAATATTCTGAAGAATTTAGTATAGGAATGAATGAACTGGAACTTAGTATACAAATGAAAGGACATGGTATATATTACCTAAATTGAATTTAAATTAAAAAAAAAATTAAATGAACAGACAAAAGCAGTCATTTAGCCAGATTTTTAAACAGCTGACTTTGCCTTTCCCAGGTTGCACCAAGTAGTCAGGAAAATTCTGTTCTTTCTTTTTCGTGCAAAATCTCCTTTGGCTGTAAAAGGGAGTAGTGCTCTGATTCCATTATCCTGAAACTGTTGCTGTCCATGCTGTCATTATCACCTTCTTAGACTTTTGGCCAGGCATATTTTTAAGATATGCTGCATATGGGGTTGTAACAGTGATTCCCTAGAGCCCCTTTTATTCTATCTCTCCCCTGTGCCACAGTGATCTACTTCCAGTCAGAGGATTGAGGATTCCAGGAAGGATGTGTCCAGCAGGAATTGGTACTAAGGGTATACTGTTATGTTTGATATATTAAAAGAAGTTCTACAGCTCTAGTAGAGATCAAATCTGTGATAAATAGAAAAATAATTAGAAAATTTAAGCAACTGATAACTACAGAAAAATTGAAGTGTTCAAAAAATAAAATGCAGTTATGCACTTATTGTCATGCACATTACAATCTTGTTGATGAATACTATTTCCATACCATTGAACACTGGTTTAACCAAAAAGTACAACCTAACTACATTGGGAGGATGGGGAAAAGGAGAAATGTATGCGTGAGGGTAGGAGTGTTACATAGTAGAGTGCAATGGCATTCCAGTATGAGGAGCCACTACAAGTGTCAGAAATTGAGAAATAGAGAAGTGCTTTGTGAGCATATTCTTTTAAGGTCAATCACAGGTGATTTACTTGAGAGTTTCAAGCCACTGTCTATGGGAAGAAAATTTAAAATATATAAATACATTTTTAGAATATGTAAGAATCTTATTCTGTTGTTTAAAAATAAAAATTTTGAAATGTGAATGAGAAACCAGGATGTGGAGACCATATATACAGACATCCCTTGACAAGTATTACTCTAAGGGAGAATATGAAATGGAGCAGATGCAGAAGACATCTGAGGACTTGAGGGAGGACCTTTCCTTTAAGTGGACAGACTGGAGTGTGCATTTCTTGCTGATAGGATTGAAAAGTTGAAATGGAGAGATGGGTAACACAGGAGGAACAAGGAAGACCACAGAAGCAAAATTCTTGAGGAAATAAGGGAGGATGAGATCGGCAACCAAAGTGATGGCATTTGTGTATGGAAGGGTAAGAGATACTTCCTCCATTCTAAGTCAGAAGTTGGGTTTGGGGAGGTAGCCATGGGAAATGTTTGAGAAGAAAAGATACCTAATAAGAGCAGATTTAGGAAGGAAATGTAGCAGGGTTGCCAGGAAATATTGAGACTCTGTCATTTGCAATCATAAATTTAAAGTGAAACAAACTGTTGTATGATTTTTCTCCAGCAATATAAATCAGCTAGTAGGCAGGCAGAGAGAGGGTGGAAAGTTAGGGCAATGAGATTTGGGGTTTTGGCAGGTGAACACAACAGCAGAATAGAGAAGCAAGAAAGTGAAGGTTTTTGTGTTAGTGACAGTGGTGCTGTCCCAGGAAATCCAGGCTGGGCAAAAGAGGAAGTGACAACAGAAGGTGGATGAGGAAGAGTGAGAAAGTGGTGGGGTTAGTAGGAGAGTATCAGGAAGGATGAAAAATTGGAATCACAGAACTGTCATCATTCCCAGCACATGAGCTGGAGATTTATGAGGGGTGGTAGGAAACAACGAGGTGGTGCAGCCCCTGGAGCAGGACCTGGGTGTGATGTTGGGAGAAGATAATGAAGGTAAGGTGGAAGAAAAGGCCATTGGAGGTGAGGTCAAGGATCTGAAAGGTCAGGATACTGGATGCTGAGGTGTCCAAAAATGTTTGTTTTGAGTCATTTGTGAGTGGGGAAAAACCAACATGATAGTGATGAGGGGAGAGGGTGGTCTAATTTTTCAGTACCAGCCTCAAAGGGACATGACATTGTAACAAGGGGGATAAATCCTTGAGAGGAGTAGCAAGAAGATCAAGAAGGCTACCTACCCCAACTCCATGGCCTGAGGTTCAGGGATCTTGGGAAGAATATTTTGTTCACTGGAGAGGGCAACAGAGGAAGGAGTGTGCTCAGAGAACAGGTCTCAGTTAATGCATGGAGGTGAAGGGAGCGCTCTGCTTGGTTAAGGAGGCAAAGCTGTGTACTGGTTTGTTGACTGAGGGCACCAGGAATCATGATGAGAAGTCTAAGCAGGGAAAGGGAGAGTGAAGTTCAGGGTCATGAGACAGAATTTATGCAATGAGCATGAGGGCTATCTGATTTCCCAAGGAGCCTGGACTTTTGACAATGGCTACAGTAAACAGCAGCAATGTGGGGCATGAGGCATTAGTTCTGATAGTATCTTGTCGGCACATGGGCACTCAGTTCTAGCACAGTGACCCTAAAACATTAAGCTTAGTCAACACAGTGGTGACTGTTCTCCACAGTCCATATCACTAGAGCAGTTCTGGCTGGCCACATTCTCCACCTCCTACAGAAAACATTGTTGTTGCCTCGGTAAAGGTTACCTCAGAGAACATGACAGTGTCACGCTACATGGATGTGTGAGAGAGAGTTGAGGGTGGCAAGGGCAACTTGGTCCCTACTCTCACTGGAAGACCTGGGCAAGTCAGCTACCTTCCATGAGTCCCAGCTTCCTCATTAAAGAACAAGAGTAGAGAGCCCTGGTTAAATGTTCATGCTTATACCTTTAATATATGAACACATGTTTGTAGCATCTTTAAGTTAAGGATTTGGGTCCCTTATTATCAAACAGAAATGCTGAAGGATGCCGGGCTTATAAAGAAACCCACACGATAGGCTTCATTTTCTGACATACATATTATGCTGCCATTTGTAACTGAGAGGTGTTTAAGTATCTATATTCAAACATAAATATAGCATGTATATATATATATAATATTATATATAAATGATGGAGGTGATACCAATATTTATATCTATATAGGTATCACTTTGTACTTTTATATTCCTTTTCTTTTGTTCCTTCAGGCATATGAGGGTTTGAGGGTTGGGTGTGCCTGTTTCCAGGAGTCAGATCCATGGACGTGACAAATCCAAGTTGTCTCACCAGTCCAAGATTCTATGTAATTCTCTGCATTTCAGGAAAACAGCTTATAAGTTATAAGGTTTAAAAGAATCACCACTTGGCCTTCATAACTTCCCATCGCTGCACGTATACAGACATCTGGGGGCTGTGCACTGCTCTCACCGAACAGCCATGCCCTCTGTGGCACAGGGAGAAACCCTCCGCCATCCACGTGTCCCTGTGCATGGCGCACAGACCCACACCCCACTCTGGACATCTCAGAGCATGGTGCGGGCTTCTAGAAGCAACCTGGTCCCTCTGCTTCAGGTCGGTTTTAACTTCAGCCTGGCTCCTTTGCAGTATTTTATACACAGAAGAGAAGCCATAGATGAGAATGATGTCTTTGTCCATTTTGTGCTTCCAAGAGTGTAAACCAACAGCCACTTCCCCACTCCCAATTAAAGGAAAGAAGTGAGCCTCATACATGGAATCTTGAGCCCCTACTATTAGAAGTCACGTGCTCCGTGGAAAGAAGATGAAAGTGATGTGGATTACCGTGTTGCAAGTGGAGATAAACTTAGCAACTGGTTGTATTACCATATCAAAGAGCCCGCTGTCCCAGTGATAATTCTTGGGGAAAGTAGATTCAAGACAATTTTTATTAAATCCTTTCAAGCCACAGCTCAGTTGGGCTGCATCTGGTATATATTGTGGCCTGTTTGCTGGAACTTTGCAACAGTGTGAAATCCCCAGGTTCAGCTGGAGGAGCACGGGGCCCTGGGGGCCATCGGTAACACAATGGCATCTCTCAATTTTCATAATCAAGAGAAAATACTTTATAAAAACAATATTTAATATTGGAACTGCTCCATTTACCTGATTAATTGGACGAGACTGTCACTAGGAAGTGGGCAGTGAGAAGCAACGTGTAGAAATAGTTTCTGCTAGAGACCAAACTTTCTAAAACTTGCCTTCGACTGCAAGTGCTACTAAATGCAGAGTCCTCACAAGTTCTAGGCTTTTGGGTTCCTACACGTGATTCTCTATGATCATTAGAATATTGAGAAATTAAAGGTAGATGGCATTAGAGATACTTTGTGGGATTTTGTTTTTTCCCTCCCTCCCCTTAACTCCTCCTTCCCTACTGTCCTCTCTCCTCCCTTCCTTCCATTCCTTCCTTCCTTCCTTCCTCCCTCCTTCTCTTCCTCTTTCCCTCCCCCTTCCACCTTCTTCCCTCCCTTCTCTTTCTTCCTTCTTTCCTTCCTTCCCTTTAATAAATACAATAAAAGTGAAATCATACAGAACTTGCCATGACTGGACAGCCAATAAGTAGAGGACTAGAATTCAAGCTAATTCAACTGTCTAGATCTTACACTGCTTTTGAGTATCATTCTTTTATTTTCTGATACCTCCTGTTTTCTCAGGTCCCTCTTCTGTTTCCCGTCCAATTATTGTGTTCTTTAAGTGTCATCACAGAATTCAAGACTTGGTCAGTCCATACTATGCTTACTGTGCTGTCTCTCTGGTACTAGAACGGCCATTCCATATCTAATAAAGGCCGTTGGCAGCAATGTATCGTACACCAGAATGTTGTTTGTGGTTTGGCGTGAGTTCAACGTGATTATTAAAAAGTGAACTAGGCTTGTTTGTAGATACCCTTAAGCTAGTGTCCAAAAATTGAACTTGATTTGACTTAATCAAAAATTAACTACCAAGTACATATTATGCATAAGGAACCTAGAGGGACAAGGGAGTGCAGAGATAGGTCAGTGGGCTGCATAGTGGCCTGCCCAAAATATAGGTCCACATTCAACCCACCAGAACCTATGAGTGGGACCTTACTTAGGAAAAAGGTCATGGCAGAGAGATGCATCCTGTATTAGTTTCTTAAGCGGCACAACAGATTACCACAAACTGAATGGCTCACAGCAATAGAAATGTGTTGTCTCCCAGTCCATGGGTAAGCAATGCCCCTCTATGCAGGGTGGTGTGGTACAGTGGACAGAGGGCGCCCTATACAGTTGGTGTGCTGCTCTGGACTCCTTGCCATGTCACAGCCAGCCTCGCGCAGGAGGGTGGGCTCTTGCACTTATGTGAGTCTCATTTCCCTCAACTCTAAAACAGAATATCACCTGCCTTGCCAGATTATCAGAGAGATTAAAAACGAGTTATGTCGAAATGCAGAGCACAGGTTCAGTGTCTTAGTAGGTACTCAATAAATAGTAGGTATGCTGAATGCTGTAAACTGAAATCGAGATTTAAAATAAACTCGTAATTGGATCTAACAAGTTTAGTTCTGGGGTTCTTTGTTTTTTAGTTCTGGGTTTCAGATATTCTGTTGTCATTATGCATTTTCATCTTCTACAGAGACCTGGGTTTTGATGATGCAACTAAAAATGATTTTATTCCCAATGTAAGGCCTCCACATGGGATATATGCCTAGTCATGTACCTAAATAGTAAATATTAAATATTTCACTAATGCATATGTCATGCTCCAGGTGCCACCTAGGGTCCAGTAATGACGTGCATATGTAGAACATTCAAACAGGATAATTGGAAAGAATTTACTAGAGGAGCTTTTATAAAATAGAGGGCAAAGTTGAACAGTACCCTGCAATAGATTCTGGGCCCATCAGGGCAAAAGCAAGTATACTCCTGAGGGACTTGCCAGGCCAGGGAGGGAGCTATAGTTGTGTCTGAAGGAGAAAGCTTTGTTGTAGAGGAATGGATGACTGGGGAGGATGGCAGATAGTCAATGCCATGACCTCTCCCTTCTCTTGCTCTTTCTGATTCTGCTGGTCTCCCTTTGGTCATTTCCAGCCAGAGAGCAAAGGAGCCTTGTTTTGTAGGTGTAATCAGGAGAAGCCTGGCTCCTGAATGTAGAGCAGAGTACAGAAGGTTCCAGAGTGGATCTGGTGGACCAAATGCAGAACATGACTCCAAAGAGTATCCCATGAAAAAATCCAGTTAGTATCTACGTTGTAAGGACAACAGGTAATTTTGGTTAATGATTAAAGAGAGAATCATTTTGTCATGTGGAGCTTTACTAAAAGCTAACCATTATGATATGGTAGTAGTAAATGGCGGGAAGATGTTACATATTCATAAAGGCAGGAAGAGGAACAGAGAAATGGCTTGGCCACCAAGTGTTGAAACATATTATCCTTGACCCCATAACTGAATGATGCTCAGCAAGTACCTTCCACTTAGAGGAAGCAGTGATGCGGGCATTTTCACTCCGCTTTTGTCTTTTGGTTTGGTTTGGCGTGCATTCATTACACACCAAGAGAGCCACGTATGGCCACCTATACCTCACTAAAGCTGAAAAAAAAATAAAAAGAAGAAAGTATTCCTTTCTCACACCCCACTTGGAAGCATGAATACTTGGGCTTTCAGACAGTCTGCTCTCAAATGTTTCCCAGGATGCATTATGGACATAACTGGGGCACCGTGCTATCCTACCTTTCCAAAGGGTGGACTGTACTGAGAAGAAACAGATCGTGCTGGGTTGTCCCCGGCCCATGGGGTGGGAGGGTTGGATGAAATGGGAGCTCTCTTTTAATTGCTTAAGGAACCTCTATACTGTCACCAAAGTGACACCAGTTATGGTCCCATCAACATCCTCATCGACACTTGGTATTATCTCTTGTCTTCTTGACCACAGTCATTCTAACAGGTGTGAGGTGGCATTCCACTGTGGTTTTGATTTGCCTTTCCCCACTAACTAGTGATGAAGTGAGCTCCTTTTCATGCACTTGTTAGCCATTTGCCTGTTTTCTTCGGGGAAATGTCTACTCAGGTCCTTTGCCCATTTTTTAATTGAGTTATGTGGGTTTTTTGCTACTAAGTTGTACAAGTTCCCCGTATATTTTGGACATTAGCCCCTTATCAGATATGTGTTTTGCAAGTGTTTTCTCCCATTCCATAGGATGCCTTTCATATCGTCGTGGTTTCCTTTGCTGTGCAGAAGCTTTTTAGTCTGAGGTAGTCCCACTTGATTTTCCTTTATTGTCTTTGCTTTTGGTGTTAAATCCGATACATCGTTGCCAAGATCAATGTCAAGAAGTCCATCTTTAGTTGATTATTGCGAGTGGTATGAGGTAGGGGTCCAGTTTCATTTTTCGGCCTGAGGCTGGCCAGTTTTCCCACCACCATTTGCTGAAGAGACTCTCCTTTCCCCGCTGAGCATTCTTAGTTCCCTAGTCGAGTATTCATCCACCACAAAGGCGGGTATTTCTTTCTGGGCTCTGTATTCTGTTCCGTTGGTCTGTGTGTCTGTTTTTAGGATGGTGCCATCACATTTTGATCACTGCAGCTTTGTCATATAGTTTGAAATCAGGAAATGGGATGCTCCAGTTTTGTTGATCTTTCTCTGGCTTGCTTTCGCCATCTGAGGTCTTTGATGGTTCCATACAAACTTTAGGATTTTTTTTTCTATGTCTGTGAAAAGTGGAAACAAAATTCTCTTAAGCCTCTGTCTACTAAAACTCTTACTCCCCTAGATGAATAAGTCGTGAAGTTTGTGATTTTTGTTCTAGTATATTTGCATTTTAGCAAAGAGGGAGGGATAAGCATTCTCTTCCCATCGGAAGCATAGACCGATGTTGCATCTATTAGCTAAATGCAGAATTGGGTATAGAAAACCTCCTTTTACTCCGGAGTGTCTTTCTGCTCATCTGTGATGGTTCCATAGGAAGTTTTTAACACTCAAGACTGTCACAGAATTTCTCAAGTGCTTTTAATTATTTAATTCAACTACAGTGACATCTCCTGGCTGAGATGAGAAATAACTGCTGGGCATCGTCAGAGGAGCTAGAAAATGATGAAGATGCAAAAGAAGTGAATAAAGGATGCTTGCCACATGCTGGGTTCTAAAGCCATCAGCATTTTATAAGTTGTTATTATTACCGTCATGTTCAGAACAATCAGGGGGTGACCAGAATATTACTCCCCTAACTAAAGGTAGATAAATAAAGCAAAAAAAGAAAAAAATTTTTTTTTTTTAAATTGGCAAACCATTGTGGGAAAGATTGCCAGACGCTTACAAATGGAGTAGTGAGGATTTTTGTGCACAGGTTCCCGTGGCCTTCTCCTATCTTTTGTTGGAGCTGGATGACGAGTTTCGTGAATAGCACTTATATTTCTTTTTTCTTAACAACTTTGGGATACAAGGCTAAGGAGTGATCACACAATTGTATGCTGATTTTAGGCTCCTTTATTCCTGCTTTGTAACAAAAAACCTATTGTTTGCCAACTAATAATAATGTGATAGGGGACAGTGGGTAAAAAAATCCAACACAAAAGGTCCTTCCTCTATAGATAGAAGTTTGGCTTCCGTACAGGCCAGAGAGCGCAAGCAGGCGCATTTCCTGTGGGAAATATTTTGAAACTTTTTTTAGCCTCATTTGTTAGTGTGATGCCTTATCATGAATTGCTCATGAAACTTTAAGAGACTTTTGAAGGCTTAGCAGCCTTCGATAACGGCTTTGCCAGAGGAAGTCTTGAGTGTGATTCTGTGGTTCCTCTTCGCTGGTTACGCCCCGTGCCCAGTCTGGTTTTGTTTGTGTGGTTGGTTTTTCTGTATCCTTCTGTTCCTCCGGGATGAGCTCAGGGACTGACAAGAGCTCAAAGACCTTTGAGAAAGGAATAAGCAGGTAGTAGCTCACACAGACCTAGAAAGACTTCCTTCTTAGACTTTAACAATTTTTGAAATAACAATGTTTGCAGTTCGGAGAGATACAGTCAAAAGCTGACATTGTGATTCTCCCCAGGATTTTACATATCAATTTGGGATGTCTAACATAATCATCCAGCTCTGATGCAGTCTGCAAACCCACATTAACATCCTAATGAAGATATGTTTAAGAGCCAGATAGCACTATTATCATCCAGGTACCTTTTTTATGGTGAGCACTTAAAAATGCATGTGCTTTAAGCGTTGCTAATCTGAACAAAACGTGCTTTCCTTAAGGACTAAGTCACAAGAATTATCTGCAAACAAAAAAGTGTGTTTGATCAATAAAATCATCTTAAGGTTTTGCCTCATGCATTTTTTTTTTAATTGAGAAGTGTTAGAGATAATTCCATTGTTCTTTAGAAAATACTATTTTTATATTAAGTTAGAAAGAAGTTGGGGCACCTGGGTGCCTCAGAAGGCTAAGCGTCTATCTTGAGCTCAGGCCATGATCTGCAGGTCCTGGGACTAAGCCCAGTGTCAGACTTCCTGCTCAGCAGGGGGGTCTTCTTTTCTCTCTCTCCCCCTCCCCCTCCCCATGGCTCCTTCTCTCTCTCTTTCAAATAAATAAAATCTTTTAAAAAAATAAAATTTAAAAAGAAGAAAGAAGTAAGCACACATCTTCTTAATAGTTTTTGCCTATTCAGAGATCCAAATGGACATGAACATCTCATTGATTTCAAAGTCATGTTCATCATATTTCTACCATAAATAAATGAAGAGAAAAGGGAGCCACATCTTAAAGCTGGAATAATGGCAGGCGCCAAACTGTCAAGTCTTCATGATAATTTATAATCTGTTTTTTACAGTTGATGACCTTACACTGTGTTTTCCCACGACAACTTACTCAGTGGGCATATTTCCTTACTGAAGGAGTATGCCATTGGAAGTCAAACCATTGTATTGATACACTGTATCCATTGTAATGTTTCAATGCAGTACAGTCTCCCTGCAATAGATTGTTTGTAG
Source organism: Lutra lutra (assembly GCF_902655055.1). Classification (NCBI taxonomy): domain Eukaryota; kingdom Metazoa; phylum Chordata; class Mammalia; order Carnivora; family Mustelidae; genus Lutra; species Lutra lutra. Next base: position 12,803,654 of record NC_062282.1, read on the forward strand.
AATAAATTATTAAATTATGAGTAAATCTTGAGGTGTACTAGGATTCTCAAAGTCAGCCCTGAAAACTCTCTGAATGGTTTTCTGCTGTAGAAACCAAGAATATCTTGTTTGATAAGGAAAGATAAGGTGGAGACCTTGCTATGAGTCATAATGATGGTAAGGGCACATTTTCTAATAAACGCCCATGGGGAAAAAACCGGAGAGCAGGTGAGTTTTCTAACTATGGGGGTTAGCAAACTCTGAGCACAGGCCAAATCCAGCCTGCCAGCTCCTTTTGTAAATAAAGTTTTATTGGAACACAGCCACACTCATTTGTCTGCACATTGTGTACAGCTGCATTTTTACTGCAATGTGGAGTTAAGAAGTTACAACAGAGACTGTTTGGCATGTGAAACCTGTCAGTCCATCTCTTTGTGGAAAAAGTGTGCCAATCCCTGCTTTGCTAGTTTGTCTGTTTAGAATCTGCACAGTTCCTGACCCAAACTGCCAAATCAAAACATGGAGTCCTAGGTAGAGACACAAGTAATTATGTGAGAAGAAAGCTTCAAAGCACTTGGATTTCAAAACATGATATCCATTTCCTGTACGATTTGCAAATATGAAAGAAGCTTTTAGCACCTTGGCAGTCAATATTTTTCTCTCCTGCTGGTACAATCCCAGATTCACTAGGATCCACTGTGCCAGGCAAGAGAGGAGTAAGGAATTCCATGGACTGCCTGAGGTGTCCTCAGGTTGGCTAAGTCAATGCTGAAATGAAGCATGGACAAGGCAGCAAGAATGGATTTGAGAATGTGCAGAAGGAGATCTTGAGCTGCTGGGTGGGAGATTAAGATGCTGGGTGGGAGACTGACATGCTGGGTGGGAGACTGACATGCTGGCTGAGAGATTGAGATGCCGGGTGGGAGACTGAGATGCTGGGTGGGAGATTGAGGTGCTGGGTGGGAGACTGAAATGCTGGGTGGGAGGTTGAGAAAGGTCCTGCAGAGTGGTGGTTTTACTCTTACTGACTTTGTTTTCATGCTATCCACAGTGGTCAAAGGAAAAGCACAACTATTTCAGTTATCATGAAACAGTACTCTTTTTTTTTTTTTTGGTTGGTTTAAAAAAAAAAAACAATTATTGGTAGGTAATCTGAAATACAAAGTGGATTTCAAAGAGAAATATAACACAGCTAAGAGATCCTTTGGGCCATTACCACAAGTGTAGCTTTGAAAGGGATTCAGTTTTTCCCTGTAAATTAATCTCCTTGCTATGAAAAAGAGGTAGAGAACAGAGCATATAGAACTGGGGTGACAGTAGAGTAGGTCATTGAGTCCTAAGCCTTCTTAAGAGCAAATGAAAGTGGCGTTTGTGGGGCACCTGGGTGGCTCAGTGGGTTAAGCCTCTGCCTTCAGCTCAGGTCATGATCAGGGTCCTGGGATCGAGCCCCGCATCTGGCTCTCTGCTCAGCAGGGAGCCTGCTTCCCCTCCTCTCTCTCTCTGCCTTCTTGTGATCTCTCTCTTTCTCTCTCTGACATATAAATAAATAAAAATCTAAAAAAAAAAAAAGTGGCGTTTGTAATAATTAAGCTGAGTAAACAGGTATAATGCAGGACTGTCCTGGGTGAATCTGATGTGTGGGGTCCCCTATGAACATGATGTTGACAGCACTGATTACTGCCAATGGTTTAAAGTGCGTGGCTTCAGGGCTGAGCTAGACCATGCAGCACTTTCATGAGACTTTCGAGATGGCACTGCTTTCTGTGGCCTCCTAGACACAGGCTCCTCTTCCTCTGGGCTCATGTAGCCCTGCTCCCGAGGGCATAACTTGCTGAGTGGCAGACCGAATCTCAGCCCTCAAGCTGCGCCCGAATGTCTGGCAGGACACAATCACATGTGCCTGTTCTGATTGGCACTGAGCAGGGATGCTGGTAGTTCAGATAGGTTCATGGGGACATACACTGTTCGGTATAGGCATCATTTCAACCTTGATCTCAAGTCAATATTAATTGAGCCATTACCGATTTCAAATAAAACAGATTTTAATAATAATTTGCAGTTTAGTAAGAAATTTGTGGGGCCTAGGCTTTTAAAAATGTAACTTTATGCTCCTGAAAGAAATTTTATGTTCTGAAACCTGAAATCATCTCAGTCATAGGAAATATTGGCTTTTAGATTTGCCTGGACCTTCTGGGGGAGAGTAATTTGGATCTTTCCACTTAATTTTCCAGATAATTGCTGTGGTTCCTCCCCATTTCTCCATTAATATAGCCCAGATGACAGAAAGAGATAGCAGGGGGAGAAAAAAAAAAAAAAAAGGAACTCGGAGATGAGTAAAACAAGATGGCTATCATATTAAGAACATTGGTGCCATTTCACATAATTCTTCTGACCACAAGCTGTAGCGAATCTCTCAGTCTGCTATTGTTCTCCATGTTCCTGGCAGACTCTAAGCTACTTATTTGCAAAGACTGATGACCAAAACGTGTGTCTTAAAGCACACAGACGACCCACAGGGCTTGCCAAGACCCCTCACACTGCTAAGTGGAGGCTCTCCCTCCTTCGCTCACGGATGATGGAGAAGCAAATAAAAACCACTTAAGTGCTTTTTGCTTTTCTTTTCTTCCAGTTCCCCTTTTCCTTTGGGTTCATTTAATTTCTTCCGTTTATGAATCTTATGGTTTCTCCGCATTGTCTGGGACTTCCTTCAGCACTGATGAATTCACTTTTTTTATGACTAAGTATCGTTTTTTTGAAAAAAGGGGGGACATAAGAATTTATATTTATATATGCACACATGAAAAGTCTTTACAATTCATAAAAACTAGGAATGGGGTGATGCTGGGAGCTGTGTACTGAGCAGACAGGAGATGGAGTTAGAAGAGGCTTTTCACTGTGTATCTTGGTTTTCTTGCACTTAAGGGTATGTGTGCATTGTTACAAATTAAGTTACAATATTTCTTGAGTCGAAACAAACAAAATAAAAAGGCAAGAGGAACTTGAGCAAAATGCCTCATCAGTGGTCTCTCCCACGGTAGAATCGTGAGGGTCTAGCACATATCCACTTTTCTGGAAGACCATGGTTGGTATGGCTGTGTCTGAGCTGTAAATATATTTTGACCTCCAACTCTGCCTGGTCAGCCTCAGGGGAGACGAAACTCCCGTCTGCACATGAGGATGCTGAGCTAGACTGAAAAGTAAATGTAACGACATACAGACCCTTACGGCCCAACGTGGTGCTCAGAGGCCGTCCCTTTTGCCAGAGTTTATTGCCGATATTCACACGTTTTCCTGTAACACAATCACTTGTACTTATGCAGAAGAGAAGCAGTGCGTGGATGACACATGCCGGGAGCTGGCCAGGCAGTTGAAAGCACTCTGCCTAGTGGAGCCTCCTATGGAACCTAAATATCCAGTATCAGTGCACTGCCATGAGTGTGACACGAGGTACAGTAGGAGAGATGGCTCGCTATCAAGCTCTATAGGAAGACAGCAGAAGGGGCTACTCTCCTGGCCCAGATGGATCAAGGAAGAATGGGTGCCTGTATCTGATTCCGTTGGAACTACCATCAGGGTCTTTTAGACACCTCCCCATACCCTCTTGGAGGGGAAAAAAGGTCACAATGCTGAATGTATCTCAAAGGCTTGAGGAAGACTGTTCAGTGTATCAGCACAGAGCCCTGCAGGGATTAACGTCAGGTCCTTAGAAGGTCCATTCCGTTCTCTTGGTGAAACCTCCCATCTTGGAGTTTTATTGATAGAGGTCATGAGAATGTTGACCAGCTTTAACCAGGGCAAAATATTTCTTTGCAAATATCACTGTCGGCAATTAGAGTCACATACTGTCATAAAGTTCTTTGGTTGTTTTTTTTTTTTTTCATTTAGTTTTGTTTAATTACCAACCATTGTACAATAGTCTGTGAGAAAGCTTCTCTTTGATTCAATTAGGAAGCAAAGCTTTTGGGAAGGGTTCTGCCTGGCACTGAGAAAAAAACATTCTAATAACACCTTATTCATTTTTTGTACCTTCATTGAGGTCGGGTGTTGAACACACAATAAAATAGAGTGTGTTGGGGCGCCTGGATGGCTCAGTGGGTTAAAGCCTCTGCCTTTGACTCAGGTCATGATCCCAGGGTTCTAGGATCGAGCCCCGCATGGGGCTCTGTGCTCAGTGGGGAGCCTGCTTCCCTCTCTCTCTCTGCCTGCCTCTCTGGCTGCTTGTGATCTGTCTCTCTGTCAAATAAATAAAATCTTTAAAAAAATAGTGTGTTGGCTCTGAAGGAGGTGCTGTCATACTGAATATTAAAAGAAAGGGAAAAAAAGCAAACATCGACGAGTAGGACTACATTAAGTTAAGACGCTTCTGCACAGCAAGGGAAACAATCAACAGAACTAAAAGGCAACCTACTGAATAGAAAAGAATATCTGCAAATCCTGTATCTGATCAGGAGGCAATATCCAAAATATATGAAGAACTCACTCAATTCAATATAGCAAAAATGCAATCTGAATTAAAAATGGTCAAAAGACCTGGATAGACACTTTTCCAAAGAAGACATACAAATGGCCAACAGGTACATTAAAAGGTGCTTGACATCACTAGTCCTTGGGGGAATGCAAATCAAAACCACAATAACGATCGCCTCACATCTGTTGGAGAGACTGTCATCAAAATAACAAGAAATGAGGGTTAGGATGTGGAGAAAAGGGAGTCCTTTATGCATAGTTAGTGGGAATGTAAATTGGTGCAGCCACTATGGAAAACAGCATGGAGGTTGCTCAGGAAATGAAAATGGGACTCCCATGTGATCCCACAATCCCACTTGGATATATTTGGTATATATCCAAAGAAAATGCAAACAGGATCTCAGAGAGATATCTGCACCTTCATGTTCACTGAAACAGTTTTCACAGTAGCTAAGATAAAACAACCTAAGTGTCCATCAGCGGATAAATAGGTAAAGATGTGTTCAATACCCATGATGGAATTGAATTCAGCCAGGAGAAAGAAGGACATCTTGCCATTTGCAACAGCATGAATGGACCTTAAGGGTGTTTATTATATTAAGTGAAATAAGTCAGACAGAACAAATACTGTATGATATCACTTATAGGGGCATCTAAAAAAGCTGAACTCATAGACACAGAGACTAGAACGTTGGGTTCTAGGAGCTGATGGATCAGGAAATGGAGAGATGTTGGTCAAAGTGCACAGACTTGCAGTTATAAAAATGAGTAAGTTCTGGGGTTATAAATATAGCACATTATATAGGTAATAATACTGTATTGTATACTTCAAAGTTGCCAAGAGAATGGCCCTTACATGTTCTCACCACAAAGAAAGGACAATTATGTGATGAGATGCTAGCGCTGTGATGGCAATCATTCTGCGATATATAAGTGTACCAAATCAACAGGCTGTATGTCTTCAACTTATACAGTGTTATGTGTCAATTTTATCTCAGTAACCTGGGAGGGAAAAGAGCAAGAGGTGACTGGTAGGCATCCACACCATCCTACAATGGGCAGATCACACCCTAAGGCTCATCTCACTTCTCCGTTACTGATGAAGGGAGACAGGTTCCAAGAGAAGCAGAGATAAGCTCAGTGTTGCTGAAGGGAAAGCTACTCAGATTGCCTGCCTACTTTTCATAAGTTGGAAACCAAAGACAGAAAGTAACAGATCTCTATTTTGTGAATGATAGACAGACCTAACAGGCTCAGAGGGTTCCTAAAAGAAACAAACCAGCCCTAAAAAAATGAATGGGCAGGGAGTGCTGAGACTGAACTCCCACAAGCCTGTACATGGTGTGGTCATTTCATTCCTCACAACACACTGAAGAGTCAGAGATTTTCTTCTCATCTGGTAGACCAGGAAATGGCAGCACAAGAAGGCGAAGGGAACTTGCCAACAAGTAGTACGTGTTGAAGGCAGAGAGGTGAGGCCTTATCTAAATGTACTCTGGCGGGGCACCTGGGTGGCTCAGTAGGTTAAAGCCTCTGCCTTCGGCTCAGGTCATGGTCCCAGTGTCCTGGGATCGAGCCCCACATCGGGCTCTGTGCTCTGCAGGGAGCCTGCTTCCCCCTCTCTATCTGTCTGCCTCTCTGCCTACTTGTGATCTCTGTCTGTCAAATAAATAAATAAAATCTTTAAAAAAAAAAATAAATGTACGCTGGCATCTAGGGACCACTCTACTTGACTGAGCTGTGCTCTGGGTATTGTGGCAGGACACTGTGAAGGTCCTCAGGCCTGTCTCTTCAGCAGGCCTGGCCTCCAAACCTGTGAGTACACTTTGGTCCAAATGGTCTTATCAGAAAATGCACCTATGGGATGTCTGGGTGGCCTCAGTGTCTTGGGATCGAGCCCCACGTGGGCCTCCCTGCTAAGTGGGAGGCTGCTTCTCCCTCTCCCCGCCGCTTGTGCTCTCTCTCGCTATCTGTGTCACTATCTGTCTAGCTCCCAAATAAATTAATAAAATCTAAAGGAAAGGAAGGAAGGAAGGGAGGGAGAAAAGGAGGGATATAAGGAGGGAGGGAGGAAATAAACCTGGAAGGGACTGTTGTTAGGAATGTATCAGGGTTCTCCATAGAAACAGAACCAATGGGACTATATGTATATATACACATAACCAAAACGTGTGTGTGTGTGTGTGTGTGTGTGTGTGAGAGAGAGAGAGAGAGAGAGAGAGAGAGAGAGAGAGAGAGAGAAGAGAGATTTATTTTAAGGAATTGGCCTATAGGAATGTAGGGATTGACAAGTCTAAAATCCACAGGGCAGGCCAGCAGGCTGCTAACTCAGGCAAGCGTTGATGCTATTTTTGTTCTTTTCGACCTTCAACTGCTTGGATAAGGCCCATCTATGTGTTAGCTGCATCCATAAAATAACCTCATGGCAATACCTGAGTACTATAGTCTAGCCGGGTTGACATATCAAACTAACCATCATAAGGGATTTGAGCCATTGACAGTTACTAGAAAAAAGGATAATTATACGTTAAAGGTTAAAGCCATAGGATTACTATTACTGTATATACTGAACAGGACTGCAGAGCAACCCACATGTATAATCAGTTTTTAATGGAAAACTAACTGTATGAGGTGCATAATAATGAACATCGTGGGTCAAAAGTGTAGCTTTCATTTTGGTGAGAAAATACAAGACTTGCCGTGACTACAGTAAAGAATCTTCATCTGTGTAGGCTTTTATTTATCAACGGATGGAATCCTTCCACCTTGGTATCAAGTGAAACAAGCAAACCAGAGCTCTTAAATATGCACTGAAGGGAGGGTCAGGGTGTGTGTGGATCCAGGTGGAAGAGGGCTGGTTTCCTACTTTTGGCTCTCTTCTCTGAAAATTTCCTTTATCCCATGGAGAAAATTTTGAGCAAATGGTCAACATAATAACTTATTTCCATCTTTCCGCAGGGGCTTATTTTGCCCCCATGATTCCTAATACTTCACTGTACTTGATGAACTTACTGAGAGACTATATTTATCTCCATTCTATCCATGAAAGTCCCAGATGTTGGGGACTTGAAGTTAACAAGGCTTAGCCTAATAGAGTGTTCTTCATCTCGGCAGAAAAAGGGAAGCTATCAGGTTGGGAGAAGACCACACATGTGATTAGACTTCCCTAGTTCCCACCTTTCCTTCATACCTTCACTTGATTCATGGATGATTCCAGTTGGCTCTACCTCCAGAACCCCACTTGAGTCTGAGTGCTTCTCACCATCTCTTTTGTGATGTCATCTGGCCCCTCCTTTGGATCACCCTCCCTCTATTCTTAACCCCAACAGTCCATTTTTGACCCAGGAGCAAGAGTGATGAACTACAGCATAGCCAGATCATGTCAAGTCCCTGCTTAAAATTGAATCCTATTCAGGTAAAATCCATACTCCTCCTCGTGGCCGGGACAAGTCTGTATGGTCTCACCTGATACCTACATCCAACTTTCACCCCCACTCATTGCCACGCAGCCATTCCCCCCTCTCTCCCTTGGTCTTGCTAAACGTGGCCTCAGCCCAGGACATTTACACTGGCTACTTCTCCCCTGCATTTCGCTTGGCTGTCTCTGTTTGCTCTCAACCTAATTATCTCCCCAGAGAAGCCTCTTCTACCCTCCAGCTTTAGCCCTCCTGTCTGCACCACCAGACCATTCTTCACCAAACCTCCCTACGAGGTTCTCTTTGCACTTAACTGTGTCTGAAATCATACTTTTTAAAATCTGTTGATGGCTTTTGTGACTATTTTTCCCTCCTTGAGAGAAAGTGAGATCCTCGAAGACATCCACATCAACAAGTATCTGTCCTCAGAGCATCAGTGTGTGCGTTACCGTAGTGGACGTCTGATGACTAGCTGGGGACTGGCTCGTTTCTAGCAGTTTTATGCTGAGACTTGGGAAGTCAGCCACTTAAAAATATTTAACCAATGTTTTATCCCTGAATCTACCACTTGATCCCCTATCTCACAGATCTCTATCTCTGTAACGTGGGTTTGAGTCAGATACAAGTGACATTGGTATTTCCCATAATCACTTTGTCCTCTTCTTGAATACGGCATTGTCTTCTCCTTGCATTTAATAATACTAAGACAAAAAACAATAGCAAATGAGTGGTTGAGGGAACCTGAGTCACTCTGCACAAATCCAAGCCTAGATTATCTTGCCATAAATTTCATATTGAATTTGGGGATTGAAAGTGCATTTGCATTTATGCCCAATTAATATTCTTGGCTCCTCATATTTTGCTTGTCCCCTCCTCTCTTTCTTTCTCTACAATCCCGATATTTCTAGATTAGTCACATGTCATGCAACCCCATGGGGAAATTCATTAGATGACCTCCACCATTCTCCAAATGCTCCCTATTTGTCTTAGAAATAAAGAAGGAGAATAATTTTAATAACATCTATTTCCCCTGTTCCTGGGTCTCCCTTCATTACTCGTACCTCACGAACTCATCCAGTACAAGGACACCGTGTGAGGGTCAAGTCAGGCCCTCCAGCTGACATGCAGGGGGGCACACAAATGGGAATGGTCGTGTTTGAAGCAAAGGACGTGGATATTCCACAACATCCACCAGAACATTCTGTACACATCTAGCTGCTTCAGTAGAGTGGCACCAGCTCCTTTTTGAAAGAGGTATCACAAGATTCTTACCATCACTTGTAGTTATTTGTGACCGTCTCTTCTCACCCAAATACGAAAATAATTGACTTTATCCTTCAATACTGTTTGTTAACACCAGACTCATTTTTTGTAGTTTCTTTTCACTGCATCCTTATTTTACTGTTCCACATTTAAAATAAAATTTTAAAACTTGACTATGTGCTAGTTTGCAAGATGACCATAACAAAGTACCACAGACCAGGCGTGGGGCGGGAAGAAACAGAAATGTAGTTTCTCACAGTCTGTAGGCTGGAAGTCCAAGAGAAGGTGTCAGCAGGCGAGTTTCTTCTGGAGGCCTCTTTCCTTGGTTTGAAGATGGACAGCTTCTCCTGCATCCTCACATCATCTTCCCTCATTCATCTGTGTCCTAATTTTCTCTTCTTATAAGCACATTCATCCTACAGGAGTGGGGCCCATCCTAAGACCTCATTTTAACTTAATCACCTCTTTAAAGACCTTATGTGCAAATGCAGGCTTTCTCGGATCCTGGGGGTTAGGAATTCAATATATGAATTTCGAGGGGGGCCCCACTCAACCCACCGCAACCGTATAGAGACTGAAGCATGTTGTTTGTTCTGAACTTACCAGCTGTCGGTCATTGAGGAGGGCTGATTCCTCTTCTAGATCCTGAAATTTCACTCTTCCCAAGTAGAAATCCACTCTTTGAATTTGGTAACTGCAAATACTCCACACTCCAAAGTTCTAATGAATTATCATTTCCAGTATAATAGTATATTATATTAAGACAGAACTTTTTAATTTTTATGGATTTTGAGTTTTTTGTAGATTTAACTTGAGATCTATATAAGGGCCATGTCTTCACTGTTGATTCATATAATGGTATCTAGTTGCAAAGTTCTTTGAGAAACTGTATCACCATAGCCATTGAGAAATTTTATAAATAGGCAACAGAGCCGCAGAGGCCCTATTCAGCCTCTGAGGTCACTGGGGTATCAGCTATAATCAATTTCAGGAGAAAAATAATCCATTCACAAGAAAAAGATTAAATCATAAGATTTTTAAACGGAAAGCTAAGGCATTTGTGCTAAATTGAATTATTTGATGAGATTTACTTAATCAGTCAGCTTCTGTGGCTATAAAATAGATTTCTTCACTTTTGTTAATTTATTTTAAATTGAAAAATCATTTAGGTATTGAAGGAGATGAAAAACTCCCCTTCCTTTTTCAGGCTATGAGTAGACCAAGAAAAATGAAACTTGATTTTGGTCCTGTCACTCTTTGTTTCTCAAGTCGACCTGCTTTTAAAAACCTCATAATCACACAATCAAATTTACAAGTAATAAAGTCCTTCCAGATCGTCTGATCAATTCCAGAATCTAGAGGTAGGGTAACCGAGACCCAAGAAAAGCAAAATGATTTCACTTACAGATTGAACAATTAAACAGAAATATTTAAAACTTAAAAATAAGTTTAATTTGTCCAACAATCCTTCCATTTGCTTATTTACAGGCTATATAAGCAGTTTTTATTCTCTGAAATAATGGAATGCCTGCCACTTTTGTGCTTCTTGTTTCTTTAGTCAAAGCAGACTCCAATGCTCCTCCAATGCTCACACATAACATGTTGATTTATGGATGATTCATCTCAAAATTACCTTCCCATGTATTTGCTTAAATTAGCTTTGACAAAGGTAAAGACAAGAACCAAAATAAATCTCTGGCAGAGCCAGAGAGAGAAGAAAATAATGTAAATAACTTAAAAATAAAGTATTGTTTTAAAACCGTTTGAGAAATTAGGGAGTGATGGATGGGAGGGAGTTGAAAGATTGTGAGTAGACGGTGACGTTGGGACAGTCATGTGGTGTGTCTTTCATGTTGGGGCTCCTTTGAGTTTGTGGGTGTTGTGATGATTATCGGGACATGAGATATAAAACAGGACTTTTACCAACAAACTTGGATACATGATTACCCTATTCTTTAGGAAGATTAACCCAGCAGAGACTTATGGGGCCGCCTGGACAGATCACAGATTGGTAAGCGTGTCTCTCAAACACACCAGCTAAAGAGAGTGGGGGCCCACACATGCCCAGAAGCAGCTCTCCTGTTGGACACGTGGCAGAAGTGGACAGTGACTTGCTATGTGGTCTCCCCATCCACCTGTGTCTGGACCAAAGCTGCCCATCTGTCCACTGTGTACTGTCCCGTGGGGCATCTTCTATTTCCAAATCTATGGCATGACTACATTTCTAAACAGTAAAAAATATATATATGTTAGAGTGAGAAACAAAAGATGATCATTTTGACAAGGGGAGACACCCCACATTGGCAGAGGAGATGGACCACTCTGCCTCAGAAATCGCTCACATGCCTCACCCGGCCCTCAGCCACCCCAGGATGGACCACGGAGAAAAAAGAACTGTGCTCCTAGCAACCCCAGGGAGCTTGCATGGCTAAGGGACAAGTAGCTTCCTCTGGCCAACCAGAGAGACTGCTGCAGTCACTAGGAGAGATTCAGCGCTTCTGATGAAAGTCAGAGTGTTTAAATGGGGTTTTCTAATATACTAAATGTCTAGGATTCCCAATTAGAGCGTTAAATTGTAAATTGTGTTTTGTTTTGTTTTTAAGATTTTACTGATTTATTTGAGAAAGAGAGCATGAACAGGCATGGGAGGTGGTGTGTGAGAGACAGAGGGAGAAGCAGGCTCCCCACTGAGCAGGGAGCCCCACACAGGACTTGATCCCAGGACCATGGAATCATGACCTGAGCAGAAGGCAGACCCTTGAAATTGAAACACCCAGACACCCCTGCAAATTTGTTTTCATCCAGTTTCCTCTAATTAGGTATTTACTTTTTGGCTCCAATGCTTGTTTTTCTTTTGTGTTTCTAAGGAAGGTGTCAGTAAATTGAGCTTCCCAATTCTCAAACATCGTTTCCAGAAATAGGGGCACTTATTCTTTGTAATTACCAAATACACCGGTTTCTGGCAGCTAAGGCACCCCCAGAAGGCATCAGGGCGGGTATTTTTCCCCGTGGTTGGAAGTAACGCCGGAGTCTGAACGGGCAAGTGTGCATGATTTTGTGTTACTCTGGACTGCACTCTGCTCGGAATTCACGGGGTGGACAGAGCTGAAACTGGTCCTCAGCTCAGGTCATGATCCCTGGGTTCTGGGATTGAGTCCCGCATTGGGCTCCGTGCTCAGCGGGGAGTCTCCTCCCTCTCCCCTTCACCTCGCTCCTCGCACTCTCTCCAATAAGTAAATAAAGTCTTAAAAGAAGAAGAAGAAGAAGAAGAAGAAGAAGAAGAAGAAGAAGAAGAAGAAGAAGAAGAAGAAGAAAGGAAGGAAGGAAGGAAGGAAGGAAGGAAGGAAGGAAGGAAGGAAGGAAGGAAGGAAAGAAAGGAAAGAAAAGAAAGGAAAGAAAGGAAAGAAAGGAAAGAAAGGAAAGAAAGGAAAGGAAAGAAAGGAAAGGAAAGAAAGGAAAGGAAAGAAAGGAAAGGAAAGAAAGGAAAGGAAAGAAAGGAAAGGAAAGGAAAGAAAAGAAAAGAAAGAAAGAAAGAAAGAAAGAAAGAAAGAAAGAAAGAGCGAGCAAGCAGAGCCGGAGCTGTTAGGTGCGGAGGGCTCTGACCGCTGGGTCTCCCTGTGACCAAACCCAGGACTTGGCAGTTGAGACAAGACAGCCTTTCCAGGTCTGTCAGGGGCACATCTGTGCTGGAAATTTCTCACACACGCCGGAGGATGGGATCATTTATTATTTTCTTTTTTCCAAATAAGCAGCAATTCGTGTTTGAAAGTGATCTAACCCCTTGCCTGCTTCCTGTTGAGTCGGCCACAGGCCTTTTTCCTTCGATTTCCTTCATCGTCTCTCTCAGTGTAGTATCAAATTCTGAAGATCTCTAGGCCAAGCGTTCCGTTTACGCTCCCCTTGCTTCGTCTGTAGCTGGAATAAGACAAACCCCTGAATTTAATGAAGATGTTTATCCTGTTGTGAATCTTTGCATATGCAGCCATGGACTTCGGATGGGCAGTGCTATCCTTCCTCGTGCTCAGCCGGACTGGCCCCTCCCTCATCTCTAGCTGATACCGTGGGCGGATCCCTGGTCTCCCGGAGTCAGGCCTTCAGTGCCTCCTAGAGGGAAAGTTTGGGGGGGAGGGGCTGGGCCCAGGGAAGAACGATGGACAACATAAAGCCTCTGCTCCAATCTCTTCCCCAACATGAAGACGTCATTACAGACTGATACATTACAATATGGGAGAGAGTTGTCCCAAATGGCCAGTTCCCAGTGGCGGTCCCCCTTCCCCTGAGTTTCCCTTGTCAGTAAAAGGCGACACCCTCCACAAGAGCAAGGGCTCTTTTGGGTTGTTTTGTACTTTCCTATGTGGCTAGCGCTTGGAGGGTTCCCAACACTTAGTAGGGACTCTTCGTGTAGAATCGAATTGCAGCTGTGAGCTTGCAGGGGTGTATTTTGTTCTCAACCACTGCTGCCAGAGTTCAGGTGGGCCGCTCTTCAAAAGTCCGCTTACATTAACCGTGTCATTCTGCCCAGCCTGGATTTCTGAAGACAACTGACTATTCTTTTCACCCAACAAACCATCCAAGCACCAGCTGTTTTCCTTATGTAGTACTCACAAAAGGAATTGCTCTACCTTAGTATTAAACCACGGCTGTGGATTGAACTATGCAGAAATACATTTTTTTCTTTTTTCTTTTTTTAACTAGTGGGTAACCCAGAAGGGTCATCATGTGAAGTTGCTTAATGTAACAAAAATGTCCCTTATCCGTGTCCCCATATGACAAATGTCTGTATGATTGCATATTCAAAAGCAAGATGGTGGATGCCTATTTCTTGGATGGTGTATGCAGATGGTGATTTGAATGTCGAACTTCAGAACTGCTGTGGGCATCCCCATCTGTTAGAGTTCTCAGGCTATCACAGAGCTTGTCCTTCGGCCCCTCCCTTATCAGGCAGTGATCCTGGTTGTTTAGAGCTCCGGATCTGGATTGAAATCCTAATTTTTACCCTCCCTGAAATTCATTTCCACCAAAAAAACAAAAAACAGGGGCGCCTGAGTGGCTCAGTGGGTTAAAGCCTCTGCCTTCGGCTCGGGTCATGATCCCAGGGTCCTGAGATCGAGCCCCACATCGGGTTCTCTGCTCAGTGGGGAGCCTGCTTCCTCCTCTCTCTCTGCCTGCCTCTCTGCCTACTTGTGATCTCTGTCTGTTAAATGAATAAATAAAAATATTAAAAAAAAAAAGACAAAAGAGGAAGCCTCTAATAGAATCAACTTCATGGGGCTGTTCGGTGGATGATATTGATAAGGGCATGTAAAGATTTTAGCATAGGGCCTGATACAGAGTAAACACTCGAGGATCATTAGCCATTAATATTATCACTAGATTCTCAAATAACTAATACTATTATTAAAATAATCATTTATGCATCTTAATATATTATACACCTAGAAAGCTCCTGTCATTTTAAAGAAAAAAAATTGCTTTAACCATTCTGATACAAGATCAATAGGCAGATGACAACAAAGGAGAAGAGAACCAAGATTATTTGATTAAACTGTGAGCAGAGCTGAGGAATCAAGCTGAAAAAAAAAAAAAAAGTGAAAAAGATGAGAAAAGACAACTTGAAAATAACATTTACTTTGCATAAATGAAGAAATGTCAACATGCCCATTTTGAAGTACAGTATCTGAATGTTGCAATATTTTAACAGCCAAAGCTCCAAATCCTTTTTTCCCCCCTAGTGTTATAAATGACATTTGTCATTCAAATGTGTGACATGCATATGTGATTCTGGATTCCCAGAATTTCTGTGGATGCACAAAATATTTTGTTGGGTATCTTAGCAAATGCACTCTATAGTCTGTTTTGGTATAATACATGTATTTTCTTGTTAAATACATATCGGTAGTGAAATCAGATAATAATGACCCATTGTTTTCATTTTACGCAAAAAGTAGTTGAGGAAAATATTTTAAATTGAAGTGCATTTCTTTTTGCTTAATGTTTCTACATCTCTCTCAGCACAAATAATACTAAGAAGGTGAATAAACATGTACCATTGAATAATAATCATCAATGAGCCTTATTCAATATTAAAAGGCATATTACATGGAATACAGATGGAACATATTAATGTTTACCATGATTGCAAACTCTATTTGCATCATTATTTTATATGTCTTGGATTTATTCAGCGAAAGCTATAGTACTGTGATAGCCCAGCTGCCACCGTATTTTTTGTTGATATGACTTATCAAAACTGAAGTAAAATAATAAATTATACCAATATTTGTTCATCTCTCCCTTTCTCCCCAACTCGAAAACCCAAGAGGCAGACCTATCTTGTTTATTCTGTATTCTCCTCATTTAGCACAGTTCTTGGTACACAGTAGGTATTTAACAAATAAATGATCAAACAAAATGTAGATACGGAAACATTACAGCTGCATTTTTACCCTTCTTGTGTTTCTTAACAAAGAAAACAAAAACAAAAAAAGAGGACCCTTTGGTAAGGTTAAAAGAAATTGCAGCTGTATGTCTAAATTTACCGTTCACAGTCACATAAGAAGTTATGATCCTCACAACTGTTACCTATGCTGTCAGTGTAGTTGCTCACAGGGTGGGATGAAAGATAATTTAAGGACACAGACTTTGTACCTCTACTGTACACTATAATTATAGGGACATTTTTGCTGTAAGATAGTGTTCGGTCCCAAGAAGTCTTCAAGATGTATGTGTTAGTTCGCTCAGGTTGCCATAACAAAATACCACAAACACAGAAATGTATTTCCTCACAGTCCTGGAAGCTGAGTCTGTTAGACCTCCAGGTGTCAGCAAGGCTGTGGGTTCTTCGCGAGTCTCTCTCCTTGCCTCTCTCTCCTGTGTCTTCAAATGGTCTTCCCTATGTCTGCCCGTGCCCTCATCTCTTCTTAGAAGGATGCCAGTCCTATGGGATTAGAGCTCACCCTAATGACTCATTTTAACTTAAATATCGCTGTGAGGATCTTATCTCCAAATACAGTCACCTTCTCAGATAGTTAGGCTTGGGTCTTCAACATATGGATTTGGGGTTGGGGAGGACACAGTTCTGCCAGTAACAGCATGGTCATGAAAATCTTCCATAACCAGATTGGTTTGAGAAATGCTTGGTGAGAACAGATTTTATGGATCCCTTTCATCTGCTATCATGCACTAGGAAACCCCAAGAAAAAACTCTAGGATTCTGGCTTTCCCAAACAAAAACAAAAATGAAAAAAAAAAAACAAAAAAAAAAAACAGCCGCCCCACCCCATTGGGATAACATGCACCTTTGACACTCCAGATCTTCCCGTGGAATGGCCACTTGGCATCACAGTGGTGGCCCAGCATTGTGTTGACTGTCTGCACCTGAGTCGTACGGGTGGAGAGGACTATAATCCGTATGACTCTAACCGACGCCACTGATGGATCCAGTCTCTCATGAGCCATTGTCTCCAAATCTGTCCCTTCTCCAAAATACATTCTTAATTTGACACAGGACTTTTTTTTATGCATTTAGTAAGTATTTACTAAATTACAACTTTACCTTTTTTGCACTCTATCAACCAGTTGGTACCAATTTTTCCACCTACTTTCTCACTCTAGGTTGGCGATCCTATTGGAATCTTTCTCTATAATGACTGGCATTTGATCACACGTTTGCAGCTAAATGTTCTCCTTACGTGAACAAAATGAAGAAGAGAGACAATGAGTTGCCTCTTGGAGGGAAGGAAACATAAGTGTACAACTTTGAATAGCGCTTCGCCGCAGACTAGCTGTGTCGACGCAGACTAGCTGTCCAACCTCCATGGAAACAGAATTCTTTTAGCACAGTTCATTATGCAGGCAACTTGCTAAGCTCTTTAGGACGTTAGTGCTTTTGAAAATGATGTTAGCAACTTTCCCTGAACTATTGCATATTTACAGTGGGTCCTTAGCAGAGTAGGGGCCTTGTGGATTAATCCTTATTTAATGAGAAATATTTGAAGGTGATGAGAGTCATACACTGCTGATGAGGAAACTCTGCCTTGATAGATTATTTTTGGAACATTAAATTCTACTCAATCAAGACACTTGACTATTTAGGACAGGACAATTTTGTGAAAGATTGAAATAAAATACAGGATTTATACTCAATTATTTTCATCACCTATAAAATGTCCTGTATTTGCTTTAAGGGTTTTAAGTTTTCACACTTTCTTGCTTTCATCAAACCTCAGTAGCCAGCACTAAATCAAATGGTAGATACTGAGTTTTGGCTGAAGGGTGTTTTCAGTAAGGTGACAGCCAATGGCTGCAATTGAGAAAATGTAATTTATTTTAGATTAAATTGTAATAAATGTTTCATTTCAAACTGTCTGGAAAGAGCTATGAAAAGATGTTTATATGTGAAAAGTGCTGTTGGATTCTCACCAATGTGATATAAATTTTCCACATCTACCTCAAGACTTAGGTAAAAAGCATAATTAAAATGTTTTTAGGTCCTCAGAAATGTTCAGATATTCAAAATAAATTCTATCTTAAAATCTGTTATGATTTCTATATACTTAATCTCATCACTCTGATAGAAAGTACTCAGATATTAACTGGTGGAAATATGTTATCAAAGTAACCCGTTTCCCTTTTAACTCATCTGCTACTGGGTTCTGTCCTTAGGTAGACAAATAGAAAGGGTTTAATTTCTCAGGTTTGCATCGGGCTTTTGGCGGAGGGGGGGGGTTGGAGGATTTTTTTTTTTTTTTTTTCACTGTAAAGTTGGGAAAGCCATGAGTGTGGTGGGGAGAACGGGTATGGTAAAATCTATCAGCAGAAGGATCTGTTTTCTTTTGGGGGACTGGGGGTCCTTCTCATGCTGTCAGTGTCCTTTGGCTTAGGCATCTGCACAGGTCATCCAATATTTGACATGTTTTAGATGCCACCCTAAAAAGAGTTGATCTAGATAGTCTGCTTTGCAGCTACTTTTGTTTTTGGTTATGAAGGCACAAAGTTGGTCATCTCTTCAAAAGTTCATATTGAGAGATGTGTCTATTTTGCGATTTCATACAAGATAATCTTGTTGAGGGTTTTTTGTTGGAAAATGAAGTCGAATTCCATAACCAACCAACTTTTGTCCAAAACCAAAGTTAAAAGAACGAACTTCTTATTTCTGTGTAGGTTGGTTTCGTTTAGATCCGTAAGAGATTTGTGGTTGAACGTGAGGCAGTGAGAAGTTGTCTGGACTTCGAGCCCAAACACCCGGGATCGGGTCCCGGATTCTACTGTAAGCCTTGGGCAGGTCATCCTCAGTTTTCACACCTGTAACAGGGGAGTGACACCCTCAGGACAAATCAGAAAGTGGTGTGGAAGGTGCTTGAGACTCTGCCACTGATGGGTGCCCGTGTCATAAGGGGAAGACAGATATTCTGTCAGAAGACTAACCATGTGATAGAGACTTGCTTTCCTAAATGCATGACTTTTGCTAACTTAAAAAAGCTATTTTCATTTTTGTCTGGATCACAATCCCTAACCAGCTGGCAAAGTTTTCTAGCTTAGTAATGGATAGGGCTAGTTTAGCATTAGCATGGAAGAGTGGGGATTAAATAGGTGATAAAATTTAGAGACTGGATACCAAGAGTCTCATCCTAGAAATGAAGGGAGAAGGCATGCAGCTCCAGGTATTGGTAATTCCACACATTGAATCAACTCGAACTCAGGAGTCAGAGGGTGATTGGTAATAGTGCTCTGACCGACATTCATCATTCTTAATCTCCAGCACTACACACACACACACACACACGTGCGTGCACACGCACATACACACACCCCATGTATATATGTACACTTATATAGACATATGTGTGTATCTACACATATATACATACATGTATATAATGCTACTATCATATATTAATATAGTAAATACTAGGTGTCTAGTATTTATGGGGAGATAAAATCTGACAAAGCACTATCTGTACCAGGAGAGAGTCTCAGATCATGTTCAAATGAGAACCTAAGAATCTGTAGACAATAGATCTGCTGTGGCTTTTTTTTTTTCCTGTTTTTTTTAACTAATGAAGAAAGAAGAAGCACTTTGTTTTTCATAGCTAGACACTGAACTGGAAATGCAAAGTTTTTCAGTAAACATGCGTTCATATTTGTTACAAATTATGACTAATAAAAGTAGCTAAATTTAACTTTAAAAAAATTCATTAAACAATAGGATAAAAAAAAGTAAATCTTACAGAACTTTATGTTTCAAAGGATGCAGAAAAAATAGTAATGTCCTTAGTTTAAATGTTTTCTTTATTCATTAGCTTTCTATATCAAAATATCAATGTGATATTGGTCATTAAATAAGCATATTAGTAATAATTATTATATAAGAAAATTTGGTAAGACTTAAGTCTTTATACTGAGGTGAATTTGATTCTCCGTCATTTCTTGTAATTTATGTCACTTAAAATTATAAAAATGGAAACTGTGAGGAATGTTTTAGCAATTTGTTTACCTGTGCATCTGAAGTTAGCTCTTTTCTTAACAAATGTGTGGTGATTTCCAAGGTGAAGGGTGGTTAACCCCGTGGCCTCCTAGCCACTGAATTCCGAGAAGCTCACCTCTGAACAATGGCCAAAATCATCTTGCCATTTTTCGAAGCATGTATCATTCATGTGCATATAAAGTACACTGATTTATTATAACATCCTAAAGACATTCACAGAAAGCCAATTAGCTAGGGAAAGGAGATAATCTACATAAAGGATTGGCAAACAGTTTCCACAAAGGACCAGGTAGTAAATATTCTTGGCATGGCGGGCCGTAGAATCTGCATCGTAACTACTCAGCTCTGCTTTGTAGTGTGAACACTGCCAGAGACAATACGTAAAGAAATGGTCGGTCTAGATTTGGCCTGTGGACCTTGGTTGCTCACAAGGGTCCTACGTGATAGGAGAATAATTTGGATTTCTAATTACCTTGTTGCAGTTCTGAGGCCTGTGGCTCCATGAAGTCCTGTAGCTGTATGAAAACTGAAAAAATGCAATCAGTCATCTGGGTACCTTCAGCAAAGGCCAAACATCTGGATGTTTGGACATCTAAAGTTTAAAAAACACCTATTACGTTATCATTATGATTATTGCTAAGCTTTTGTGTACTTCATTCCAAGAGTGATCTCAACATGTTTGAAAAGCTGGAAACAAAGTAAAATTATACCTTTTTTTCTTTTCACTTTGAATCTGGTATTTTAAAACGAAGGCCAGTGGAGGGAAGCCGTGTTTCTAGTAAAAGATAATATATGTTTTAATATCAGATACTGTCTTAGAACCATCACCATTAAAGTCACAGTCACACTGGGTTAGCTTGACATCAACCAGTTTGCAAATTCAAGGTTCTGGGTTGGGCGCCAGAACCAGAAGAGCGCACGTGAGAACACACAGCACACACATGAGCCACCAACCACATAGTCCCCAACTTAACCCCATCTGTGTTCGAATGCTGATGAAAGAACCTTCAAAAAGAGTCTTTCCTTCGGAAAGAGGGACGGTACGCGGTCATCCCTTCCTGGCTTCTGTTGTGGCTGATAATCAGAAAGGATAGAAAGAGGAAGATATGTCCTGTAGCAAAACTCTTCAGGTGATTTCTTTTCCTTTTCAGAATAGTACTGGAAGGTGAAGCCAGGCCCCATATTGAATTCTAGAATGAAAATAAACCAGCTCTGTTTATTCAGAATCTAGCGAAAATCAGTGCTAGGATTGTTTTGTATTCCTTGCTAGAACACAGAATCTTTGCTTGTTTGTGGCGTCAACTCCAGCGTAAATCTCAAAATCCCTTCACACAGGGTTAGAAGCTCCTTGACCGTTATTTTACAGCATAGGAAAAATTGTCTAGAGCACAGGTCTCTGGTTGGCACCAGCCCCGCACCTTTTGCTGCCCGGGCGCCAGTCCCGTCCTCATCTGTATCCACCCCTACTTCCACTCAGGTACCTTCATTTCACCTGATCCTGGATCCCATCCCTTTCTCTGTCTTCCGAGAATGCTCCATTGCTTACCCCCTGCCTGTCTCTCCTCTCTTTTATTAATCACAAAAACTTCAGCCTCTCTCTTCTTGAAGTCTCTCTCACCCTCTCTCCCTTCTTCCCTCCATTTTCCTTCCGACAGTTCAAGTGCTATTTTCCCTCCTTTTCTTCCCTTTGGGGCCAAGCTCCCTACAAGAAACTTCTCGTAGCCCTCAGACTTGCTAGTCTCCTGGACATTTGTAGACTTCCTCCCTAGAAGTGGATTTCCATTTTCCTGTCAACTGAATTCTCTCTTCTCGGTCTCTTGCTTTTATTTTTGAGGACTCGATCGCACCGTCGCATCTCGTGGTAGCTCCAGATTTTCGCCCCTTCAGAAAGGATGATTGGACAAGAAGGAGCACCTGGCCCCACACAGGCTGGGGAAGAGAGAATGAATCCCAGGACTCAAATGGGGTCCTTAGCCCTATGGTCTCCGTCCTGGTTGCAGCTTAATGTGATCTAAGGAGATCTTAGAAAATACCGATGCCTGCATCACCAGCTCCTCCTCAGAAAGCCCACTGTGACTGATCTGGATTAGTAAATGCTGTAATAGCATTTACACAGTAAGCTACCATGCTATTGGAATGCTGTCTCCCAATGGCAAGGATACTTGGGATTTCGAGTCACCAGACTTTTAAAGGATCAAAGAAATTCCTCAGCCTTCACTCGTGTCCACCAAAAAAGTCAGGGCTGACTTTTCTGAAATTTCAGGGGAGAAGCTGAAAGTGCCTGGGGAAGCCTCAGTTACCCCTTACCTTTCTAACACCTGAAGGAGCTAGTCTTCTAATTTCTCAGTTATGAGGAACTGCACAGTCCCGATCGGCTTCCATCTTGGGAATGGACTTGAAGACATGACATTTTAGACCAAGTTCCTTTGGCCACCTCAGTAAAAGTCATATGGGGTCTGAGGTGGGCCAGCTTTAACCCAATGATGCCTCTCAGAAAGCATGCTAGGGCAGAAGGTACAGACACAGTCAGTGAGAGAGAGATAGGGCTGCTTTCTTTTTTTTTTTTTTTTCAATTTTTAATTAATTTTTTATTTTTTTCAGCATAACAGTATTCATTATTTTTGCACCACACCCAGTGCTCCATGCAATCCGTGCCCTCTACAATACCCACCACCTGGTGCCCCCAACCTCCCACCCCCCACCCCTTCAAAATTCTCAGATCGTTTTTCAGAGTCCATAGTCTCTCATGGTTCACCTCCCCTTCCAATTTCCCTCAACTCCCTTCTCCTCTCCATCTCCCCTTGTCCTCCATGCTATTTGTTATGCTCCACAAATAAGTGAAACCATATGATAATTGACTCTCTCTGCTTGACTTATTTCACTCAGCATCATCTCTTCCAGTTAGGGCTGCTTTCTGATGAATGCACTTGATTGGTCTTTCCTCCCTAGGGAAGTCCTATAAGCCCTGGTCTGTGAAGCCTACATATTTCTCCATTCCACATTTTAGTGGGTATCTCCAAATAGCATTAATGTTCCAGTTGATATCGCTCTCTCTCTCTCTCTCTCTTTTTAAGTAGGCTCCATGCCCAGTGTGGAGTCCAGTGCAGGGCTTGAACTCACGACCCTGAACTCAAGACCTGAGCTGAGATCAAGAGTCTGACACTTAACCAACTGAGCCACCCAGGTGCCCCTCACTCTATTTTCTCTAAACGGCTACTGAGATGATACAGTAATAGTAAACAATACTTATCCTGTGCTCTGTTCTAAACACTGGCGATCTGTGTATCAACTCATGGATTTCTCACAGCCACGCTATTTGTCTCATTTTATAGCTGAAGAACGAGGCACGCTAAGAGGGAACAGTGGCTCTCAGATGCTGGCGTGCGCCAGGAGTCACCTGGAGGGCTTGTGAAAATAGATGGCTGGGCCAGAGTTTCTGGTTCAGGAGAGCGGTGGTGGGGTCTGAGAATGTGTGATGCAAGCAAGTCCCCAAGGGTCGCTGACGCGGGGGCTGCCATTCCCCCACTGAGCCACTGAGATGGGGTGAGCTCCCCAGGGACACGTAAGCCATAGAGGCTGGATTCCAAACCAGGCCAGCAAGCCTCAAAAGTCTTGATGTTACCAATGTAGCAATAACTAGATAACCCTGATAACGTCTTCCCAGGAAGATCCATTTTGCTATAAGCTGTTCCTCCTTTTCCACATGTAAATGTGCACGCCCAGTTAAGTGTTGGTACACGTGTGGGTGAACATACACACGTATGTTACAGTCGGACACTCCACTGAGTCCAGCTGGGGATCAGGAGAGGATAACCATTAGTGGATTCTTGAATCGGTCTTATACTTACTGGAGCAATTATCACCGTTGGTTTGTTTTAATGACTTCTCTGAGCTCATCACAGTCATTATAGCCTGTTATTGGGAAATAATGGGCTTGCGTTTCCAAGGCATATGCAACTCATACTTTTTAGAAGTAAATCAGACCCTACACAGTTTGACATAATGACAAGTGTAATTAATACACTGAAATTATACATTCTTCGTTGTCAATTCCAACCTCTCACCGGATTCCTAAATCTCTGGGGTCTGTGAATGAAGTGCAGGCAGCTGTGGCCCGGAAATTTGCCCTTATCTGGCTCAATCGTGGTGGATCTCTCTGTTCCGGAGTTCTTTGCCACAACCGCTCCTCACTCCCCCAAATCTGCCCTGCTGTGACCTCCATCCTCTTAGACCTGTGCCCGCGGGCGACCCAGAAGCCTCATCCGTGCTTCGCGGAGACCACTGGGCACAAAGCCGCCACGCCAGGACCGTAGACCTCATTTCTTTTTTCATTATGTCCCGTTAGCCCAATACAGCGAAAGGTTCCAGAAGATACCCGAGAAAGAGAATCGTAGCTCTCGATGTGGAAACGCTTGCCGAGACTAAATGTAAATCATTTTTATTGGCAGCTTGCCAAATACATCCTGAAACTGTTTTGTTCCCACCTGGCTGTGGCTCATTTTCTCAGACGCAGGGCTGGGGACTTCCTGGCCCTGGATGGGGACGCCCAAGTTTTCCTCGTGTTTTGATTGTGATTGTGGCGCCCTCTGCTGTTCGCCGGCGTTCCTAACCTCTGCATTTTCCAAGAAAACGCCCTGAGCCCCTTGTGATCAGTGTGGCCTGGTCTATAAATAACGCAGTCTCACCTACTGGCTGATTTTTGCTTTTACGTTAGAGCTTTGCAATCCATGGAACAGAAGAGCTCCTGGGTCCTCGCAGTACGTTTTGAAAGCTGTTATCCTGATGCATAAACTCTCAGAGCTTGAAGATGCTTTTAAAATTGCTAGCCCAGTCTTTTCGCAGATGTGGGACCAAGGTTCCGAGAAGTCCGAAGAGTTTCCAAGGGGCATAAGTAGTGTCAAAACCCGTCTGCAGGTTTCAGATGTGAACCCAATTCACTGCGATATGTTTTTATTTTAGTAAATCAGATATATTAATTTTGGAACATGAGACACCATAAACTTCCAGGGGTTTTTAATTTTAAGCCAAAATAAATAATAAACATTTAGTTAAAATTTTGCAGTAATTTAATTATTTTGGCATTTATTTAATAAAATCCATAAGCTATGATGGATGCCTTAAAAGTCCAATTTTCAATGTTTATTTTCCGATGTTTTCTTGTATGCTTGCTAATGCAACTTCTGACAGAAGTAAATATATTCGTGGAATTGTTGTGGCCACTCTCATTTGTATATGATTACTAGAAAACAAAGGAAATTTGGAATTTGCCCATAAATGTTATTATTGTCTGAACTGGATCCAGTAAAATCATCTTTATTTGGTAAAAAAATATATATATATCTATGACTTCATGTGGAATAGAAGTTCTCAATCCAATAAAATACCACATATGTTGCTGTAAAATACTGAGTAGATCTTACAACTCCTAACTAGAGTAACTTTGCAATTTACTTATTTAGAATTGTTTGAGACTTTCCCTGGCTTCTAGCCAGCCGAAGGAAGGAACACACATGCATTTGAATGACTTAGACATGTTACATTTCTATCAGAAGTAGAAGGTATTCCAATTCCTGTTGCAAAATACAAAGCTTTGGAAATTTTATTTTAAATGTTTTCTAATTTCTGAATTTTTATCCATTCAGGTCAGGGGGAGGCATTAGCATCTTTTTTCTGGATACTATCCCAGGTGCCCTGCAATTTTACCAGATCTCTCACACAAAAGATTTGAAATCCAAATAAGTAAAAAGTAGGTCCATCTAACAAAGTCAGTTATAGAAGTAGAATTACAGTCAGGGGATTGTAGCAATTGTTGTCCCTTTCTGGAGATGAAGAAAGGGAGAAACTCAGCAGTTCATGACTTGTCTTAGTAAGAAACAAAACAAAGAGCAAACTCAGGTCTTTGTTTCCGAGCCCAGTGCTCATTGCTCTCAGCCTAAGGTACATGATCCTAGTCTCCTTATAGAACTTTCCTTGAACTTAAAATGGCAAGAAATGTGCTGTGGAAGCTTAAGGACACGGTTCACATTTCTTCTTTAGTTACCAGGGTCCAAGCGTAGAATAAGACTGTCTTGAGAGTAAAATTAAATGTGCCAAAGTCAACACTTTTCATTATTTCTGCTCTATCTGATCAACATCTGCATCAGTCCATCCTTCTGCAAAGTTTTTATTTCCTACTCCTTAGCTAGAAACAAACAGTTGAAAATACTACAGAGAATGCACATTCCAAAATACTTTGAAGACTGCTCATTTAATACTGAATGTCTAAAGTGGAGAAACTCTTACAAAAAGCAGATGAGATTTTAAGACTTTAGTATTTAGAGAAAACAGCGGTTATATGTATTTCCGTCTTTAAGTAGAGGGCGAGGAAAGGTAGTCCCACCGTTTTCTGGGATCTTCTCTTGGCTCTGTTCACCATGCGTGAAGACGTAATCTTGTGCCTATTTATTTCAGCATCAGAAAAAAAGTGTTAAAAAGCCAAGAGGACTGGGGTTGCCTGGCTGGCTCAGTCAGTGCACCACACAGCTCTTGATCTTGGGGTTTTAAGTTCATACCCCACATTGGGTAGAAATTACTTAAAAGTAAATTCTAAAAAAAAAAAGAAGAAGAAGAAGAAGCCAAGTGGCCTGAAAGAACAGAGTATGACAGTGTTCCTTATAAGTAGTCTCGACAATGCAAATGGGCAAACATTCTTCTTTGGGCTCTTCCTATGACCTCATTTTTTTTAATTTTAAGATCTTATTAATTTATTTTAGAGAGAGAGAGCACAAGCAGCAGGAAGGGGCAGAGGGAGAGGGAGAAACAGACTCCCTGCTGAGCAGGGAGCTCAACTCCATACTGGATCCCAGGACCCTGAGATCGTGACCCAAGCCGAAGGCATACGCTCAACTGACTGAGCCACCCAGGTGCCCTTGGCTTCATTTTTCTACACTGAAAATGTGCTCAAGGAACGATGGATCCAACTGCCTAATGATGATAAGCAAGGTTCTGTCTGTTTCATTCTGTTGACTTTACCTACAACAGCCTTCCCAGTTGCCTATTTGTGGAATACTTCCTCATTCTTTAAGCTCTAAGTCAGCCACATCTCCTCCTTGAGGGCCTTCTTGTAATCCCCTAATCTTGAGATGGATAGCCCCGCTCTGGTCCATATTTATATTTTATGGGGCACCTGGCTGGCTCAGTGAGGAGAGCATGTGACTCTTGATCTCAGGGTTGTGAGTTCAAGCCCCACATTGGAATGGAGCCTACTTAAAAAATAATAATAAATAAAAATAAAATTTGATATTTTATATAGCTACTGGATCTTTCTCTACCCTAACATCCAGTGTGTTGCATTTAAATTATTTCTTTATGTGTCTTTCTTCTAGATCTGACATGTAGGAGGTACATGGTACATGAGCTTATGTTAAAACAGAAATCTTCATTTTGGCAGTTGCTGGGGCTTGTTTAAATAGTTTCTATCAAACAAATAGCAGGTCAAATTATTTGGCTATCAAGGGGCATACATTATAGCCAGTTTATCTTGGAAGGCTCACCCAAAATTTAATTGCTTAAAATTCAATATTCTATGAGTGTTTTAATGGCCTCAGTGGGCAATTGGTAACACCTGCTGTGCATATTTTCCAAACTAAAAGTATATAACAATACTCTGTGCCAGAGATTGTTAAGGACCTTGACTGAACGTCCGTCCTTGTGTTCAAGCAGCTCAGAACTGTTTTCTATGGAAAACCTTGGCCCTGTGTACCACCACATGACAGGAAGACATCAGAGGGTCCAGGTTTAAAGTATTTGATTTCATGTGAGAATGTTTATTTCCTTGAGCTTCCCTTTTCACACCTGTAAAACAGAGATAAGAGCTACCTTGTGAGGTTGTTGCAATAGTTAAAAACACATAAAAACACACAAGGGCCTGGCATGGTCAGTTTTGTGCTTTCGCTGGCTGTCATTAATATGCAGTTAGGTTAACGTTGCCAGATTTGGCAAATAAAAATGTGGGATACTCGGTTAAATTTGGTTTTCCCGGGAAACTAGACATCATTTGTTTATTACAAGGATGTTCTGTGTGATATTTGGGACACACGCACCCTATGAAGCCATTTGTTACCTGGAATTCAGATTTAATTGGGTGCCCTGGATTTAATCTGCTTGACCCTAGATTGAGTGAGTGAATAAACTGTAGTTGAAGGTTAGGAATGTAATTTTGTAAAGGGTTGGTTTCATCAACTGAAAGAAAGGTGTAGATCTCCTCCAGCAGGAGCCTTCTCCAAGGAACACCTTCTTGAGACAGATTCTTGGACTGTTGCCCTGTAGGCTCAGGTGATGAATGAGCTAGGTGCCCGGAAGTGGATCAGGAATTCTGAGTGAACCAGTCACTCAAAATCTGGGGAGTCCAGTGGGCCTTCTGCACTAGGTGTTGTCTTGGATTGAGTCTCTTTCTGACCTGCCATGGGCATGTTGGAAAGGCCGAAAGGAATCAAGCAGAAATCTTGTGTGTGTGTGTGGTTGGGGGGGGGGGCGTGCTATGTTAGTCGTCATAGAATATATCATTAGTTTTGGATGTAGTGTTCCAAGATTCATTGTTTATGCACCACACCCAGTGTTCCATGCAATACGTGCCCTCCTTAGTACCCACCACCAGGCTCACCAATTCCCCTGACCCCCCTCCCCTTAAAACCCTCAGTTTGTTTCTCAGAGTCCATAGTCTCTCATGGCTCGTCTCCTCCTCCGATTTCCCCCAGTTCACTTTTCCTTTCCTTCTCCTAATGTCCTCCATGCTATTCCTTATGGTCCACAAATAAGTGAAACCATATGATGATTGACTTTCTCCGCTTGACTTATTTCACTCAGCATAATCTCCTCTAGTCCCATCCATGTTGATGCAAAAGTTGGGGATTCATCCTTTCTGATGGAGGCATAACACTCCATTGTATATATGGGCTACATCTTCTCTTAAATAGAGTGATAGCAGAAGATTGTTACCTGACTAGAAACACCTTCATTGGATCTGAGAAAGAGGTCAAAAAAATGCCATGGGGACCCCATTCATGTTAGCTTTTCTACCTGCTTAGTCCTTTTTAATTTGAGGAGTTATGTGGCCTTAGAGTTACTAGAATTTTTAATGAAATAGCAAAAAATGAAATATGAGAAGAAGTCATTTTTAGTAATATAACTAATTTAAATAGTGATTCATGACCTTCAGAAACTTGGGCCATTGCCTTGGATTATTGGGTTTTAATAGAGCTTGCTTTCTTCAGTTGCATTAACCAGCTCAATAAGTAATGGGACATTTTCATATCATTATTAAGAGTGACCCTAAGTTAACGCTCCAAACTTCAGATCCATCTTAAGTTCTTTCTATTTGCCCTTGTCATCGCAGTAATTGTCTTTGATCTTTTTTTTTTTTAAGATTTTATTTATTTATTTATTTGACAGACAGAGATCACAGGTAGGCAGAGAGGCAGGCAGAGAGAGAGAGAGAGAGAGAGAGAGAGAGAGAGAGAGGAGGAAGCAGGCTCCCCGCTGACCAGAGAGCCCGATGTGGGGCTTGATCCCAGGACCCTGGGATCATGACCTGAGCCGAAGGCAGAGGCTTTAACCCACTGAGCCACCCAGGCGCCCCGTCTTTGATCTTTTTAAGGTGGCTCATTGATTGCAACTTTTTGTTTGTCTGTTTGCTAAGCCATTTAACCCTAGAAATTTGTAACTGCAAAAAATATTAAATTTGTAGATTTTTAAAAAAATTTTCTTATACTCTTGAAAAGTTTGCACCTGGTGTTCAAGTGTATTTAAAATCCATGTTTCAACACCAATTCAAGAAATAAAGGGTTAAAAATAAAACATGGATTTTTTTTTTCATTTGTGCTTTTTTTTTCTAAAATTGGGAGTCACCCAAGTAACATATGGTAATCATTTAGGATTCTGAATCATATGTAATTATTTTCATTTTAATAACATTGGCTCTCTTTGCTTTAAAATTCAATTCACCAGTCGGCAGATAAGTTTGCCAGTGGACACTCAGTCTGTATTTTCCTAGAAGTGCTCCTAAGAATGTATGAATTGTTATCCTATAGTGGCACCATAATGTTGGAAAGTTGAACATCAAGGTTTGCTTTTGAAATATTGTTGTTTCTTTAGAAAAAATAATAGTATGTGGCACTTGGATATTTCCCTTATTAAAAAAACCTAAAAACTGGTTGTGCTTAGGTTTCCCCTTTTCTGTTAGTGTAATACAGTTATTTTTGGTAATTTAAAATAAAATCAAAATCAAAATCATTGACGTCTTGAGACTTGTCCAGAGAGTTACATGTTGGGTTGACAAACGAGTGAAGGTGCCCTCATTTAGCATAGTTTCTCGCCATAGCTCTCCCTGCTTAAGACCCTCCCCTGCAAAGCCATATTATCCTGAAGCCAAGAGGCTTTTGCTTCAGGGCCCACCCCTACCTGGGGCCTTCCTACGTCCTGGGAGACATCTTGAAATGTATTCACACAGGCTTCAGAAAAACTTGCAAAAATAGAGTATTATTTTACCATAGTCAGGTAAGACTTCAGTCTTTCAATCTCCTTTCTTCTCCAAATTGAAAGAAGACCTCCAAATTGTGCAAATCTCAGGCCCCACTAAACTGGGGTCCACCTCTCTTTCCATGATTTAGCTTATTGTGTTAACTACAGATCCTAGATTATAAAGGGGGTTGAGCATTTTTTAAATTATGTTTGTTAGCCATGTGTTGGCCTTGGAACCTGTTTTTTTCACTCTCAACTTTCCCTCAAGGGCGAGTGGAGTGCTCGCCAATTCCTAATGCTTCCTCTGGAGCCCAATACAGCTTCTCCCAAGCAGGGCTCCCTCCTGCACCCCCTCTTTCCTTACTCTTAGGGCCAATTTTCCTCTGATCTTCACACCCAGAGAAATGAACCAGGAAGTTCTCAGCCCTGGGCTCTAGCTCTTTCTCAGAATCTGAGGACAGAAGATGAAACACAATGGCAACCTTAGCACAGATACCGTTAATAAAATACTGTGATTGCAGTGCTAACCAGAATCAGTAGTGCATGGCTGGTGCTGTTATGGCATGGGTTAGGATCAGCCTTCGCCCACCCCTTGTCTGACTGAGTAACTGTGTGCAGCAGGATTTGATGAGGTGAAACAAGGACGAGAGAAGAGCTTTGTTAAGCAGGGAGAACTGGGGGAGCTCCATGTGCTTTCACCCTTGCCTGGGTGCTCAGAAGCTCAGCACCATGTTTTCATTCAGTCGTGTTACTGACACAGGAATGGGGCAGGTGTTGAAGCAGGAAAATTCTAGAACCAGGCTTCCTGACCTAAAACCTGGACTCCATTCCTTTTTTGTTACATCAGCAAACAGTGTAACCGCTCTGGACCCCACTGTCCTCATCAGCATAATGGGGTATATGGAGATACCTCCTATAGAAGGATAAAGAGGTACTTTGTAGGGAAATCCTGAGGGTTCAATAAGTAGACATAAGATATGAGACACCATAGTTGACACATGGGAAACCCTCATGAAATGTCAGTAGATGCCGTGCTCACCCTTAGTCCAGGTTTCCTGCCACCATCATTTCTCTGTGTTGATTCTAGAATTATTGGTTTCAATGATATAATCTAAGGCCTTTATTATGACCACATCAACTCATTTTTCAAAATAAGTGGGCCCTACATAAAATAACATAAAAGGTACTGATAGGATTTCTTTTAGTAAGTATCTGTTTTATACAAATACCAAATCATTAGGTTGTACACCTGAAACTAATATAATATTATATGTCAATTATACCTCAATAAAAAAGTAATAAAATAAAATGAGGAAATAAAGAGGTGTCTGCTGGAGTTGAACAAAGCACATAACACTCTACTATGGTAAAATGCAGAAATCCCTCAAAACCTGGTTCCTCATTCAATTCTTCTTGAAGAAGAATGTGAAGATTTTTCCAACATGAAAGCTAAATAAATTAGTAGACCATACACCATTATTCAAGCTTTGAAGACAGAAGATATCAGCCCAATTCCTGGTTTCAGGACCTGAGAAATAGGATGGGAGCTGAGAAGAAAGACAATGTTTTCTTCCTTCTTTAACCTGGGAGTGAGGCAAGACCAAAGTAAAATTTCAAAATCATCTGAGTCTGCCTTCTCTGCCAAGCCATCTGTTTCTTCCACTTTTTTCTTCTGCCCAGGGGTTCCTGTGTTTGTTTCTTAGCACACAGTGGTCTGTCTTCCTTCAGGATGTCATCTACGGTTCAGAATTGCCAGTCTGCTCACCTCAAACATCAGAAGAGCCTCTCTGTTCACAACAGTGATCCACCCCTAAAAACCAAACATACTGATTTACCTGGGAACACCACAACCACAGACTTCACCCTCCTCTCTGTGTTTGCATTTTAAGGTGATGCTTACTTACACCGAAAAAAAAAAAAAATTTTTAGAACGTTTCAGAAATGACAATACACAGAACATAGTTCCTTCCTCCAGCTCTGCATGGTGGTCCTCTGAAGCCTCCAGGTTCACTCACAGCTTATTTACGTCCTATGTCTCAGCAACATCCTCCACACGGGGATACAGAGGGTACACCCACTTTTTCAGGTCTCAGGTGAGATATCCAGGGGAGGTGACTCCTGCGCACTGGCTGTGATTATAAGCAAAAAGAAGAGGCTTGCACAAGACCCAGCCATGTAACTAGTTCTCGCCGAAGAGTTCTGAACAGAGCTGATGGCACAGTTTGTGGGCTGGATCATTAGCAGTTTACAGTAGAGGCAACCATCTACAGTTCTGCCACATCAACAGGCAGTGTTGCAGGTAGCATCTTGGGTCTTAGAGGGAAATGACTGGCATAAAACTACCAGTTCACCCTCATGTAGCGTGAACAAGATAGAGGCTTTATTGTTAGAACTGTGAACTCTGGGGATGTTTGTTACTGTGGCGCAGCCTAGCTCATCCTGACTGATGTACTGTCTATATTGGTTAAGTGTCTCCCCTTTAGTCCCTGCTTCTCTCTCCCAGCAATCTGTTCCATCCATCAAATGGCAAGTGGGTGCCTACTCTAGCCAAGATTCTTTCTAGATGCATAAAATCCCAAGATAAAAGCATTTGACATATTGTTCTTTGAGGAAATTTCTGTCTATGAGAGAGATAAACTTATGATAATGATCACATATGGCGCAGTGTTTTTAGTACCAGCAATCAAAAGACTGGTTGGTTATACTAGAGACCTTTAAGATTCTTACCAGATCAAGTGAACCAAAATGCTCTTGAAGCTCAAGGAGGATTATATGTCAAGACTAGCTAAACTTTTCCTGGAGATGGTGGCCCTTCAAGCCTGAACGGTGAGGAAGATGTAGAGCTGGGGACATGAGTCAGAGCATTCCCAGCAGTAGGTATGTAAGAAAGGGCATGTAAGGGAGGAGACAGGGTGCCTTCCCATGGACCAGATCCTGCACGTTGTACATGATACAGTCTCACCTGATACTACCAACAATGCTCAGTAGTATTTCTATTTGGAACAGAATCTAAGTCAGGAGGTAGCCCCAGGACACACTGACCCCACACCCACGGAGCTGGCCTAGTGTTCCCCAAAGTACAATTCAAGGAACAATGGCCTCACAGGATATCAGTGTAATTCCTGGGAAAGAGACATGTGTTTGAATGGATTTTTATATGATCAGATATCCTAGGAAACACTAAGACATTTTCCTGTCCCACACAGAACTCATAAAAACTCTAATAGGCTACTGCACAGGGTGAGTCTAGAAGTCTGTTTCTCAAATTGTGTTCTCTGGAACTCATTCTAGGACACATCATTCTAGATGTTATGGAGGGCATATGAGAATTATGTTATTATGTTATATGAGAATTAAGTTATGAGAATACTCCCTTTGATGTAAATTCTTAAAGGATGGTGGGGCAGGGGCTGTCAAAGAGAAGGGTGTTGGGGAGGCTGGGATGCACATAACATCTTTCATTAGGAAAGAAGATAATAAACATCTGTGTATACACATGGCAGCCCCATATTTTGCGCGACTCATCTATTTACAAACAGATGGTCCATCATCCTTGCTCTGCGGGTGTCCATGGTCCTTGTTCTATCCACAACCCCTCAGGACCCCTACTCTCCTTTCCACCCTAATCCCCGGCCTTCAGGGTAAGAGAGCAGCTACCAATCTTAACATAGCCCTCCCTGCTCCAGAATTTATGGGATAAAGTCTATGTTCTAAATATTATAGGCTCTGGTTAATAGAACCCACACATCTTTCTTTTTCCTGGAAGTTCTGAGCCTTTCTTGTGAATTTAAATTATTCCAGTCCTCAAGACTGTTGTCTCTGCTATGAATTTCAAAAGCCTATTTGAAGCTCCTTGGTATTACTCGTTCCCTGAGGGCAGGTCGTAAAGGAAGCTACCTGGGCAGCCTACATAGTGCGGCAAAGGATCAGAGAAGCCGGAACCTCAGAGAGTAGCAGCCTTGTCATATCATAAAATATGATTTTGTTAGATCTGTTTAAAGGTTATTTTTACAAATCCTAGAAATCACATTTACTAGGGAGTAAGTCAAGCAAGAAAATCATTTGTTCCTTAATAAACATCAGTTTGTTATACCTCAGCTTAAAGTTATGTATTCAAAGTATTTGAGTAATTCTCAGAAGTATAATTGAAAAACATCTTGATTTCGTGTTGAGTCAATGACCTTTCTTAATATAAGGCACTCAGATAAACTGTCATGAGAACAGCTAGTTCAATTAAAGAAGTTTTTGCAAGTGGAACAATGAAAAATAATACACTTGGATGATAAACACTCTTGAGCTTATAGAAATTCTGTCAGCTTTTAACCGTAAGAAAGAAACTGAGGGTTCCTGGAGGGAAGGAGGGTAGGGGTTGGGGTAACTGGGTGATGGACATTAAGGAGAGCATGTGATAGGATGAGCACTGGGTGTTATATGCAACTGATGAATTATTGAACTCTACATCTGAAACTAATGATGTACTATACGTTGGCTAATTGAATTTAAATTTAAAAAAAAGGAAAAAAAAATTCTCAGTCCAATGCAGAGAGGAGCCAAGCAGGAAGAGATCTCAGAAGGCTTTATCCAATACATGGAATGATTGAATCAAAATCTATAGGAGTCCCTGGTGGCTTATTTATTTTTCTCTGCTGTAATAGGTCAGCTCCACTATCTCCCCTATTAATTAAATTTCAGCAAGTCTCCTTTTCTAAAGCAATGGCCACACAAGGCTAGTCTTTCCAGTCCTAATATTGACTTGCTGCCAGTTGGACCCGGTTTTGTCATTGGTGCCTATGAGGAAGGGAGACCCGTATTCAAGCTCAAGGAGGTTGGTTATAACAGTGAAAAGAGATTTATCTTCCCATCCAGGTCAATAATGTCACCTTCAACTTGTCACTTTTCCTCCTTTGCATCTGCTTCTCAGTACTTGTCTGAGAGGAAGTACATAGATATGCTGTTTTCATCATGTTATCAACTACTTTGAAATAATAATTTTCATTCAAAATGTATATTTTAATATACATTTAATTTAAATGGTAACATTCTTTATAGGGAAGATCTGGTCCCTACTCTTAGAAAATAACAGTCGTGCTGTCTTGCATGAGAAATATCTGGGTGCCGTTTTCACCATTTAGGTGATTTATAAATTATAAAATGACCATCTGTAAATAAAACATTAGTATCTTATCTTCATTGTACTTATTAATCTCTCTTCAGTTTCCAAGAAGACATTTGCTAAGAGTGAAGAAAAGTTTTACAATACTTGGAAATAAGGCACAGCGAGGTAGCGTATCATTTTGATGCCTTAGGAACACTGTTTAACAAGTTCACCCAAGGATTGTATATACTTGGTAGGAAATATCACTTCATTTGACTCACAATATTATTGACTAAAAGCCTAGATTCTATGAAATTATTTATATTAATGTGTACATTCTTGTCCAGTCAAATGATTCCTGTCTGCAGAAAACATATCTACCCCATACCACACTGCCCAGTTGTACATCTGATAGAAATCTTGTTACAGAATTATTTTCTCTCCTCCTATATAGTTTCATTCTCTTTTGAATCCATCTTGCTGGTTCGCTTTAAAAAGTTAAAAAAATGTTTTCATTTGTTCATTCCATATTTATATGAAAGTCATGTTTTTTAATTTTTAAAGTTATACTTTGGCACAAGTAGTATATAGATTTTTGTAAAAAGATTTTTGTCTTCCATGAAAGACACATACGTAAGACACATAAAAGTATTGCTGTTCTGAATCTGCTGGACCAGAATCACGCCAGCCAACCTCACATGCATAGCTCTCTGATTCTGAATCCTATGACCTTAACCGGCTTCTCTTTCAAGTTCAGATCATGGCTCGACACTTAGAAGCTGTGTGAACCTATCAGAATTCTCAGTCCTTCAAGACCCCCATTTACCCTAACAGTGTGTGTTTTCTAGCCTTCAGGCTGAAAGCCTGGCCTTCTGGAATTATGCAGATGGCAGAAATACTCCTTTCTCAATAAGATTTACATCATGCAAGTAATAGCTGTAAAGACCTAAGTAGGCAACAGAGAAATTAGCAAATTCATTGACTACTAATTTGCTTTTTTTTTTAATTCCAGAAGTTAAATGTTAATTACATTTCAATAAGAGATATTTCTAAGTAATGGAGCAGAGCCACTCACTGTAAACTAATTACATTTTTTAATGGTCACCATGCTTGGTAATCAAGTCATGATTTATCAGGGATACATACCATTAGCTTCTTTCAAATGTACATAGTGGGTAACTTATGAGGTATTGGCCTGCCCTTTCAGTAAATATTCTGATATAATTTTCAAGGAAGCCAGCATTAATAACCAATCATGGCTATCACCAGCTAGATTTGCACTCAGGAAAGAAATGAAATGGTCTGTATTTTAATTCCAATTTCTTATGTCATTTTCTACTGTATGTTTCTTGTGTAAAATGCAAGAAGGAAATATGAACAGAGCAGTCTAGTGGTTAGAACTTGGATAAGAAAACAAAATCTTATTTGGAATTCTAATAGGTAACTGTATTATTATGCAAAACTATACAATTATAATGTATAATAGAAATATTGGAATCATGAAGACAGAAGACAAAGAGGGCATAGTGATCTTTTTTTTTGGAATGTCTACTAAGCATTTTACTCAACTCATCATTTTCAGCTTCACAATGACCCTGAAGAGTTGGGTGTTGTTTTAAAATACGGGAAATGGAGAACCAGACTAAGTGAGTGACTCAGAATCACCCAGTCCAGGATGTGGTAGGGAAGACATTTGGTGCAGGTCTGTCTGACCACAAAGCCCGTGATCGCTTATTACAACACAGGAAAACAGCACTGAATGGAGAGGTTTCATACTGCAGTGGAATCCTGTATATTACATCACAGGACAAATCATCGTCATGTGCTTTTGCTTTGTATAACAGATCCTGTCACCTTTGTCAGGACTTTTTTTCTGAAGTAGCTGTAGCCTTTTGGAGTTTTTTTGGAATAATCTACTTTACAGCACTCTGGGTAATTTTATGACGTGCATGTAGCTAAAGAACTCTCATGAGGACTTGGGTGAAAAAATACTTCAATTTGGACCCAAAGATATTTATTTTCTGCTAATACTTACATAGGTTTTAAGATGCCCTCACCCCACCAATAACATTAATTCCCTCGTTCAATAATTCAATACTCTTTGCTGCTGGGGACTATTGTAGGTGCTTAGGATATCATGGTGAGCAAAATCCAGATGGTCTTTGCCCTCACGGTCCTTATCATTGCCCAATAGTCTATCAATTTTATTCATTCAGTTATTCTTTTATCAAATATTTATCACACACTTCTTATGTGCCAGAAATTGTTTTCAGAACTTTGAGATGCACCAGTGAACTGAATGAAGTTCCCAGCTCTTCTGGAGCATGCATTCTGGCAAAGGAAGGCAGACAGAGCTCTGCAGACATGGTAAATGAGAAACATTAAATAGTACTTTAGAGATGAAAAGTGCCACAGAGGAAAAAGAAAAAGTGAAAGAAAAGATAGATCACGTGAAGAGAGATTGATTGGAAAGACCAAGATGGGAGGCAAGCAGGTTGCAATTTTAAATAAGATGGTCTCGCTCAGCCTCCTCAGGAAGGTGACATTTGAGCAAAGACCTGTATGAGGTGGGAGAGTGCTCGTGACTCAATGTTTACGGTCCTCTAGGTTCCTATGTTGAAATCCTCACCCTAGTGTTATGGTATTAAGAGGGGAGCCTTTGGGAGGTGAATAGGTCACAAAAGCAAAGACAAATGAAATAAGTGTCCCCATAAAAGGGAACCCAGATAATTCCCTAACACTTTCTTTCATGTGAGGTTACGGTAAGGAGACAGCCATCTTCTCAGGAAGGGAACCAAGAAATGATCCCTTGCCAGACACTGAATCTACCAGTGCCTTGGTCTTAGACTTTCAGCTTCCAGAACTGTGGGAAATAAATTTCTGTTGTTTATAAGTCACTCATTCTCTGTTATTCTGTTATGGAAGCCCTGAGGGACTAAGGGAAAGAGCCATGTAGACATTTTTGATGAGTGCATCCTAGCAAAGGCAGCAGGTAGCCCAAAGCTTCTAAGTAGAAGAATGCCCATTGTTTCCCAAGCCCAGTGAGGAGCAGTGCACTAGAACGAAATAGGAAAGAGGAAGAAGGGTAAGACATCAGTTTGAGAGATAGTGAAAGTCTCTGACCGTGTGATATGCTATGCCCCACTGAGCCCAAGGCGCCCTGCAAGCTGTGGGACAGAGAGTGAGGAAACCTGGCCTGTGTCAGCTTCCAGCCTCCTGTCAACCACTCACCAGGGCCGTCCCCACTGTATGCTGTCATGGAACCTGCAAGGGGATCCTCATCAGGAGAACTGAAATAAATGAGCTGTCAACTCTATGTTCATCCTTTGTCCAGGCAGGACCATGCCCCCCACCTTAGACATTTTGTGAGCTCTTGGTATCTTCCACTACTTCACTTGGAAGAAAGCTCTGAGGCATCCAGACTTTGCAGGTTTAGATCTTCCCCTCTGTCTAGCAGACAAACACCCAGAGTTTTGTAAAATCACATAGTCTAAAGCTGAAACATTACATCACTCCTTAATCTAGGACACTAAGATGTTCGATGCTTTGGTGACATGTTGTCTCAGTTCAGGCTGCTATAATACATATTCCACTGCCTGTGCGGCTTTTAAACACTGGGAGTTAATTCTCAGAGTTCTCATGGCTGGGTGTTCAAGATCAAGGCACCAGCAAATTCAATGTCTGGTCAGAGCCTGCTTCCCGGTTCTTAGGTGGTTATCTTCTTGCTGTAACATCCAGTGGAGGAAAGAGTAAGGGAGCTCTCCAGGGCTTCTTTTAAAAGGGCACCAGTCCCATTCACCAAGGCTCTACCGTCAGGAACTAATCACCTCCCAAAGGCTAATCCTTCTTAAAACCTTCACATTGGGGAAGAGATTTCAATCTGTGGATCATGATGGGGTTGGAGAGGGACACAAACATTTACCCTATACTATAAATCTAGAGAACTTACCCAACTTGGACTGAAGCCATCATAACATTCGAATTAAAAATTCAACACAAATTGAAATACCATAAACAATATTATTTTATGAAATTACAAGCTACTACTTTTAAGAAAACTTAAAGTTTTCTTTTACTATAGAAAGAGCCCTTTCAAAAGCAATGACTGCTCAAGTTATCTTTAACTGCATACATTGGATAAAATTAAAAGTAACACCTGTTTTTTCAAAGTTCACAGAAGAAATCCTAGGACATTTTGAAGGACCTGAGATATACAGTTTCGCCCATATATAGCTAGCATACCATCAATGGAGACAACAACCATAGATATGCTTTATTTATTTATTTATTTATTTATTTATTTTTAGATTTTATTTATTTATTTGACAGACAGAGATCACAAGCAGGCAGAGAGGCAGGCAGAGAGAGAGGAAGAAGCAGGCTCCCTGCTGAGAAGAGAGCCCGATGCGGGGCTTGATCCCAGGCCCCTGGGATCATGACCTGAGCCGAAGGCAGAGGCTTAACCCACTGAGCCACCCAGGCGCCCCGATATGCTTTATTTAACTTCCAAACAGCTAATCAGAGACTACAGTTAAGTTTAGTGAAGATAAACTTGTTTGAACAAGACGTTTATGTTTGGTTACAATTGACATTTAAGACAAGCATGCTTAAGATTGAATCCAGTAAAAGGAAATTGAGCCAAATTGGAGATAGAGCTGATTGAGACTACCCTCTGCAGATAAGCTATTACCTAATCACTGTTCAGTAATTATTATTATTGTATTAGTGTTAAGATATCATGAGAGCTAAGGATGGCTAGAAGTCAAGTCAGGCAAAGACCCAGAACCGAATGCATCCTCCTTGAAACTGACTTGGTGGGAAGTCGGGGATCCAAGGTCAGCATCTCACAGCTGCCGTTCTCAAGGCTGTGGGTTCCTGGATACAGACTGTCCTTGGTGGCTTTTTCTGATGCTCTTGGATCAGAGTAGTTTTGGGGTTTTTTTTGGGGGGGGTGTTGGAGATTTTTGGAACTTAATCACTCAGCACAAAGACAAAAAAGGATAAATGGATAATAGATAAGTGAGTTTTGTTTGGGAATACAAGGGAGATGCTCATTCCTCTTGACATTTCCAAGGTGCACAATGGAATTGTGTCATTAGGCCATGAAGAAAAACAGCTGTTCAGTCCCTTTAGTCCAGTGTGTTGGAGTATGGGAGAGGCATATGGGTGGGCTTGCCCCTGTTGTGGCTGTGGCTCGTCCCCACATCAGGGAATCAGACAAGCACACCATGAATGGGGACCATTCTCAATGCTGAATTTTAAAAACCTGCAAGGATTTGCATTCCCAGCTCAGTGCCTATCTCTGCTACATTTGGCTCTGCTAACTATACCCCTTGCTTGAAATCCTTTTTACTCTTGGTTTCTGAGTCTATTCCTGGAACCTAGACCATCTTCCTATATGGACATCTCTTCTCACCTGATGATGCATTTGAAACGCTAGTCATCCTTGGAGAGTCTTTGCCAACCCACTGTCTTTTTTTCACAGTACACTTTCTAATACAGACTTTAAAGGACTTAAAAACTGTGTGGAAAATCGTTATCTTTAATCCGGATTTTCTTCCCTAAAATCTATAGATAGAGAGAGCTTTATCGATGGGTATATTGATAACAGTGACTAAATAACCATAATTATAAATTTATTTTTGTCCATTTGTTTTTGGAAACATATAGAGCCAGTGGGCCATATAATGGTTTTGTCTTTTATCAACTGCTTATCAGGACTTCCGAAGATTCTTCTCCTTTCTTTGTTTTTCCTTGGCTGTGATTTTTCTCATTCTTTAAAAACTCTGGTTTTCCCAGAGGATTTTGCTGCTCAAGGGCTCTTCATGCCTTGCTGGACACTCCCCTTTTCTCTGCTATGACCTTCCTCTCTCATATACTTTACCCATTTTTCTATCAGGTTCTCTGTATTTTCATTGTCTCCTCATGTCCCAGCGAACTCAGATTTCGGGAGCTATCTTAGAATGAGTAGAAAGCGTTTAAAATCTCTCCTGATAGTGTTACGCTGAAAAGGAATTTTTTAAAAAATTATATTTTAAATAAAAAAAATAAAAAATATAAAATCTCTCCTGATCGAAAACAAAGCATTTTTGTAAATTACCCTCACTAGAGAGATTGCCAGATGCCAATCTTCTTTTGGGGGTGGGGTGGTCTGAAAATCCAGAAGAATCAGGCGTCAAAGGTATTTTTTTGTGCGGCTGATGTTAACTCATGATTTCTCAAAAATAGTTTTTTGGGGGGTTTCTATCCCTTAAATTATGCTACCGGAAAAAAAAAAAAACAAACACAAAACTGATTCCATTTTTAAATAATTTTGAGAAATTCTGCATATAATTTTGCATGGCAATTTCTGAGATACGTGGAGATCTGAAGGCCAGGAGAGCTCTTGCCTTCATTTTTGTTTCCAAGCTCGATATACAACAGATCCTTTCTCGAATGACATCTATTGTTATATTAGCATCTCCAGGAACTGGTGCTCTCTAGAAGCCCCATCCAGCCCAGCAGAATTAGCTAAGTGGAGGAGGAGATGGGGTCTGTTGGAAAGGATGCGGCTTCTGGAGTGGAACAGACAATGCGGGTTGACTAGTGTTTCCTTTTAAATGATTTGTGGCAAATGTATTGTATAGTAATGATTTAATTGTAATAAAAAATGCATTTTATGAACTAGTGT
This sequence comes from Lutra lutra, assembly GCF_902655055.1. NCBI lineage: Eukaryota > Metazoa > Chordata > Mammalia > Carnivora > Mustelidae > Lutra > Lutra lutra. The sequence goes on from NC_062282.1 coordinate 12,845,527, forward strand.
TTTTTAGTGGAACAAGTAAGGAAACTACCATTAGCTTTTTCAAGTTCTACCAGACTTTACGACCTATGATTAGAAAAGAAAAAAGACACGATGGAAGGACCTCTATTGATAAAATGTTATGTTTTGAAACATCCTTAATATCGACCTTATTTTTATAGGTGATTCTTCATATAATTTTCAGGTAACATCTTTTAGCTCACTTTCCTCGAATTTCCTACATATGTCTAGTGCAAAGAAATGTGTTTTCTAATATCAAAAAGATAATTCATGGAAGCTTTTGCTTCTGTTAAAAAGTCTATCCCCCTCTTCTTCTGAAAAACATAATTTAAAATAAATGCCTTTATTTTTCTCTGTCCCTATTACTGTCCTTTTTCTTTGTAATACTTTTGATATACACATGTGTGTGTTTGTTGGTTTTATTGTCTGTCTTTCTCTATTAGGGTGAAAGTTATCTACGATCTTGCCTCTTTCCTTCCCCTGCTGTGTCCTTCTCACATAGTAGGAATTGAGAAAATATTTAAATGAATAAAATAGTATGAACTTTCTTCCCATGTGGTTGATTTGTATAGCATTAAAAATATGATAAAAATCCCATACTCTAAGCATGCAAAGAACAACAGTGTTGAGAAGACAGATAATTATCTATAAATCCCTCCCCTCAATGCCTAAATCTGAGGAAGGAAAGCTTAAAAGAGAGGATTGTAAACATCTCTAGAATTTCTGTTGATTCCAGCGGGTTGCAAATTGCTGAATAATCATTGTGGTTTTATTGTCTTTTCTGTCTAAGTTTTAAAATCTTAAAGCTAATTTACATCTCAAAGAGACGTCAGACGCATAATCTTTAAAAATGGATCTATGCACAGTGACAGCAAAGATATGTAGACTTTCCAAAGATTAAACTAAGAAGAGAGTAACTACTGTTCTGGAGAAATGCCATTTGTTTAAAAAAAAAAATGTTTTTATAGGAAAAAGTCTTCCTTCCTTTGATGGCTCTGTCCTTGCCAGCCCTGCCCAAAGACACTCCTGGCAACCGTGGCCGTTCAGCCATGGACGGGGACAGCCTGAGAAGGGGGGCGACTTGGAGTTCTGCTTTAACAGGAAAGAGAAAGCAATTGCTGGTAGAAGCTTTAATTACATACAGATTGGCCTTTTCTTTTGCTTCAGTCCTTTCCGTTCCCATGCCAGGGAGGGAAATATTACCTTCACGGTTCACACTGGAGGTCGGCTTCTATTAGCTGCGGCTGCCCAAGCAAATCTTGCCTTCTTTCTAGAGCAGCTGCTCCTGAAGTGGACTGAGAGGCCCTAAGGTGGCTCTAGATAAGGGCGGGAACATTTCTGCTCCTGTCCCTCCCTGAGGGATTTCCTGGCTTCCCCATGGAGCCCTGAGAGAAAGCCTGGGGCGAGGTCGGGGTGGGAGGCCAGACTTTGCTTCCCTCCTCCTGGAGGAGGAGGCAGAGAGCAGAATATGTAGTAGGATTGGGCTGAATGGAAGGAAATGATCAGGACTCAGGAAGAAGACCAGTGCCTCAGCCTTCCCACCCTCCACAGCATCCCTCAGGTCCCAGGGGAGGAGGCAGTGGGATGAGAGAAAACCAGACTGGGAAAGGGTGTGTACTGGAGGCCACAGGGAGAAGGCCCAGAGCAGGTGTGTGTGCTGCAGAAGGGACTAGGGCTTTGGCATTGGCAGAGATAAAAGGCATTATTTCTGTCACAAGGGATAAAGTGTGGTCACCCACAGAACCTCCCCTGCTCAAAACACAAACAAACAAACAAAACCCAAAAAACAAAAACAACCCTTCAGAAATAAGTAAGAGTCATGGATATAAGACAGTCCAAATGGTTAGGGGACCTGTAGGAAAATGTCTTTCCCCTTAAGCCTCAGGATCTGTCTTGTTTCCTCCTTCCCTCAGGGAGGACACGGCTGACCTCCAGCTCAGCCCCCAGCCTGCCCTGTGTGCTGTGCTCCCAGAGGCAAAGGTGATGGCCTGGCTGGGCCACCTCTTAGCTCCTCTCCTATGCAGTTTGGTATCTAATTCTCCTGATCCCTCTGAGTCAACCACTATGTGAAAATAGATCCTTCTAAGAAGTGCATTCTTTCAACTTGAGGGAAATTACTTCCTTTTTGTTCTTAGCGAGTATTTCTGATGAAATGAATTCACTGAGGGCTTCTAATTAGCTTTTCTGTACATACCAGCCTTGTCCAGTGTGGGGTGCACATAGGATGTTCCCATTTGCGGGTGATGGTGTAGTATCAGTACTTGGACCGGACTCTGAGCACCTTGATGGTAGTTCCACTTTCCCCTCTCACCAGCCCTCTGACCACAAGCCCAGTGGCAGACTCACTGAGACCCAGTTACTTCCTCTTGCCAACTGGGAAAATTATGACTAACTCACCTGGTGTTTAAAAAAAAGGGGGGGGGAAGCTCTTGTTAAGTGAATATCCATGCCTCAAATATAAAATAGGATTAGCGGTATTCTATTACTAAAATCCAATAAAATGTGGCATTTCATACTGAAGGTAGATTAAACATCATTATATCATTACTCATCTTCTTGGTTTTTTTGGTTTTTTTTTTTTAAGATTTTATTTATTTGCTTCAGAGACAGAGAGAGAGAGCAGGGGGAGGGGCAGAGGGAGAGAGAGAAACCCAAGCAGACTCTGCTGATCATGGAGCCTGATGCAGGGCTTGATCTCAGAACGCTGAGATCATGACCTGAGCTGAAAGCAAAAGTCAGACACTTAGCTGAGTGAGCCACCCATGTGCCCCTCATTACTCATCTTCTTTTCAAATATAAAATCAAAGATCATTTACTGCAAAGTTAAATGAAAGAATATGGAAGTGAATGAAATAAAAAGCTACAGCCTACTGCCTAATTCGGGTCTCTGGATGGATCCACTGTGGTGTGTGGATATTTCTTGATGTGAGTCATTCCGGACATTTTTCTAAAAATAATTATTCAAATAGACAAAACAAACTTTTTATCAAGCATGGGATCACCATTACAGATCTTACAACTTGCCTACTAATTGAAATATTAAAGTCCTCCTTCTCTCCATTTCCGTATCTTCTAAATTGACCTCATTTTTCTAATGTTTTCAGAGTATCCCATCACAAGAATATACATCAATTTATTCAGCAAGCTGATGGACAAAATTTTTCCACTCTTATACATTTGTTCTAAAAACGTCTCCTTAACTAAAAAGAGAGAGAGAGAACATGTTTAAAGGCCAAAAGAGAGAGAAATGATTTCAACACATAAAAACAGAAGTTTTTTTTTTCCATAATATAGAAATAGCTCTTAGAAATCAATATGAAAAAATAAGGAACAGCCCAATTTAAAAAGGAACCAAGGCAAAATGTTATGAAAAAGATAATTCTTAGAAGATGTGTGAAATTATGCTCAATCTCCTCTTCAAAAGAAATAGAAATTAAAAGTATAACAAAATGCTTTTCTCCTACCAAACTGGGAAAAAAATGAAAGGACTAGTCATCTTGAATATTTATTAAAATGTGAGGAAACAGCACGTTCATATGCTGGTGGACTGGTAATTGTCTCAAACTTTGACAGAAAATTTTGGCAATACAGATCCAAATTTTTTAAGTAAATGTTCTAGTAAAGGGTGCAAGGCAGAATTCTAAGATGGTCTAAAAGATTCTTGCCTTCTGCATACAAGCTCTGCACTATTCCATCCCTTGAGTGTGAACAGGACCTATGTATATGATGACATCTCACTCTCTTGATTAGGTTACACTATATAGCAAAGGTGAAGACATTTTGAAGATGTAATTAAACACCCAAATCAGTTCATTTTTATTTCATCGAAAGGGAGATTATTCTGGGTGGGCCTGACCTAATTAGGTGAGAGCCCTTAAAGGAGAGACTGGGGCTTTCCTAAAGAGATTCTCTGCCGGCCTTGATAAAGTAAACTGCCATTGTGATGAGCGGGGTGTCATATGACAAGGAACTGCAGGCAACCTCTAAAAGCTGGGCAACCAGCAAGTGGGCAGTCATCAAGAAAACAGGTACCTTAGTCCTGCCACCACCACCTTCCAAAAATGATGTCAATTTGAAAAAGAATCCTGAGGGGCACCTGGGTGGCTCAGTGGGTTGAAGCCTCTGCCTTCAGCTCAGGTCATGATCCCGGATCCCGGGATCGAGCCCCACATCAGGCTCTCTGCTCGGCGGGGAGCCTGCTTCCCCTTCTCTCTCTGCCTCGCTCTCTGCCTACTTGTGATCTCTCTCTGTCAAATAAATAAATAAAATATTTTTAAAAAAAGAAAAGAAAAGAAAAAAGAAAAAGAATCTTGAGCTCTAGAAAGGACACGGCCCAGCCAACACTTTGATTGCACCCTAGGGAGATCCTGAATGGAAGATCCAGCCAAGACTCCCTTCTCACAAAAACTGTGAAATCATGATTGATGGTGTTTAAAGCCACTAAGTTAGTGATTGTCACACAGCAGTAGGTGACTGATACACCCTGCAATTGTATTTCTAGGAATTTAACTGACAAAAATCCTCTGTCAAGTCTACAGTTTATCACGTACAGTTATGTGCCTTGAAAAGTGGTTTCAGATCATCTGATCTTTTGGTGACAATTTCCAAGGCTCTTCCAGCTCTTGATGTCATCAGGGTCCCCTCAATAACTACTTTTTCCAGTCTTACATGAAGTTCAATATGGCAGGAACAACACTTCAAAACTAAGATGGTTTTGTGTGTGTGCCTGCATGCGTGTTTTAATAGAATTATTGAGCTCAGGCAAAACTTTTTTAAGTTAAATGTCAAGCTTTCTACTACAACAAAGTAACTGCAGGATTTTTATTGTGGCTGAGAGCTCAAATTTTGTTTCATGAGGAAGGAGGAGCCCCTGTTGCTCCTCCAGAAACTCAGGGCGGGGGGGTTCATTGTTACTTCAAACAGTATTTTTTGGGAGCACTGAATCCTTGGCTGTTTAAAAAGAAACAAAGCCAGGGGTTAATGTGTTCAAATGCTGTTGCCTGAAATTATTCTACCTTCTGGAAGAGTAAACCCAAGATGGCAGCTGCCATGATTGAATAGGTTTTTGGGGGGTGTTCTTAAAACTGAATGTATAAATGATTGTGCTAGTAATGTGCAGTTTAATGGACTCCACTGATGCATGGTTTACGGAAGTGATTCTTCCATGTATTAAAAACTCTTCCTAGCTTTGGCCAGCTCCTAAATTTTATCCTTTGGTCTGTGATTTAAGTATTTGCAAAAAGCCACCTAACTGTTTGATGAATGCAGTGTGTGATTCCTCTCTTGATATGCCTGTTTTAAAAATGTAGCATCCATTTTTCTTTCTTTTCTTTGTGTCTAAAAGAGACATCCTAATAGAAGGTTAATAAACATTTGGCAAATAAATGAATAGATGAATGAATAAATCAGAAGAATGATATCGCTACTAATTCAAGATACAAACTTTTTTTTTTAAAGATTTTATTTATTTATTTGAGAGAGAGACAGTGAGAGAGAGCATGAGCGAGGAGAAGGTCAGAGAGAGAAGCGGACTCCCCGCGGAGCCGGGAGCCGATGCGGGACTCGATCCCGGGACTCCAGGATCATGACCTGAGCCGAAGGCAGTCGTCCAACCAACTGAGCCACCCAGGCGTCCCGAGGATACAAACTTTTTTACGTGTTACTTTTGTCTTTCATCTCTTGAAATGAAATTATTGATAGTGTTCTGACAGCTTATCTGGGTTTAATTTACCTGTAAAAACATGAAGCCCATGGCTGTCTTCATGCTTCTGCCTTACTTATTCTCAAAACTTCATAGGTCTTAATTCATCTAATGCTTCTATGAGTGAGGTACTCTTACTGTCTCAGTGACACAGTTGAGAAAACTGAGGTCTGGGGGGATCGGTCAGTGTACCTGACATGCCAGGTAGGCAGAGTGGAGTGAGGGTTTGAACCCCAGCAGTCTGGCTCTAGGAGTGGCCTTTGTAAGTGCTAGTGATTCTACCAGTATACATTAGAGCTTAGGTAACCCAGATGTCCATTCACCATAACATCCTGGAAAAGCGTGATTACCCATGAAGGCTCTTATCCAACTTTACGTTAAATTTGCCATGAATACTTCTGAATGTGGGAAAATGTGATATAAAGGTGAGGGGAGGCAGAAAAGCTTATGGAAAGAGGGCAGGCAATATAGGCCCTGATTAAGAAAGTATTTGAAACCTCTGAATTGATCAATTCAAGGGAGAATCACAAAAGTTATTCCGTGTGGAAAAGCAATAATTTTGAAAAGAAATTGTGCAGTATTCTTCACCTGCTGGGGCCACAGCTTCTGTAGAGAAGGGGACATGTCTTTCAAAGGGCCCCCAGATCAGGCAAATCAGTGCTGGATCAAAGGGGAGGGATCAGCCCCAGGGAGACATTTACCCAGCCATATAGACTGTAATTATGTCATCGTCTCCCAAATGACAGGTAGGAGGGCCTCTTAAAGCTTAGGGATTGGTTAGAGTTATTAGTATCATGATGAAGAATTATAGCTTTTTTATAGAACATATGTGCTGGGCATTATAGCTAGAGCTGCCAAGAATCATCTCATTTAATTCTCTGTCCCAACCTTCCCTCCCCAATCGACTGGGGATGGCAGCCATGCACTGTCAGATGCCCTGACAGTGATGTTCAGATATCTTCGCTGTGATTTAAAATCTTGTGTTTGCCCCGCTCATCTCATCAAGGTCACTATTTGTTCCTTACCTTTACCTACCATTTCCCCTCCAGAGAGAGCTCATCCACAAAGTGAAATAAAGAGATGGACTTCCCACATAACAATCTATGCCCTTGATCTGGGTTTTCTTGAATCCTTTTTTTTTTTTTTTTTTTTTTAAATCCTGGAGGAGTAAGTCCGCACTGGCTTTTCCTTTTGGATGCATAATGTTCTGCGCTCCCTGCCTGTCTTCTTTCCTCGAGTAGGATTTCGCCATTTCCCAGGGTACAGGAGCACCTACTAACGTCTGTCCTCTTGAAGCTGCTCAGCCTCTTTCCAAAAGGGCTCTGTGCGAGGGCTCTTTCTTTATTCCTTGGGAAAACACAGCTCTTAGAGGCAGCTTTGCCTGATAGAGAACATTGCTTGGGAGCTATTTTATGTTTAATCAGCAAGGATACACACACCCGGCCATTTCCTGGAGAATATGTTGCCAGGTCAGCTCACAATCCACTCCGCCTTTTTTTTTTTTTTTTTTTTCTTGGCACTCCCTGTCTTTTGGAGAGTCTTACCACTGTTCAGAGAATTTTTCAACAGTCAAGTACTTTCTGTCTGAAAATGAGGCATAAATGCCCCTTTTTCCTGTTTTAGGCTGAATGCAAAAGGAAGTCCAACTTGTGAACAGACTTTCTCTTAGAATCACTCACAATGTAGCACATGCTTCGAGTCACTGCAGAACATAACCGTAGGGATGCAGACTATTAGGAACTTGTCCTTTCCCTGTTCTCCAAGAGGCTAGAACTCGTTTTATCCACAACAGAAGTCTATTAGAATTAATGAAATAATGGATCTTTCCAATGATTTAATATATGCTGTGCACATGGGGACACTTTTCCCCCCTTGTTATGCCTGAGAGTGAGACTCGCCATGAGTCTCTTAGCATACTGTAATGCTCAAGGCTAAATCTATATGAATTGAATAAATATTATTTGCCATATATCTCATCCAATACTTCCAATTTGTCCTTAATAGTTTCTAATGATCAGGTAATTAATGTGGTTTGGGGGAGCTAAAGATGTATAAGGATAAATGCAAGCTTGCCCTATTCTTGGAAATAAATAACAAAATGGAAAACTTGAGTCCACAAACCACAAGAAAAATGCCTAAATAATCTAAGAAACCAGCAATTTTTCCTACATTAGGCTACCCAGTGGCCTTCCTCTAAGGCAGTTTCTTAATTCACAAAAAGACCTATAACCAATTGACTTTTCATTAGTGAAGGATATGTCTAAAATATAATAGGGAGGTATTGAGAATACAAACCACTAAGCAGAAAGAGCTCATTCTCTCTGTGCTTGCCCCACTCATCTCTTCAAGGTCACAGCTGGCCGGGTCCTTGAGTGTGTATGGAGATGGCATCATGGTGAAAAGTCCATCAGTCCACGTTAGAAAGTAGTTTGCTTAGCACTATCCTTGCAGACTTTGGAATAGCTCTCCGACATTGGACTGGTTACAGTGGAAACAGGGAGAAAAAGATTCTAATCATACATAATAAAGATTTCCATTTGTGAGCTCAACTATTGGGTCTGTCATCTTTCATCAGTAGAAACATGGAGGAAATCAAATACTTTGTTTTTGTTTTAACCACCCAGAGAAGGAAGAGAGCAGTGTGTGGGAAATCAATATATCTTACTGACTCCGACAACCCCTCCCTCTGGAGTGTATAAATGATCAGGGGCAGGCAAATTACTTTTCCATCATATTTGGTGCAAAACTACCCTGATGAGTGAGGAGAAAGGGAATCCTTTGATAAGATTTGGAAAATACCATCTGTTTTTTTAGCATTTTTGGATAAATGTATCAGCACACTGCTTTTCTGCCGTCCACGACCTTGGTGTCCTGTACATTGAGGCACACTCATGTTCTGATTAGGGATTAACTGTTCAGAGTCCTGGATTATCAAATGCATGGCAGGAAGGGGCATGGCATGAACTTAAGGGTATGGGCAGCAGTGCAATTAATAAGGATTTTGCATTTATGATCAGGAGCCCAAAATTTCCCCTATGTGGATGGTTTTAGAAAAATCAATGTAGCAGTTGCACAGAGCTTAAATTTGTTAAGGTCACAACTCTAAATTTCGCATTTCTAACACTGGCTGTCTTCTTGAATGACATATGGATATTTGATACTTTCAACTCTCTTAATGAACAGTGACAGAGATGTAACAGATTGTTTTCATCAACATTTACAAAGTTTCTCTCTGCCAAGCCAATGGACCAAAATGTTCAATAGAATAAAGTGGACCACTTGGGAGTTTCTTTGCTCTGATTTCATCTTTTTGCCTTTAGAGAAACGGTTCTGGCACCAGACTCTGAAGCAGAAATAAGAGAGAGAGGCAAAGGAGCTGTGAAATCCATATAGTAAATAACCATCTGTTAGCAATTTATCGGAAAAATATTTGTAGAAGGCCCAGGCATGCTTGGTTCATTTGGACATACAGCACTAAGTGTTTGTCCTCATAAGTGTGTACATTTCATAGTTGTGATGAATAGGTCAGCCTAAATGTGAAAAAATTAAATTCCAAAGCATTTTTTAAAAATAAACATCCTGTTACCCAGCATGTTAACTATCCTGTCATTCAATAGGATTTAGAATCTGTCTAGGTAATCTTACGCCTATTTGCCATGCAATCTTACCTGAATGTTAATTACATTAGCATGTCTTGGTGGAAAGAAAAGAAGGAGGAAGTCTGAGTTGAGATATCTGGCTCAGGGTCAGGTTCAAGAAAAAGCTTCAGCTCAAATCAGGTGCTTTGCTATAAAAGGAAACATGAAGCTGGTTGATGTTTTTAATCCTTTTTGAGGATCAACATGCGAAGAGTGTAATACTTCCTATTTTTCCATATGCTTTCCCACCTATGACATGTTCATACTCCAGGGATTGAGTAGATCATTCTGCTGGTAAACCCAGCCACAAACAGCACCCACCACTTCCAGCGATTTCCCAGGGTATTCACTTAGCAGGATTTTTGAGTCAAGTTCTGTACGTGAGCACGGAGATGGTTAGTCTCTTTCTCAAATTAGTTAGTTAAACTTAGTTAAACTGCTCAACATAACAGGTTCAAATGGACCACAAAAAGCAAATACTGTTCCCTAAATACTACCCATCCACTTCTTGACCAATGTTTTGTTTAATTATTTACAATGAAACCAGGGTATTAGTCCGCCACTGTGATGATAAGACCAGTGTATTTCCTCATGTTAGAAACAAGTCAAAATTCATTGTTCTCACTTCCTTGGCAGAGTTCAGCTAACCTCACCCAAATCAGGAACACGATTAGCTTGCAAGTTTGCCGTGGTAATCTTGATGAAAATAAAAACAAAGTGATTATCTAAGACCCCAGTTTATTTTTTATCATTGTGTAATTCTACATATTTGAAATATACATAAAGAAAATGTTACAACAGTTAGTATACATTGTTTATTTAAAAATATATACATTAAAAATTTTTTGAAGTTTTTTTATAATCTCTACACCCAACATGGGGCTCCACCTCATCTCCCCAAGATCAAGAGTCTCATGTTCTTCCTGCTGAGCCAGCCAGGTGCCCCACAGTAAATCTTTTTTAAGGTGTAAAATTTCCTGCAATTTTATGTTTTTATAAAATTTTTTATAAAAAACTTCCTGCAATTTTATATTTTAAAGATCGCCACTGTTAATGTGAAGAAGAGCTTTTTCTGCATATGTGCATATTTATATAAATCTACATAAATACGTATTTGCAAAAATTTTTAATGACACAGTAACTCTTTTACACTCTGCAGTGCTTGGAAATGGGTTAGGACACAAAAATTCTGTATATGCTTTGTCATGATGGGCTTACTATAAAATAGTACAGGTAGTTAACTATTATTTTTCCTCCTTAATGTATGTATTTTCCTATTTCTGCTAAGATAAAAATGATCTTGAGGAAAAATGATACATTTAAGACAGGACTATCACAAATTTGACCTATTAAATTGTTAGTCATAGAGTAAAATTAAATTGAGAAAAATTATATTGAGAAATATTATTTCAACTGTTTAAAGATAAACAGCTTAGTATGTAGATATTTCATAATTAACACAGAGTGAAGGAAGAGAATGGACATTTTGAAACATTTATAGTATGCCACGCTTTGTGATAAGGAATTAAATCTGCTACTTTACTTAATTTTTCCAAAAGTAAGGAGAATTTGATATTATCCCTTTGAAAGCTAAAGGAACTAAGATTTAGAGATTTTTAATAGTTTGCCCTGGTCATGCTGCCAAAATGTTGTAAAGTTACAATCTGAGCCCAAGCTTGTCTGATTCCAAACTCTATGATTGTTCTTTAAAAATATGTGTGTGTGTGTGTGAGTGTGTGTGTGTGTCTATCTTTGTTTTCCTAACTACCAAAATAATGTTTACTTATAGTTTAAGATATTTAGAGAATGAAGAAATAAATAACATAGGAAGATAAAGACATTATAATTCCTTTCGCAGAATAACTACTGGTAGTTGTCAGGTAAATGTTTTTTCAAGTAGTAGTCCATGCTAAAATACACATGTGTTTTTTATTGCTTTCCTTCACTTTATCTTATTTCCTTCCTTCTCTCTTTTTCTTTCTTTCCTTTTTTTGATAAGATCATGATATACACATTGTTTACAATTGGTGCTTTTTTTCCACTTGGCTTTTTAGTCCCATGAGTATCAAACTCTTTTTTAATGGCTATAAACTAAAGTAGCACTGTTTATGATAGTTAACTAACTCCTAATAAGTGCATATCTTGGGTCATCATAAACAGTATTTCAATATACATTTTCATGTATTTATTTTTTGTATGTATGTAAGTATTTTTTGGAAGATAAACTGTGAAAACTAAAGAGGCCTAAGATAGAAAGTTTGCACGTATTAAATTATAAGCAATACTATAATACTGCCTTCCAAAAAGGTGTTACTAGTTTTCACTCCCATGGCATCGGGTAAGGGTGCCCCGTTCCACTGCTCTAACCAGCATCTCTAAACCCTCCCCACAAGAGGGGTTGCAGAATATCCATCCCTCTCATTTCTCTAGTTGAAACACTGAGCCTGAGAGGTGTTGAAGATTTGTTTTCCCATCATCACCCGTGTGATAGGAACTGTGATAGGAACCCGGCTGAGATCATAGTGTTAGTAATAATAATGATGGCCAATAGTTCAGAGCCAACCACTCTTGTAAACACTTTCCAAATCATTTTCCTCATAACAGTTCTACAAGTTAGGCACAGTTACTCTCCCCAGATTACAGGTGAGGAAACTAAGTCACCAACAGATGAAGCAACTTTTCCGGATCGGTATGGTTAGAATTGGCAATGTAGCCCAAGAATCCATGCTCTGAACCTGCAGGCTATATTTCTATTTCATACTTATTTTCTACAAATAAGTTGTTTCCAAGGTTGATTCCAACCAAGTTGCCTAGCAAGTTCATTAAGAATTCCAAAATACAGGCATGCCTGGATGGTTCAGTGGGTTGAGCATCAGACTCTTGGTTTCGGCTCAGGTTGTGATCTCAGAATGGTTAAGGTCGACTCCCATGTCGGGCTCCAGGCTCAGTGGGGAGTCTGCTTGAAAATTTTCTCCCTCTCCCCTGCTCCTAAATAAATAAATAAATCTTTAAAAAACATAAAAGTCCTAAGTATGAGTCCATATGTGCCATCAAACATAGAGGAAGAGCAGGATCAAGGATCTTGAGTTAAAAAGAACTCAAAGTGTGTGTGTGTGTGTGTGTGTGTGTGTGTGTGTGTGTGTGTGTAGGTGTAGGTGTAGAAACAATGACTAGTGCTTAGAATGTGTCAGCCAGCTCTGACCAGTGAACTGTGGCTGGGGTTTCTCAGGAATAAGAGCAGAGACCACACACAGCCCCTTGAGCCGCTTAAGCCATCAATCTAGCAGTGGAGAAAGCTTCGAACTGAGGAAGAGACTGGGGTGTAATCTGGACTGGAAAAATCTTCACAAATGAAAATGACTGAAAAGTGATGTATCCATTAGGGTGTTTCTTACGATTCAATAAAAAGAACACAACTTGGAATTGATGGAGAAAATCTGTCCCAAATATATCACTCAATGAGTTGAGACTCTCCACTCAAAGGGATTGCGTAGTGCATTGTTTGTTTTCTAGGTGTAGCAACTTATAGGTATGCAGGGATCTCACATCCTCTAAGCTCTCTTAGGGTTGATGGGCCCCCAAGGACTTAGATAGGCATTGTCTGCCTGCCTTCTGTAGAAGACCTCTTGCCAGACTCTTACGTTAAGCACACTGCACATCCTTCTGAGCCCCACCTCCAGCTGCACTCTTCATCACCATATGCAAGCCCAAGGCTTTTCTGGAACCCGTTTCCTCTCCCTGAACATCAGGGGAATCTCAGTGTTCCCTCCCACTGCTCTGCCACAGCAGGACCATTTTTCTCCAACATTCATGCTGCCCGGGCACGTCTACCAGTCACGATGCTCTGCTGACCTCAGCCAGGGAGTGACCTATCAGGCTGCACTTGCCACTTGCCACAGAACCTGGTGGCAGAGGAAGTGTATGTCCTACTCACTTCTTGCAAATTCTGTTCCTTGGAACTCTGGCCTCTCTCCTTCCCTTCCTCCCCTTTGCCTCTTGCTCCTCCTGTCCTAAAGGCAGGCTTAATATGGGCCCAGGTTGCGGAAGAAGATTTTAATGAAATTAATTCAGATTCTCTTCTCCATGCTGTCATCCCACAAATCTTGAGAAACCCACGTAACTTTTGGTTCCAGTGGTAGGTAGGTCCTCCTTTGAAATCTTTGGTTCCGTGTGTTATTTAGATTGAATTGAATCTGCACTCATGGGAGCGAGTGCAGACAAGAGGCTCCAAACACCCAAGTCCATGGGTTCCACCTTGTTCCTCAGGAAGCTCCTGACATAGGTTTATAGAACCCTAGAACCTGAGGAACACAGTTTGAAAACCACTGTTCTAGAAACGAATTATTCAAAGTCTATTAGCAAGAGAGTCAGTTGGTAAAAGTAATGAATGTTTTCTTGTGGTCCTAGGCAAAGTGGGAAACCAATGCCATTGGATAATTGGATTGGGATCAGAAGACATATTTGAGCTTAGTTTAATTATACAGAAGAAAAAAAATTCCTTTCTCCTCCAGTGAAGTTCTGAATCTTTTTGACTGCTAACAGATATATGTAAAGATGACTTGCAAAAGGTGATTTCCAATACATAACATATACAGTTTCTGATATATATGTGTATAATTATTTGATGCATATGTTTGAAATGTTTCTGTTTCAAGGACCAACAGCCATAAATTGAGGAAATAAAAACAGACAAGTCAAACAGTTGTTCCAAGCTGGTACACAGACACAAGAACATGTAGCATTCATCAATATGGCAGTTTGGCTTTCTTTCCAAGTTCATGGCTTCATATTCTAGTCTTATTCCATCTCTTTTTGCACATTAGAATTCTACAACACTCCAAGAGAACCATAGCAAACTTCAACCTTATAGCTATTAGAGAATGAAAAAGTTGGAGGTGTATATATATGTATACACATATATATGTGTGTGTGTGTGTGTGTATATATATATATATATATATATATATATATATATATATATCATCATATGAAAAATAACCATAAATAACATAGCATCATTGATAGCAAAGATAAAGGATTATTCTATACTGAATCTTTCAGCCAATATTTTGGTATTCACTGGAGGAAAGAGGGAGGAACCAATGGTTTTGCAGCTTAAGCCCTTTGATGATGGTTAGTTCCAAGGGATCTGAAAACTGTAGATTTGTCTGAGGGCATTTGTTATTGTGTACTATATTTATACAGGACAGACAGAACCTTTATGTGTCCATTAATTTCATTTGCAAAGTGATGCTCTGGTGGGAATGATCTGATGTACGCATCTGTGCTACTTTGTCCAACCATAAATTCATAGAGGAGCAGGCTACACTGGACCAGTTGTTCACTTTTTTATCTTCTTTCTTCTTTCTATTGAAAAGAGCCAAATTTGTTTTAATTTTGTCTGATTTAAGTTGTTTGCCTCTGCTTCTTTGGGCAAAGCCAAAATAGAAACAGTTTTCAGATTTTACCATTTTTTCCCCCACATTTAAATTATCTAGGGTATTATTTTATGGATTCATCCTTACCATACTGTGGATATCTGATCACTAGAAATTTAATGTACTAAAATAAAATACTGTTTTATGACCATGAACTATAATGTGAGTGATACACAATTAAGTCTGGAAAAATTTCCACTAATATGGCTTAATAAATACATAATATGTATTTTTTTAAGATTTTATTTATTTGAGAGAGAGCACACGCACTGTGCGTGTGCGCATGCGCGTGGGGAAGGGGCAGAGGGAGAAGACGACTCCCAGCTGGGCAGGGAGCCCAATTTAGGGCTCAATTGCAGGACCCTGAGATCATGTCCTGAGCCAAAAGAAGTCGCTTAACCAACTGAGCTACCCAGGCACCCCTATAATAGCTATTTTTAATATACTGGGATTTTAAAAATATACCTTGGATCCTTTTCCTCCTCTTCCTTATCTGTCTGTGTCACTTAAAGTTAGGTTTTCAGTGCGCCTGGGTGGATCAGTCAGTTAAGTGGCTGACTCTTGATTTCAGCTCAGGTCATGATCTCAGGGCCCTGCGTTGGTCTCTGTCTTCAGCAGGGATTTGCTTGAGGATTTTCTTTCTTCCTCTGCCCCACCCCCCACCCGCAGCTACTCACTCTCTTGCTTCCTCTTTCTCTCTCAAATAAATCTTTTTTTTTTTTTTAAAGTTAGGGTTTCAAAGCCAGTCATAAGATAAGACTGTATCTTATAGGGACTGTGCAGCCATTGAAGGTTTATATGCAGAAATAGTAAATAAAAGGTAATACTTCTGGAAAATCAGAGCTCAGCTAGGCTACTTGGAGAATATACACCAGCACACATAAATTCCTATTTTCCACCAATTTATTGGTCATGAAATTTCATTCCTTATGCTCTTCTGTTTACACAGACATATTCTCCTGTCTGACAGCCTTGAGTTGCCAAAATTTATTAAGAGTAGCAAACCTGGGCCAAAATTAAACCAGACATCTTATTTTATGTGTTATTTCCAAAACTTCATTTTCAGTTTCCAAATATCAAGTAATGCCCTCTGGCCATCGTGCTTGCTTCATTTTCTTCTTGTTATCTCTTTTCAGAGAGGTCCAATGTGGCCAGGTTACCAGTGAAGAATCCTGATTGCACTTTTACACGTGACATTGAGAGCTCCCAATTTCAGTGATAATATTTCACTCTATGTAATGTTGGGTTTATTTTGTTCTCACATGAGCTTATTCAAATTCAGGTCCTCAGAGTCCGTCTTTGAAAACTGTTTATTCCAGCCTCCACTGTCTTCTCATATTTGCTCATCAGCATAGTAATTTTCCTCAACCTGGCTTGCTAGTTTCCCATTTCCATAGTCACTACCAACAAATTCAAGCATTCTTTAACCGCTTAAATGCTTAAGGGTAGTGCAGCGCTTACCATTGGACTCCTCTTGGAAAATTACTGGACTCTGGGCTCAAATGACTCATGGGATGTTGGCACTGAGAGGAGCCTTAGAAATTGTCTAGTCCAGTCCCCTGTTCAGATAGTTAGAGAAGTGATATCCAACTGGGTAAGTGTCTCGGCCAAGGCCAAACAGCCAGTGAGCTGTCACAGTAGGACCGCGGTCTTTATCTGCTGATTTCCATTTCCAAGGTCTCTGCATGACCCTTTTTAAAAGGTCTTTCCAGTAATAGAGCTCATTGGAATGTGGCTCAAGGTAGTATTTGCTATGTGGGAGTGAATTCTACTTCACAGACTATGTGGTAGATTCTGGAGTGGTAGGTTTCTGCTTCCTGTGTGTTTCTTAACACTGCTGGTTTTTGGCCTTGCCAAGACGATGCCTTTGCATTTCTTGGGACTGGGTGTGATGACAGTAGAACTGATACCTAGCTGAACACCTGAGAAGGAAATGTCATTGTTGTCACAGCCTCCTTCTAGATCAGGCACAGGCACAGGCTCCCAAGGGTGGCCAACTCACAGCCCCCATATGCAAGAATATTACCAGACAGCAGACGGTAGCATTGTCCATATTTCTATGGTCTTTTAAAGAGCAATGAGAGCAACTCTGGGGTAGCTCAGTCAGTTATGCATCTGACTCTTGATTTTGGCTCAAGTCATGATCTCAGGGTTGTGAGAATGAGCCCCGTGTTGGGCTCCTCACTCAGTAGGGAGTCTGCTTGAGATTTCCTCTCTCCCTCTCCCTCTGCCTCTGCCTCTCTCCTCCCTGCATGTTGGTTAGTTCTCTCTCTCTCTCTCTTAAATAAATAAATAAATCTTTAAAAGAAAAAAAAGAGCAATAATTGTTGCTCAAACTAGAAGGCAGGAAGCAAATTCTCGTGTTCGTGAGGAACCAAAGCCTCCCATTGCTCAGCCATTTGCAGGTCTGAAGATGAGAGGCGTCTGTGTACGGGATATCGGGGCACAGCTTAGAGGCAGTTAAATGAACAGCCAGACAAAGCCCATCTGTGCTGACTCAGTGGGAAGGTGGGAGTAAACCTCCTGGGCTAGAGTGAGGTGAGCGCTCCAACCCTGCCCTTCTGTTGACCGGACTTACAGGTGGGCACTGAGGATTAGGAGGTGTGAATGGATGCAAATACAGAATTAGCCCTCAGCTTTACCAAAGGGGAGGAATAGATCTTGGCAGAAATAATTTCATTCAAGTGCTACAGAGCAAACAGAGAAACTTAATGAGAGAAGCCAGAAAAATAGTGCAGATTCCGTTAACGTGGAAATGTAGCCAAGACACATTGAGGTTTCAGTAGAACCAAATCAGTAGATTGGGCAGAATCTGTAGACTTTAGAAATCTAATTTTAAAAGATATTGAAGAAAACATTTTCACTACAAGAAATAGAAATCCAACCTTAATCTAGCCGTAAGCTAAAAAGGAATCTATTGGCTAGTGCACCTAAGAAGTTCTGGTGCTGTACTGCTTTAGGCCAGCTAAATTTAAGTATTCTGTGAATGGTTTCAGAAAATGGACTCTTCTTCCAAGACTTGGCTTTGATTTCTGCAGCCTTGCTTTCATTCACTGAAGGATTGTCTTTACATGGTGGGAAAGATTACCGTTTTAATCATGAATGTTCTAATAATTCATAATCTCGTAAGGGAAGGGACCATCTCTGCCTCCAAGCATCCATTCCATCCCCCCAGAAGTTCTCCTGTAGGTAAACAGACCTCACTTGTCCAGCTTCTGTGGGAGAAGCAATCGCCCACCTCCTGCTGGCTCCATCCTTACCCCACAAAGTGGGGATGGGTGGGTCCCATAGGAAAGGTTCCGAAGAGGACACATAGGAGCCACAGCTGCCTGCTACAGAGACCCCCCCCTGCAGAGACCCCCCATCTCCCAGCAAGAGAAACAACTCAGAAAGCCCGTGGGAGCTTCCTGGATGTAGAAGAGGGGGTTCATCAGAGTGCAGACTCTCCGAAAACCAAGGAGAGAAAGACTCCAAGTGGCATTAGATTTGCTAGAGGGATCCAGAAGCAAAGATGATTGTTCTGCTTGCCTCTTGCACTGCATGAGGCTGAACTCCTCATCACCCCTCACGAGTCTGTGGAGGAAGCTGAGAAATGAGGACAGGTCTTTAACTGCCTTGAAACATCCTCCCTCCCAATCCCTTCACACCGTCACTCAGCATTATGTTCACTCTGTGCTTGGTCTCTGGGTCTCTCTCTCTCTCCCTGTCTCTCTCTCTGTCCCTCTTTGTCCCCACTTCCTCTCCCCTCCTCCTCTCTCTCTTTAAAATAGCCTTTTGAAAACAATGTACAATAGGACCACTGGGGCGGACAATTACTTTCCATCTACTTTTACTTAGAGCTGTTTTCACCATAATTGTTGGTGAGATGAAATACTGACCTTTCCATGTTGAGAAAATTAAAAGTGCCTCGAGGGTCAGAAAATATAATCCCCGAAATACCAGCTGCAGGGAGAATGCCCACATCAAGTGACTCCTCCCTTCCTGACACCACCACATGTAATTCTCTCATTTTCCCAGCAGAACAGATCTCCCACCCATTCTCATTATCTTCAAAGAGGCCAACAATGGGACCCCTTAGCCCAGAAGGCCCGCAGTGGCCAACCATTTCTTACAAACAAACAATAGTGAGGAGTTCTTTTCCCTGAGACAATATCTACACGACCACATGCATTAGCAGAGAAAAGGTCACTTTTTCCCAGAAATGGTGCACAAATAAGATAGAGGTAGATTTTGCTTTTGATTGTTAATTCTGCACTTGAGGTTTACATGTAGACATGACAATGAACCACAAAACCATAATTATTAGGTGAGTGAAGTTCATAAGTGGTCTTGAGACACATGTTTCCCTAACCATACATAGAATTAAACTACTAACGTCAATGTCTGATACATAATGTGCCCATCAGAGGAAACCAGCAAAACATTGACAGGCAGGTTATAAATACGTATTGAAAGGTACACTACTATACACACTATACACATAGGTCAGAGATCCATATACATAGCCACACGGGATCAGAAATTCCCAGATGTTACTTCAGTGAGAAACGGTTCCTGTGTTTACAAGTTTAATTTTATTTGTGACTAATCCCCCTCCCTTATATGAAACGGGGCAAAAATTAGCCAATTTATGTCCATACCAAACCTTAGATTTTAATTAGAAACTTTAGAAAGACGCACTGTGGTAGGAAAACCCATTTGGAGTGCGTTAAGGCATAGAGAAGTGCGTATTTTCTACTCTATGTAGAAATCATGGTATGTAAATATTTCTTATTTTTTAAGATTTTATTTATTTATTTGACAGAGAGAGATCACAAGTAAGCAGAGAGGCAGGCAGAGAGAGAGAGGGAAACAGGCTCCCCACTGAGCAGAGAACCCGATGCGGGGCTCGATCCCAGGACCTTGAGATCATGACCTGAGCCGAAGGCAGAGGCTTAACCCACTGAGCGACCCAGGCGCCCCTTTAAATCTTTCTTAATTGGAAGAGCTTGTAAATTCTAATACATACCTTTCAGGCTAAGGTTCCTACTCTGACTGTGCTCTACTGCCCCCTCTCAGACCTGCTATCGCTCCCCCCTTCCTTTCCCCAGAGCAGGTAGTGTGAGTTATTGGCATGTGGGTCTGTGCTGTGCATGAACTCAGTGACTTTGCTCAGCACCTCTTCTCTCAGGAAGCGCGTGCTCATCGACTCTACCCTTCTCCTGAATATGCTGCAAGACTTCACTCAAGCACACCTCCACACTGAGCATGGAGTCCACGTGGGATTATCTCTCTGTCTCCCTCTTCCCCTCCCCCCCAACCCTCTCATGGTCTTTCTTTAAAAAATAAATAAATAACAAAGTCTTTAAGTAAATAAATAAAATCATAACCAGGTGAGGTGGTAGATATGTTCATTTGCTCCATGACTCATCTCACAATATACAGGTATATGGAAACATCACGTTGTATGCCTTAAATTCATACAACTGTTTATTTGTCATGTTTTCCTCAATAAAGCTTAGGGGAAAAAACAATATGTATTTATGGTCTCACTATCTTGGAGGACCAGGTGTCCAGACACAGGTTTGCTGGGTTCTCGAGCTTCAGGGTCTCTCACAAGGTCCTCCAGAAGCTGAGCTGAAGAGTGGGCCACTTCCCACCTCACTCATGCGGTGGGCCATAGCCCAGTCATGGCCGGCTGCTGGACTGAGGGCCTCTGTTCCTTCCTGGCAGTCGGCTGGAACCTGACTTCCGTTCATGCCACATGGGTTTCTCATCAAAGCAAGCAAGCCTAGGAGGTGAGAGAGAGTGACAAGACCGAAGTCACATGCTTTTATAACTGAATCTTAGAAGAGACATCCGTCGCTTTTGCTATATTCTGTTTCTCAGGTGGTGGTCACTAAACCCAACCCTCACTTGAGGGGAGGCAGTCACATAAGGGTGTGAATACTGGGAAGTGGGGATTCTTGGGAGCCATGTCTTGGCTTCACATTAAAAATCACCCAGGAAGCTTTTTAATCTGTTGATATTTTCTGGCTTCCGGTAGGGATGTGGGGCTCTGCTCTCACTTCTTGGAACAAGTTTAACCCAAGTATAGGTCGGCCGGAGGTGTCAAGAATACCTGGGGCATTGTGGAAAGGGAGGAAGAGGATGGCAATACCACTGGTTGAAGAAGATATGTTAAAAGGAAACTACATCGCACCTCCTCTAACACTTAATGTAGGGACGAAGAGCTCAGCCTGGCCTCCCCTCCAGCTTCTCTGACCTCGCTCACGTTCCTGGTCAGCTGAACGGCTTGTGCTGTTGTGTGTGGACAGAAGGCAGTATGGTGCAATCAAAAGACCACCAGAAAAAAAGGGATCAAGGTTTTCTGCAGGAAATGAGGAGGTCAAAACACTAGAGAATTCCTCAAGGACTTAGAGATGTGGAAACTAGATTGTGATCTGACAATGAATTCTAAATAGTTTGAAGATCACTTCCAGGCTCTCTGGGTTGGGGATTAAATTCTGAGCCTAAAGTGGCTTAGGCGGCTGTGAAATCTTCTATCTTCAGGTGGAGTTGCCCGGGAATGTGGAGAGAGATTTGGCAGGAAAGGGGTCATCAGTGGGCATCTGAGTTGAGTTTATCATGTGATTCCATATTCATATGTATCGGGATTTTATGAACAGAAATATGGCATCTACATACAGTCTCACTGTATGGTGACTTTAGTCCCCCATCATTCTGAAGAAAGCCAACCTCCTGGACCTTTTGGGTTGATCCTCATTCAAAGAGATGTGGCTGATCTTGAAAGCAGGGTAGTCTATGAGTGGTCTGCCAGGATGATTGAAAGATTCCCATGGTTTTTTAATGCTCATGTTGTGCTTGTGGTCAGGCCCCTTGGGGAGCTCATGGGTCTGTGATCTGGTCTGCATCTTTGGAATCAAGCTACACTTGCATGGCGCTGACCCAGCACCTGTTTAGGGCCAGGCCTGAGTCTGACAAGGCTAGAAGGTCATGCAAGAAGCTATGTGGAGTGACGTAATAAAGCAGGACAGACCTGTAAAGAGGAAGAGGGACAAGTGTGGAGGATGGATACCTTTTCAGAGAGTTAACTAGCTATCAGGGTAATGCTTCTCTTTTCCAGAAATATTTAAAAACAGCAGTTTCTTTAACAGCCAAGTGATTAGACAGTAGGAGTTTAGAAAGAATTATGAATTGTTTTAAAGGGAAACATCAGCACTTCAGATGGGCTTGGTGATGCAGAAATAATGACAAACTAGAAATGCACATTATTACTAATTTTCTTTGTTTCGTTTGTTAATTTCCCCTATTAAAGGATCTGTCTTTTGGTACCCACTGAGAGATGGCTCCAAATAATATTTTTAGATTATTTCATTATTCAGTGTTATTTACCTTGCCAATTGCACAGATCTAAACAGCAAGGAATTAGAATGACAAAGATGGATTATTTGTACTTTGCTAATTGCATCTCTTTAATCTCTATGGAATTTAAATATGATTAAATGAACCCTTCACATAAATTAACAAGCAGCATGAAGGAAATTAATATCTCCGTTACTATTCACAATGGTTTAACTTTCCTTTGAATATTATATTATACAGTTAGTCGAGACGGCAGAGTGACTGAGCAAAAGTCTCCCATTCAAATCTCTACATGGGCTTTATTCTCTTTTCAGAATCAAAATACATCACGGAATAAGTAGGAAAACTTGGGGATTTTTGGCAAAATGTCTGCACGTTGCTAACGAGAAACACCGTAAATATGGGCAGTTGCAGGTACGATGTGAATCCAATAACAGCTGTTTTCAGTGGGAATTCGATGCTAACAAACGAAGGTTTGACTTGGCTTTGGTGCTAATGGCTGCATGATCAGAGACAAGCCAACTGACCTGAATCTGGAAAAAGGGTAGTTGAACTGTGCAGTTATCTAAAAAGTTTAATTGATCTCTAGAGACGCAAATTCACAGAGATATTAAATATTCAAAATCCCTACTTTTGGACATGAAAGGTTTTTTTTTTCATTTTTTAAATTTAAATTTAATTAGCCAACATGTAATACATGACGTTCATGAAACCAAATGAACTGAAGTTTAGACCGTCCTCTCAATCTCTCCCTCATCAACTCACGATATACTTATTACCTGTCTCCTATGGATAGGGTTGTGGGTCCCCTGTTAATAAATTAGTTTGCCTCTGGCAAACCATTATCCACCACCTGATGAGAAATGTTTTCCAGAAAGTGTTAGCTGAATTTGATTTTGCAATTACTTATGGTAAAGAATTCTTTATTTTAAGCAAACTGAAATAGAAGCTCCCAGTTATCAAAAATAAGTGGAGTTTAGGGGCACCTGGGCGGCTCAGTTGGTTGAGCATCTGACTCTTGGTTTTAGCTCAGGTCTTGATCTCGAGGGTGGTGGGATCCAGTCCCACAATGGGCTCCACTCCCAGAGTAGAATCTGCTTGAGATTCTGTCTCCTACCCTCTCCCTCCCCCTCTGCTTCTCCCTCCACTTATGTTCTCTCTCTCTCTCAAGTAAACAAATAAAATCTTTAAAAAAAAATAAAGAAGTGGAGTTTAGACTACAAACGTACCTGACTATAAAAGGGAAGGTTTCCATAGCTGACACGAGATAATAATTTCTTATTTTAAGAAATAAGGTTTTTACTCTGAGGTTTATGTGCGGAAACTGGTGGGGTTTCTAAATTTGGGGTATTATTTACTGGAGACTCTCTGGAGTATCAGGCCCTCTCGAAGTGGGACCAGACATGGATAATGGGGAGTTTTGCTATGCAGCCAAGGTCAAGAACTCTCATCCTCAACTCATCCCCAATGACCTTACTGTCAGCCAACTGGCCACTCAGACAAAAGCAAATTGTGACAGGTATCCATGCTAACTCACCAGTGATGGGGATGATCTCATTGTTTCCCCTCTCTATAATTACTCGTACCTTGGTATGGAACCTGTACAACCAGCGAAGTCTACCGTCACTAAGTATAATTTCAGGTAATTCATTTTTTTTCATTCTTATATGTCCTTGCAGAAATCATGCATGAGGAAGTATTTTGATGCAAAGTATGCTAGTGGATCAAATAGGAAGCTCCGTTTTCATAATGACCAGAGGAGAACTTAAGGACAGCGACCAGTCTCTCAGTTAAGAATGGAAAACGTGGGGTACCTGGGTGGCTCAGTTGGTTAAGTGTCTGCCTTTGGCTCAGGTCATGGTCCTAGGGTCCTGGGATGGAGCCCCTCATTGTGCCCTCTGTTCAGTGGGGAGCCTGCTTCTCCCTCTCCCTCTCCCTCTGCCTGCTTGTGCTCTCTCTGTGTTACACAAATAAATAAAATATATTTTTAAAAAAAGAGGGGGGATCCTCAGGCCTAATCTTCTTATTTTTGAAATCTAAAGTTTTCCTAAAAAAATGTCTGGACAGCCTCCATATTTGCCATGCCGTGAATAGGAGGGCACGCACATCCGGAGGTGAGCTCATACTGTTCTGCACCTCTCTTGGGGTTAAACAGGTTTTTATCAACTGAGCAGAAAATTACCTCTGTCACCCATTAAATGGCAGGAGGCTTTCACTTGAGAAGTCTCCTACATGGGAAAATTTGCAGGACTAAATTTTGTTTGGTGAAGAGTGAAATCTCAGCATAAATTCCCTCGGTGCAAAAAAGAACAACCTAGGAAGAATGATTTCCTGCCTAATTGTGACACAGGTTCTCCCTACTGGCCCATGTCCCTTGAACCTGTCAGAATGTAGTATAAAATGTTCATCGATTTTCAGCCTGATTTTGGAACTAAACTGAAGGGTATAAAGATGTGTAAAGACGCATGATTGTACTGTAGGGAACAAGACAAAAAAAGAAGGTGGTAGAACTGGAGTTAGTAATGGGATAATAATATGGATGCGAAGGCCTGAGTGTTTCTAAACACCTGGCGGATAGCCAGACTCAATGGGATGTCAAATGCCAAGACAGCCCACCTGCTTGACTTTCTCTTTTAAATTCATGGGAACTGGGGCGCCTGGGTGGCTCAGTGGGTTAGGCCGCTGCCTTTGGCTCGGGTCGTGATCTCGGGGTCCTGGGATCAAGCCCCACATCGGGATCTCTGCTCGGCGGGGAGCCTGCTTCCCTCTCTCTGTCTCTGCCTGCCTCTCTGTCTACTTGTGATCTCTCTCTGTCAAATAAATCAATAAAATCTTAAAAAAAAATAAAAAAATAAAAAATAAATTCATGGGAACTACTTACTCAGGGTTCTTACCTGCAAGCAATACAAATCTACTGGCTAATTTAAGCAGACAGAACTGGTCAAAAGAATGTAAGTAGATCACTGTCTCTCCAGGAAAATCAGAAACTTAAACCAGAAGCTCCCCACCAAAGACAGTGGACCACAGTTGTTGCCAGTACTGGTCTGGTGAGGAGCCACACCCACAGACACCACCCAGGCTCCTTCTAGAATCGCTGTTGGTATTGCTTTTGAAAACGCACTATCACTATCTCTGCCATTTACTGGAGTGAACTCTGCCTGTCTTCTTCTTATTATCTGGCTTCCATTCCAAGTCTGTACCTGATGGTTGAGCCAAGGCCAAGGGCTGGCCCTAGTGTTTTCAGTGCCCACAGTTGGAGGGGAGTGCCACAAGTTCAAGCAGTGAACACAAGGATTGTTCAAGGAGTGGCACAGTTCCCCAACCCCAGAGAATGTTCTCCCCAGTCCTGAGCACAAGAAATTCTCTTACCCCCCAGCGTCGCTCCAGGTGGGGTCTGCGGACAGGTGCCCATTTGTGAACCAACCGTGTGAACAAATGACAAAGAGACAAGTATGAACATTGGGAGGAAGCTTTCAGAAACGTTTTTTACACAGCTGTTTAGGCTTGGGTCTTATATACCTTTATCCCATTTTTATTTCATTTTCCTAGTAATTCACTTGTATTAGTGTGCTGAAGTACTCATCTGTGATAGATTGGAAACAAAAAACTGGCATTTTAACAATAGGGAATTTAAAAAGCACTACTCCTTACCATATAATTACTTTGGTTTGTAATATATGCTGAGTAAAATAAATTCTGAAACATGGAGGCCAAAGGAAGTTTTATATTTTCATTGAATAATAAAAAATAATGTACTGAGTACTTAACATAATCTTTCTGCCTCTGTCTACTGTATACTACCCTATGAGACTGGTACTAGCTCTCTCTCCCTTTTTTTTTTAAAGATTTTATTTATTTATTTGACAGAGATCACAAGTAGGCAGAGAGGAAGACAGGGGGTGGGGGGAAACAGGCTCCCCGCCAAGCAGAGAGCCTGATGCGGGGCTCAATCCCAGGACCCTGAGACCATGACCTGAGCTGAAGGCAAAGGCTTAACCCACTGAGCCACCCAGGAGCCCCTGGTACCATTTCTCTTCCCATTTTACAGATGAGAAAATGAATCA
Source organism: Lutra lutra (assembly GCF_902655055.1). NCBI lineage: Eukaryota > Metazoa > Chordata > Mammalia > Carnivora > Mustelidae > Lutra > Lutra lutra. The sequence continues at coordinate 12,871,709 of NC_062282.1, forward strand.
ACACAGAGATAAGTAACTTTCACATGCAGCCAGTTTCCAGAAATTCCATTCTTATCCACCAGATCACACTACCTTCTTGTATGGACCCCCCTACATAGGGCAGCCCAGAGGAAACTAACTAGTATTACTCATTCACTGCCCAAAGTTGTTTTTAAAGCTCAGATTCTTTAACCAGATACACTATTTTTCTGAGTAAGGCAAAAACCATTCTTTAAAAAAACAACGGTTCACAATATAGATGACTTAATAGTTTTGCGGGACTTGTTTCCCAATTTGAGCTAGTTTGTTTTTTAAGCCTTTTACTTTTCTGCAGAGATCATAGAATTCCCTCTACCAATGACAAGTAACTCTTCACAGAGACTCAAATTCTCTCATCTGAAAGTGTAGCTACCGAGCATAAGCTCTCACAAGATGACGACCAATGTGTTCACCACGGCCATCTAGCGCACCCAGCATCTAGCCCTACCAATCATCAGTGACCCACCAGAGACAAAAATATCAGTGCCTGAGGGGTCAGGGCCAGAAATCGCCTAAAACCCCTCTTAGGGGACCCAACCCAGGCTGGTGTCAGACTTGCCTGAGGTGTGCTCACAGGAGGCAGGAAATCTCTACTCTTGATTACAAGGGTCAGAACGGCTCCCCCATTCCTCAGAAGCAGCCAAGATTTCTACAAAACTCATTTCAGACCTGACAGAAGTCACTATTTAGATCCAGAAATACATCAGTGCTTCGAGGCGGGGGATGTGAGCAATGAATCTTGTGAAGTCAAATGGCCTTTAAAGCAGTAAACACAATCTCTTCTCCGTCTATTCCCCTTTGGAAGGAAACCTTTTCTTATGGGCACAGAACTAGTTCTTCTTCCTTGATCAAACCCCTAGGCTAAGCTGAGGTGAGACTATTAAGTTTGCAGAGCAGAGAAAGCACAAGCGTGGGATCACCAGGCAAGGTGATTTTTTATTTTTTTGATGCCTAATATAGCTCCAATTTCAGAAATGCATATTGAAAAATAATGTAGGATATGTTTAGCAAAATACGTATTAGAAACGAAATGATATACTGATATGTCAGTCCAGCCATTTAAAAAAATAAATCACTGAAGTAAGACCTAGCCCGCTTTCTTCATCTCAGACACATTGTCATGAATTATCCTGTCTTTTAAGACGGTGGCTGATTCTCAACAGTTGAAAAATTCTTCATTGTGATTAAAACCATCATTTTCACATTTATCATTCAGATGCTAGGGTGTGGTCCTTAAACATTTGCAGTAAGATAGGAAACAGGAAGATTTTTTTTAAGATTTTATTTATTTAGGGGCACCTGGGTGGCTCAGTGGGTTAAGCCGCTGCCTTCGGCTCAGGTCATGATCCCAGGTCCTGGGTTCGAGCCCTGCATCGGGCTTTCTGCTCAGCAGGGAGCCTGCTTCCTCCTCTCTCTCTCTCTGCCTGCTTCTCTGCCTGCTTGTGATTTCTGTCAAATTAAAAAAAAAAAGATTTTATTTATTTATTTGACAGACAGAGATCACAAGTAGGCAAAGAGGCAGGCAGAAGGAGAGGGGGAAGCAGGCTCCCTGCTGAGCAGAGAGCCCGATGTGGGGCTTGATGTGGGGTTCGATCCCAGGACCCTGAGATCATGACCTGACCAAAGGCAGAGGCTTAACCCACTGAGCCACCCAGGTGCCCCAACAGGAGGATATTTTTTAACCTACACTTTCAGTGTTGGCATAATTGCCATCTTGGCATGGGTGCTGACTGAGAGCATGGTGACAGGGCAGGGAATTCAGAAGAATGCACATTCCCAAGCACTCTATCCTTGACAAGACCGTTTTAAGGTTTGATTTGTTTTTGTTTAGTTTTGGGGGTTTCCCAGAAGAGAAAATTCTACCAATTTTCTTCAGTCTTATTGAAAATAGAATATGAGATAGGCAATGGTTTCTCAGCCTGTGTATGGAAGAGTTTTTATTCACCAAACAAGGTTTCTCCCACACATTGGTTTGTCATCACAAGTTGTAGGCGTAACAATTTTTAGTGTTGGAAGAAATGGGTCTTATAACCTCAAATGGAGCATTAGGAACTGACCATTTTACAGGTGGTGAGACAGGCGTCCTTTTTATTGGAAAGATCTGGCAGCAAGTCCAAAATGTGGTCTTGGGAATATTCCCTTAGGTCCTAGATCAATGTTGGCCAAATTACCACTTGGTCATGCAGCTTCAGTGAACATCTGGAGACAATTTTTCAGAGGGTGGCAGAGGACAAGAGTATGTGGCTGGGGCCTTAAAATGAATTAACATCATAATACCCATCTATTTCTGACAAACTATTCCAACTAAAGATAATCTGCTTATAAATATCAAACTGGGGGCACCTGGGTGACTCAGTCAGTGAAGCATCTACCTTTAGCTCAGGTCCTGACCCCAGGGTCCTGGGATTTAACCCAGTGTCAGACTTGCTTCTCAGTGAGGAGCCTGCTTCTCCCAACCCTTTGTAGCTCCCCTTGCTTATGCTTACCTTCTCTCTCTCTGTCAAATAAATAAATAAATAGATAGATAGATACATAGATAGATATATAGATACATAGATAGATATATAGATAACAAACTATTCCCCAAAATGTATAATGTAGATTCAAGTATAGTTAACTGCCTAATAATGCTTATGGAATTATTTTTGTACAAAAAAAAAGGAGGGGTAATCACTTGTCTGACTAATTGCATTAATCTTGATTATATTTTGTTGTTGAAATGAACAAACAAAAGTAAACTAAAAGGGAAAAACACAATTTGCTCACAAGCTAAATCAATATAGATAGCTAAAAATATCAAATTCAGGATATTAGTGGAAAAAAAGACAGTTTTCTGAATCAGGAATTCCATTGGTATAAACAGTCTTATTTCATTAGGGACACTTTCACCATTTAAATTACATGAATCTAACAGATTCTTGTAGAAAGGGAAAAGTGGTGGGATTCAAAATTAAACAGCCCTCCCAAAATAATGTGGATGGAAACTTGTAATAAGTTCTGTATGAGTGTGTTTACCTTTTTAGAAAAATTCAGTCTACCAATGAATGATGGTTCATTGGCCACTGACTGCTGTGAAACAAATTACCCCAAGACAGGATGGCTTAAAACAATAGCTTTTGTCATGTCAGAACGTGTGAGGGTCAGGAATCAGGCCCAGCCTAGCTGTGCCACGTGGCAATGCATCACTTCCCCAGTCGAGTGCAGAGGTGACCGTAGCCCAGCTGACACCCCGTGCTGTCTGTTGAGTGATGCTCACCTACATGGTTGTTGGCAAGAATCAGTTCCTTGCCGTTTGGTGGACCGAGGACCCATTTCTTCACAAGCTATTAGCTAGAGGCCTCCCTCATGCTCTTGCCCCATGGGCCTCTCCACAGGTCAGCTCACACATGGCAACCTCTTCATTTGAGCGGGGAGTGAGAGTGTGCAGTAAGACAGAGGTCAGCATCCTTTGTCATCTAACCTTGGAAGTGACATCTTACCACTTCTCCCAGATTTCATTTTTTTAGAAGCACATGACTAGGTCCAGTCTACCCTTAGGAGGTGGTGATTACATGAGTAGGTAACTAAAAGGAGGTGAGATCATTGAGACCCATGTCGGAAAGCACCTACCACACACAGTGATCAGTTTCTACTTTAATGGCGGCAAAATGAAAGGTGGAAGATCAAAGATCTATTTAGGTTCTCAAATTTTGCCTCCAAAATGTTAAAAATATACAAATCTTCCCTCTAGGACCTAATTCAATTTCTATGACCATATGTATATCCAGAACTAGACAAGTAAACGGTCCCTGTTATCATTAGTCATACTTTGAAATATGACAGTTTCTGGTTTAAAATGTATATAAAAAAGGAGATCGAGAAGGGAGAGGGAAATCGACTCAGGCAAACAACCAGAATGTTCTGTATTAAAGGCAGCCAGATATGTTGTGTCTGTGTTTCTCTTTCTACAAATCAGTTGGAAGAATGATGAGGAAAGAATTCTGAGCTCTGTGTATTTGTGACCGTGTGCAGACATGCACTTATATGTGTGCATTTGCACACCCTCACAGTGAGAGCACATTCAGAGGAAAGGACCCATGTCCTGGTGGGTGGCCTCGCGTGTTTACCTAGCTCCTTTCTCACGATGGCAATAAAACTGGGCACAGGAACTTTTTTAAGTTGATGAAGCCTAAATTAGTTGTCTCCACAAGGCATTTCCTTTCTCTGAACTATGCTATTTTCTTTTTTTCTGCAAAAAGCAATCCTAGCGTATACTACTTAACAAATCTCCCCAGTTATACTTAGTCTTCAAATGGAGGCTAATGTCAGTTTTGCCTGCTTTGCCCCTTCATTATACTGGTTGTCAGATGACCAGCCTGCCAGTAGGGCTTTTCACCCCATAAACCAAGGACCTTCCACTTCCTTAATTATCAGGGTACAAATGCTAATGCACACAGACAAGGGGAAATCCTTTTCTCATAAAGTCTGACAAAATTTTGGAATCTACATGTGTGTTTGCTCTTCTGTGTGTGTGCGTGTGCACTTGTGTGTACATGCGGATGTGTACGCCTATGGTCACAGCACGCATTTTCCGAGAGCCATTGCTCAGAAAGCATCCTTGCTTATCTAATGATTACACTCTCCTCAACATGATTTACACGGAGATTTCTTTGCACTGAGCAAGCTCGCCGTGGCTCACCTTCAATTACAAAAACAAAAACAAAACAAAACCCAAACTGTGTTTTGTTTTGCTTTGAGCTGGAAAGAGGAAAAAGAAAAAAACTTAACAATTCAAGAGACAGATAAATTGCTTTTCCTAAACAAAGACTCATTGCATTTATAAACGTGGGTCTCCCATAATTTTTAAAAATCGTTTATATGTGGCGATGAGCCTTATAAACAGTACAGACTCGTCAGGACTCTGGTTTTGCCCAATTAAAGGACTGAACCCGACAAGACCACCAATTGTTCTGTTGTGTTTTGGAAGCTTGGTCCAAGTTTACATTTCCAGCCAGTGCGTCACCCCTTCTGTTTATGACAGCACAAAAGAGCCAGCTCTGGGAATTTCTCGAGGGGAAGTCATGGCAGTGTGCATTGTCACCGAGAAGGAGAGTGGAGGAGGACAACAGAGCAACATGTGGAAGGGAAAACAGAAGAAGGGATGGTCCCTCTTGGCTTCGCATTTAAATCCCAAATTGGATTCCCCTACATATCAGAAGTGAAAATATTTTCAGTGTTTGGACATATGTCGGAATTGCCACATGGAGATTTAAGTCTGAGAAAGTACAACAACATCAACCATTTGCACAGCTGTTGTTGGAAATGGCTCCAAACCATCCTGATATAAATACTGACCATGTGCACTTCTAGGCTTTGTTTGGGGGTGTCCCTGAACACAGATAGTCAGTGAGTCCCTTACTAAACACGCTTTTGTGAGAGTAACTCAGTCAAGATGGTTGTAACTCTGCAATCTACTTTATCATTATGCATAAAATGGCTTTTTTGTGGGAATCAGAAAGTATCACATGTAGTTATTTTGGGGAACTCAAGAGGATTGACTGTGTGTTAGCATCTGTGGAATTATTTTAAATATGTATGTTCTTTTCCAGTAGAAAGGGAAGGAAATGTGAATCTTAAAAAAAAAAAATGGTAACTTATTCTGGGATTCTTTGTGCCCTAAATGCTGTCATGTGCTTCCACTCATTGTCCACCTGGTCTGGGCACCCAGACACCTGACTCTTTAGGTAAGCCTTCTCACATCTGACATAATGGTACCACAAGCTCTAGATGTTCCTGAACTCTTCTCCTCAATCAGAATGCCCTGGCTGGACAACCTGAGAGTCCAATTAAGGAGATTTCATAGTAACTGACTTACATTACATTACCATCCAAGAACTTATCAGTAACTGTTAATTTTGCCTTCCAGATTGCGTTTAACTGCTTATGTAACCCACCTATTAAAGTCTACCTAAAATGCTATTACCAAGCTTCCCAAACACAGCAGAACAACTGGTGGTCTTGCTCCCAGAAGCCACTGAGTTCTTTCCCTCCATGATTTTAGTCTTTGTATGGGGACTTTTGTTTTGTTTTGTTTTTTTATGGTGATGTTTTTAAACCATTGAGTTCTTAAGAGAACCACCTGGTCAGGTTTGTAAGAAAGCTTCTAGGAGATGAGGGTGAGTGATGTAAACCATATCTTACTTTCAGTGCCTACTCTGCCACTTATGGGCAAATATCTCTGCATGTCATGAAAAATGGCAAAATTAGTCTTTATCATCCCAAAGCCTAGAGCAGAGTTCAGGCAATAATAAAGAGCCTTCCCCCATGAGAGTTTCTTCTTTGTTCATGTCTATAAGACTACCTGGACTTGTCTCTACATCCTGGATGGGCATGGAAAATCCAGTGGGACAAACAAACAGAAAAAAAGGGTGGGAGGAGGAGACATTAATAGCCTCCCAGAGACATTGAATGCTGTAAAGCACTGTGACATTTCCCAACAGCTGACTACAAGCCAATGCAAACACTCCCTGTTGTGTTTCAGTGGTTAGAGATTAACATGCTGAGAGTTTATTCTTCTCCTCAGTGAGTAGCCGCCCATCCTTCTTGATGTACCCCCAAACAGCCCTACCAGGGATTAAGATAAGATTCTTCTTGTCTGATTTATTGGGAGGCTTGCACATGACTTCTAATCGTCTTCCTCACTGAAAAGCAAAAGCTCATGTTTCTTAGAAAATCTTTGAGCCACAGATTTTTTTTAATAAACCAAAGTGAGGGAATGCAGGAGCATCAATGGTATGTCTTAGAGCGAAAGCATTAGAAGCTGTGGATGGTTAGAATCAGCTGAAACCTGCTTTCAAGGTATGCCAGTGATGTTGGTGTTATCTAAATCATCGGTTTTCCCCTCTCTCCTATTTTAGAACAGATGGGAACTTTGAAAACCTTCAGTACTTACAATACACACCATTCCAATTAAATCATAGTCTCTGGAGGTAGGATCCGGGATCAGTGTTGTTTTAAAACTCTCCAGGTGATTTCAATGTGCACTGAAGTCTGAGAATTGGTGCACTAAACAGAGCACATATGAGTGTCTGCAGGTGTGTAGCTCTGTGTTTGATCATTACTATCTCCAGGGCCCATTTATTCTTTCCCTCCACAAACATACAGTTATTCAGCAGCAACTGCAAAATAAAAACCAGGGCTAAGGTTTGAAAAATCAAATCACAAACAAAGAAACACAAAATTCAACCAGGTGCCGTAACCTAGGTCAGTTTAGGAAGCATGGTGGAAGGAAGGTGGGCCATCCCTAACCAGAGGTAGATTTCTCCTAGTGTTGACTTTGTAATGGACAAAACTCTTGGGAATATTAGGTTTCATTCTCTCTGTTTAAGTAAAGAGCTGAACACTGATATAACTCAACCTTGGTGTCTTCTAAAGATGATCTGAAAATGACATTCGACATGAGGATGTTGGCTTATTAGCCTTATCTTTCAATATGTAAACTCTGCATATTGTACACAAATTCAGAAGGAGATCAAGAGTTTATTAGCTATTTTCTCATAATAATTTGGTGACAATATTTTAAAAAAATCTGTAAAATTAGAAGAATCCAAGAAAGGTAAAAATTTATTGTCTGTGCAGAGGGAATTCAACTGAATTATAGTCATATTACTTTTAGCATTTTCTCTGCATAATTTCTCCTTTTCCATCTTTGGTTCTTGCTATGACCTATTACCATTTGGATACCTTGATAGAGTTGAAACAGTTTTAAAAGACCTCCAATAGCACTGCCCAATGCATTACTTCCTAATTCCATCATATGTATTTAGATATTTCACAAAAATAGACTCTTTAACTATCTTCACGTTCTTACTCAGGTCGGAGAGATACTGTGACTTATATTATCATTGAATAGTATTAAGGACAGTAGATTTCCAGTGATTTTTGTATTCCATCTTTCCCTGATGGTCTTCTCTGCCCAGATCAGAGAAGTTTCTGTTGTTATTAAGTCACTGCCTCTAACATTTAAAAATATTGGAAAGAAAGAGAAATCCTGAATATCATTTTCTAGGCCTTAGCACCCATTTATTAAGCAACTATTTTGTGCAAGCTAGACTCTGTGATAAGAGCTAGAAACACATCAGGAAGCAAAAGAAAGAAACTCCTTTGAGCTTACAATCGAGAGGGAGGCTCACACTTTTAAAAATACATGAATGTATTATGTGTCAGGTGGTGGTAAGTGCTATGGAAGTAGATAAAATGTGATCAAGAAGTGAGAGGACTTTTGTCTTAAGGAAACAAAATGGAGCTTTCCGTCAGGAGGTGACCTATGAGCAGGAACGGATGGCACAAGGAGTAAATGAATGGAGTTGAATAAGAGTACTATTTACACAAATATACATAGGACTAAGGGGGAGGGCTGGGGAGCACCCAGGGAGCAGCCAGGGACCGGCTGTAGTGGGGCGCCGTTACTTTCCATAGTCCTGAAGGGCAGAGGGTGGGAGTGGTGCTATCCCTGCGTAGGGAGGAACAACAACAGATTACAGATCAACTCTCCCTGCCTCCTCCTACTCTCCTGCCTCTAGCCAGTGCTTCTTGGCTGGAGGGAAGGGCTCCCTAGGGAACCTGAGAGAAGCAATTCCCAGAAATCAGCATAAGAGCAGGACACAGAGAGATCAGAGACTAAGGGGGAAATATGGAGTGAGTCAGCCCACGTTCTGAGGGCACACTCCAACTAGCAGGAAGGTTCTTAAGGAGAGCTGTGCTTGCACATTCTAGGAACAGCAAGGGAGTCTGCGGGGTGGAACTCAGGGGTTAAAGGGGAAGCCTTGTAGAAATCTGGGTCTGTGAGGCGAGTGGGAGGCGGATAAGGCAGGACCCTGCAGAGTTCCAGAGCTTTGGCTCTCATCTTAAGTATGGTGCAGGGAAGATGCTGTGGGAGCGCTTCAAGTAGGGGAAGCCATGGCTACTGTGTGGAAAACAGAGCTAAGGGGCTAGGATGGAAATGACTGCAGTCACCCAGAGCTTAGAGGCGGAAGTTCAGCTGGGAGGTGAAGGTGGTCTGAAATACAGTGGAAGCAGCAGGAGTCTGGAGAAATGGTGAGAAAAGCAGTTTTGCACTTCTTCGGGTTTGTCACCTTATTACATCAGAACACCTTTCGTGACACTTTCATTCATTTTGTGGACATTTATTAAATAGCTACTATGTGCAGAGCATGAATTCAGGAAGTTCTCTAGCTCAAGGACAGGAGGGAGGGAATTTTACTGAGCACTTGTTATGTGCCAGACTCTTCACTAAGGATTTGACCTGACCTAGGCTTAGTTATCCATATCATGTTCATGACCCGCAATGAGGCAGATACTGCTTTCCTCATTTCTCAGATTAAGAATCAAGGTTTAGAGAGTTAAAGGTGATTTGTGCAAAGTCCTTAAGCTAGGGAGATGCAGAATGGAAATCAGTTCGTCTGACCCCAAATCAGTGCTCCCGCACTAACCACAGTGCCCTCATTAGCCAGGGATGTAAGACACAGATACTGTGTATTATGTAACACTTGAGAGACTGTCTTTGAACATCTCTTTCAAAGAATGCTATGAAATTATGAAAAAAAAAAAAAGAAATGGTGAAAGTTAAGTTTGTATCCATTACAGGAAGCAGAACTGAGCGTTCTACTTTGGGATATTATAAATCAGTACTGAGTTTATGCAGGTAAAGTGAGGACCGGTGGGAGTCACAGAACTCATCCTCTAGACAACTAATTTGAATAGAGCAATTAGCATACATGCAAAAGAAGATTACAATGGGCAGAGTACCTGTTGATTTTAAGTTAACCTACTACATAAAGCATGGCCTAAATTTAGTGAACTTCTTTTAATCCTTTCTGTGCCTTTGTCTACAGGGTCCATCTGAACAATAGTGATCTTGGGCACTCTTTTTAATACTTCTATTGCAGCATTAGGCCAAAAGTAGTCAACAGATGAAAATGGAATTATCCAATCATGATGAAAATAATTTAGGTCAAGGGATGCCTGGGTGGCTCAGTGGGTTAAGCGTCTGCCTTCAGCTCAGGTCATGATCTCACAGTCCTGGGATGGAGCCTGGCATCCGGCCTCTGCTCAGCGGGGAGCCTGCTTCCCCCTGCCCCGCCGTCTCTCTCCCTGCCTCTCTGCCTGCTTGTGATCTCTCTCTCTGTCGAATAAATAAATAAAATCTTTAAAAAAAATAATTTAGGTCAAGTGTTTCTTATTAGAAATTGTATTTAAACACATAGTGCTATGGAATAAATTATTTCTCTCCACTGTACTTAGCAAACTCAAGCTCAACGCATACACTTATCAACAGCCATATGGAGGCATGACCAAATTCTCATTTTGGGTGAGAGTCCAGTCCATCAGATGTGGCTGTAGAAAAAGTATGTCAACATTCGGAAAAGTTAGATGTTTGGCTGCAGGCTGACAGAGTTCACTAGTACCAGTCACTGTAACAGATGTGTCAGGGTGGACTTCTGGAATATTTGATCAGATGTAACACAGCTAATAGAGAACATTCTAATAACAAAAATATTCCTTCCCAGGAGAATTGAAATGTGCAACTTACCTAACCACCCACTGATGGGTGGGACAAACAGTAAATATCAATGACAGACATCATGAATGTCACAAGAACGGTGGAGAGGTTATTGATTGATTGATAGTAGGGACATGTCTTTACATAAGAAAGTGTACTTCCTGTAGTGGGGTTTTTTTTAATAATTTAAATGATATTTTATCTAAAGCCTATGGGAATTGCCTAAAAGATTCCTTCTAAGGATAAAATTCTGCCACATTTCAGTAGGTGTGTATAGAGTGTGTTATACCTTGACATATATTCATGAGATAGAATTTTGACTATCATTAACCTTCAAGGAAAGTACATTCACAGAAGGGCACATCTGAATTCTGCTCAAAAACCATACCTCAACTTCATTCTAGTTGTACCATAGGACCCCTTAGAGGCTTCAATGAAGTTTTCAAAGTTTTTTTTGTATTAGAACTAGACAAGGTGGATATTCATTTTTAAATAGGTAATACAAGTTATTTTACAAAAGAGAAAATATACCTTCTAAACAATTTAATGGCAAGTTATAAGAATTTGGATTTCACTGTATAGTGTTTCAGGTATTGAACAATTTATTTCTATAAAATGAATTACTGAATTCTGAAAATCAAAGCATTTATATGTTTCAGAAGCAGTTCAAAACTATCAACATTACAAAATATGTTTGTCCTATCTGTTCTGCTTGCCATTTTGCCTACCTTCCTACCTATATTTAGAAAGATATAAGTCAAAATATTAAATATATTACCTATAAGTGAAAAGATTATAGATACTATCTTTACTGTTTCTGATATTCTGTATCTTCTGAATTTTTACCCTGGAGCATGTATTAAATAACTGAAATTCTGTAAAGCTATTTAAAAAGTTTTTGAAAGATCTAGTTAATTTTTAAGACAAGAAAACCAGTTATCATGCGTAGCATAGAACATATGGACTGGGGTATAACTGAATCTCTCACAGAAACCCTTAAAAAAATCATTGAGAGTCCTTAAGAGTTTTCCAGGAAAAAGAAACGTGGAATTTAATTCTAATAATTAAGGTGCTAGAAGCTGGATGCATTGCATTTTAGTAGGTGTTTCATTTGCAAACATTAAAAGGTAGACATCTCCAAGTCTTTAAATTCCATTTTCTCTAGGAATGATCATCTAATTCTGATACTTGGGACATTTTTTTTTCCATATTTTTAGGCCCAAGGCTAATTGTGAAATTGGGACTTAGGGCACTGAACTCAAGGTCAGCTGTGTTGGCCACCCTTTAATAATGGAGTCTCTACTTTGACCTTAGATGTTTCGATCAGAGAAGTGAGAGCTCAGGTAGGGAAGGGGGACATGATGCCAAAATTGCTGGCCTGTCACCTATGCCTCACTTCAGAGCCCTACTCCAGATGTGTGGGTAAACCACCAGTATGTTCTGAGAGCCTGGGATGGCTAAAATAGCACCTGAAGCTACCCATCTCACAGTTGTGGAAATGAGATCTTACCTGGTGTGAAGACAATGACCTTGGAGTATGACCTAGCTCTGGAGGGTCCAGAACAAAGTGTGCTCCTAATTCTCTAGCTGATGTGCCTGCCTCACAGGCTAATGAGAATAACTCCTGCCAGTTCTTTCCTCCTCTAACCTTTTGAAATGGAGATCACCTGGACAGCTTACTCGGACATCTGTTGTGGACAATCATCAGAAAACCAGCAGTCCTATCCCAAGGCTACTATTTATTATTCCTCTGTGTGCATTAGTAACTCAATCTAGAATGGGGGAACTAACTTACTTACCTTAATGCATTAAGTTTGGAAAAAAAAAGATAATAAAAGTGCTTTATAAACTGTCATGGGAAAAAGCAATTTTTTCTAATTCAACAGTATTTTTGCAGGGTCTTCTAAATTCAACAAATTTATATATTAGAGTCCTCTATGCAATCATTCCGCTTGCTGCTGCAGGAGACAAAAAGAAAGACTTCAAAAAGCTAAATCTAAAGCCTTTGCTCATCCTATTTATTTATTTGGCAAACACTTATTGATTATCTCTTAAGTGTGAGACATTGTTTAAGAAAGAATGCTGTGGTGATTTAAAGGAGGCAGATGTCATAGGTTGATGGACCCCCTGGAATCTCATGAAAAAGAAAGTATTCTAGTCAGCCCTAAAAAGATTTAAAAATAACAACATAATTTCACAAGATGGAAGAGGGGACAGTTTGGGTAGGGAGACTTTAATTTAGCGCATGCTCCAGGAAATAAGGAATAGTCTAATTTCTAGAGGTTGGACCACAAGGGAAGTCCTAGCAGAAGAAGTTGGAAAAAAACAGGTCAAAGCCCCAACAAGTCCAGCCTTCGGTGAATAGGCAAGAAGCTTGTTCTGAATTCAGTAGGCAATAGGGATGGCCATGACAGATGTTGAGTTAGGGATTGGGTGGACCACAGGTGTGGTTTAAGATTGATCCACACGTCAGAGTATCCACCAAGCCCACACAGCTCTAGTTCATGGTGGGACTTGGGGGTGATGTATAAAGCCTGTTATCATGTTCTACTTCATCCTCTCAAACTTTGATGGCTCAGTGCACAAGAAACATTTTCTGTAACTGGAGGAGTAACAGGCGGTTTCACTCCACATGTGCAACAATCGTGACCCATTCAAACAAAGACAAACCAACAAAATGGATCCAGCCAGGATGGATTAGAGTTTGAAAAGAAAAAAAGGTGCGAAATCCACTGGGGGATTTTCACTATCATTAACCACCTTCCATCGTGTCACTGCGACTTGTACCAACATAACATGGAAACACACTGCAAAGCCAATGTGCAAAGATAACACCCTTAGAAGATGTGAGGCAAAAAGCTAAGTAAAAAAGATGTCTAGCCAGTGTTTTGTACCCCTATAGACTACCCCCCATATAAATGTTTTCCAAACTCATGAATATAAAAGATTTCTCTTTAGCCTTGTTCTATATAGTTATCACGACTAAAGTAGGAGAAACCAGGATTCTATCCATATGCGGAGGAAAGACACTCACGTAGTGAATCCAGCCCCGGCCAGGAACTGCGCAAGCTAGAACATTTTTCCAAGATAGCAACTATCAGCTACTCATTTCTGGCGAAGCAGCCTCTTTCTCCCCAGCCACACTGGAAATTCTGTGGACTGACTTGAAAACACAAAGGAGAGGTCGTAAGCAATAGTAAACTATAAACCCAGAAGTGATTTCAGGTGATGGAGCAGTGCCAGCCAGCAGCTACATTGATTGATGTTCACATAATGTTTATGTGTGTGAGAGACAGAAGGAGAAAGAGAGAGAGCACTTACATATCAGGCAGCACGAAAAGAGAGAAATGAGCAGTTTGACATGAGCACGCATCATTCTCAAAGGACATTTGTTCACCGAGCCCAACAAAATTGTCCTTGGGTGTAATACATGGAAAATGTTTTTATGGTAAAATTTAGATTTTAACCTCAAGCTAAAAATATGTGTCGGGATAGAGCTTTCCACCTAAAAGAGTTTCCATAGACAATGGATAAAACTCGGTGTTTTCTTAGCTCAGCCAATCCATAATACCTGCAGCAGAGCTGCAGCTCAGAACTGTGTTTGGGAGACCTGGTTAATATCACATGCATTTACAGTGCCATCTTCCCCATTTACTTTCCCTTTCGGCTGGGAAGTCACTTCATTGCACCTGCTCGCCTCCTGCCAAGTGTTTCTTTCTTGGCCAGCTCTTCCTGTTTCTTACAGGGAAAATGTTTTTTTGGCCTTTCTTTTTGAAAAGGACTGAATAATTCATAGAGCTTTCAAAGCTAAGAATATCCACATTTCTTAAGTATATGTATGTATATATACTTATATATAAAAGTAAGATAAATATATGAAGATTATATAATACATACACATGCACACATGCTATCCGTCATTACAGTATTTTTAACTCTTTAAATATTCTGAGATACTGTTCTGTTTCAAGGACTCTGCTGTAGGAGAGGATGCATTGTAAGATCATTTACACAGTGAAGGAGTTGTCATTGAGATAAACAGATTTGAAAAAGCTGCTTTTTATAAGCTTAAAATTTTCATCTTGAATGAACTTGAGAAGATATCTCAAGAGACCAGAAACCTGAAAAACCCTGGTTTTGCTCCATTAGGAGCAGCCATATGGATATACAGTATTAGACCACCTTGGAAGGGTAATGCAATGCAATCTGGCCCAATTAAGAGCTATTCAGAGCCCTGAATGAGAAACTCGAACAAGAAAGAAGAAGAGGAAGGAGAGGAGGGAGGGAGGGAAGGAGGGAGGAGCAAGAACCCATAAGGATCTTCCTAAAATGGGATTGGTAAGGGATGGGAATTGGTAAAGGCTTTTAATAAGATTGTTGATGATAATGATCAAAGATAAGAAACTAATTTTTTAATGTTATAGATACATACCTAAGAAATTTGTTTCACCATGAATTTCTTCAGGATCTTTCATTAGGAGTTTTCCCCTGGTACTGAGAATTAGAGAAAAGGAAAATATGGGATAGGCACTCAAGAGGCATTTGCATTGGGGCTGGAAAGATTAATTGGCCCTTAGGAGAACTGCCTAGGGGTGATCCTACTTGGGGTAACCTCATGTAGTTTATGCTCAAAAGAATATAATCCGTTTCTTCTCATAAGAAATAAATGACTGTTAGTACTTTGCATTCACCTGTCCTAGGCTTATCCTCACTTTAACCTGGAGGGTATCTTTAAGGACAAAAATCCATTACTGGGAACAGATAAGGGAAGTCATCCTCACCATCTTCCTAAATTGTAAGCATAGTCCTTTCTCATACAGCTGGCTCTGCACCACCATATTTAGATCTGTACTGAAGAATTACA
The DNA here is from genome assembly GCF_902655055.1 of Lutra lutra. Lineage (NCBI taxonomy): Eukaryota > Metazoa > Chordata > Mammalia > Carnivora > Mustelidae > Lutra > Lutra lutra. The sequence continues at coordinate 12,887,131 of NC_062282.1, forward strand.
AAGAGGAAAAATATAATATTTTTGATGCTCAGGTCTATGGGGTCCATTCATGGTGTACCAGCAAAACCAGCCATGGTGAGAGAGTGACAGGTAGAGATATTAAGCAAGATAATCACTTTCTTAGGATTTTTGCTTACCTGCTAAATGATATACTTTATAATTCCCAGCAAACTTATTATTGTGGATTCCCTATTGCAGTCAAAACAACATTTGAAAGTAAATCAAATGTATAAACTCTAGAATTTTATGAGCAAGCATCAGACTATACCATACATATTTCTAATCAAATAACCAGTGAATCAAATAAACCAAAGCCCATGCTTGTAGATAGAAATTGAATCAGTATTGACTGAAATGTAATTAATTTGGTTCAAGGAAGGAGAAAATCATTACTATAACTTCTGATAATATTTATCAGCGTTTACACCTATTGGCTCAATTAATAGATTTCCAGTTTTCTTTGGAATAATTTTACTTCACAATTAGGGCTTAATTGAAATTAAAAACCTTTAGAAGGTAGAGTACTCCGGATTCTTAGTGAAACCCAAATTCTTCCAGAGTATCAAGTAGAAACCTACTTAACTTCAAAGATGTATGTAGAAAAACCATAGAAATCAGAAGTAAATTCTTTAATTGTCACTCTGGAAATATGGACTCCGTGGTGACCACTCAAATTTCCAAAAACCATATACTCCCAGCACCACAGTTCACTGCATGGTGGATGCTGGAAGCATCTACTATTTTCTCTCTTAGTATATTTTTTAAAATTAATAAGTCATAATTGATTTCTCCATAAGATTTTTCCTAAGTGAACTACAGAACATTAAAATAGTCAAGACACCAGTAAAGCCAGAGTTTGGTCATATCACTAAATTCCACACAATGCATAACTTTTTTTTTTTTTTTAAATTTTATTTTTTATAAACATATATTTTTATCCCCAGGGGTACAGGACTGTGAATCGCCAGGTTTACACACTTCACAGCACTCACCATAGCACATACCCTCCCCAATGTCCATAATCCCACCCCCCCTCTCCCAACCCCCCTCCCCCGATCAACCCTCAGTTTGTTTTGTGAGATTAAGAGTCACTTATGGTTTGTCTCCCTCCCAATCCCATCTTGTTTCATTTACTCTTCTCCTACCCCCTTAACCCCCCATGTTGCATCTCCTCTCCCTCATATCAGGGAGATCATATGATAGTTGTCTTTCTCCAATTGACTTATTTCGCTTAGCATGATACCCTCTAGTTCCATCCACGTCGTCACAAATGGCAAGATTTCATTTCTTTTGATGGCTGCATAGTATTCCATTGTGTATATATACCACATCTTCCTTATCCATTCGTCTGTTGATGGACATCTAGGTTCTTTCCATAGTTTGGCTATTGTAGACATTGCTGCTATAAACATTCGGGTGCACGTGCCCCTTCGGATCACTACGTTTGTATCTTTAGGGTAAATACCTAGCAGTGCAATTGCTGGGTCATAGGGTAGTTCTATTTTCAACATTTTGAGGAACCTCCATGCTGTTTTCCAGAGTGGTTGCACCAGCTTGCATTCCCACCAACAGTGTAGGAGGGTTCCCCTTTCTCCGCATCCTTGCCAGCATCTGTCATTTCCTGACTTGTTAATTTTAGCCATTCTGACTGGTGTGGGGTGATATCTCATGGTGGTTTTGATTTGTATTTCCCTGATGCCGAGTGATATGGAGCACTTTTTCATGTGTCTGTTGGCCATCTGGATGTCTTCTTTGCAGAAATGTCTGTTCCTGTCCTCTGCCCATTTCTTGATTGGATTATTTGTTCTTTGGGTGTTGAGTTTGCTAAGTTCTTTATAGATTTTGGACACTAGCCCTTTATCTGATATGTCGTTTGCAAATATCTTCTCCCATTCTGTCAGTTGTCTTTTGGTTTTGTTAGCTGTTTCCTTTGCTGTGCAAAAGCTTTTGATCTTGATAAAATCCCAATAGTTCATTTTTGCCCTTGCTTCCCTTGCCTTTGGCGATGTTCCTAGGAAGATGTTGCTACGGCTGAGGTCGAAAAGGTTGCTGCCTGTGTTCTCCTCAAGGATTTTGATGGATTCCTTTCTCACATTGAGATCCTTCATCCATTTTGAATCTATTTTCATGTGTGGTGTAAGGAAATGATCCAATTTCATTTTTCTGCATGTGGCTGTCCAATTTTCCCAACACCATTTGCATAACTCTTTTTGAGTAGAACAAGGCCTAGACCATTCTCTCACTTCCAGAAGGACTTTTGCTTCATACCCAGCACAATGCGCTAAACGCTCAGCCATGAGTGTAAATGATTGGCTTCACATTCTTAATTATTTTTAAGTTGAGAGTGATTGCCATGCCTTGCTCTATATTCTACAGGTTTATTTTTTCAGATTAGTATCATTCATTATGGAATGCAGGTACATAGGGATTGTACTGCATCCTTCCAACTTGTTTTTTGCAGATGATCAAAGGTGATATGATTACAGGCTGACCAGAAAACTACATTGAATTAGGAACCCAAATCACTCCATTCCAGTGACCCTGCTTCTCCATTTTCATCCAGTAAATTGGATGTGGTACACCGCATGGGAAGGTCCCATGCAGCTGCCTCTCATCTTTTTTGCTCCCAGCCTCCTCTCTGTGCCTATAGAGTGCTCAGTGACACTTTTATATTGGTTGTCTTGCTTCCACATGGCTATCCTTTTTTTTTTTTCCCCCTTACAGCATATGTTTAATATTTGAGATGGAACAGGATGTTTAAAGTTGGGGACTTATCAGTTTGTTTTCCTTAGAAGGCACAGATGCCCTAACATGCAAAGTCCCAGAGCTCTTAATGTCCTCATAGCACAGAGTGCCCAACACAGCATCTATGTTTACACAATTATTATTATCTAAGTGGTCTCGTGTTTTGAGCCAGCACATTTTTGCCATTTGCTGCCATTATGTTGACTGAAGACAATTGAAAAATATACAAGGAAAATATACAAGGAAAAATTCAATGCTTTGATTTAAAGGAAAAAAGCATCCAGATGACTTGTGGAAGTTGGTCCAACTGAGCTTTCCACATGGGTCATATTCGAGCTGCTCTATAATCCCCAAACACGGTGTAATGAATGATAGTGGTGTTTACAGTTTGCCCTTGTTTGAATGGAGAGCTTACTTTTTAGGAGGGAAGTTGTTAGCTTCTTTTTAGGGTCCCCCCCCACTATACATTTCAGGTTGACTCAGCACAGTTCAGTTAGGCAGCAACTCAATACAGTTCCTTCACCAGATCCCCTCCACTAAGCAGAGTCTCAAAAAGCTGTGCTGTGCTCAGGAACCCAACACCAGCCATCATTGTCAGGCTTCGGGGCGACTTCAGCCTCTCACCCTTCTGGTCTCCAGGCGAGCATGGGATATCGTCTCTCTACAAAGTGGGAATAACATTGGCAATGAAGGTTGCAGGTAGTAGGTCCAGCTCAGAACAGAGCAAGCTCTGCAGGCTGGACTAGTGACCTGCTGACCAAATGTCTAGGCTCAAAGGCAAAAGTGCTGAGAAAGAAAGACCCAGCAGTCACCACGGTGGTGATTGCTGGGAGTTGCCTGCAGAAAGAGCAGGTCGAAGGCCAAGCAGCCAAGTAAATACATCGAGAAGTAGAGGCCATATTAAAAGATGTATTAAACTCCCTGCCTAACATTTCAGGAATAAGAGAGTGGAAAGTGAGACCTATCTAGAAAAACAAATGTTTCTTAAGAAATCTCCCTCTTTAATTAAAGGATTCTGAAAAAATGCCTACCTGGAAATGGTTCTCTGATGCCCTTTATCCAGTATTGTGTCCGCTGGGTACAGATTGTTAAATACAGGAATTGGGAGGAGGGGGTTTAGGTGTAAACACCACGAAATCTGGTTAATGTTCTTATCCTTTGAGACTTTGGCACACTTCCCCCCGGAAGATTGACAGCTTCTTGGTTGGTCTGGTTTTATCTTTTTATGGCCTCTGGTCTCTGTACACACATGAAAACAGACTTAGTAGCAAAACTCCTTCCTTTGTTCAAAAACAGGGAGAGGATAGTAGAATCCAGAATTTATTCAGACATCTGAACTTTTTTTTATAAACATGATTTTAGTTCTCAATTTTGAAAGAAACATGAATTGACACTTTTATGGCATATTCTACAAAAGATTATAAAACTTTGCAATGGAGCAGTTGTCTTACTGGGTTTTTTTTCTCTTTTTTCCCCCCTTATTTTATTTCTTTTTTCTACTTCTCATCCAACTCAAATTTTTAAAAACAGATTAGAAGTAAGAGGGCCATTAATTCATTCAAAGAAGTCCAGCACAAGAGCAGTAGAATATGCTTCTATCATCTGCTCTTTTACTCTCCAGGAATTAGAATTGTGGCTCACAGCTTTCTCTGTATGTAACTTTATTTTTTTAAAGATTTTATTTATTTATTTGACAGACAGAGATCACAAGTAGGCAGAGAGGCAGGCAGAGAGAGAGAGAGAGGGAAGCAGGCTCCCCACCAAGCAGAGAGCCCGATGTGGGGCTCCATCCCAGGACCCTGGGATCATGACCTGAGCCGAAGGCAGAGGCTTTAACCCACTGAGCCACCCAAGCCCCCCTGTATGTATCTTTAGAGAGTACATTTTTACATCCCATGGAAAGATAAAGGAAGAATTGGAAAAATAATGGTCATTTTAGGGACCCAAGTTTAAGGTTGACATTGTGAGATATAGCACCCTTAGTACATGCTAAGGTAGTTGCCACATCCCAAAGTATAATATATTAGTATCTCTAAATACTCATAGATACAGCTTCGTGTTCATAATTTTAATTCTTATCAGTTAAATCATAGGATGACTTTAAGCGTTGTTTTTCTTGGCTGCTCTAATTTAAAGATGTATTCTTGTGTTTTGATATATTGTAAAATTTAAGCCAGATTTGTTCATCCTATAAGTTATCTGTTACAAATGTAAATTACAACAGACCTTTTTCTGACATTGTGTATGCTCATGCCCAGTGTAAACACACAAAACTTGAAAGCCCAATGTGAATACACAATGCTCTTTGTTCCCTACTTTGATTATGTAGCTGGGCCAAACTCTAAAGAGAGATAATTATAAACCTTTTGTGGATTTTGTGGCAAAAACAGAGGTTCCTTGTTATGATTAAGTATTAGGTAGATTATAGTTGTGATGGGTTGTTTCTTATTTTATTTTAGGTCTTTACACAATTCAAGTCATATTTCCATGGATAAAGTACAGCTGAAAATTACTTCCAGGAGTATAAGATACAAAAAGAAAGAGTTTCATTAATAACTACATGTTCAATATCTTGCACATTAATCTTGTTCAAGATGTTTCTACATTTTTTCCTAAAAAAAAAAATCTTTATTTAATAACTATTTGACTGTATTTATGTGGGTTATTTCTAATAATGGGGGGGGGAGAAAAGGAGTGCCTGGATGGCTCAGTTGTTAAGCATCTGCCTTTGGCTCAGGTCATGATCCCCGGATTCTGGGATCCAGTCCTGCATCAGGCTCCCTCTTCAGCGGGAAGACTGCTTTTCCCTCTCCCATTCCCCCTGCTGTGTTCCTGCTCTCACTTAAATAAATTAATTAAATATTTTTTTAAAAAAGGAAGAAGGAAAAGTATGTCCTTTATTTAACATTACTGGCCAAAGATGAATGTTAAATAAAAATATCTGATTACTTCTTTGTGGTTTGTGCTACTCTGTGCTCTCTCTACTTGAAATAATCAATCATCTGTATTATTTCATAAGGCTCTTGACATGGCCAAAAGAACCAAATTGACCATTTTGCAAAATACTGTTTTATTCTTTTTATTTGTCTGATCCATGAAGCAAGATGAAACAATTTTCTAGCTATAAACCATGTTGTTTTATTGTTCACATGACCTGAAATTAATTCCAAAACAATAAAACCTTGAAGTTCATCATTAAAATCTAAAAGTAAAGTGCCATTTTCATCTTATATTCCCTTTTCTTCTTACCCAAAAAAAGGACTGACTTATTGTTTGAGGCCAGCCTGGAAATAATCTGACCTAGGATAAGGAATTTCTTCTAAGAGTTCCTAATGAATGACTCAAAACAATTTCTACCTTAAGGCTTCTATCTGGTCAACCTCTGAAGAATGAATCTGAAAATGTTTTTGTCATCTTTGGTAACCTTTGCTTTTACTAATTTAACAGGTGTTTTAAAACAAAATGAACAAATAAAACAAAAAATCTTGAGGAAAACTCAAGCCACCAGCCTGTAATATAATGTCAAGAGTGTTAACATTTGCTAGTAAAAATAAAGCATTTTGAGGTCAGAGCTAAACTTACAAAGGAAGGTAAGGTGGTCCACATCTAAAAGCAATGTAGATTCTCAGTAAGGGTTGGGGAAGCAAAGGGAAGAGTGCAGAGGGCAGGGGGAAGGGATGAGCCCTGAGTTATCTCCCACTCCATTTGTGTCCCCATCCCCACCCTGACCCATGTGACATGATCAAACCTTATCAGGAACTAGAACTGTAATCTATGGAATATTTTACATCCTAATATATGAAATATCTTATAAACGATGAATCACAGTCTACCATTTTGCTTGCTTTATGACTAAGTGCAAGTCTCGAAATTTGGTTAAAGGGAAACTAAAAGCTCCGGTTGTCTAGAAAAGCAGTCTTAAGTAGAAACTATCTCAAACGCATCAGATGAAAACTTCCACCCCTCCAGGTTTCCAGCCTCCACCCCCAAGCATTTTTTTTTTTAGTGATCTCAGGATTAAGTGGGAGCTTCAAACATGATTAATGCCATATGTTAAAATTAGCAACTTACTTTTGGATTTATTGTTGTAATCTTAATCCAAACGCCCTTGAGGTATATCCAATAAATATAAACTTATAGGTATCTTCCTAAAGAGAAATACGAATCAGAAAGTATGAGCTAAGTGGAATATGGATGAATTGGAAGGTTAATGAGAAGTCCTAATTCTACAGGAAGATATTATGCAGTCGGAGGGATTTCCCAGAAATATTTTGGCTTGCTTGAATTCTACTCTGCAGGTGAATTTCTGAAAGAGTATTATTAATTACCTTTTTAAATGGGGCTCCCTAACAAAGTGCGATTTAACTTTTGAAAAATAAGATAGTCTAGAACTGGAGCTTTGAGCCAACCATGTAAAGTCCTGCCCCCAAACCCAGGAGCCCACTGAAAAGCCAGTCTTGTGCTACTGTGTATTGGGTCTATTCCTTGGGGAAGTCCCGCCCAATAGGGTAGGCCTGGAGTCTCAAAAACAGAATATGAACTTGGACTAGTAGACCCAGGAACTCCCCATGCAAAATGTGTCCCAGGTCAGTGCAAGGTGTCAGCCCACCATACTGCTGTGAGATCCTCCGCAGGTAAATAAAACAATATTTAAATATGCTAATTTCCTCTCATTGTTGCCTTCTCTATTTGCTACTGCAGAGAGAATAAAACATTTCTCTGCCTCATTTTATCATTTATTTTCCCAAGTATTTAAAACTGTAAGAGAGAAATTGCATTTATTTTTTTTTAAGATTTTATTTATTTATTTGACAGAGAGAAATCACAAGTAGGCAGAGAGGCAGGCAGAGAGAGGAGGAAGCAGGCTCCCTGCTGAGCAGAGAGCCCGATGTGGGGCTCAATCCCAGGACTCTGGGATCATGACCTGAGCCGAAGGCAGCGGCTTAACCCACTGAGCCACCCAGGCGCCCCAGAAATTGCATTTATGAATCAATATTTTTGTAGTCCTTAGAACAGTGCCTTGTATATAATAAACACTTTACACATATTTTTTACATTGAAAAAATTGTAGAGAATTTAAACAACAGTGGATCATATTTTCAAATGGCTAAGGAAATTCAGGGATTTGCTTTGCTCTGGGAACATCCTAATTAATTATTGATCTTATACATGTTCATAGGTTTACCAGAGATTTCTCTTTTTTCTCACTTGAAAGTTGGATTTGTGAGCTAGACGAGAGCCCCCTGTGAGGCCTATTTTCTGCTGTGAACTGAAAATTTATAAGTTTCTCTTTACCAGAATCTAAATTCAATACTCTACCATGTATTGCACGCTGAAAGATGCAAACGTTGGAATTTCACAGCTATTCATGGAGAAATAAGGTGGAAGCATTATCTGACAATTGAAGATAGAAAACAATGGAATAAAGTGCAACTTGAAGGTTGAACGGTATGGATTGCAAGGCTTTTCATGAAAATCTATGTGTTTCTTCTCTTGTCAAGACAAGAACTGGCTCATTTCCCAAACTTTGCAAAGCTATCCATAAGCTCTCTAGAGAACAGCAAATAAAAATCACTGTCTACCCTGCACTGTGAAGAAAAAGCCAGTTCTGCTGATTACCACTGATGTGTGAATCAGTTCTGTGGGGGTCGCGAGGGGGTTGGGGGATTTCCTATTCTATCTTAAGTAACTAAACTGAAACAGAATAAGTCTTACAATTCTGAGCCAATGTAAAAGTGTTACTCTTTTTTATTTATTTTGAATTTTTATGTTTCATTTTTATTGGGAGTGAACAGAGATGTGAGTAATCTATAATAGCAGAGGCACTGGGAGGAAAAGCACTAAAATTTGGCTTTAGGATACTTGAGGTGATGTGTGCTGCAAGAGACTGTTTTTATGTGTGCATGTGTCTTTCCAAATATCTTCTGAGTAGACCAATATCCCTAAGCTGAGTGTGTGTACTACCTCAGCCTAAGTTAAGTGTAGGGACAAGGAAAGGGGTCTAAAAATGAAATGTTGATAAAGGACAGAGATGCTCCAACTTCTTCTTCAATCTGAAACACCTGGTTCTTCCAAGCAGTTCCTATAAATACTTCTAAAAGCAACCAAAGGAAAACTAAAAGGGATCTGTGGTAGGACAAAGTAAAGATAACTCCTCATGGTGCGTTAGTTGAATGATTTCTGGATGGCTGAAGAAGCCTGGAATCACTTAGAGATGAGTAAGACACCTCCTGGCCTCGAGATGCCCACAGTCTAGTGAGCAAAGAGGCACTATGTAAAAAGAGATAAAATAAGATGTATTTTAATTCAAGGGAAACACTCAAAGTAGTTAAATTACTTAGTCTAGCTGGATCTGGAAAAGTTGACAGAGAAGCTGACTTCCCACCTAGGACTTGAGGTATGACTAGGAATCTAGTCTAGACTTAGTCTGGGGGAATAGAACTTGTGGTCTCCTACACAGTCTAAAAAACTGGACTTTATTCCCTAAGTAGTGTCTAGTATAATGTCTGACACTTGGGAAGCAGTCAATTAAAAAGTGTAGAAAGAAGGATGTAAGTTTCCTGAAGGTGTGGTTACAAAGTACCACAAACCAAGTGGCTTAAAACAACAGAACTTATTTTTCCCATAGTTCTGGAGTCTGGAAGTCAGAAAACAAGGTGTTTGAACAGAGACATGGAGAAGGATCCAAGCTTGTCTTTTTCAGCTTCTGGTACCCCTAGACATTTCTGGGCTTATGACAGCATCACTCCAATCTGTGCCACCGTCTTAATGCTACCATCTTTGCCTCTTTGTCTATGTGTTTCTGTCTTCTCTCCCTGTGTCTGTTTCCTCTCCTTATAAAGATGCTGAATCATATTGGATTAGGGACCACTGTAGTCAAGTATGACCTCATCTTGAGTCCATCTTTGAAGACCCTACTTCCAAATAAGGTTGCATTTACCCACAGTAGGAATTAGGACGTCAACCTATCTTGTCAGTGACACAACTCAACCCACAACAGAAGGAATGAGTCATTCAAGGTTTGGGGGCAGGAGGTTGAATCGTATTTTAGAAAGTTAACTCAAAATGCAGGGCAAAGGCTGTATGAGAGCAGTGGAAATTTGAAGGAAGAGTCAGGAATCTCAGGTAAGGACAGTTGAGAGGAGACAGATGATGAAAACTTCAAGTGGGGTGGTAACCATGGAGACAGAGAAGAGAGGAATGTTAGCTCTGTAAGTTAATCAACTAGTTAGATATGAGTAGGATTCAAGATCATTCCCAGGTTTCTAGCTTAGGAGATAGACTTGATGGAGTAGTGGTACGATGAAGAACAACACAGAATATAAAGAAAGAACGCTCTTCTCTGCAAAGGACATTGGTGTCTTCAGCCTTGTATGTATTGTAATGAAGGTATATCCAGTACACTTTCAGGGAATGGTTTAGTAAAGATAGTGCTGTCCACTAGCACACTTTTTTTTTTCCCCTGAGATTTTATTTATTTATTTGAGAAAGAAAGAGAGAGCATGAGTGGAGGGAGGGGCAGAAGGAGAGAGATAAGCAGGCTTCCTGCTGAGCAGAGAGCCCAATACAGGGCTCAATCCCAGGACTCTGGGATCATGACCTGAGACGAATGCAGAGGCTTAACTGACTGAGCCACCCCTACTCGTACTCTTTACAGTGGAATTGTTCTGTATCTCTGCCGTCCAATACAGTAACCTCTGGCCACATGTCACAAGTGAGCTCCTGAAATGTACACCCACAGAACTGAATTTTTAGTTGAATTTTAAATAAATTTAATCTGCATAGTCACATGTGGCTAGGGCCATCATATGAGGTAGCACTGATCTGGCAGGTGTTTGTATACATGTGTTTAATATTTGAAAGAGACCCACAGCATGGTCCAGACTGGAAACTGGGTTTGGGGAGTCATTAGCGGATGGGCAATTGCTGAAGCCATGTGAATGCATGAATCACCCCCATTCCCCATCTCAGGGGAGACCAGATGCTGACAGAGAAGAATAAAGAATGAAACCCTTGGGGAATATCAATATATAAGTGGGACAACCACAGAAGACGGTGAGCAAACAGCACATGAGAAGTAGAAAGGAAAAGCAGAAGAGAGAATGGTATTGTAAAAGCCATGGGAGAAATTTTAATGAGACAGCAGTTTCACCAGGTCATAGAAAACAGATTTTATTAAATAAACTATGAGGAAAGAATTCCAAAATTGCAGTATTCCTTTGACAGTAAATGCAATGGCCATACTTTGTTCTGCAAGAGTTAAGCATATTGTGTGCCAGCAACATGGATTTTTATTTTTATTTTCCCCTCTTGCAGCCCCCACACGAAAGACCTCTCCAAAGGTTTATGGAGGCTATAGCATTCATAAAGATGGAACTATGGATACCAGAGAATCCAGAATAATACGCCCCTGAAAACATAACCCCATGGCAGGAGGGCCCAGAATTTCTTCCCCACGAAGTCCTCCATTGAGATTGTATAATTTTTGTCAGATGCCTTTACTGATAACAATACCAGTTTTCATAGCCTCCACCTAATTACTCTATAAAGTGAGTGGAATTACTTCCAGTTTACAGAAGAGGAGGCTTGTGGTTTATGAAGTTCCAGCTGCTTGCCTCAGATGATGCAGTTGCACATAGTAGAACAGAGACCAGAATGCAGGTTCATCTGTCTTCAATGTTCTTTTTGACCTTAACAGTGTAAGACATTTACAAATGCTGGCAAGATGTTTGCTGATGTCTCCTTGCCATCCGTCTCCTTACTATTCACTTAATATTTTCAAAAGTAAACTTAAATTATTGTTTAAAAACCAAATACTTGAAAGGCCAGCATCACTTGTTACAAATAGATGATGATTTTTAAAGTAAAAATAAATTATGATGGATAGAAAAATAAAAATATAATTAAATTAATGTTATTAAATACTTTTGCCTGTCAAAGATTTTGCATCTGAAACCTGTTTTCTTTTTATTAAAAAGGAGGATTAACAAATGTTTAAAGAGATTCTCAATACACACCCTACCCTAAGGAGAATATCCCTTCGCCTTTTGAAAAAGATAGCGTCTAATAACAGTGGTACTCTCTCAGGGATGAAGCATCCTATTTTCCATTGAAGGATAAACAGTATAAGGTCATCCATTGCCATTTTACAGATAAGAAAAAAGGAAGGCTCTACGATGTTGTCATTTCAACCTAGAATAAAACCGTAAGAAGGCTGATAAATGATAATGCAGGACTATCCCATAGTTTCTGAGGCCACCTGTTATTTCTTATGGCATAACTTTCCTAAGACATCCTTTGTAGATACTTATGTTGCAGACAAATCAAACTGCACTATAGATTCCAAAGATGTCATTCTGTACATTCACTGGTTATATTTATGGTTTATAGAACAGTATGGTATAAAAGCTTCCTTAGCTAATGACTGTTCCCTTTAAAAAAATAAATAAATAAATAAATAAAGTCAAAGAGAATCCATGCTCAACTCAGTTGAGAGTCAAAACCTGAATACAGGGTGCCGGGGTGGCTCAGTGGGTTAAGTCTCTGTCTTTGGCTCAGGTCATGATCCCAGGGTCCTGGGATCAAGTCCCACATAGGGTTCTCTGCTCAGCAGGGAGCCTGCTTCCCTTCCTCTCCCTCTGCCTACTTGTGAACTCTGTCTCTCTGTCAAATAAATAAATAAAATCTTAAAAAAAAAAAACAACCCTGAATACAGCAGGGAACTGGTGTTCCCGCTAAATACAGAGCAGGGCATTTCACTAAACCATATGCCTTGTAGGACTTGGTCCTACAAGGTCCTACAAGACTTCAAGGATCACTCACCATAGCTCTATGCTTATGGGGCTGGTCCACGTGACTAACAAGGCAGGTTTTTGTCCTTGGACAGAAGTGTTAGCCATAATCTGACCCTAGGGTGGGGGTTGGGGGGGAGGGAGGTGCCACCTTCTGGGCAACAATCCTAGCAAGAATCTTTGGGTCCCAGGTAAAATGCAAGATCAACTTTGTCTATATAAATTTCCACTTTATACAACCAATACCTTAAATAAGTTCTATGGTGTGTATATTATGTGAACCACATTAAAAGAAAATATTTTGAAATAAAACAAGAAGGAAAAAGATCCCTCAGATTGTATTTTTTTTCACTGGCAAGGTTTTATAGATCTATTTTTTTAAGCTTGAGTTTAAGCTAAGAAAAGAAACCTTGCTTTTTATGGCAAGCGTTCTTGAATAGAAGGACAATTTATAATGGAAAGCATCTTGCAGAAAAGTTTTGGTAATCAGAGAGGGAAAATTCAGAGTAGTTTTGTAAATTTTGACTTTGAAAGGCCAGTATAATGTAAATCTGACTTCCTAGAGTGTAAACAGCAGTGGTTTGAAAATAAAAACTTGTGCAAAAGAGGCAGCTATCTAGTTGGAAGAAAATGTGCCTAATAAGCATGGGTGTCTGAGATGCCTTGAATATTTTTGATAATGAACTATAATTACTAAAGATGTAAAATTTCCAGGACTTTTGAAACCATGAGAAAACAAGTTTAGGTTTTTGTTCCTCCCAGAATAAGATAGCTATACTGTCTGGTATTCTTTACATATTTAAAGTAACCTAAGAACATTAAACTTACTGTTCTCACATAAATTACATACTTGGAAATGTTTTAAATTATTAATGGAGCCACAAATGCTTAAATTTTAAGGTATCCACCATCTCTTCATTTAGTCAACAGACAAAAATATCAGTATGAAAAAGTATAATTATTAATTTGTCTTAGGGTCTCCATTGTATCAAAGAGTACACCATTTTGAGAAAACCCAAAAGCCTACCAAAAATAGTGTTTAATTCAAATGTTTTCCACCACTGGGAGATTCTGTGTCTTTGTTTTTACCTTGGACTTCTAAAAACTGACTTTTGTTCCAGATTTAGACAACCTTTTCTATCCTTTACCATCCTGGGTTTTGTGTGATTTGAGTACACTCTCAAAAGAGTCATTTTTCTCTATCCCTAAAGGATACAAGAAACTAAAGAGGTCAGATTCTTTGCTGTTGAGGTATTTTAATGGGACTGTGGTATAGAAAGGAGGTGGGCTAGGAACATTTGCTTTATAATCTAGTCAAATGCAAAAACTTCTCCCTTCCTAGACCCCACTGGGCACTCAAGCAACAATAATAATGTGTGTGAAATGAGCCAATGAAAGAATGAATCGTCACTTTCTTTTCTGCCTATAAATCTGTAATCCTAGAATGTGCAGCAGCCTAACCTACTGAATTTTAGTACTCAGCATCTGTCCCTGTGTACTCCTTGCAGTCTATTCTGCATATCTTCCTGTAGACATCAGTGCTGCTTGTTTTTCATTTTATTTCAGTCTTTTAGATATGTCCACCTTCCCAATGTCATTAAGAGACACAGGCTACAAAATACACATCTCATTGGAAAGATATATGTTCATTTCTTTAAATTCTCCTATTCTGCTTTCATGACACTTACATGTGTTCATCTCTGCCTTTCTTAGTCTTACATATTTATAATGGACAACCTCTTCTCTGATTCTTACATGAAATTAACCAGACATGTCCTTTTTGCACATTTAATAATTTTTCCTCTAATAGCTTTGTCTGTCTGTTCATCCCTCCATTCAGCCTCCCATCCTACCACAAAGAAGTTCATTGAGTCCATCTTTAACAGATTTCATTAACAATTTATGTATTCATTTTTGAAAAAAGAAATTTGTGCAAAGAATGTCTGCAGGGAAATAGTAGTCTTGGTAAATTTTAAAGGTACCTGCCTTGGAGGAGGTTGGTAAGATGACAGAGTATGAGGACCCTTAGCTCACCTTGTCCTACAGATACAACTAGATAACACTCACAACAGTGTAAATAACCCAGAAAATGACCTACAGACTGGCAGAACAAACTCCTCAGTTGAAGGTAGAGAAGAAGACACATTGAAGAGGGTGAGATGAGGGCAGAGATGCTATGGGGTGCAAAAGGGATCACAGCCATCTGTTGGGGGAAGGGAGTCACAGGTGCAGAGAAGGGAGAGAAGCAGACTATCATATAGGGAAGACAAATCCCCATAACATTGGCTTTGAAAGCAAGAGGGGCCGATTTTTGAATTTCATGAGTTCTTACAACCAGCAGGACTTAATGCCTAGAATTTTAAACATCAGCAGGTTCAGTTCTGGGAGAGTCTGGAGGGCTAGAGGAAGCTGAATCCCCATCCTTAAAGGAGAGCATGGCAAACAGTCCACAGAGATACAGGGTAGAAGCAGCAGTTTGTATACAGCCTGGGACATAGAGGAAAGAGAGTAGTTTACTCATTTTGGAGCGTATACTGAGGAGCAAGGATCACTGAGGGAGTATTCCAGGAACAAAGGAGCTGGTAGGTGCCATTTCCCTCCTCTGCTCTCCCAGCATAAACACACAGCCATCTGTGGGAACCAGAGGCACTGACATTCTCTACCTAACTTGTTTATTTCAAGCCCCACCCAGCAATGCTTCCTTGGATCCCTTTCCATTATTGCTTGCCTCACTAGCAGAGCTGTGGGTCTCCTCTCCCAGAAGACCAGTGCAAACCTTGCCAACACTGTGTCTCTGGACCAGCGTGATTTGCCGAGCCTGAGTCCCAGTGACCACAGGTTTCATTTCCTAAGCAGACTTATATGCACCTTTTTAAAACTGCGCTCCCCATCCTGCCCACAATAGGAAAAGAGAGCCTCCATGGACTACTGGACCCAAGGAAAAAGTTACCATGATACAAGAGCTTAGTGCACACAACACACTTAGGAGACACAACCAAGCACCAGGTTCCGGTCAACAGAGGACAACTGCATGGCAGGGCACTCCAGGATCTCTTCTTCATAAAACTACCACTTTCAACAGCAGGAGATAGAGTTGACACCTATAACACACAGAAACAGACATAGAAAGTTAGGCAAAATTAGGAGACAGAGGAGAATGTCCTAAGTAAATGAACAGGTTGAAGCTACAGCAAGGGACCTAAGTGAAACAGTGATAAGTAATGTGCTTGATAGAGAATTTAAAGTAATGATCATAAAGATACTTGAGAAAAGAGTGGAGGATATCAATGAAATCCTTAACAAAGAGACAAAAAAGAACCAATCAGAGATGAAGAACACAATAAGAAATTTAAAATACACTTGAGGGAATAAGTAGCAGACCAGAAGAAGAGGAATGAATTAGTGACCTAGAAGACAGAACAATGGAAAGTAATCAAGCTGAGCAGCTGAGAGAAGAAAAGTAAACAGAATGAGAATAGATTTAGGGAACTTAGTGACTCCATCATGCATAATAACATTCACATGATAAGAATCCCAGAAGAAGAGAGAAAAGGGGACAGAAAATTTATTTGAAGAAATAATAGCTGAAAACTTCTCTAATATGGGGAAGGAAACAGATATGCAGATCCAGGAGACGTAGAAATCCCCTAACAAAATCAACCCAAGAAGGTCCATCCCAAGACACATATAATTAAAATGGCAAACAGTAGTGACAGGGAGAGAATTTTAAAAGCAGCAAGCAAAAAGAAAACAGTTACAAACAAGGAAAAACCTGTAAGGCTATGAGCAGATTTTTCAGCAGAAACTTTGCAGGCCAGAAAGGAGTTGCATGATATATTCAAAGTGCTAACAGGAAAAAATCTGCAGGCAAGAGTACTCTATCCAGCAAAGCTATCATTCAGAAGAGAAGGAGAGAGAGTTTCTCAGACAAACAAAAGCTAAAGGAGTTCATGATCATTAAACCAGCCCTACAAGAAAGGCTAAAGGAGACCTTCTGAGTGAAAAGGAAAGGCCATAACTAAGGGTAAGAAAAGCAAGAAACTCACAAAATCAGTAAAAATAAGTATATCTGTAAAAATCAGCCAAGAGATACACAGAATAAAAGGATGTAAAATATGACACCATTACACCTAAAATGGTGGGGGGGGCAGTAAAGAATGGGTTCAAATTTAAGTGACCATCAACTTAATATAAACTGCTGTAGGTAGAAGATGTTATATACAAAACTCATGATAATCACAAATCAAAACCAATAATAGATATGCAAAAAATAAAGAGAAAGGAATCCAAGTAGCTCACCAAAGAAAGCCAGCAAGCCACAAAAAACAGCAAGAGAAGAAAGAATCAGAGAAGAACTACAAAAACAACCACAAACAAGTACCAAATGGCAATGAATACTTATCTATTAATAATTACTTTGAATGAAAATGGACTAAACATTCCAAACAAAAGACATAGGGTGTCCAAATGGATTAAAAACAACAACCACAACCACCATCTATACGCTCTGCCTGCAAGATACTCATTTCACACCTAAAGACACATGCAGACTGAAAGTGAGTGGATGGGGAAATATTTATCATGCAAACAGATGTGAAAAGAAGCAATACTTATATCAAACAAAACAGACTTTAAAACAAGATTGTAACAAGAGACAAAGAAGGACACTATAATAATAAAGGAGATGATCTAACAAGAAGATAAAATAATTGTAAATACTACTGCATCCAAAAGCTCTCTGGAGAGTCTTATAAGGGCAGGGATCCCACTTGTAAGGGTTCTACTCTCATGACCTAATCACCTTCCAAAGGGCCCACCTTCTCATACTATCATCTCGAGGGTTAGGATTTCTACATGAACTTGAGAAGGGTACAAACATTTAGCCCATTGCATTACTCATTGCTCTTTATTATTAATTTAATCGTCAGGTGCTATTTTTCAATCATGACAAATCATACCCTTTCAAAAAGTCTGAGTCCCTGAATAACTAGGAAGGATCCTGAGAACCCTAGAGTACCTTCCGGCGAAAGAGACATCCAGCTTTCCTGGTAGAAATCCACAGGCTCTCCTGCTGTCTCCCCACGTGGGTGAGCAGTGGCCTCGAGATCATGAATTAATCCTGAGAATTCCGCTGCTAAGCTCTAGAAAAGGCAGGAAAGAGAGCAATTACTTGCTCCTGAACCCTCTCCAGGACAGAATGTTCCTCCCAGATGTGCGAGGCTGCCATCTCCTTCTGAGCGTGAATTCCGTTACCGCTCGGGTATGATTATTGGCAAAGAAAAACCGGAATGTGTTACTCACAGCACAGCAGTTCTGGTCAATCTGGATGCGTCCCCATTCTCTCCCTCAGTGCAGGGAGCATGAAAGAGCGAAGAAAAGTGAATCGGTTATACATGGAAGTTTAGGAATCCTCCATTCCCTACCACAAGCGTGTTCATCCCCCAGGGGCGTTAACTCAAGAAGTGCAGGTCTCTGCCGAGCACTGTGAAGTGTCTTCTCTTTCAAGATGAAGAACGCAGGCGGGCAGGAGAGAGATTTCAGAACGCTCACAGCCAGGAAAATGTCAGAGCTGAAAGCCTGAGATTGCTCTCCCCTTCTGGCCCTAAATAAGCTGTTCTCCTGCCTAAGAAAAATGCTAACTTCGGAGGCAATGCTCAAAGTTCACATCATAATGAAGGTTAGTACCACGGTAGCTCGAATAGCAGTTTGGAAATCCCGTAGTGTTTTCCTTAAAGATTTACTATATTTTTTAGCTGATGACAAGAGAGAGATGGACACGTTTCTTTTCTTATGAATGATTTAAAACACAGTCTGTATACCACCTGGGATAGAGAAGTACATGCCAAGCTAGAAATGATTGTTTTTTTAAACATTATAAGTATTTCTTCTCAATGCAAGAAATTCATATGCACCTACTGTTTATGATAAACTGTGTCAGGTGCTGCCAGAACGTAAATACGATAAGGCTCTAATCCTTGTCTCAAAGGAGTCTTTAGTGTAATGAAAGCCTATTTGTCATCTGTTACCACGGTAATGCTGTGTAACAAATCACCCCGAGCTCAGTGTTCTAGCTCACACATCTGTGGTTCCCCTGGGTGTCAGGGACCTCCGCTGGACTTGGCTGAGCTTGGCTCAAAGCTGCAGGTTTCAGCCAGTTCTGTATTCTCCATGGGCCTCTCACCGCCTAATGATCAGAGTACTAGCCAGACACATTCTTCTCACTGGGCACATCAAATGTCCTAATACTCACTGGCCAAAGCAAGTCCCGTGGCCAAGCCCAACATCACAAGACAAAACAAATCCACTGTCCCTCGGAGGAACCCTGGAGTCACCAGACAAAGATACGTGGATATAGGGAGTGCTGCAAAATTGAGAGAAATAATACGGTCAAGCACATTAGGGAGAGATCAATTCACCACTGCGTAATAACAAAGGATGGCGATTTCAATAGAGAAGGGACTGATTGTATCTCAAAAACATTAAGAAAATATTCTTAGAGGACGTGGCATTTGCACTTGGTGTTTGTATTTCAAGAGGCAGACAAGGGGAGGGGAGGGAGGAAAACTAATTCAGAGATGATTCATGAGCAAAGTCACTGACATGTAGGACATTTTCCGTGTTAGGCTTTAAAGAAGCAAACCGAAAGAAAACACTGTACCAGTAGAACAAGTATACCAGTCGGAAAACTACAAATAGACACTCAGTGGAGCCCCAGTGTCAGAAGTTGTGTTGTCTGCTATTACTGGAAGTTCTTTGGGAAAGAAAAAAAAAAATGTGTGTTTGAAAATTCCTAACTATGAGATGTGGAAAAGCACACAAGGATAGAATTTTTGTTTAAGTATTTAGAGCTGTAATTAGAGCTGGAAATTAGTTAGAAAACATCCAGCCCCGCTCACTTATTTCTTTCTTCCCAGATTAAGAAACTTGTGTTTTGGAGATAAATTCTCTCTCCCACTGTGTGTGTGTGTGTGTGTGTGTGTGTGTGTGTGTAAAATATAAACATATTTAGAGAGAGAGACTAAATATCATCTTAAGTAGATAATCCATCTATGTATGCAAAGTACACGAAAAATGTATTTATATAGAAAATAAATTATTTCATAAGATATTAAGATGGGGGTACGTAATGAGCAGACTTCTTAAAGTGGTATTCTAAAGAACTCTTAATCCTTCAAAAACTTAAAAACCACCTGTATCCTTATTAAGTGGTTGTCTTTCCGGTTTCAAGGAATAGTATAGGAGTCATGTCATTCAAATGCAAAGGGCAGAGTTAAGAAAGAGAAAAAACAAATATTGCCACAGATAGTCAAGACCTGGAAACACCACCTGAATGGCTGAAGTGGGGTGACTCCCCAGACCCCAGACTGCAGGGTTTGGGGTATGGTTATCAAAAGATGAGGGACTGGACACTAGGGGGCAGGCCAGGGCAAAGACAGCAAATGCTCTCTCTGTCCATCAGCCAGTCTTCCTCTGTTCTGAAACTCATCCCTTCATTGGTAAATGCAACGGAATCACCTGCCAACCCAAAATGTAATTAGAAAAGGGAAAGAGTTTGTGTTCACAACACGTGAGATTTCTTCCTGGAATAGAGATAATGAAACTCTGAAGTTGTGCCCTTTAGATGACCACAGTTCATGGAGATCAGGAGTCAGCCGGCTATGGCCCACAGGTCAACTCCAGCTGATCTGTTTTTATAAAACAAGTTTTATGGAAACAGCCACCCCTGTTTGTTTACGTATTGTCTATGGCAGCTTTTGCACTATGATGGCAGGGTGGATTAATGGCAACGGAGACAGGGCCCGTGTGGCCTGCAGTGCCTCAAACATTCCATATCTGGCCCTCCACAGAGAAGGTTGCCCCCCACCCCGCAGATAGAGGACTGTTTCTGGAATGGGTAAAATGTGCAAATGCTCCTGCTTCCGGTGATGGATTCGGCAGCGGGTCTGCCCAGGACCGATTTCAGTGGCCGGAGTGTCACTGGTTTGCCTCCTTCCCTGGGCTCCGCTAAGGGCTATCCTTTTAACCCTTTGCTCTCTGTCCTTTGCCAGACTCCGACCTGAGCATGCGCACACTGAGCACGCCCAGCCCAGCCCTGATATGTCCCCCGAACCTGCCCGGATTTCAGAATGGAAGGGGCTCGTCCACGTCCTCGTCCTCCATCACCGGGGAGACGGTGGCCATGGTCCACTCCCCGCCCCCGACCCGCCTCACCCACCCGCTCATCCGGCTGGCCTCCAGACCGCAGAAGGAGCAGGCCAGCATCGAGCGCCTCCCGGACCAGTGCATGGTGCAGATCTTCTCCTTCCTGCCCACCAACCAGCTGTGCCGCTGCGCCCGCGTGTGCCGCCGCTGGTACAACCTGGCCTGGGACCCGCGGCTCTGGAGGACTATCCGCCTGACGGGCGAGACCATCAACGTGGACCGCGCCCTCAAGGTGCTGACCCGCAGGCTCTGTCAGGACACACCCAACGTCTGTCTCATGCTGGAAACCGTAACTGTCAGTGGCTGCAGGCGGCTCACGGACCGAGGGCTTTACACCATTGCCCAGTGCTGCCCCGAACTGAGGCGACTGGAGGTCTCGGGCTGTTACAATATCTCCAACGAGGCGGTCTTCGACGTGGTGTCCCTCTGCCCCAACCTGGAGCACCTGGACGTGTCAGGTAAATGGCAGCCGACCTCCCCGCCCTCGAGGCCTTCCAGGGCACCCTCCCAAAGCAGAGGAGGACATTGCCACCTGGAGAAGGTCCCCTCCCTGGTAGCCATTAGAGATGCAGGGTTGGGCAGTAAGGACGGGGACTCTTCCAGAAAGACCGTCTATGTAATCACGACCCCAGAAGCCAGAGGTATCCTTTTCATCACATAATGCCAACTCCTTAAAGGCGCTAGAGTCATCTTTTCGTCTGGCTGTTAAGGTAACATGACTTTTAAACCCATCCTTCCTCCCCATAGCTGTCCCTGAATTTCAAAGCAACCTATAGAATAGGAACCAGATATCTAACCCAAACACAGGCCGTTTAGATGCCGCCCTTTATGTCCACTGGTTATTATTTCAGAGAGCCCAAAAGCTGTGTCTAAGCTGAGTCCGTGCTTTGGGCCGTGCTCACGATTGCCTGCCATTTTGCAGACACTGGGGAAAAGCCATCATGGCCATGGGTCTCCTTATGTTTTGCCCCCACTCTATTCTCTTCACCCTTGGGTTGATTTGGGATTTTTTTTTTTTTTTTAAGCAAAATTCTCAGTTACATAGTGCAAGCACAAGGCCCATCAAGTGGAGCCTTTAGATCTTTTTAAAATTGAAGGAAATCCCAGCATGGTTGCTTCGCTTGAAAACCTCTCTCAGGCAGGAAGAATTAAAACCCAGACTCACACTTTGGCGCCAGACATGGGTCCAGCCGGATTAACAGCCTTTCTTTATCTCACCCACTGCCCAGTCCAAAGACAGACCAACACAGGAGAGGCTGAAATGTGTGAGATGCATCGGGGAGTTAAAGAAACGAACAGCAGGAGCCACAACCTCAGGGATGGTTGGGGAGGGGTCCAGAAGTACAAACCACCGTGACAGGCGAATAAACAGAATCGGGGATTTACAGGCATCGGAGGTACATGATACCCTCCGTCAAAGTCCGCTCTCTGGGCCTGCTCTCTCCGTCAAAAGCCAACATCTGAAAATATTTCAGATGACAGTCAATTATTTTTCGCAGATTCTTTCCCTTGCTGGAAAGCAACTCTACCCGCACCCCACCACCCCCCGTCCGTGCCCTCCACCCCCGCCTCACTTCTGCTGGCTTCAGGACAAAACCATAGTAACCATACATTCAGTTCGTCCTGAGCAGCCGCTGGCATAAAGAGGCAGAAAACAAAGAGGTTTTCTTACATTTTTTTCCTCCAAGGAATTCTGGAAACAGAAAGCATTGTGATGTGGTGAAGACTGGTTTCAAAACTTTGTGATTTGGGACAGTTCATGGCTTTCTCTAGATGTGTTTCCTCTTCAGTCAAAAAAAGAAAAAAAAAAGGCAAGGAATTGGCTTCGTTAACATTCTAAGATTCTGTACATTGTGGGCCTATTCTCTAGACACCTTATTTCCTTGTCTTTTCAAAAATCAGGTTAGAGAATGACTTGTTCTTGGAGTCCCCGTCTTTGTTAAGGGAACTCCCTGAGCACCCTTAGGACAGGCTGCAAGTACGGTGCCCTTTTCCACCGGAGACCTTTTGAAATTCAGAAATGTAGAAACTACTTGGGGAATGGAAATTCCTGGGCTTCTAGCCCGAGTGAGTGGATGGGGCCAGGCCCCTTTGGCTGACCATTCTGTAAGCCTGATGCCCTTCCTCTATATCCCCTTCATCTGCAGAGCCTGATAGATGTGTGCTTTTCTCACACGCCTCTCAGTGACCCGCTGTGATGGGTGTAGACACAGTGTACCCAAGGGAATCGCTAACTCATAAGAACACAGGATTCCGGGGGGGTTCCAAACAGTGTGCTCCAGTTCTGAGGGAATCTGGAAACCTGAGGCTGATACCGAGAGAAGCCAGAGGGCTGCCAGAGACGATTTCACCTCTGCCTTGTTCCCCTTGGTTTTCAAGCTGGCCTTCTCACTGGCAGGAAACTGGACTTTAGAAGATTCATCGCTGGTCTACAGCTTAATTCCCTCAGAGGATGTAAGACTGCCTCTCGTGCCCCTAGTACACTCACCATGAAAGCTGTCTTTTCAAGTCCTTGAAACTTACTATAACTAGCTGTAGGCTTTTGTCATTATCACATATTACCTTTTATTAATATTTAGTCCAGGTTCTTCAAAGAAACATCAATAGTGTGTGTGTGTGTGTGTGTGCGCGCGCGCGCCCGCGCGCGCGCCCGCGCCCGCGCGCGCCCGCGCATGAGTGCAGATATTTATTTGCTCTCTGCAAGCTGGAAACCTAGGAAAAGCTGGCAGTAGAGTTCAGTCCAAGTCCAAAACCCTGAGGACCAGGGTTGCTGGTGGTATAAAGTCTCAAGTTCGAAGGCAAGGGAAGACCAATGCATCAGTTCAAACAATCAAGCAGAGAAAGAATTCTCCATTCCTTCCCCCTTTGGATCTAGTCAGGCCCCCATCTGATCCATGATGCCCATCCACATTGGGGAGGGCAGTCTGCATTACTGGGTCCACTGATTCAGATGTTAATCTGACCCAGAAACAGTCTTAGAGGTACCCCCAGAAATGTTTTAGCCAAAGGTCCTGGCACCTCGTCATCGACTCAAGTTGACATAAAATTAACTATCACAATTAATAATACCTTGAAACATCAATGAAACACCGTAAAGCCGGCCAGTTTTCAAAGTATCATATATTGTAATTATCGCAAATGAAGTTGCCTCAGAGGGTCCTCTTAAAACCGGACAGCTGGAGTCCTCCAATCATGAGAGGAGGTGGTAACGAAGGACACTTTTATGAAAGCAGAACCAAATCCGGAATTAACTGAAGAAACTCCACAGATAAGTTCAACCCAGATTGCTCCTTTCCCATTGAGTAGTATCCATATCCTGTTGAGTATTGGGTAGGTCCTGTAATCTGTATCCCCAGTGGACCATTCCTATCTCAGTTCCCATTAAAGGCTTTCAGATACTCTGCATTCCACCCTTTGACCACTCCTCACAACCCCACTGCCCCCTTGCTTTCTCGGGTCTCATATTTGCCTGTGCTATCACCTTACTGCCTCATCTCCATATAGGTAACCAAATTGCTTCTCTCTTTCAAGAATCCTCATATAGGTACTTCCAAGACTCTTGATTCTTCAATATCTAAATGTTCACTTCATGCTGGCACAGCTATAGTAAGTCTCTCATGCCATTCATCAATGCATGCTCTATCCTAGTCATTTCTTACCTCCTCTCCTTGGACTGATCTGATCCAATGGAAGCCTTGGAACAGAAAACTTTCCCTAGTCTGGCTATCCAAGTCTCATAATCTCACTGAGTCTGAGATGCCTCATCTTTAAAAAATGAAGGTTTAATGGGATGATTTCTAAGGTTCTCTGCATCTCTGTAATGTATGCATGCATGAGCTAACCACAGATGCTACCTATTGAGCCACGGACCAATTTCTTTTCTTTTCAATCCAAATATAACAAATCTGTAAGAATTAAGGTTCAGTCTTGGGTGCCTGGGTGGCTCAGTGGGTTGGGCCGCTGCCTTCGGCTCAGGTCATGATCTCGGGGTCCTGGGATCGAGCCCCATATTGGGCTCTCTGCTCAGCAGGGAGCCTGCTTCCCTTCCTCTCTCTCTCTGCCTGCCTCTCTGCCTACTTGTGATCTCTGCCTGTCAAGTAAATAAATAAATAAATCTTAAAAAAAAAAAATTAAGGTTCAGTCTTAAATTAAAAGTACTGATCTAAAATAATACAAGCAGATCAAAATAGCATCTTTACCAAAACTGAACTTAATCGGTATTTCATTAAATTGGGGACTTGGTTTCAAAAACGAGGCATGTGTTTCCCTGAATCGAATATAATGTCCTTCCTGCAGGGCATCAGATTTTACTAGATATTAACAAAAATAAGAAGAAGAAACCAAAACTAAGAGTTTAGGAACAAAGGCTGTCATCTGATCTTGAAAAACAAGGTGACTTCACAGGCATCGCAGATGGGAAGCCACTACTGTGGACATATAAATTCAGAATAAGCAGGATTATAGCTGCTCTAAAAACAAGAAATTCCAAACAAAGGAAGATTTCAGATCTAAAGGTGAGGGGTACAAACCACCTTCTGCAAAACCACGAGGGCTACTGGATGGAGCAGAGGGGACAACCTCTGACGGGTCACAGCTTTGTTCTCCAGCATTGGATTGTATGCTTCTCTCTTTCCTGAAAATCTTTGACTTGGTAGCACTTGGCTTTTGAACCTCATTATTCCCAGGACCTGAAGTTCACAGGCGTTTCCTGGGCAGCCTGCCAGGAGGTGGGAGGACCGTCCCCATTAGCACTATTATGTCGCCACTTGGGAGCCCTGGATATTGCTTGCGAAGCCAGGCACGGAGGTGCCTGAGGTGAAGCACCTGGCCTTGGAACTGCAAGAAGGATTTGGGACGAGCACAGAGAAAGTGAAAAATACAGATACAGTTTATGTAGTGGGATGAAACAGATCTATAATATATATATCTATGAAACACCCATCTCAATGTATATTTCAATTCACTTACTATTCCTACACAAAATATGTACAGCATATTTTAACATATAAATATAAATATGTCAATATATAATATAAATATATATGCTACATACATAATTATATATGACATGTAATGTATATATCATTTATACACACATTCGTAGGGGAAGAGTGGCTAGAAACAGTGTTTAGAGAGATAGCTAAAGATATCTTCCAATCATTTGAAAAAGGATAGAGTATTAAAGGGATTCTAGATCTCAACAACACAAATCTTCCTAAGGATGAATTTCCTTATCAGTAAAATGGATTAAAAATCAGGTAAGGGGGACGCCTGGGTGGCTCAGTGGGTTAAGCCGCTGCCTTCGGCTCAGGTTATGATCTCAGGGTCCTGGGATCGAGTCCCGCATCGGGCTCTCTGCTCAGTGGGGAGCCTGCTTCCCCCCTTCTCTCTGCCTGCCTCTCTGCCTACGTGTGATCTCTCTCTCTCTGTCAAATAAGTAAATAAAATCTCTTAAAAAAAAAAAATCAGGTAAGGAAATGTTTATAAAAGCATTCTATAAACTTCATAATTCAATACAAATAAAAGGCATTGTAATGAAATATAAAACAGACAACTGTGTAATAGTATAAATTTACATAAGCCATGGGCAAAGTCCTGAACACATTTAAATGCTGGAATTTAAATTCTCCTGAGTGGAGCAAAATTAGCCCTAGATCAAGGTCCTCAAATATTTCCTAGAGGCTTATATAGGCTTTATGGGCCAGGAGGTGAAATCATATATATTTTGCAGGTACTTACATAAAGAGAGGAAATCCTCCCTTCACCCCACCATGTGACTGGGGTGGGCCTCCCAATGTGCTGGGCATGATTTATGCCTAACTGCCATCTTCTGGAGACATTTTTGGTATGAGAGCACTGGCCTCAGGGGAAAGGCCTGGCTATGTGTGGGAAGAGGAGGGTAGTGTTATGGACTGAATGTTTGTGTCTCCCCAAAATCCCTATGTTGGAACCCTAGCCATCAGTGTGATGATACTAGGAGGTGGGGCCTTTGGGAAGTCGTTAGGTTTAGGTGAGGTCACGAGGTCACCTATGATGGGATTAGTGCCTCTATAACACAGAGACCAGAGAACTTGCTCACTTTTCCACAACGTGGGAATATCAGTAAGAAGGCCACTGTCTGCAAGAGGGTTCTCGCCAGAAACCAGGAAATGAATTGGCTAGCAACCTTGATCTTGAACTTGTCAGCCTCCAAACTGTGAAAAATAAATGTTCGTTGTTTAAAAGTAAATAAAATGAATTACCCTATCTGATCTTCCCACAGAAGACTCTATTCACTATAATTCACTAGTTTGTTCATTCAACAGATGCTTCGTGAGCACCAGCTAAGAACCAGGGATGAGGGATACAGCCGTGAATGGCCCAGAGTCCCTTTCTTCAGGAGCTTACCCTCTAGAGTGAGGACAGCAAATACATAAATGAACAAATAAATGTATCCTGTCACAAAGTGATAAAGAGTGCTGAAAAGAAATGGGAGTCAAGCAGGGGACACCAGTTCATACAGGGTGATTCGGAAGAACTGTCCAGCTAGCTGGCATGTGCTCAGAGACCTCAGATGGTGGGGATGACCCACGGGGCTACTTGGGGAAGCCCCAGCCAGTGCACAGACATTGAGGCAGGAAGGCAGTTGAGCTGTCTGGGAACCAGCAAGGAGGCCAGTTGGTTCAGAGGAGGGGGGTAAGAGATGAAGTCAAAGAGAACAGGGGTGCAGGTCCTCAGGGCACCCTTAGGCTTTAGGGGGTGGCATCCAAAGGCTTTGGGCAAAGTGACATGATTAGAGTTCTGTTTTCCAGAATCTCTCCAGCGGCTCTGAGGCAGGACAAGGAGACTGGGTGAGGGGTTGGAGCAATCCAGGTGACACAGTTGTTCCTTGACCAAAAAGAGTTGAATTGAGTCTCCAGGAGGCCAGTGGTTAGATTAATAATTACATGTCTTTCCCCTGGAGTTTTCCGAGTACCTCTGCACCCATTATTTCGTTGCATCATCATGATACCCCTACAGTACCAACACCCCGGCTACTCATGCTCGTTGCTTGAGACAGAAAAGTTGAGCCTCCTCTCTGAGGCCCTAAGAAGTAGACCTGAGCCAGGTATGACTTCCAAATGCTGTTTCGGCCAAACCAAGGTCATGGACAGACCTTCTCCAGCATCTTACCACTTTGCCCACAGAGCTATTGGACCACTGTCGGGTGAGAAGCAGCCCTTACCAAGCTTCCAGGACCTTCTGGGCCAGGGCAAGATAGTTACAAGCACGGTCTCCTTTATTCTTCACAGCGACCTTGCAGGGAACGTTATGATCCAGGTTTTAAGACAAAGGACTCAGAAGGATTGATTTGACCCAGGTCAAGCAACTAGAGGTGGAAGTGGAATTGGAGCTTTGGTGTTTCTGATTCGAAAGCTCAGGGAGCCTCTTAAACCCAGATCACCAAAATAGATAAAGGCTCAGATGACTCTGGAGAACCCATTCTTGCTCGCATTCTCCACAGGGGCAGGGGTAACATCGGGGCCGCGTCTGGGGGGTGGGGAGTGTTGTAGGAATCCATATGGCACCCCCAGGCGAGGCACATGCGCGCACACACACCCAGTTCTCGAAGGTTCTCTGAGCCTGTGTTCTGTCTCCCTGTGTAGGGTGCTCCAAAGTGACCTGCATCAGCTTGACCCGGGAGGCCTCCATTAAACTGTCCCCCTTGCATGGCAAACAGATTTCCATCCGCTACCTGGACATGACGGACTGCTTCGTGCTGGAGGACGAAGGGCTGCACACGATCGCGGCGCACTGCACGCAGCTGACCCACCTGTACCTGCGCCGCTGCGTGCGCCTCACCGACGAGGGCCTGCGCTACCTGATGATCTACTGCACGTCCATCAAGGAGCTGAGCGTCAGCGACTGCCGCTTCGTCAGCGACTTCGGCCTGCGGGAGATCGCCAAGCTGGAGGCGCGCCTGCGGTACCTCAGCATCGCCCACTGCGGCCGGGTCACCGACGTGGGCATCCGCTACGTGGCCAAGTACTGCAGCAAGCTGCGCTACCTCAACGCGAGGGGCTGCGAGGGCATCACGGACCACGGCGTGGAGTACCTCGCCAAGAACTGCACCAAACTCAAGTCCCTGGACATCGGCAAGTGCCCGCTGGTCTCCGACACGGGCCTCGAGTGCCTGGCCCTGAACTGCTTCAACCTCAAGCGGCTCAGCCTCAAGTCCTGCGAGAGCATCACGGGCCAGGGCCTGCAGATCGTGGCGGCCAACTGCTTCGACCTCCAGATGCTCAACGTGCAGGACTGCGAGGTGTCCGTGGAGGCCCTGCGCTTCGTGAAGCGCCACTGCAAGCGCTGCGTCATCGAGCACACCAACCCCGCCTTCTTCTGAAGGGGCCACGCCCCCTCGCCGCACTGCGCAGGCGCCCCGCTTGCGCACGGAGCGGCGCGTCTCCTAAAAGCGGCGTCTGTAAGCACCGCCTCCCACTGGCTCCTCACAGCCCTTTGCTTTCTGGAAGGTCCTTAAGGATCTGGCTTTCTTTTTCCTTAGAGCTCGTGGGCATCAGGGGGCACCGAAAGGAAGGGGGAGCTGTGCCGGTAAACTGGTTTTGGGGGTCAGGTCATCTGTAGGCAGTTTCTCTTCTCCCAAAAGAGGTACCTCAGAAAGCCGGTGGCGGTGTGTTTGAGAACGCCTCTTTCTGTCTCCGCTCCTGGTGGCATCCCGGGCTTGTGCCCGCACACACCGTGTCCCCACTCCCCCCCCCCCCACCCCCTCCCTGGCCGACAGCAACCACACATTCAGGCTAATGATGCTCTCCAAACCTCCTCCTCTTTAAACTGCTCGATTGGCCTAAACCGCACTCATCAATCCCGCGCCCAGGCAAATTCTTGTTAAATAAATGTCCTAGCACCGGGTACATACAAAGTGCTTCCAACCATTTTCTAAAGAATCGCTTGTGGCGAGCAGCACTGTGCAGGAGGAGACCTGATTCTCACCCCCCGGCTCTGCCACGACATAGCTGTGTGACCTTGGGCAAGTCACTTGACCTTTCTGGGCTTTGGCTTCCCACACTGACTCAGAGGCCATCCAGCTCGAGGATCCGCTTCAGACCCATTTTAGAATTGAGAGAACAGAGATTGTCAGTAAGCAGCAGCGCCTTTACCTACAGCGTACGAGGCATCTACCTCTTCCAAGAGTGTTGGTTCTGCGGGTGCTTTCAGGAGATTGGGAAGTGCCAGCATGAATGTCCCATATGTCCTTCAACAACGATCTGAATGTCACCCCAACCCCGTTTCTTTTGATGGGTGAGTCTCTGGGGCACCTACTCCTGCCCCATTAGGTGGATGGTTCCTGTGACAAGCGCTTCCCGCGCTACCCGATCCCACACCGTCTTAGCAGGCCGTGGACTGTCCGCGCACAGCACACACCACAGCCCCAGTCAAGGGGATCTTGCTGAGCGTTTTCACATAGGAAGATAGACCCTCACGATTTTTAATTAACAAGGGAGGCCCAAGAGAACACATGTCTTCCAAGGGTTTTCCCTCCTGTCTCAGTGCACATGTGGCATGCAGCAGACACATCTGCCCCGCAGCTGGCAGAAGCAGACGTGTTGGTTCTTTGTCATTCCGATCACATTTCCACTTTTCTCATCTATTTATTTCTCTGTGCATACAGACTCCATCCCGTGAAGCCTGTTGGGCTTAAGTCCTAAGTGTTTAACGGCGCAGATCACCACCTCGAGTGCCTCTTCCTGTGGCTATCTGCACGTTCTCTGTCAAAGAGCACACAGCAGACTTTCAGGTGTTTAAAGACCGTTCACTCACAAATGCCAGGCAAATGGAAGAAGGAGCACACTGATCACACTGAGGCGCTGGCCCACGAACCAGGCCCTTGGAATAGAACATTAAAATCCTTGCCAACTATGCATTTTAAATGGCCCTGTTTGGATGGGAATCCATTTGCGTGAAATCGGGTCGCCAGAAGAAAGTCCACTGCTCATTTTCATGAAATTGGGTTGCCTTTTGTTAATAAACACATGACTTTCCCACATTGTTCTCTGGCCACACCTCTCCCTCATCACTGTTCAGTCATCCACTGCTTTCTCAAAGGGTCCAGCAGCCAAACCCGAACCTTTGCATCTCCAAGCCAAGTAGATGGAATTGGTTGCAGATTAAGTTCACACACAACTCGACAACTGCATTCCCACTGTAGGCTCCCTGCGTTTGTTTGTCCTGTGTGGGGAAGGAGGAGATAGAGTGAGGTGGCGTACGCCCAGGAGGTTTCTTTCCTGCATCCTATGGCACAGATCTCCTCTCCAGTCAACATCTTCAACAACTTAGTGTGCAATCACAACTATGTGCCATGGGGGGAGGTGAACTACTTGGCTGGGGAGAGTGTCTTGTGATAGTCGCAGTGTTTAGAACCATGAAAGAGGTTGAAGGTAGCGTTCTCATGCTCTGTGACTTGTGACCATGTCTAACATTTAAGGAGTTCAGAGTCACGAGGAGTTGAGAGTCACAAGGATTAGCACTGGGGTCTTCAAGTGGCAAATTTTCATACTCTGGGAATGAGAAGAGAGATCCGAAATGGTGCCCTGAACCAGAGAAGGGGTGTCCCATTACAAATACCTTTATTACCACCACCTGACCACATCGCCTAAACTGTCTTCCACACATGAGACAAAGCTGATTTCCATACTCATTGCCCAGCCCAGGCTGTCTCTCATAGTCTCTCCCTTTGCCCCAGCCCTTTCTTCAGCCACTCTGTCCCACCCCACCCACCCCACCCACCTTGGGATATGAATCTATGGTGAAGGTCACTGGGGAAACAGCTCAGCAGATTTTTAGAGACCAAGCAAAATGTCTCACTAGGAAATTTATCCATTTTAAAACATTGCTTCCTTCCTGCCTCTGCAAAATTGAATGCTCATTGTTTTCTTGTTGTTGTTGTTGTTTTTATTTCTAATGTTCAATCACTGCGTGCTGTATGACTCTAGAAAGCCTTAATTTACTACCACCAAGAAATAAAGCAATATGTTGGTAATCGGGTCAAGTCTCATTTAATACACTGGAGGAGCCTGGTGTTCAGATGGGGACACCCAAGGGTGAGCAAGAAACTTATCTTCTGCTAAAGTAGAGAGCAAGTCGGGTCACTGCAGCTCTAGTGCTTTTCAAGTGGCATCCATGATTTTGTCATTTCTCTTGGCTCTGTGGCTTTGGCTGGAAATTAGCAGGCAAGTAAAAAAACCATTACCTTCACAGTTTAGATCAGGTCTTCAATTCTTTAACCCAAAACTCTTAGAGCCACATGTATTTTGGAATTCATAGGGTTTTTTTTGTTTTGTTTTGTTTTGTTTTTTTAATTTGAGGAAGTGAGCTGGGTTTAGTTTATAATATCCCTGGCAGATTCTAGGGCAGCACCCTTGGTCAAACACGTTAGATTTCTGCAGCAATAGTTACTAATAGTCATACTATATAAGATTATTACAGACTATAAATAGCCTTGCATCCATTTAGGTCAGGTTTTGTCGCCAAATTAATTTGTGCCAAACATAATGAAAAAAAGCTTCTATTTCTTCAGAGTTCCCCAGATTTCAGAATTATGAATAAGTAACCATGGACCTGAATACTTCCCCCGGCACGGGTCCAAACACTGAAGTAATCATTGAAATTATGCTATGGGATTTATCAATTTTTTAAAAGGTCTTAGAGCATTAAAACCTAGAAGGACAATATGGCAACTTGGTCTGAAAAAAAAAAAATCATCATTCCATTGGAGAAAAAGAAGTGCCAAAGTTCTACTCACCCCAACCTTTAGATCTGAGAAATCAATATGGCAGAAAGCAAGCACTGAGAGATGAATGGCACACTTCCGCTTTAGCCAGTAAAAAAGTTTGAAGAGATATTGATTTTAAATGTATTTGTCCTCAACCTTCTTCACATCCTATGTCAGTTGCTTAATGACTGTCACATTAACCAATAGGCAGTGAATGGCCTGGGAACATTCACTGGAGGTAGCCCCATGCAATTCTCGTCAGGATCCCGGAATAAGCTAGCAGGAAATAAAATGCATTTGTCCTTGAGGTTCATGACTTCTTAAATTGACATTTGTTCAGAATTAGAAAAGTCTTCAAAAAAATTTGCTACCCAAGAGCATGCAACATGAAACCAAACAGATTGGGCCTTTTTAGGAGGAAAAGTAATACAATAAAATTGTTTCCCACGTCTCGGTTTTCACAGAGAAGTCCCCAAAAGTAGAGCATTTGTTCAATAGCTCGCAATCATGACTAGTTAAGAAAGATGTTAATCTGAAGAAATGCTGAATCGACAGCAGGGGAGGGAGAGAGCACGTTCAGAGACTTGGTCAACACTGCAGTGAAAATGTACACACACACAATCTGTCAGATGAAGTTGGTTTCCCCTTCGCATGCTGTTGGTCAAATGGTTTCTTTTTGATCCATTCACCAGCAGTGGTCCTTATTGTGGCAGGAAGGGGAGGTGCAGGGAGAAGGGGCGCCCCTGTCCTCACCGGTCTGCAGCAGAGGCTGACGCTGTCACCAAGACTCCCCCAAACACAGCTCCAGTTGCCCAAAGACCAACTCAGGTGGTTCATGAAGACGACCTCTGGGTGGGCAGAGCTGTTCACCTGGGCAAAGAAATACTCTCACAGACACTCAGACTGGGGACACCCCATGCAGGAATGTGCTTAGGAGGTGACTATTCCTCCCTTTTTCTCTGAGTGCACCATCATCTCCTAAAGTAACAGATCCATTTTTGTAGAGCCTTTTCCCCCACATTCAAGCCACGAGATCCTCTAAAACCACATAAAATGGAAGAGCATCTCCATTTGGGAGCTGGAGGCAGCTCAACCCCAGCCTGTCACTGGCATCACTGTGGCATCTCCAGCAGAGTCATCTGCTGGAAATATTTGCAACAAGGAGGCTGGTCTCCTGGACTACCCAGGAAGCTACATGTAAGCTCTAAACTGTAGCTCAGTTGTTAGCAACCAGCATCGTCTAGGTATCCAGGGTGGCGTTGAAGATCATTAAAAAAACAAACAAACAAACAAACAAAAAATAACCTCTTGACTTACATATTTCCAAATCTAGTCATTTCTATATTGTGGAATATAGAATCCAGTCACTGAGCTACTGAGTTTTGCACTGATGAGATCAGTATGTCTGAACTCTATCCCAGCCCATGATGATCAACATATGAGGGAGACTGGAAATTGCAGTCATTTTTCAGGAACAAAGGATGCCCAGGAAGTGCCAATCATTTTCTTCTGAAGGAGCAGACAGTCCTCAGCAACTTTCAACCCCTTTCACAAAGGTTTACTGAGCAGGTACTGTGATAGGATCTGGGGGATAAAAGAAAATATCATTACCCTAAGTGGAACGTCAGATCAAGTAACTATATCATGGAATGAGTTATAGGATGGGGAGGAAGTTAGAAAAACCCGAGAAGCAACATCCTTTCATTTATTCATCCAACAAATATAACTAATATTATACAGTTAGGCAACATGTACCAGACACTGTGGGGACACTGAGAGTCTTTCCCTGATCGAGTTTGCCCAAGAAGTAATTTTCATCAGCATACGGAAAGAGGAATAAAACTTAGGGACTCCTGTCAAAGGAGAAGACCCTTGAGCTGCATTTTAGAACTCAGACAGAGGGAGCATCACAAGCCATGGTGTACTTGAACATGCCAACAGCACACATGGAGCCCACACAGGAAGACAGTATTGGATAGAGAGTTAACGAAGTCATTTCTCTTTACCGTAGGTTAACATTATCATAACATTACACTAATTATGGGTTAAATTAGTCATTGCCTTGTGGCCGTCATATGGAAATAGCAAGTTCTGTGCTTTTCTAATGTCGTCCTACATATTAGTTCCTGTGTACATTTACACACTCTTTCACACACACATGCACACATACAATGCAATGTCAAGAGTGGGAATATTCTGCAAAACAACACTGAGATGTAATTTCTTGGATAAACTCTGAGCAACCACAGAGCAGCTTGACTGGCCCCCCAAACAGCATTCATGATAGGCCTGCGAGCCTGCAGTCATGATTTCTGCAGAATCTAGCACAGAAAGACCGGACAGGAGTGCCCTTGCTCTGATATCCTTGGAGCTTCAGCCAACATGGCTGTTCTTCAGAACAAGTCTAACTGTTTCATGGTTATGATGGGAATGGCCGGAATAATTGAGGCTTCTCAATTTACCATGTCCCTTTGGCAAACCAGCCTGTGCTGGTAATGTCAAAAACACTGGCAGCCCAAGTAAGATTTATTAAGTAGCCGTTAAAATTGTCAAGAAATGGGTTTTTACTTGTAGATTCACTGAGGATGGGTTCTTCAAAACCTCAAATATTACCAGTCTTGGGAATGTGAAATTATCTGCCACAGTCACATAAACTAAGTGATGAAAGACTTTAGAAAGTGTGAGGGTGGCAGGAAGGCTTTTAATTTCTGTTCTGCTGCAGTGAGACAGCAATCCTCGTGGTTTTTCCAAGCCCCAAATGTCTTCCAAAGTCTGGGAAGGCTTCTGAAGTGAAGCCCATTTCCAGACAGGCATGTGGAAGATCCAGGAGAGGATTTCTAACTACACAGAGTAACCCATCACTGGCATTTCCTTTGTCTCTGATCTTCTACCGCTGCTAACGAACACAGCCACGCCCTAGAAATAAACATTTTTAAGGAAATTCCAGGTTTCACATCATGAATGTATTCTTTATGGGTGTTTACACTTAGAATTTAAATGAACTTATCACAGTCTTTTTCATTAATCAGAAAGTAGATAAAAGGACAAACTGTCAAAACTGATAAACAGCCATCTCGTTTTATCTTGAAGCCCTTCCTTTGGAAATGGAGACATAAAGTAGAAAGAATCACCTGCGTCTAATTTTACACTTTTCATGCTTACAGGATAACTACGCAAATGCTTTGGATTTCAGCTGTATAACTCTTCATTTTGCAATTCCACCACCCCTCCCCGCCCCCAGAATCATGGAGAGTTGTGGCAAAAGCTGGGATTTCATGCTCCCTGGCCCCTTGCTAAAGCCACTGAAGAGATCACTTTTGCCAAACAGATCCTTGTCTTAGTAGAAGACCCAGAGAGAGAGAATGCACACCATTTCTCTTGTTCTCATTGTTCCCTGACTTATGAGAGAGCTGATCTGTCTGAATGGCGTCTATGCCGCAAAGGCTTTCCATTAGCTCGTTGGATGGGGAGACTCCAGTTGGCTCTATGTTCATAATTTTAAAATATCCAAAGAATAATGGCTATGGATGCACTTGAGGGTTGGAGACCAAAAGGCTGTAGATTTAAAGAAAAAAGAGAGAGGGAAGGGAAAAAAAAACCCACGTAAATAATGAATGACCTCTTGCTCACTTAATGAAAACCAGAGTCTCTGCCAGATTTCCAAGCTGGCATTGTTTCACTGGTACCATCGCCTTGGGGCTCCTGTGTGTAATGTTTCTTTTAAAAATAGTGCACATAGGAAAGCGATGGGACAGGCAAACACTGACATGAGAGAGCCTTAGCCTCCATTCCTTTTAAAACACGTGCTTAATCCCAAATGCATGTGGCAAAATAGTCTTGAGAGTGATCAGGTTATGTAAGGACTCCTTTTGCCTTTATAAAAAACAAAGCTGCACAGGCTCAGGTGTTGAGTGTTTCTGTTTTATTAACTTCCCTCATTTGTTGGCCTTATGGCTCTGATGCCTAATTTCTCACAGCCAATAGCTTGTTCTGGCCAGGGAGAAAAGTGACCTTTCTTACCCGATCTTCTGAACGATATAAAGTATCATAATCAGCAGCTCCGTAGCAAAGTTCCTCTCCGTGGTTTGGGAGCCCGATGTTAAATCCTTGGGGCTAGCTGAAATCCAAGAACAACCCTGGGGAAATTTGGCTGCAAGTCTCTTTTGGCTGAAACTAAGAAATCTTCGGTAATTCTTAGGGTGATAGCAAATGCAAATTTTAAAACTTTTTTAAA
This sequence comes from Lutra lutra, assembly GCF_902655055.1. Classification (NCBI taxonomy): domain Eukaryota; kingdom Metazoa; phylum Chordata; class Mammalia; order Carnivora; family Mustelidae; genus Lutra; species Lutra lutra. The sequence continues at coordinate 12,923,849 of NC_062282.1, forward strand.
GCTTACTGTTTCTTGACTTCGAGTAGGAGAATTTCAGGTACTTCTCTCCCGTATAGCCCTGCCCGTTAAGTTTTCTGTAGCAACTGATGAAACATAAATTCAGGTTTGAGTTCTGTAGTTTTTTTATCCTGTTTTTGTTTTTTGTTGTTTTGGATTTCTATTGTTTTGTTTTGTGTTTTAGTTGCATACACAACTTGGGTTTGGCCGCTATTGTGTTGTACACCATTTTCAGAAGGAGATGGATCTCTGTGGGGTGGGGTTGGGGGGAGGTCTATGGTGATTTCAAGGCACTTTTAAAGAAAAAAATTATTTGAGAGACAGAGTGAGAGAGAGAGAGAGCATGAGAGGGGAGAGGGTCAGAGAGAGAAGCAGACTTCCTGCTAAGCAGGAAGCCTACTGTGGGACTTGATCCTGGAACTCCAGGTTCATGACCTGTGCCGAAGGCAGTTGCTTAACCAACTGAGCCATCCAGGTGCCCACTATGGTGATTTCAAAGACCATCTTGGCGACATGACCAAGTGTGGAAAGCCCAGTGTCCAACAGAAAATATCATTGTTGAAAGGTGACGTAATTTGTCAGGGACACAAACGTTTTTGGAGATGATTCTGGAAAAATGAAGAGCCTCACTCTGGGGGACTGCAGAGGTCCACTCCACTCCTGGCAGGTGAGTCCCAAACTGTAGGCAAAGACGTAATTACTCCATAACTATTCACAATAAGTTTAACAAATTTGGAGGGTTTTCTGGCCCAACCAAAAACTTCATGGTCCATTTGTAGACGTTCACTCATCACTCACTGTTACTTCTTCCTTTGCCTGGATGAGCCTACTGGTGCAGCACTTAGGATGGTAAGTTTTGTTTCTTCTAGAATGCAGGGACCCTCATATAAATGACGAGTGACTATCAGCAAGTTTCTGAAAACAGTCACAAAGCTACAGATAAATCCTCCAACAGATGCAGTTCAATAATTTCAAAAAGCCACTTAGAGAAATGTATCAAAGTTCTTTACAACATTGTTTCTGGCTGAGTATCACAGGGATGAGGGGTTTGTAGGGTTTGTATTTCTAATCATCAACTATTTCCTCCTATATGTACAGTAAGGGACTAGAAATAAAGAATAACCGAATTTTTAAAGGATTTTAGTTAGTTAGTTAGTTAGTTAGTTAGTGGAGGGGGTGGCAGAGGGAAGAGGGAGAGAGAGAATCTCAAGTAGACTCCATGCTAGGCATGGCGTTCCATGCCAGGATCAATCTCACGACCCCAAGATCGTGACCTGAGCCGAAACCAAGGGTCGGACATTCAACCAACTGATCCACCCAGATGCCCCACAAATGTTTTTAAAACATTAACTTTCATTTTATAAATGTTTCAGCTTTGGTTGAAAGGATTATACTTAGAAATTTTATATTTCGGGTTGCCTTGTCATGGGGATACCTGCTGGTCCCACCTACTTTCTGTAACTATATATAAACTTGTTTTGGGTTGTAATTGATGCAGCAGTCATGGATCCTGTGGTAGAAAAGCTGTAAATATCATTGATTGTGTTCCAAGGTGTCATTAGCATATGAATAACTCAAGTCTGTTTCACGTTAGTGTCAAGCAGCTTACTCCAGTAGGATTTATGAACATCTGAACACCTAATCCTCCAGAAAACTACTTTTAGCCACCATCCTTCTGACTTAGCAGAATCAGAATAAAGAGGAGAACCACTTGCAGACCATTTTCCCAGCCTTTTGCAAACCTCTCCCCACCACTCCAGTCTGTATTAACAGTTTCCAAATGTCCCTGAATTTACCTTGGTCCAGCATTTGGGTTGTCTCCAAAGAGCTTTCTAAAATAAAGTCTCAATGTCTCCATCAGCATTTCTCTTGACACAGAAGTCTATGCAAGCAGACCTTTAATATGGTCTTCTAATAAGAGAAAGGCCCTACCCTACAGACACAAAAAGAGCAGACACAGAAACACGGACCCGCTCTGTCCCCACACTTCTACAGATACAAAGGGAAAAGATTTCCTTTAACTTTTTATGACACGCTCAGGTCTGATCAAGTTAATTCATCAGTAGATTTGAGTTGAACAGTCCCTGCCTCTGGCACCGATTTTCTGTTTTTGAAAGAATTGCTTGATTTCTGTATTAGAAGATGTGACAACAACCATGGTTAAGGGGCCAAGATTCTCGGACACATTATCATCGTTTCCATACAAAACTCCAACAGATAGGTAGCTAGATGCCTATCCGTGTACACATATATATAATATGGTCAAGGAGCACCCAGCATTGATGCCATCCCATAAAAGTTTCTGGTGTTCCTAAAACTCTCACTTGCTTAGTATTTTATTTAAGCTTTATGAGACACATTAGCTTCAAGGCCCAGAACAGAGTAGCAACAGAGGTGCATCTGTCAAAAATATTGAGTGCTGCATCTGCCCTCCATTTTTATCAAAATCATTCTAAATCTTGCCAATCTGTCCAACTAAAAAGAATAAAAGAATCAAGATATTCTGCTGGTGCTGGAATGAGGACAAATAAGACATTTGACTCAGCTAATAAAATTGAAATGCTGTAGGAGAAAGTCAAGGGGATAAAGAAGCCATCTGAATTGGAATGCGGACAGGACTTCGTGGCCTGATTTTCTTTCTCAGTTCTGGTTACTGAGACTGAACACAGGGTATTTACTGGTGGCATTCAAACGTTTCCTCTTTGCCAAACACAATATTTTTTCCAATGTGGTAGTAGTGAAATGTATCTTTTGTACTAATTCTAAAATTCCCTAGACAGATTTTTTTTTCCCCTGGAAAAATATAGCTGGATGAAGACCATTGATAATCAGAAGTAGCCAGCATTCTAGGGAAACAATTTCCAAAGAACACAACTAAATTTTTGTATGTTCTGCCTCTTCGTGTTTTCTTTTGGATGGAACAGTTAGATCTGATTATGGTAAGGCACAATTAAAGGGCTCAAGACGTGAAAGAGTCAAAAGCTGTCAAAGAAACATTTGGGGATATGGGCCTTATGCTGCTGCTATTCCAGAATGCAGTGCCTTTATTATTTTTTTTTTTTTTAGGTGCCACATCTGGGAGTGTAGGGTAATGCACAGGAAGAGGGAGGCTGTTGGATATAATTTGTTCAAATGAGAGTTTGCACAAGCTCAGTGACACCAGGAGGACTAATTTCCATAGCTGACTTGAGCAGTGCTTCTCCAAAAGAGTAAAAGGCAGCAACCCCTGGGTCCTCTCCATGTCTGACCACACAGAAAGACTAGAGTCATGAGAGAGGGTCTCCATCTGTGCCCAGTGTCCTACATGCATGTAGTCCCTCTACACAAGGAGTCCTCAGAGGCTGGGAAGTCTAAAGTGTCCTGAACATTGCACCCAGTGATCGTTGATTGATGGTCTTCCATCCGTAGCTGTCGGAAACATAACAAGGGGTAACCGCAAGTCCTGCCCTCCAGATGCCCATCATCTAATGAAGGAAGACCAAAATGGCATTTCGATTCAAATCAAGAAATATTTTTTGAAGGCCCACTTAGGGATCTTAGTGTGTTAGGCACTGAAGGTGAACCAGACAAAATTCCATGCCCCCATGGAGCTTGGATTCTAAAGACATCCTGTCCAACCAAAGTTTCCATGGTGAGAAAAATGGTCTCTATCTGTGCTATCAATCAGAATAGCCACTAACCACATGTGGCTACTGAGCAGTTAAAATGAGCTAGTACAAATAAAGAACTGATCTTAAATTTTTATTTAATTCATTATTATTTTAATTAATTAATTAAGAATTTAATTGCTTTATTTGATTTATTTAATTTTGATTAATTTACATTTAAATGGTCACATATGACTAGCGGCTACCATGTTGTACAGGAGGCTAGAGCAGGGCTACTTATGTGAACTTGCAGTTGTCATGGAATGCTCTGCATCTGTGCTATCTCATAGGGAAGGTAGCTGCTAGTCATATGTGGCCAGTGAGCATCTGAACTGTGGCTACTGAATATCAAACTGTATTTAATTTTAGTAAAGTTCATTTAATTTTATTTAATTTTGAATTGGTATTAAATGAATATTTAGATTTTATATTTTAGTAAATTTCCGCTTGAAGAAACTGGCGTGGCTAATGAGTCCTGTTTTGGACAGTAGAGTTCTAGAAACTTGTTTCTCAATATATGCTTCATGGGCCAGCAACATCAGCAACATTGGGATGTCAAAAATTCAACCTCTGCATTTTAACAGGGTCCTCAGATTAAATTTTGAAAAGCACTTGTCTATTAGAGGCAGACAAACAATAAAATAAAATAAATGAATTAATGTGTGTGTGTATATAGAGATGTGCACGTGTCTATGTGCGTATGGTTGAGAACGTGGATTTGGATGAGGATGAGAAGTTCTGTGTGATACAGAATAAGTATGGGGAAGAAGGACAGGGAGTGTGCCACATAGAGAGATTCCACTTTTTAAAAGAAAATTGAAAGAAAAATCTTTACAGAAGGGGCTTCTGGATGGCTCAGTTGGTTAAGCATCTGATGCTTAATTTTGGCTCAAGTCATAATCTCAAGTTTGTGATATTGAGCCTTGCATCAGGCTCTGTGCTGGGCGTGAAGCCTGCTTAGGATTCTCTCTCTCCCTCTCTTCCTCACCTCTCTTCTATCTCTCCACTCCCCTCCCTACCACCCTCTCAAACAAAAAAAGAAAGGAAGAAAGAAAGAAAGAAAGAAAGAAAGAAAGTCTTCACTGAAAAGGTGACATTGGAGAAAAGACTTGAAGGAGGTTAGGGAAGAGGCAGTGTGGACATCTGCAGGAAGAGTGTTTCAGGCAGATGGAACAGCAAATGCAAAGGCCCTGAGGCAGGAACAAAAACCCTGATGCCTTTTTCCAGGAACTGCAAGTAGGCCAGCATGGTTGGAGCAGAAAGCATGGGGCAGGATGCTTCCAGGATGCTGGAAGGTGGGGACTCAGAGGTAATGGGGACAGCTTCTGTGAGACTTGTGTCATTGAAAGGAATTTGGCTTTTATTCCCAATGAGCCTGGGGAATTTTAAGCAGAAGGAATAATATGATTTGACATACTTTAAAGGGAGCCCTCTGGCTTTGTGTTGAAACGGTGAAACCAGGATACAAGCAGGGAGGTTACCTAAGAAACCACTGCAACAATCTGAGTGAGAGATGAGAGGTTTGGATTAGGGTGGTAGATGTGGAAGTGATGAGAAGTGATCAACCTCAGGGAAAGTTCTGTCCAGAACACCTAAAGAATTTGCCCAGGGGCACCTGGGAGATTCAGTTGGTTAAGTGGTTAAGCCTCTGCCTTCATCTCAGGTCATGATCCCTGGGGTCCTGGGATCGAGCCCTTCCCCTGACTCCCTGCTCAGCAGGGAGCCTGCTTTCCCCTCTCCCTCTGCCCCTCCCCCTGCTTCTTCTATCAAATAAATAAATTTTTAAAATCTTTAAAAAAAAGGCTTTGCTTACCATTAGATGCGGATTAAAAGACAAAAGGAACAAAGATAACTCTGAGTAAACAGAAACATGTTCTAGGTTTATTAATAGGAACTACAAAATAAAGTAGATATTATTTCCTGTGCTTGTGCTCTGCATGACAAAAACTGCAAAGTCTGTCCAGTCCATTCACCTATCCACACCGACAACTGGAGCTGATACTATATAGAAAGACTATAGTCAATCCTCCATCAAACCACCTGCCTTGTTATGGAACTTCAGCTTTTCTCCATGTTGCGTAGGGGCTGAGAACTCATCCTCCCAACCAAACCTCCTTATAGAAATTCTGGAATCACTCCTATCTGTTACTCCTCTTCCCAAGGAACTTTCTGGAAAGCCACACAGAGACTACTTGACACCTCCATCTGCCAACTCCCTTGGATCCTGGCTGACCCTCCACTCAGCAGGTCCCCTCTGGCTGTCTCTTAAGTGGTTTCTCCTGGTTGCACTTGCTCTTCCCAGCATTCAGTCAGTGTAAGCCAACAATTACCAAAGATTTTGTTAATCATTTAGCTTATTTAGCCAATATTTACTGCGCCCCAACTATGTGCCAAGCACTTTCTTAGGTACTGAAAATGTGAAAAGAACAGACAATTTCCTATGCTTGAGAACTTACTTTGTTTAAAGAAAGACAAGGTACAAATAAATTAAAACATAACACAATATCTTGTGATGATAAGGATTAGGAAGAAAGCTAAAGTAGTTTAAGGGTAGGGTGCACACCCCAGAGGTGGGAGTGCTGTTTTCGGTAGAATGGTTAGGGAAAGCTCCTCTGGGGGAGATGACATTTTGGCAGCCAAGAGAAGGTACTTGCACTGTAGCAACACAAACGATTTGCAACTGGATGCTGTTATTAGCTTCCTATTACAGATTACATATTACCCCCAAAATTGGCAAACCAATGCAACAAACACTTACAATCTCACGGTTTCTGTGGGTCACAGAAACATATCACGACTGTGTCACAAGTTTTCTATCGCATAGAACTTGGGAGTAGTTCAGCTGGATGATTCTGGCTCAGGGTCTCTCAGTTAAGATACCGGTGCTGGCTGTAGTCATCTAGAGGCTTGACAGGCTGGAGAGCCCACTTGCAACCTCATCAGTGGCCTCAGGCAGGAAGCCCTGCCACACAGGCTGCTCTGTGGGACTGCTCATGACACGGCAACTGGTTTCCCCCAGAGTGAGTGATCCAAGAAAGACGGTGAGAAATAGAAAGCAGGAAGTCACCATGTTTTTAATTACTTTGTCTTGAAATGACACGCCATCTCTTCTGGTGGATCCTGTTGGTCACAGAGACTGACACTGATTCAACGGGGGAGGGAACCACAAAAGCCATGAATTCAGAACTATTTTGGAAGCTGGCTCCATCAAATCTGTAGCCTCCCATTCTTGAGAGCCACTCATCTTTTAGTTACTCAGTTGTGTTATGGACCTTCTTTTGTAATCCCTGACTCTCAGGAACCAAGAGGAGAAGAGCAGAAAGTGAATGAAGAAGAGGAGTAGAAGGAAGAAGAGGAGTAAGAGGAGAAAAGAAATAAAATGAAAAGAAATTTCTGCATTCTCTTTTGAAAAGTCTTTCAGTTTTGCATCTCCTAAAGCCAGATCATGTCTAGACACTCGCTGCATGTCCTGAGACTCAGTACCAGCCCTTCCTGCAATATGGCAGCTTACTCAGTATCTCGAGATTCCTTTCTCCCATGAGCAGTCACTCCAAATATCCCACGGAGAAAGGAGTTTCCTAAGGATTTCGTTTCCCCAAAGTTATGAATTAGCCAAATGTTCCTCTTATAACCCAAAAGTTAGCTTTTTATTTTATTAGTTTTTATTATAAATAATTACTTTCATTAAACCTGTTTGAAGACATTGTCTATTTTATGATCCACTATCCCTTATTCAACATCTGACATTCTTAATTCACTCAGGTCTCTGCAAAATGTCTCACGCAATAAATTTCTCCTTGGGTTTAGTTCCAGGAAAAAAATTTATTCTGTAGGCAAGCTTGCCTGCTTTCTTTTAACAGTCCATGAATTTGACATATCTCAGTATTATCTCTCAGTCTTCCTTTGTTTTAAGGACATCCAGAAGAATAATTAAGGCCAAACTATAATCTCCAGCTCTTTTTGGTTAACTAGTAACATCTATTCTTTTTCTATATTTCATGTGATTACTCTTCTCTTTTTTCATGATGTTTAAAGTTATATACCACCTCTAATCCTTTTTGCAGTAGGCAAGATTTATATTCCAAATAAATAGTAAATTATGACAGCTTCAGCCGAGAGCAAATGATTTTTGACTCAAGCTCCAAAGCTTAAGTCCATATGCACAAGTACTGTCACTCAGTTCCAGGGGCACTGTTGAAAATGAAAGACTCTTAGCTGATCCCTCCAGTCTCTTGAGAATGATTTTGTTCTTTTTTTTTTTTTTTAAAGATTTTATTTATTTATTTGACAGAGACAGAGATCACAAGTAGTCAGAGAAGCAGGCAGAGAGTGGGGGGGAAGCAGGCTCCCTGCTGAGCAGAGAGCCCGATGTGGGGCTCCATCCCAGAACCCTGAGATCATGACCTGAGCTGAAGGCAGAGGCTTTAACCCACTGAGCCACCCAGGTGCCCCGATTTTGTTCTTTTTATGTGTTCTTTTTTGAAAATCATGGAGCCAGCAGGAGATGATTCAGATTTGTCCCTCCTTTGAGTCAACTTAGATACTATTTTTTATGTCTTGAATTGTGTCTCTTCATCACAAACTTCCTATGATGAAGTCCCAGCCCCCAATAACTCAGAATGTGATTGTATTTGGTGATAGGGGCTTTACAGAGGTAATTAAGTGAAATGAGTTAATTAGGTTAGACCCTAATCAAATATGACTGGTGTCCTTACAAGAAGAGGAAATCTGGACATAGACAAATACAGAGGGAAGACTATGTGAAGACACAGGGAAAAGACAAACATCTACTGGCCAAGAAGGAAGGCCTCAGAAGAAACAACCCTGTGGTCACCATGATCTTGGCCTTCTAATCTCCATAACTGTGAGAAAATAAATTCCTGTTGTATAAACCACCAATCTGTGGTACTTTGTTATGATGGTTCTAGTTAACTAATATACTATTATATCCTCCTACAAAGGAATAAAAACTAAAGCCTTCAATATTTTCATAAATGGAGTCAAACCAAAATTGTCCATAATTTGGTTTGTAGCTATGAAACCAGGCTGAGTATAGGGAATATAATGACAAAACCCAGTCATGTTAAAGTATTGCTTATACTTTAATTTGCCAAGTGAACTTCTGGAAATATCTAAAGCATGGGCAGCCTGATCAATAGCTCACTCCTCTGAACCTTACTGGAGTGAGGTAATGCTAATAGAGGAAGGAGGGTATCAAAGAGAAGATACCTCATTAGGCCCAAAGTTCAGGCTTCTCCACTCAGTTCTGAAGTACCACAGTTGGTCATATACATTGTGGCTCAAACCCACTAATTGTCATTTTCTGTTCATCTTTTGAAATTGTTTTCAATCCCCGTATGTGTTCAATTGCAGACTGGTAGAGGGTATAAGAACTTCTCTTGTGGTCTGGGAAGAGACTCTGAAATGCAGGCACCACAGGTCATAATCATGTTACATCCCATTGAAATATTCTTCTTCTTTTCCCAAAGACAGCCAGAGGAGCACATTGGGCCCAGAGGATTTTTGCAGTAGTACAGGTCTGCTGAAATCATGGCTGAATAACATTTCCAGCATCTAATTTGATCTTATGATCTAGTAAAGTTGGACCTTGGAGAAGGCATGAGGGAAGGCAATGGGTGGAAATTCACAACCAGGAAAAAGTTGTCCCCTGTAAATAAGCTAAACACACACACATATTTCCTTTTCTTCCTTTTCTTCCTCTCTTCCTTTTTTCTTTTAAAACTACAGTAGTGTTTCCTTTTCATCAAGGGGATATAAATATTTATGCATCCAAAGATGGCGTTGCTAGTGACACTCTTTTCTATTATCATCTTCAGAATGTGCTGCAGACAGAACTATTTCAAATATTTCCATGCTATTATGTCAATGGCCAACTTTGATAAATGAGGGTCTATACCCGCTCTTTTCTGAGCTGTTTAAAGGTACATGGTGATGTTTTTCCTCAAGATATCAGTTGAATTCATCCATGCAAAGATGCAAGCCTTTTACTAAAAAAAGTAGGATGTTTAACTGCTGACTCAAGTGTCCAGGTGCCAGACATAGATACGTCTGAGGCACTAATGGATGGTGTGTCCCTTTATTAGTGTTTTTTATGATAGCAGGGCTGATAAGTATAGTTCGTCAACTACTATTTTTTGGCTGGAAGGATTGGGAAGGATGAATGGCGGCTACGACAATGCCATCAGAATCATCATCATTCATCCCCTATACTATGACTGGCTGCTCCTGTAACTGCTTCCTTCATCATCTTGTTGGAACAAAGAAGCTATATCCAAAGTATGGTCCTCACTGCTATCTCATGAGATGACATGGAATCATAGAGTCACAGATAGCCTTGCATCAAAAGTATCAGCTCTATACCTCATTAACCATATGACCCTGGGCAGGTCACTTAACCAGTCTTTCCTCAATGGCCCCATTCCTCCTGTGTGGGAATCTGACCCAGACTCCCTCTCTTGGCTATAGAATGAGAGATGATAGATGAAAGTACTTTGTCAACTTGGAAGCCCTATAAAAGGATAAGTAACTTGCCTACAAGTCCAACTGAGTCTTCAGGGTGCAAATCCAAAAGGATTTTACATCTGTTTTCATGTTTTGCCCCACCAAGCCCTCCAAGGTTGTCTCCAAGAAGTCCCGCTCATTTCTCTTTTATTTGCATAGATTTCTGGCTTCTTGTAATATCGCCGAAGCCGTCTTCAGATACTACGCTGAACTCAAGAACATTAACTATGATTCCAAAGGTGGTAAGGTTTCATTCAACTACTGATTTGTTTACTCTCTTACTAAAATTAAGTTCCTGATGAATACATTATCTGTAAGATATAAACTTGGCTCAGTACAGTCTAATTCTCTGAAAAGATCCTAAAAATACAGTGCTTTTGGCTTCCAACTTGGTCTTTTATAAAGGAAAAGAATTATACTAGAAAATCTTGTGTGAATTCTTAAAATTTTCTTTCATATTCAAAAGCAATCTGTATTCTCTATCTCTGAATATCAGGATGATACTCTTTAAAAAATATCTTTAAGTTTAATTTGAACATGTTTATGGCTCAGGAATGGGTTTTGGTGTTTAAATGTATGTATTCTTCACCTACTGAGTAAACAATTAGTCAGGCGTGGCACAGGTTTGTAGACTTCAGAATTAAATTAATCTTTTGGGATTTAGTTTATAACACTACCAACTTGTTTTAAATATGGTCCTCCTTTCTGTGTTAGTAACATATCACTTCTTTATCCAGAGAAGCTGGCTCCTGAGTAGGCACAGTAATGTCACTGGGAGTCCTGGAGAACAGGAAGCCTGGGCACCAAGCATCTCGATGTTCACAGCCCTGAACAATTGCACCTGAGTTGTTTTCTGTTCTACATGCTCTGTGCTGCCTACAACGAAACCAAAAACAAAACATGGAAGGAAGCAGTCAGTGGCATGGTGGTGACGGGAAGCCCAGGAGAAAGAGCAGATTGAGACATCTGGGCAGCTCTGATAGAGGTTCTAACCATACCTGATGGCTCTGGCCACATTCATCAATGAAGACAGAAGTGACCCACCAGTCACACCCAGGGATTGTCCTCAGCCAGCAACACCAAGCGCTTGAGCAACCCCAGCCATGATGAGCATGCCAAGAGAATAGACCACAGCCAGAGGTAGACAAGCTGAGAAAACATTGACTGGGTTTATGGAGGAAAGGGTGAACACCCACTCTTCTCAGTGGTTGCTGGATAGAGAAGGGAGCCTGTACTTCTCGGTTCTAGTCACCTGTCTTGGAAAGGTCTAGAAGACCATTTGTGACTTGGGCCAACTTAGGTACCAGGAAGGAAAGACCTGTCCAAATAATAGGCATAAGCCCCTGAGTAGCCAAAACAATCTTAAGAAGAACAAAACTGGAGATATTACAGTCCTAGATTACAAGACATACTAAAACATTGTAGTAATCAAAACAATATGGTACTGGCACATAAATAGATACATAGATCAATGGAATATGAATAGAAAGCCCAGAAATAAACCCACAATTATATGATCAATTAATCTATGATAATCTATGATAAAAGAGGCAAGATATACAATGGGAAAACCTTTCTTCAACAATATTGGGAAAACTGGACAGCTATATGTAAAAGAATGAAACTGAACCACTTTCTTATACTATACATAAAAATATACACTTTCCTATACTATACATAAAAATAACCTCAGAATGGATTAAACATCTACATGTGAGACCTGAAACCATAAAATTCCTAGAAGAAAACATTGGTAGTAATCTCTTTGACATCAGCCAAAGAAACATTTTCCTAGGTATGTTTCCTTTGTTAAGGGAAACAAAACCAATAATAAACTCTTGGGACTACACCAAAATGAAAAGCTTTTGCACAGGAAAGGAAACCACAAACAAAACAAAAAGAGAACCCACTTAATAGGAGAATATATTTGCAAATGACATATCCAGTAAAGGGTTAGTATTCAAAATATGTAAAGGACTTATACAACTCAATACCAATAATAATAATAATAATAATGTCCCAAACCATTCTATTCAAAAGTGAGCAGAAGACATAAACAGACATTTCTCCAAGAAGACATGATGGCCGACAGACACATGAAAAGTTGCTCAACTTCATAGCTATCAGAATGGCTAAAATAAAAAAACTCAAGCAACAAAAAGTTTCAGCAAGGATGTGGAGAGAAAGGAACCCTCTTGCACTGTTAATGGGAATGCAGACTGATACAGCCACTGTGGAAAACAGTATGGAGTTTCCTCAAAAAATTAAAAATGGAACTACCCTACCATCCGGTAATCACACTACTGGGTATTTACACAAAAGATGTGAAAACACTAATCTGAAGGGTACAGGCACCCCTTTGTTTCCTGCAGCATTATTTACAATAACCAAACTATGGACATTGATAGATGAATGGATAAAGAAGGTATGGTATATATATCTACAGTGGAATATTACTCAGCCATAAGAAGAAACAAAATCTTGCCACTATATGTGACACATATGTCAAGTTTAAGAAACAAAAAAAAAAAAAACAAAAATCTTGCCACTTATGATATACCGAGTTTAAGAAACAAAATAAAAACAAACAAACAAAAAAAAAACAAAAAAACAAGGGAAAAAAGAAACAAACAAAAAACAGATTCTTAAATATAGAGAAGAATCTGGTGGTTGCAGCAAGGAGGTGGCTAAGGGGATGGGTAAAATAGGTAATGAGGATTAAGAATGCATTCATCATGGTGAACTCTGAGTTATACATAGAATTGTTGAATCACTCTATTTTGTACCTGACACTAATAGAACACTGTACGTTAATTATACTGGAATTTATAAACAAACAAATAAATAAATTTCAAAATAATGAGTATAAACTGACAGAAGGAAATGAAGAGTACATCTTCATTATATCATAACTCCACGCTTTTCACACACTAAACTTTTCCTGAAAATATTCCTTAACACATAGATACATAAAATAATACAATAAATTGCTCTTACCAATGATACCACAATGTAATGTTGCTTCTCAGTGTTGATCCAGGAGAAACTTCAAGGTTTGAACATTCCATCTGGATTCATTCGAGCTAAATGAAAGTGTACTATCTTCCACAGTTTCCTATAACATCAAGCAGAAGAAAACTATACTCTGACTAGTGTCGGATGTTCATTCAGATGTACATTCACAAATAGATCTCTGAACATTCACAAATAGATTTACTCTACACACTTCAAATAATCCCCAGGAGATCCAACCAACCAAAAGCTTTATTCTCATTCCAGAGGGATGAAGAACTTTCCAGCCATCAGTAACTCTGGACCTAAAATTGAAATTTCTGAAAAGCATTCTATTTTGAGTAAAATATGAGAAGTATTTCATGAAAGTGAGTCGTAACATTGGAAAACAGACTTGCCTACATCAGTCTAGGCTACACCTGAGTGTGAATCTGGGGACAAAGGTGCTTATATATCAGAGAACACAAGATCTGTGTCATTTCAAGTTGGATCCTAGTTTTTCTGAGAAGCTTCTTGAGGTCTGTACTTGTGTAGAGAGCCCTTGGGTTTCTTGTGAAAGGTCTCCAGCTCCTTCCTGGATTTCTGCAAATCCATGGAGAGGCGACCATCTCTAAACCCAGAGTTCCTGAGCAGGAGCAGGCCTCCTCTGCTGATGAAGCTGGGTGACAGGGACAAGGTGCTAATCTTACTTCATCATCTTGAAAGTGAGACTAATAGTACCTACCACCTGGGATTGTTGTGAAGATTAGTTAAATTAATACAGGAAAATCAGAAGAGCACTCAAGTGATTCCTCACAGAAAGCGTAGACCGGCTCCAAAGCTACCTTGTTGCTACCTAAACAAACAAGCGTGTCCACAGCCATCACTCAGCCAGGGTTGCGCAGACCTCTCAGTGATGGCCATTTCTTTTTTCTGGGCTTCCCCATAGAGACACTAATTTGATTTTCAGTCACCCTGAAGTGAATTCCATTTCACCAGCCACCCTATAGGGAACGGAGGTTCCCCAGCTTTGGAGTGCACCATAATTACCTGAAGCTCCTTAAAACACAGAGTGAGGGGACCCACCCCAGGATCTTCTCATTTTGAGCCAGAGAATTTGTATCCCCAACAAGTTTTGAAGGAATGCCGATTTCCTGCCTTGGGGAACCACATTAAGAACCACTACCGCATGCCTGCCTCTCTGTCTGCTTGTGATCTCTCTCTGTCAAATAAATAAAAATTAAAAAAAAAAAAAAAAAGAACCACTACTGCAGAACAAGAACATTGTTAAATATTATCTTTGTCAAGCAAACCCCTTTATTGTAAATAGGACAAGATCAGGTTAAAGTACATTAATCTCTTTATGACTCACTTCAAATAATTCTTGGAACTTATTCTAAGAAGTACGTAAATGTCATAAAAGTATACCTTCCAAGATGATTGTATAAATTGATTTCTTTGAATGAGAAATTCAAGAACGAAGGGAAATGGAGAAGAAACCTGCCATGTGGGTATGAATTTTCCCTTCATAGCATCACCCAATCTTGTTCAACTTTGGCTATTAATTATGGCTTGTTTTATGTCTACTGTTTTTATTTACAAAACTGAAATGAAAAGCTGGGACTTGCTATGTTTTGGGAATTATGAGGCTGCAGAGCAGATGGTACAATCAAGGGCCTCGAGCCCTTTTCTTCACTTTCAGCAAAGTGCCAGCTGCAAGGACTTCTGAGATCACAGGGAGAAAGAAAATAGTATCCTCCTGATAGAAAATGAAAATCCCCTTAGCATTTACGAAACTTGGAAAGGAAGTGGCTGTTTGCTTCATGATACGGAGAAGTACATGGGGCAAGGACCCAAAACTCGGAGCCTGCTTTCCATCATGTTACACACAGAGAAGGGACCCAGACATGCCAGAGATAGCCTATATTGGATGCAGATGTCCCCCAAAGAGCAAGTTTATTCTGTTAAGCTGCCACAGCAACACCAGCTGCTTATGAAATCATGAGGAGAGAGGGGTGAGAAGGGTTACATGTTCAGACATATATTTATAGTGATTTTACAAACCTCATTATTTCCAAAGAAGAGCAAGATGAAAGCAGCTTGCCTATAAAACCGGACTTACCAGTTATATCTACCACTCCCCCCAACTCCCTTGAACACTATTTCTGCAAAATAGGTGCCCTAAAGGGACAATTGAGGCAATTATCGAGAGCATCAAGAAATGTCCCCTTTGATTTAACCAAGTGTCTGCTTGAATAGACAGATTTAACTTATATAAATGGAACTGAATGTTGTCCCTGTATCAAACACTATGGGTTCAGACTTCACATTCTGAAATGACATCTGGCTGAAGACTTCTGAGGAAACTTCTCCCAGCTTCCTCTAACAGTTTGCTTTACTTTCTGATCTTTCTGGCTAAAGATCAACCCATCCATCCATCCATCCATTAATAATGACTCATATGGTTCTGAAAAGTAGAACTGATGGGCAAATGTTTCCAGAATTTGAAGGAATTTCCCATAACTATAAAAGTGATGTAAGTTGACATATTGTCTACTTCTGTCTGAGAAAGGTAAGGATAGGATGCAGTCAGAAAGTTGGACCATAGCTTCTTATTCACCAGGAAGTGCCAATTGAAGTACTACATGCGATTTTGAAAGTGTGGTAGAACCTTTATCCCTCAGTTCATTGGAGACTGAAATTCCCAGAAAACTGAGCAAGAAGGAAGCTTGATGGTGAACATCCAGGGAGAGGAGGTAACCCAAAGAAAGTACTCTGGATGCAGCTGTGGAAACCGTCCAGAAAGTAGGACAACTTGGGGTAAGGTTTCTTCTATGGTCTATCTCTCTAAACTGTCAGAAAGCCAGGGAGATTGGGGAGATTAGTATAAACATATAGGAGATGGATATACTGCCCATGTTATTACCTTCAAATCTTCACAAATACAGTTCTGGTGTCCAGAAATCCTCCAACTACCCCTCCTCTTTACCTGGATAACCCTAAACACCTCTCCTCATGACCGGAACCGGTTTCCCCATACAAGTTTCCCTAACACTCACAGCACGGGAAGATATCCTACGGTACCTCTTTGGGTCCATCATCACAGTTATTTTATTTTATTGAAGGTTTCACATTTCCTGGGAATCCGAAAGCTTCACAAAGCAAGGGCCATCTCTCTCTAGTCTGATACCAGGAGTAAGAACTCGTACATCCTAGCACAAAAGAAGCTCCTGAAAGACATAATGAAGGACTGAGGGTTGGAGTGGGGAATCTCAGACCACTTTCAAGCTGTAGCTCTTGATGGCTTTATTGCGCTCAGGGCTCCCACAAGAATCAAGTATCCACATTCAAAGTATGATCATTTGAGTATGTGTATCAGTCAGGGTTCTCCAGAACCAGTTGGAGAGATAGATAGATAGGTAGGTAGGTAGTTCTACCTAGAGAGATTTATTTTAAGGAATTGGCTAAATAAGACTGTGGCGACTAGGAAGTCTGAAATCCATCAAGCAGGCTGACAAGCTGAAAACTCAGGAGTGATTTCTATGTTATGTTCTTGAAACAGAATTTCTTCCTCTCTGGGAAATCCCAGTTGTTGTTTTTAAGGCCTTCAACTAATTGGATGAGGCCCACCCAAACAGTCAGAAGAGATCTGACTGTAAAAGTCAACTGATTGCAAGTGCTAATCATACTTTAAAAATGCCTTCACAAGAACATGTAGTCTAACCTTTGCCCAAACAACTGGGCAGGTTGACTCACCCTAGCCAAACTGACTCACAAAATTAATATGTAATTGACACATTATAGGAAGGACTATTTATAAAAGTAAGGGAGGGTGCCTGGGTGGCTCAGTCATTAAGCATCTGCCTTTGGCTTAAGTCATGATCCCAGGGTCCTGGAATCTAGTCCTGCATCTGGCTCCCTGCTCTGCAGGAAGCCTGCTTCTCCCTCTCCCACTCCCTCTGCTTGAGTTCCCTCTCTTGTTGTGTCTCTCTCTGTCAAATAAATAAATAAAATATTTTTTAAAATAAAATAAGGGAAACCAAGATTGATAGTATATTGGAGTTAAAAACAACAGGGCTGCCATTATCCGTGGGCCTGAAAAGATAAGGGAGGGGGGTGAGCAACTACCAAATATGGACAAAAAGAGTTATGTGTGAGGGGTGCCTTAGTCAAGGCACTTAAGAAACCAATAGCCTCAGGAAGGGGGCCAGAGGAATGGATACCTCTACCATCCTCCCTCCCTCCATTCTCTTGCTGGAGATTCCCAATGGTTGAACCCCACTGAAAACTGCAGGCCACGTGAAACCCAGGGAACTTCAGAGCAGCTGGTGGGGTAACAGAACGTTTCAGCAAGTCTTCCATTGGCAACCACATTGACCAAGTCAGAAAATAATCTGTATCTTTTCTCTAAATTAACAATGGATCTGACTATATCTCAGATCACTGGAAGTTGTGTTAACATGAAATACAACAGAACGTTATCTAGAAGACTCAGGGACAAAAACTTCTTTCAAAATTATTTGCAATAGAGCCACATGAAAAATGTGAAAATCTGGTATCAATTAATGGCTGTGAGAAAATATGAACATTATGGAAAAGAAGAGGAAGGTAGAAGGACAGAGATAGCAAGGAGAAAAGGTAGCACAATGACATGAACAGCAGATAAATGGAACAGGGAATTATTGGAAGGAAGTTAGCAATACAATCACAAAGTTATATTTTCTATGGGAGGCAGTAAAATACAGAACTGACAATATAAAAAATAAAAGGAGTGATACAGAAGAGAAGCTGGGGAAACTCTACAGAAGCAATCATCAAAGACATATTTGAGCAACCAACTTTCATGTTTACGGACTTTGCTGAGTTTGAGCTTTAAAATGTGAGGCTACAAATTCAAAGTGTTTTAGTGTGTTCCAGGAAAACTCAGTAACAAGATACATACATCCTGATGGAAGTATTGAATTTCAAAAGTAAAAACAAATTTTATAAGTTTCTGGAATAGGTTGGAGAGAAATTGCCTTTGGTCATTAATCTCTGCAACTCTAAGTACCAAGAGACAATTGAGTCACATGTAATTCTGTAGCCTGTGCTTTTCAATGTGGCAAGTGGCTCAAGAGGAAGACAGAGACTTCCAGTTGCTCAGAAAATTACTCTTGCCTTATGAACAGTTTCGGTTGGATGAGAAAAGAATCAAAACTTAAATCTCACAAATAACAACACGCACAACATATGTTAACATCACAGGACTATAACGCTCTCTACAAAGTAACCCAGATCACATGTGTCTGACTCAGCTACTTATCTCATCCTTTGCGGATAACTGACAATGGTATGAAAGATTTGTCTGGGTTAAGCATTCTTCCGCATTCATGCCAAACTTAGAATTGAGAGGGTTCATGTTTATCATCTGCAGCTCAGGAGGTGGGTTACCCTAGAGTACATCCCTCAAATTTCACTCGATTAGTAGCAGAAATTGTGGCATTTTTATAATTGTCCCCAGCCATTGTTGATGACACCTGAAATAAAAACCTTTTATTTTGTGCCTACCCCTGCCAACCATGGCTGAACACTCTTGAGTATCGGGACCCTGAATGAGAAGGAGTACTAGGCATTTTGTTTCCTTTATTCATAAAATTAGAGATATATAGGCAATCCCAATTCTGTTGCAAATTACTCGAGTAATAATTTTTGGCTTTCCTAAAATTCATCTTGAAGGCAGCAGTGATTGGAGATTTTTAATTAGGAAAATCCAATAAAGCTACTTTGCGACCAATATTAGCTATTACTGAATAGTTCTTTACAAAATTTTTCATATAGAATCTGTAAATGCTCCTTGTTAATGTTTAAAAATCCATGTACACAGTATGATATCAACTATGTTTCTTTAAAAGCATAGAAAAGGGCAATAAGAAAATACACCTGTGATGTTATTAACAGCTGTGTACTTTCAAAATTTTGAGTATGGATTTTGTCGGCATTTCTAATTTTTCTATAATGAACATGTATAGTTTGTAAGTCAGAAAAAATAAACAAAAATTCAGCATATACAGTATGTTCTATTCTTTAACAAAATCACATAAAAATTCACAGAAAAAGATGGGAAGAAAATAAATCAACATGTTAGCAGTACTTATCTCTGAGATGTAGAAATATAGGAAATTTCCTTTCTTCATTTTTGCAATATTTTAGACATTTTGACAATAATCATGTTTTAGATCTACAAGGGATTAAATGAAAGAAATATGAAAGGATTTCAACAGTGACTTATTTTTCTCTGTGGAGTTACAGTATGAAAGAGTTTCATTGAGGAGTGTTATGACCCAATAATAAAAATCGTGCTCATAATAACAACAAGTAATATTTACATAAAAGGTACTATATGCCAAGTATTATCTAAGCATTTAAATTCTTTGTCTTATTTAGCTCTAAAATGACCTTATGAGATGTATTGCCATTGGGATAAACCATTTTACAGATGGGAATACTAAGTCTAAAAAGGAGTAATAACTTGTTTAACAGCTAGCAAAGAGGGAAGTCTACATTTTAGAGCCAAATCTCTAGACTAAAAGTGAAAAGATAAAGATAAAAATGGAATATATGGGAAAGTCTCCCTCCTACCCAAGTCAGGAGGTTTGACTTGCACCAAGTTAACTTCCAGAGGAGAAGGGCCCTCCTCCTAGACATACCCCAACTCATCAACATCTTTAACACTTCCCTATGGCCCTTACCTGCACACCCACTCCCTGTGTGAAGGACCTGCGTACTCAGCAACCTGAGCTCTATCACTGCTTGTGCTATGTTCACATGGGTTGGGGATGGGAGAGGAGGAGAGAGGAAGAAAAAGAAAGAGGAAGAGAAGTGAAGGAGGAGGAGGAAGCACCCAGGATACCAGTGCAGTCAGCAGGCTTCCTTGACCTCCAAGTCAACCTACGATGTCTTATCTCTGCTATGAGGACCCCTTCTTTTTAGGCCTTCTCATCCTTGTAAGTCTATATTTATTTGAGATTTCTTTGAAATCTCCTGTCTTTCTGACTTGTCAGCCTCATGATGGCCCAAATTGGGGTTCTTTTATCTGCACCTTGATTTGCCCAGCATGGTTCCCAGCTTATGCCTATTTTTCTGGCATATTTATTAATAGTGCCCTTTAAGGGCACCTGGGTGGCTCAGCTGATTAAGTGTCTGCCTTAACTCTGGTCATGATCTCAGGACCCTGGGATCGAGTCCCATATTGGTCTCTCTGCTCATCGGGGTATCTGCTTCTTCCTCTCTCTCTCTCTCTCTCTCAAATAAATAAATATATATATTTTTTAAATAGTGCTCTTTAAGTCTCCAACAGATTTGGTTTGGATCATGAATTATATGATAAGCCTTTTTGAGTATAATTGTATCTTCACTGACTACAGAACTTGACACATTTGGGGAGCTTTCTACATAGCTGTTGAATGAATGAATGAATGTCCCATTAGCACCTAGAAATCCAGTTCCAGTTTCTCACTTTTCCCAGAGCTAAGCAAGAGCTTTCCCTGGGTAGGTTGTGTTCATGATGGTGAATGGAAATGATACATCTAGTCCCCTTGTTGCTTGTGTGGGTCAGGGCTCATCCCAGGGAGGTAGTGAGGTAGAAAAACTCTCAGTTATGGGTCTAGGTATTCATTATGGGAATTAGATCTGGTACAGTTGTGGGAGGAGCTGGGAAGTGAAGGTCCAGAAGGGGAGCTGGATGGTGAAGGGAGTCACCAATCCATCATCTGTGAAGCCAGTGTGTTGAGCCACCAGCGTGGATCTATGAAGGGGAAGCTTATGGCCAGGCTGTGGGAGTCACAACAACCTTCTGAGCATCATGGCTAGGCTTTCATTACTGCCTTCCAAAGGTTGCTTCAGTTCATCTTTGGTCAGGTGCGACTCAAGACCATGCAGGGAATGGAACCCAGGAAACATCATTTTTGCCTAAGCAAGTTGACACAGCACAAAGCAGCATGCTTTTCCTCTGCCTGCCTGTGCACACATTTGCACTCTTCTATCTGCAGCATTCCCCTCTCCTGCAGTGTCCCGTAGACTTTTCAAATGACCCTGCATACTGTTCCCAAAAGGAAATGCTCAGGGTGTTTTGTCCCAATTCTGAGCTTTCCCCTGAATGATGGAGTATTTTTTCAAGTCCTTTGTGTTCCCAAAGTCACATTAATGTTATTGTTTTAACACATAAGGTTTAATTGAGGGAAGGACTGAGGCTTAGGAGAGCAACACTTCTAGAAAAAACACAAAACCCTTCCACTTAAGATGGTGGAGTCGATATTATGTTTCTACCATGGCTTCTGTTTGTTTCCATGAGGCTCCCTGGTGCATAACCACTATGGTTAATATAGCTTTTACAAGCAGGGTGGGGAACCATCTGATTTTTTTTTAACAACCTGATTTTTTAAATCAGCTTCTAAGTGAACTCAAGGCACATGGCCACTTTAGGGGTGATTCCAGTTCTGGTTGAAGGTACCATACTTCAGAAAATCAGATGGTGAAGAATGTTCCCCACACTTCCCCCTGGCTGGGCTGCCAGATATCAAGCTAGAACTGGTGGGAGAGACCTAAGACCAGTAGATGAATTTGGGAGTGAGAGTCAGCCAGCACAGCACTAATGTCAATTTGATGGGCAAGTTTATTATTAGGAGTGGTGGCCATGAATTCATATTCAGATTGAGAGGCCAAATCTAGGGGTATAACTTGGAATTCAGGTAATGTGTAGGAGCTAAAATTTAGGCATAGCAGTCTGGATTTAGCTTATGTTATATTGTCCTTCATCCCGATGCCCTGCTATTGTGTTCTAGATCCCTCTCTAGCTCTGTCTCTCCCTCTCTCTCTCTCACACACACACATGCACACACACTACCACCACCATTTAAGTGCTGGGGCAAAGTCTGAGAATAGGGTGAGATAGTCAACAAACCCAGAACCAGGAATCAGGCAGACTCCATGCTGGCAACCTACAAAACCCATGCGAGTGCCCTGCCTTTATAAGGCCATTGATGACATTTTTATTTACTCTCTTGCACCTGTTCATATTCCTGCCTAGGAGCCAGTTTGACTGTGTAAACTGACAGGCTCACTCTTGATGAGCCCAAATTTGGGGTGACTTTATTTCCAAATGTAGAAATTCATGATGTGGAAGATAGATTGTGACAGTGTCAGCATCGTGGTACTCGGTGCCCGTCCTATAGATCCCTGTCCTCTGTCTCATTGAGAAATCTTACCTGTTCTTCTCTCGTGGTACTCAGCCTTTGCCATCATACACTACAATAATCTATGTCACATCCCTCTCTGCTCAGACATATAATTCCTTTAGCTCAGAATTTATGTCAGCATTGTCTTTTTATTTATCATAGGCACTCAGTTTAGTATGCCTAAATAAATCAAACAATAGGTTTTAGCACCTTAATAGTACTCAACAAGTCAATTTAATTATTGTTCTTGTCATTTGTGTTACATGTTCCCTATTAGCATATTGTTTTCTTATATTTACTGCCAGTTTTCAGTAATAGAGCATTTGAGGATAGGCGTCTTCCTGTTAATTTGCAAAAGAATACAGTTGATGTCAGTATACAGAAGCTCCTTGTGGGGTAGTCAGTGGGCTGCCAATGAGGGTTTAGATACACAGTATGCCATTGAATATAAAATATTATCATTGATTCAGACTAAGAGTGTGACTCTGGGCAATGTCCTCATGTGCAAAGTGTAGATGATGATCCCCATCTCTTAGAGTGGCTATGGAGAAAGAAAGAAGAGGTATATAGAAAACTTAGCACATAGTTCATGCTCAACGCATGGGGGTTTTGGAAATTTTTCTAAATTTCAGAATCAATAAAGTAATTTTAAAAATCATTAAACCCCATCATTTGGAGTAAATGTATTGAAAATCATCATGGGACACTTTTAATCTGAGATCTAAGATATTAAACTGAAGAGGTTCCAAGAAGCAAACGATGCTTGGGTTGGGTACATTTCTAACTTTCTAGTTATGACACCAGAAAGCGCAGCCCTGCCCTTTTATGTGATGCAAGTGTGTCTGTGGCCAAGAGTGAGCACAGGCCACCCCAGGGTGTCCATCAGAGTACTCTAATGTGGCAGCTGAGTTGGTGGCTTTACATCTCCCCTTACCCTTACATCTACATGTACCACCACCCTCTTCAAATGCATGCTCCAGCTTCCTGTGCACACACCCCAGAGAGATGAGTAGAGTAAGTGCCATTTTGATAGAGTGTCCAGGAGACCAAGAATTCAAGAGGTGTGAATATTACCACCAGGCAATGAAATTCCAGATGAAAGCTACAAGCTTTAGTCACCATGTCATCCATCAGCTCTGGCATTCCTGCAGATATGGGACTGAGTCACAATAAGCCATGGAAAAGAGATGTCCAGAATGAGGCTATTGAACGTGAATTGCTGTACCGTCTGTACTCTAACTCTCCCTATCACCACCTTTTCTATGTGAGATCAGATAGCAGTGAAGGATATAAAATAGAAAAGGATCTGCCCACTATGTAAATCATTGTGCCTCACAGGCATGATTGTTTCCCTGAAGACACCTCCCCATCAAGAATCTTTGGATCATCCTTTACACTTCCTCCATGTGATAGGTTTGTGGTGTGTCAACTTGGCTAGGCTACACTTAGTCTCCAGAATTCCCTTTCCCATGTGTTTGTGGTTTGGATGAGCTACAAGAGATATCTCACCTAAGAGCTGGAGGATGGAAGGAAGGCAACAGTCAGTTTGTAGAATACGCACACTTTCTCCTTGATATTCAGTCAAACACTGTTAGAGGTGCTGCTGTGAGGCATATTTCAAATGTAATTAAAGCCATTAATCAATTGACTTTATGTTAATCAAAAGGGAGAAGATCCTGGGTGGGCCTGGCTTAATCAGTTGCAAGTTTTTGACAGAAAAATTAGGACTTTGCTGAGACCAGTGGCTCCACACAGCAGCTAAGGCTGCAGTTAATCTCCTTCCTTCTCCCTGGATCTTCCTTCTTTAACTGATTGTCTGTGAGTAACAAGCTTTAGCCCATGCCCATCGTGTTCCAGCCTGCTTGTGATCTTTCCTCTCTGACTGTCTACCTGTGGCTGTGGGCTTACTTAATCAGCTGCAGAACTGCAAAGTCAATTCCAAATAATAAATCCATATATGAAAGCCATACATCCTAATGGTCCTGCTTCTCCAGTTGAACCCAGACAGGTAAACCTCCTCTCAACCTTAATTATCCGTCTGGTCACTCACCAAGTCCTGTCCATTCTTTTGTCTACGTAATACCTTAATATCACTGAAGATGACACTGTCACCTGGGGAATCCAGTTCCAACTTCTCCCTTCTCCCAGTGTTGATGGAGAACAATTTATCTCTATCCTTTCCCCCACCAGCCAAGTCCATAATACCATCAACTCTCACTAGAATGACTAGACAGTTTCATGACCTGCTACTCAACAAGCCTTCTTTAACAAAACAAAACATTTTTTTTTTACTTATTTATTTAAGAGAGAGATCACAAATAGGGGACAGGGAACCAGATATAGGGCTGGATCCCAGGACCCCAAGATCATGATCCAGCCAAAGGCAGCCACTTAACCCACTGAGCCACCCAGGTGCCCTTTAGCAAACCAGTCTTATACTCCTACTCTCTCCAGTAAAGACAGGATAAACTTCCATAAATACAAATCTGAACATGTCAGCTTCCAGTTAAAAACCTTCTGTGATTTCCCAGTGGGTAAAGTATCAGATTCTTGACAAGCCCTAAAGGCTTTTGTACTACCTAGCTTCTCTTCACCACTCGAATCCCTTCATGCCACAGTCTACATTTCCATTGCTCCTCAGTGGCCTGAACATTCCCTACATGGTGGGCAGAATAATGGTAATCCAAAGATGTTCACATCCTAATTCCCAGAACTTCTGAGTTTGTTATATTATATGGCAAGGTGGACTTGTTTGCTAATCAGCTGACCTTCAGGTGGGGTGATTATCCTGGATTATCATCGGGGGTCCAATGTTATCACAGGGTCCTTATTAGTAGAAGGCGGGGGAGAGTCAGAGTTTGAGAAAGATTTGGGGAGATCCTACACTGCTGTCTTTGAAGGTGGAGGAATGGACCATAATCAAAGGAACAAGATCAGTCTCTAGATCCTGAAAAAGGTAAGGAAATGCATTCTTTTACTGAACCTCCAGAAGGAGCACATCCTGGCTAAGATCCTGATTTTTACCCAGTGAGATTCATTATGGACTTCTGACCTCCAAAACTGTAGGATAGTAAGTTTTTATGTTTTAAATCATCAAGTTAGTAGTAACTTGTTGGAGCAGCAAAAGGAATTTAATGTATCTACCATTGGGAATTCACACAGCAGTAAAATTTCACAAGTGATGAAAAATGCTATCAACTTTTAATTTTGTAAGTAAAAATAATTACTATCTACTATACCCCTATTTTCATTCATGAAAGGACTTCTTAACTTTCTGTTTTGAAATAACCTAACTTATGGAGAACTCACAGCAATAATACAAAGAATTCCCATTTACACTTTATCCAGATTCACTAATTTTGAATATTTTGCCACATTTATCATTCATTCTTTCTGTGTTTTGCTCTTTCTCAACATTTCTTTACCAGTCTCTCTCTTTTTTCTTCTCTTGCATATGTAAATACAAATTATTAAGAGAGAAAATTTCTACATAAAATTTAGAAGTGACACAAGTCTCAAAATGAAGCAAAATTTTTTATATTTAACAACTTCATAATATGGTCCTCACATTTTCCTTGTTTTATCATGGAAAAGTTCATTATGGAGCAGTAATGGTTCACAGACAAGCATGTAGAAACCATAAACTCTTATTTATGTATCTTTACTCATACTTTTAAATTTAAGCCTCATTTTTAGGGAAGCTTTATACCCTCACACTAGAGCTGATTCACCAGTTTTGTATTCCTCTTGAAAACTGAACTTCTTAGTGTCCCCATGACATTTGTGTACTGCCCACCATCCTTTGTCATCTGTTAGTTCCCTGAGGACAGGAATTATAGTGTCATCTACCTCATATACACAATGTATAAACATGTAACTTTGTGACCCTGGGACATTTTTCAAGAAATTGGAACCCCTTGGTAGAAATGTGAAATGGTAGAGGCATTGTGGAAAACAGTATGGAAGTTTCTCAAGAAATTAAAAATAGAATTACCATGTGATCCAATAATTCCACTTAATATACACTCAAAAGAATTGAAAGGAGGGTTTCAAAGAGATTTGTATATCCATGTTCATAGCAATATTATTCATAGCAGCTAAAACATGGGAGCAACCCAAGTGGTCATCAGTAGATGAATAGATAAGTAAGTTAAATATTTTGTACACATACAGTGGGCTATTACTCAGTTATAAAGAAGAAAGCTAGTGTGACACATGCTACGATACAGATGAAACTTGAGGACGGTATGCTAAGTGAAATGAGCTAGTCACAAAGAGACAAATACTTATGATTCCACTTATAAGAAGTACTTCGAGTAGTCAAAATTGTAGTAGTTGCCAGGGTGTATGGGGAAGGGTAAATGGGGAGTTACTGTTTAATGGGTATAGAGTTTCATTCAGCAACATAAAAAGCATTCTGAATATGGATGGTGGCGACGGTTACACAATGTGAATGTACTTCATGCCACTGAACTATATACTTAAAAATGGTTAACATGGCCAATTTTATGGGATGTGCATTTTACCACAATAAAAATGTTAAATAAACAAAACTTTATAATCGAATAGTAAAGCTCACTTTCAAAAAGTGACTTTTCCTTAAAATCTCAGCTTATCCTTTTATTTTCTAAGCCAAGGTAACCTGCAGCCAAAATCACAAGGACGTATCTACCATAGCACAACGTAATTTACTTCATCAGAAGCTTTCCACAAAGATGTCATTGGAAATATAGGCTTCTAGAAATGATTATACCAGTTTGTCCCTGTATAGAGTTAAGCTTTTCTGAGTTATCTTGCATTTACATTACTAATTTCTAAACCACCACAGATATTCCCCCCACCAGCATCCTTCCAACCTATGTATAATAAGATATTGTTGAAAGATGTCAGGGAACACATTAATTTTCAAAAATACAAATACATAAATAGACTTTAAAAAACCATATGCTACTTTTCTGTAGTTTCAAACCACAGCGGATGCACTGGGAATGATTATTATAAGTATCCTGTGATAAATGAAATCCAAGGTGTTTCCATAAATGATAAACTTATATAGTGGAAAAATAATTTCACTCCTTTCTTATCTTATCCTAGGGGTTTTTTTTCTTTCAAATATATAGGAGGTTGGGATAAAAAAGAAAAGAAACAGGAAGTATCTTTGCAATGTTTACAAAGCAAAAAAGAAATTTTATGGTTCTGTAAATAAAGAATGTTTTTACAGTATTTCAGATTTGGCAGGACATCTGGTGTGGATGTTATCAAGGGCATTAGAAGCAAATAGCTAAATTCTGCTATCAGTTCCCTTACTACGTTACCATATGGAAATCTTTTTCTTTTTTCCCTTACTGTACGTTTATTGACTTGGGGGAGAATCATATTAAAAATGACTATGTTAACTGCTTCATACCAACTCTTGGATTGCCTAATGTTATGGTCTGTTTTTAGTGCATAGGCTTAGTTTCTGACCTCGGCTACCTTAAATAGGTTTTCATGCATTGGCTTGAATCTTGTATAGAAGTCAGAACTGTAAAACAGTAAGGATCTGAAAAAAAAAAAAAGTAAGGATGTAGAAGACTTGATATCATTAAGATGTCAATTCACTTCAAATTGATCCATGCCAACCCAGTGAAAATCCCAGCAGGTTGTTTTGTAGATCTTTACATATAAAGGAAAAGGAACTAGAATAGTCAAAAAAATTTGAAAAGAACAAAGTTGGAACACTCACACTACACAATTTCAAGACTCAATATAAAACCACATTTATCAAGACAGCAGGATGTCAGTAAAAGCACTGATGAAGTTCAGAATCAATGATGTCCCAGTAATAATAAACATTTCCATAACATAGGTCTTTGTTCCTCATGCCATTTTCCAATGAAAGAAACCTGTATTCTTTGTAGACATAATTGATTTCAAAGGTGGGGCAAAAAATACATGAGATGAGCTCGCAGCATTGTGCTATGTCAGAAAATAAGGAAGTGCTCAAAAAAGGAGGGGTGCATGTCAAAAGAAGCGAACCTCAAGGAGTTTCCAACATCCAAAGCTGGAGAAAGTTGAGTAACAAAATAAATAATGACAGATTAGATTGTAACAGAATACAATAAACAATCATGGGGCCCTAATGACATAAAAAATAATTGAATTAATAAATAAATGAGGCAGGACAGCTCTTCCAATTAATATATGTAAAAGAAAAAATGGGAATAGAAATATATCTTTAGAAGGGCACCTAGGTGGCTAGTTGGTTAAGATTCTACTCTTGATTTAGGCTCAGGTCAAAATCTAAGGGTCGTGAGGTTGAGCCCACATCTGGCCCCACACTCGTCTACTCCTTACACATGTGCACACATGCTGTCTCTCTCTCCTAAAAAAAAGAAAGAGAAAAAAAAAGAAATGAAAAGAAAAATAAATACATCATTAGAACACAACAATAAAAGTTGTTTCAGACAAGATCTACCAATGAATAATAAAACATTGAGGAGGAAGATAATCTTTTCCTAATCTCAAAATATCTACTCTGAAGATATTTATTAGTTACAAAAGGAGAAATAGTACTTTTTAAATGGAAAGAGCTGACAGATGTCATCTTAGCTAAGGGATCATGGTTAGAATCACCAACAATGAGACATATTGGCATCAAGCACCCCTTGATACAATACACTAAATGGGACTCATCATCTCAGTGTTAATTCTTGCCCAAAAACCCACAAATTTAATCTGCTCATGAAAAATATTAGACAAATCCAAATTGTGGGACATTCTGAAAAATATCTGTCTAATATGGTTTGAAAGTATCAAGGTTCCTGGAAGACAGAGAGAGAGGGAGAAACCATTACAGACTGGGAGAAAATATGGAGACACGAAAACTAAATGCAGTATGGAAACCTGGGCTGAATCATGGACCAGAAAAGAACACCAGTGCAAAAATGATGAAATCCAATTAAGTCTGTAGTTTAGCTAAAAAAAAAATAATAATAATAATAAGGGTCTAGTTTCTATCTTCTTAATAAAATTCCCCAAGCTACCATAATGCAGTGTAAAACTGCAGCCCCATGGTGAGCTACTCTGACTATTTACTGCATTTAAGAATAAAGAATAATTATGGATGTGTGAACAGATTCTAATACATTAATGCTTCAGAAGGTGCTGCTAATACACACTCAGTCCAAGCATCATGTAGCAAAAATAGTTTCACACTTCATAATCCATTGAACTTCTCTCTGTTCTCACTGGTCCCTGAATCTGTTCCCCTCTCCTCTTCCCATCTGTCTCTTTTTTCCTTTTCTTCCTTCTCCCAACCTTCTGCACTATGTTAATACAGAGTATAGAACTGAAGTATATTTTTAAGTAACTGATATTATCAAGTTTTATAGCCTGTCTACCTAAACTTTTAAAAACTTTCTTTCTTTCAAAATAAAAAGCTAATGCTGTATTAAGATGATCATTCTTCATGTAAACCTTAAACTGATTTAGCATGTGTGAGGTTACTGGCTCTTGAGAGAAAACGTTCTCCTATCTCTGGCAAAAAACTTAGAAGTCCATTCAGAATGATGTTGTCAGAATGTATTTTCACTGGATACTTTGAAATAGACAAAAAGAAAACAGTACACAAAGATTTCATTCTTTAACATTATAAATCACCCCAGTTTTGACATTCATATTCATAATCATGCTGTAATTAAACACAATATATAGATGGCTATATATATATATATAAACATCAGAAATAATTTCAAAATTTGATGGTTCTTTTCTCATAGAAAAGCACAATTCTTACTTGCAAAAGAGAGTTAAATCAAATTCTCTTACATTTCATTCTCAATAACTACTGTTTCTTCAGAAAAACAAATTACATTGAGTGATAATAGGGTACAAATTAGATAGAGAAGAGGTGCTCCCTCAGTCGCTACTCCACAATTTATACCAAAATTAATTTCAAGTGGGACTCAAGAACTTTCAGAATCTGGCTGTGACCCCAAATGCCTTCACTGGAGGATGCAAAAATGCTATTACTTCCCCCCTCCGCACATTGCTTCTGATTTCCTAAGTTGAATTACCTCTAATTTAGCCCTGAAAGAGTTTGATCCAAAAAGATCCTGAAGATCAAGGAGGATATGAATCTGTGTTCCAAGAATGAAACCAAATATAGCATTTCTCAAATATGTTAGTATCAGGTTTCCTAAATCCATGCTTTCTTCATTCTCCAATCCTGCTGACATCTGGCCCTCGATGAAGTAAATGCCAAGTGCAGAAGAGAGAATGGACTCCAGGTGCGTGTAAGTACGTGTGTGCTGGATGCAGGGCTGGGAGAGTAGGGACTGGACCACAGGGACAGCGTTCTATCTTTAGAATAGCCTGCTGATTGAAATGCCCCAGCTATGTGGAGAGCTACCAAACACATCTTTGCTATGACATCACCAAAATAACTAGACATTTGAGGAAAAGTGAAACATGAAAGAGAGGATCAAGATACAAAATTCTGAGCTATAGCAAACAGAGGCAATTTCAGGTACCCAAAGAACACTTATTAAATCTTCCAGTGAGCCCCTCAGAGAAATATGAAAAAGATTCTACTCATAAAACAAGAATAGGGAAGCTTTAATAAATTAAAATCATGATCGTTCAGATTTTTTAAAAATTCAGCAGGATTGGAAAATACACTAAAGGAAATCCACAAGGACAAAAAGAAATAGGGGCCATAATTATGGCACATATAATAAGGGATATAGAGATTAAATCAAGAAGTCTCTAGCAAACCCTATATTTGCCCATTGAATATCCATTCTTCATTTCAACATTATTTGGTTTAAAGGGGACCTTCAGGGGCACCTGTGTGGCTCAGTTGGTTAAGTGTCTGCTTTTGGCTCAGGTCATGATCCCAAGGTCCTGGCATCGAGCCCCACTTTGGGCTCCCTGCTCAGTGGGGAGCCTTCTCCCTCTCCCTCTGCAGCTCCCCTGCTTGTGTGCTCTGTCTGTCAAATATATAAATAAAATCTCAAAAAAAAAATTAAGGCTTCAATGGCTTCTCCCTTTTTTCTTCACTCTCCCCTCCACTCTCTGACTGGACCACAGGAAGGATTCCTGGAGAAGTAGCAACCACCGTGAGAGGGTGACAGTGAACAGTACATGCTAAAGATGATGGCTCAGGAAAAGAGAACGGCCCCAGGCCTTTATGGCATTGTGGAATTGCCATACCAGACCTTGACTTCTTACCTCTACTTTTGTGAAAATTCAAAGCTATATATTTTTGAATAAACCACTTCAATTGGGTTTCTGTTCACTTAAAAGTAGATATATTACCTAGTAAGATAATATTAGGATGATATCATTCATTATTCATTAATAACATAATGTTTTTCATTTATAATATTAAGATAATACCTGACAAAATGCTATTTAATCCAACATTCAACTATTAGGGAGAAAATGAGTAAAGTGGGAAGAAGGGGGAAGGAAGAGAGGTGGGAAAAGAGTAGAAAACAGAAGTGAGGGATTTTCAAAGAAATTTAAAAAATAAAATTCCAAAAAATGAAGGGATATAAGTGTCTTACATTTGGAAAGGTTTTCCAAATGCTGAAATCATTAATAGAAAATGATCACATTTTGTACAACAAAGATACAGAGATCATCTTAAAAGTTCTCTGAGAGGAAAAAATAAGGAAAATATATAAGATATAAAAATAAAATGGAAGAAAAATCTTAAGCTGGAACTCTTAGCTAGAGTGTCTAATAATATATTTTCACAGAATCAGAAAGTTTATCTTCCATACAGCCTTTCTTAGAAGCTGGGTCAGGATGTACCTCAGCCGAGTAAGCCAAAGACCGCACAGGATCCAGAAAATGTTCATCTAACCCAAAAAAGTAGTGAAAAACAGTATTAGGATTATGGTTCTTTCATCATGCTGCAGAGCTCTCCGTCCAGAGTGGAGCACATAAATGAAAGGCAATTAGAAATTCTGGGATAGAAAATAGTTTCCAAGATAGTTTGTGGTCCAACTATTAGATAACAAGTACAAATTAGAATAAAAAGTGAGTTTCCAAAGAAATTTAATGGATTATGTAGTTAATAGAAAGGTAGGCATACTAGAAATACAGTAATGGCATATGTTCTACACTTCCCATATCTTTATGAGATTGGCATTAAACAGTAACTTTTTAATGTCTTGGGAAACACTTATTGTTCCAAAAAGAGAATTGAATATGATCCTATTTTCTTAAATATGTGATAATGACAGTCTTGGTCAGCTCAAGATGCTGTAACAAAATACCATAAACTGGGTGGCTTGAATAATACCCATTTATGTCTCACATTTCTGGAGGCTGGAAAGTTCAAAATCAAGGTCCTGGATGGCTCCTTTCCTGGTGAGAACCCTCTTCCTGGTTTACAGACAGCTACCTTCTCACTGTGTCCTCACATGGTGGAGAAACAGAGGAATTGCTCTGGTCCCTCTTCCTCTTCTTTTAAGGACAAGAGTCCCATCATAGGGCCCTCACCTTTATGACCTCATCTAATCCTAGTTATCTTCTCAAAATCCCACTTCCAAATACCATTGGGAGTTACAGCTTCAACATAAGAATTCTGAAGGGACATAAACATTCCATAACAGTATTAAACATTTATTATCTCCTATGTGCAATATAATTTTTTAAAACTTCACATGTATTAATCTACTTAGATCTCCAAATCATACTATGAAGTAGATGCTGTTAGTATATAAGTATTTTTATTATATATTAAGATTTTTATTCACTGTTTACAGTTGTTGAATGACTTGAAAACAAATAATCAGTCTCACATTTAGGTTACATGTTTGTTTTTATATACAGAATTGTCTTAAAATTATTTTGATTTGGAACTTTTGATATTATTCAACATTTATTCAAACTTAATTTTAAAATTCAGCTTGTTCCATGCCTTAAAATGTCAGAAGTTAGATAATCTCCTGGCTCAAATAGTCGCTTAGACTTTTTTAGAAAGCAAGCTGAGGAATCAGTGAATTGGTGGCTTACCTTATTGGGAATATATGAACTTCTTCAAAATGTCATAAGACTGGTATAATAAGTTGCTCAGGGAGATCCGATTGTATAGATCCACAGTACAGAGAATATAATTTTTTTAGCCTGTTTTAATTTATCTAGAACCCTGAATGAACTTTAATTTATACAGCCACTGGTACATCCCACTTGAATACATTTGTTGAGCTATGATAAATCATGGTGACCTTTGAGAATATTGATGAAGTATTTCATGTAGCAGGTAAAGGGAGAGAGTCCATCAAATAAGACAGTGCTAAGGAACTGGCCAGAATCCAAATTTATTCTTTAAGACACTTCTGAGTTACTGTCCCAAAGTCCCTTGAGCAAGGAAGGCAATTACTTTGGCACAGGGGGAAATCAAGAGTTAGCTTCCCTTCTACCATTTAACCTTTTTCTTTACCCCCTTGCTCCTAGCTGTCTTGGATCTAAGACTGACATTTAGGTTGGTCCCAAGAGGTACACTTCTGAAAACACAAAATCCAACCTTATAGAATTACAGTTAATTTTTTTCATGTTGATCTCTCCAACAAGACTCTAAGAATCACTGCCTCGGGTAAAAGAGAATAAAAAACCCTGAGTCTTTTGAACAGCCTTAGTGTTAATGAGAGTCTCCAAATTTTCTTATTGTTATACTTTTCTAGTGCCTTCTTTCATCAAAAATAACACCAAGCTAAAGTTATGTATGGAAGTCACAATTCTGTGATACTTTGCCTGCTTTTGCTTTCCTTGGACTCAACATTCTTCCCATAGAAGGCTGCTTGAATTAGATAAAAATGTGAGTTACAGAAGACATGGTCAGATGGCATGAGTGCCTTTCAACCCACCAAGAGGTCTTTTCAATGTCTTCCTGAAAATAGAAGCAGTCAAGCTGTAGGTTGCCTCATGAATATTTGGCAGCATTGCAACACTATGACTTTTTGACTGAAGAATCAAAGTATGTATTCACCTTATTGATTTTGGGAAGACCATTGACAATTTAGGATATTATTAAAAGAGATATTGGCATTAATTAATTTCTTCATTGGAAGTGTTTCTTCTTTGGATATTACATTAATATCTCTGACAATTCCTTTGTACTTTCCTTTTATACTTTTGAACTTTCCTTTGGTACTTTCTCTCTCCATTTCTAGTTCAATTTTTACTTTTGCCTTTTCCTGATTTTCTTTTTTTTTCCCATAGGAACTTGACTTATTTTATTTTATTATGTTATGTTAGTCACCATACAGTACATCATCAGTTTTTGATGTAGTGTTCCATGGTTCACTGCTTGCATATAACACCCAGGACTACATGCAATATGTGCCCTCCTTAATACCCATCACTGGGCTAACCCATCCCCAACTCCCCTCCCCTCTAAAACCCTCAGTTTTGGTTTTTCTTTCTCAGAGTCCATAGTCTCTCATGGTTCATCTCCCTCTCTGATTTCTCCCCCTTCATTTTTCCCTTCTTTCTCCTAATGTCCTTCATGCTATTCCTTATGTTCCACAAATAAGTGCAACCATATGATAATTGACTTTCTCTACTTGACTTATTTCACTTAGCTTAATGTCCTCCAGTTCTGTCCATGTTGATGCAGAAGTTGGGTATTCATCCTTTCTCAAGGCTAAGTAATATTCCATTGTATATGTGTACCACATCTTCTTCACCCACTCACCTACTAAAGGGCATCTCAGCTCTTTCCCCAGTTTGATTACTGTGGACATTGCTGCTAGGAACACTGGAGTTCATGTGACCCTTCTTTTCAGTACATCTGTATCTTTGGGGTAAATACCCAGTAGTGCAATTACTTGGTCATAGCATAGCTCTATTTTTAACTTTTTGAGGAAACTCCACACTGATTGCCAAAGTGGCTGTACCACCTTGCATTCCCATCACAAGTGTAAAAGGGTTCCCCTTTCTCCACAGCCTCTCCAACATTTGTTGTTTCTTGCCCAGCCAATTTTTTGCCATTCTAACACTTGTATAAGGTGGTATCTCAATGTGGTTTTGATTTGAATTTCCCTGATGGCTAATGATGATGAACACTTTTTCATGTGTCTGTTAGCTATTTGTATGTGTCTTCTTTGGAGAAGTATCTGTTCATGTATTCTGTCCATTCTTTGACTTGACTATTTGTTTACACAAGTCCCAATAGTCTTAAAAACTCACATATTGTTTAAAAAGAAAGAAAAGAGGAAGGAAGCAAGGAAGAGAAGTCGGAGAGAAGGGAAGAAGTAAGGAAATTTTTCTATTATCCACCGATATTTACTTCAACACCTTAAACATTCCTAATATCATGAAGCTCAATTGATCCTCAGATGGGGATTTGTGAGGCTATTCACTATTCTGTGAACGGAAGCATTTGAAGGTGTTCTTTAGGCTACAATTGGTATAAGAGCTGAGTAGTTTGCTATCTAAGCACCTTTTTGTAAACTATGCTCACGTTAACTGCCACTTATCCAGATGCTCCTGCAACCTCTTTGAGGAACGGGCAGTTTATAAACAGAATCAATTTAATACAAGCTGATGGTTTTGGAATCAAAAAGGTAGTCCCTGCAGCACGGGTGTGCTGGTAGATAGATAACCACCAGCTCTCTGTTTAAAAAGCCCTAATTGTAATGTTTGCCAATTTCCAAGATATAAATAGCCCCACCATAGCCAATTTCGAGCTACTGGCATTGTGTCACTGAGCACAGAGTTGGGAAGAGATGCACACAGTAGGCATTCATGAATAGACATGAGGCAGCTCCAGCATCTTTCAGCTCTCCATGGATGGATTTATTAATCCCTCAAGCACTTGTGGATACCTTGGGTCGGCCATCTCAAGTTCCATTTCTAATATCTACTCTCTCAGTATGTTTCTGGTGCTATGTACCCTATCCCCATGCCTGCCCACCTTGCCTCCTACCACTCCTAGAAGGCATGGAGGTTATCTGAAAATATTCCATCAAATTCCTGCCACTGCACACAAAATTTCCCAACTCCACATTCACCCTCAGTCTCTCTTCCATCCTCTGAGGAGAAGGAAATCCTTCCTCTAAATTTAATCTTGTTACTCAAGAGCTCATGTCCTCAGTGTCTTTCATAGTTATTCCCACTCTCTTATAGTTTTAATCCTTTTTCTGTATCTTTTCTCTCTTCTCAGCATACAAATATACTCAAGACTTGCTCTTGACTATGGATTCAAGAACACTCATTCCCACTTCCTTCTGAAAGATTTTATCTCTCCATCTTTTTCCATTCTTAGCCAAGCTTATTGAAGGAATACTGTAATAGACAGAGACCCAAGATGGCTTCCAGGATGCCCAATCCCTGTGTCCATACCCAGTGTAATCCCCAAGACATGTGTTTTGATGGCTTTCAGCCCCATGTTTGGTCATCTTGATGAAGTCTTAGAATATAAGTGAAGTTCGGTAGGATGAGGTCCAGAGCCAATGACCAAGAAAGAATTCTTGAGACATCTTTGGTGCAAAATTGTGGTTTATTAAAGCACAGGGACAGGACCCATGGGCAGAAAGAGCTGCTGTCCCAGGGCTATGAGGAATGGTCCATTATATACTTGCAAGGTGGGAGAGGGTTAGGGATGGTGTAAGTCTCTAAGGAATTTTGCAAGCCAGGTTTCCAGGACCTTGAGGGGTTAGCTATTGTTGGGAAAAAGGTTATTCATTACCAGTAACAAAACCTTTTTGTGAGACGCTTTAGATGTATATCAGTGGGCCATATGCTTGGAAATGATTGTCAACACTATCTTGGAGGGTTTGGAGATAAAGTGTTTAAAGGAATTGTTAAAGTAGACTTCACGATCCTGGCTGGGGGTAGGGGTTAGTCAGGCTAGATTGCCCTTTGACTTAGCAAAGTGTTTAGGTGGAGGCAGTTGAGTCCCTAGAGGAATGTCACTCTGCCTATTTTAAGGGTTTGTCAGTGGGTAAGGAAATTTAATAATTTTTCTTCTGCCTCTGTTTCCCACATCAATCTCACATGGCCTAAGTGACTTTGTGAATGGAGATTATCCTGATGGACCTGAGCCCTTGAAACATGGGTCTAGAAGTCAGTGACAAAGGAGTCCGTGATTTGAAGCATGAGAAGTATTTGCTGTACCATTATTGACTTGAACATGAAAGGAGCCACCAAGCAAGGCGTGTGGCAGCCTGTATGAGTTGAGAGATTAAGAATTTCATAAGGATAAGATGAATATTTCCTCAGAGCCTCCAGACAAGATCTCAAGCTGGCCAACACCTTGATTCTTAGCACAGTGATCACTGAACACTTTTCAATCTGAAGGTCTTGCTGTAGATGCCCCAAAAGCCAATCATTTACAATTTTATGTCATATGAGCAAAACAAATTCAATTAATGTTTATGAGTGTCCCCCTATAATATCCATGTCAGGATTTGTTACTATCTTCCCATATTATTTTGATATACAAATACAAACATATGCCTCCATTTGGAAGAGCCAATATGCAGGTCCAGCGTTGTGCTTAACACTGTTCAGAAAGTGGGATCTCCCCTTAAGGAGTTTACATTCTAGTTGAAAAAAATATATATATACCCAAATAAATATCATATGAGGAGAAAGCGATGCATTATTACAAATGGAAATAAATTTCCATAATCTCAGATACAAATTTAGATATGCATTTTAGAGAAAAGGGTAATTATTTCTTGCTAGAATAACACAGGAGGTTTTATCAACAAGGGGGCACAAGATCCTTGGTCTGGTGGGTAATTGAGCTAAACAGTATTTTCCACCACCTCAGTAGAAAGCCATGGTATCACTCTTGGTTTCTAAACATGTTTCCTCACAGAGTGCCCTGGATTCAGTTCAATTCATAAAAGTCCTCCTTGGAAATTAATTACTATTCTCAAAGGAAAATTTCTCTGTTTTTAACCTTACAAAGCTTCTTACATTAATAGATCACGGCAAAGGAAAGAGGACCCATTCCTTCCTCTCAGTGGGACCCAAGCCTCCTGGAGTGAGGTCACCTTCAGACAGAACGGTCCCTCAAGCAGGCATTTCCCAGGCTGAACAAGCAGGTCACTCTTAGGAGTCAACTGAGGAGCTTCACAGAGGAGTCCATGTTTTCCTTAAACATCTCACCAATTTCCATCGGGAAATAAACTTTCTGGACATGTCGCTCCCTATTGCTCACCCTTGGGAGGAAAATCAAATATGCCATCATTCTTCATTAGCACCTCACCTGGAGAGAATTTCATGGCTCATCAGCTTTCACTGGGGACTTCAGAGAACAGGGTCTCTAGGGAGCAGGGAATAAGACAACAGAGTGAATCAGGTAGTGGAGGAGGAGGGAGGACTTAGGAACAGGTCTGGATGCTGGGACACTGATGAGGACAGAGTATGTGGGGAGAGAGAGAGTAGGAAGTTTCTCTGGAGGAGAAGAAATTATAGAGGTTGTGGGAGGTATCAGTTCCAACGTAAGTAGGACTTCTATTGGTGAGCAGCAAAGGCTTATAAAGGTATTGAATGTCCTCTAAGATCATAAAGTGACAGATTTGGAGACATGAGCCAGAATTAGATCCTTTCTCTGTCATGTTTCCCTCTGATTCTAGTAGGCCTGTTGAAGCAATATTTCCTTCTGAGATTTATGCTTCTGAATCATGAGAAAGGATCTAGCCTCACCTTATTTTCCCTGACAGCATTTGGCACGTAGGAGGTGTTAATAGATGTTCGTGGTACAGAATACATTTTTTTCTTAATCAAGAGCAGCTTACTCCTGTTCACGCAGCTCTACAAAACCTATCCTGCCAATGGTCTCTCTCTCTCTCTCTCTCTCTCTCTCTCTCACACACACACACACACACATACATGCCTTTTCACCAGTTCCAGAAGTGTTTGGCTCTTGATTCCTTATGCACAAAGAACCTTCCCAATCTGACCCCCCCTTTTTTAACTTACCATTTCTGCCTTTTTGGTTGCTAGTATATACTGTCTCCACCTGAAAGTAATGGAATTTGCATCAATAGGCCCAAATTTACCAATGCACTGGAATACTTTAGGGAGTTTTTTAAAAAAGGAAACCTATAGATACTGGGACTCTAGCTTACAGATTCATTTTTAATTGGTCTGGGATGAGGTTCAGGCGTCAAGACTCTTCGGGGGTCCCTAACTAATTTTAATGTACATGGAGGATTGAGAACCACTGATAGGAATTTTATTACTTTCCCACAGAGAAAACCCCATCCAGGATTAATGAAATCAGAATCTCTAGGGGAACCAGGGAGCAGTATTTCTTAGGGCTATCCCATGTGATTTCGATGTATAGCTGGGGTTGAGAATCTCCATCAAAACAGTGTGTCTAGAACAGTAGCACATGCAAGAAACATCCAAGGAGATTTGTAAGACTGCGGATTCAAGTCTCACCCTCAACGTAAACCAGGCTCCTTGGTTTGCACAATTCCCACATCTGTCACTGCTGGTTGGGGAGGGCGTGCAGCTTTAAGGAGAGCAGGCCAGGTGTAACTCGCTTGGTCGAACTCCTCACATGCAATTTAAGATGGAGATCCCACCACTTGGAACTGGTGCTGCAGACAAAGAAAAAGGTCCCCAGAGAGGCCCAGAAGAGGAGCTTCTGGAGTGTTGACAAGCAGGATAGTGTCCTGGCTATGGGCTTACATGCTTCCGGGGCCTGGGGGGTGGGGAGGGGAGTACTCTGAGTGTTGGTGTCTGGGACACCATGACATCATTGCCTAAGGTGGAACAGAGGTTACATCTGCTACAAGTACTTGTTGAGTTAATGAATCTAAGGAAAGTTCTCTAAGGGCCTGAACCTCTGAACACTGGGTATTTATCTGAGCAATGGGAGTTCTTATAAAATTTGTTTAGAAGAGTTTATTGGTAATAAACGGGTGCAGTCAACAGGTCCCAGGTCTGATGAATTTCAGTCCTGACACTGGACACTCTGCTGCTCGTGACAAATCAAGAGAGGGTCAGCTCTGAGTATCCAGCATATTTTGTACCTGCCAACCTGCTCACTGACCAAGTGGAAGAGGAAGGCATTGGGACTGCAGTGTGAACTCACCGCAAGAACATCACTGCTGTTTTCCAGAAGCATGCCCTTGCCCTGAGCATGTAAGTGAGAACTGCAATTTGTCCAATGCATAACTGATTTCATATAATTCTAGCAAAATGTCAAAGGGATTGTTGAGACTATCTTAGCATTGCTTTGAGAGCCCAAAGGGTATTCTTCTCCTTGGGGATAAAAATACATTTTATGGGACGTTGCCTTGCATCTCAGGGCTACGGATTTCAACCCCTCACCTCTATTCCCTAACTGAATGTTGACTCCTTGGCCTGCAAGTACAAAGAACTTCTGTTAAACAAGCTAACTGCTGGAAACATGATGGCTGCCAGCCGAAAGAAATGAGGTGTGTACACAGACCACATAAAACAATGAAAGCAATTTAAAGACAAAATGTACAGGGTAACGAGGAACAATTTTTGCAATATTGAAAGCATGTGAGTGGCCTGCTGCTTTGGGCAATGCTCTGCAAACCTTGGCGTTCACACAGCCTGGCCTCAGAGCCCCTCTGGATGAGGCTTGGATAACTAGCACCTTCCATCTATAAAATCAGCCTTTCTGGACAGACTGTAGAGGGCCAAGGCAACCATTTCAAACCAGAACTATCCAGTGCAGCCATTTCCTGCTGACTCAAAGAGGGGCAAAATCAAGGGACAATTTGCAGTTGATTAAGCGGCCATTGAATTAACAGTGTTACTCCTGGTTAGATTTGCCGTTGCCCTTCTGATGAAGCGCTTTGTTGAACAAGAGCTCCATCTATGGGAGAAATCAGTTAACTCTGACATCTACCCTTAACATTGTCCTGACGGTTACAATTTACATTGGACCAGTGGTTCTCAATGGGAGGTGATTTTGCCCCCCAGGGGCCATCTGGGGCCATCTGGGGACATTCTTTGTTGTCATAACTGGATTAGGGGATCTAATGGGTAGAAGGCAGAAATACTGCTAAACATCTTACAGTGCCCTAGACTGCCCCACATGACAAAGACTTTTCCCAACCTACCACTATGATGGAGAAATTTGGGGGCACTTGGGTTATTTAAGCATCCAAACCTCAGCTCAGCTCATGATCTTGGGGCTCCTGGGTTTGAGTGGGGCTCCACGCTCAGTGAGGAGTCTGCTTGTCTCCCTCACCCTCCCCGCCACTCATGCATGCTTGCTCTCTCTCAAATAAAATCTTTTAAAACAAAAAATTTTTTAAAAGGATGGAGAAAGTCTGCTTGAGACAAGAGAATCTGTAAAATTTATGCTTACAGATGGGTTCCCTTGGCAAAAAAAAACCCCTCATTTTTGATTTAGATCTTACCCTATTCCCCCACCACTACACTGAGCTTCTCATCTCCCGACCTTTTCCTGTAACTCACAGATGTGACAAACTCTTCTACCCTAACGTGTTAATGAGTGACTTAATATGTTAATCTATATCTGGGCTATTTGAAAAAAGAAACTAGAGGAAAAGGATGAGATTTAAGGCAAAAAAAAAATTGAATTTGTAATGGTAGAGTTTTAGGTGTTGGTCCCTAAATGGAACTGATACTTTGGGTTCAAGTTTTCTCTTTGTAGCCTTCCCACAGGGTGATCCTACCATTGTGGCCGCTTAAATAAGTAAAACTATATCACCTGGTGTTCTGCCCACTGTAGTAGACATTATAGTTGTAAAAAGTTCTTATGGTACGTACACAATCCTGAGGGGAAAACATCAGTTTTCATGGATTCCCTGTTTAACACCTGCCATTCAGCAGGTCACCGTTCATTCATTGCCTCAGGGAGCAGTTTCCTAAGAGGGATTTTGGAGAACTAAAACCTATGTCAGCTTCTGAGAGATTGTCTATCAGTCCACAGAGAAGCATGCATACTCCTGAAGTTTACAAGGGAGAAGATTTTTATAAAAATATAGTCTTGGGCCAGGGTTTTCTGTCCTTTGAGACCTCCAAATTTCGAACTGTGAATAACATGTGTAGCCTCATCCTTCAGGGTTGTCCCAAACTCAAGTGCTTTCAGAGACCAACCCTTGCTCCATTGAGAAGAATCTTTGTCCCAGCTGCAGAGCTCACTGCTATGACACTCCAGGGAACCCCACTCGCGCCCCGCCACCTCCAAGAAAAGCAAAGGATCAGCTCACTTGTCTGAAAAGATGAGTTTCTTTATTCATCTATGTGGGTTTGTGTCTCTTCTCTCTCTAATGACTAAGCATTAAATTCATCTCATTAATTGGAGCCAATCTGCAGGACAAAGCCATGGGAATGCAGAGATGCAGAAGAGAGAGCCCCACACCATGAGATAACCAAACAGGGGTGTTATAGCTGCATTCCCTGACTCCATTCCATTTTTCCATCGCGGCATGGCACCTGGCCCTGGATAGTGCAGCTAAAGGAAAACAGGCATTCTTGAAAGTTAGCAGCTCATCTTTTCTGTCATTAGCAACTGCAGACCAACTATTAAACCCTGTAAGTCACTAAGATCTTGTCCACATTTCCTATACAATATCTAGATTTCTATATTATCACTGTACTAGGCAAAGTATATGGGGAGAATACTAGAGCATCCTAAAAATTCATATTAAATGAATAATGATTTAGTAACTTTCTTCATCAAGTGCCATCAGCAAGAAATTGTACAGTTTTATGGGAACCCTTGATTTATTGGTAGTGAAGATTGCTTCAGCACAGCCAGTTTGCCTCATAATTTGTGGGAAAGAAGCAAGATTAAAAAGACATTTGAAGGGAAAAAATGAGTTGAGAAAAATTGGCAACAAGGCTTGTGCAATATTAATTGTAATTGGG
This sequence comes from Lutra lutra, assembly GCF_902655055.1. Classification (NCBI taxonomy): domain Eukaryota; kingdom Metazoa; phylum Chordata; class Mammalia; order Carnivora; family Mustelidae; genus Lutra; species Lutra lutra. The sequence continues at coordinate 12,967,056 of NC_062282.1, forward strand.
AAGGGAACATGCGTGCTGAATCTAGGGCATTTTTCTGTATCATATACACTAATAAAACCAGTGTCCCCCAAATTATCTGACGTATGATCATTACTTCCAAACGGATCTGATGAGCAGTGAATATTAAAATGGTATTTTTAGTAATTACAAGTGTGAAAATAGAAAATAGAAAAATAATAACACAATACCTACAAACAGCAAAAACTGTGAAAGGTAGTCTGTTTCTCTCTCCCCAAGTAGAACTTGGTGTGATGGTTGAAGGAGTGTGGGATGATAGAAGAAAATGAATATAAATGACATCTAAATAAAGTAAAATATTGAAACATTTTATCATCCTTGTTCCAAGGACAAGAACTTTCCAGAATATCAAAACACTCATTCTATGACCTAAATGTAGTGAACAAAGAAGAAGAAAACTGGCCAGACTGTGTCTATTCCTAAGAGATTGGCTTACAGCAGTTCAATCCAGGACTCTGGAGTTTCAGAAGATGCAAAGCTTTCTTATATACTTATAGTTGTGTTTAACAATAGCATTCGCTAGTCAAAATATGCCGAATTCTGCTTTGCTGGAAAAAATAGCTCAGTTCTTTTTGCTGTATAGAAAAAAATGTTTTAATAAATATTAATACTGTGTCTACACAGGGCTTACATTACCAAGAATATGGTAATTGCTTTTGTTACCAATAAATCAAGGTTAATAGTTAGACAGTTTGGAGCAATTGCTTAGGTTTCTCATGTTCCATTTGGAAAAGTAAAGTTATTAAATCATAACCCATGTGTTATGAGTTTATAAAACACTATAGTTTCAGTGACATACCTTATATACTTCAAAGATGAAAGGCAGATTTTCTACTTAGACTCTTTCAAAAGTGTCATGGAGCATCAAAGTTGTAGGAACTGTGGATTTCATACTCATTTCTGCAGAACTCTGGGGTTAGAAGAAGCCAAAGATCATCTGACCATCCCACACAAGTTCAAGGCAGCCATGAGGAGCCAGAACTCTCCAGGGCTGTCTAACTTGCATGCTATTTCTTAATTATGCCTACTCTCATGTACCCATTGTGTGTCTAATTGAAGATCTAAAGACTTCCTACAGTTATCCATCCTATTTGGGGGCGATTTAACTCTTAAAAACAATGCTTTTTACACCGATCTCAGATGTTTATCTCCCGGTAATTATCATCGGCAACACTGGCCCTAAGATGCCCCCTAGGGACAAATTAGAAATGCGTGTGTGTGTGTGTGTGTGCGCGCGCGCGCGCGCGCGCGCTGAGGGAAGGGGGTGTGGGGGGAGGGGTGAATGCTCATTTCTTCAGAGATGACCCTTGCAATATCTGTAGACAATTAGCCAACCATCATTGTTCATGCCCCAACTCCTTACCTTCAGACTTTTCTCAACAGGCTGAACGACTCCATTTCTTCATATAACTTAGAATCAATTCTCCTCTCTAGTTTTCAGGATTAACTCTAAAAATGGGTTGGCCTCCCTGATCTCAACATATGCATTTCAAGTGTGACGTCCAGAATGGCAGCAATTACCCAGTGGTCTTTGGATCTAGTAAGCGGAGATGTTCCCTCCTCTCTCACTCATATTTTTAGCTCGACAAAATTTTATTGGGCAGCTCCTATGTGCTGGACGCTCAGCTGTGTGTTGGAGGTACAATAATGCACAGCAAGATGCAGCCACTGCTATGATGGGAGAACTTTAAATGAATACACATCAGTAGATATAAATTACTGTCTGTGATGAATGAAATGAAGATAAAAACTTGAGGTGTTTTTAGCAAGAATAACAAGGAGAGGGACACCTGGCTGGCTCAGTTGGAAGAGCATGTGGCTCTTATTCTCGGGGTTGTGAGTTCAAGCTCTGTGTTAGGGGCAGAGATAAATAAATAAATAAAAACTTAAAAAAAGAGAGAGAGAGAAAATAAGAAGGAAGATTGATCTAAGGAAGTTACATTGAATCTGAGACCAGAAAAATGAATGGGATCATTTTTTTAAAGATTTAGTTATTTGTTTGACCGACACAGAGAGAGAGAGCATGAGCAGAGGCAGCGGGAGAGGGAGAAGCAGGATCCCCTCTGAGCAGGGAGCCAGATGTGGGGCTCGATCCCAGGACCCCAGGATTATGACCTGAGCCAAAGGCAGACGCTTAACCAACTAAGCCACCCAGACATCCCAGATCATACTTATTACTGTGTGAACTGATAGATTCTAAGGCCAAGTTAATTTTGAAAGCAGGTATATCAATATAGGGACTCATTCTGACTTTATTTTCATATTACACATTTACTCATTCTTCAAAAAAATATTTGAGCGCCCATTAATTTAAAACAAATAAATATAAATATACACAGATAAATATTTTAAACAGACATGTTAAGCCCATATAAGGCTTTCTCTGCCAGGGTGGGTGTATATGTTAATGTAATCCCTGCTGTCAACTTTTCAAAAAAATACCTCCAACAAGTACAGCACTGGAAGACAAATCATTCCCTTAATAAGCCTTTCTAGGAATCTTGCCCAAGATGGAAGTCAATCTTACTGGCCTCTAGTTCTCAAAACCTACCTTATTCATCTGGTTGCAAATTGCATTAACATTTTCTCTCTTTCTAATCTTCTCATACTTGTTCCTTCATTGATTTATTCCACTTTTCATCCTGGACCTTGGGAGCACAAAACGCTTTTGTATAAATTAGGATGTTTCTACTTTCCAGCAAAGGAATTGAAAAATGGATGCCCTCCAATAGACCGGGTAGGAAGAGGAATACTTTCTTTCGAGCTGTCACAGTCCCTCTGCGGGGATGATGTCTGCCCACTAGCAGAGAGTTGATTATATTTCAGCCCTTGCTAGACAACCTTCTCTGCCATCCTTGTGTTCAGCTCCTATCCTAAGGAACACCATTCCTTTGTTCACGATACTTCAAAGATTATGGAAAACAATTGACCATTTTCATTTGCAAGCCCTTTCTGTATAGCAATCTAGAACATTGGTTTTGTCCTAACTTTTATTTTTGCCCCTTGGAATAGGTCATCAACCTTTCCAAACCTGATTTCTACCATATATGAGGTGAGGATACTAGTGAATAACTTCTCCCAAAGAATTTCTGTAAAGATTACATGAGATAATTCACATAAAGCACTTAGCACAATGCCTGGACTTTGTAAGAATCCAATAAATCATAGCTATTATTACTTCTGGTCGTTGGAAGGCAACTGTCTGAGCCAAGAAAGTAGAACAGCCAAAGTTTCATTTCCATTTATTCATACATCTTATATAGTTCAATCCCCACCTACCAATGAAGGTTTTCCATGTTTAAAATGCAAATAAAAAATGGAAAGAAAATAGCCCTGGAATCTTGCAATTTTATTGTTATCCAGCAATATAATGCAATTATACCAGGAGAGCTCAAGCCATAAATCCATCCTTTCTGGGAGCTTTCTCTTCTAAAGAAAATTTAGAAAGCCATTGTTACTGTCCATTTGGGGTTGATACAACAAAAATACTATAGACTGGGTGGCTTATAAGTGCCAGAAACTTATTTATCACAGTTCTGAAAGACAGAAAGTCCCACAGATCTGGTGTCTGGTGAGGACCTGCTTCCTGATCCATACAAGCTGTCTTCTGGCTCTGTGCTCACATGGCAGAAGGGGCAAGGGATCTCTCTGGAGACTCTTTTACAAAGGTATTAATCCCATTCATGAGGGCTCTACCTTCAAGACTTAATCACTTCCCAAAGGCTCCACCTTCAAGTGCCATCATATTGGGGATTAGATTTCTGCATGGGAATTGGTAGAGGTTACAGGGAGAGGGCACAAATATTCAGTTTATGGCAAGGATTCTCATTGGCTCAATTCCCAATTCTTGAGACTCTAATCTTGCATCCTTTCATTTCCTTCTGTTTGGGGGCTACATACTCAGAATTTGAGTTTGAGGAATTACTCAACCTTCTTGAGCTTTTTTCCCCATCGAATTCTCATAACATGCAATTATCCATTTTCTTAAATCTAGATTTCACATTTGTTAAGTCTTTACTTCCTAAGCTATCAAAAAAATTCCAAAATGAATATAGACATGTTCTTCAGTGATATCTTTAACTTCCTCCTCTCCAATTAAATCCTCCTTGTTCATCAGAACTGAAGCCATAGGACCAATTCTCCTATTTATTTCTTCTCTCTTTAGAAAAATCAACTTGTAAGAAAAGCTGGTCAAGAATGCATCAGACATTCTACGTTCAGCCCAATGATATTCCAGCAGATAGTCATGGGATTGAATTCTTTCAAAGAATCTGCCACTGGTCCCAGTTTAGTGACCTGTGGTCTATGAAACTTCTTCCATTTCCTCCATCTCGCCATGCTACCCATGGTATGCTCAAATAATAATAATTTTATTACTCCCTCCTTTTACCCATCCCCATGTATTTTCTGACATGCTTCCATTTTTGGCTTTATAGATTTCCAAACAGGTATGTATATTCTCAATTGTCCTAGATGTGATTTTTTACTATCACTAGAGAAATGACTAGGAAAATAGACTTAATAATGTTGTGGCCATTGAAAGGCTGTCCACACAAGAGAGTCAGCTGGGAGCCAAAGGGAGTTTAGGGACTGAGCCAGGCATCACGTTCTCTGAACATTTAGACCTGTGTACCAACTACTCCTTTCTATCTAAATCCAAAATGACCTCCAAATGCCTAAAAAGTTCAAGACTGGTATTAAACCCAAATTCAAGGGGAATAAAATTTCTTTTAATCTTTGTGCATCATTCACCCAATGGATATATACCTTCTGCCAACTCATCTTCACTCTTTCTATCCATTTGTCAAAGTCTGATCTTCTAAATTCCATTCACTGTACATTGTTAATAGCTGTTAAATTATTTAAAGGTTACATTTATTTTAACAGCTCTCCAATGTGTAATGGGGGGGGTGTGTATATCTTATCTTAGAAATATGGGCATTTGTTTCTAAAATTACATAGAATGGAGTTAGCAACAGAAAGAAAAGCAGAAGAAAGGAAAAGAAAATGCCACCAAAAACTTTAAAGCCCTCAGTCTGCTTCTGATATGTCAATTTATGCAATAATAATAACAGAAGTATCAAACAGATCACCTTCATAGAGTTATTTTTATGTGTCAAGGATTATATAGAATACATCCCATATATTGTTGCATCTTTCTTTTAAAGCAATCCTGTGTGATGGGTAGTTCTCTTATTTAGCTCTATTTTGCATATGAGAAATTAAATAAGTTGCCTAAGTTCCATCTTCAACTCCCAGTTAGTTAATAGCAGAGATGGGAATTAAACTTGACCTTAAACAGGAGGTTTTTAACCACCAAATTGGGCTTCCTTTTGCCTGCCCAGGACATAAGGTCTTTGGCAGTTTTTCTACAGTATTGCATATTTGAAGGGCTTTATTCTGTTTGGAAGACTTTCAGATCTATTGATGTAATAACTTGTTCATCAGAGTGGCCAAGAGTTACCTTCCAAGGCTGTGCAAAGCAGGTAGGTATAGGTTTCCTCAAATGGGTAGCTGTTCGCAATATATTGTGTGTTTATATCATGCTCATTAGTGCCAATTAACGTGAAATAAAAAAGAAGTTCTTATCAGATGCTTTTTTCTTTTCTTTTGTGTTCATTGATTTAATCCTTAAATTACAGTGGATATTTTGACTAGTAATTTTAGCCTTTACAGATCCCTTTGAGACTGGCGAGAGATACAAAATCTTTTTGTAGAAAACTCTCTATGTTCCATGCGGAAGCTATCTAAATTTTGGAAGATTTAGAGAAGCCTAAAGGAGGCTCTCTGGGGTGCCTTAAGAATTTAAGGAATTCATATTAAGTAATTCTAATCGAGGAAAATAAGCTCAGATTTCTCTCTTGTATCCAGGACAACACAAGATATGAGAGGCCAGCGAGCATCCTCTACTTTCTCCACCACCTTGGCCTCTCTGGCTGAACTCTGGGAAGCCCCAGCCCATCAACAGGATTGCCACACTCAAGCACGCGGGGTCAGTCCTGTGCAAGTGTGGCCGGCCAAGCAGGAGAGTGGGGATCAAAGTACAGTTTGTGCATTGTTTGCCAGAACACGTAGGCTAGCACTGAGCTACATCCATCAAGAGTCAGCAGCTTTTTCTAATTTGCACAGAGACACTTATGTATGAGTCAGTCAGAGTTCTATATGGCCACCAACGCCCTGGACTACATAGTAACTAGAGATGCCCTGACTTTGGAGAAAGTTCCTTCTGTTGCAAATCAAAAACCCAACTCTTCACAAAAGCTAACTCAAAATGGATCCAAGACTTAAATCTAAAATCTGAAATCATAAAACTCCTAGAAAAAAACCCAAGGGAAGGCTCATTGATGTTGGTCTTGGCAATGATTTCATGGCTATGCCACCTAAACCATAAGCAACAAAGCAAATATAATAAATGGGACTACATCACACTAAAAAGCTCCTGCATAGCAAAAGAGACCACTAACAAAATGAAAAGGCAGCCTATGGAATGAGAGAAACTACTTGCAAACCACAAGTCTGATAAGGGTTAATATCAAAATACATAAGGAACTCATGCAATTCAAAAGCAAAACAAAACAAAATAATTCAGTAAAAGACCTGAATAGACATGTTCCCAAAGGAGATATTTAAATGGCTAACAGGTACAAGAAAATGTGCTCAACATCACTAATCATCAGGGAAATGCAAATCAAAACCACAACAATAAGGTATCACCTCAAACCTGCTAGAATGGTCATTATCAAAAAGACAAAAACAAGTCTGGTGAGGTTTTGGAAAAAAAGGGAATTCTTACATGTGGTTGGTGGGAAGGTAAGTTGGTGCAGCCACTACGGAAAACAGTATGGAGGCTCCTCAAAAAGTAAATATAGAACTACCATATAACTCAGCAATTCCAGTTCTGGGTATACATACAGAGGAAATGAAACCACTATCTCAAAGAGATATCTGCACTCCTGTGTTCATTGCAGCATTATTCATAATAGCCAGGACATGGGAATAGTCTAAGTGCCCATCAACAGATAAATGGTTAAAGAAAAGTAGTATACATAAGCAATTGAATATTTGTTAGTTAGCCATAAAAAAGAAGGAAATTCTGCCATTTACAATAACATGGGTGAATCTTGAGGATATTATGCTAAGTGAAATAAGGCAGAGAAAGACAAATGCTGCATTTCATTTGCATGTGAAATCTAAAAGAACCACACTCATAAAAACAGAGAACGGATTGGTGGTTGCTAGAAGTGGGGGCATGAGGGATGAAGGGAATGAGTAAATGTGGTGGAGAGGTACAAACTTCCAGTCATTTATAAATAAATGAGTTCTGAGAATGTAATGTTCAGTATGGTGACTATAGTTATTAATATGGTATTGTATATTTGGAAGTTGTTAAGAAAATAAATCTTAAAAGTCCTTATAACAAAAAAAAATGTAAATGCACGGGGTGATGATCATTAAATTTATTGAAATAATCATTTCACAACATATATGTACAACAAACCATTACATTGTACACCTTAACTTTACACAATGTTGTTTGTCAGTTATATTTCAAAAAAAATGGGGAGCAGTTAAAATTTTAAAGCCCCAGTTCAGCTCACTTTAGCCTCCTCCTTCCCAGCCTGAGACACTAGGTCACTTGGAATCTGAAAACTTACACAGTCCATAAAAGCCAGTTTCCCTGGGTCCAGTCTCCATTCTGCACTAGAGCAACATTGAGATGGTCATCTAGTATTTTTATTAATGCATTTTCATAGACACAATTTGCTAATGATCTTATTCAAAGTAGGCTTGATTTGACCAAGATTTTGCTCCTTTCTTTCCCACCTGCTTATTCTTACATAACTTACATCCATGTGATATTTTTGAAATACAATCCACATTCCCTAATAAGCATCATACTGAATTTCATTTTCTAGTAGTAGAAACTGAACAGTGAGGATTTTCATGCCTACTATAGTCTAGTCTTATTGTAATTCTTAACAGACCTCAACAGCTCTGAAAATGCCTAGAACCTGGAACTGAGTCTTTCTTCTACACCACAAACATTCCTGAAACACCTGACTATGTGCCAAACATTGGAATGTCTAGTGGAAGATAAAGGTAAGAACAGGTGATGTTGTCCATCTTGGACAACAAGACATCTTGGACATCAAGCCTGCCATGATGATCAATGAGATTAAATTGGATATACAAGACCCAGGGGTTTGCTTGTAAGGTCCTTTTAAGAGGAGAGAAGGCCCTGACCACAGGTCTACTGGGGCCTCCTTTGGTTTGACTTGTGTAATAATAGTTTCATATTAACATCAAGAGCCATCTTGGGTGGTTTAGAGAATCTGCCTAAAGGGAGGAGAATAATCCAAATGGCCTCTGAGGGTCTCTTTGAACAATAATGCTTTAAGGTATTGACAGAGAAGTCAATCCTCTGAAGTTTTATCTTGCACTTGGGGGAGGAGGAAGCTGAAGGAGACTTACTTTTATTGGACTCACTGCTTTAAGTTACAGAATTCAGACATGGAATATGTTTGCAGCCTACCAGTTCAAGACTTCTACTTTTGACCAGATAAGGACAACGTACAATAAGTTTCAGGACAGATGGGAGAGTAGGAGACCAGGATTTCTCTAAACCACCATATTTTAAAGTCACATTTCTTTCAGGCGTTGCTTTCTCTGTGTCTTATCCCTAACCTCTGATATTATACAGCCTTCCCTCCGTGTTCTATTTTTTGTTTGTTTACCTGTCCCTCCAGATTCTGACCTGTGTTTTCATTGCCTTGCAGTAGGGGTGTCTCCTTTTTTTAACTCAGGGTGCTTAAGACTAATCCCATTGATATGTTTCTCTGACATGTCTCACTGCACTTCCCCCAAGGCCAGCAGCAATAGACAGTATCTCCCATTCCCAGGATATGTCCTATCTTCTCTGACTCCCACACCAAAGTGTTGGCTGTAATATCACAAGTGATGGCCAGAATGACACAAACACACTAGTGTTGACCAGTGACCAATCTGTCCCTTAAGTATGGTTGCAAATTCCATGCTATTGGGTATCTCCCTTGAAACATGATGATACTGAGTGCCTGTTACCATTCAGTCATTCATTCTATATGAAAATATCTTTTTTTTATCATCTTTTTATTTATTATTATTTTTATTATTTTTTTATTTTTTAATCATTTTTTTAAATTTATTTTCAACATAACAGTATTCATTGTTTTTGTACCACACCCAGTGCTCCATGCAATCCGTGCCCTCTCTAATACCCACCACCTGGTTCCCCAAACCTCCCACCCGCCCCCCACCTCTTCAAACCCTTCAGATTGTTTTTCAGAGTCCACAGTCTCTCATTGTTCACCTCCCCTTCCAATTTCCCCCAACTCCCTTCTCCTAACTCCCCATGTCCTCCATGCTATTTGTTATGTTCCACAAATAAGTGAAACCATATGATAATTGACTCTCTCTGCTTGACTTATTTCACTCAGCATAATCTCTTCATGGTAAGGAAGTCTTTGAGAACAATATAGAATGAGTTACCATCACAGTTGGCTCTTGAGTGAACTTTGGGGTTGGACCAGAGGCCCTTCTCAAGACAAGGTTAAGATGGCTCCATGGAGGTATTGTCAATCTTGGCATTGGAGGAAAGGGGAAGTTTATCACAGCGCAGCAGCCCTCCTGGAAGTTCTTGGTGGGATGTTGATGTGTCCCTGAAGCAATTTTCTATGCCAATGTTCTGTCATTTAGACTGTCAGTGAATTGTTGTAGAACAGGTCAAGGTATGCACACTTAGCATTATTTTTAACTATTAGGGGCAGTCCAACAAAAGGAACATTTGCTCTGGTCCAGAGACAGACAAAGGGGAAAAGGAGATAGAAAGAAGCAGGGAAGCAAACCAAAGCTAAAATAGCATAGTGAATGACAGTAATGCAATGTTCCAAAAATATTCTATGGGGTTACGCTTTGAATAATGATCATGTCTGAAAAAGAGAACTATTAAGGGCCATAAGAATTTATAGAAATGCTCTGTTCCTGAAGGAAAGATGAATAGTTAGATGGGGCTTTGGAGGATTATGGAAACAAATGCAGTCAGACAATTTCCATTATAATCTTTTATTTAGAATTGCATGTAACTCATTTGTGTTGTTGTTGGGTTTTGGTACTGATGCATATATGCCCTGAGGTGCATTCTTATGAATGAAGAAAATAAATAAGAGGATTTTCAATAGATCTAAGAAAGGTTAATCCTTTTCAACTGAAAAGCTCCTATGCTTGCCTATAGGGCTTAGTGGATTTGAGTCTCCCTGAAGTGAAATACTTTTTCCCCAATGCATAAATGTAACTACCTTTTAGTTCAGGTAAAGAATGTGAAGGTGGAATTTGAGGGATGTTAATTTTCAAAATGAGCCAACCTTTGATTGACAGCTTAAAGAAAAATGGGACAGGAAATGTGGAAAAGCAATACATGCCTAATGCAAAGGGATAAGAAAAAGAAAAAGAAATATCAAAGCCATGCTCTGAATTTGTACACTGCTTTAACATTTACAAAATGCTTTTCTGATTGAGATGTAGACTTCTTAAAAATAAGAAATTTATCTCATTAATCTTTAATACCTTGATCCTTAACATAATGCCTAGCTCAAAGTAGGAACTCCATAAGCTTTACCTCTGTGAATACACCAAAGAACAGCTGAATGAAACAATTTATTATTTTATTCAATTTTTGCTATAATGCCATAAGTTTGGATTATTTTCTTGCTTTATATAGGAAGAACTCAAGATACGTAGAGAGCAAATGACTTGTCTAATATCACATGAGTCAGAATTCTAGGCCAACTTTTCTGTCCTTGGCCAGAGCTTTTTACAATAATGAAACTCATATACTAGGGTGAAATAGGGTTGGGACAGATTCTGAAATAAAACTTAGATTGGTTTTAGAAAGAAAAAAAAGAAAAAAGTGGTTTTATGTTTTAATGTGAGTTGCTATATCAATGAGCAATTACCCAATAATTCTGCGTGGGATAATCTCCCTTGAATGCTGACAGATGAGAGTAAGCATTTATTTGAAGGGTAATGAGACTGCAAAGGGTCCCATCCAGGCTGGAACTAACTTGGTAACTCTGCTTCAAGCTACAGGTTGGGCTGAGCTTGGATCCTCACTATGTGTTGGCTCAGAGCCCTACCAACTCTATTCACTGTAGGGTCTAGACAGAATAGCTATCAGCTACATGGGTTATCCTCCATGATGAAGGAAGAATCAGAAATCAAGGCCATTCTTGCATGGATATTTCAAGTCTCCACTTGCCTCTTCTCTGCTAAGATCCTGTTGACCAATATGGTGGTTAGAATGGTCCCCAAATATTCTCACATCCTAATCACTGAACCTGTGAATATATTACATTATATAGCAAAAGGAACTTTATAGATGTAATTAAGATTATGATTCTTAAAATAGGAAGATATCTGTATTATAAGATTATCTGTATGGATCCAATCTAACTGCTTAGGTCCTTAAAAGCAGAGAACTTTCTCTAGCTGGAGTAAAAGAGATGCTGCAAGAGCAAAAGATGAAGGGAATTGAAGTATGAGAGAAATTCAACCCACCTTTGCTGGAGGAGGCCACATCCTCAAGCTGGAGGAAGACAGCTCAAGAAGCAATGCAGACAGCCTAGAGAAGCAAAGACTGGTCTCCACTGACAGTCAGCAAGGAAACAGTGGGGGAGTCTCCTTCTTGCACAAGGAATTGAATTTGACCAACGATTTGAATGAGATTCGAAGCAGACACATCCCTAGAACTTTCATGAAAGAGTCCAACCCATCTGTAACCTTGATTTATGCCTTGTGAGACCCTAAGCAGAACACTCAGTTTTGAGTCCACAGGACTTTTGAGCTACAGAAAGTGTGAGATAATAAATGTAAGTGTTTTAATCCAATATATTTGTAGTAATTTATTATGATAGCAATAAAAACTACTATAGCCAATGAAAGTCATGTGGCCCAGCCCAAAGTCAAAGACAGAGGAAGGCCACCCTATCACTCAGCCATGGCCAATTGTTAAAATAATTCTATAGGACAATGAAAAATTAGAGCCAATATTTACAACTTTACCAATAGAACTGAGGTAGAAGAAGAACATCAGCTGTCTAGAGGACAGCCATGTTAAATTATTGGGAGGTAAATTATCTCCCAATATTTAAAACTTTCCTAATAGAACTGAGGTAGAAGAAAAACATCGGCTGTCCAGAGGACAGCCATGTTAAATTACTGGGAGATAAATTATCCCATCTTAAAATTATTAGGAGATCAAGAAGTTTTTGGAAAAACATTTGCCAAGATAACAGCTGCCCAGAAAGGCACGCTATTTTAATAAGTTGTTAAAGCAGAGAAGTTGCCAAGTAATTGTTGGAAAAGGTAGTTTTGATCTGAAACTGGGGTGGTGGGTGGTGTGTACATTTTCCCAAGAAACAAAGGACTATTTAGGGTGGTGGTGGGGAGTAGAAGTTAACACCATAAGATTAATATGTTGGGTGGAATCCACAATCAACTAAGGCTCTAGTAGTTGTTCACCTTTGTATAATTTGCCCCTTGAGATTTTCTCAGCAATTTGTAAATGTGTATTTTTTTTGTCACAAGATGGATTCTAAATATTTGTGGCAGAAAACCCAGAAACTGAACATAGTATACAGCTATATTCCCAAGATCTAAAAAGGAGAATCTCCTTTTTTCTTGGGTGGAGGTGGCATAAATTATTATGATTGTGTCTCCCAAGGGCCCAGAGACATGCTGAAAATGGGTTCTTCAGAGTTTTAAGGAGAGGACTATTTTTTGGCCTCCTTCTTCTGTTCTTCCTTGAATCTATAATTCTGGCTGGCTGGTGCAGTGAGTCACCTAGCAACTAATGCAAAGGAGCCATGTCCATCTACTTCCAAGGATAAGGAATTAAGCTCCTCTAGTGAAACCCTGTTTGGAGATTATAGCTTACTATGGATACGTGGCACATATCCCATGTTCAGCTCCACACTGGGCCACTCACCTTTTTTTTTTTTAAATTTATTTTTTAAATTTCTTTTTAGTGTTCCAGAATTCATTGTTTATGCACCACACCCAATGCTCCACTCAATCCATGCCCTCCATAATACCCACCACCAGGCTCACCCAACCTCCCACCCCCTCCCCTCCAAAACCCTCAGTTTGTTTCTGAGTCCACAGTCTCTCATGGTTCGTCTCCCCTTCCAATTTCCCCAACTCACTTCTCCTTTCCATCTCCCCATGTCCTCCATATTATTACTTATGTTCCACAAACAAGCAAAACCATATAATTGACCCTCTCTGCTTGACTTATTTCACTCAGCATAATCTCTTCCAGTCCCATCCATGTTGATACAAAAGTTGGGTATTCATCCTTTCTGATGGAGGCATAATACTCCATTGTATATATGGACCATATATTCTTTATCCATTTGTCTGTTGAAGGGCATCTTGGTTCTTTCCACAGTTTGGTGACTATGGGCCACTCACTTTTATTGAATCTATAAGACCAGCAGGAATTCAAGATAAATCAATCCACCCCAAGATGAGTTCTCTTTATGTGTTGGGGAAAGCTTTGTCCATTTCCATTTCTAGGAAAGATAAGCTCCTGTGTCTGAGAAACCATCTTCTCCAGTGGGGATCTGAAGTGCAATGTCTAAGCGTCCTGGGATCTGAGTGGGTGGGAATCCCAGCCCTCCTCCATCCTCACTGTATGACTCTGGACAAAGTACTTAATCTCACCAAATGGGATGTTGATCACCTGTAAACAGGGGCACCCACCTCTTAGGCAGAGAGCTGTTGGGAGGTTCAAATAGTAACTATTGTTTTCATGATTCAGGGGCAAGCAGAATATAATCAGCTGAGTTGTAGGAGAGCTTTCAGGTTGACATAAAAAGCAGCTTCCCCAAAATAAGAGTTACAAATCTTACTGCGAACATTCCATTAAAACTTTGGAAAATAATCCTGACTATTAAATGGCATGACATATGTTCCTGGTCATTCAAGAATTTATATAGTCAAGTGACCTCATCACCTCAGCAGGGAAGTTGGAAGTATCAGGATGAGAATTTCAAACAACTGTGATTCATGTGCTAAGGTGACTAGAAGGTAAAGTAGACACCATGCAAGAACAGATGGACAAAGTAAGCAGAGAGATAGAAACCCCCAAAAAGAACAAAAAAGAAATGCTAAAGATAAAAAAAACATGGAAACAAAAATGAAGAATGTCTTTGCTGGCTTTCTTGGTAGACTTTACATGACCAAGGAAAGAATCTCTGAGCTGGAGGTTATATCAATAGGATCCTCAAAACACAAAAAGCAAAGAGAACAAAGACAAAAAACAAACAAACAAACAAAAAAACAAACAAAAACAAAACAAAACAAAACACAGACCAAAAAGTCCATCTTTTGGACAACTCCAAAAGATGTAACATCTGCAAAATGGGAACACCAGAAGGAAAAAGAAGAGCAGAATCAATTTAACATTAAGTTCTTCTAATCTACCTTAATCAATGGAGTCTATCTGTTTAAGACCTACTTCACTGGCAGGGTGCCATATAAAGTGAGGAGTGTAAATAATTGAAGCTTCCATTTTCTTCGTCACCAGAGTCCCACTTTCCACCTACAAGCCAATGCCACAGTCCAAGCTCACATCTCAATGAGTATTTTTGCTAAATATGAATAAATGATCCATGTGCCGAATCCTAGAAGGTCACTGTCCTCTTTAACATTGGTGCATCTAGCATGCTGGTAAGCCAAGAGAGTTACAGCCTAGAGGTTCTGCAAATACAGAAGTAAGTGAAGCAGGTAAGTTGGAAGAAAATACAGAATCCACCAACGGGAAAGAATTCACACAGAAAACTTCCAGATTTTTCTGGGCACTAAATTTCAGGCTTTTTCTTGGATCTGCTTTTTTAGCATTCCACCTTCTCAGTATGGTCATTTTTGTTCTGAGACCCACGTTGGAGAGGCATCACTTCAGGGCCTGTACTTCAGAAAGACAACTCCTCAAGTGCAGGAGAAGTAGACCTACACATTACCCAAGGTCTTCTGCACTGGCTCTGGTAAGGTCACTTAAGGTCACTGGAACAGAGTCTGAACAAGTGGCTACACTGGTGACTAGTGACCTGTAGGCCCATGGTCATCATTTTGGCTACAGAATTGAAGGAGGTGTTGGTAAGGGAGGGGGAATTAATCTGGCCCAGCGCTGACCTTCTGTTCCAGCTGAGCATAGCCATATATCTTAGGGTTCCCCAGAGAGGGAAAACCAATAGGAGATATCTGCATATAAATAATATTTATTATAATAAATTAACTTGCATGATTATGGAAGCTGAGAAATCCCAATGTGGAGTCCTAAGCTAGAGACCAGGTGGGAGGTGGTTTGGCTCCAGTCTGAGTCAGTCTAAAGGTCTAAGTACAAGAAAAGCCTACATCATAAGTTCTAGTCCAAGGGCATGAGGAGGTCAATGTGCCAACTCAACAGTCAGAAAAGCAAAATTCCCTCTTCCACAATCTTTTTGTTCTGTTCAGTTCTTCAATTGATTGGATGAGGGCCATGTATGTTAAGAAGGGTAATCTGCTTTATTCAGTTTACTGATTCAAATGTTGATCTCATCCAAAAACATCCTCTCAGACACACCAGAATAATGTGTGACCACATGTCTGGACACATGGTGGCCTAGTCAAGCTGACACGTAAAATTAATCATTGCATCCTGCCTATTTGCAATCATGACCGGCAGTCTCCTAAAAGAGGATTTTCATTCATAACTCCCCCTCTGGGGAGAAAGGGCATTGGTATCCAAAGGAGAGTCTCTGGCCCTTAGTATTTCTGAGTTGAGGATGAAATTAGTAGGTAGGTCATGTGATTCCTCCCCACTTCTGCCTCTGTGTAGAAGTAGTCCAGGCTAATTGACCCTAACTCTCTTTGCTGATGAATATAGGGTCATTCTCTGAATTATTTTTGTGTAACAGTTTTGAAAACCACAATAGAAGTTAGCATGCAAGAGGAAACCCATTTGCCTCCAGATTTGTTGTCAGGCCTGAGCAGCTCAGAAAGCAGATAATTTGTGTGTTGCTTCCTCCCATGTTTTTAAATATAAGCATCTAGGCATTACTTTTCTAGAATCAGAACACTTGGAAGTTAAAACATCTTCAGAGGTTCATGTAAGTCAACCTGCTCCATTTTCAGAAGAGCAAATGGAGTCCTATTGTAGACAGTCTCTCTGTCTCTCACTGTCTCTCTGTCTCTCTCCCTCTCCCTCTGGTTTCTCCCACTGTCTCTGGCTACCAGGCACCCAAAATCTTCTTACAAATGGAGGATTCCTCCGTTCACAAGTCTCAGTGAGAGACCAAGCTTGATTCTTACTACAGGTGTTCTAAACCCTCAACTTTTACATTATTTGCCTGTCTTATACTCCTCCCAAATACTGAATTGGGAGCTTATGGTATGAAAAAGCAGGAAGATTCCATTCTGGTGATAGGTGATGGCAGCCATATCTTCAGGAACTCCAGACTCGATGCTACAATGGTGATGTTCTTGTGTAGTTCTGAAGGTAGCAATGGTGTTTTCTCCCAACTGGTATTGTCCCATGGTTTGGCATGGCTCTCGCTGCTGCCAGCATCCCGTGTTCTTGAGTGGGCCTTTTTCAGTGGCCTTCCTGGTTATTATGGCCTTATGTCCTAACAGTTTCCTCCTTATGTCTTTGCAACAAAATACTTGTCTGCTTAAATCAACTAAAAGTTTTGTTTGTGTTTTGTTTTTGGCTTTGTTTTTCAGTTTCCTACAACAAAAAATGCTGACTGGTAGGTGACCCACTGAGGACAAGCAGTCAGTAGGGTCTTTGGCAGAGCTAGGGTAGGAGACATGGACCCTCTCGCCCCATGTGATTTACACGGGGCACCGATCTTCCTCTTATCCCTCCAGTACCTTTTCTAGTTCTATTCTCTTCATTCTGCTGGGAAGCACCATGTTGTCCCTGCCTTTCTCCTCCATCCTGAGTGAATGAAAAAGTAAAGTGGGCTAGCATAAAAGCTCAGTGTTACTCAAAATATTGTGAGTTACAATTTAAATGCTTGATTTAGTGAGAAATAGGTTAAGGGGCAAGCAACCTGAAACTCACAATGTATTGATGGCTTCAATGAGCCAGAAGCATATTTCCTTCTCACATAAAATAGAGTGTGGCATGGTGGGAGACCTCGACCAACCTCCTCCTCACTTCTCCTTCACCCTCAGCCCTAGGTGTCCCCCTGATGATGGGTTGTGGTCAAGGTCTTATTGTAGACAGATGGACCACAGAGCCTGAAATGTTTACTATCTAGTAGACACTTCTGAAAATTCTTCCTCACCTGTCTTAGTTCAGGCTGCTGTGACAAATAACATAGACAATGAACTTTTATTTCTCACAGTTCTGAAAGCTGGGAAGTCCGAGATCAAGGTGCCAGCTGATTCAATGTCCAGTGAGAGCCTATTTCCTGGCTAGCAGATTGTGCTTTTTGCTATGTCCTCACACAGCAAAGAGAGAGAGAGAATGAGCTCAAGCTATAGTCTCTTCTTCTTATAAGGATATTCATTTCATCATGGGGGCTCCAACCTCATGGTTTTATCTAAAACAAATCACCTCCCAAGACCCCATTTCCTGATACCATCACTTTCACAGTTAGGGTTTCGGCCTATGAATTTTGAGGTGACACAAATACTCTATCCCTAGAACCAACCCACTGCCCCCAAATCTGAGTGGACACTATTCTCGGTTTATGTGGACTCAGATGAGGGTCTTATGGGAAGTTGGGGGGCGGAGCAGAGGTCCCTGGGTTTCAGCAGCATCAACTGTACCATTTTGACCCCACCCAGCATCAAGAGTGGCTGAATGACCCTGCAGAGGCAGGATCAGCTCTCAGTTCAAGTTATAAAGCCAAGATCAAAACGAAGTCTTCTCCCTGAGCGGTACACAGATGTGGGATACTTTGTGCCTCTGGGCCCGAATGGCAAACACTAAGCACAGATGCTGAGTGCCAGGAAATGGCAGCTTGTATCTTGAAGGTTTCCAGCCAAATCTAATATCTGATTATATAAAATAATTGCATTATAATTCTTAAGAGCAAAATGAATTCTGTTTTGGCCTTGGCACCTCCTGAGAATAATTAGAAATTATTCTGTAACCAATATCCCCAAAACTCCCAAGAGAAATAAAGGATCTCTTACACTAAGGAGGAGATTAGGAAATATCTCTTAACGCCAAGATTTCAGCCACTAGTAGCTCCATTGATTATGCCCACCTCCTTTCTCATTTGCTTGCTTACCACCAGTTCAGACCAGCAGAGGAAATCAGCGATATCTGTGTCCGTGACAACGAGCATTTAGTAATGCGATATGTTCTAGTTCATTCCAAAGCAGATGCATGGTAACTATAAAAAGCCTTCCATGAACAGGTTTATTACTGATGTTATCCTGTAACCTGAACAGGCGCCTTAACTTTTAATTATCTTCTCCTCCTTCAGATTCTGAAAGCAATTTTTTTAAGCTATGTAATCTCCACCGACGTCTATCACTTTAAGGGGAAGGCCACCGACCTCTTCAAACACATCAACTTCAAACATAGGGTTTCTTTTCCTTCAACACTGGTCAGTCCAGGTTGGCTCTTAAGAGTCAAAATCATTTCACATCTCATTAATTGCATGTTCCTCAGACTGTGGAAGGAGCGATGAAAAGCCATCCTGAGAGCAGGGGAAATAACAATAGTTATTTGCAAAAGCACTTTGACAATTACAAAGGGTTCTTACATAAAGTATTTTTTAAAGATAACCTACATCTCACAGCTCATCTTTGTGTTGTTAATGCCAACCTGGACCAAATAATGTTTATTGCATTTTACTTCTTTACCAGAAAAGAAAATCCTACAATGGGCTCAGTAAAAGTTCAGCAACTTTTCTCAAAGAAAAAAAGTGAAAACTGCTTTGGGTATGTTTGAGAGAAATCAAACTACCCAGAATGATGGGCTGAACAGACAGGATTACTCAGTGGGGATGTGATGAAAATCGAAAACATTGATTTTTCTGAGACAGAGCGTGGGCTCCCAATACTCAGGGAACCCCTGATGCCCGCAGTATCTGGCTGCAAACACACAGCCCGCATGGCAGGAGCCGAGATGGAGGGGTAGGCTGCGACTGCCGTGTCTATGCGGGCACTTGCCAAAAGCCTGTGGGAGGCAATTCAGCTTCCTTTGGAAAGAGCAAGGCCAGACTCTCGGATGTTGCTCCGCATGACATGACAGGACATCTCAGCTGGCTTTCAGAACCAGCAGAAAGTGACTTCTTCCCTTCACAGCCCTGGGTTCCTACGCTCAGGTTGGCTCCCTTCATGGAGAGAAGGTGAGTTCCACACACTGACCCTTCAGCAGCTGCCGAAGACAGAGGAGGCCCCAGCACCAATAAATTGGCATGAGCTGAAGTCTCCCTCTCAGCAGAGTTGGCGTCATGGACAGGTGTCTCCTGGCCCAGGACAATCTGTCAACAACTGAGCTCAAGTGCAGGGGTGAGGTGGGCAGTTCCCTCCACTAGCCTCAGGAGCTGGCGGGAAAGTGAAATGCCCACAGGGCTGGTTTCATTCTTTGTTTTCCCCCAGCAACTTATAGTTTACTATGTTTAATTTATAAATTCTGGAAACAAACCCAGAAAGACAAATTACGTTCATTTGAATCCACTAAAGTTTCTCTAAAATAACATACACATTGTTCCACCTAACAGTTCTAAAGATACGAGTTTATCAATTACTATTATGTTACAAACAAAATCACTTTTTTAAAAGAATTTATTTATTTATTTGACACACAGAGAGAGATCATAAGTAGGCAAAGAGGCAGGCAGAGACAAGGGCGAGGCAGGCTCCCTGCTGAGCAGAGAGCCCGATGCGGGGCTCTATCCCAGGACCCTGAGATCATGACCTGAGCTGAAGGCAGAGGCTTTAACCTACTGAGCCACCCAGGTGCCCCCCCAAAATCACTTTTTTAAAGATACTATTTATTCATTTGAGGGAGAGACAGAGAAAGCACAAGCACGGGGAAGAGGCAGAGGGAGAAGCAGACTCCTTGCTGAGCTGGGAGCCCAGCATGGGGCTTGATCCCAGGACCTGGAAGTCATGACCTGAGCCTAAGGCAGATGCTGAACCCTCTGAGCCACCCAGGCACCCTCAAACAAAAACACCTTTGTGCTAGCTTATCAGCGTTGGTGACTGGAAGCAGCACAAGGAAACGCCATGTTGTTCAGTTCTACCCTCTGCCCTTGCTCACGTCTCCAGCTTCAGTTCTGGCTTCTCCTTCCTTCACATGTTGCTCTTGCCGGTGAATTTCTTTTTGCTCTCAAACTCCGTGCTTTGTCTTCCCACCCTCGAGACAGTGCATGTTTCGTTTCACGTATCCATCAGCCTTCCCTCACTCTGGATTGCCCGCCTTCTAACCAATCTTCAGCTATCAGCTTGAAACATGATTTACCATGTAAGACATTTTTCACCCCTTAGATACAATTATATTCTCCAACTAAGCAATTTCATAACACTTGATACTTCCCTTGTCTATATCACAACATGACTAATACTTATGCAACCCAGGGTTCTAGACACTGTTCTAAGAATACACACACACACACACACACACACACACACACACACACCTATATGTTTGTGTATGTATGTATCACCTGTCTATCCATCTATGTATTCAGTGTGAGGACTGAATGGTACCTACACAGTAGCTATAGATAGGTAAGTAGGTAGGTAGGTAGATAGATAGACGATAAACGCATGAATGTAGATGATCTTTCTCTTTTGTCATTTCCCTCTAAGAGGACTATGAAGTTCCAGATGGTAAACCCCAGCCGACAATTCCAGGATGCCGCCCTGCAGCTTCCGACCATCAGTCTCTGCGTGTATTTTCAAGGGAGCAGAGTCAGCAGAGGTGAAAAGAACACGAAGCATCATTTTGCATGCATGCCTGGTAGGATCAGCCATTGCCAGAGTTTCATGCAGCCAGGGCCATGGTGGGCTTCGCCCAGGAAGGAGGAGAATAAATCTCTCCGTAAAGAGCAATATTGAGAGTAAAAGAAATCGTGCCCCAGCTGGAGTGACAGCAACCACTGTAACAAATCAGCCCAAAAGGAGTAACAGCTTAATGCAATGGAAGGTTATTTCCCGCCGAGCGGTCCCAGATCAGCAGGGTCCTGTCTTCTCCACGTAGGTTTTCGAGGGCTTGGGAAGCTCTATGATCTCCAGTATGGGGCTTCTGTAGTCACTGTCCTTTGGTCCTGATAAGGGAACAGAAGGCTGGATGAGGACAAAGCAGAAGCTGACTCCCTACAACCTCCCCCCACCCCCACTCCTAGGTAGGACCCTGTGACGTTCTTCCAGGAATCTCCCAACCACCTTAATGTTAATACTTTGCTAAGAAGGGAAAAACAGCCTTAACCTAACAACGTCAAGGGCTCCAGTATCTTGTAGATCTTCTTTAGCATATGAAAGTTATTTTGAAACCTCCCTTTGTCCTGACCTCTCCCAAACCCTTAGTATGTAATCAGCCACCTCTGACAACCCTGGGGTAGCAACTTTTTCTGCCCGCGGGTCTGGTCCCCATGCTTTAATAAAACCACCTTTTTGCACCAGAGCCATCTTAAAAATTCTTTCTTGGTCATCAGCTCCGGACCTCACTTGTATTCTAAAACTTCATCTGTCCCTCCCATCACAAAGAGCTTTGAGGATACTATGTGGGCAGTGTTTATAGCCCAGACCTGAAAACATGCCTGATCTACTCACAACCCATTGGCTAAAACTCAGCCACATTGAATATTAGGTTTCCGCTGCTGTTAACAAATTACCAGAAATTGCTGGTTAAAACAACATGCATTTATTCTCTTATAATTTCTGAGAAGTCTGAAATCATTTTCAGACTTCTAGTTGGAAATCAAGGTGTTTAGGAGGGCTACACTCCTTCTAAAAGCTCTAGGCAAAAATCTGTGTCCTTGCCTTCACCAGCACCCAGAGCTGCACCCCTTGTTTTGTTGTGGTCCTGGTCCCTGCCTTCATCCATCTTCAAAGCCAGCAGTAGCCTCGTACCCCAATGCTCACGTGACTTCCTTCTTCTCTGTCAAATCTCCCTCCACCACTCTCTTACAAAGACACCTGTGACTGCATTTAGGGTCCACACCTCTCACCATTGATCATGCACACTGGAGAGTCCTTTTCTTACAAACTGATGAAATCACAGATTTGGGTTTGGGCTTTAGAGAGGAAGAGCCATTTAGAAGTTCTCCATATGGCGCAAGTAGATTAAAGCATTTCGCTTTGGGCTTTGGGGAGAAAGTTCTAAACAACTATGGTGGTTTTTTTTTTTAAGATTTTATTTATTTATTTGTCAGAGAGAGAGAGAGAGAGCGATCACGCACAAGCAGGAGGAACGGCAGGCAGGGGGAGAAGCAGGCTCCCCACTGAGCACGGAGCCTGATGGGGGACTCGATCCCAGGATGCTGGAATCATGACCTGAGCTGAAGGCAGACACTTAACCAACTGAGCCACCCAGGTATCACACTATGGCGTTATATTACCTTCCATTTGTAAACCACTGTCCTATGACTGTGAAGCCTCTTGGCAAAGTGATGAGTCTGAAGCTGACGTAGGAATTACTGAACCCCCTGATGAAATGATAATGTTCATTATCTCATGATAGCCTCCTGGGGTCATAAAAGTAGCCAACATTCTGCCACGGAGCTGTTGGTATGAGGAGGGTGGCCAAAATTCATAGTTCTTATTGTTTTTCTGATTCGGATCTATTAGGGTATACAGTATTTTTTAAAAGAGAAAGAGAATATAAGCAATGGAGAAGAAAGTAAAAGTCTCCAAGAAGAAAGATGACTTCAAAATAGGAACAGGAGCCAGATATAGTAACGGTCAAAGCAGGGGAAGTGAGGACATGCAAGATATAATATATGCAGATAAGATTTTAAAAGCTTAATGAAATGGAGAGAGAGTAAAAGATCACTAGCAAAAAGTACATGTTTTTTGCCAAAGAAGATATTGTGAGCTTACAATTTGGAGTTTCATTTTGTAACATGAAAAATCATGTAAGATTTGAACCAGAAGGTCTTTCATATTTTTTCCAAGTCTGAGATTCTCTATGAAATACAAAATGGTGGGGCGCCTGGATGGCTCAGTGGGTTAAAGCCTCTGCCTTGCTCAGGTCATGATCTCAAGGTTCTGGGATCGAGCCCCACATCAGACTCTCTGTTCAGCGGGGAGCCTGCTTCCTCCTCTCTCTCTGACTGCCTCTCTGCCTACTTGTGATCTGTCTGTCAAATAAATAAATAAATAAAATCTTTAAAAAAAAATACAAAATGACCATGTAATGGTATATTTTATTATTTTGAGCAGTAATAAGGTGTTCCACCAATATTCCACTCTCTGTTCTGTAACTAAGTTGCAGCACTTACACTAATCGACATGCACACATGTACATGCAGCGCACACACGTGCCCACACTCATACTCATGCGTTTGTCTTCCTGAAATAGCCAATGAATAGAGATTAAGGGCATTTGGGCAACACAAGAAGGGGATACATCAGCCACTCAGAAAGTTACGGAACACTGCCCCTCCCCCCCCATGAACAGGATAGAATAAAACCCTATATTCGGGAAAGCAATCATACACCGACAATTGTACTTGGAGGAAAATATTGCAGATGTAAGAGACAGTTATAGGGGTATTTAGAGAATGGAAGTATGTTTTCAATTACTTTAATCTCCAGAGTCAAATATTTAGAGCATGACGTCACCATTGACCAATGAAATGCTAGCAGCATTCCTCTTTGGCACTGGTCTTATCTCCCTGGGGTGCTCTGACCTGGGTGGGACCTGGGACACACTTCGTTCAACCAGCAGAGCCAGAAATACGGGGCAGTAAACAGAGCTGGAGGCTAGAGATGGGATGAGGAGAAATTGCACGGTTTTAAAATATGTTTATGGGAGTGGTCAGCTCTGTGATGTATCTCTTACACTAAGATTAAGCAAAATTTTCACTTGATGGGAGCATTGCCCTTGGTTAATGTGTTGTGATTTTTTTTGATGTGCTGAACACAAGCACTAAACTTTCCAGAGCTCTGTGTAGGAGTCTGAGCCCAAGTATATATAAAGCAAATAAGAAACCCAAGGCTTTTGAATGGATTTAGACATCTTTGGCAGAAAAATCAATGAGGAAGATTTTTAAACATAAAGATATTGTATCCCAAATCAGATGGGTGGAAGCAAGATCCCCAGGCTCCCTGGATCCCATCTAGAGGTCCGGCTTATATGAGTTCCCCTATCCGGCTTTAAAGGCAAAATTCTTTGCTGATCACCTCTGCCTGACCTTTAGTTACCCTTCTCTCTCCTTCAACCAGGAAAGCTTTTTCTAGAGGCAAGTGTGGAGAGTCACAATTTATATGGATGTGAGGGTGGCCTACTTTGACCTACTGTCCATCATCCTCCAGAGCAATTTGCTTGATCTTGCTGCCCTAGGACCCTACTCTTTAGGAGCTATCCAAAGGTAAGTGGTTTATACAGGTTGGGGGCAGGGGTAGATTTTCTCACAGGATCCCTGAAGTTATACCTTTTTAATTTGAAATACCTTTTTTCTTCCTTGAGTATGGCACTCCATTTGTAATGCTTGAAGATACTGTATTGCCTGCAAATTGCCTTGAGTTTTTCCTACAGCCAGCTCCTACATTAAGATATGGAATTTGTACATTAGAGAAGTCATTATTACTAGTTACATCTAAAGTATTTTCCAAATTTTACTTGACGATGACTCATAGATATGACGTTTTGATGCATG
Source organism: Lutra lutra (assembly GCF_902655055.1). Taxonomy (NCBI): domain Eukaryota; kingdom Metazoa; phylum Chordata; class Mammalia; order Carnivora; family Mustelidae; genus Lutra; species Lutra lutra. The sequence goes on from NC_062282.1 coordinate 12,991,943, forward strand.
TCTATTAAGTTTTTATATGGGGCACAGAAGCTCAATGCATAGACTCTGGATCCAAACTTCCTGGGTTCAGACATCGTAGCCCTGCCCCCTGCTGGTCTGTGACTTTGGGTTTCATCTCTTGATACCTCAGTTCCCTCATCTAGGCAACCTACTTCATAGGGCTGCTGTGGGAGTTAAGCGAGCTACTATTTGTGAAGTGCTTAAAACAGAGCCTGGGTGGTATTAGACACCTAATATGGGTCCGACTTTATTATTTGTTTCTTTGTATATGTGTAGGTAAATAAATAAAAGAATATTTCCTACTCTACATCATTTTCCCTTTCCTTAAAACAAAACAATGAAAAAAGAACTCAACTTCTCCATCTATAGATTGGAAATGGGAACTCAGCCAACCTTTAAATGGAAACATGGGTAGATCTGGTGAAATATAAACCCCTTTCACAAAAGTCTCAGTCATTGTTCTTTTTTTTTTTTTTTTTTTTTTTGCATTTTCATTAGGGTTGGTGGGGGACAGGAAAGGTCTTCACTCTTCACATGGACCTCCCAACCCAGAGACTAATGGAATATTAGACATCGGTTACTCATCACAGTTGTCATAAGAACTTAATGAAGAGTTCTGTGTATCTCTAAGTTCTGAGAAAATTACAAGGAAGACAAGTCATGGAGAATCAAAGAAGGGGGAAGAGAAGCCAACATGTATTCAGTGCCAAATATGCGCTAGACACTGTAATGCACACTTCACACATATTGCTTTCGGAGCAAGGACTTATTGACTGCATTTTGTAGATGAAGACATCATGTATGGGAGAATCAGGATTGGAACCCGGGATGGTCTGATTCTGAGTAAAGTACTCTTTCTCCCTCCTCAGTTTGCCTCTACGGCTCTGTGTGTCACATGCTGTATGTGTCCCCTGTTCATAACTACAATCCTAAATAATCAAAATGAGATTACTTTTCTCTGTGGGGTTGTTTTTTTTTTTTTTTAACTAGGTAAAGTAATGGTATATTTAAGAAATTTTTTATTCCAAATAGTTACGACACATGTTTATTCTTAAAGTATTAACATGTATATATTCAGTACAGGTCTTTGAGTTGAACCCCTTATTCTTTGCCAAAGCAGGATAAACTGTAGTGAAGCCAACCCAAGCAGCTGGTGGGTGGCCTTGGGGCCTAGAGAATGGGAGCGAGCCCAGACAAATGTGTTCAGCTGTGAAGTTTCTTTTCTTCCCCCAGCTTTCTTGAGATATAATCAACATTTAACATTGTGTGAGTTTAAGGGATACAATGTGATGATTTGATACAGGTGTATATTGTGAAATGATGGCCACAGTAAGATTGGTTAACACATCCTTCACCTCACATAGTCACTTTATGTTATTGTGGTGGTGGTGGTGAGAACATTTAGGACCTCTTCTATCAGCATCTGTCACATATACAATACAGTATTTCTAACTATGGTCATTATGTTGCACATTAGATCTTTAGGACTTATTCATATTTTAACTGAAAATTTATACCCTTGACCAACATCTCATCATTCTTCTCACCCCCCACCTCCTGGCAACCTGCATTTTATTCTCTGTTTCTATGAATTCCACTTTTTTAGATTCCACATAAATGTGAGATCATACATTATTTATCTTTCTCCATCTTACTTAATCCACTTAGTGCAATGCCTCGAGTTTATCTATGTTATCACAAATGGTAAATTCCTTTTATGGCTAAATAATATTTCACTGTGTATAGACAAACTCCGTCTTTTTTCATTCATCCATCATCCATGGATACTTACTTTGTTTCTATGTCTTGGTTATTGTGAATAATGCTACGATGAATGTGGAAGTATATTGTCTCTTTAAGACAGTGACTTCACTTTTCACTTTATCCCCAGAAGTGAGATTATTACTGGGTTATATCATAGTTCTCTGTTTAGTTTTTGAGAAAACTCCGTGCTGTTTTCTTTCTTTCTTTTTGTTTTTTTAAAGATTTATTTATTTATTTTAGGTAGAGACAGATAAATTGTGGCAGGAGGGATGGGCAGAGAGAGAGGAAGAGAGGATCTCAAGCAGGCTCTGTGTGCCCAATAGGGGCCCCGATTCCACAGTCCCAAGACCACCACCCACCCAACCCTGGGTGGTGCCTGCACCACCCAGATGCCCCTCCATACTGTTTTCCATAGCGGCTTTGCCAGTTTACATTTCTACAGACAGAATACAAGAGTTGCCTTTTTCCCACATCTTCATCAGCACTTACTATCTCCTGTCTTTTTTATAATAACCACTCTAACATGTGTGAAGTGATAATCTCATTGTGATTTTGATTTGTGTTTCCCTGATGATTAGTGATATCGATTACCTTTTCATGAGCCATTTGTATGTCTTCTTTGGGAAAATGTCTATTCAGGTCCTTTCCCCAAGTTTTAATCATATCGTTTGGGGTTTTTGTTTTGTTGTTATTGAATTATATGAGTTCTTACATATTTTGGATATCAGTTCCTTATCAAAGGAAGTTTGCAAATATTTTCTCCTATTCTATAGGTTTTCTTTTATTTTGTTGAAATTAACAAAATGATGGGGAGCTTTTTATTCAGAAATAGTCCTACTTGTTTATTTTTTATTTTTGTTACTAGTGTTTTGGTGTCATTGCCAAGAATAATTTCAAGATTTTCTGCTATGTTTTCTTCTAGAAGTTTAACGTTTTCAGATCTTACATTTAATTCTTCAATCCATTTTGAGTTAATTTTTGTGAGTGGTATAAGACAGAGTCCAATTTCATTCTTTTGCATGGAATATCACTTTCTCAGTACTATTTATTGATAAAAATTGATAAGAATTCCCCACTCTTCCTTTTTTTAAAGATTTTATTTATTTATTTGACACAGAGAGAGAGACCACAAGTAGGCAGAGAGGCAGGCAGAGGGAGATGGGGGAAGCAGGCTCCCCACTGAGCAGAGAGCTAGACGTGGGGCTCAATCCCAGGACTCTGAGACCACGACCTGAGTGGAAGGCAGAGGCCCAAACCACTGAGTCACCCGAGCACCTCCCAAGAATTCCCCATTCTCCTTTGAATTTTCTTTGTTTCCTTGTCAAATATTAGTTGACTGTATATGGAAGGGTTTATTTCTGGGATCTTGATTCTGACCCTTTGGTCTATGTGTCTGCATTTATGCCAGTACCAGACTGTTTTGATTACTATAGGTTTGTAATACAATTTGAAATCAGTAAATGTGATATTTTCAGCTTTGTTCTTTCTCAGGATTGACTTTAGAGTTCTGAAGTCTCTAACATTAACATGGATGGCACTAGAGGAGATTCTGCTGAGTGAAATAAGTCAGCAGAGAGTCAATTATCATATGGTTTCACTTACTTGTGGAGCATAAGGAATAATATGGAGGACATTAGGAGAAGGAAAGGAAAAGTAAAGTGGTGGATATCGGAGGGGGAGTCAAACATGAGAGACTGTGGATTCCGAGAAACAAACTGAGGATTTTAGGGGATAGGGTGGGTATTAAGGAGGGCATGTATTGCATGGAGCACTGGGTGTTACATGTAAACAATGATGGAACACTGAATCAAAAACTAATGATGTATTGTATGGTGACTAACATAGCACAACAAAAATTTGAAAAAAAAAAAAAAGACTGATGAGTATCTAAATGGAGTCTTTAAATAATCAAATTGGATTTAAATTATTTCATTTTTATTTCATTTTATTTCCGCTTTGTTGAGGTATAATCGACAAAAAAATTGTAAGATACTTAAATGTACAACGCGATGCTTTAATTGATGTATATGTTGAGAAAGGATATATTTTTCCTTTTTGGTCATATTTTCTCAGGCTGAATGCAGGATGAACAAATTTGGAAAAAAATAATTGTAAGATATTAAGGTACTCTGTGAAGAAAATGGCCATTTTGTAGAATAAAAATTGACAGAATTTCCTACCACCACTAGAGCTCTCTTGAGTGACTTATACCTCTATTTTATGTGAACAAAGAGCTGGTCCTTAAGAAGACATTTGAAAATGGGAATTTTTACCTGAATTCAATGCCTATTCTATCTGATCAGTCTCCTGGTGTAACCCTGAAGATGGGGCAGAAGAGGCTACCGTTGAGTACATCCATGTGTACCATGAAATGATCAGTGTCTCATGAAAAACATGACCAGATTCCCATTTCCAAACTGGGTTCCTAGTGGAATCTATCTGCACTGAGGACTCTATATGAAAATCCCTAGAATTTCTTTATATGCATAAAGAAAATGTCAGGGAAGTATATTATTTTATTGGTAAATAAGACTTTGACCCCAAGTTCCCATTTTGTTTCCTATTTCAGTAGTCTAAGATGGTCCACATGGGAGCCCAGAGGTATCTATTTGCCTGTTCTGCATAAGGGATAAGAGTAAAGAGCTAATGCAAACTATACAGCAAGGCCAGGCAAATAATATACGCTTTATAAGCATTCACCACTATTATTATCATCGTTATTATTTTACATGGTAGCTATCCACCACTCCTGAGCAATATGCCTTAGTCTCCTGGCCTTGACTTAATAGAGGAAAGGCTGCATTATCTAAAGGGGAAATACAGTGATATTGCAAAGCATTATTTTGCTAACTTACAGTTTTCAATATAATAGGTCTATTTGTCTGTTAGCTTCTTTTGGATTTTTGAAATACAACAGACACATAGCTGTAACCTAAGACGGACCAGTTCTACATTCGGAGGAAAGCTGTGACTGCCTCTCAGTGAGGTTTCTTAAAACAGCGTAGATGTATACACAAGCCACATTTTCATACCCACTACCATGAGGAGCATTCTCATTTAACTCTGGGCATCCATAGCCCTAAAGGGGTGTTTTGGGGATAGTTATCCCATAATCCCCTGTGTTCTTAAGACAGACAGACTCAGGTCTTTGACCCACAAATAGATTTTGGAACATAAGGTAGGCACTGATAGAGACATCTCTTTACAGTGGAATCAGACAAATGATGGCTTTAAAGGAAATAACATCTGAACAAGACATCCACTTCACATTAGGGCCAAATCAGAGACGTAACTCAGAACGCAAAGGCTATGGTGGTAGAAGTTTAGAGTTTTATTGAGGAATACCCATATAGGATTTCTTTCTAAAACAAAACGAAACCATTATCACAAAGGTTTGCTTCTGCAGGCAGCCACAGCTGTATACAATATGTAAGTTTGGGTCTCGGGCTCAAAAACCACATTAAAATAAAGTTAAGGTCTTGGCTTACATCCTTCAAAGTTTGGGTAATTTCAAGGTTATGCCAAGTCTCCCAGCCACAGAACACACTGTGTAACGCCAAGGCTCCTCCACTCATCTGGTTCTTTATATTGGGCTGTTTGACCGCTAGTCATTTTGAATCCCTCCAAGGAGAAGGTCTGGAAAGCAGAGAGTAGGGTTCCAAATTCCACTAGGGTTTCATTTTCTTGTCCCTTGCACCAAGCGGTAAGTCCAGGAGCGGGCCACCCTACTTTCCAGGTCTTCATCTTTAAAGGAATTGTCCTTCTAATGAGCTTGGAGGGTGAAAAATCTGAATGAAACATGATGGTATTCACCGCGGCACCTTGGTGGGAACTAAGAGGGAGATAAGATCAGAACAAAGAAAATCCAGAGTATAACAGGATGGGATTCCTGTCCTCGGGCTGTGGATTTGGAACAAAGGGAAGCCTTCAGTTACGGCTAAGCAAATTTTGTCTTTGAAATGGACTTAGGGGTTTTCCTCTAATAAAGAGTGAGAAACATTTTGCTGTGGAATTGTGTGTGAATAGTGCAGCTGATGGAGACTTCAAATTTGAACTAAGAAAATAACAATTACACACTGATTATGTAAATATTCTCCAGGTGAGTTTATCATGTGCCTTTCCACATATATGAGGTATATGCAAGTGGCAGGAAACATCGTCTGTGCTGACAGATCTTTTAATTGAAGGAATGTGACTGCATAATGAATTGAGACATCACAGCTTAAATCCCCCACGGTGATAAATATTTAATACGTATCCACATACTTTACTGTGTTGGGTGTCAGCCGTACCTCTGTGTCACACCTGCATTGTGACCTTGGGGAAGTAATACTTTTCCTTCCTGTACTTCCTTCTGCCAGTTGCATAAAAATAATTACTAGAAAAAGTTATACAATTATGTTTTAGTTCTTCAAGCTCTTTGGGAGCCATTGGTATCCATATGCCAATCAATGTGTTCTATAATAAGAAAGAAAAAGAAACATCTCCTTATATTCACTAAACTTTCAAAAATATGTATTGATCAGTTTCCATGTCCTGATAACTCATGTGACACCTCTCATCACTGACTAAACTGCCATCTGGTTAATCCTGTCACTCTAACCTCTTCTAGAAGTTTCTATATTCTACTTCTGACTTCAAAAAACTTGAAGTCCAATTATGAACTATGGAGCAAATCAAAAATATAAGGCTGTGAATACAATAAGGAATCCTGATACAGGCCCATGTAAGGATAATTGTTAAAGTTTAAAAGGGTAATTGTTAAAGTTTACACACAAGTAGAAGATAATTGTTTTTATACTAGCCAATATAATAAAGCTTATTTATAGCACTCTTCAAAGAATGAAGAAATGAATCTTTATCAAATGGAATAACTGCATGTGTATATTCTTGGGATCTTGGGTAAGTTCTTCCTTTCCTTGGACACCCCTATTTCCTTACCTGTAAAATGGGAGCAATAATAGTACCTAATTCATAGTTTTGTTGTGAGGATTGGGTGAGATAGTGGGCATCAAGAATTTAGGAGACCCTAAACCATGAGTGCTATTATGAGCTCAACAGTACGGAAAGCCCTAGTACCCCAGAATGTGACAATATTTAGGAATAGGGACTTTTAAAGAGGTAATGAAGTTAAAATGAGGCTGTTAGTGTGGACCCTGGTTTAATATGACTGATGTCCTTATAAGAAGAGATTAGGACACACAGAGACACCAGGGGTGCATGTGCCAGAGGAATGGCCATCGGTCAGCCAAGGAGGGGATTTGGAACAGATCCTTCCCTCATGACCTTCAGAGGAAACAACCCCGTTGGCACCCCAGTTTTAAACTCTTAGCCTCTAGAACTTCAAGAAAATTAACTTCTGGTGTCTAAGCTGCCCAGTCTGTAGTATTTTGTTACGGCAGCCTGAGCAGACTAATAAAAGTGCTCCGTATGTATTTGCTCTACAGACAGGAGAAGGGCAGAGGGCGGGAAATGAACGGGTGCAGGGGGCACTGTGGAAGAACAGATGTGGTTACTTTCCACTTCCGCCTTGGGTTGACCCCTGAACAACCTCAAGGAGCCCTGTCTTTCTGGCACCGGAGCGGGCTCATTGGATTGTGTTCTCCAGTCAGTGAGGAAGTTCTGGGAAGAATTGCAGCTGCTTGCAGACAGAGAAAAAGCAGAGCCTCCTCAACAATATCACTTTATAGATTCATTTGGAAGGAGACTGGGCTTCAAATCATACCAAAGTAACACACCGAACAAAAGGAGCTCCCATTCTCCCCAGGACTATTGACCATTTGCAAGTAGGAACCAACAGTGCATTTTTAAAATGCTTTGTTTCTTTTACGAATGTCTTAATTTCTCCAGGCCAGAGACTCTTAGAGTACAAGATAAAATAAAATAAGCCAGGACAATATGTATCAGCGTCGGTGCAATCATTAAACAATATGTTCTTGGCAAGTCAGTGGGGTAATGTATGCAAATATGTAATTCCTTAGTATAGACCCAGCGTGCTAATATATGTCATTCTGCAGTGGTCCAGGAGGCTAAGGGAAATGAGGCTCGGAGCTCTATTTCTTTGCCGTGTCATCTCAACAACAACCCAAATTCCACAGAGATCTAATAGTGTATTGCTGCCAATATCTGGATCTTTTTATTGCTAAGTGTTCTCTTTCTCCTTTGCTTGCGGCATAGTTTTAAAATCATGTAGTGCTGTGAGAGACCAGATGATATCTCTGTATCCTGAGGTCAGACCCCAACAGCCCATCAGTTAGCACTTGACTGCTGTGGGCTAGGCATGTGACGTTTTAAGAACTTCATTAGTCTGGGGCCATGTTCCCTGGGGCGTCCATCTAACAAAGGGTATTATGGACGCTTTCCAAATAGTCAGTTGTTTTCAATCCTTGTTATTAAATGTAGGCAGGCCATGGAAGGAAGAGAAGCCTAGGATTTTAGATGGTACCTTTGAATTATTCTAGTCCAGGGGTGGTAAATAAATATAATTTCAATTGTGAACTCTTATCAATTGATTGTGGCTTCCCAGAGGGTGATGTTGAAACTGTGCCAAAGCCAAGTGTGGGTTCAGCAGGAGGTAATACCAAGGTTGATGCTGATGTCCATTGTGGGCACAAAACTGGGGACTTGTAGAAAGACATACTAAGTATTTTCTGTCTCTCAGTCGAATCCTTTCTTCTTATAGGTAAGGAAACTGAGCTCCAAAAACATTAAATGGTAATCTCAAGATCACGTAATTAGTTAGCAAAAAAGCCAAAGTTAGAATTAATACATCCGGACTCCCTTCCTACCACATCAACGAAAAAAAATCCAAATTGCCTGAATATAACTTTATTCTCCCCTTCAGGTGATAATACTGGTCTTCATTCTCTAATGAAACCATAATCAAGATAGAAGTATTAAAAACTCCCCCCTCCATAACACACACATATCCCTTCTTCCCTCAAGGACATATTTACTCTGCATTTACTTAGACACATTTTTCTTCTGTGCCCCTTTTCATGTTAGAAATAGGAGATAAAGTGGCACCTGGATGGCTCAGTTGGTTAAGCAACAGCCTTTGGCTCAGGTCATGATCACAGTGTCCTGGGATCGAGCCCCACATCCGGCTCCCTGCTCCTCCAGAAGCCTGCTTCTCCCTCTCCCTCTGCCTGCCACTCCTCCTGTTTGTGCTCTTTCTCTCTGTGTCAAATAAATAAATAAAATCTTTAAAAACTAAAAAAGAAAAAGAAATAGATAAAGTTTGTTTCTAGGTAATATTTACTCATCTGTGAATTGGGAAGAGTGATATGCAAAGTCTGAATTCTGCATGTTAAATTTAAGCTAGTAAAGTCCTTTGAGTTCTTTAGAAAAAAAAATCAAAAACAGAAATTTCTTTTGTTTTCAATATGCCAAACATAGGTAAGAAAATACGAATCCGTATATGTAAACACCAAATGTTCTGCATGTGAACTGAGCTAATTACAAGGGGAAAGGAAGTTGTGCAAAGGGTAAATAGAAACGCTGGTGAACCTTTTGAAGGAATGAGCCAGGAGTTCAATTCTAATTCTTCGTAGCAATTACTTTTTCCCCTTGGGAAAGGACATTAAGAACTTTTGCGCTGCAATGCCATCTATTTTTTATTGCGCCAATGAACAAGTAAGTACATCTTTCCAAACTGCCACTATTCATCACTTTTAAATAAGAATAGATGAGTTTGAAAAGATATGAAGATTCATTAGTCCCAGCTCTAAATATTGCAGGTGAAATTATTTCCATCCGCTGTGGCCTACTGCAGACTCAGAGAAGTGTCTCATAATACCCTTGAAAATTATGCTTCTGAAGAATGTGCTCCTTTTTTGGACAAATGCAAAGGCCACAAGGCTCTGTGTTGGCTACCCCAGCCTATCCTGTAGACTGCCAGTCTAGCATAACATTCCATCTCGTTGGAAGGAGTCCTTTCTATAGATTGAGACCAACCAAAAAGCAAGAGGAGGAGGAGTTTGAAATCGATATGACATTTTAATGAAGTTGCGTAGCCAGTAGAAAAGTTTTATTAACATCCACTCCCTTCCAACCACATCAACCTCCAGAAGCCAATAACTGAGGCAGTATTTATTCCTGAGGGAAAGCTGGCACAAGGAGCCCTGAGTTCTCCTGAGCCCTTACCTACCCAGCACTGTGTTTGGAGATTGACGTTTATTACCATATTCATCATCATAGTGCTCCAAAAGAGTGGATATAATCTGCACATGGAGACAGAGATACAGAGGGCATAAGTGGGCTGAGGTAGGTCAGTGCTCTGGAAGCAGGACTAGAACTGTCCCTTGACTCCTTTCTACTAGGCCAACCTTAAGGCTATTCTATACCATACTTGGTGACCCAGCACTATCCCTCAGCATCCTAATCCCTTTGAAGGTCTTCCTTCAAAACAACCAAACCTCAGGGGTGCCTGGTGGCCCAGTTGGTTAAGCGTCCCACTCTTAATTTGGGCTCAGGTCATGATCTTAGGGTCATGAGATGGAGCCCTGTGTCGGGCTCCATGATGGGCATGGAGCCTGCTTAAGATTCTCTCTCTCTCTCTCTCTCTCTCTCCCTCTGTCCCCTCACCCCCAAAACAAAACAAAACAACCAAACCTCTACCCTAGCATTGCCATTTGGTTGACTGCTACATGCCCAGGCCCTAACTGGGAATACCTAACTCTCCCATACATAGGAAGGGCTAGTTCTATATACTTTCTTGTATGTAGTCCTACACACATTTCTTGGTGTGGTGTTTTGAGCTGGCCACAGAGAATAAGACATGACTGGGGAGGGGTTACCCTACCTCATATATAACCTCTATTTTATCTTGCACTTCACTGGGCTTTTGTTACTTGTGTGACAGAGGGCAAGAATCTCTCATGCAGCCTGACTCCCCCACAGCACCTACTCCTGTGCCTTTTACACAGCAGGTGTTCAATACTTATGAGAAGACTGACTGACTAATTGAATGAATTAATGGGGTGATAAAAGCTCACACTGGAGTGTCCTCAGCTGCCAATCTGTTTCTCCCTTTTCACTCACCGTCTATCCCCTGGGCCACTTCACAGACAAAAATGCAACCTCCTTCCCTCTCCTGAGCTCACCCGATGTGCCCTCCACTGTGTCACCTTCCACTGACTTGCCACAATGTAATGAGGGCCTCAGGAGAATGACTCAGCTCAGTGTTGCATCTCGATGTCCCATGATCTTTTCTTCTTCATCGTTTGCTCATTGCCAGTGTGAGGGACTCAACTGTTTGCTTTAATGGAAGGGGCGATTATCTAATATGGACTACACCATATCTATGTCTATGCCAATAATTTATATACCTATAAGTAAAATACTTTTATATGCAAATTAAATAAATAAAATATATATACATGTTTTCTAGATTCATACTTAAATTCCTGTACATATAAAAGATTTTTAAAACTCTCCCACAGCCACTATCTCATTTGCTTGACCCAGCACCCCGGGGAACCAGCAGGACATGCCTCGTGAACCTTATCTTACAGGAAGTAAAGGAGAGGTAACCAAGGTCATAGAGCTAGTTAAGCCAGGAGCTGGCAGATGCTTGTCCCACACTCTTTTCACCAGGCCACCCACGTCTTCGGTTGTTGGCTGACTTGTTTCCACTCTCAGGGTAAAGGTCCAACACCCATGACTCAGTTTCAGCCTAGCACAATTGGTGTGGATGAACTTGACAGTAGCATCTAAAAGTGTATCCCAGCAGATTTTTAGCTCACTGGCCTTGAACAGGAAAATTACCTGAAATATTTAGCATTTTGGAAAATCCCACCTCGCTGAAGTCTCATCAGAATTGGACACTCCCCGTTCGTTCATGTGTGAGGACTTGTGTGAGGGGGGATGGAGGTAGCATAAAAAGCAAATGTCATGGGAGATTCCAGAGGTCTTCTGCCCTAGTGAAGGTCACTGTTGAATATGGCCTGAGAACAACCCCACAGCCAGCATGGCTGGGGCACGGGTCGAGAGCTGATGGGCCAGGTGCTCCGTTTTGAGAGAGAAGGAAGTTCATCCAGGAGGGAGTGGGGACTGAAAGCACGTTGAGTGGAAGACGGAAAGGACAGGTGTGGCAGAGTGCTGGCTGAGTGATGTGGCATTGCTGGGTCCAACTGCGATATGCATCTGGGGACCATTTTGATCCTCAAAACACGCATGTAGGCCTTGTTTTTATTTAATTTAGTTTTGTAACTGTTCTAAAATTAATTTTTCATGAATCCATTTTCCTGTGTGTTAAACAGAGACAAACTTACTACTTAACCATGGACACTGAGAAAAAGTTTTAATTTCTCTAAGCCTCCTATTTCCACTTTTGGGAAACAGAAAGACTCTAAGCTGCCAGAGCACTGTTGTGGGAACAGAATGAGATGATCTAAGTGAGGCCTCTGGGGACAGTGCTTGGCACAGAGCAGTTGCTTTGTTATCTGTTTTCTGGGTGAGTTTTAATGTGCTTCTGTCCTTCATACTAAACAGACACATTCACAACTGTCTTGATTCCCAAAGTCCAGATCTCCTGGAAACACTGATAGTCATCTCTTCAGTCTAGAGACTAGACAGATGATAGGCAACAAAGGAGAGATGGGTAGAGAGAGACAGATGGAGAAATTATTTTTTTCTTTTTTTTTTTTTTAATTTCTTTTCAGTGTTCCAGAATTCATTGTTTATGCACCACACCCAGTGCTCCATGTAATACGTGCCCTCCTTAATACCCACCACCAGGCTCACCCAACCCCCACGCCCCTCCCCTCCAAAACCCTCAGTTTGTTTCTCAGAGTACACAGTCTCTCGTGGTTCATCTCTCCCTCCAATTTCCCCCAACTCACTTCTCCTCTCCATCTCCCCATGTCCTCCATGTTATTTCTTATGCTCCACAAGTAAGTGAAACCCTATGATAATTGACTCTCTTTGCTTGACTTATCTCACTCAGCATAATCTCTTCCAGTCCCATCAGTGTTGACACAAAGGTTGGGTATTCATCCTTTCTGAAGGAGGCATAATACTCCATTGTATATATGGACCACATCTTCTTTATCCATTCATCCATTGAAGTGCATCTTGGTTCTTTCCACAGTTTGGTGACTATGGCCATTGCTGCTATGAACATTGGGGTACAGATGGCCCTTCTTTTCACTGTATCTGTATCTTTAGGGTAAATACCCAGTAGTGCAATTGCGGGGTCATAGGGAAGCTCTGTTTTTAATTTCTTAAGGAATCTCCACACTGTTTTCCAAAGTGGCTGTACCAACTTGCATTCCCACCAACAGTGTAAGAGGGTTCCCCTTTCTCCACATCCTCTCCAACACTTGTTGTATACTGTCTTGTTAATTTTGGCCACTCTAACTGGTATAAGGTGGTATCTCAATGTGGTTTTGATTTGAATCTCCCTGATGGCTAATGATGATGAACATTTTTTCATGTGTCTGTTAGCCATTTGTATGTCTTCTTTTGAGAAGTGTCTGTTCATGTCTTCTGCTCATTTTTTGACATGAGAGAATCTCAAACAGTCTCTCTGTTGAGCCCAGAGCTCGATACGGGGCTTGATCTCATGACCCTGAGATCATGACCTGAGCCAAAATCAAGAACCAGACGTTTACTGGAGAGCACCACCTAGACACACCCCCTCCCAAGCCCGTGAAGAAATTAAAGTGAGAGAGGGGAAGAAGGAGGGAGAGAGATGGGAAGGTAGATGGAGATTTACGGATAGGGAATTGAAAAACTGTTCTTGACTGACCCCCACCTCCAAGAGACATTACCTTGGAATCCCTCTAAATCCAAAGCCTGGGTAATTGCAAATGGCATTTGGACGTGGGAGACTTTGCTGCAGATCCTGGTGATTTCTATTTCTTTCTTGTTACTGAGTAATGAGATATTGCAGGAAAATGGAGGCCTAAGTAAGGAAGAAAAAATTTTAAACCTACTCAGATAAAAATGGGCCCAAATGAAAACTGGAGAACAACGAGTTTGTATTTTCCCCAGTCTAACTGTACATTTTCAACCCTCTATCTCCATTACAACTTTAATAAAGGCCTCCTCCCCTGTCCCTATACCTCCTTTCCCCTGCCCCTTGTGCCCATGACCTCAGATTTTATGTGTAGCTGGGAGGTAACTAAAATTCATGTTTATGTTTATGTGGAAACCAGAGTGCTAAGGTTCACACAGTGGGAGTGGGATAGAGTCTGCTAGGGATAGATTCTTGGAAGAAAGAGCTGGGTAGAGCAAAGTCCATCGAGACTGGATACCCTGAAATAATTGGCGTCTCCCCTACACCTGGAGAAGGAAAGAGTCTCAGGAAACAGTGTCCTCATTGGCCTTTATCAATGTACAGAGGGCATGTGCAAGAAATGGACATAACAAGGTTGAACCCGACAAGTGACTCAACATGTTGCTGACTTGGGACTGGGGACAACAGTTTATAGAATTTATGCCAACTGATGGCAACTGGCTCCGTTTCCCTCAGCCAGTTCCCTGGAAGAAAAGTTTCATTCCCAAAATTTTCCAATTATCAGAAACCCATTTTTTAAAAAAGATTTTATTTATTTATTTATTTATTTATTTGACAGAGAGAGAGATCACAAGTAGGCAACAATGCAGGCAGAGAGAGGGGGAAGCAGGCTCCCTGCTGAGCAGAGAGCCCAATGAGGGGCTCAATCCCAGGACCCTGAGATCATGACCTGAGCCAAAGGCAGAGGCTTTACCCACTGAGCCACCCAGGTGCCCTAGGAACCCATTTTTAACCACAAAGCATTTCATGCCCAACTCCATGATTATAACTGTAGCTAACATTTTATCATGTGCCAAGCCTTGCTTATGTGCTTTCTGTGTATTGATTCTGTTAATGTTCATTCCATCCTCATGAGGAAAGTAGTATCATGGCATTTTCCAGAGGAGAAAGCCAAGGTAAGAGGAAGTTAAAGAGCTTGCCCAAAGTCATGGCACAGGTAAAGGGGTCCTGAGTTATGGCCCATTTCTACAGTCCCTGCTCTTAATAGCTATGCTATCCTTTCTCCTAATTGTAGGTGAACTTTCACTGCAAAACAGAAGGACAGACATCACATGAGGACAAGAAGATTCCATATACATCCAGCAAAGCTTTTAAATTAATCCTATGCGCCTGAAAAGATAATACACTGGAGGTATTATGTATTTGATCCATAAACAACACTTGAAACAGCACATAGCGGTGTAGACATCTTCTGATATCAGTCCTTGCCCTGTCAAGGCATGGTCCGACTACCACCATGCCCACATGGCCCCAGGGCTTGCCATTCCAAGACCCTATCATATTCTCTGGGACCTTGGCTATATATTGGTCATGTCCTTGGGGTCAGGGATTGTCTTCTATGTAATTGTAATTTATGCACTCATCACTTCTTGCCCATAATAGGTGCTCAGTAAATATTTTTGGAGTGAATGAATGCATAGTTCTGCGTCTAGCTCCTGCCTCATCCCACTGAGTGTATTTGCAAGTACAGATGGTTTGCAAACAACTAGCTTACAAGGCGTAACCAATGATCATACTAGATCTTTTAAGAGGGTGAGCTAGAGTGCCTGGCTGGCTCAGTCGTTCTGGCATCCAGCTCTTGATGTCAGCTTAGGTCATGGTCTCAGGGTCATGAGATTGGGCTCCACATCCCGCTCTGCACCAAACTTGAAGTCTGCTTGTCTCCCCTCTCCCTCTGCTCCCACCCCAACTTGTTCTCTCTCTCTCAAATAAGTAAAATCTTTAAAAAAAATTTATTTAAAAAACGAGTTTATCTTAAATAGAGAGAGTACCTGGGAGTGTGCAGCAGCGTCCCCTAGAGGGACCAGTATAAAAAGCATGGCACAAGGTGGGTTCCTGGAGCCCTATTCCTGGGCCTCTAGTAAGGCAGCTCTTTGGGGATGGTAATGGACATTATGGTCTATGAGGGGTCAATGTCAGCAAATACCTTCAGTGAAGATGGCAAGTTCTTTGGCCAGGCCCAGTCTGAGGGTGCTAAGGTCATGAGTTTCATGTGGAACCTAGGACAGAGTAAGAAACACCTTCCTCAAACCATGAGAATCATGTTGGCTATTAGAAGGATGACTTGAGGTGGTCAAGGTGCTGAGGCATCTGACCTGACTGGCTGTGTAACAAAGTTTGCAGCTTCAGGTCAAATTCTGGCCAACCCAGAGGAAATCTTTCCCTTCTGGTCTTCTTCCGAGGGCATAATGCCAGGTGGGTTTCACCCATCACTAATTACAATAAATAACGCTGGGAGATTTCAACTTGTATTACGGGTGTGACATCGGACACTGTGGTGTCATGGGAGCCTTGGGGGGACGCACTGGAGAGACCAGTGCATGTCTGTGTTCACAGCTCTTGGGTCTTCCCCCTGGGGGGGGTGTTTGGGGCTTTAAAGTTGCCTCCTCTCACTCTAAGAAACAGCTAAGAAACCCCAGGGAGCCCAGCCTGAGCCCAGGCTGGGATAAATAAGAGTTCTCCAAAGAGAGCAGGGTCTGGGTTATATTATTAAAAATGATCCATGTGGGGCGCCTGGGTGGCTCAGTGGGTTAAGCCTCTGTCTTCAGCTCAGGTCGTGATCTCAGGGTCCTGGGATCGGGCCCCACATCTGGGCTCTCCACTCAGTGGGGAGACTGCGTCTCCACTCTCTCTCTGCCTGCTGCTCTGCCTACCTGTGATCTCTCTGTCAAATAAATAAATAAAATCTTTTTAAAAATCCATGAAAATTGGATAGCAAATCATTGATGTTGAGATTTTTTGATCTGGAATTTGATTACGTGGTCAGACCCCATTTATTGTTCTTCACATCCCAGTATGAGTGTCCTAAATAGAGAGGGCCAATGCAACACAGAGAAAGGGATACAGAGAACGTGCCCAAGAAGTATCCCATTATGGCAGCCTTATATCAGAAAGGACTGAGCTTGAATCCTTGCTCAGAAAGCCCATTCTTAGCTGACAATGTCCTTGTCCTTCTCTGTGATCTGACATTCCACTTGCCTTTACACCACCACTTGTGACCTTGGGATAGCTTTACCTTACCAAACGAGTCCCAGTGACCAGCCTGTGCACTCAGCAGAGCAGCATCAATTAGTCATTGCCTATTAAAACTTGAAACTTCTCAAAAATGAGAAGCAGAGAAAACCAGCATTGTTGTCATGTGTCGGATATACGCACAGAATCAACTGTTTGATTTCTAGTAGAAATAAATCAAAAGCAGACAATTCCCTTGACCAGAGATGAGGCGGTGTCTGGAGCCAGAGAGCGGCAGGTTGCTGAGTATAAAGTGCACATAAAATCCAATTGTGAGTTGGCTGACCACAGAACAGGACTGGATTCACTTACTGTTAATTAGGATGAATAAAAAGAGACACTAGGTGATGTGAAGCTTGGGATTATGGGTAGTGAAAGCCACTTGATGGGAGGAAACCAATTTTTCCTGGTGTTTTGGAAAATCACTTCGTACAGAGTCTGGTCCGTTATTTATGTCCTGAAATGTGCACGCAAGAAGGACAAAACGTATTCTGATAAAACTACACCCCAGGAAGCCCAATCTGAAGGAGTCTTAAGGGTCCAAGCTGGGAAGGGTCAGTGGGTTTGGCTTTCTATTAAAGAATGGATCTTCTGTTTCTGGCCTGTCTAGAAAGACATTTTTCCTTCTGCCCCAAGTGATAAAATGCATGCCATGGAACAACACTCTGGATATTGTCAGTGGAGGCTGGAGTGATGGCCAGATGGCCCACTTGGTTATTGATCATTTTATTTGTACCTCCTGGTGCTAAGTTCTCTTTCTTAGGGTGATTTCACTATCCCTCTACTCTATTTAGAAAGGAAATGAACTGCCAGTCTCATGTAAGCTTGGAGTGGCTGTCGGGAGGTGTGAGGCCAGAAGAAAGCAGCTAGACAGACTGCTGGTTAATACCATAAAGGAATCTTTATGTGGGAATTCTTACTCCATTATGTTGGCACATCCCTTTCCCCCACTTTCTGGCCAGGAGTGATATGGGAGAGTTATTTTAATCTTAACTCTATTTAGAGGATTGGAGTGTTCCAAAGAGAAGGAGAGTTTTGCCGAGTATTTTAAACAATTGGTTCCAGATGGATCCTCTTTGTATCCTTTTTGGAATTATCTTCTCTAAATGAGTTCTAAAGATAGAAGGTACATATTCACCAAAGATTGAAGGATGCTGACATATTCAGCAACGAGAATGGTAAATGTTGCTGTATTCAGGTGTCACTTCGGGTAAATTTTTTCAGTTCTCATTTTTGTTTTGTTTTGTTTCTCCTGGTGCTTCTATGACACGTTTTTCTTGGGGCTTCCATGACACGTCAGAGACAGCAATCCTCACAGGGTAGGGATTACAGGATAAATTTGCAGGATGGCTTATCCACATCACTGCCCAAGTACATGCTTTGAAAATATTGTGCAATGATAATAAATGATTTTTATTTCAAATTAGTTTTAGGAGTAATTTTTTAATTTAAATTCAATTAGCCAACATATAGTACATCATTAGTTTCGGCTGTAGTGTTCAGTGATTCATTTGTTGCGTATAACACCCAGTGCTCATCACATCACGTGCCTCCTTAATGCCCGTCACCCAGTTACCCCACCCCCCTACCCACCTCCCCTTCTGCAACTCTCACTTTGTTTCCCAGAGTCAAGAGTCTCTCATGGTTTGTCTCCCTCTCTGATTTTTTCCCATTCCTTTTTCCCTCCCTTCCCCTATGGTCCTCTGTGCTGTTTCTTATATTCCTCATATGAGAGAAACCATATGAAATTGTTGTTCTCTAATTGATTTATTTCACTTAGCATAATACCCTCCAGTTCCATCAATTTTAATGAGAAATGTGTGTGTGTGTGTGTGTCTGTTTGTGTGTGAGGAAGAGAGAAAGAGAGATAGAGACAGAGAGAGACCCACAGAGATTGTGGGCAGAGAGAGATTCTAGTGAAGAAGCCAAGATTTAAAACCAAAGTCTGGCAACCATAAGAAACCCAGAAATCTTGCCATTTGCAACAACATGAATGGAACTAGAGGGTATTATGCTAAGCGAAATAAGTCATTCAAAGAAAGACAATTACCGTATGATTGCTCTGTTATGAGGAAGGGCAGGAGTTTGTGGGAGGAGGGGAGGCAAAAATGAAACAAGATGGGACCCGGGAGGGAGACAAACCATAAGAGACTCATAATCTCAGAAAACAAACTGAGGGCTGCTAGAGGGGTTAGGGAGGGATAGAGTGGGTGGCTGATGGACATTGGGGAGGTTATGTGCTATGGTGAGTGCTGTGAATTGTGTAAGACTGACGATTCACAGACCTGTACCCCAAAACAAATAACACATTATATGTTAATAAAATAAATAAATAAATAAAACTAAACCCAAGGTTTGATTCCCACTCATGTTCTTCTGCACAACGCCCTTTTCTTTTAAATGGTTATCATCAAATAATCACCTGCAAAGGTGGGAGTCAAAACAAAGGGAAGAGTGCCAGCCTGCTCAAATAGAATGAATGCCAGTTGTAAACTTCCGGCATGGCTGTAACTGCAGAGGAAGGACCACCAGTCATCAGTTGAAGCTCCTGAAACTCTACATCCTTGCTCTGCCTGTGGTCAGAGTGGAATTGCATGTGTTGTCCTGCTTTGTGCCATCAGACATGGATATCTTGGCCACAATGGATTGAACCAGAGATTGGCTTCTTGACTAAAACCCACATTACATAGGTGATAGCCTAGTAGCTCACAAGATGGTCAAGAACCAGATGAATGTGCTTCTGTTTGGGTGAAGATTACTGAACCCAGTGAGGGACCCTCTTTCTGGAGGAACTGAACAGGTAATACAAGAACTAGAAGGGGCGTCTGGTGGCTCAGTTGGTTAGGGTCTACCTTTGGCTCAGGTCATAATTCCGGGGGAATACCTCAGGGGGTAGTCTGCTTCTCCTTCTCCTCTGTTCCTGCTCATGCTCTGTCTTGCTTTCTCTAATAAAATCTTAAAAAGAAATATAAGAGATAGGAGGAAGAAATAGAGGCAGGGCAGCCATGGAGGAAACCCAAGAGTAGAGAGAGAAGCAGCCAGAGTAGTTCAGCGTTGAGAATGGTGAACTCACAAGAGTAGGTCTCAGTGCTGTTGACAGAAAGGGCAAGAGGGTACCACAGCTCCTGAGGATCAGGAATCATGCTTCCATTCCTTGTAGCATCTACTGTGGGAGAGCGAAGGTAGTTTTCTGACCCTCCTCACTTCCCCCAAATGTTCCCTGCTAATTTTCCATTCACTTGGGGTTTTTTAAGGCTGTCTCTCCTCCTTGTGACCTAAAAGAATTCAATGGTAATAACTGTAATAATTAAATACTTACTATACATTAAATAATTAAGCAGATTGTTTTAGTTAATCATTTCAAAAACACTATGAGGGGTGCCTGGTGGCTTAGTCAGTTAAGTTCCAACTCTTGGTTTTAGCTCAGATCATATCTCATGACCTTGGCTCAGGTCCTGGGATCCAGCCCTGTGATGGGTTCTGTGCTCAGCGGGGAGTATGCTTGAGGATTCTCTCTCTTCCTCTGCCCCTCCCCCTGCTTGTGTTCTCCTCTCTCTCTCTCTCTCTCTCTCTCGCTCTCTCAAATAAATAAATAAATAAGTCTTAAAAAAAACACTATGAAATAAATAAGTATCATGATGATGACACCCATTTTGAAGATGAGTAAGTTGAGGCAAACAGGGGTCAAGTCAACTGCAGCTTCATACTGAATTCAGTAAGTCTCAGGAATTAATCAGTTAACTGAAAATTGAAACAAAGAATTGTTAAAAACAGGTACGTGCATACCTTAAACATTCTATTTTTTTTAAATGCGTAATGTACGTCAATCTGACAAAGGCTTTTCTTTTGGTAGAAGTTGCTAATGGAATTCAGGGTTTTTTTTTTCTGGCAGAAACCACACATATAATATATGCTTAACAATTTCTGGTTTCAGTTTCTCTGATGCAAAATAAACCTAGAGACAAGTGAAATAATCTGACACAGAATCTTTCTCGATTTCTTTTCTGCTTTCTATAATCTACAGATATTTTTCCAACATTCAACTTGCATGGCTCACTCTTGTTTGGTCCTTCCAAAGCATTCAGCCTAATGTTTACCAAGAGAAAAAAGGCACCCACCTTTTTTCATACTCCATTTCATCATTAGTTACATTTGTTTAAATAATGTGATGATATTGGTATTAAGAGATGTAAGAACTGGGGCTCCTGGGTGGCTCAGTGGGTTAAAGCCTCTGCCTTTGGCTCCGGTCATGATCCCAGGGTCCTGGAATCAAGACCAGCATCGGGCTCCCTGCTCAGTGGGGAACCTGCTTTCTCCTCTCTCTCTGCCTGCCTTTCTGCCTACTTGTGATCTGTCTCTCTCAAATAAATAAATAAAATCTTTAAAAAAAGAGAGAGAGATGTAAGAACTAATTCTTAGAAACTCATCTGGTAAAAGCAGAAAAAAAAGAGGATTCTATTTCCAATATGGCGGCAACTAGATGTACCACCTTGGTTGCTCCTGTAGAATCTATGGCCCCTCCCCATGAACCCAGAGGAGAATCGGTAATTTCCTTGGCAGAGTATGGCAAAAATGAGGCTTTGTGACTTCCAAACGTAACTCCTAAAAATGCCACGCACATCTACCTTGTTCTGCACCCTGCAGAGATGCAACATGGGAAGGAGCCAAGACCCTGAGTGAACCCCCAGCTGATGCCAGCACCAGCTTGCCAGCCATGTGAATGAGCTCTACTGAAAGCAGATCCCACAGGCCCAGACAAGCCCCTCTTCTACCTTACACCATGTGTGGAGAGAGGAGCCTTCTCTGCGAAGCACTTCCCAATTACAGATTAGTGAATGACATAAAAGACCATTATTGGAAGCTGGTCGGTTTATGTAGTTTGCTGTGCCGCAGTAGATCACTCCAATGAGTGTTTTGGGTATCATTAGTATGTTTTACAGAGGGAATGGAGGACATAGATCAACTAGTGGGTCTGCTCAGTAAACGTCCTGTGTAACTCTTCCATGATTAAGAGCTAAAGCCGAGCTTTGAACCCAGCAGTCTGAATTCAGAATTATATTACTATATCCCCCCCGCCAAAAGGTAAAAGTCCTTACTAAACCATATAGCAGTTGATGATTCATAATAATTTGCTTTGATTTCTTAACTCCATGATTGTAGACAAGCTCTTAATATTTACAGGGTTCAAGGCAGGAGTACAAATACCAGAGGTCTCATCTTTAAAAGTTAAAAATTAAGTTAAAAACTCTCAAATAAGTTTTATCCTCTTAACCTGAAATCTAAGTTTCTGTTGAGTTCGTGGGTGCCATGGCTATACCCCTTTTCTTTTTACCCCTGGATTCTCTCCTTACCAGAAGGGCTTTGGTCACAGGTGTGTGACCTCCAGCTCATACACCGGGGCTTCATTCACACATCCTCCTGCCCTCTCAGCCACCTCTTGGCCAGGCCCAGGTCCTAGGGATGGTCCTGCGGGAGGACAGTCAGCCCTAGAAGAATACACCCAGGAAAGAGGTCTAGGCGAGCTCAGGTAGTAGATATGTACAATTCGGGTAGAAACTTCTGGAGATGTTAGCGCTTAGAGTAGATTCTAAATTGAGAAGTGGGCTCTGGCTGGACTCTGGGTGGACATGTACCCTTGGCTGAGTCTCCTTGTGCCATGCGGAGGGGTGCAGCTAGAGGGGATTGCTAGTGAGGGACACATGACAGAAGCGCCTCTTCGCAGCTCTAAGGACAGGACTAACTCCACCTCCAAACCCTCTCCTCCCCATCTTTCGTCTTTCACCATGTCTGGCTCATGATTGAGGATCAATAAATATTTACCAGATAAAAGTAACCTTGTTCCCAAAGGCAAATTTTACCTTTCTAGTCTTGGGTGCTGCTGGGGTTTAAGACTGTCAGCTCTGAGTGAGGTCATAAAGCTGGGACAGGAGCCAGACTCCCACACATCTCTGAGCACCGCTAAAATTGATTCTAAGTGACTCCAAGAGCAGGCATGGCGGGTGAGAATTAGATTGGGCTCCATCAATGGTGACACAAACAAGCACCAGACACCTGGGAATGAAACCCTGAGCATTGACTGTCCCAACCTCTTGTCCTTATAGTGAATTTTCCACTGACACTGACAAATGGCTCTCATCTCCCCCACACTCATGCCCACCTCCCTCCCCAAGTACACATACTCTTCTGGTAATGACAACCAAGTAGCAAGGAAATGACTGGAGCTAAGGATGTAAAATGTAGCACTTAAGCATTTAGGATATTTATTTAAATAGGACTACTGGGCCTATTTATTCAGAGTAGCCTCTGTAGAACAGCCTTCCAGGACGCCACCCCCCCACCGCCCTAGTAATGGCAATGGTACACGTCACTTCCCAGACCTTCTAAACGTGTTTATGTCATAGACATAAACCCTCCTACTCTGTCTGAGAGCCATTTCAAGGTGCATTCTCCACTACATCCAGAAAAATCACCACCCATGGACATAGTTGCTTTAATTCATTGGGGCTAGGGTTTTTAATACCATTTTAGTCCAAATACAAAGGACTCGAGTCATAAGTCTTACAAAAAAATAGTTTGCCTGCCTTTTTGATGAAACTTCATTCTACAAGCCTCAGAAAAAAAGACCAAAGTAAGTTATACCCCAGGGTATTTTAAGTAAAAGTGGGGAAAAGAAATAAAAGAACATTTTCAGCCCAAAGTTCTGTCAATAAATTTATTTGGCTTTTATTTGGAAAGGTGTTAATGCAAATTCTTCATAAACATGGCTAGGTAAAGATTTCTAATGGAAGAGAACTTGCTCAGGCATAATTCCCAAGTCTATAATTCAAACGTGCTCTCTGAATTCTGTTTTCTGTAAGGCTATCCGGTCTGAGGCAAACAGCAAAGATTAAATCTGTGAGAAATAAATGTCACACTCTCTTCCTGAATAGTCTTCTGACATTTAAGATGTCCATCCACTCCAGAAAACCCGTCTCTGCCTAAATTCATGATTGGTGCTTTGGGCATAGATGTCAACAAAGAATTATATAAATTGATGTTTTATTTATTTTCTTTTTAAAGATTTTATTTATTCATTGACTTTAGAGAGAGAGAGAGAGAGAATAAAGGGCAGATGGGGAGAGGGAAAAGGAGGGTAAAGAATCTCAAGCAGACTCCTCACTGACCACAGAGACCAATGCAGGGTTCAGTTCCTGAGCCAAAACCAAGAGTCAGAGGCTTAACTGACTAAGCCACCCAGGTGCCCCTATAAATTGATGTTCTAAAAGGTACTTTCCTCTTCAGAGATTTTGAGAGAGTTTCATGAAGTCCAGGAAAAAAATAAACCATAGAGAGGTAATTTATTAATTATTAACTATTAGTTAATTGTTCTCTGCCATATGTCCATAGAAAGCTAAAATGTAAGAGAATGATTCTTACTCCCTCATTCCCAAGGTTATGTTTGCCACCTTTTCCTGCTGTGAACAGTTTTTTGTTTTATTTTAATTTTTTTCTTCCATTATTATTATTATTTTTTAATTATAACTTTTCCAAAGGAGAATTATACTTGGTCCTGGAAGTGATGGAGGTGAGAGATACAGGAAAGGAAAGAATGGTCCTCCAAATGTGTCCAAATTTGAATCCTTGAAACAGGGGACCATGTCGCTTTATATGGCAAAGGAGATAAACATAAACATTTTCAGCTATATCCTGTTTTCAAGAGATGAAATCTAAGTATAGATACACAAATAATTTATTTTTAAAGATTTTATTTTTTATTTGACAAACAGAGAGAAAGCACAAGCAGGGCAAGGGGCAGAGGGAGAAGGAGAAGCAGGCTCTCTATTGAACAGAGAGCCCGATGTGGGCTCAATCCCAGCACCCTGGGATAATGACCCGAGCCGAAGATAGATGCTTAACGACTGAGCCACCCAAGTGCCTCGAAACACAAATAATTTAAAAGTAAAAGGAGGGGGCGCCTAGGTGAATCAGCGGGTTAAAACCTTTGCCTTTGGCTCAGGTCATGATCCCATGGTCCTGGGATCAGGCCCCGCATCGGGCTCTCTCCTTGGTGGGGAGTCTACTTCCTCCTCTCTCTCTCTGCCTGCCTCTCTGCCTACTTGTGATCTCTCTCTGTAGAATAAATAAATAAATAAATAAATAAATAAAATCTAAAAAAAAAAAAAAGTAAAAGGAGGAGGGGCACCTGGGTGGCTCAGTCAGTTAAGTGTCTGACTCTTGGTTTGGGTTCAGGCCATGATCTCAGGGTGCTGATATCAAGCCCCATGTCGGGCCCTGTGCTCAGCAGGGAGTCTGCTTCTCTCCCTTTGCCTCTGCCCCCATCCCCACTCATGTTTTCTTGTACTTTCTCTCTCTCTCTACCTCTCCAATAAATAAATAAATAAATAAATAGAGGAGAAAATGTGTACCATCGTAAATAAAAAACTATAAGAAAACTGGTATGGCAAAATTAATATTGACCAGGTTAACTCCCATACCAGAGATAAAGAACATTTCATGTTGAAGAAAAAGGTCAAGGCGCAATAAATATATATATATATATATATATATATATATATATACTTAAAAGCAGAGCTTTAAAACACATGAAACAAAAACTTACAAGCTAAGCAGAGAAATAGAGAAATCCACAATCATAAAGAAGTAATTGATAATAACATGTAAATTTTTGAAAAATATGTAAGGATATAGATTTGAACACTATTGACCAGTTTGTTGTAACAGAAATCTATGGGATATCATGCCCAGCAATTGTAAGATCATGTATTTTTTCAAGAGTTCATGGAAACTTCATGAAATGCAATACATTAAATGTAACCACAAATGAATTGTCCCTCCTCTCATTAAAAGGTAGAATTCATTTTCCCACTTTTTAAATCTGAGCCAGTCTTACGATCTGCTTTGACCAATGAAGTATGGCAGAACTGATGTTACACTACTTATGAGTCAAGGCCTCAGAGGCCTTGACCCTTTGTCCCCACCCTTTTGCAATGCTGCTACAAGGGAGCCATGGCTAACCTCTGAGGTTGAAAGAGAAGCCCAGCCCCACCAGTGACCCAACTGTGCCCAGCCCTAGCGAACCCTCCAACTGAACGCAGTCTCAGAGTGAGATCAAAAGAAATTAGCATAAGGCCACCCAGCCAACCAACAGAATCATGAAATAATAAATTACTGTTTTTATACCACTTAGTTTTGAGGTGGCTTGTTTTTTGGGGTAGCTTGTTATAAAGCAGTAGATCTGTGATACTCTTAAGAAAGACCATATACTTGACCATAAAAGCATCTCAATAAATTTCAGTGGATTTAAATTATACAAAGTATTTTCTTGACCTCAGTGAGTTAAATTATAAATATTATAAATTAAGAATGAAAAGATATCTAGGATATTTACAGATATTTTTAAGTTAAACACATCATTTTAAATAATGTATGGATCAAAGAAGAAAGCACTAGGGAAATTATGAAGTATTTTAAACATGATGATAGGGAAAACAGTAGTCAAGATGTATAGAATGCAATTAAAACAACACGTAGAGGGAAATTCGTAGTTTCATGGGCTTATATTAGACAACAAGAAAGCTTTTAATTCCATTGATCTAAACCCACACCTTAAGAAGCTAGACAAAGAAGAAAAAATGAAACCCAAATTTCAAAGAATGAAGGAAAAATATAGTCATAATTGACAGATATGGACCTGACTGTATATATAGAGAACACCAGGACAATAACAACAACAAAAACCTTGGAGAATAATGAGAGAATTTAGTGAGGTCTCAGGATACAAGGTCTACATAGAAATATCAATATATTTCCACCTACTAGCAATAGACAGATAAAATAAAACATCATTCACAAAAACATAAAAATATGAAATACTTAGAATAACTTTAACAAGAGAAATAAAGGAACTCCACCCTTTAAGCTGTAAGATGAGATTGAGATAAATCAATGAAATCCTAAATAAATGTCTATGCATTGAAAGATTCAATCCTGTTACACATATTTGCCCCTAATTTCATGTTTAACTCCGGTAGAATTCTAAGCAAGAGACCAGCATGCTGGCCAAAGCAGTCTATCTTGGTCTGTGTGGGGCAGGGGGGGTGCTTCAGCCTCACCCCATATTCTAGGATTCTCTCAGAGGTGTCTTGTTCTTCAATAGTTGTTAGTTTTTCTTCTTGTAAGGAGAGCAAAGTTGGGAGAAACCTCTGCCACCATCTTGGTTATCTTCTTTAGGAAACTCTCTCTAAACACTCAGTTTGGGTCATTTGTTCCTTTCTATGCAGTCTTTTAATGGCATCAAAGTGCTTAAACCACTTCATTGAACTGCCAATTTACTTGACATCATCCTCCCCAAGATCATAAACTTTGTGAAATCAACCTCTTATCCCCTGTTCCCAGGCAGCCTTCCTTCATTATCACCTCTCAAGCAACCCCTTGGGTTTGCTGCCACTGTGCCACACTTTTTCTTGTCCCTCCATTATGACTGCCTCTTCTGAATTCTTCCTTATCTCATTATGGGTGGCAGCCTCCACAGCCCATCTGGGGAGCTGGTGCTTCTTGATATACCCAACTGGAGCAGCCAGGGACCTCATTGCATGTCTGAGTCACAGGACTTTAAACAATGGCATAAGGGTGATCATGCCCTTTTGTTGTCTTAAACCAAGAATAATGAATAATGAAGGGGAGGAAGAGAAGTAAGTTTCTTGAGGACTGCAGCTAACAAAACCAATCACATGGTGGAGGGCATAGTTAAATGGAATTAGTTTTTCTTCTCCTGGTCTCTGAATCTATGCTTTGGCTCTTTCTTATTAAATCTTGACAGTCCCAAGAGTATCATGGAAAGGGTGCCCTGTAGAGAATTTCCAGCTTCCATCCACATAGTTCTTGTCATCAGAGCAGCTTCTGGGCAGATGTCCTGTGTTCCCAAAGCCCTTGTACAGCTAGAAGTACCTCTTATACAGACGTTTCTCCCCATGGTTCTACTCGCCCACAGCTGATGCCCCTTCCGTGGTTCAGCAGCTCAGTTAAAGATTCCTGCCTCATAGCTCCATAGGGCAGGATTTGAAATCACCCAGGTCACCATGATCTACCTACAAACATTAGGCTCCATTCCCTATGCATCTTGGAGCAAACCTCTTTTTTCTACTTGCAGCCCTAGAAAAAGATAATTTTCCCCTGAAAGGCCATGTTGCATATAGAAAAACTTCTCAGAAACTCGAAAAAGTTACAAGAAAATTAAGTGACCACTAACTTGTTTTGGAAAATTAGTAAAAATGCTTTGGGGTATAGTTCGTGATGGTTTAAAAAAAAAATCACCAAAATTTTACAGGAAATCATGCATAACTTTCATTCTCCCACTGGCTCCCAGCGTCTCTACTTCCTAAGGGGAACATCCCTTAAAATAACTTTGAAGTCTTTGACTAATTTACTAGATAAATCCACTGTGTGTAAAATGGCATCTTTATGAGATAATGAATTAATATCTACGTTCCACTGGGGCCTGGAACTTTGAGCTTTGCTGTAAATTATGACACCTGCTGCAATTCTGTATCACACACACACACACACACACACGCGCGCGCGATGGGAACATTTTTTTCTGAAGTGATTAACTGGGACTGAACTAACTGCCTCAAGTATCATCTTAAGGTTTTAAACCAATTATTTCTTAACATACTGAGTATCAAATTATGTTTATGTTAGGTCATTTATACAAATACAAATTGAAAATAAAAAAAACAAACTTTGCCACTGAATTTGGATAAAGGATGAACTTGGAAAGAAAAATTTTATGGATCAGATATTGGTAACCTACTGTCATTAAAATGTACAAGTCAAAAACAAAATAAGCTACAAAGAAAAATACAAATTATGATCTCTGTTTAAAATGAGACATCAGTTGTTAGATGATGGCTGATCTGATCTAATTCTGGATTAGCAAAGATGCATTCTTTGCTAGATGCTATTTCACTCCATCGATAAGGGAGGGTTGATTAGCACATCATCAAAAATATTAGGCTATGCTAACAGTGTGGGGAAAAAACAAAAAGAAGAATAGCAGTCCCAGTCCAAAACAGAAGCAACAGAGAGAGCTTGCTTAATTTTGTCATCTATTTAGTTAATGAGACATATAGAATAAAAAAATAATTAATCATGTTTAGGAGCAATCAGATGATAATCTTTATCCTGGGAAGTGTTTAGGAGTATTTTCAGTAATGGAGATGCTGTCTTCTACCTCACAAGATTTACAATGTGCTTTCCTCTTCAGAATTATGCATTTTGCTCTCTTCTGGGAGAGGGAGGAAAGCCCATTCCATGCCCCCATATTTCTCTTGCATTATCTAATCTATAGCAGTAGATTTCTGTATGATCGCTGCCTACTATTTCATTTCGTAGGATTTCTCCAAACTCTTTTGAGGGTATGACCACAATCCATTATATTTTAGTCCCATCTTGAGAAGTGAGTGCTGCCCTTAGGTATGGGCCTAAAGGACATTTATTCTCCCAAAAATGACTTTGCCAGTCTTACCAGTTGCATGGTTCCCTGTGGAGTTTAGTCCCAGCTACCTAGTCAACCCCGTAGAAATGGATCGTGTCTTCACATGTACCCTCTGCTCCGCAACGTGAAATCTCTCATCATTACTGAAACAAGCCTATCTTCTACCCACAAGGAGCTATTCCCAGAATGTTCTTCTCCATTTGTTCCATTGGCAAACTTCTACTCATGCTTCAACACCCAAGTAATGCCAGCTCCTCTGTGATGCCTTCCCCAGCTACCCCAGGGAAATCGGCTTCTCTGGCCTGCCACTGCCTTTTGCTCACCTCTATCCCAACACGTATGCTGCAGTGCAGCATGGCCCCACAGTCTCCCTGCGAACCTGAGTTATCCTGTGGCCCACTGCTCACAGCCTCTGGCACACGGGAAGTACTCTGTAAATGTTTGTCCCTCATATGAGTGATTGAAAAGAGACAGAGGGCCTATAGGTCTACGTTTTTACAATATTGGAAAATATTTTTAAAATAATGAAAATATTTCCAACTATTTCCTTAGCATAAATATTTTTGATATTTAAGGCTGCCCAAGCTTGAATTACAGCATTTATAGCTGAAAGTTAATTGTTTATATAACTCATATTGTGTATTAAAATTTTAATTGTTAAGCAGTGAATTCAGTTCTTTAAATGCATGTCCCCTCCCCATCTGGAGCGCTTCTTTTAAGTTTCTATGTAATAATTTCACTGATGGTACGTTTCATTGAGTGGTGGTTCTACCAGATCCCATTTGAACCTTGACTTGGTCACATGTGGGCACATGACTATGTGTGGGTGTGTTAGGAGGTGGGGTTTGTGAAGGTGAAGAGGGGAAATGGCAGGTGTAGACAAAATGTATATCCAAAGGGCAAGGTGCTGGAAAGCAGGAGAGCCTAGGGGCGCATACTCCTTCCAGGCTGACAAACCCACTCTGTACTCTCAAAGTGACCTCTCCACTTCCTGCACCCACCTAATGCTACAGCGAGGGGTTTCTCATCCATTACCCCTTTTTGTTTCTAGTGAGTTGATGTGAATACAAAAGTGTATGCTAATTAGGAGGGCAGACTTGCTAAATACAGAGCAGTGATCGTCTAGTCTGTGTCTAAGTCCCCTTGTCTAGTATTTTTAATGAGAGGCTCTGAACAGTGCCTACAATGATTCTCCATTAAACATGGTGTTGTCGAAGACTCCTCCTGGTGATTGAACAGTCCAGGACAAACATGAACACGTGTGGGGTCCAAATAATGGATTGCTTCTTTGAAAACAGATTAGCATTCCTGGTGTCTCTATTCCATGATCTGCTCTGATCGCAGGTGGCCACATTCTGAGAGACAGGGACCAAATTTATACCCAGTGCCTCACCCAGGATTGTGCTCATTAATATCGGTTAAAACAAATGACATAGAGGGGCGCCTGGGTGGCTCAGTAGGTTAAGCGTCTGGCTCTTGGTTTCCACTCAGGTCATGATCTCATGGGTCGTGGGATAGAGCCCCGTGTTGGGCTCTGTAGTGTTCCGCACAAGACCAGTGGGGAGTCTGCTTGAAGATCCTTTCCTTCTGCCCCTCCCCCACTCATGCATTCTGTCTCTCTCTAAAATAAATAAATCTTAAAAAGAAAACACACAAACAACATAAAGAATGAGCATGTGTAACACTCTTTCTTCCTACATCTGCCCCTGAACAGTAGTTGTTTTCTTTCTTCTGTGACTTCTGGATTCCTTCCCATTTCTGCAAAATGATCACATCCTTAACTCCTTTGTGACAGTTTAACTGGGAAAATATTATTTCAAGTACTGGTGGGATTTGTTATGTTGGAATCACAGTGTTACCTATTCACATTAACTGTTCTATCATTAATCGTTCAGAGGTCATTTTTAGAAAATAGAATGTAAAGCATTTTATTTCGTATGCTTTAAAATCTAATCATCAATTACTTCAAATGACTTACGTGTTCAACTACTGTTTCTAAGGAAAGCATGACTGCCTGCCTCTTCATTTATCCTGTCATTGCTCATTAAACTGTGCCATTTCCCTCCATTAGGAGGATTAAAAGGTGGAAAATCTCCAGGTGCCACTAGTTAGCAAACTGTTCCTGGGGAATCAATAGCCTCATTTTTCTTTTCCTCTTTTCATTTAAAAATACTTATCTAGCGAAAGAGAAACATTTCTCGCTGCTGGTGAATATATTTCCAGGGACTTCATTAAACCAAGTAATAGAATCAGTGTTTAAATGATTAAGTAGGTATATAAGCTTTTACAAAAAGAAAATCTAATTAAGATAGGGCTCACAGAAATCAAGACACCAATAATTAACCCAAGTGACTATGATCGGTCTGTAAGAGGTTATACAAATGTGAGGCAGTGTTATTATTATGCATGAGCAATGACACAATGTGTTGGTGGGTTTTAGGGCTAGGAGTATCCAGAGTGCCTGCCTCCTTGTATGTAACACAGTATGTCATACATACTGGAGTAAAACTTTTTTTTTTCCACTCATCTTTAACTTTTTATAAGCTCTCTGTGCTGTTTCAGAAGCTAGAAAACAGGCCAACATTCCTAGGATTTGCATTCCTGGTGACAGATTATTTCGACCCAGCAAAAAAGTCCCGCTCACATTTGCCAATAAGCACGAGGCACACAGAGGGCCAGTACACAGCGTCGCATCGCCAGTTGGCACTTTGGCACCTGCCCGCAGAGTTCCCAACTCTTTCCCGCTAGTAGCATGCCTGAAAAACTACACATGGAGCAAAAAGTTTGACAAAAATATATTTAAAACAAGCAAGAAAAAATAGTTTCAGCCTTAAGGATAACTTTCATCATTCTTTTAACCAAGTAGAGTTAAATTATACGTAAAATGATTTCAAGTACCAACTTATAAAAGATGTGACAAGTCAGAAAACAAAGAACCAGAGAACTCTTTTTTTTTTTTTTCAGAAAAATGTATTTGCAATTCAAATGTTCATATAAAAAGCATAAATTTTAAAAAGTTCATAGATGTGTGTTTTTAGAAGTGCTATGGTTTTGCCATTCATTGCAATTACATTCCAAAATGTGCAGGGTGGTCTGCGCCACACCTCCTTACACTTGTGTCACACAGAAGTCACTCTCATCACAACCTCCCCTGAGCTATTATCCTCTGACAAATCTTCATGGGGCCTCATCCGATTGAACAGATGCAGCAACACGTAGCCACACTGGAACCTCGGGGAGGTTAACTGCGTCGGGTGGACCAAGTTCCTGTTCCGCAGAGCCGTCAATGGCAGCCATAAAGTCCTGCTTGTGGAAGACTCTCCCCGGCTACTTTCTTCGATGTCTGTGGCTTTATCGTAATTTAATACATCCCAGTGTAAGTTAACAGCTCGCCAGCGCTTAAATACTCTGTAAACTGCAGCTCCTTCATGGACAATGAGACCTAAAATTCATGGAAAAATAAAAAAGGCCCATCATGATCAAAAAAGTTAAGAATCTTACTTTATATACAGGTAAGGGATTGAAAAAAAAATAGTCAATTCTCTGTTACTCATCATCATCAAAAAACATGGTATCCTGACTTCTCAAATATTATGGCTAATGGTAAGCTACTTTCCATATTACACAGGAATAATCAGTCTCCAAAGAATAAGGACACTAACAAGCACAGAGCAAAGGTCTCATGAATATAATTAACTTGCCCCCATTACAGCTGAGAACATACCTTGGGCACGCACATTGCCATAAGAGAATCATTAGGTTTACTGATTCATTCATCATCTCTGACTGCCCACTGTGGGCCAAGCAACATACTGGGGACTTTGGTCTCAACTGGTAATTTAGGAAAGAAATACATATTCAAGTCATTACCATCTTCCTAGTTCCTAAAACAATGTCTGACACACAGGAGGTATGATACACATTCTTCTTATTTTTACTTTCTTCAGTAATTCAACAAAAATGTATGTAGCACCTACTTGAGAGTTTCGAATATATTACACTTCATTGAGTTTTCACCATGAGCCCATCCCCCATTTTACAAACAAGGAAGGAGCTCCAGAGCAGACAACGAGTAGCTGTGGAGGGGGGTTTCAAACCCAGGCAGGCTCGTTCTAGAGTCCTTGCTCTTTGTTCGGGATGATTACAAATTTCTGAGACAGACTCTCAAGAAAATAAACAAGGTTAGGGATCGTAAACTGGCAGCCTGTAACTGGGACACCAGGCTCCATCTCTACCATCCTGCCTAGATGCCGCCACACCTTGCATTTTTCAGTTACATTCAGCCTGGTCCAAGAGCTTTTGAATTGGTGACCCCTCACAAAAAGAAATTCCTTGGGGAGGTCCCTTCATTTGAGAAGCGAGAAGGAACTCTACTTTATGAGGCTCAAACTCCACTGAAAGTCGGTAGAGAGATCAGTAAGCGTCTTTTCTTAGATGGAAGATGGCACATAAATATGGCATGACAGGAGCGCCTGAGTGGCTCAGTGGGTTAAGCCTCTGCGTTCGGCTTAGCTCATGATCTCAGGGTCATGATCTCAGGATCCTGGGATCGAGCCCCACGTCGGGCTCTCTGCTCAGCAGGGAGCCTGCTTCCCTCTCTCCCTCTGCCTGCCTCTCTGCCTGCTTGTGATCTCCGTCTATCAAATAAATAAACTCTTTAAAAAAAAAATACAGCACGTCAGGTGGCTACAGGCACTGTTTAATTGAAAGTGAGCAGATTTACCTCCCAGTATTTAGATCTTAGAGTACAGAACCCCAGAGAAACGCTCACAAATGAGAACAAGGAAGTGCACTAAAAATGTTTACTATGTAGGGGCGCCTGGGTGGCTCAGTCGGTAAAGTGTCTGACTCTTGGTTTCAGCTCAAGCCCTGATCTCAGGGTCGTGAGATTGAGCCCTGCATCAGGCTCTGTGCTTGGACCAGGACCAGGTGGTGGGTGGAGGGGGAGGGTGGGAGTGAATCCGCTTGAGATTCTCTCTTGCCCTCTCCATCTGCCCCTACCCACTTCTCTCTCTCTCTCAAATAAATAAATCTTTTAAAAAATGCTTATTTCATAATCGTTCACATTTGAGGGGGAAAATCCCAAACAATCTCAAAGTGCATTCTAAGAAGAATGGATCAACTGTATTATGTGGCTCATTGGATCACAGCCACACAAGTAAAGGGAACAAGGTCACATGCACGAAGATGGAGAAATCTTAAGATTTTGAGCAGAAATCTCAAAGTCACATTAAAAAAACCCCTGCAAGTTTCAGAAAGAAATGATGGGGTTAGTAAATCATTTTTAATTAAAAAGCCAATAGTGAATCTATGTAAAAAGTATAAAAACATGCATAAAAATAATAACCATGAAAGACATGGTGGGGAGCTAAGAAAAGTAACAAGGTCCAGGAGAGGCTTCAAATAGGCCTTCTCACTGTATCTCTAATGTCACTTTTTTTTTTTTTTAATTTTGGGGGTGGAGATGTGGTTGCTCAACATATTCTGTGTACTTTTTTCTGCCTGAATAATTCATATGTTAAAAAATTCAGAGAATTTATTAGGAAAATTTGCCTAAGATTTATTGAGGGATAGACAACTAAAGTAGTGGTGACAAATAGGGAGGTTTCCACATTGCATGTGGAGAGCAGAGTGGAAACAGTAAGGAAAATCTAGAGGGACAAAGTAATACTCTTGCCAGATTTAAAAAAATGATAGAAATAGTAATGTAAGAAGCAGGAAGAATCAGAGTCTCACATTTTTAAGGCTGCATAAATGGGTGATTGAAAGGATGATAGTTATCTTCCCATAGGTACAATAAGTAAGGGTTTTGAACATGGATTTTTTTGAGAGGATTACTTCATTTTTTGGTCAGCTAAAACAATGACAGGTAGGTGATGGAGATACCCAGTTTTTGTTTTTGTTTTTAAATCACAACTGTCTCATATCAGAATTTAAGTTTTATATTGCTCCCTTCCCAGGAGATAAACTTCTGATACATGTGGCTTTAAAGTATTCCAAGGATGTGAACATAGGCCACTAAAACATGCATGTGGTCCAATAAATAAAAATAGATAATTGCAGAATATCACCAAAATAATGAGAAGGAATGGAAACTTCTGTTAATCATACCAATTGCAAAAATTGTGTTTTGGTCAGCTTCGTTTCCTAAGGAATGACTGACACAACTGATCAGACGTTTTTTGGGAAACGGCCAGAGTTAAAAGACAGACTACCAGATATTAATTGATGATTCTATCATTAGCCTTCTGAAATCTCTGTGGGCCATGATTTAACGTTTCTGGTTCTATTTTTCCTCATTAAAATACAATCAGAGTACCTAATCTATACTTTCAGCAGGATAGTATGAATATAAATTGAAATTCATCAATTATAAAGCACTCAAATTTCCTCGAGATGGTGGCTCTATAAACACAAGACATTATTATTAACTAAAAAGTCAATAGTGAATCTATGTGGTGAGAAACATTCATTCACACTAATCACAAAACCATTACAGCTTGCAACAGGTTCATTCTGGCGGATGGCCTCACCCCAGGAAACCACTCATTTCACAGGACCCTATTCTTCTTTTATCGATTTCCTTTAAGAGGCCAGAAATCAGATCACTTACTAGAGCTTACAGTCACTTTCTGGGAA
Source organism: Lutra lutra (assembly GCF_902655055.1). Classification (NCBI taxonomy): domain Eukaryota; kingdom Metazoa; phylum Chordata; class Mammalia; order Carnivora; family Mustelidae; genus Lutra; species Lutra lutra. The sequence continues at coordinate 13,027,876 of NC_062282.1, forward strand.
TGCATTCCTGGTAGCCCTTTTCTAAATACATAAATGTACCCAATGTGCACAAATAAATGCCACAGGTCTTTATAGGACATTTTGAACGGAACTGAGAGAGTTACTTGAAGTTTTCATGAAGCCATAGTCCTCTTGAATTTCCAGCTCCACGTGCTGCTTCTTAATTGCATTTCAAGTTATGAATGATGCTTAGATTTTGTTTTATTCCTCCATGAGCGTTCGAAATTATTCCTTGCCCTTGAGGAGCTTAAAGTTTCCTGAAACAGGAGAATGCACTCCACCCCCAACGTTGTCCCCTGGAAGGTACATTTCCCCCTTTCTTCTCTGAACCCTCTAGAATCGCAGCAAATGCCTTTTGTACTTGAGGTAATGAGAACATATGGCTACTCCCATCACTGAAATTCAAGAGTAAGGATTCATTTGACTTTAGCTCACAGGCTGAAAATCCAACAATTAAAAATCATGCTGCCATACTTCCTTACTGGCGATCTTGTCTCCTCTTGTTTCACAACTGAGAAACTCACTTCCTCTAGTAGCTTCACTATCTGAGCAACACCTCAAATTAAGCTTTAAATGAACTTGTCACCTTGATATTTCAGGTCATATAAGAATAGGCTTAGATTTATTCTTAGATGTACATTTTTCATCTGAGCCACCAGACGTGAAAGGAAAAGCAATGATAATTTCTGCTAAAATGTAAATATTAAATATTTTAGGGTACTTGCTACATTATTAATAGCATGGATGTCAACAAGGTATGATTCATAGGAATTTGGGGTTTTGAGAGTTCAGTAATTATGTGTGTGTATGTGTGGTTATCATTTCCCTGCCAGTAACATTTAATTGGAGCACCATTTTATTGATGTGCAAAAGGAACACTTTTGTTAGGGAATAATCTTCTTTAAAAAGAGCAAGTTTAAATGTTTCTGGTTTCACTGAAATAAAAGCACAGTATTCGTGTATAGGTAAAATATCTCCCAAATTTGTAAGTGGTGTGTTGGTTGAAATTCTTATATGGTAGTAGAAAATGAATTACCCAAAGAAATGATGGGGGAGACTATCAAGGTACATGCTCATACAGACTATCAAGGTATATGCTCAGACATGTGTGCGCACATACACACCACTTGTTCGTGTCTATTTCAATACAAACAAATGATGTGTTATGATGAACAGAGACTTGCCAAATTTATAGTCAAAAACAAATTTTGATATTAACAACCAAACTACCGATCAAAAAATTTCATTTCTTGTGTTACCTGTTTCAGCTATTTCAAATAAGTTTGGTTGTTTTTCAAAACTTAAATTTTTATCAAGGATCTGTTTTGTGCCAAGCACTGTACTAAGTGCTTTATTTGCATGATTTTCACTTAATCTTGACATCGACTCTACAGATAGATACTGTAATTGAACAATTTCATGGTTGAGGAAATTGAGACATGGAGAGATTTAATAACTGTTGAAGCCCTAATCCTTCATGTGATGGTATTTCGAGGTGGGACCTTTGGGAGAGTTATTAGAGCTATTTTAAGTCATGGGGGGAGGCTTTCATGATAGGATTAATGCCTTTCTGTAAAGTGGAAGAGACACCAAGAAAAGGCCATGTGAGGCCACATGAGAATGACAACCATCCTCAAACCAAAATGAGAGACACGACTGAACACTGAACATGCTGACATCCTGACCATGGATTTCCCAGCCTTCAGAACTGTAAAAAATAAATGTCCTTTGTTTCAGCCATCCAGTCTGTGGTATTTTGTTATAAAGGCTTGAACAAAGACAGACCATGTAGGTCTACAACACCCTCATTTAAAATATGAGTAAATTAAGCCTTGGAGACTGTGATTTGGGCAAAGTTATATAGTTAGCTGCCATTTTTAATATCCTTGTGTGTCACCGACACTGTTATATCTCTAAGAGGCCCAATGAAATAGCCCCTTTCTCCTCTCCCTACCCACAAGAAGAAAGTTGTTGAGGGCAACATTACGTTGGTGAGAGCCTCATCTGGGAAGCTGCATCCACCCTGAGCTTTCCCAAGAAGTGCAAGGTCCACAAAGGGATAAAGGCTAAAGCCCTGTGTACTGTTCAATCAAAACGACCTTTGCAAGAGCTGAAGAATTTGCAACACACAGCAGATATTTTGCCAGAAAAGGCTCTTGACTGTGAAAATTCCAAGATTTCTAGATTAAATTTCACCACTGTCCATTGCCAAGATTTCTTTTGGTCTCTCTCCCTCTCTCCCCACCTCACACAGTGAAATTTACACATACTCTACAAAATACAACCGATGTCCTCCTGAGAAGTCAGTGTGCAGCAGAAGCAGAACGGGGACTTTGGGTCCCATTTAATCCCACTTAAGAACAGTTTAGAGTCAATCTCATAAAGTAGACCCATGTTTGACCCCTTAATTTCCATTACTCAAAGACCAGAGCATGGTTGTTCAAAGAGTATTAACTAAATAAGACTGTGGTCCAAGATACCCTTTGTTGCATGATCTTTGCTAGCATCTCATAAAATGCATTAATCTTCCTGGAGCATTTTCCCAACATACCCCAAATTTAAATGCTCAACAGTTATGGAGACTTAGATGTGACTATAGAGATAAACACTTTAAAAGTCACTCCCCCATGGGGCACCTGAGTGGCTCAGTTGGTCAAGTGTCTATCTTAGGCTCAGGTCATGATCTCAGGGTCCTGGGATCAAGCCTCAAGTTGGTGGGGAGGTGGGGGGGGGGTCCCTGCTCAGCAGGTAATCTGCTTATCCCTCTGTTCCTTTCCCACTTGTTCTCTCTTTCAAATAAATAAAATCTTTAAAAAAAAGTCACTCTGCCATTGTTGAATCTTGTTAATATGAACCTTGAAGAAATAATCATGAGTGATTCTTTCTTTATACACTGAATGCTTTTTGTGAACTGAACTATATGCACATCTTAAAGAAAAAAACAAAAGTGCAAAAATATAAAACTTACAGAGATGAAGACTGGAAGACGATATAATATATACCGTCACTGAAGTCCCTGGATTCACAAGACAAAGCCATCATAAACTGATATCTTAAAAGTCAAGTCTCTGGGACCTACAATGTCCTGATTATACATGGGGATTTTTGTGAAAATGTATTTCCGGTGTTGCCCATATCAGAACAAATAATGTTAAGAAATAGCACACATAACATGCACTTACAACTAAAAAAGATGAGTTGATTTTTCCATTGTTGAATATAAATTTTATATATATATGTCATTCTGAGAATATATTAATTCATAGATTTAAGTTGAGAATGTCAGGCTAATCATGAAAGCATAAAGCCCAGGGACTTAAACACTCAAACTATTGGTAAAATTTTCTGTGCAAGAAATGTAATAAGAATAAGAATTATTCACAAACTTCCCACAGCACAAAAACTCCTGCAACTAGAGGCTGGCTATTTCCGAATACTGATGATCTGACCCACCCAGCCCCAAAGTAGAGTACACAAGAGTACCCGTGGGGAAAAGATTATTACAACAGTGAAGACCCTGAGTGATTGCTCCTCTCGGAGTTCACAAAAGAAAACTGATGGTGTCTGTCCTATGACCCTGCCACTCTCCCTCTCCTCCTGTCTGCTCAGTGAAGCCCAGTCACCAGGCTGGATGCAAAGAGCACACAGGTGCTAGATCTTCTGTGTTGATGATGTCATTGCCTGGCAATTGAACAAGATGGCAAAGCCAAATTTTAATAAGGCGTATAATAGTTTACTAACTGGCAGGGAATGAAGCACACTCTTTTCCAAAAGGTCCTGACAAAGGTTGAATTTGTTTCTTTTTTGTTGTTGTTGTTTATTTATTTATTTATTGTTTCTTGACCTGCTATCCCTATTTCAGTTACTGACCATCCCCAAGTCAGTTAGGCTAAAACCTTGGAATCACTTAGGCTCTTCAATCCTCTTGCACTAAATTCTGCTAATTCTATCTTCTGAGCAAACCTGTGATAAAGCTGTAAGAAAGAGACTTCTCTGGAATGATCCACTCTCCTACATTTTCATGATGAACCATTATTAAACATCTTCAAGGTCCAAATTCTCTCATAATTTCTTCTCTGGCCCACTCAAAATTAATCCTTCTCTCCTACCTTCTACCTCACCACAAAGGAAATACCTGCACTATTTTCCTTATTACCTGTACTAGAATAATTTTTTTCTATGCCCATGACCTCAATCAGCCATGTGCTCCCTGAGGACAGGAGTCCAACTCCTACTTCAATGTTTGAAACACAGCAGAAACTCAAAAATCTTCACTGACTGAGAAGGAATGAGAAAGAGAAGAGTAGCCATCACTGGGATTTAAGGGATGACAAGGGTCAACTTAAATCTAGTCAAGACGGTGTCATGAACACAAAATTAAATTAAAGTATTATTCTTTAAAATGGTAAAGTACTACCTTAAGATATCAAACTAAGACACTGAGACATGCGACATGCACTCTAAGACTAGAGATAAAAAAGGCTTAGGAATCGAGGCCCATGTTTCATACATATATAAGCATATGTATGCATACACACACACACACACACACACACACACACACACACACACACAAACACATACACACACACACATGGCCTGGCAGGGGCTAGAAGAGCTCAATTCCTTTCAAAGACTTATTTTCAGTCCCAGTAAACTGTAGCTGATTCCTCCATGGTGTTGTTCCCTGGTCATCAAATGTCTCCCCGCATCCACAAACCCAGCTAGTCACAAAATGACTACACTCGGGCCTAAGGCCTAAGAGGTCGATATGGATTCTTCTCTGCTATTTCCATGCAAAACAGGGAGCATAAAAGAGATTGTCCATTCATCTGACTATCTGCTGTTCTAAGAAGCCAATCCGTCAATCAATCATTTTAATTATTTCTTTTCTTAGTAGATAGGAGATTCCTGATCTTTCAATGACTAGCCCTGCCTTTCAAATCTACCTCTGGCACAGTCACAGAACATTCCTCAAAAGCTGCAGATTTTGTTACATGTTACAAAACACATGATATGTTCATTTTTTAAAGGATTAAGAGAATTCACAGGAGAGAAGAATTGTTATATCATCTAAGTTTCTACCCAAAAGTGTCTGTGAAAAAAAGTCACCTATGGATATGACTGTTTCAATCAAAGAAAGGAAGGAATAAGCCCACTGCCCTTAGAGATGACAAAGATATCCTAGAGTCCTCCTATATCTGGGAGCATGGATTAGAACTAGTTTAATTTCTGCTGAATACAACTTCAAGTCTGTCCTTCAAGTCATGAGCAGATGAAACACCTTGCAGCAAAGGGGTGACGTCATCTATCACAGCAATCAGCAGTGGACGTAGTCACTGAATTTCAAAATTAGAAAATACTGGGTATGATTTCATCTAATCCCTTTGTTTTGGGTCATGAGGATTCTGAGGCCCAGAGAAGTGACATGGTTTGCCCAAGGGTCCACAGTTAGTGCTAGAGCCCAGGATCAGAGCCAGACCTTTGATGCCTAGTCCAGTGTGCTTTATACTCTGCAAGGTCTCAGACCTCAAGAGCCATCCTTGGCCAAAGTCAGTCCACACTAGTGTCCAGGAGATATTATACCATGAAGGAGATAGAATCACAATCTCTTCAGTAACACCCAAAGCCGGGATGAATTGTAAGTTCTCCTCTGGTCTTTATCTTAAAGAGTACACTGCAGCACTGGGAAGGATTACAGTGACCCTCACAATTTATAGAAGTAACTCTGCAAACCCCAGCATAGCAGTATGGGGTTAAAACCCTATCAATGTCCATTTTATGTATTAATTAAAGTTTTTAGAATTGGGGATCTACTTTGATAGATTTCCATTTCTTTCCCCCACATTCTAGTATATGGACTGAACACAGATCTTTTGTTTTTCTTAAGTAGGCTCCAAACTGAGATCAAGAGACAGATGCTGAAAGGACTGAGCCACACAGGTGCCCCCGAGCAAACATAATTCTTAGGAGACTGTTAGTGGGCTTTTCCTAGTGGCACGTAGAAGCCCAGCTAATTTAATCTGCCTTCTTCTCCAATGGACAAACCGTCTACTGCAAACTCACAGATGATTTTATTCATCTCTAGCGCAAAGCATATATGTATTAGCTGTTCTATTTTTCAGGACTAGAACAATACTTCAAAAGATCTAAACTAAAATATCCAGACCCTGTTTATCTTTAGGACTGCAATGGGTTACTTCATCTTTGTTGGCTTTGTTTTTCATTTCTTTTAAATTGTACAGGCAGTGGGTAAAAATTCCGAACAGAAGCAACCACCTAAACATAAATAAAATTTCTAACTCTTTGATTTCATTCACGCAACCTCAGTAAGGTTTTCTTTATTCCAAAGTATTAATGGATTTTTTACCCTGAATATTAAAATGCTCAGACCTCAGCTTTCCCTAATACTCTATTCTGTGACCTAGCAACAAAATTCAAGGTTTAGATGTGATTCTTTACATATGTAATTCTTATTTGGAAATTGTCTCACTCAGATCAGTGGAAAGCGATTGCTCTTGGAATGCTGTATTAAGTCTTTCCCATTCTCTACTAGTATTTCTGTATGTTCTGTATGGCTCTATTAATTTCGAATACATGAGTAAAGGTTTCGCAAAATGGCTACATCACTTTGGGTTTGGGAGGAAATTTTTTTCCCCATTCCTGATCTAAATTCAGCTCCCCCCTCCCTCAAAAAGGTATTTGTTCCCATTGTTAGCCTCAGGTGTTTGAGACACCAACTGATGGTGGTTTCACTTCCTGAATAAACAACATCATCTTGCAAATGAACCATTCAAGCTCAGCATACATGAAGGGGTATTTACTAAGTAATAAATTGAATTAACTGAATCACATAAATATTCTGACACAGGCTCTGGAGGACAAGGTCTGGATTCCAGTCTCAAGTCCCTCTTCCACTCTGTGTGACCTTGGGTGGGAGTGGGGGGGGGTCCTCCTTAATGGTGCCTGGAGTGCTTTCATCTCTGAGACAGGAACAGCAACAGCACTTACACCTGGCAGGAGAGTGTTGTGAAGATGAAATGGGAAATCTGAGGAAAATCCTTTTGTATAGTACTCGGATTAGAAAACAAAATCTGAGCCATTATCACAGTGTGGTCTTTAAAACCTTGTTCCTGCATATCTGGCCCCAGGCCCCCAGCCTCTGCACTGCCCACGGACGCATCATCAGAGGAGGGATCATATTCACATTCTCTTTGGTGAACAAAGTTCTTGGCTGCAGAATAGCCTGGAGCCAGGAGATCCAGAGAGAGGCAGGTTCGGAAGAACCATCTCCAGGATTTTAGGCTCGGGAGCTGCCTTTTCATATCATGATTCCCTCTGCCACACAATCGACTCTGATCTTCTCCCAGGAGAACTTCTGGTTCTGAGCCAGTGGCCTCAATACCAACCGGGTCTCCCACAGGCCTAGGGACACACTTGGATCCTTCAAAGGCTGCTTGGTTGTGCAGGAGCCTCACGCATTTAAATTCCCACAGCTCTTCTTCCAGAAAACAGTAAAGCCATGCAAAAGAAGTTGCACAAAACACGTGTGATCACGTGAGCACCCAGGGTAGCCACGAAGGCAGCCCCTCTTGGCCCCTTGGCCGCTCTCAACCATCCTCGGTGCTCTGTCCCCTGGTTCCCGGCCTCCCTCGGCCCTCTTGACACACACGACTTCGTGTTTCAGGCTGCTGTGGATGATCCGACCATGACCTGAGGTATAGGACCCTCGCCCTCTGCTGCGCCCCCCTTCACTCCCGCCTGGGCCCTTCCCTTCCAGAAACCGCTCCAGCCGCAAGACTCTCCCACCGGGTGCCAACAGCCAATGCCTCCCGGGCTTCTTACCCACTTTCTTAATCTCTGCGCGCCCTCCTCCACCTCCTGAAGGCCGAGCCCCTGGACAGCACATTCCTTCCCCATCGGCCACTTCTTTCTGGCTTTGGTTCCTTCCCCAGCGTCAAGAAAACACCCCCCCACCACCACCCCGGAATCACTCTCCCAGCCCTGGAGATGAAAGTCAAGACCGCCAGCGCTGCTCGGCTCTCTGCAACTCTGCACAAACCCGATCTCAGTCCAGCCTCGAAGTTCGCCTCTCTCCACTTGCTCCTTGTCCCCAGTGAGTGAAAAATAGAGCCACGGGGCCTTGCAGACTGGGGCCACCCTCATTCCAGGCTCCAGGGGGCGCTCTATCTTGCCCAGGGCAGGGACCAAAGCCCCCCGCATTGATTTTCATTTTGAATGTTCCCCTCAGACCCTACTACCAACTTGACTGAGAACGGGAGGTCTTCTGCCAGGAAGCCCTTCAACTTGTTCTCCAGGAGCAGCACAGTCAGCCACGCCCCGCTGTGCCCACTCTTCGCCTTCTAGCCCTTCTCAGGGGCACCACGCCCCTCCTGAGCAAGGTCGACCCCTCCCCTGAGTGCTGGGTGCCAGTTCCAAGTTCACATAGGCAACAAGCTGTTCATTCTTCAATCTTACTCTGGTTTCTTCTGGATCTTTCTTCTCAGCATTTGTCCCTGGCTGGCTCTACCATTAAAACAAATAAAACAGGAACTTTTCTCAATTCCACACCCAACTCCAGGTTCTGCCCTTATTTGACTATGTCTTTGTTCAGCCAAGATTTGTGAACCTACATTCCAAGCCCCCTTCTGCCTGTCCCAGCCACTCTCGGCCACCATAACCTTGTGTCTAGTCATCCAACACCCATACTGCCAAATACAGTGAGTACATTTTGGCTTCATTCACCGACTCTCCTGGCACCTGGCACTACTGGCATGTGTGCTCCCCTTCCCCAAAGTTCCTTCCTTCCTCTTCACCTTGTCTGACCCACTTTTTTCTCCCCTAGTCATGCCCACTGCCTGTTCTTTGACTCTCTGTGTTCCTCAAACTGCTGTTCATCTTGCCGAGACCACTTTTCCCTGCAGACTGAGGCTTCGACTACCACATGTCCATCTCCAGCTCAAATTTCTACCCTGTGCTCCAGACTCCTATATCCAGCCACTTCCTGGCCATTTCCACTTGATTCTTCAGAACTTCTGCAAAAAGAAAATGTTCAAACAGAACTTATCATCTTTTCCTCCCATCTGCCAATCAGACTCTTTGAATTACACCTGATGGCCCCTCTCCTTTACCTCCCCATTTCCGCCCAGCCTCCACTGATTTCATCACTGTTATCTTGTGATCAACCTCTTTTAATTCCAGCAGCTGTCCATCTACATTAATGATGGGCCTAAACCTTGCCTGGCTTATTATCTTCTTGCCTTCCTAGCATGTCCTCTGAGCCCGCCACCCCCTTCGACCCCGCCCCCACCCCCACCCCCAGAGCTCTTTCTTTAACATCACGCTGCCCAGTCATGTGCAGCAGACCACCCTCCAGGGGTTCTCTGAGCTTTCTGGGTTGGGTCCCACACCCACGTCCCATCCACAGGATCCCTCTAGACAATCAGACCTCATTTCCTCTGCTACTCCCCCAGCAAGCATCTTTTGCTCTTGTCACACCCAATTCCCTAGGAGTCCTCCAAAATACACTTTTTCAGGTGTCGACAGGCTCAGGCAGCTGCCTCTCTCTGGCCCCTTTCATGCTCTTCTTTAAAGCGTAGCTCAAATAAACTAAAGTGTAGCTCAAGATTGCTTCCTCCCCATAGATTCTGCTGCCCCGTGAGGATGTCTAACCAAACTCCTCACACCTGCCTCACATGTATTTGTCTCCCAGCACCTTCCATTTCCCATTTCAATTGCTTATTTCCCTGTCTCTCGCCAGCAGCTGGAGAGGAGAGAATATGTTACATTCCAGGCTCCACAAACCCTTTCTGGAAAGGGCCAGACAGTAAATACTTAAGGCTATGTGAACATTATGGTCTCTCACTGACGAGATTGTAACTACTCATTGACAGCACATAAATGAAAGGGTAGGTCTGCGTTCCAATAAAACGTTATTTATGGGCACTGAAATTTATATTTGATGTAATTTTCATATGTCACGAAATAATATTCTTCTCTCAATATTTTTTAAACCATTTCAAAATGTAACAACCATGCTTAGATCATGGGCTGTTCAAAAACGGGCAGTGGACCCTGTTCTATTAATACCTCTACCCTGAAGTCCAGGCAATAAACACAGTCAACACCCAGGAAATGTTGGCTTCGTACATGACTGGCGCCCCTTCGGCTCCGCTGCCCCCAGTCGAGAGAGACAGCCGAAAGGGTCACCTTTTCTCGGGAGGAAATAGAAGTCAACAATATGAGCATGTTTGGTCGGTTGCTCTGCTAACTATTCAACATTTCTCCAAAAGAGCTTGAACTTTACAAGGTCAAAGGAGAGGAAGGCAATGGCTTGTGTTTTCTCCCCCATGAGGAGGCCTAAAGAGTTAATTTGCTTTGAGAGTCCGTTTCAGGTGCTGCACTGAAGGACAAGTAGCAAAAACAAGTCCTTCTATTCTATTTCCTGGGGTTTAAAGGCAGCAACGTCTCTAATAATCAGCCATGATCATAACCTTTAGAGAAATTCGTAAACTTCAGTATCATTAAGGCATAGAAAAGCCTTTAATTTGTACCTCCAGAGTGAAGTGATAATAATGGACTACTTCTCAAAACATAGAAAAGGTGAAGGTTTGTTTTTCCTCCGACAGTTGTGAGTTACAAAGCTCCACTCTGCTCCTCCCCTGATGGGCCTGACCTCGATGTGCTCAGAAGCGAGAAATGTAGGGACCAGAGGACCGACTCCTGCTTCGGACTCTGTCTAAAGGAAGCCGTGGCATTTCCTGGGGCATGGTGCCTGCTCAGACACACTGAAGTCAGGAAGGAATGATCGATGCTTGCCAAGGAGTTCTACTCTTTTTAAGAAATGATTCCAAATGAGCTAGCAGAGCACGCAAGTCTGGTAGCGGTCATGGCCATGGTGGTACTAGACCCAGCAGAGCGGCCGCCCTCCCAGACAGACCAGCCTCGGCCTGGGACCATGTTTGAAGGGGATCCCAGAAAGGCTCTGGGCAAGTGTAGAAGGAGGCTTTTGTCCTCCCTGCATTAGCGGCTGGACCACATTCTCCTCAGTAGCCAAACTGTGTCACTGGAGGGATACAGATGCCTCGTCGAGCCACCGCTCAGGAAATGGAAGCGTTTCTTGGAGCAGAAGGGGCTGATCGTCTTTTACATCAGGAGGGAAAACTGTGATATGAAGACTCAAAAAGGAAGTACGAGACTAGTCAAGTTCCCTAGCTATTCTGCCAACCGCTGTTTAAGCGGAGCCGCCTTTTCCACATGCCTTAGGAGTCAGGCAGATGCTTCCACATCAGCCTTTCCTAGGACACTGGACAGCCCCAGCAATGCCATCTCCTACGATTGTAGGGGGGCTTTCCTTCCGGGGCAGCCTGAAGTGCCGCCCACAGAAGGCTTTCCGCAGCTCAGATCCCAGACTTGGGGGTGCTGGTGCTGGTGTGACTGGGGTGGGAGAGTGTACAAGGCCCATGAAAGACTGGATCTGGGCTCCCAGTGTTCTGTGATTTCAAAAAAAAAAAAAAGGAAGCTACATCTATTTGGAGTCTTGCCATCAAACTTGCTGACAGTTTTGAACGGGGTGGGGCTCTGAGAAGACGTTGTGGGGGTGTCGGTGGCAGACATCTGTCCTCCCCACTTCCCATAGAGGAAGCCCACCCAGTCACTCTGGATTCTAGGGTCGTGGCTCTCCTGTTCCACCAGGCATCCTCAAGCCCTCTGTGCAGGACAGCGTCTACACGGGCCCCGAAGAACGTGAGGAAGGGGACTGTTCCCGTGGTAACTACGTTTTTCACTCGGAAATTTTTGCTAGACTTTATATCTATCCATAGATAGTTTGTCTCTCTGCAATAACCCAAGGGTTATTTTTTATGAACGTTTCATGAACTTTGCCTAAATTTCTCCTTAAACACACTCATCCATATGGTTGATGATCCTGCCTGACAACGCGAGAACCAAAGGCTCTACTGGGGTCTCCGGCAAACCCATTTTCTTTCTGCCCTAAATTATGGCACTTTCCAATTTCCAATGTTAATTTCTTTCAAACTCCTTAAGTAAATATGTTGTTTTTCAATGAAACTCCTTCAGGAAATATTGTCAACTTCTGAATCATGCTGAGAAGTGCCAGAGAGCATGGAAAATTTTAAACAAGAGAGATTCCAAAAGTCATTTATATTTTGCTTGGAATGCATTAGAATTCTTTTTCCCGAGTTGATTTACTTTCTTAATCATGCTTTGCTTATGCTAATTGGTTTATATTTGTGGAAAGCAAGCCACAGGAAGGAAGACAATCTAAAAGCATCATTTTAGGAACAAAACAACCCGGGCATGACCACTGGCCCTCTGCAGTGAGAAGAACTCATCTGTGGTCACCAAGAATTGAATTATCCTTAAATTCTTGGACAAATTCTTCACTTTTCCTCATATAATATCACAGAATCAGAAAAGCTGCATTTTGAGCTCCGTGTCAGTAAAAGGTTTGATCACGTGTAACTTTAATCTGCTTTGCCTGGTGGGAAGAAAATAGCAGAGTGAAGCAATATTGAAAGCAAGAGAAAAATATTACCTTGGTTTTCAACATGTAAACATACGTCTCATATAATCAAAGACTGCAGGAATATGCAGTATTTATTTATCTGAAGTTCTATAATGAAATGTGAATATATTACCAACGGGTAACTCTACCTGGTTTATTTGAGTGTGCCCAAGAACCTTGAGCTAGACAGATCATCAAGTATGAAAAACAGATTTTTCAAAATTAAGAGCTATAAGAATTCACATGAATTTTTTAAATTAATTAGATTGAGACTAGAGGAAAATAAAACCTGACATTGGAGGTATAAAATTTCTGCAGAAGGAGAGTTGTTTTTTTCCCCCACTACTGACTATAATTGGCACATGAAGGAAAAGTTATTTTGATCTGATCTTCATTCAAGTGTATATATCAGGTTATTTTTTAAAATTCCCTAATCTCTGCAGTTTTCAAAGGCAGGATGACATAAGCAATCTTAGTATGTTTATTGCATTATTTGAATGGAGCCCCAAGAGGGACTTCTGGTTCCCAGTGGGTCCGTGTGTGTGTCTCCTCCATCCGGTGCGCCTGTGTTTAAATCTGAGAAATAGAATAAGAGGGAGAACAGGCAATAATAGCCTCAGTGCTTTAGCCACAGACCCAAGTGACAGAGGGAGGCAATTTTCCTAAAAGCAATTTCTGGGAGCCCTTTCTACATGAAAAAAGAGACAGAGAAGTGAACTCCTGGAGTGTTTCATGGTATCAGAGCTAGGAGAAACTGGTCCTGAGCTCCTTGCACGTGTCGGGGAACGCGGGGTATCTGAGAGGCAGTCATCTCTGACCTTGATCCTGTCTTCTGACTTCATGTTCAGGAAGAAGAAGTGGAGTACTTACAGGACAGAGCTAGTCTGGGCCCCTGCCCACCACACCCCAAGAGACGCCAGGCAGGACGAGCTGCCCTAAGAGCAGGGGCCCTGGCGTGGATGTTCTTATTTTCTTAAGGCAAAATTGCCCCGGAAACCTAAATAGTTCTAAGACAGACTTTAAGGAAAGCACTTAAATAAAGCTCAAACTACCAATGAAAATGTCAAAAAACGGATATCCATTTTGGTCAAGGTGTGGGGTAACGGGAATTGTCATACAATGGGGGTAGGGCAAACTGGTAAAGCCTTTTTTAGAGAGCAAAAAATGGGGCAGGTACTTATTCTTCAGCCCAGACTTTGTACTTCTTGGAACCTTGCCTACGGAAACACTCACTGGCAGCATTGTTTCTAATGGCGAAGACTGATAACAACCAGGATATCCGTCGGTAGAAGAAAAGTAAACGGTTGTACAGAACACAGGGAAAAATCTCTAGATCATGTCGTTGAATGAAAATGTTGATTTTTTTAACAATGAATAATATGATCCCGCTTATATTAAATTACCTATGTGTCTGTATCCCCACATGGATGTAAACCCAATAAAAAAGATCTGGCAGATACCAAAACACTGGGGTGTGAGAACCTTTCCGTAAAGGGGAGGACATAACAGAAAGAGCAGTATGAGTGAAGCGGTCTTCTTTTAAACTTTATATATTCATAAAATGGACTTATTTCAATACATATATGTTTATACTATGTGGACAATTAAGAATTTTTTTAAAAGAACAAAAGTGATCCAAGTTTCTAAATTTTATAAGCATATCTGGTCCCTTTCCTTGGTATATCAGGGAGGATCCAAACATTTTCCAGATATGGAGTTGGCACGAATTTATAGTGTCAGTGAGATTAGACATAAGTACCGCTATCCCTATTTCAGGAATCCCACTAACCTAATGGGGTTTCAGTCTTATTTTGTGGCTTCAACAAGAAAAAAGGACTCACCTCATCAAGTTCTACCAGACACTGAAATGACTTGGTAACCTTTTAGAAGCAAGTTAATCACATGAATCCCTGTCCTCATGGCTGACTCCAGTCATTTTAGTCATTACTAAATACTGTCTTCTTTGGAACAAGCTTCCTCTGAATCTCACAACCAGTGAAAGTGACAGCCTTCTATTTTCTCAGTGTGTGGAGTATGGAGGTAAGAACCAAATCCCGAGCCCACAGCCTCCTGCCGCGCATTTGCTCTTCATTTCCAGGTTTGCTAATCTTCCTTTGTCCACTGTGCAAATCTCAGGAGGGAGCCAACATTCGGTGATTCACCCCAAATTACTGCCCCGGGCTAACACAACTCAGTGATTTAAATCCTTTATATTAGTTCCCCTGGTATACAATCATAGTTGGAATGCCAATTGTTTAAATATTTAAAAGAGCCTCCCAAGTGTAATATAAAGTTATCTCTTTGCACTTCGAGTTCCTTAAGACCCGTCCCCCTTTCACGGCTCTGTCTACCTCTTGGCCTCCTCCCACACCTTTAACACCTTTCTCTTAATCCTCTTCAATTCATTCTTACTTTCTTCATCTGTCTTGGTACAAAGCTTGTTATTTAGGAAATACAACCTATTTATACAGGTGAGGGGAACTGTGCTAATCAAACCCTTACACATTTAATTTGAATCATCATCTAGGATCTGTGCTGTCCAATACGATAGCCACTAGCCACGGGTGGCTATTTATTTAAATTTAAGTTAATTTAAAGAAATTTGACTTTAAAACGCAGTTTCTCTTTCTCACAAACCACGTTCAAGTTCTCAGTAGCCAAATGGGGCCCATGGCTAGTGTCTGTGGTACTGGACACCAGACAGACATCTTTATGACTGTAGTAAGTTCTACTAGACAGCCAAAGTCCAGGCATCTCAACCCTAAGAGTACCTCGACCCCTGGGAGAATTCAAAACTTGAATGCAAGAAAAAACTGAATCTTGGAAAAGCAGAAAGGGTATTAACTAATAATAATGAATCAAAGCAGAAGACAAATTCACTATGTGTACAAAGGAGTAAACAGATTTCCCCAGGTAAATACATTTTCTACAAATCTTTACATTTTGTATTTAACAATCCACAAATAATCTCTTCCTCAGCAGTACAACCCCTGGCTGGATTATAACATTTTTTTCATTCAGGTATAAGCTTCTGTGGATTTTCAGAATTATTTTTTAAATAATAATTTAGGAATAAACCAGTTTGAAAAGTTTACCTTAAGGCCCTCTGAATGGGGAGCCAACTTGACATTGTCCAATGGTGACAAGGGGGCCACCTCCCCATTTGCTAAGCTGACTCATCTGTCAGCCTGCTTGGCTATCACTCCCCCTTGAAATCTACCTGGAACCACCCCCACCTCGCATACAACACCCCAGCACTCATGTCTCACCGCTTTGTCCAACTACCACTCCTGTTCCTCCTTCCAGAACCAAGTACATCCCACCATCTTCTCATTACCTAGCCACCCGCCTGTCTTCCTCTGCAGCTGGGAGCTCTCCGGGGCAGGAAAGTGACTGACCCTGATTTGTATACCCAGCACCTAGCCCTAAGTCTGACACAAAGAAAGTTCTCAATAAATATTTATTGATCTGAGCTCAGCAAACTGGACATGCTTTCCACCCTAACTCAGACTCTTAAATCCTGGGGTGAGGGATAATCTGAGGTATAATCAGTGTAATCTATCTTATTACTGTCTACATTTAATTCAACAGACATTTGAATTAATTTGAAACATCAGCAGGAGCTATTACTGGCCACGATCCAACTGGTTACTGATAGCCTATGTGTATTTGCTAACTTGGCTGTAGCAGTTTCCCAACTTCTCGAAAAAAAAAAAAAAAAATGTGATTTTTCTCTGGGCCCAAACAGACCAATTAATGTGATTATGAAGTGACAGGAACAATGCCATTCCATCTGAATTCTTTAACATTTTTCAAAATACAAATAAATGCTTACATGATGAGATTTGGATTTAATGAGTCAACATGTAATGAAAGGTACTGTCAGTATTTAAAACTTCAGTAAAAACTCATGGTCCAAAGTGTAAGCCAGGAAAATATCAACTGGCTTTCGTTCCTAAGAAACATATCTTTATAAAATGGGCAAATACCCAAATTTCAAAAGGAAGCCTGAATATGTCATATTCTGCCAAAAAATCATTAGCTCATATGTATGTGCTTTTAAAACCAAAAAAGACTGGCATTAGCAATCAAAATTTAAGACCTAGTAACTCAGCACTAAATGTAACCTGTAAAAACCAGGAAAGTGAGTTCCTAACCAGAATGTGTGTGTGTGTGTGTGTGTGTGTGTGTGTGTGTGTATTCCTCATTAGTACCGTTATGATATCAAAGTTCAAAGTCAACTGAACTCTCCCTCCAGGTTGGACTGGAAGCCTAATGGTTCCTTTGTTTTTCATCTCTCCTTTTCATATCAATGAAATACCACATTTCATAACATTGATGCTAGAGGACCAAATAAACACGATCTATCTCTGAACTTACTGAGGAGTCTGTAGAACAATTCTGTGACTCTCCTTTATTTAGAGCAGTATCCTGGAGACTATATTTGTATAGAGATGTGGCATTTCCAAATGCTTACAAGTGCATTATCATATTTAATGCAAATTGTTTGTATACATGATTAGCTCAATCATTCAGGCAACATCTGCTCAGTTTACATATTATTCATGACATTTCCCCCTCCTCCCATTCTTTTTCCTTCCTGGCCTGAAATGTGATTGTTTTCTTTCCTATTAGTCTTGTACTAGTGGCAAGGGAGGAAAGAAAGGAGAGGAAATTCAGGCTAATCCTATTTTAAAATTTATAGAGTTCTTTTAGAAAAAAAGTCACTGAGAATATTAAAACTTCCAGTTAAATTAAGGCTCTGGTTAGTAGAGGCATGTATTTAAGTGATTTGAACTATTTTAGTATTTGTGACTTATTCAAATGCCTTTCATTTATAATTTCCAATTAATAACATCATTGTTTAGAATCATTATTTCTTTTATTTAGGCCTGTCTGCTAGGGAGTATTATTTCCGTCTTCATGGGCGAGGAAAGAGGACACGGAGAAACAGAGTTGACCTGTCCCAGCGGAGGCCCAGATTGGAGACCAAGTCACTGGATCCTAAATCACACCCTTCCCTGAAACCAGTGGTTCCCAAGCTTGAGCGTTTGTGAGAATCTCAGAGGGCTTGTGATGCGCAGATGGCTGGGGCGGGGTGGGGGGGGCTATATTTGTCCTAACCCTGAAATTTCTGATTTGGCAGATGGGGTAGGCCTGAGAACGTGCATTTCCCAGCGGGACTACACTTTGAGAACCACTGCTGTCAACCATGGCTGCCTCTTTCAGCTTTCTTATACAGCCTACTAAGCTGCATCAGAGCAGAGAAAGCCTCTTTGAGACCCTGTGGCCCTCTACGTCCCCACCCCCCACAGCCGACCAGACACCATTCACAGTGCCAGAGCCATGCACCTCACACACTTGAACCGGCTTCCATTTTCTCATGGTACTAGGGAAATAGCAGATCAGCCAAGAGAAACGTGTAAGTCACCTTTTCTGGTAGGATCTGTTTAAGCTGAAATGTTTGATCCTTTTTCTTTTCTAAGCCACTGAATTGATTAAGCAAAACAAAGAAGCCCAAGACAGAAAGAAAAACTGACCCCTGGTCCCCAACCCTTCAAGGAGCACTTATGTTCTTGAGGAATCTGAGTCACAAGGTAAGCCCTCCCAGGGACCGTCGGTCCTCTCCCTAAACACACAGACCACCACCGGCATCTGTCAATGCTTCCCCCGTTTGCTGAAGAGGGGGCTAAGGTGCTCTCATTCCCTGGAAATGAAAGACAGTCCTCCTCTTGCCCACCCCAATCATTTCCTCCACTCGTCCTTCCTTTCCATTGCAAAATAAGTCCCTTTAAATGGACATTTTCCTGTTCATTTTTTAGACAGCATGGGAAGATAGATACTATGCTTTTTGAAGGAAGTGGCCAGATTGTGACACCCCCGACAGTTAAGTAGCTGGAAAACTGAGATCACGTGAACCACAATAGTCTATATGAGATCCCACTGGTGAAAACGTAGTAGCTGCAAGAAATGGATTACCAACAAGTTAATGTTCAACGTCATGGTCTTACCTATGCACACTAGATCCATAAAACCATACATTCCATAGCAGATTTGAAAAAGGATGTCCTTCCTCTGCCACACTGCATAGGGGCTGAAGGCTGACCAGAGGAGCCAGGTCACACTCGCTATTAAGAACAGGGATCCTAGGATTACAGCAATCATCTGAACTTTCTCAACCAGTGTTATAGAAATGCTTTGCCACTAAAAGAAAAACAGAGGCATGTGAGAAAAAGGTGCTGCATTTAATTTAAAAAGAAAAAAAAAAGAACACATTTTCAGCCCCATGTTTCTCTCCATCATGTTAGACCCTTTTCAATCTGATCAGCCCCCAAATGAATTTTTCCATTTCATCAGGCTATAAAAAATAGACAAGCAGATAAAGATTAATGAATTGCCTTAGCGTCATTATTTTCCGTAATTCACCATTCTGCAAATTTAATCTAGTTTTATTCCAGATAACAGTTCTGAGAGTGAATGGCTGAAGAATATTTAGTACCTGCGATCACATTATTATCTTTCACGCATGCACAAAATTAAATAGACTTTGAAGATATGTGTTGAAGACTCCTCTATTTGGAAACTTATTTTGCTCTTTAACACATTTGGCTACTGCAAAAAGGGTCTCTTGTTTGTACACAAAAAAAATGCATAAGAAACAAGTTACGTAAGAACATCAGTGAAAAGTCATTAAAGTAACACACTAGAATTATAAGGGAACTATACGATTGTACATTATCTGTTATTGGTATATTTCATGTACTCAGATATTACTGAACTTTAATTATCTAAGGGGTGATCTGTGAAGCCATTTTTGTCAAGATTTAGAATTTGTAAACGAATGGAGTATTTTTGAAATTCACAAACTGCGTAAGTACCGCACTAGTCAATGGGGAGAATAATTTGGTATCCTAAGTATCAGTATTTGGGAGGATTTTACAGTACAAATGATCAAAAGTCTTTCAAGGGTGTTATCAACTTGAAAAAATTAATTAGTCATGTTCTCCCTTTTGCATAATTGAGAAGAAACAAAACTAGAATTGCTATTATGGTTTGTCAGTAAACAATGAAACTCAAAACAACCTGCGCAATTTCATTCTGTGTGAAAGAGCTCTGGCTGTTGCAACATATGGCTTGTCAAAAGAATTCCAAGGCAGTTTAAATAAGCTTTAAAAGCAAATAAGCTTGAACAGTCAGTATCCATTGGGTGAATGTGATATTTCCTTAAACTCTTTACTTACCTTTGAGTCTGAACACGTGCACCCCAAACGGCAAGTCTATCACGACCCTTCTCTCTCTCCCTCACTGCTGTTGTCTCTCTTCATAAATACTTTACGAATCGTATTTAAATGTGCCCTTTACCTTGCATATTCATGGATATTGTTAAATTCTACATTTGTTAAAAATTAAGTATCAAAATGCATTTGAAATATTGAATTCTCTAAAGTCATTTATTTTTCCTTTAAAAACTTCAGAACCAAATGACATTTCAGTGGAAATCTACAAGAAGGGTATTTCTAACGATTTTAATGTGCAGATTCATTTACTGAAAAATGACTTTTGCTTTTACAATTTTAGATAAGTAATAATTAAATTTGTCAATATTATTATACAACTGAATCAATTTATTTCAAGCATGTATATGAAGTTGATGTCTTTTTTTTTTTTTTACTAGTTTCCTGACATAATTTTAAATACATTCATTTCGAACAGTCAGGCATTGGAATTTAAAGCCATTTTAAATCTGGTGTCACCAAACAGGTGTGAAGTGTCACTATTTGTTGGTTTTGTTTTGTCTCGGTGCTCACTGAAATCTGCATTAAACACAATAACATGATAAACAGCACAGGAAACCACTTCCAGCTAACGTCCACCCCAGATGGGTGCTATCATGTCTATATGCATTATGTTACTCTTTATCAATTTATTAACCACATCAGATAGATGAAACAAAGCATACTTTTAAATTTATGGGGCAGGGGCGCCTGGGTGGCTCAGTGGGTTAAAGCCTCTGCCTTCAGTTTAGGTCATGATCCCAGGGTCTTGGGATTGAGCCCTACATCAGGCTTTCTGCTCAGCGGGGAGCCTGCTTCCTACTCTCTTTCTGCCTCCCTCTCTGCCTACTTGTGATCTGTCTGTCAAATAAATAAATAAAATCTTAAAAAAAAATTTATGGGGCAAAGGTACACAAGTTGTGTGTGTGTGTGTGTGTGTGTGTGTGTGTGTATGAGATTTTCACATGGTGAGCCATTTGTTTCAAAACACATAAGCCTGAATCACAGGAGTCTTGGGTAAGCAGCAGTGAGTAAGGATTTATCCAGAATGGTACAGGGTGCCTGGGAGGCTCAGTGGGTTAAGTGGCTGACTTCGGCTCAGGTCATGATCTCAGGGTCCTGGGATCGAGCCCCATCTAGGGCTCTCTCTGCTCAGGAGGGGCCTGTTTCTCTCTCGTGCTATCTCTCAAGTAAATAAATAAAAATCTTAGGGAAAAAAAAATGGACTTACTGATATTTACTTTCCTTTCCCAGAAATCCTTTCCGTTCCACGTTCATTCTGTAGTTTTAGTGGAGTTAAATTTGGACAGCTCAATATTGTACAATTAATCATCTTAGCTTCAGTTAGGCTTACTAATTAATTGATCCAAGACTGCCTGCATGCCAATTTAGAAAAACATGGTGGCCACAGGCATATGTGGCGAGATCCTACCAACCACTCTGGAGTTTGGGGAACTGGACAGGACGGAAGGATGCAGCTGAGCTATCTCCTGGGACACGGGAAATTACAGTGGTTCCCATCTGAGAGTGAACGTGACTGCCAGCCACACTGGGCCTGGAAGCTTCTGATGCACAAGGCACAGGCTGTTCCTTGGCAGGGAAGGAGAATATGTGAAGGGACAGACCCACCAGGAAAGAAACACAGATGTTTCACACTTATCTGAGGACATCAAATTTAAAATGGCTTAAAATTCAAATACCTGGCAGGTTGAAATTAATGTGTTTTAAAATTATGCCCAGAAAACTAGGGAAAAAAAAGAAAATAACTCTCAATTTCAGTACACTGAGATGCTTATTTATGATTATCAGAGAAATTATTTTTTGTGGTAAGGGATGGGAAATAATTTGAGATTTTTGAAGCTTCTTTCTCAAGAAGGATAAACTGCTCAAAATCTATAATACGCTCCCTGAAATTTCTGGTTTTATATCACTCCAGTAACAATGCAAATACGCCGGTGTCTGCAAGTGTATCGATGTTCTTCATACACTGATGGACCTTAAAATCAGCACCATTCCACTGAATAGCTAATGAGGCAAACCATTATTGAAACCCAAATCATTAAACTGATTATGAACGCAGGGATTTTCCCTTTGAACGCTGATATCATCTTGGTAATTTCTTTGCCCATTATATAACGCTCTTTCTTACTGTTACCATTATGCAAAAAAAGTGGGATTGTTCACATTCTTCCCCTAGGAGAAATAATGCTGTTTTCCACCACTAGGAAACACCCACCTGGCATCTTTGCCCTGGGAGGTACACATTATCGAGCGGGCTCAGACTCAAGAAGCTGTGTTAATGGACCATTAGCTTAGACAATAAAAATAGAAGATGAGTCACTTGGGGCTTCTCTCCCTATCCCAATGGTATCCAAGGCCTAGATTTCAGTCTGTAAGATATTTCTGAATCTTGAACAGAATTTGTCAACTGCCGAACATACCTTTCACCTCTAAAACTTAGTATGTATGGATGTATGTATACATGTATGTGTGTATGTATTTATTTAAATTTCTTTCCAAGTTTGGAAAGGTAAGTACCATACCAATAAGCAGAATGACTCTGAATAATTGTTACTGGGCACCTGGTGGCTCAGTCGTTAAGCGTCTGCCTTCGGCTCACATCATGATCCCGGGGTCCTAGGGTCAAGCCCCGCAGCAGGTTCCCTGCTCAGCAGGAAGCCTGCTTCTCTCCCTCTCCCATTCCCCCTGCTTGTGTTCCCTCTCTTGCTGTCTCTCTCTCTCTCTCTCTCTCTGTCAAATATATAAATAAATCTTTTTAAAAATAAATAAATTATTATTATATCTTTCCATAATATTTGAATATGTTTGACTTTTATATTCCTGAAAAGACGTTCACATCTACACAAACTATTAGCTGTATTGTTAGAAAAAATGGGACCAAGCAGTTCCTCTTCTGAAAATTCATCCTCATTTGTTGTATAGAAGCAATTTCATAATTACAGTCTATATTTATATAGGGCTGACATGTCCCAGGCACTTTTCTAAGAGTTTTTTTAAATTCATTTAATCCATTTAATCCCCACAACAACTCTGTGAGGAAGGTACTCATTTTAAAGATAAATATTTTAAGATAAGTAACCTGAGGCAGAGAGAGGTCAAACAATTTGCCCAAGGTTACACACCTAGTAAGGACAAAAGCTGACATTGAACCCAAGCAGTCTGGCTCCTAGGTTCACACTTTTATATTATATTTATATTATATACTTCTATGTCCTTGAACAACACAGGGATTAGAAATGCCAACCCCCCGACACACAACCAAAAAACCCATGTATAACTTCTGAATCCCCCAAAACGTAACTACTAATAGCCTACTGTCGACCGGAAACCTTAGCAATGACAAGGGCACCTGGGTGGCTCAGTCAGTTGAGCATCTGGCTCTTGATTAAGGCTCAGGCATGATCTCAGGGTTGTGACCTGCATCGGGCTTGGGCTCATGCTCAACAGGGAGTCTGCTTGGGGAGACTTGCCCTCTGCACCTCCCCACCACCACATGTGTCTGCACGCTCACTCAGATAAATAAATAAATCTTAAAAAGAAAAGAAACCTTAGCAGTGACATAAACAGTAAACGGACTCATATTTTGTAAGTTTATATATTATATGCTGTATTCTTACAGTAAAGTAAGCTAGAGGGGGGAAATGTGAAGAAAATCATAAGAAGAGAAAATACATTTACAGTACTGTACTGGATTTATCCGAAAACATCCATGTATAAGCGGGTTCACGCTGTTGAAACCTGTCGTCCAAAGGTCATCTGTGCTATACAGTAATTCTGAGCTCTGATGACAATTAACTACATATATCCCATTCTGGATGACAACTACATATATCCCATCTTTGCAGTGACACTACAGTTTTCCTGGGAACAGCTTCAAGTCTCTGTTCTTTGGTCCTGAAATAGCTTTCCAGCTGGACTGCTGGCTATGAGCCATTCCCTGATCCCGAGTGGCACCCTCAAGTCTACATTCCTAATGAAAGGAGCCCAGTGAAGGAGGGCTACATATGTGGCACTGTGCCAGTGCCTGGCATATAACTCTTGCAGGAAGGATGAAAGGAAGGGATAGAGGCATATGATGAGGAAGAGAGGGAAGGAAGGAGAAGGAAGGAAGGAAGGAAGGGAGGAAGGGAAGGGGGGAAGGGGAGAGAGAGAGAAGGAGGGATGGGTACACTCCCCAATTTTGCTTAATCTGTCTCCCCGTATTATCTCAAATGTCATGTACTTTTCATTTTGGTCCCTCTCTGCCTTTGAGCATGTTCCTTTCTCAGCATGCTATGCCCTTCTCCCTTTTCTCACGGGCAGAAATCTCTCACCCATCTGTAACTGGTTCACATGCCAAGTCTTCTAAACAGCTGTCCCCACCTCCCCTTGTGCAGAATCCCTCTGTCTGGACCCCATAATCCACTGTTTATATTTCTGTTTAGTGCAGATTTCTCTCTTGCATCCCAGATGATTATCTCCCTACCATCTGACAGACTATACGTTTCATGAAGGCAGAAGGTGAGTCTCACCCAGAAAATGCTTGGCTCCTTGGTATTCTGACTTCAGTTCTCATCATCTTTCTGATGTCCACAATCTCATTCTCTGCACATCCATTCTGTCCTTCCTATGGGATCAAGTCCCAGGTCTAGCCAAACCACCAATGAGTAGAGAAGCAAGAATTTAAACTCCGACCTATTTCCAAAGCCCAAGTTCTTTCCAAAATGCCCTTCTCTTTGCCTACATAAACTGACACATCCTACATCTGAAAACAAAAACAAACTGGGCATAATTCTACCTCTTGAAAAGGTGGTTGTACAGCTAGGGAAAAGTCAACATATGCAAAAGGCAGTTGAGCAGGGCAGAGCGCCAACGAAATGGGACCGATTGTTCTCTAAATGGCGTTCTCGAATACTTCTTCAGTCTGAAAGTTGCAGTTTGTTACGTGAATATTAACACAAAGAAGATAAACTCAGGGAGCTAGAGCTCTTTTATTTTACTGAAAGTTAAAACAAATGAAATAAATTCACAGTGGAAATTATTTAATATTCTCATTATACACAGCTGTTTAGAGATGTACCAAGTATAGTCCACTGGTCATAAAAAGACACAGACAAGGTACATGGCCCAGAATCGGGTATCACTGTGTGTGAGGCTTCATGTCAGTGTGGCCTTCTTCATGAGAAATTAGATAATGACCCCAATAATTACCACAGACTTCTTCAAAGCCATGGCAAAACGGCTGCCTTTCCCAAAGAAACGCAACTAATTGATAGAGATTTATAAGTTCCTTCAGAGAAAAAAGGATGAAAGAATAAGCTGGGAATTTTCTTTAAAGAAATGATGGGAGCCCAATCCAAGGTAAGACCAAGTCATCTCCTCATTCAAATCACTTCCAGCCCAAGGAGATAAGAACGGGAGAAAAGCATCCACTCCATCGGGTCTTCAGGAAGCTATCTAGAAAGATGTACCTGTCCTTCCATTGTCTGAAACAGTTAATGCACCTTCTCAATTTAGAACCCAATTTCCTCCCTGAAAATCACAAACGCTCAGAGGGAATGAAATTGAACTCAAAGAAAGTGATTCGTTCAGTGTGCGTTAAATCCTTCATTCTCAAGTACTGTTTCACCTTTGTTTTTAAAAGGCAGGTCAGATATGAATCATGAGCTAATAGATTTGTAGTATGATGATTTATATTGCACAGTATGACAGTGGGATTACTTACTACAGAAGAGAACACCTGCTCTTAAGAAATGTCCTCTTCAGAAAAATGAATTTAGCTAAAACCTATTTTCAATAATCTCAGATGGTGTTTAAATTGAACCACTGTAAGTTGGGATTTGAAATGCTGGCAGAAAACATCTCTGTGTGTAATCAATGTGACATGAGGATACAACATTCAGTTAATTATATGCCCATTCTTTGTAGAGTTGTATTTATAGGCTGCATAGTAAACAGGATTTCTTGCTTTGGTATGGGTCCTCTCTGCTAGAAAAACTTCTTCAGAAACTTATCAGAGCTGAAATTAAAATCAGACAAAAAAACATTTGCTTTGCCTGAGAAAGGTTAAATCTTCTTTTTTTTTTTTTGAGAAAGGTGAAATCTAAACAACTCAGAGAAAATAAATAGGAAAAAAAGAACTGCTTCTTTAAAATAATTAAGAAAAACTGATAAAACTCTACTAAAGGTAATGAAGAAATAAAAGAGAAGATATAAAATGACTGCTTCTACAGGTAAAAAGAGTAGTAAAGGAATATAATAAACTTTATGCCAATTAATTCAATAACATAGATGAAATAAATTATTTGAAAAACATAAGTTATCAAAACTGATTCAAGAAGAAATAGAAGGTATGACTAACTCTTCAAAATAGTTGAACTTATAATTAAAAGTCTTCAACAAATAAATGAACAAATGCCTCAAGGACCAGATGGTTTTACTGGAGAATTTTGTCAAACATTTCAGAAAAAAAAAAATCAAAGTTACATATACTCTATCAAAAATAAAAGAAGACAGAATATTCCCTAACATATTTTATGAGGTCATGCAAAACCCTGACACCAAACCCTAAAAAAGAAAAGAAAATTTTAAGAAAAATTTCAGACTGATATTCCCTATGAGCATAAATGAAAAAGTAATCATCTACAAAATATTAACAAATCAAATCCAGCAGTAAATAAAAAGACAAATGCATCCTGAGTGAGTGGGACTTATCCTAGAGTTGAAATGTTAATACAACAAAATGTTAATCAATGTAGTTAATGATATTAAGAAACTAAAAAATAAAAGAGAAAGAGAAAGATCCTCTTAAAAGATGCAGTAAAATTATATGACAAACACTCATTCAAGATAAAAACTAGGAATGAAAAGAAAAGTTCTTAAACTGAAAAGGGCATCTACAAAAGACTGAAGCTAGGATCATACTTAATGGTGGGAGGAAAGAAACAATGTTTTCTCCCTAAGATCAGGAAGTGGGCAGAGATGTTCACCCTTATTACTCCTATTCACTAGGGAACTAGAATTCCTAGTCAATGGAATAAGTCAAGGGGGAAAAAAAGGCATAAAGATTTTAAAGGAAGAACTATAAAATCATGTCATCTGCAAATAGAAATATCTATTTGATATATGACATGATTATCTATGGAGAAAATCCTAGGGAATCTACAAGAAAGCCTAACAGAATTAGGAAGTTAATTCAGCAAAGCCTCAAAAAAAAAGTTCAATAAACAAAGATCAACTGTATAAAATACCACAGCAAAAAGTTGGGAAATGAAATTACAAAAAATAATACTACATAAAAAATACCATAAAACATTAATTACTTAGGACTAAAATTTTTAAAAGATAATCTGCAAATCACTCTAAAAAAAATTAAAGAAGACCGAAACAAATGGCACTTACGAAGACTTACTACTGTTCAATTATTCTCCCCAAATTTAGGTTCTACATTTAAAGCAGAAGAAATTAGTATCAGAAAAACAATGGTTTCTTGTCACTGTTTACAGATTCAAATCAGAGACCACTGGTTTAGAATGATCGTTAATCAGTTGACATCATCAATCTAATTTTAACTCACAATGATTAAAAGGAAAAACAAATCTCCAAATTGTTGGTAGCAATCTCCACAAGAGTTCAGCAGAAAACCCTCTGGACTTACTTTCTTGTAGGGAATCAACTTTCCCACAGTTCCCTTGACGGGTCGTTAACACATACCCTGAGAGGCACCGAGGCCTGGAACTAGATCCCATGACCACCAAAAAAGCAGAAAAGTGGAGGGCACCTCCCTGTGTGTACTAGGGGATGTTGTGAGGACTTCATATTAGTGTGCAGTACTCACAGCACCAATGAAATTTTATTCTTTCTTCCAGAAACCTGGAAGTTCAAGAGGTTTGACAAGCCATGTCTCCTAACTACAGAGATTGTAGTCAATATGGTTTGCAGCTCAATGGGAAGAAACTGAGCACCTCAAGGTGAGGTTCACCATGGGGGATCCTGGGATGAGTGTCAAGGACTATGTGTCTGGGACCTAGGATTAAGTGAAGTAGGAGATTTTCTTTCCCCAGAATAAAGCCCCTTAGAAGATGGGGGTGGGGTGTGGGGCAGGGTTAGGGTGGCAGGTTATAGACATCGGGGAGGGTATGTGCTATGGTGAGTGCTGTGAAGTGTATAAGACTGATGATTCACAGACCTGTACCCCTGAAGCAAATAATGCATTATATGTTAGTTAAAAAAGAAGAAGAAGAAGATGGCCTATAAGACTTCACTCTGGTAAGGAGGTTCTTCCCAGTTTTCCTCATGACAATTAGGCTTGACTGCACTAGATGTAGGAATAGGCAAGGCTGCCCTTTGACTTCAGGGTCAGGAGAATAAAGTCCTGGATGAATTGGGACAAAGACAAAACTGATCCAAGGCCACGGAGAGCACCAAAGGGAACACAGATCCAGAGCTAGGTAGGCCAGAGATGTGACCAGAGAGTCTGCAAAGTGTGAAAATTTAGTTCTGGTGGTGGGGGAGGGAAGGGAAGGAAAAGAATCTAAAATCAAATCAAGGTTTGGTTACTGAGAAGTAAAACTAGTGGAGCCCAGAGATGTGGCGCGGGAAGGGATACTACACAGGAGGGGCATCTGTGAATGGCTGGGGACCATGACACCACTACACACATGAGAGGAGCCTTTTAAAGCACCCCACGTCCAGAAAAACCCCTGGAATAAAAGCTGTCTCTTATCTCGATGCCAAATTTTTGGAATAGGAGATTAAGTCCTAGAGAAAATCCTCTCTGGCTGCCTCCAGATTGGCCGGATGATGGTAGATCAAAGAAGCTCAAGGTGTGAAAAGTTTTCTTATAAGAGATGAGTATCATTAATTGGAAGGTTTCGTCTGAGAAAAATCTCTCAAATGACTATGTCTGTCCCCGACAGACCTCACTGCGAGTTCTCTACAGGCAGGGCTGGACCTTACAGATGTCTGAGTCTTTGTCTCTTGGCACTGTAGGGACAGGCCAGCCGAAACAACAACTTTTGAACTAACAAGCATTACTTTAGCAACTATAGGACACATAGTCCACATGAGAAATACCAAAGATTCTGGATTTCCCTTAAGATAAAGCATATTGATTCTCCCCTTTTTTTCTTTTCATTCTTCCAGAATTATTCCCCACCTCATCTCTCAATGTTCTCTCTTACTCAATTGTTTTGATTGTTATAGATTTTCATAATTGTTAAAGGTGTATTAAACCACATTTATCCAAAAGTTAGGACAAAAATACACTTTAGTTCTTTAGTGTTCCATTGAACACTGCCTTTTCTCTCTGTGTGTTAATTCTTTCTGTAACAAAAGCAGGTGCTATCCATTATTTCAAATCAGGGAAATCTGCTCCAAGTGCCAACTGTCTGATAGAGCTAGTCTTAGTAACTAGATTTTTCCCCATATGAATCTAAAGTGTGTCTGTATATAATCCATTTTTAGTTCATTACCCTTCTCAATATTTGATATTAATTATGTTTAAACACAGATTCCCCTGGAGATTTC
The DNA here is from genome assembly GCF_902655055.1 of Lutra lutra. NCBI lineage: Eukaryota > Metazoa > Chordata > Mammalia > Carnivora > Mustelidae > Lutra > Lutra lutra. The sequence goes on from NC_062282.1 coordinate 13,057,204, forward strand.
TATCTAAGTAATTAGTCGGTGGTCATAACCCTATTTACATGTTTTCTCCACCAAGAGTTGAAAGCTACCTTTGCTAAAGCTTATTTAAACTCTCAGTGGACTGCTGCTGTTTTCAATCTTGATCTTGGAGCAAAATTTTCATGGAAAGCAACTATCTTCCCGTTTGAAATACTTGAGCTCATGTCACCCAAACACTGTATATTCTCGTAGTCAGAACAGTACATTCTCATAGTCTTTTTCTTGGGTAATTACAGACCAGACCATGAGGAGCATTAGCTCTTCTGTGGAATTTATCGAGAGTCTTAACAAAGTGACTTTTTCTTAGCAGTGGTGAGGCAGCATAAGGTGCTGGCACAAACACACAGCTGTGAATTGACTCTGATAACAAGTGAATTATTCTTATAAGGATCTCCAGTGTTCTCTATAAAATGACAGTTGACATGGTATCTCAGAATTATTGTGTACTGACACTCCATGTTTTGCTCCCCTTCCTTAATTGGGTTCTGGGGACTGAACGAGTGGCCATAAGACCATGAAGTCAGGAACAGGGAGGACACAGCCCATCACACTGAGTCCTGAATGCACAGTGTCTACTACATGGAACTGGGCTTCGCCTCGCTTCTTGGCCAGGGAAGACTCACCATGAGAGGACACCACCAGCATAAAGGTGTAGATAGAACAGCACCTTCTTTAAATTTCTTGATGTGTATAAATGTATCCCCCCTTCAGCATATACTTACCAGATGCCTGGTACCTGTCAGGCACTACAGCAGTTACTAGGCTGGGGAAAAATCCTATTCTTATGGGAATCACTATCTAAGTATTAAAAAGAAACCAAAAAGGCTTTAGGACAAGGCAATGGGGGGAGCAGAGTTTGAAAGGATGGGCAAGAATGTCGGCTCAGTGGAGAGTATGCTGAAGACACAGGGAGTGATGGGAAGGGCAGACAGGAAGAAGCATGTGCAAAGGAGCTGCGAGGTCTGGAAAACAGTGAAATTTTATGGTTGCTGGAGAGTAGGGTCCATGTGGACAAGCTGTGGGAGCCAACCCCTGAGGGGATCCCAGGACTGGTTATGGAGTTTGAGCTTTATTCTCTCAGGCAATGATTATTAGAAAAATCACAAGGAAGAACCAGGTCTGAAGATGACAGGATGTCTCCGAGGGGTTTATTTGCCTGGCGCTGCTCTTGCTTCTGGTGTTTTCCAAAGAAGAACACAATGTATCCCATCCCACATGCTCTTCTGCTATGTGGTCTTGCCCATTCCTGTCAAGAAGGAGCATTGATTTCTCCACTGTGTTGAGTAATGTATGCTTTAACCAGCAGAATATGGCAGAAGAGACCCTGTATCAGTTCCAAGCACAGACCTTAACTGTCATGGCAGCATTTGTTCTAAGAAGTGTGACCACCTTGAGACTGCCATCGTGTAAAAATCTCAAGCCATGAGAAGCCCTGGGTAGGGACGACATCATGTGAAGAGGGAGCCCAAAGAACACTGAGGCACTAGACATGTGAATGAGAAGCAATCTTGGAAGTGGCTCCTCCAATCCCAGACCCCCAGCAGATACCACAGTGATCACAGAAGAATCACCCAACTGAACCCTTTCTGACCACAAAATCATGAGCAAAAGAAAATGGTGGTTTCAAATCACTAAGTATTGGGATAGCTTTTTCAACAGCAAGAGATGAGTGGGATCCCTCCCTTCACTGATCATTCTTTGCATCATGGTAATTGCAGGAGCAACAGGTTGAGAATCAGAAAACCAGACTCTTGGTGCGTCACCAACTCATTCCAGTTCCTCAACTTCTCGACCCTTCTCTTCCTCACTTAAAATGAAGATGTCAATTAAATCACCTGGAAAGCTCCTTTCTGCTCTGTAATTTCCTCAAATACCCCTTTCTATTATGTAACCTTACCTTCCCACTCTCATCTCCATCTATCTCCTTCTCCCCATATCACCTAGGGGTCCTAAGACAAATTATCTTTAAAAGCACAAGGATTTCTTGGGGGAAATGGAAATGATGTAAAATTGGAATGTGCTGATGGTTGCATAAGCCAACGTATTTACTAAAAATCACTGAATTGTGCATTAAAAAATAGGTGATTTTAATTATATATAAGCTATACCTCAATAAAACTTATTTAAAGATATATTCATTTGTTTTAGAGAGAGAGCACTAGCAGGAGAGGTAGAGGGAGATGGAGAGAATCTTAAGCAGAATTCCCACTGAGCACAGAGTCTGACATGGTGCTTGATCCCAGGACCCCGACATCAGGTCCTGAGCCAAAATCAAGAGTCAGATGCTCAACCGACTGAGCCACCCAGATGCCCCTCAATAAAACTGTTTTTTAAGACCTCAAAAAGTCCTTAAAATAGCAAAATGAGTGAAATCTTTTCAGCAATTACTTGCTTGGTTAGTGTGTACTATCTTTTATTATAAAATACTTGAAATGGGTTTAATTTTTTAATTCCATATAATTCCCCATGCAACCCAACAGAGAGGGGACCCATCAGAAGGCCATTTCCCCAAAATCATTCTGCTATCCACTATCTTCTGCTTTATCCGGATAAAGAGTTTGGAATCTGGGTGAGATGTGAATACAGGGCCTGATATTTCCACCTGGTTGCTATATGACTTTGGACAAGACCACAGGGACTCCTCAGCAATCACATCTGTGCATACAATGCTATCAAAGCAGAGATACACTGCATAATCGGAAGCCACAGAAAGCCTAGAGGTGAAGGTAACATGTGCTTTGGGGTCTTGGAGTACCAGCAGAAGTTCATTAGGCAGGAAAGAAGATGCCAGACAGAAGACCCAAGGACCTGCCATTCTTTAGCTTCAGGTCTGATTCACCTTCATCTTTCAGTCACCGTTCCTACTAGTTTTGAGTTCTCCCCCTATACCGAGTTTGCAAGCCAACGACAGTCAAAGAGTGGCTCGCTTAGCCATTAATGTGAATAATCCAGTGTAACATCTGGTTTCCACCTTCAGGTAGCCCAGAGTCTCTTGAGTGATTAGACCCACAGATGGTAAGCAGGGGGCAACAGGCTGTACAAACAATACAGTATGTCATGAAGCCACAAGCTGAGCGGAAGGGATTGTGAGTTTCATGGGTGGAGTTTGCTGGATAGACACCGACGCAAGCTAATGCAATACACAACAGCTTCCTGGAAGAGACCGGCTGGCTTGTGGCTGGCAAGGAGAATTCGGAGGTGTGAAAATCTGAGCTAAAACCTTCCAGGCAGGAGCAACTCAGCAAGGCTCCAAGGCGGGAGAATGAGCAAAAGATGTTTCTGCCCAGCACAGTTTTTAAAAAGGGACTGAGAATGCAGAATGCTGGAAAAGACAATTTTCTGGAGAAGTGAAAAGTGTCGTCTGTGAGATTGGGCTGCGTAACATCCACCAGTATGACTAATTTTCTCCCTGTAAGTCCTATTATCCGTGACTATCTGTTCACACATCTGTCCCCTACAGACCTCACTGTGAGTTCTCTACAGGCAGGGCTGGACCTTACAGATGTCTCTTGGCACTGTAGTGACGCACTGGCAGAACTCAAGAAACAGTAAATCAACAATGAGGTCAGATTTTGCTTTATCTCTTTACCTGTGGGACTTCCTGAAAGTCACTTTCACTTCCTCATTCCAATGCTGTTCACAACCAAGGATGACTTTGCCCCGCCCACTCCCCAGGGGTCATCTGACAATATCTGGAGGCATTTTCACTTGTCATTCCTGGAGATGGTGCTGTTGGCATCTAGGGGCCAGGGGTCACAGATGTTGTCCAACATCCTACAACTTGTAAGTCAGCCCCCACAATACAAAATTATCTGGCCCAAAAGTTTGCTAGTGCCAAGGTCATGAAACGCTCTCCTGGTCTATCACACTTACGACTAAAATAGATGCTGTGTTTTGACCGTTGGGTGTTTTAATTGTTTCCCTTCTGAACACAAAGCAAAAGAAACGAGAGGGAATGAGGCTGACTCTTCAAGATAATTGCACTTAGTTTCCTGGGAAACTGAACAGCAGAGACATCCAAGGTGTGCCACGGGTCAGCGTACCAGCCAGCAAACCACATTACATGGTCACTGAGTCTGGAAAATGTGTGAGAAATGGTGCAGAGAGGATGATGTCAGATGCTGACTAACGTGCCAATCTGTTCACAGTGCCCGGCTAAACTCAAGTGCACACTCTCTGTGATTCTATAGGCAATCAACTACGTGTATATATTAGCACAACATGCTAATTTTTAAGATGTATGACAGATGATTCAATAAAGCATTGATGAAGGAGGGAAAGGCATGTTGCTTAAGGAAAGATTTCTTTATAACATGGGAAAGATAGATAGGAATGGATAGAGAGAAGAAAGGGAGGGAGGGAAGGAGAGAGGGAGGGAAGAAGGAAGGAAGGAAGCAAGCAGAGGGAGAGGGAGGGAGGGAGGGTGGGAACGAAGGAGAGGGGAAGGAAAGTAGGAAGGAAGGTGGGTGATGAATGAACGAATGGATGGACAGAGAGATAGACTGAGCTACCCTCATCCAAGGCCAAGGCCTTGGTCTCTATAACATCCGTAATACCGTATGGCCTTCCCACATTGTGTCTCCATACACTGTAATCACCCAGATTACTGGAAACTGTTGGCCTTTTCTAGTTTGGATTAGGAATTGGAAGAAAGCTATGCAAAAAGATTAGAATGCTGCTAATATTCTGGTACCAAGCTGGACCAGGCCACTTTTAAGCCTTGGAGAGAGGAGCCTGTCCTACAGACTAAACTCCTGGGTTGTAGAAGGAACAGCCCTTTAGACAGGAGAGAAAGGCAAAACACTCTGGTTCTGAGATGGTGAGCACAGAAGAAAAATGTGTCCCCTGGGGACCAAATTCAGCCTAGTCCAGCTCTGAACACACACAATTTAGAACTTGTCCTCATAAAAGCACATTTGGAAGGAGACAGAACTCTCCTCAGAGCCCTTCATTTTAAGGAGGAGAAGAGAGGAGTAGAGTGCTACGGTAAGGCCACCGAGCTGGCCAATGGAACGGGAACACGAGCATCACGCATGGGTCCTCAGCTACGAGGACTCCAGACGTACCCCGAAGCCTCCCTCTTCCTAGCTGGCTCTTCTCATTCCTGTGGGCTGCCTACGATTCACTCGTAATCCTGCCTTCCCACTCCAGGAGAGTCAGCCAGCTCCTTACGATGGAGGCAGAAATCTCCTGCCCCATGACCATCGACCGTGGCCGGAGCTCTGGGCAGCATGCGACTGTTTTCATAGAGCTTCACCCCTACTTCTTATGAGAAAGTTCTATCTGGAAAACATCCTAAAAAATGAGCATCGCTGAAGGAATGAGTATGAAATTATCCTCCTGACAGCCGAACTGGCTCTGGAGCCACTTTACTGATGAACAAGGTTTGTCTGCTAGAAGATGCGAAAGCAAATTTCCTAGAGTTTTCCCTCCCCGGAAAGATATGTAGAGTGAAAAAAACAAAAACAAAAACAAAAAAACAACTAAGTGATTTGAAGATAAGGAGAGGGCTTGAGGGAAACACTCTTGCTATTTTTGGAAATCCTATTATCATATTGTTGCCTTTTAGGAGGTTATGTCCCTGGTGAAGGATAATTTATTCTTCAACAAACTTCTTTGACAAGTTTTACAACCAAAAGTAGGAGCACACGACCAGAACTAAGCATGTTTTGCAAATAGCAAAAAAGGCAACTTGTAATCGCACAAAATTAATAAATTATGAAATAGCTGTGAAAACATTAAATGAGCCCCTCACTAAAAGAAATAAAGCCTGTATCTGGGCATTTTAGGGCAAAGACCAGGAGAGAGAGGGCAGGCATCAGGTTGTGGTAGTGGGTCCAGAACTTGGAAAGTCCTGTCTGGACATGAGTCACGGAAGAGAAAGGGGACCTGCAGGGGTGCAGAAGGGTTCCCAGGGATGGACAAGCTCCAGGTGGAGAAAAGGAGGAGCCCAGAAGCTCACATCCATTCACTTGCAGAAGCCCCAGTGGCCTGGGACAGGGAAGGAGGGCAGAGAAGGAGGTGCAAAGCGAGAGAGGGCAACAGGGAGGGCCACTACCACAGTGGTCCACAGTGAGCTCTATAAGCCGCTCCCACTGACATTACAACTCCAGGAAGGTGAGAGAGTGGCCAACACAGAATGAGGCCAGTGTATTTCCAGGTAGCTGGGACTTGTGAACAAAGTGTCTCTCCTGCAGCCACAGAAACGGAGCTCTATGTGAACAGCTTGATAGAGACAGCATCTGCGTAGTGTGTGCATGTGGGTGTGCTTGCGCGTGTGCAGTCACGGCCACGTGCTGTGTCCTCCAGCCTGATGATGGTCACCGTCAGAAGTCCCAGTGGAGCTGGACCTCAGTGAGCGTGTTCACTGCCATTTTCTGTATAACCTGGGAAATGTGCTGGACATTTCAGAGCCTCATTTTGCAAAACAGGGATAATAATACCAATCTGTAGAAATGCATCACAAGAGATCATTTTTATAAAATGTTTATCAGCAGCATCCCTGGCACATAAGTGCCCAATGAGCGAGATCTAGCTATTAACTGCAAAAAGGATGGACTTCCCAGAATTGCCCCAACTGAACTCTGCGATGGTTTATCAAATGCACAAGTAACAGCAATGACCCTTTTTTTCCAGGACCATCAGTGTAACTTATCAGTGAAGTCCCATTTGGGGAATTTGTTTTCTTTCTGGTTCTCTAGAAAAACTGGGCCAATTATATTCACTTATTTTGGTACTAATTTAGAAAATTTTAGAATATATGCAATTTTTAAAGGCCCCCTCTGAAAGACAAAAATGATAATGCAAAGAATACTAAGGGAGGCCAAGCTCACATAATTCAGTTTGTAAGATCATTTTTTAAGGGGGGGCAGGGGTGAAGGAGAGAGAGAGAGGGAGAGTCCCAAGCAAGCTCCACGCCCAGCCCAATGCAATGCTCAGACTCACAATCCTGAGATCATCACCTGAACCAAAATCAAGAGTAGGACCCTCAACTGACTGAGCCACCCCGGGGCCCCAGATGATCGTTTTCTACAAATGGATCATTAAAGCATGTCACTGACTCAGAGGGGATCAGATGTAATGAAGAAGACCACTCACCCCATAGACTTCTGCATTATTCCACCAGTGACATAGGGGCTAATAGCTGTAGGTAAAGAGCAGCATCATATGGAAGCACACTATAATACAGTATGATCAAACAATATAGTAGAAAATGGATCTTTATTTAGACTAGAGAATATCAGAGGTTTAAAAAAGAAAAGTACTTAGAAACAATCTAGTCCAAATTCCCATTTTACATAAACTGAGAACAAAGGTAAAGTGACTTACCCAAGATCACACAGCTAGTTAATGGCCCACATAACAAAAGTTACAGATCTTTTTTGTTTTTATTGCAGACCTAATTTATCACTATAATTAATACCAGCAGACTCAGAAAATGGTGTGATTTTATATTACGAACCCCCAGCCTATGAAGTAATAGTTATTATACTCCTTCAGGTCCAACAAGATAATTCATTCCATATCAAAAGCTGAGGAATTGAAGAATGACACAACCAGAAAACATGAGTGTTACAGTAACTGTGATAGGAAATTGCTCACACCATGGCCAACATCCCCAATAAACTAAAGCCTTGGCAATATGTGATATATTTAATATAGATTAATCTCTCACAGATGTATTCTTTTTCCATAAAATTATTAGTAGCTTAACATAATTTATAGAAAGCTCTTTATATACTGGATTGGAATATTCAAGGTATCTCGTGCTTTCTTTTTCTTTGGGTGGTGGGGATTTGAGACTTTCATTCCAAAGGAGCTCATCTGTATCTAACATACCATTAACCATTTCAATGCAACAACCATAATTAATGTTAACTCGTGATCAAATGAAAAGTATGACTAAAATTTGGAATATTCCTAAGCATACTGAAGAACTTCACTATGTTAATATTGCTCCATTTTTTAAAAGACTGAATTTTATTTATTTTTTAAAAGTTTTATTTTTAAGTTATCTCTGCATTAAATGTGGGGCTTAAACTCACAAACCTGAAATCAAGAGTTGTAGGCTCTATGGACTGAGCCAGCCAGGCACCCCCAAAAGATAGAATTTTAGAAAGATAGTTTTTAAATCAGAGTCAATCTTCTCCAGTTAAAAAAAAAAATACACATATTTCAGTGAGGATAAAAAAGAGCATAATTAAAGAATGACATGTATTAAAATCTCAATATCACACTGTCTTTGAGAAATTGTTAACAATATAATCCACCCTCCTAATTCCGATATTTTGTATCAAGGGAGTATTTTTAGTTTCCAAGGATGGTCATTATCTTACTTTTTCACAGAGTCACAGAGACTTTGGTTTTTAAGATGAAAGCCAAGATTATACAACTAAAGATAAATGGCATAGAAAGAGCCTAAAATCTGAAAAAGATTTGCATTTTTGTACTAATTATGTTTGCACATCATTTCCAATGTGCCCTTTTTCTCTTGCTTCCAGCTTGTTTATCCCCCAGAAAGCAACCTTACTCTTGGTAGAGTGATCACGCCTCCTTCATGTCTGGAATTGCTGTATTGCACGACTGGGAGATAGGGAGGTCCGACTGGCGTGAGTACTGGGACTGACACTCTAGAAGTCTTTCTCTCATAAGCAAGAAGAAATGGCTGCCTTCATTATTAATATGAAAATGAAATACAAATGATTTATCATATTTTTCCTAAGATTCAATTTACTTTGATTATTTGGATTATTGTTTTTAAGAATAAAACTTCTGTGTGGTGGAATGAGAACCAAGCTCAGCTTGTTGACAAGACTCATCTGTAGCATTTAATCGCACACCATGGTTCACACCGTGGTGGTTCTTTCACCCTTTTGTAGTGAATACATTCCTGTCACCAGTGAAGTCCACGAATGGGATTATTAGTCTCAACTTGGCAGTAACATTTTTAATGAAGACTGAGGTGGAACTTTGCAAAGGGCATTTTGCAAGAAGAATAACGTAAAATGAAATATTTAGCCAATCTACTTATTGAGATCAAATTTGTGAGTCTAATTTAAGCCATTATTGTGTTATGCGTGCCCTCTCCTTCCCTAATTCATCCATTTCTATCATAACACTCGCACTTAGATTCTCTTCCTGTGTGTCCCTGAATGGCGTGTTGTGTGCAGCTGGCTTTCTCCTCGGCTGGGGAACACTGTCAAGTCCTGCTTGATGTCACAGTCTTGTCAGTTTATGAGAAAAGAATGAGCTCATCATTCTGAATCAAGAGACCTGGATTGTAGAAAACAGGACAGAAGCAATAGAGTGAAAGGAGAACACTTTTTCTTAAGGAAGTATTTTCAGAAAGCACATATGTTACCAGTGATCTAGTATTTTCATTCACTGGGTGAGCAGCAAGGGAATAAAAAGGTTTATATAAAAATTTTATAGCACTTATATTGAAACCTAGGTCTTATTTACATTTCTAGATTTTTTCTAGGAAAATGTTAATCTAAGCAATTTTGCTGAGACTGGATTTGCATGGGCAACTCTGAGAACTAAATGCTCTTGTAAGCTCAGGTTGATTCACATTTAGCGAGGTTGAGAATTACTAGGGGCAAGAGGGGAAAAGTTGCGTGTGGCATGACTCTAACCTTTGGAACATGCACGTACTTAGTCATGACCATCAGAAGAGAAGCAGCAGGCAACAAAGGAAATCATCCCCTCTAAGTAGATCAAGCCAATGAATGGGATTCTTGAAGTCAGTGTCCTGAAATGAAGCATTTTGATCACAGGATGCTTTCTGATGACAACCTCAAAACTAAATCTATCCCTGGGAAATCAAACTGACTGCACTACAGTGCTCAGGGCTGAGATTCTCCCTCACCAGGGAACATCCTGCACCCACGGTGCTACCTAAATGACAGGTGCCCCTAGATATCTAACAGGCAACTGGGATTGCCTGCTTTTCCCTGCTTATGATTTCCTCAAACAACCCTGAATATCTCAAATGGCTTAGTTCAGTTTAACTCCTACCTCCTAAATTGCAGAGAACTGTCATTATAGGGATACAGAAAAGTTTCTGCCACCATATGAACTTCAGGGGGGGAAAAAACAGTGCTGAGCTACTGATTACACTTTGTCTACCTTGATAGAGTAAAGAGATCCTGTGACAATATTAGAGAAATTAATCTTTTATAGAAGATTTTATTTATTTATTTATTTCTGGGAGAAAGAGAGCATGAGCATGCATGAGCTGGGGGAAGGAAATAAGCAGAGGGAGCAGCAGACTCCTGGCTGAATGGGGAGCCCGATGTAGGGCTTGATCCCAGGACCTGGCATCATGACCTGAGCCCAACGCAGATGTTTAGCTGACTGAGTCCCCCAGGCACCCCTCAAAGAACACCTTTATAACAGAAGTTGTTTTCTCAGAAACAGTGCCACCCCCTCATGCAGGGGCAGCACAGGGACAAAAGCCCCGGAGTGCTGAGGTTGTCCCACCAGGACATCTGAGTTCGACAGAGACCATGGAAGAGAACCAAACCCCAACTCAATGTCATTCTGGCAATTGGAAGCACAGAGCAATTACAAATTCCAAGTCAGAGGGGTGCCTGGGGGGCTAAGTACGTGAAGCATGTGATTCTTGATTTCAGCTCAGGTCATGATCTCAAGGGTCATGATATCAAGCTGTGGAGCCTGCTTAAGATGCTCTCTTTCTCCGCCTCTGTTCCCCCCACCCCCGGCAAATGTGCAAGCACGTGCTTTCTCTCTTCCATAAATAAACACAAACAAACAAATAAATAAAATAACAAGTCAGAAACATGCTAAAAAGGACAGATGTGTAAGTCCTGCAGTGGTAACTGCGGTGGGGATCTTACCAGAAGTAATAAGAGGAAGAGAAAGCATAAGTTTTGCAGCTGTTCTGTCTGAAAAGAATCACCCAAGTTTACACATGGAGGAGTGGGGGGTGGGGGGGCAGAGGGGATCAGCTAAGCACCAGGACTGTTCTGGAAATTTTCTCAAATTGATTTTCTTCAATATAGAGATAAATAAAATATGGCTAGATTGGCTGTGCTATAATATGGCTCATTTGGGATGCTGTGAATTATTTATTCCTGACTGTACCCACTCGGCATGTTTATTCACTAACCTTTTAAAGCCATCTGATAAAATGGGGCAAACTTTTCTTAAGCTGATTTATTTGGGGAGGCATGCCTCAGGACTAGCTTCCTTCTTTGCTCTCCTGAAGAATTTTCGTGTTAAGCATCCAGAAAAAAACATCATGCATCTAAGAAGAGCTCTACACGAAGCAACAGGGCCTTGCCTGGACTTGCCTGGTTGCCGGGGAAGGCCCACAGAAACTGATGACTGGCTTCTTCAAACACGGTTGTCTTCCAAAACAAAGTCGGATATAAAATTCACGTGTTCACCCAGCAACGTTGCTCACTTTGTGCCTGATGCTGGGCATGTGTTGGTGGAAAGTCAGGCAAGTTCCTGCTCATGTGGTGCCTGCGAAGAGCAGAAGGCACAGACCCTGGACCAACATGGCGCCGAGTAAGTCAGCACGGAACTACGAACTGTGACAAGGGCGCTGAGAGCCAACACAGGGGGCTCTGGAGGAGGAAAGCAGGAAGAGCTCTTTTGGGTTTGGGTGTTTAGGATCAAAAGGCACTTTCTCCTGAGACCTGAGGAACGGGTAAGAAGTCATTGGGAGGAGAGCAGGGGAACAGGTGTGCCTGGCAGAGGGCAGAGCCCCAAGCACCTGTGGCGTTTGGAGGCACACGCATGCGCACAGATGAGATGAAGTGAGAAGACCTCCCAGCCTCAGGCACCGCGTGGGTCAGGCAGAGCCTGCGAGTCCTTTCAAAGGCTGAGGTTTTCTCCCAACATCACTGGGGAACCAACCACCGAAGAGTTTTAAGGCAGCAGGTGATGCTTCCTTCATCGCCCCGTAGGGAATGAATCTGAGCAGGACAGAAACAGAAAATCCATGTAGAAGGTCAACCAACGGGTCCAAATAGGAGGAGGCCGTGATTTGGGCCACATGGTGTCTTCAGAAAGCAGGTGAATGGAGAAGCCACACATCGAGATGGGGAGCCTGAGGAGGGCAAGCTTTGAGGGGAAAGCCCAAGAGTCCGGCTACAGACATTTAGATCGAAATTCCCATAAGCATTCAAGTGACAACATTAAGTAGGTAGTTGGATTTATGAGAATGAAAGAATTTACCATACCTGAAGGGGAAAGAAGAACCAAGATAAAAACCAAAAAGCAACAGAGCAGTAAGCAAGATAAGGGGAAGGAAGAGAGAGGCATGAGAGCAAGACAAGAAAGGAGGGCATCTCTCGCGGCGCCGTGCTCCTCAGACATGTCTGAAGACCTACCTCTCTTCCAGGTCTGACTGGCATCAGCAAGGACAGTTTCAGGAAAGTAACAGACAAAGAAGCAGCTTAGAGTGGGCTGAAGAAGGACAGGGAAGGGAAGAGGCAGAAACAGTGAGGGGGGTCAATATTTTTAAGTGGAATGTCCAGGAAAGAAAATCAAAGGAAGGTGGATTTGTCACCATCTTTCTTCTGTTCTGTTTCTTAGAATGGGGCTGGGGGACATCAGAATTCTACATAACTACTCCTGGGGATATTCTAATGGAGAGGAGACACTGAAGAGTCAGGCAGAGAAGAAAAACAACTGAAGAACTAAAGCCTTGACCCATAGAGGGGCTGAGCTCTGGAGCGGGAGTAGAAGGATGGGTCCTGAAGAGCCTGACATTTCCTCTGGTACGAGGAGCAGAGACAACCTGCGGGAACGTCACAGTCACATTCTTTCTATGAGGTACTTGAAAAAAAAATTGATTTTCATTTTTCCAAGTTCCTGGAGCCATGAAAGTTGGAGGCCTTGAGATTTTTAAAACGTTAAAGGATGCCTATTCATGAACACAATATGTTTTGGGGATGCTGAAGTCCTTATCAGCCAACAAAACAACTATGTTTACTGACTTGCTAACAACACCATTTAAGAATGCTCAAATTCTGAGTTTATCCCACCGATTATTCCTCCAAGGCAAAAAACCCAAGGCTCTGTGTTTTATTACTTCTATTTATAGTAATAAAAACTCAACCCACAGATTCCAATAAACACGCAGAATGCAATGAAGCAAAATGAACTAGCTTAAAATGCACTACTAAATAACCCTTCACAAATGGATTCCCCTAGGCTTTATGTCCCTACATATGCCGCTAAGTGCTCAACTCAAGGACACTCCCACCCCAGCAGCCCAGTCCAAGGACAACAAGCAGAGGCCTTCATCAGCACAACACGCCATGAGCAGCCACGGGCTGCCCAGGGCCACTGGGGTCCCAGGGAGTTTCTGAGAATGGGGTTCTATTTCTTTCCATAAGTTGACCTTGGAAATCACAAGTCCAGCAGATCCATTTACTCACCTGTTCATTCAACAAGTATGTATTGAACATCTACTATGTGCCAGCCATGGTGGTAGGTGCTGAAAACACAGTGAAAAATAAAACATTCCTCACCCACAAAGAGCTTACAATCAAGGTGACACAAAGAAGGAATAAGCAGGGGAAAGCACTCAATGTGTATCTCGAATATGGTCGTTTCTCACCCCCTTCGCCACTCCCCTCTGGCTCAAGCTTCTGCCAAGACTGAAAGGATGATTACACCAGCCTCCTAGCTGCTCATTCAGCTTCCTGGCGGCTCTCTGGTTTCTTTTCCAGACGAGCCAGAGACAGAGTTTTCAATTACGAAGTCAGATCATGTTAAAGCTCTGCTCTAGACTCTCTGGTGGCTTTCCAGCTTACATTATGAATGAAATTGAAACTTACACTTACAACGTACGAGGCTGCACCACTCTCTGGCCTCGTGTGATGCCACTCCCCTTACGGGAGATTGCAAAAATGGCTCTGATGCTTCCTCACAGTTCTTCCCATCAGGAGGTGGAGTTCCCCACCCTTTGAGTCTGGGATTGGCTGTGAGACTTGCTTTAGCCAATAGAATGTGGCAGAAGGGACTTGGCCACGTGGAGAGGCATCCAATGTGAACCAGACACAAGCCATCCTGCCTGAGGGCCCCAGTCAGATATCACCTTCCTGGTGGCTGCCAGAGATGTGTAAGTGAGTCTAGTCAAGACCAACAGAAAAACTGCCCACCCGAGCCCAGCCAAACTGCCCACAAATGAACCACTAATTTTATGAGCTTCTGAGCATAGAATGACCTGGGATGAAGGGCCTGGGACTAAGGAATGGGATTAATCATACACTGTGAGGGGAAGGAGGAGGGAAAAGAAAATGAGTATTTGGTACATAGGGCCTGGCGGCTTGGCACACAGAGGAGCCCAGGAGGCGCCAGCAAGGGCAGGGACAGAGAGGAAGGATGGTGAGAGCACTGGATGGCCTTGGTTGATGGAGGCATTTCTGGAACTTAATTTCTCTTACAGAAAAGGAAGGCTAGTTCACACAAAGCTCTGGAAGGATGGCTCAAGGGGAGTCGCCTACTGGAATGTGGCAGAGATGATGGACTTAATCAAAGGCGGGTCTCAGTAACCTAGTTAATCTTTATTAATCCAGGAGAGGGCAGAACCATGAGTCTGGGGGCAAACAGTTGCCCAAGAAGTTAGATGACAGACGGAGCATTGAATCTGGAGCCCACGTAATGGATGACAGGGGACATGCAGGAAGGACAAGAGTATGTTTTCTAGAAGTGGAACCAAAACCAGAGTCATGGCCTGTGACCTTATATGCTCTACTAGTAAAGCTTTCTACCCCTGTTGGGAACAGTGAAATGTGCCGCATCAAGGAGCCTCAGGCGTAGTTACTTGAGTGCTAACTAAAGGTGCGTGGGTACTTGCGGCCTTTCATCTTAGCTGCCTAATCCAATTAAAGTCCAAGGCAGCCATGATTCTTGGAAATGCAGTCATTCGGGGCAATGAGAACTGAGATCAGCCTAATGCAAATCTGTAGGCATAGGAATAAATAACATCAGCTTCTACAAGAGTTTCTTTTTTTTTTTTTTAGATTTTATTTATTTATTTGACAGATGGAGATCACAAGTAGGCAGAGAGGCAGGCAGAGAGAGAGGAGGAAGCAGGCTCCCCGCTGAGCAGAGAGCCCGATGCGGGGCTCGATCCCAGGACCCTGGGATCATGACCTGAGCTAAAGGCAGAGGCTTTAACCCACTGAGCCACCCAGGCGCCCCTTCTGCAAGACTTTCAAAAAGCTTCCAAGCACGGGAATAAAACTGGTCTGCCCTGTTCAAATGTGATCTGAAACTATCTTTGCAGGAACAACGTAAGAGACTTGTCTCCCTCTCTTGCATATTACACTTTGAAAGAGTCTTGGTAATTATCTTGGGTTTAGAGCTGAGGGTCCCAGATTTTCTAGGTTCACGGAACCTTTGGTATGATGGTCAATTTTCTCACGATACTCCTAGCCTAAAAGAAATAGCTTATAGTTCTGTTTGTTGAGTAGTTGGAGCCAGACAACTTAATCAGTATTTATTCCCTAACTTAGTAGCCATTTGGAAAAAATAATTTAGTTAAGTGTCACTGTTAAGTGACTGTAACTATGTGTAACAGGACGTGTGACCCTGCGCATCTTTCCAAACCTGGGACTGAAATAAGACACTGCCATTTCCATTCCCAGTTCCACCTGAATTGTCGAGGGACACTTGCATTATATCATAGCACATGCCGAAAACCTAGCTTCGCAAATGTATGACATCATCAAACAGAATGTGCAAGACCTAATGCTGAAATCCGAAATCCTGAGCTACCTCATGCTAGTAATTCACCCAGTGCCCGGAAGGTGGCGCTGTATTTTCCTTGACATTTTACAGTCTCTTGGTGCCCTTGGGAAGTCTTTTCGGAGCCCGGGATTTATACAGTCATTAGTTTTATCTAGTACACGACAATGCACTTAGGGGAAAGATTTGTAATTAGTAATAGAAGATGCAAATCCACATTCCTAAACACCTCTTACTCATTTCTAGGTTTTGAGCTTTTTGTCAGATATGATTAAATTCATAATTTTTTCCCTAGAACTATGACTACACTAGTACTGGAAATGCCAGCTTGGAAATGTTCTTATTGTGTGATTAGGTTTTCAGTATTATAATTTCCATCAACCAAAAGTTTCTTTGCAGGAATATTTTTTAGCCTCTTGCCAGTTATGTGAGGATCAAGTGGAATTTTGTTTGTTTGTTTAAGATTTTATGTATTTATTTGACAGAGAGAGAGAAAGAGAGAGACATGGAACACAAGCAGGGGGAGTGGGAGATGGAGAAGCAGGTTTCCCGCCAAGCAGGGAGCCAGATGCGGGGCCCAATCCCAGGACCCCAGGACCATGACCTGAGCCAAAGGCAGATGCTTAATGACTGAGCCACCCAGGTGCCCCTCAAGTGGTGTTTAAAGCATGTACTGTAATCTGCACTATCGGCTTCACAGGGCCCTGATGACCGTGATAGGTCTCTTTAGCCCAAAGTGTACTATGCATGTGGTGGAAGAGGGTGCCAACAGCTCCTTCTCCGGGGCAGAGCAGAGAGCACACTCATGACTGTCCCAGGTTGGAACTAAGCACCAGCACAGATGCCAACTGTAGATTGAAAACTGGAAAAGCTTTTGTGTGCATTGGGGATAATACATGCAACTACTTAGAACCAGGACGGCATGTGGTTCCAGTTCAGTAAATCCTAGTATTATCTATCCTTGAGCCCTTAGTGCTGTACAGAGCCCCCGAAATGGCCCTCTGCCATGTGGCTTTTAAATGTTTGTTTTAAAGATTCATGAGAGAGAGAGAGAGCATGTGCACAAGCAGGGGGAGGGGCAGACAAGGAGAACCGCAAGCAGACTCCCGGCCTAGTGCAGAGCCTGAGGCAGGGCTGGATCCTACAGCCCTGAGATCAGGGCTTGAGCCAAAATCAAGAGTTGGTCACTCAACCGACTGAGTCACCTAGGTGCCCCTACCAAATGGTTTTTAAAGCATGGAAGCGCTGTCCAGCAATGCTTGGGCGACCACGAAGACTCTAGTCCCAAGTCTGGCATCCAGGGATGGGAGCTTGTATCAGTAGCTGGGGAACCCTGGCTGTCTGCAGTTTGCACTGACCACTGCGTCACTGCAACACCGAAGGGAACCATGCCAAGAAACCCAGAATATACGGCCTGATTGTGAGGAGATCTAGCTATACTTGCTCTGTGAGAAAGACAAAAGCTATGTAAATAAGTCAGCAGAAATTTAATACAAATCGCTTTCAGGTTCCATTGATAAACACCAGTAGGCCTGAGGTAACCAGCATTTTTACTTTCCTCAAGAGAAGAAAGTTACAGCGAAGACATGACACCCATGAAATCTGCAGCCACTGAGCCAACGTGATGAGAACTTCCTCATTCTGATTTGTGGACATAACTTCCTGCTTGCACATCTTTAGAAAATGATCATTCTGAGTGTTCCTCGTGAAAGATTCAGATGAATCCCTTAACTTCATACTTGTTAGTTTGGATTTCTTGAATAACATCACTCCAACCAAGAGTTACTGTGCACACTACGGGTTGCAGCCTGGTGCAGTCGAGGAGAAATCATTAAAAACGTAATGTAAATCAGTGAAAAACGTAATGTAAATCAGGGACGGTTTTAAGTTGGGGTGGTGGATGGAAGGGGCACACAAGGACACTGACATCTAATAAAAAGAAAATCAGAAAGGAAGATAAATAATTTTCTCATTTGCACCGTGCTCACCAATTCCATGAATTCACATGCCAAGAATGTACCATATAAATGCCGCTAATTAACAGCTAAAGCATTTACAAGAAAATGTTGGCAGATAGACTAATTTTTAACACATGAATTATTTTGTAATTTATTTCAAATTATAATACTTTGCATCTGGATTTGAAGTTCTTAATTGCAAAGAATTGCAATCTATTTGATAGCATTCTTATTGTTACAAGAGCTCCTTTTTTTTTTAGTGCCTTACATAGACATTTTATAAATAAGAACTAGCTGCTTATAAGAATGGAAAAAATAGCATCAGATTGTGGGACTATATTTCCTACAGCGAGGAAAGCTAAATGATATATTCTTCCTGTGGATTTTTCTTTGGTCCTAAATATTTGGTTTCAAATGCTTCAAAATTTCTCATGTAGTAGACATGTAGAGTTGAGATTCTAATTACAGAGTAAGGATTCTGAAAGTACTGACATTAAATCAATTTGCCATATTAACCATTCCCCATAATATGATTCACTGTTTGTTCTAACCTTAAGTAATGGCATCTGCATAAGTTCTGCTTCTGGTTAGCCCCTACTTATAATAGGCATGAACATTTTATAAGGAGTCAAATTAATATCTTGATTAAAGCATTAATATTTGCCTTAATTAATATTTGGGGAATATTTTTAAAGGACCATAAATCTTTAATAACATAAATCTACCTTCTTCTATCATCTCAACTCAATCAAAAGGGAAAAGAAGCAACTTCCACAGTTCTTCCAAATAATGAATGGTGGAAATAATTAAAGTTGGAAATAATTAAAGTTGGTGGAAATAATTAAAGATAATTTTTAAATTATCTAATTTAAAAATTAGAAATTAAGGTAACATGTCTAGAGTAACTGGTCAAACATTTCACAGGACATGCTGATAATTCATAAGGCAACAGGAATTAACGGGTGTATGCAGACATGGGGGCTGAGTATTCAATTACTTTGTGTCAAGGAGTCCCAGTTCACTCAAGGTTATGTTCATTGTTGGGACTGTTATACTCTTCAAACAACCTGCCTTTCTTCTCATTCAGTTTAGAGCCATGTGGCTAAGTGGTCAACAGGAGGTGAGTGACCGGATGTCAGCCATACCAGGCCTGGCCAGAAAGTCATCTTATATGTCCCTTTCTCTCTCTCTCTCTCTTCCTTCTCTTCCTATGCAAAAATTACTGCTCCAACCCAGCTCCTAAGACCATAAGCTACGGTGGCATGGGATAGTGGGGAGGAAAAGAAAGGCTGTGTGCCAAACACTCTACAGTTACCCCTCCAGATCTCTTTTCTGTCTTTTTCTGTGTTCTTTATGAAACCATATTAGCTCCTTTGTCCTCTGGCTCCTGGTTGGATGAGGCCAATGGGATAGGCCCGCAGGAAGCCAAAGGGAGGAAGTGACGTGAAGTCAGAGTGTCTGCGCCCCCTGCTCCCTTCCTACCTAATCAGGAACAGGGCAGTGGCTACATTCTGCTATCCTCAGCTCATGTCCTCTTCCACAGCTATAGCTCCAAAGGCGCTCTGGAAGCTCTCCACCTGCCCTTCACTTCTCAGTGCCTACCATCTGTTTGGTTCCCTTAACGTGGCTCATCCCACCCACAAAAGCCACTAAGGTATCCATGTGTTTCCCACCAGGGCTGATGCAGGCTACATGTAGTTAAAAAGGCGAATATCTTTATTGAAAAGTAAGCCCCAAAACACAAGGCAGCACGATCTGTCAAAGAATGACCAGAGAAAGTAAGGTTTTCCTCCTACTCATAGACTCGGACACACTGCAGCCTGACTATCTGAAACGACAGCAGCCGCTTAACCAACTGAGCCACCAGGTGCCCGTGAAATTTAATTTTGCTTAATATGGATATGTACAAATAAAGACTTTTAAAATATTTATCTTAGGGTTATTTCACATTCCCATTATGTTGTAAGTAAATTATTTCTCAAACAACTTGCTAGTTCAGCAATACTTTATTTTTATACTAAGTTATAGCAATTCCAGAAAAGATTTTATAAAAGTTAAATGTAGAATTGAAGAAGATATTTGAAGCACCCTGCTTGAGTTTGTTTTCAATTATTTCAATAGGGAAACAGTGATTTCCAATTGACATTCATTCCAATGAGTTGCATAATTCTTTTGTTTATGGTCGTTTCATGACACCTGTCCCCACCTCCTTTGACCTGCACATGGCACAGTGGGGATGTTACCAGAGTGAGGAATACTTATCAGTGAGACAAGGACCAAAGAAAAAATAAATCACAACCACAAAAAGTATGCAGTCAGATTTGTGCTATGAAATCCAAAATGGCTTAAATTTCCATGCCTTCTCCTTTTCAGACATATTTTTTGTCAGTTACAGAGAAAATGAGAAGTAATTATCTATTGAGCCTAAGATTTTATCTAATTGCATTATGTAAATACAGGTAAAATCTCATGTTGATAAATTTAATAATTATATCATATTCAATTTAAGAAATTTGGTTTATCTCTCAGCCAACAACTCATATTAACTGTGGTACAGATGAAAATACCATAAATTCTAGGGGATTAACACCCACATATAAGAGGTGTGTTCATATTTTTATTAAGCATTTATTAACCATGATTAGCTCATGTTTCTAATCAATGAAGATCATAAGCTCTTCAGTAAGAATGAGTGTGCACAGACCTTGAACTTGAACACTTCTGCTCTGCTGAATACGCTCACCAATTAGAATACTGCGATACAACATGTGGTGCCTGGGACACTAGGCATTGGAAGTGGTTTTACTCTTTTGCAGGCTTCTGCAGTGCTGTGGACTGTTATGGACTATAATCAGTGCAGGGTGTTCCTAAACAGAGGACAAATCACTCTTTAGAAAATAAAACATCCTGGGGCACCTGGGTGGCTCAGTGGGTTAAGCCGCTGCCTTTGGCTCAGGTCATGATCCCAGAGTCCTGGGATCGAGTCCCGCATCGGGCTCGCTGCTCAGCAGGAAGCCTGCTTCCCTTCCTCTCTCTCTGCCTGCCTGTCTGCCTACTTGTGATCTCTCTCTGTCAAATAAATAAATAAAATCTTTAAAAAAAAAAAAAAAGAAAAGAAAACATCCTTGGTTCTGGTTTAAGAAGGAAAAAAGATCTCCTGATGATGACATTCAGGAAAGGAGCAGACATAAAAGGGCAAAAGGCAATAACAATTTCATAGATGGAAACAACCAAGAAAGCACTATTAAGGATGTCAGGGATGCTGAAAATATGCTCCTAACTTGTAGTTTCTAGCGTCAAAGACAATCGTCATCAGCCACAAATCAACCCAGGCTCACTGCCAGAGTTGGAACCAGAAACTGATGCTATCTCCAGATACATTTAGGTGGCACCACATTTTCCTATCTGGCAAAATTTATTTTAATCCATATACCTAAAGGCAGGCTCATGTTAATTTACCATACAAATATGATCTGATGGATCCTTCGTTTTATTTTAAAGATTTTGTTTACTTATTTGACAGAGAGAGACAGTGAGAGAGGGAACACAAGCAGAGGAGTAGGAGAGGAAAAGGTAGAAGCAGGCTTCCCACGAAGCAGGGAGCCCGATGTGGGGGCTCGATCCCAGGGTCCTGGGATCACGACTTGAGCCGAAGGCAGATGCTCAACAACTGAGCCACCCAGGTGCCCCTTTACATGTGTCTTTAAATACACATTTTAAAGCCAGCGGTACCTTCCTTGATTATTCCAGGTAACAGAGGATAGCCTAAAGAAGTAAACAGAAGATGGGGCAAATTAACATGAATCCATAGGTACTACTGAGGAAAGGGCTACAACACCTAAAAGCAATTATTTTTTAAGAAGCTCAAAATACTACGGACACCTGGCTGGCTGTCGGGCGAGCATGGGACTCCTGATCTCGAGTTTGTGAGTTTGAGCCCCATGTTGGGCGTAAAGATTACTTAAAAACAAAATCTTAAAAAAAAAAAAGTTTCAAAATTCTAATCCTAATCGTGATAACCCTAGTTAATTTGTAAGGAAGAAAGTGAACAACCATCATGGAAGACACAATATTTGTTTCAGAGTAACATAATCCGTACCAGAATTACCTCATATAGAGAAAAGGAAACAGAAAATAGTAAATTACAGTTTGTTATTTGTGATTTTCTAGACAACAAGAAGTAGATTCTGAAAATAATTTCACTTTTGAAATATAATAAATAGGCAAATGTGTAATTATACTAGGAAAAGGGTGAAAAAATGTGTACTGTAGTAGCAGAAAGGGAAGAAAAAAATCTAAAAATGTGATGTTATCGGCAAAGCAGTGTGAAGACCTGTTGGGGGCACAGATAAAGAACAAAGGGCAGCAGACTGGGGGGACATGGGTGTAAATCCTGTCCTTCAGCTGTCCACTCTGGAATCATGAAAGGGTCAGTCCCAACTTCCTGGGGCTCAGGTTCCCCGGTTCAACCTGAGGATCTATCATATCCTTGTCAACTCCCATATTCTGGGAATAATGCCATTTCACCAAGGACGACTTAAATAGAAAGCTCATTTTATTTTGTGCTTAGGAATGGGAATACATGTCCTTTTTTCCCCTAAAATTCCTAATTTCTTCCAACTTCTGATGGGAGATACTGACTGGTGGCGACGTGGTACCATTTAGGGTTGGGGGAAGAGGGAGACAGCAGCAGGTGCAGCTCTTCCTCTTGTCTGCAGAGCAGGTTTGCTGCCATTCGGAACCAAGTGTAACAAGAGATCTTTAAATGGTCCAAGAGCAAAGATAATGAGAGGAAATAATTAAAGATCTGAAAAGGAGAAGGGACAAAGTGTGAGGAGCAGCCATCTGGATGTGTTCCTCTTGGTCTGAAATCACCAATCATCACGCCGGTCCTGTGTGTCCTAGCTGTCCCACTTAGGACCTCTCAGGGCTCCATTTCCTGCTTGTCTAGGACCTTTCACTTTGCACCCATCTTTGGCTGCTTCCTCCTTAGAGGAGTCCCTAACCTTCCTCCAGTGTCTGGATTGCCAGAACCAAAAGGAGTCAGTGATGGAAAGGTTGTGCACGGAAAGCTGGTTGTATTAGGAAAGTTTTTTACAAGCAAACTACTAGGATATGGAAAAAGTCTGAATAACATGAAAATAATGGGCTGCATTTGGATGTGGGTGATTTTTATTCAAAGTGTCAGAGGATACTAATAGCATGATGAGCTAGCCTGGATGGAGACTGAGAGTAAGACAGCTGATATCTTATGAAAAGAACCCAAAGAACATTTTAGAAGACTTCTTAGAAGCTTCAGAAATATGAAAGAAGGGGTACCCGGGTGGCTCAGTTGGTTAAGCGTCTGCCTTTGGCTCAGGTCATGACCCCAAGTTCCTGGGATCAAGCCCCAGTTGGGCTCTCTCTTTCTCACTCTCTCAAATAAATACATAAAATATTTAAAAAGAAAAAGAAATATGAAATATGTATGCCCTGAAAATGCTGGAATTAGAAAGTAACAAGGAGACAAAGTCCTCAGATGAACAGTCAGTGGGAACAGAGAGAAACAACCAGCTACAATAGAGATAAAGATAAAAAACTGCAAGGAAATAAGACATAAAAAGACAAATCAAAACTCACATTGCAGTAAGAAATTGACATGATCAAGAATAATAGGAATAGATGCAATAATCAAACACATGCTGAAAAAAGCCTTCCTGGACAGAAGAAAAAAAAAGCAAAATTATTTTTTTAAATGTCTCTTAAATACATCCTTTCAAAACAAAAGGACGAAGTAGTATCCTAAAAAGAGGGGAAGAAAAATAAAAATGAAAACCACCACCAACAAAAAAACCATTCACCTACTGTGGAAAACTAAAACGGCCACAATTAACCACTCCTCCCATTGTCTTTCGCAGCATATTTTGCAGCTTCTCTCATGAAAAGGTAAGAGTCCATGTCACCATCCTTTGAATCAGTCTGGTTCTGTGCATTACCTTTGCCATTAAGAATGTCAGAAAAAAAGGAAAGAAGAAGAAGAAGACGACGACGACGATGGAAGAAGAAGAAGAAGAAGTAGTAGTAGTAGTAGTAGTAGTAGTAGAAGAAGAAGAAGAAGAAAGAAGAAGAAGAAGAGGAGGAGGAGGAGTGCCAGAAGTGTCAGAAATAGCTGGGTACCAGTTCTAAGGCTTTCTTGGAAGCCAGCCATTTGAACAAACCATGCTAGTCTGGAGACAGAGAGAATGCCCAACTGGCTTAGTTCAGGTCATCAGAGTCTGGACAGCTTGCCAAAGCCTTAAATGCCTAAATGTGAGAGATCATGGGTAAAATCAGCAGAAGCAGGTCTACCTACAGGGGACCACACAGGTATGAGAGAATCCAACCAAGACCAGAAGAATACGTAGACTACCCCAAAACTAACAAACAACAAGAAAGAATTATTAATGTGAGCCACCGAGTTTTGGGGGGGGGGGGTTGTTACACAGCACTAGCTAGCTGATTTACCTAAAGGGAAACAAAAAATGTAATGTGAAATTTAGCAAAGATCTCTTTAAATAATTCACAGAAAAAAATACATATGGTTAACAAACAACAATCTACTCAACTCCATTGATAAACAAATTAAAGCCAAGAAATGCCATTTTTACTGTATTAAATTGACAACAAAATTTAAGACTCACATAAATGCTGAGGTTGGCATGGGCAGGCAACCACACGAACACATGTTCTCCTGGTGAGAACATAAAATGGCACAACCATTCTCATCAGTCTCACATTACATCTTGAGACTAAAAATGTTCACACTCCTGTCCTATTTCTGTATGTGCAGTTTTTTAAAATTAAACACTTAGAAAACAAACCAAAAAACTTGGCACCAAAGAAGTCTTCATGCTCACCCATTATCTTTACTTCTTGGACCTTAGCTCAATGAAATATTTATAAATATGGACATTTGGTAACACAAAAATTTCAACAATGAGGGAGTGACTAAGTAAATTCAGGTATAGCCTTATAATAGCCTTATTATTTAAAAACTATGTAGTCATTACAAAAACCACATGTAAAGAATATGTACCAAAATGATATAATATGGCAATAGAAAAAGAAAAACTTGATACCAAATTTTAGGTGTACAGAGCAGGACTATAATTTAATAAAAATTAAATGTGTATATGCATATTTAAGATTAAAAGGAAATATAAAATCATGCTAAGTAATCCATATGCCCTCAGGATTAGGGGTGATATATCACATAAACTCACACACACACACACACACATACACACACACACAGAGTTTTCAAATTCCCTATAGTAAGCATACATTAATTTTATTACAAACAATAAATTTACTTTTTTAATGACTGGTTACGATTTGGGGTGAATTTAGAAGTCATTCTGGCTGGGTGCATTTTATAATCTTTTCATCAGTGACTACACTTTGGACAGTGCCTAAACTTAACAGCTTTGGGTCTTTTACCAAACCTGGAAACTTTATGAATTCAGAATGACATGGGAAAATGCTGAGGTAATCAGAAGCAAAAAGGATGAGGTACAAAAGGGACCGCTGCTGGGTCATTTACAGAGGATAAATTAATTACACAATGTAATAGACAATGAGTGCAGGTGTGCCTGAAATAGATCTAGGAGTTAGTAGACTAGAAATTGAACATGAATTAAAAAGCTGTGTGTAAAATCAAGTGCATTACTGAAACTTATATTGACAAGTAAAACATGAGATTAATTCCTCCCCACCCTACTGGTCATGTATAGTCTTTTATGAATATCACCTACAGTTTTTGGATTCACAATTTAAGATTCAAAGGAAAACATAAATAATAGTATTCTTTGGAAATAAGATCATGCTTCCCCCCCCCCCCAAAAAAAAACCATTGAAAATATTTAAATCTTGGGATAGATGGAAAGCAATTATTACATAGCTAGCAATGGCCAGGTGGTCTACTGAAAAAATGTCCCCCGGATAGCATGAGTCAATCATGTGATAATCACATCATCTCCCTACCTCTCACCACCACCACCTCTGCCCCCAAACAGGTGTTTTTATATTGAACATAGTTCCCCAGTGTGAAGATGTGGGAAAACATATCAACAGTAAGAAAGAATGAAGGAAGAGAGGAAGAAAGAAACCAGAGTGAGAGGAAGAGAGAGAGGGGTCAGGGGGTGAGTGAGGAAGGAAGTGAAAGAAGGAAGGTGGGACAAACTTGGAAGGATCTGAAGTAGGAAGAAAGGTGCTCATCGGAAAAGAGAGAAGGGAGGCACACGTGGTTTTTAATCCCAGCCAGTCCTGTCACTTACTATGCCTCCGTTTCTCATCTGTAAATTAAGCAATATGCTCTTAAAAATTTCAAGGAGAAAGTGGTAGCAGTTTGACAGAAAGAAACTGTATCTGTACAAATTTTGGCCCAGAGTAAGAAAAGAGAGCAATCAGGACAGAGAAAGAAAGTAAGGAGAAAGGGAGATAGGGAGGAAGGACAGGTGGGAGGGAGGGAAGAAGAGAGGTGATGTAATACAAGAAAATGTTTAAGAAATGAAGAAACAGATCGAAAGTATACATTGGATGCCAGAAATAAATCTGATATATAACAACAAACATGAAGTTAGTAGACTTCAGTGATAAAGAACAATCCTTTGGGCATCCAGCTAAGCGAAAGAGGTAAATTTATCTCGAAGGGGAAGGCATCAGCTAACCTTGGACTGCTCCCTAACAACATTCAATATTGAGACACGGCAGAAGGTGTCCAAAGTCCTCAGACAAAGAAACTCAAGAGGCAACTAAAAACCCTTAGCAGAATGACTAGTGGTGATCCTTGGCTGCATTTAAACAAGGAATGAGAGTTAAAGCACTATGAGAACTCTAGAACAGAATGCAAATGTTCTGTACTGTGAGAAGGTAGAAAGAGAGGGGGCAAAGAACACCAATTATTTCATCCCTTACAACCAGAGCAAAACCATAACATTTAAATCTGGTAAGGGAAAAGAAAAAAAAATAAGTATATGAAAAATATAAAGGTAAATAGAGAATAGCTAAAAAAAAATAGAATCAATTAAAATTAAGTGGTAGAAAGAAGGAGTGGAAAACAGAAACAAGTGGAATGATACTTATTTCTTCATGAATCTTGGGGGCATAAATAGATACTGTCTAAAGAAATATTATTAACTAAATCTATCTATGAAGCTATAGTTATAAGGTTGTTACTAAAAGAGTTATGCCATAACAGATAGGAAGAAACAGATAGGAAGAGGAAAAAACATACAATGAAACCAAGACCATATGTAAAAAGTCAAGAAATAAAAGAATAACATAAAATATGATTACAGAATTAAGACTAAACATGTCTATTTTATAAACAAACATATTTACACTATATTAAGAAATCAAAACAAAAAGACCCTCAAAACTGGCTCTCAGAGAGAAAAAACAGATGCCATGCTCTATTTAATAAACACCTAAAATAAAGTGACTTGGAAAAGCTGAAAATAAAAGTTCTGGGCAAAAACATGCCAGATGAGTACCAACCAAACCTTGGAACACTGATCTAAATTTCAGACCCATTGAATTCAAAGCAATTTGCATCTAATAAGAAAAAGCTACTTTAAAACTGTAGAGACTATAATCCACAATGAACATCTAACAGTTATAAATATGGCATCACTGTTTATATAGCAAAACCTATATGAAGAACAAAGTATAAGAAATACAGAAGTATTGAAATTTATCTCTTTCTGCAAAAGAATGATCACATGAACAAAAAATAAGAATAAAATCACAGGGCTATTCTGATTTATAAATGGAATTCCATATCTTAAAAGAGAGGATGTGACTTCTTTCCAAATTAATGGAATATTTTGATCATTGATTAATCAAAAATAAAGCTTCAGTCAGAAATGGAGTAAAAAATAGCTTCTGCTCACAATGCAATAAAAATTGAAATCTGTAACAAAACCAGAAAAATCAAAGGACCCTACCATGTGAAAATTTTTAAGCCTCCAAAATAAACTTTGTGTCAAAGATAAAATTAAAACCCAGAATTATGGACTATGCAGAAAATAGCAAAGATGGAATGCTCTAGATCAGAAACTCTGGAATATAGCTGTGATGTGCTCAGAAGAAATTTCACAGATTACACTGCTTGTATTAATAAATAAGAGACCGAGTCTTTTTTTCAAGTCAAGAGACCTCGGGCCAATATATGAGATTAAACTTTTAGTTCACCAAAATAAAGAGGAAAAAAAATTGAGAATATAGAAAAAACCATAAATTTTTCATGGAATATATGAATCATAAAAAGTACTGGGTTCCAAAATATTATAATAAATGTAAAAACCTAAACGAATGGATGATGTCATACATTACCAATTACCACAAATGAAACTGAAATACGTTTTCAAAAAATAACTCCTCCCCAAATGCACCCGTTTTAATCAATTTCACACTCGAGAATTCTACAAATCCTTAAAGGAACAGATAATTTCAATGCTATTTACCATGTGTATAGAAAATGAAGGGCAGCTTTTGATTTCTTCTAAAAATACAGCATAACATCCACACCAACATCTGAAAGAGACAACACACCCACACGAGAAGAAACTACAAGCAAATTTCACTTATGTTCTCAAAGCAAAAAATCTCAAAGTAAATATGCACAAGCTGAATTATGCAGCACAATGGAGCTCATAACAGGTATGCAAGGAATGTTCAACATTAGAAAATATGTCCATGTAATTCTTCATATTAGTAAGTTAAAAAGAAACTATGTTCTCTATTAACACTGGGAAATAATGGACAAAATTTAGTAAAATTTAACATTTATCCCTTTTTTATTTTTTTTAAGACACTTAATAAGATAGAAAAATGTGGAGATATCACTAATATCATAATAACGAGTAACGTAATATAATGAGTAATATAATGAGCATTTATAAAGTGCATATTACATGCCTGGTGTTGCTGTAAGTGGATGTGTACCTATTCAAAATTGTTCTTTTTCCTTTTTCTAAAGCCATGGTTAGATAAGGCAAGGGCAGTGGGAATGAAGGGGGCATTGGCCAGAGCCAACACTCCAGGACTCTTGATTTTTTCTGAAAGTTGAAGGAATCATCTAGTTGCCAAACCAATGGAAGTAGAAACATCCAAAGTCTACCTCCCAGAATTCTTTCAGCGCTCTTGACAGGACACCTTGGAGACTGTATAAAACACCCCGCTTCATCTAATTACGGGTGTGTAACACATCAGATGGCAGACACATTCATTCGGCATGCAAATATTTATTGGGTGCCTGCTGGGTGCCAGGCGCTGCTCGAGGTGTTAAAGTGGTACAGATAAACTGTCCTCATCCAGCTCTCTTTCTGGTCCTAAATCTAAAAGCAGGGAGAATTCAGCTGCATAAACCCTCCTTATTGGTAGTAAACACTCCCCAGATCTCAAGCACTCAGTGCAATAAAAACAAAAACATGGCCGTTCTCTGAGGAGCCCATGGTGTCCACAAGGACATGAAGGCCATCAGGAAATGAACAAACTGCTAATCCCTCACCCATGTTCTACCGGCAGAATCAAAGGATATCCTTGGAAAGTCATCAAACAGAAATGTGAGAGAAACACATCCTTTAGAGGAGAAAGAGCTTGGGATACACTCGTCTACACAGCACGTTCACTTTAACATTTTGGAGAAAAAATGATATCTTTTTAAAAAACCATAAATTTGATGGGACGCCTGGGTGGCTCAGTGGGTTAAGCCGCTGCCTTCGGCTCAGGTCATGATCCCAGCGTCCTGGGATCGAGTCCCACATCGGGCTCCTTGCTTGGCGGCGAGCCTGCTTCTCCCTCTGCCTCTGCCTGCCACTCTGTCTGCCTGTGCTCACTCTCGCTTCTCTCTCTATGACAAATAAATAAATAAAATCTTTAAAAAAAAAAAAAAAAAAACCATAAATTTGAATTTCCATTCACCTTGAAAATGTGAGTTGAAACTCAAGAGCCAAGAAACACATGAGAACAATATATTCTGATCTTGAGCACAAAAAGTAGCATGACCTCCAAAACACGATGCTGTGGAAAGTACTTTCCAATACCCAAGTTTACGTTCATTACCTCATGGCACAAGGACCCCTTCAAGGCATTCAGCAACCAGGATGTTGCCTAATTTTTGGAGGGATCTCTTTTCCATCTTTCTGGAAAATCACTTTAATACAAAAATTTTAAAAGGCGAAACGAGTCACACTATGGTTCCCACATGACTCACTGCCAGAAAGTTAGAAGACAGCCCTGTGATCATTTTTAAGAGGAAAAACAGCAGGTTCTATCTTAGTCTCACAGTATCAACTCAGGCCAAAATGACTAAAAACCTCACTGGAAAGAGTTGGCATCCCCATTTCTGAAACCAAAATGATTATCAACAAGTAGTTAAATCGGGGGGGAAATTATTAAATTGTACTCTATTTTAAAAAGGTAAGTCTTTTCTAAGGTGAGATTTTTAAGAGGCAAAGGCATCCAAGAACATCCAATCAATCCTGGTTTTCTGCATAATCTAGTGTGTGCCCATGTCATCATCTCTTCCACTCAAGCTCACTTTCCTTGTTACAATATCAACATTAAAAGCAATTCTACACTAGGACAATTGGGACAGATTTCAAAAATCCCTCCTCTGAATTCAACAGTGCCTTCAGCCAAGTAGATGGCTCAAAAGTTGACGGGAAGACAAAATATACCATGAAGTACAACAGTGCAGCCTGACTGTGCTCTGAGGGTTCAGACAGCCTACAAGCCGTGGACGCCAGGGCTTCTGTGGAGTGTGGTGTGCTGGGCCATCTGCTGGACCTGGGGAAGTTCCCGTTATTGCTTCCAGGACCCTGCCTTCCTCTCCTTTGTTAGCACCATTCAAAAGGAAAGCACTGCTTACGCTCTGTGCAAGCTACCGAGTACTGTATACAGGTAGCCAACATCAGACCTTAAAAGCGGGGAAGCAGGGGCACCTGTGTGGCTCCGTCGGTTAAGCATCGGTTCTTTGTTGCCGCTCGTGTCATAATCTCATTGTTGTGAGCTTGAGCCCCAAGTTGGGCTCTGCGTGGGGCATAGAGCCTCTTTGAGATTTTCTCTCTCCTCCCCCTCTGTGTTCCTCCTCACCCCTCCCCCCAGCTCACTCATGCTCTCTCTCTAAAAAAAAAGGATGTGAGGACATCCTTTGCCTCTCTCTTCCTTTCTGTGTTCCTCGGGTCTCTTATCCATCCTTGAACCTTCATTCTATTCACAGCTCCTCTAGCCTCTCCCTTTGTTCTGTCCCTGTCTGACTCCTATTTTAGCAGAGACAGGAGAAGACTGACGGGACACCATGCAGGTGGAGGCCGGCAGGGAGATAGGAGTTGGGTGGGAGAGGACAGCTGATGGGGACACATGTCTTGACCTACCCTCTCTGCTTCTATTTCTCAGTTATTCCCTGTCCCTCGAACAACCTAGATCTGACCCACTGGGCCAAGGCAATGTGGCTATATCATCCCCCCATCTTCCAGGAGTGGGCTCACGACACCCCTGAATGTTTACAACCCTTCCTTGGTTGATCTCTCAAACAGCAGTTCTACAAGACTATACCCTGAGAAGACAACTGTCCTACCCAAGAGCTGGGCTCTGGTTAGTATTCCAAGGAACGCAGGCATTTTTCCTCAACTATAATCTAATCTTTTTACCTAAGCCAGAGAGACTAATTATACAATAGACCAAGGTCAAAGAGAGAGATGCAGGCATTTGGGAGAATTTTGTTCAGATCTAGGGGAATGAGAGCAAGGAGTGGGAGATGCAGTCAGAATTCTCAGGCCTTGGTTTGGATAAGTAACCCCTTCACCAAAAAAGCGTAAGCATCCTGATAGCAAAATCTCTTCAAAATACTGGTGTGTTTTTCTTCTCTAGTGCACATGGAACATTCTCCAGAATAGATCACATTCTTGGTCCTAAATCAAGTCTCAACCGGTATCAAAAGATTGGGATCATTCCCTGCATATTTTCAGACCACAATGCTCTAAAGCTAGAACTCAATAACAAGAGGAAATTTGGAAAGAACCCAAATACATGGAGACTAAACAACATCCTTCTAAAGAATGAATGGGTCAACCAGGAAATCAAAGAAGAATTGAAAAAATTCATGGAAACAAATGATAATGAAAACACAACAGTTCAGAATCTGTGGGACACAACAAAGGCAGTCCTGAGAGGAAAATATATAGCGGTACAAGCCTTTCTCAAGAAACAAGAAAGGTCTCAGGTACACAACCTAACCCTACACCTAAAGGAGCTGGAGAAAGAACAAGAAAGAAACCCTAAACCCAGCAGGAGAAGAGAAATCATAAAGATCAGAGCAGAAATCAATGAAATAGAAACCAAAAAAACAATAGAACAAATCAACAAAACGAGGAGCTGGTTCTTTGAAAGAATTAATAAGATTGATAAACCCCTGGCCAGACTTATCAAAAAGAGAAGAGAAAGGACCCAAATAAATAAAATCATGAATGAAAGAGGAGAGATCACAACGAACACCAAAGAAATACAGACAATTATAAGAACATACTATGAGCAACTCTACGCCAACAAATTTGACAATCTGGAAGAAATGGATGCATTCCTAGAGACATATAAACTACCACAACTGAACCAGGAAGAAATAGAAAGCCTGTACAGACCCATAACCAGTAAGGAGATTGAAACAGTCATCAAAAATCTCCAAACAAACAAAAGCCCAGGGCCAGACGGCTTCCCGGGGGAATTCTACCAAACATTTAAAGAAGAACTAATTCCTATTCTCCTGAAACTGTTCCAAAAAATAGCAATAGAAGGAAAACTTCCAAACTCATTTTATGAGGCCAGCATCACCTTGATCCCAAAACCAGACAAGGATCCCAACAAAAAAGAGAACTACAGACCAATATCCTTGATGAACACAGATGCAAAAATTCTCGCCAAAATACTAGCCAATAGGATTCAACAGTACGTTAAAAGGATTATTCACCACGACCAAGTGGGATTTATTCCAGGGCTGCAAGGCTGGTTCAACATCCGCAAATCAATCAATGTGATACAACACATTAATAAAAGAAAGAACAAGAACCATATGATACTCTCCATAGATGCTGAAAAAGCATTTGACAAAGTACAGCATCCCTTCCTGATCAAAACTCTTCAAAGTGTAGGGATAGACGGCACATACCTCAATATTATCAAAGCCATCTATGAAAAACCCACCGCAAATATCATTCTCAATGGAGAAAAACTGAAAGCTTTTCCGCTAAGGTCAGGAACACGGCAGGGATGTCCGTTATCACCACTGCTATTCAACATAGTACTAGAAGTCCTAGCCTCAGCAATCAGACAACAAAAGGAAATTAAAGGCATCCAAATCGGCAAAGAAGAAGTCAAACTATCACTCTTCGCAGATGATATGATACTCTATGTGGAAAACCCAAAAGACTCCACTCAAAAACTGCTAGAACTTGTACAGGAATTCAGTAAAGTGTCAGGATATAAAATCAATGCACAGAAATCAGTTGCATTTCTCTACACCAACAACAAGACAGAAGAAAGAGAAATTAAGGAGTCCATCCCATTTACAATTGCACCCAAAACTATAAGATACCTAGGAATAAACCTAACCAAAGAGACTAAGAATCTATACTCAGAAAACTATAAAGTACTCATGAAAGAAATTGAGGAAGACACAAAGAAATGGAAAAATGTTCCATGCTCCTGGATTGGAAGAATAAATACTGTGAAAATGTCTATGCTACCTAAAGCAATCTACACATTTAATGCAATTCCTATCAAAGTACCATCCATTTTTTTCAAAGAAATGGAACAAATAATCCTAAAATTTATATGGAACCAGAAAAGACCTCGAATAGCCAAAGGAATATTGAAAAAGAAAGCCAAAGTTGGTGGCATCACAATTCCGGACTTCAAGCTCTATTACAAAGCTGTCATCATCAAGACAGCATGGTACTGGCACAAAACCAGACACATAGATCAATGGAACAGAATAGAGAGCCCAGAAATGGACCCTCAACTCTATGGTCAACTCATCTTCGACAAAGCAGGAAAGAATGTCCAATGGAACAAAGACAGCCTCTTCAATAAATGGTGTTGGGAAAATTGGACAGCCACATGCAGAAAAATGAAATTGGATCATTTCCTTACACCACACACGAAAATAGACTCAAAATGGATGAAGGATCTCAATGTGAGAAAGGAATCCATCAAAATCCTCGAGGAGAACACAGGCAGCAACCTCTTCGACGTCAGCCGCAGCAACATCTTCCTAGGAACATCACCAAAGGCAAGGGAAGCAAGGGCAAAAATGAACTTTTGGGATTTTATCAAGATCAAAAGCTTTTGCACAGCAAAGGAAACAGTTAAAAAAAACAAAAGACAACTGACAGAATGGGAGAAGATATTTGCAAATGACATATCAGATAAAGGGCTAGTGTCCAAAATCTATAAAGAACTTAGCAAACTCAACACCCAAAGAACAAATAATCCAATCAAGAAATGGGCAGAGGACATGAACAGACACTTCTGCAAAGAAGACATCCAGATGGCCAACAGACACATGAAAAAGTGCTCCACATCACTCGGCATCAGGGAAATACAAATCAAAACCACCATGAGATATCACCTCACACCAGTCAGAATGGCTAAAATTAACAAGTCAGGAAATGACAGATGCTGGCGAGGATGCGGAGAAAGGGGAACCCTCCTACACTGTTGGTGGGAATGCAAGCTGGTGCAACCACTCTGGAAAACAGCATGGAGGTCCCTCAAAATGTTGAAAATAGAACTACCCTATGACCCTGCAATTGCACTGCTGGGTATTTACCCTAAAGATACAAACATAGTGATCCGAAGGGGCACATGCACCCGAATGTTTATAGCAGCAATGTCTACAATAGCCAAACTATGGAAAGAACCTAGATGTCCATCTACAGACGAATGGATAAAGAAGATGTGGTATATATACACAATGGAATACTATGCAGCCATCAAAAGAAATGAAATCTTGCCATTTGCGACGACGTGGATGGAACTAGAGGGTATCATGCTTAGTGAAATAAGTCAATCAGAGAAAGACAACTATCATATGATCTCCCTGATATGAGGGAGAGGAGATGCAACATGGGGGGTCGAGGGGGTAGGAGAAGAGTAAATGAAACAAGATGGGATTGGGAGGGAGACAAACCATAAGTGACTCTTAATCTCACAAAACAAACTGAGGGTTGATGGGGGGAGGGGGTTGGGAGATGGGGTGGGGTTATGGATATCGGGGAAGGTATGTGCTATGGTGAGTGTTGTGAAGTGTGTAAACCTGGCGATTCGCAGACCTGTACCCCTGGGGATAAAAATATATGTTTATAAAGCTGTAAAAAAAAAAAAAAAAGAAAGAAAGGATGAATCCCCAAGTTTTGTAGCAACATGGACGGGACTGGAAGAGATTATGCTGAGTGAAATAAGTCAAGCAGAGAGAGTCAATTATCATATGGTTTCACTTATTTGTGGAGCATAACAAATAGCATGGAGGACAAGGGGAGATGGAGAGGAGAAGGGAGTTGAGGGAAATTGGAAGGGGAGGTGAACCATGAGAGACTATGGACTCTGAAAAACGATCTGAGAATTTTGAAGGGGTGGGGGGTGGGAGGTTGGGGGCACCAGGTGGTGGGTATTGTAGAGGGCACGGATTGCATGGAGCACTGGGTGTGGTGCAAAAATAATGAATACTGTTATGCTGAAAAAAATAAAAAAATTAAAAAAAAAATACTGGTGTGTTTCAGGAGACAGTTTTAAATGGACTGCAGTAGATTCACCTGTGCATGACTCCCCCAGGCTCAGCTGGGAAGGCTGCTCCCTCCCCTTTGCTGACACAATGGACTTGAATTGAAAGAGTGGAATTCCTAGTTCTTTATCCCTGAACAAGGAAGACCTCTGTAAATCTCAATGAACCCATCTGCAAAATGGGACTGATGATAAAATTAACACCTCGGAATCTTCCTAAGAGATTAATGGGCCAATGCGTGCAAAAGCACTTCACACATGAAAAAACAAGGAGTAGATGTTACTACTTCTCAGAGAAACTCAGAACGAACACCGTAAAATGTGTTTAGTAAATACAAAAGTGGATAATGTATTCTTGAATACTTTCTAAATATGCATTAAAATGGTTGTGCTCTTTGAAACAGAATTTAGCAAATTGCTCCTTAATGCCCAGATCATACGTTCTCTCCCAATGTCCTATCTGCCTCCATGTACAATCAACAGCGGGTCCCCACGGCCCTCCCCACAACAGTGCTTCTCGACAGCATCGCCCCACATTGCCCCGTCCTCTCCATCGTTCTCTACCATTAACTGTGAAACGTGCTCACTGACCTTCTCTCCTCTTTATCCTACAATCCTACCTCTTGTTTTTCCATCAGCCTG
The DNA here is from genome assembly GCF_902655055.1 of Lutra lutra. NCBI lineage: Eukaryota > Metazoa > Chordata > Mammalia > Carnivora > Mustelidae > Lutra > Lutra lutra. The sequence continues at coordinate 13,093,350 of NC_062282.1, forward strand.
TTTGATTGATCTGGGGGTTTTAGCTCTTAGTTAAAGCATGCATTTTGATTCCTAATCAAAGCAACATATTGCAATCTGTTTATCGAGCACACAGAGGAATGCTCAGATGAGTCACACGGCTTCACATCCAGTGGAATTATATCCTAGTTTCATAGCAGAGTGAGGCATTCACCGTGCCAGAGGAAGTATATCACTTAGCAATGCCAAACACTGTGATTAAGAAATGCTTTTCAGTTCATTATTTGAATTTTTAGGCTATTAGGCAAACATTTACATTAAGTGGGAACATGGGGATAGCTGACTAACTTTTTCAGTCTTACTCTAGATTTTAAATGCCATGTGCACACAGCAGAAAACCTGCAAAGTTAAGAGTGACAGCTGCCAGAAATGAAAAAATAAGATGGTATGTAGAGCTTGTGAGAAAATCACTAGACAAAACCTTCCCGTTAGAGTTAGAATTGAGATGTGCTTAAATGTTGCAGGTTAACAGAAAACCAAAGAATATGTTCAATTTTAAAAGTTCAAGATCTTCCACCCTTTGAGTGTGGGCTGTATCTACGGACTGGTTTTCCAAGAGTCTGTTATGGAGGGGGAGAGAGGAGAGGGTAAATTTATGGTGGAGAAACCTTACAAACACGACCTTAAGCCAAGCGGTCAAGGTCACCATCAACAGTACTAAGTTGTGTTGACAGCACGTATCCCTTGATAGGATATGATAACAGTGGGACATCATCTGGGCGGGGTCATTCCCCAAAACCCCACAATCTTGGTCTATCTAAGAGAAGAACAGTATGCAAATCCAAACTGAGGGACATACTAGAAGACTCCTGACCAATAATCCACAATCTGTCAAGGTCATCAGCAACAGAGGAAGTCTGGAAACAGTCACAGCCACGAGGAGCCTAAGGAGACACAAACCACTAAACCTCATGTGGTACCCTGAAGAGGATCCTGGAACAGAAAAAGAATATTATGGGAGAACCAGTGGAATTTTAGTAAAATGTGAAGCTTAGTCAATAACAACACATCAATGTTTCTTTCTTCATTGTGACAGGTGCACCATATTAATACAAGATGTTAACAAGGAAAGTTGGATGTGGCGGTGTACAAGAACTCTCTGTACCATCTCTGCAACTCTTCTGTAGACATAAAACTATTTTAAAATTAAAAATTGATCAACATGTCAAAGATCACTAACAACTGGAAAAACTAAACTGCTTTCTTTTTCTTTAAGCTTTATTTTTAAGCAACCCCTACACCCAACGTGGGGCTAAAACTTATAACCCCAAGATTGAGAGTCCCGTGCTCTACTGGTTGAGCCAACCACGTGTCCCAAACACTAAACTAACTGCTCTCATCACAAATGTTTTGTAGGGCTGGAGTAAAAAAACAGGTTAAGCTGTGTCCTGCTGTTCATTTTCTATATCCTCAAATTCCATTTTGGGCTTCACTTTCACCTTCTGTCCTCCATCCCTATCTAACCAGCTGTCCCTCACAGGACCCTAAATTCAATCTCTTTCCTGATCCCCACCTTGAACTCCCCTCTCTGTTCTGTGGGAAGAGCTGACCCATTTGTTGATGTTAATGTATCAACAGCTCTGAAGTAATCTATGATGCTACCTGGAATAATGTTTAAAGACAAATAAATGAATTTAAGGGGGAAAGGCCCATAAACTTGGGGGGGTGGGCAAAGCAAGATTTTCCGGATTTTTTTCCTCATGCCCAGGGAATGTGAGAGAGCTCATTCTTCACCAAGACATCTGGATGGAAGTTATAAACTCAGTTTATAATTTATAAATCTCAGCATCCTCACCAGACTTCCAAAGAAACTGACAACTAAACAGTTTTGGTTTTGTAGGTGCTCACTTTCAGTCCAACGTAAGTTCTCGTTGCAGACGGAACTGCGTCCCCCACAAAATTCATTGTTCAAACCCTAATCGCCAATGAGGCCATACTTGGAAATAAGATCTTACAAGGTAATAAGATTAAAGTTCATGAAGATAGGGTCCTAATCTGATAGAATTGTGACCTTTTAAGAACATAGCCCTCCATGGAGAACACAGGAAGAAGGTGGCCTTCTGCAAGCCGGGAAGAGAGCCAGGCCAGGAACGGAATCAGCCGCCACCTATCTTGCACTTTGTGGCTTCCACAACTATAAGAATTACATTTCTGTTGCTTAAATCCCCCAGTCTGTGTGTTGGTTACAGCAGCCCACGCGGACTGATAGAGTTCTTTATGAAAGAAAAGGTGGTTTTAGAATACAGGACTAAACATAATTACAACATAAAATGATACGTATGTTGAAAAGATCAGTTTGTCAATATTGACAGAAGTATATTTGGGGAAAACTATAAATCATGTCCATTTTTTCCCCTTCTAGAACATGCCATTTACCAAATAAATGCAGGAAGATATTTTCTTCTTCATGAAGTGAAAAGTATTACTTTTCACAGAATCACTATCTGTAAATTTCAATATTCACGCAGTATATGACCCCAGATGGGTGTCCTAGTAATGAATGGCCTTCCATTTTTAGATAAGATTTATCCATATTTGCCCAGGGGAAATAATTATATATAATTTTACCTTTTTTTAGGCCTTGGATCTTTAAGAGGGTTCTGCATGGAAGCATTTTGAGTTTCTTCTACCTAAATTCAATGAACATTCTCCCCAATTTCATAAATGTGGCCATCTTTCAAGAACAGCAGAAAATTGCTCGAGTTTGTCAATAATCAAAAGAATCGGAACATAAGGTCAACCTCCTCAATCATGAGCAGGCAATGATGTTAATTTCACTGTCTAAATGTCAAGACTCAGTTTGTTTCTATCTTGTCAAAATAAAGGGCCAGGCAGTATTCCTTACAGCCTCTCACAGTCACTGTCTTTATATTTACCACCGAATCATTCCAACTCATGGAAGTTAATGCCTGCTACACATCAGTTAAGATCACAATGAAAAAACAACAACAACAACAAAAAAAAAACAAGGTACACTTAAGCAAAACCTTTAATTTGCGACCAGCATTCTACCTTTTCTCTTTAGCTCTGTTTGTTGAAATAGTCTCACAACAAGTATTCACACTGAGAGAAAGATGTCAACTCAGAACTGGAGAACCCTCACTGGTTCGCCACCACTTGGAGAAGGAAAAGGCCCCTGGATCCCAGGAGCCAGGATTTTAGGGCTCACTCTACCAGCTTCATGACCCTGGGGGTTTGGAGTATGTGAGGACTAAGGTACCCTAACAACTAAAAACCTCAAACTAATCCCAAATCCTAATTTCAAAGACTGTGAGAAGAAGGAGAAACGCTTCCCGGTGGGCTGTTCCCAAGTTTTGGAGTTTGTGGCACAAGTAGCCCACCCGGAGGGCAACCAATAACATCCATGTAGGCTGGGAACACGTCTGCTGGGACAGTTTAAAGCAGTACGGCTCATGCAGAAACACAGGTTGAGCACTCACACGTTGTTAGCAACACAACTCTTGCCTTCCATTACACAGTTCTCTGGAGGAGACGAGGTAACCGGAAATCCTAGATTAGCTCTTCTTAAATAACACTGAGAGACAGACAGACACAGAAACAGAAAGAGAGACAATGCTGACCGTGTTGAAGTATACCAGGGTGCCAATCATGAAACATCTCAGTAGTCCTTCCATCAGTGTTCTCAAAGGAAGGAACAGTTCAAAGAACTCTCCTGCACTTGACACCGTGGTAGATGCACGTGTTTGAGGGGACTGCGTTTAAAGTAGGGCAATGCCACAAAAGAGCAGGTTTTCACTGGCCAGTCTAGAGGGACTTTCAAGAACACCTCGAATTGGTACTTGGTCTTTCTCTGCCTTCCACCACTCTGCTAAGTGCATTACACGCATATTCTCATTTAATCCTCCAAAAACGCTATGGCCCAGTTACTACTATTATTACTAACCCCCTTTGACAATCGAGAAAACTGGGGCACCAAGAGATTAAAAAGCAGGACCAAAATTACAGAGCCAATAAGTGTGGAGACTCGAAACCTGACCCATGGGCTGATTCAATCATGCTCTTGTCTCTAGCACTTCTTGGAAGAAATAGCAGATCCTGGTTCTAGACATGGCTCAGCCACTAATTGTCGTGGGGAGCTTGGCTCCCTCATCTCTTCTTTCAGTAAAGAGGGCTGGTCTAGAAGATCTTTAACGTGTGTGTCGAATGACCATGAATCAGCAGCCCCCACCCCGGTTAACTCAGAGGAGCCTGTCCTAGACAGTGGAGTCTGCTGTATCTATTTTTGCTACCTAAATATTGTGTGGCACACACAGCAATTCCAAACACTCTGCAGGTGGGTTTGCTGTGATTTGGGTTCGTTGTCTATGTCTTGAATATGATACCCATTCAATGAGCACACGTGAATGGAGGGAATAAGCCACAGAAACCAAGGAGGAACAGCTTGTTCGTGGTTTACAAGACTGTAAATTCCAGAAAAATCTCTGCCCCCCAACAAGGCCACGCAGTACACCCTTGGCCATAAGCAAAGTCTATAAAGGGAGTTTTTCTTCATTGTCTGCCCTGTTTTATACTTCACACTTTAGGAAATAGTAAGGAAAAATTGGGGGAGGGACAATCAACAGCAGATTTAATAAATAATCAGCGTATGAAGCAAGTGCACTGTTCGGAAACAGAGGGCATTAATTTAGTTTCTGTTGAGAGAAAACCAACATGTAGGATTAAAAGATACATATATATGAATATATATATTGAGTAAAACTACAAACACGTCATAAATGTACCACTATTTTTTAACCTCAGGTATGATTTCCATACACCTGACAGAAGAATGGCTACCGGAAATCAACCAAATTCAGGGACTACATGGGATTTTCCTCGCTTTCCTTCTTTCCTCACTGGTCCACGCATGCTCACTAACATTTGGCCACCTTTCCCTACCCCTGGTACCAACTTCCAACTATAATCAGTATTGACCCTCATCCAGAAACATGCGCACAATGGCGAGTGTGGGGAAGAGGGGGCAAGCGTCCTATCCTTCCATGGACCTGTTCTCCACGCCCCTACTGAGTCTTTGCCAGCCATCACCAAGGCACCTTGCTAGCAGGCCCCTCCTCCCATCTCCTCACCCAGTGTCCCGCTTACCCCAGCCCAGAGCTGGTCCATACCTCCCCCAAGCCCTCAAGTTGAGGCTGGCCTCAACTTCCAGGGCTTTCTTTTGAAATATAAGTGGAGTTTTTCCAGAAAGTCACTTGCACTTCTTGTTTTCAAGACCTAGGATTCAAGTGAAATGAGGAGAAAAAGCCATGGAAAACTGAGATGAGAGAAGAGCCCTTTTACCTTGCAGATGCTTCTTGATGAGGTTGTGGAAATGATCTCTTATATTCCCGGTGGGAGTGTCGATTGTACAAGTACTTGGAGAACTTCTTGGTAGTCTCTACTGAAGCTGTCTATACATATGCCCCATGACTCAGTGCCTCCTACAGCATATGGCCCCAATTCTTCACCCTGCCCTGTGTCCATGGCAGTCACAAAGCTGGAGAGAATGGAGATGAAGAAAAATATGTCTCCCACCTCCCCAGACCCAGAAAACAATTCACCTAAGCAACTTGACATGTGGTGTTAAGCATACAAACTAAATGGCCTCTGTGGGCAAGCCGGAGAAGCCCGCATGGACTCCGTGAGTGGAAAAGTAGTGCTATTTCCAAACAGGTTCAACACACTACCTGTCGTGAGCTGGAGACGGTATTTTCCATCCGTGTAACGGTAAGTCTGAGGTAAGCGTTCATGTTTGCTTCTAGTATTCTTTACTCTCCACACAGCTAACTCATCCTGAATTTCAACTCATGTTCATCTCTTCTAGAAAGTTCCCTCATGCTGCACCTCGCTGTCTACCCCTGTTCACCCTGATCAAACTCAAGGCTTAGGCAGGTACCCATTTTTAACACCCCCACAGTGCCTTTAGAGATGTGTTTTCCACACTGAACTGTAATTTCTCTGCTTTTATTCTCCAGTGGGCTATAAGCTCCTCCCAGCCGGGAGCTCTAAGTTACACATGATTCCTGGCATCTGCCTCATCGCTTCACACAAAGGTTGCAGGACGAACACTGTTACCCTTCTCTATGACGCTGCTCCTGCCTCTCTAGCCAGTCAAACCCTGACTCTGATAAATGAATTAACTCAAGTGCTTCCTACTGTGCGAGCCCCTCTTTGATCTCTCTTGCTACACTGATCTTTCCTGGCTCTGAAACCCTGTGACCTTGAGTTATTGCAAATATCTTCCATTATTCTCCGACAGCCTCTTTTTAACAGGTATCTTCCCAGCTGGATTTTAATTACCAATGTCCTTATTTTAGCATTTTTTCTAGCTCTCTCTATACATTCACAGATATGCTTAGATATATAGCTATAGGTCTACCTATCTATTCAACTACTAAGTGGAATTAGTACACACACAGGTTCTGTAACCTGCTCTTTGTCCTCAACAAGAGGTTGTGAAAATTTCTCCAAGTCAACACATTTCATTGGCTTCATAGTACTCCACTGCATCACCATTCACCAGTCCTTACGAATGTACATTTATATCCTTTTCAATATTTCTCTGTCACAAACAGACTGAAACCAATATCTTCATACATACATCATTTCAGACTTGTATAATTATATCCTTAGAGTAAACCTCTTGAGGTATGATTGCCAAGACAAAGAGCTGAACATATTTTATTTTATATTCAGATAAACATTTCTAGACCACTCTCTAAAAACACAGTATCAGTTTATAGGCCCCAAATCCTTTTCCCAGAATCACTCCTCCACCATACCCCACACTCTTTGAGACTGATTCATTATTTTGTCTCCTAGAAGGACAAAAACCTGGCAGCTTACAGTCTTGCATCTTTGCCTTAAGAACCTGTGTGTGTGTGTGTGTGTGTGTGTGAGAGAGAGAGAGAGAGAGAGAGAGATGGAAGCTATTGAAGGCCAGTGTCAATTAGAATTCTTCCTCCCATGTCTCCAGTTATTGCCACAAGTAAACATTTCATATCTCACTCTTAACATTGCCAATAAAACATGAAAAGATACCTAATCTCCCCACTAACCAAAGGAATGCAAATAAAATAAAAGTGACTTTTGGGGGTTTTTGTTGTTGTTGTCATCTTTGGGATGAAGGCAAAGAGCGGTATTCTTTGTTGATGTTGACCGTGAAGAAAAGGTGCCAATGCCCATTTTTTGGTTCTCTTTCCTAACTGCATTAGTTAGCACTTCCAGAATTACCTCAGATAAGAGTGTGCTGGCTCTGTTTCCACTATCTCACTCACTCACCTAAGCATGAAGAGGTTTTTAGTTGAGCTTTATATTTTTATTTCTATTTTAGTCACAGCTCTATTATAAACAAATAACTTTTACCAAATGCATTTTGTATTTATTAAGATAAATACACAGTAACTAATATGCTTATGATGGGTGTGAGGCAAGTCAGACAGTTTCTACCTGCATACCTGTCTAACAGAGAAATTTTTCACTGTTTGTCCAAACTTGGGACCTGTTCCAAGTTTTCAACCAACATGGAAAAACATAGTTAAAACTCACATTCTAAGTTTATATATGGCCTAAAAATACTAACAGCATTATCAAGAGCCATGTCACAAACCATATCAAGCCCTGTTTGTTAATTCATCTTAAAGAAACTAAGCCAAATTCTGGCCAGATCCAGTCACATACCAAGAAATCCCGATTGAAAAGAGATAGGTTTAAGAACACAAGATCAGATCACCTACAAACAGTCTCACAGCAAAACCAGGGATCCGTTTCTTATCCTCAGTCAGAGACACAAATGGAGCCCAAGAAGTTTCATCACTCCCTCCCAGTGTTGATGGAATAAAGTGGCCCCTGATGAAGCCGATGGCAGGAACTGGCATTGTTTCTAAATTCTGCTTCCTCTATTTGGCTAAGAACAAGTCTATTAAAATATTCCGATGTGCCGGTAAGTGGCGTCGTGCTCCCTCCTGCCGCCAGCAGCCACTTGGGCTGTCTTTGAAGTAAACGCACCTCTGAGCTTATTACAGTGATCAAGTAGCAACCATGTCATTTGGATCACAAAGAGCATAAAAGTTATATTAATGTAATATGGTAATTGAGACTGTATAAAATAAATATTGTGACACTAAATGCACACACTTACCAGTAGTCAATCATTCACTTAATTTCCTGTCTTGACGGTTTGTCCAATGTTATACACACGGCTGGGCACCAAGGAGGATAGAACACTAATTCGGGTACCAGTCCTGCCCTCAAGTGCCAAGATAAAAATGTGTGCGCCATCACAGAAGCACAGAAAATATAAAGTGCCGTGGCAGGGCAGAGAAGATTACACACACAGTGGAGTGTTCGAAGATGTCTTGGTAGACAAGTGGCTTTTAGTTTAGATTTGGAAAGCAAGAGGGAACTTCTCCATGTAGAGAAGGGGCAATTCTAGATGAGAAAGGAGTTTCTTCAGCTCAGGAACTAAGATGGGCCTGGTTTGTACTGGAGAAACAAGGATAACTCTTTGGCAAGATCACAGGTTATCGGAAGCCTGGAAGTGGGTGAACATTTGGTAGCCAAGATGTGGCTAGCTCCATAAGACCTGCCCGCCATGTTGGGAGCATCAATGTCACTCTGCAGGCAACCAGGCACTGCCAGAGAGGCTCCTAAGAAGTTGTGTTTTAAGATGTAGCAAAGGTGAAAGTCTAAGCATTTTAGCAAAGGTTGCACAAGAAACGAAGTGTGGTATTCTTTACACTTCAAGCCACTTGTATTCGATAAATTAGGTATTAACGGATGGATGTACCACTGATAGAATTGGTTATGGCAAAGTCTGCTAGCTGTTGTTCAGTACCTATCCATTCCTTTCTTGTTCAGTAATATTCCCAAAATTCGGTTGGTCACAGGCTGACCAGAATGAACCCCACACATTCCCCCTAGCTTGCCTTGAAGCTAAATGTGATCATCGTTAGTCAAGTGGCCCATACGTCCATTGCCCATGGGATATAGTCTGACGTGCTGTGCAAACCTTCTGGGAAATGGCCTCTAGATATTAGTAGACCTTTCTAGAGAGATGTGCTTTTCTCTCTTTTTCCTTCTTCCCAGCTGGCATGTGGATGTGAGGTGAAGCAGCCATTCTGGACAATAAGATGAACTTGGGAATGGAAGTCTCATGTATCAGAACACTAAGAGAAGAAGAGCCTGGACTCTGACACATGGAGCACCTTCAGAGCCCAGGGGCATTTTATCTGACACTTCTTTGAAAAAAAGAAAGTCCTATCTCTTCTGAGTTTCAGGCAGTCTGAATACCCACCACTGACATCTAAAGCAGATTTTATCTGAAATGGTTAGGAAGTAACGCGAGGAGTTTTGTGTAGCTTCATGTCCTGCAAATATGTTAGTTTCTCCCTAGGTAGGAACTCAAAGAAGTCTGTAAGGGGTGGAGCACGTCCTACTGGAAAATCCAATCAAACGTGAGAAACTACATCCAACAACTAGAGAAAAAAAACATTCTTTTCCAGCACACATGAAACATAAATGTAAATATTAACCACATACTTGGCCAAAATTCAAGTCTCAGCAAATATTGAAAGAATGAATTTATAACATCTATGTTTTCTAGACACAAGGCAATTAAGCTGGAAAGCAGAAACACAAGGATAATCCTAATATAATATAATATAATTTATATTATAATATAATATAAATATGAGTTTAAAAATTAATGGCATGATGATTTGTTAATTCCTATTTCCCAATTAGATTGTAAGTTACATAACAGAAATTGAAAGATCAAGCTGGCCAAAAAAGAGGGGGAGAAATCTTAATGATGTAAATATAAATTTTTAAAAATGAATAAGCTTGATCTCAATAAAAACAAAGGATATGAACATATAATTCACAAGCACAGAGAAATACCAATGGACAGTAAACATGGAAAGAAAGCAATGTTCGTAATCAGAGAAATGCAAATCAAAATAACAAGAGATCACTTTTATGCAACATTAATAATTAATAATTATAACTGGTAATGCCCATGTTGGTCAGAACAGGGGAAATGGCCACTGTCCTACAATGCTGATGGAAAGTCATACTCATAGCATGCTGATAGTGGGCAATTTGGAAGTATTTGTCAAAAATCTAATGGTACACACTCCATAACCCAACATTACTACATCTGACCCTACTCTACAGTAATAGACCCAATGTGTGTGTAGAGTTCACGGCAGCATTTTTACTACAGTGAAAATTTATAAACCACCTAAATGTCCCTCAACAGGAAAACTGTTAAATAACTTGTTAGATTCATTGTGAAGAAGATATTCATTGTTTAAAAAAATAATAGAGGGTCATATGTACTGATACGCTGTCAAGTGAAAGAAATCACAGAACAAGGCAGGTAGCAGGGAAAGAGAAATACTATAAATACACAGACCTTGAATATACATGTGTAAATGCATTCTTCAAGAAGTCTTAGAAGGTGACAGAAAGTCATAACAGGGATCACCAGGATTGTGGTAATAGATTGGGCGTGGGGCCCGGGAGGTAAATCAAAGGAGGGATTATTTATTTTTATTCTGCTGGTTTCTTTCCTGTCTGAATTATTTAAATTTTAACATATATTTTAACTGGGATTCCTGGGTGGCTCAGTCAGTTAAGTGTCTGCCTTTGGCTCGGGTCATGATCCCAGAGTCCTGGGACCGACACCTGCATCAGGCTCCCTGCTTGGTGGAGAGACAGCTTCTCCCTCTCCCTCTACCTGCCACTCTGCCTACTTGTCCTCTATCTCTCTGTCAAGTAAGTAAAAAAATAAAAATAAAAAATAAAAATCTTTAAAAAAAATACATTTTAACAATATCACATTTTCCTGAACTATTTGTGCAGTTTAAAACAGTTTAGTCCATCATTAGACTTAGTCCAAATCCCACAGTGATGCGTGGTGGCTCAAGAACTAGTATTCAGCCTTCCTCACTGATCACTGACAGGGAGGCGTTCTTTCCCTTTTCCCAAACTGATTTCAGTGTGATCATGTCAATTTTGGCACGACTTAAACTGAAGCATCTCAGAGTAAGATACATTTTTCTAGACTACTCATTTTTACAGCAGTCTGGGAAGGACAAAGGCCAATGCCTCTTAAGCACTTTGCAAAGTGACTGGTGCACAAGTGCTTGAGAAAATGGCGGCTCCTATTATCAGGAAGTATCTCTAAAAATAGCCATTGTGGCGCGACACAGACTTTGTAACAAATGTGCTTGTTTCCCAGGCTCATCCAAGGTTCAGGGGTGGTCAGTCTGAGGAAGTGTGTCCATGGGGAGGTACCCAAACATACTCTTAACCTCCCACCCCAAATCACTCTCGACCATCCTTAAGAAATACTTTTGGTCCTGGAAATGACATGTTGAGTTTTGCTTCAAGTAAATATGTGTCTAATCTACATCACTCTCCATAGCTGTTTGCTATGCAATCAAGTCAGCTTTAATCCTTAAGTAGCTGGAAGTCAATAAAGCAATATAGTCAGGGCACTGAGTTCTGAATGGATTGACTATACAAAAGTTAAAAGAGATTTAACTATATCATCTCATTATGGTGTAGTCACTTTGCCGCCACGGTTTGGTTCTGATCAGACATCTAGAAGCAATTCCATCATCAGACTCTGATAACACAAGAGCCGTGAGCTCACTCATGTCTGAAGAGTTGGAAGAACTGACTCATACTTGATAAGGAATTCCGTATTACTTTTCATAGCATACGACTGTACCATGTAGAGTTAGCCCCTTATCTGCATAAAGGACCTTGTCTTCAAGTTACAAACTAAAACGACCTCCAACAATAGCCAATATTCTCTTAGTCCTTCATGGGAATAGTGACCTGTGAGCAGGGAGCTGCTAGGAAATCATGTTAATGCAGAACGTGCATTGTGGAGACATTATCAATATAAGCGTTTCTCTCCTTACTCTCAGTGAAACTTCATGCTATTTTATTGAAAACCATCCCAACTTTGTACCAACCCTTTGCTGTAATATTACCACAAAAATTCACATGCTCAGCATTTGCTCAAGGCTTAGCTGCTGAAAACGTGTTGTTGACCATGCAAAACAATTTTAATTTACTGTGTGTGTCATTTAGTACCCCATGGTTTGCAGCTGAAAGAAAAAAGACACTTAATAAGCAATACAAATCATTTTTCTTACTGTTTCAAAATCTGGTGAAGAATATTTTTCTGACCATCCAAACTAAAATATACACTAGCTACCAAGATATTGAGCTGCAAATTAACCACACTACTGTATGCAATTATTATCATTTTTGGCTTTATTAAGTATTCCCTAAAATTCATTTTGGCCTAGAAATACATTTCAATTTTTGATAAGACAGAAGAACTGTATGAACATTTTTATGTAAAAGATATTGTTTTTATTTTATCTATTTATTTATTCACTTATAATCCCCCATACTTTAACCCTATTTAATATACATTTAATGAACATTATGGCCCCATCACTGTCTAACAGAAGCTTAACGTTCCTACAGTCCCCAGTCCCACCAAAGACACTTGGAAACCACAGTTAAAATGGTTTTCCCTGACCAAACGTAACATTCCTTATACCTTTTGCCATGCTCTCCTGGACTATTTGATAAAAGAGTTACTCAGTGAAGGAGTCAGGGACAGTGTTACAAACCAAGTTCTTTGAGTATTTATGCATTGTTAATTTTTAGAAACTAATATGTCATATTTTCTATGCATCAAAACAAGAGTAATTGTAGCCTCCTTCATATGGAAAGGGCATGCCAGTGAGTCCAGACAAACAATATTTGTCTAATGTTCACTGTTAGTGGTCTTAAAACACCCATACCTCTAAACTGAAATTATATCTCTCATTTAGAAAAAAGAAAACTCTACGTATCTCTTTTTTTCCTTCCTCCATTTCTTGGTTGTTTCCAGTTATTTCCAGAGCAACAAAGACTTTCCTGGGGATTCACAACCAGAGATTCATTCTTCACATCCCCTCCCACCGGGGATGAACCCCAGGAGATGGCCAGTGAGTGCCTAGTTACTGCTTAATTACAGTTCCTCTGGTTGTTAACTAAGAACTCAAGCTACTTGGAAAAATTTTCTCCCTCAAGCAAGATGACTTGCCATTAGTAAAACAATCAGTAGTAATTAAAAACCTCATTTTTGAATATAGTTCATAAGTTTTACATCAAGAAAATTGCTTCTCTTCTAACTCTCTTTTAAAATGTTGCCCTAAGCAAAATAAAAAAGACCCTCTTTAAAAAACTAAAGCCAACACCCCCTCCGCAAAAAGCCAAAATGTAGTTCACTGTTTTTCAAGTAAAAAAAACTGCTTCATGGGGTGCCTAGGTGGCTCAGTGGGTTAAAGCCTCTGCCTTCGGCTCAGGTTATGATCCCAGGGTCCTGGGATGGAGCCCACATCGAGCTCTCTGCTTGGCGGGGAGCCTGCTTCCTCCTCTCTCTGCCTGCCTCTCTGCCTATTTATGATCTCTGTCTGTCAAATAAATAAAATCTTTTTAAAAAACTGCTTCATTATTTATGAACCCAAATAAAGCATTTTTGCATCTTGCTGACAAAAGTAGCTATAAAATATTTAATCATCAATATATTGCAAATATTTTGGCAGAGACAAATAGGTGCTATAATTATCTTCAGTTTAAACTTGTTGTGCCCAGGTAGTCAACGGGCAATCAAAATGTGAATGCATTCCCCAAAATCACTTTAAATGGATTTAACATTCTGCTTGAGTTCACATACTTTACACTTTTAAACCATTTATAAAAAGTGGCTATTCCAAAATTTCTGAACAGAGTAAAATCTAATTCCCTCAAATTGCAAAGTATTAAAAAAAAGAAAACAAATATTTGATTTAATCAAATAGAAAAAGACACCTTTTTTTGAAACAAATCAGGTGAACCAATAACAGATGTCAATTAAGTAAATGGAACCTGGGCCAAATGTATTTTCAAACAAGATGCAAAAAGTAGAGAAACGTCTCTAAGATGACGGAATTCTATGCACCCTAAGACACATTTAAGGAACGTAACTGGAGTTAACAGGAAACACTAGAGGGCGGAGTTGCATAGTGAAGTTCTTCTGACATCTCACTGGGGCTACCTACACTCTGATGTCTGCTCAGACAAATTGACAAGACCTGCCACTAACTGACTTATTTTGAAAGACTTTAAACTTTTAACAGATGACCTGAACTCATCCACTACAAAGGCAATCAAGCAAATTCAGGGAGACCCAGAGAAGGACTCCATGGATAATACATATCCGCAGGATGACCTATCTCACCTCTTGCTTGTGTTGATAAATACAAATCTTACTCACCATGAAATGACCATCACTTTTCTCCTGAATAAAGGATTTGTAATAACCCACTTCGCTTATGGCCTTTGAAAGCTAAGGGTTGTACCTTATAGATGGCATTTCCCATCAAATTTGCAGAACTGATTATTCCATTTTCGTTGACTAAGTACCACAAGCTCAAACAAAATGTCTCCATATTATGGAGTGTTCACCCTTCAAAACTCCTTTATATTCATATTCTCTGTCAATGGCAGAGATTTTATAAAAGATGGGCTGCCCAGCATCCTGTTGCACTGACGAATGGAAGCCATTTATTTCAAATGGATTTTGGGAGCCCAGATGTCTGTTTCCGTAGCTCCAGAAGCAATATAAAAAGTCATTTCCCCTCTTTAAGTCAATGTGAGACTTTCATAGTGGCCAACTTATGTTCAGTTATCTCCCAATTATATTATCTTGAAAATCACAGCCTCAAACATTCACTCTAAGTGAATAGCTAAGTTTCCTAGATGACATTCAATGAGATAATGGAGCTTCTCTTTAAAATGATCCATCTCAAAAATTGTATGTTTTTCAACACCAGGAGAAAATTGACCCAATATTCATTTTTTACTTATTTTATTATCACTATACTTATAAAAATCATTATTAAAAAAATTATAATCCAGGGGTGCCTGGTTGGCTCAGCTGGTGAAGTGTACGACTCTTGACTGTGGAGTCTTGAGTTCAAGCCCCACATTGGGCATAGAGATTACTTTAAAATATAATTATAATCCAAAATAGCTGAATTTCTCAAATATCATAGTTTTTATTTTAAAATCCTAGCCTCTTGATAATTCTATAGACGGAATAGTGAATAACTCAAGAAGAATCTTCACTATCCTTCTTCTCTTAATATCTGATTGTACTCTTTTTCCTTGCTCCTAAAACCAATATACTGAATCTTTACCATGATATCCTGGATAATACAATGGATTAGGAGATTGGTCACTATTGAGGCTTTTAATATATTGATACAAATCATAAAAATATAGGCAATAAATATTGACCTTGCCAGTTCATAGAAAACTGAAACCCAGAATCAAATGTGTTTCAGTGGGAAAATCAGTCATGGTGAGTATTCATTTGCATACCCTATCTCTAGAAAGCCATAAATTTAAAAATTCTGAGAATCAAAGTCAAAGATCATGGATTGGTAAACCTTCTCTGACCAACCTACCTAAAAATTTAACCATCCTTTCCCAAGATTTCATGTCTCTCGTTCTTTCCCCAATATTTTTTTCCTTAGCACTTACCACTAACTAATTTTATTTAGAGTTTATTTATTTATCCCTCTCTGGATTATATGCCCTCTGAAGGCAGGGATTTTATTTCTTTTGTTTACTCTCTTGTTCATCTGTAGTCCTGGAAGAGTGTCTATCAATTAGTAATTAAAAATCTGTCGTATTACTTAAAGAATGAATAAACAACAAATAGAAAATCTGGCAGAATTGCATGTGTGACAACTCTTGTTCTAACAAGGTTAGAAGTCCGGAATTAATAAAGCACTATCACATGCCAAGAACTCTGAAACTGTTACTTGATTTAACCTTTCCAAAACATGATGAAATTAAGACCTATGGCATTGCTATTGGTCACAGAGCTTGGTAAGTGGCTGAGCTAAAATGTGGATCCTGGTCTGCTTATTGCTAAAGGCTATGCTTTTTTCTATTATATCACACTGACCCTCGTATAATCTCAATCCCTCTAGAAGATGTGTAACAATTTTTTTAAAGGATGGGCTTAAGTTACAAAAGCTAATTTGTCCACATACTCATACTTGGGAGGCTCTGGAGACCTTAGAAGAAGCACTTGAATATTTATGAATGGCTTAAGTATCTCCCACTTACTTGAAAAGCATAGAGTCCCACAATTCCTCAATTACTCACACCAAGTCTCAGGTGATTGGGGAAAGAGAAGATAATGAAAAATCACACAGTTCCTTCACGATTGTGGGAGAGGACAACTGCACAAATACATGGGTTAACAGAAGAATTTGATGAGGGACTTGAAACACATAATCTCATTTAGCACATAATCACCATGATTGCAGAATCACAGACTCTCCCTAAATTGATAACTTCACAAAAAAGCTAGCTCAACAACATTTATTGATTTTCAGAAGGCTCTATTCCAGGAATAACCATATGCAGGCCCAAGCTCCCTTAGCCGCCAACAATCCAACTATATGTTGTTTGCAAGGATGTACTTTAGATTCAAAGACCAAATAGGGTGAAAGTACAAGGGTGAAAAAGGGTATATACCCAAACAGTAACCAAAAGAGAGCTGGAGTGGCTATACCATCCCTGCAGTTGGTACAACGATATCAGACAAAACAGACTTTAATATAAAAATTGCTACTGGAGACAATGGATGTTTTGTCATGATAAAACAACCAAAGTCTCAAGAAGATAGAACACTCATAAATATATTTGCTTCTAATAACAGAGCCCCAAAATACAAAAGGCAAAAACTGACAGAATTGAGGGAAAAAGACATTTCAATAATAGTTGGAAATGTAAGGACCCCACTTTCAACTAGACAGAAGATCAACAGAAAACAGAATCTTTGAACAACACTATCAATCGACTATACCAAGCACACATTTATAGAATACACCATTCAACAACAGCAGAGTACACATTCTTCTTAGAAGTACATGCAACATTCTCTAGGATAGACCGTGTATTAGGCCAAAATCCCTTACCCCAAATACTTTGGACCACATACGTTTCAGAATTTGAAATTGTCCATATTTTTAAAATATGATATGGTGCATTTCAACATAAATGGAACATTCCCACATTGTCAGCAAGGTCTAGGTCAACATCCTATTAACTAAATACAATATATTTATGACAAAACACATGAATATTGATCTTAACAGATAGCTAGATAAAGACCACCGGTAGCCTCAAGTCAATTCAGATATTTTGTCTTCAAATAAATTTTAAAAAAAATTAAACACACCTGTTGCTTCAACTTTCAAACATTTTCCAAATGGATCCACTTTCCCTTGTTTTTACCGTCATCATGACCTACTATTAAGTCCCTCCTATCCACCCACCAAGGAAGCCTTCTAACAGCATTCCTGCCCCAGCCCAGCCTCTCTACAACCCAGTCTCCACAAAGCAATCAAAGACAACCATTATTACTACTATATTACTCCTCTACCTCAGACTTTCCAATGTCTTCTCCTTGCTCTTAGAAGGAAACATGAATTCCTCATGACAGCCTATATGGTGAGGTACACTCCTGCTTCCCCAATGACATCACTTGCTCCTCCTCCTTCATGGTCCTCTTTTTATTCCCTCCAACACACCAAGCTCTTTCCTACTTAGAGTTTTTGGTTCAGCATCTCTCCCTCTCAGCATGCTCTTCAAAGGGTTTTTCAAAGGTGGGATTATCATCAACCTTTAGGTCTAAGCTCAGACATTGCCTCCTCAGAAAGACTTTCCCTACCCCTTCTACCTAGATAGACTTAGACTTCCCTATAACTTTTTCCTTAAAAAATGGACTTGGGAATACTTTTAGGTTTACATAAAAGTTAAAAAACTAGTATAAAGAGTTCCTATGTACTCTGCACACAGTTTTCCTCATTAACATCTTATATAACTAGGATACATTTGTCACAACCAATACAATAACAGTGGTGCATCAGTATAATTAAGCTCCACACTTTACTAGAATTTCTCTAGTTCTTCTCCAGGGTCCTTTTTTTTTTTTTTTTTTTTTTTTCTGTTCTAGCATTCCGTCCAAGACACCACAACAGTACATTCAGTCATTATATCCCTTGAGATATCTTCTATCTCTATCTGTGACAGTTTCTCGGACTTTCCTTATTTTTCCTTTGCAGTGTGGAAGAGCCCTGGTCAGGTACTTGTAGGCTCTCTCCTAATTTGGTTTGGGCTGATGTTTTTCTCATTATTAGACTAGGTTGTATGTTCTTAAGAGGAAGACCACAAAGGTAAAGTAGTCTCATTCACATCATAACAACAACATATGTTATGAATAGGACTCATCACAAGTAATGTTAAACTTGACCACCTGGCTAACATCATTATTTGCCAGGCTTCTCGACTGGAAGGTCACTCTCCTGCCTCCTTATACCTTGTAACCGATCTACTCTTGGGAAGCAGGTCACTTAGTACATCCCATACTCAGGAGGGTACGACTGGAACAACAACTCCATCATGCGATATGCAAAATATATATATATATATATATATATTTGGAGTTCTTCAGTTAGGGAGATTTGTCTCTTCTCTCCCATTCACTCATTCAATCATTTATTTATATCAATATGCACTCATGGATGTTTATATGATAGTATAAGTTATCATCCAATACTACATTATTTATTTCATTGCTCAAAGTGTTCCAGATTTAGCCATTTCAGGTTGGCCTTTATGTTGCATTGCTATTCCTCATCCTTTTGTTTTTTGAGCACTTCTTTACTTTCTAGTATGAGGTACTCCAGCCTCATCTTGTGTAAGAACACCATTTTGTATGTGACCGGTTCCCTTGATTGGAAAATGGAAACCAAGATCTAGTGCTAGGTGAGCTTATTATTACTGGAGTGTCACAACCATTAGGCCCTCTCAGCAGACAGAGCTAGGAAATGGAGGTACATATACTAACCCATGCATAAGCACATATCTATAAATATTTATATCTATCTTGAGCAAACCATGAATTTATACTGATGTCTCCAACTCTAATCCAGGACCATGCGGCTCACTCTAGCATGCCCTGTTTTAACCAGTTTATTTACAGTAGAAGTATTAACATAATCTATAATTACCTACTTTTTTAAATTTATTTGCTTACTTTTTTATGGTCTATCTCTCACCATCAAGGATTTAAAATAAGAAGCAAAGGTTCACCTAACTCTGTAGCTCTAGGGCCTAAAACTGTCTGCTACGTACTGGTGATCAATTTGTTGGATGTGTGGAAAACATAATCAACAGAAAAGTATTGATTATATAATCCTAAATAGGAAATAACAAAGATGGAATATGTTGAATTTAACCCCTGACATGAGTAAAATCATCATTTAGACCAAAAATAAACACATATTAATCCATTGCTATGCCCTGTTGTATTAATAACCTCTACGCATTCATCATCACTTAGCACTGAAATTTTCCCTACAAGCAATTCAAGGAATGGTTGGTGTTTTCCCCCTAAAGTTTACTGTAGCAGAGCTTAATCATTTCCAAAATGAAAGTAGTATCTTCTATCTCAAATTTCCTTTTCTGTAACAGTAGAGTGCAGGTAAGAGAGAAGAGCCAGGCAGGAAGTAGGAAGATGAGTCACCCACTGCTACTTGTTTCACCCAATTACTCAAAAAGTTCTCAATACCCAATAGTCTTTCCCTCCATAGTCTAAGAACCATCATGTCATCCAAAGCTACCCAACAAATTTTGGCACCATTACTTAAAATCTTGTTGGCTTAGCATTTTCTCACTTTTTACTCCTTCTCAAATCACTGAGAAGTCTTGTCTAGATCTGAAAATGGCTTTAATAGAAGTTAGAGCAGTAGGACTGAGAGTCCACCATCAAAGTAAAGAAAAACAGTTTCAATGAACTATTGGGATTTCATCAAGATCAAAAGCTTTTGCACAGCAAAGCAAACAGTTAACAAAACCAAAAGACAACTGACAGAATGGGAGAAGATATTTGCAAACGACATATCAGATAAAGGGCTAGTATCCAAAATCTATAAAGAGCTTAGCAAACTCAACACCCAAAGAACAAATAATCCAATCAAGAAATGGGCAGAGGACATGAACAGACATTTCTGCAAAGAAGACATCCAGATGGCCAACAGACACATGAAAAAATGCTCCACATCACTCGGCATCAGGGAAATACAAATCAAAACCACAATGAGATACCACCTCACACCGGTCACAATGGCTAAAATTAACAAGTCAGGACATGACAGATGCTGGCGAGGATGCGGAGAAAGGGGAACTCTCCGACACTGTTGGTGGGAATGCAAGCTGGTGCAATCACTCTGGAAAACAGCATGAAGGTTCCTCAAAAAATTGAAAATAGAGCTGCCCTATGACCCAGCAATTGCACTACTGGGTATTTACCCTAAAGATACAAATGTAGTGATCTGAAGGGGCACGTGCACCCGAATGTTTATAGCAGCAATGTCCACAATAGCCAAACTATGAAAAGAACCTAGAAGTCCATCAACAGACGAATGGATAAAGAAGATGTGGTATATATACACAATGGAATACTATGCAGCCATCAAAAGAAATGAAATCTTGCCATTTGCGATGACGTGGATGGAACTAGAGGGTCTTATGCTGAGCAAAATAAGTCAATCAGAGAAAGACAACTATCATATGATCTCCCTGATATGAGGAAGTGGAGATGCAACATGGGGGTTTGGGGGGTAGGAAAAGAATAAATGAAACAAGATGGGATTGGGAGGGAGACAAATCATAAGTCACTCTTAATCTCACAAAACAAACTGAGGGTTGCAGGGGGGAGGGGGGTTGGGGGGGTGGGGTTATGGACATTGGGGAGGGTATGTGCTATGGTGAGTGCAGTGAAGTGTGTAAACCTAGCGATTCACAGACCTGTACCCTTGGGGATAAAAATATATGTTTACAAAAAATTTTAAAAATTTAATAAAAAAAAAAAGAAAGAAAAACAGTTTCAGAAGGGATGAAAAGGTGATTTTATATTCAAAATTTTCTTTCAGCTTCCAGGTTTGAGCTTGGTCCTAGAGGATACAGTGTGGGTAAAGATCAATAACCTTTCCTCTCTAAAAGGACAGGAGCTTCCCCTGGCAATCTCCCATCTACTTGCTCCCACTAAAATAAGGGAAGATGTCAAGAAAAGGAAGAGAAAGATGGAATGAGCGTGAAACAAATATTTATTGAATGCCAAATATATTCCTAGTAAACCCTATGCTCTTTTCTACTCTACTATAAACTTTTTAAGTTCTTTGCTTTTTCTTTATACTAATAAAGAGATGCCTCTTACACGCATATTTATGTAAAAAATTGCAAATGTAACATAGAAAAGAAGTTAATATTGGGGGCAGAGAAAAGAGCACAAGAACAAAAGTATTTCCTGGAATATTCAGGAGTATTCTTTCAGAAGAAAATAAGTAAAATTCCCTGATATTTGTGAGAAATGTTATCATTCTTAAAATTTTTTTTAACAGGCTGAACAAACCAAGGGGAGCCTGTATACATTTCTTGAAATAGCTCCTTGTTTATTTGAACTATATTGTAACTCAGAATCATGACACAAATGAACTTTGTGGCACAAGTGCATGTCCATATATAACAAAGGAGTGCCCAGAAGGTTCCTGTAATTAGAGCTAGATGCATATGGGAGGGCCCCCTGCGCCCAAATTAAGCTTTGGCCACTTGCACAGAATTAGCATACCAAAATGAGAAACAAAACCGAAAGGCATATTAAGGCAAGGGCACTTTATTACTACGATAAGGATACACTGCCCAACTGTGATCACAGTGAACTGTCTTGAAGAGATAAAAACTGGGAGAGCATGGTTTTTATTCAGTAGTTTCCAGAGCATACCATACCCAAAAGGAAGGATGGAATAAGAAATGTCTCCTCAGTAAATTCTCTTACTGACTTTGCCTATAGAGAAATGCTGCCAGGTTTCTGGCATGTCTTCCCACGTGACTACTCCCTGCTGAAGCTGTCCACCTCTACTTACATGGGACTTCCGTTTCCATAAATCTTGTCGAACAGCTGTTGAATTATAAGTTACGCTCGCAGGGGAGATGCTGTCAAATATCGAAGGATACAGAAAGCGCAAGCCCCAGTGCAGTTTTTCCTGGAGAGATCTCGGAGTCTACCATCCATTTACTGGTAATTGTAGGTGACCCTCTCCTGTCAGTCCCCTCCCTGCTGTCCCAAAAGGTCAAAAGCACACTCACCTTGCCCGCAGTCATACCACATTCTACTCTTACATGGTCCAAAGACAGAAGGAAGCCAAGTTTATCAGTCACATCACAACAAAGCCACACACCAAGCAGGAAATGAGCAAGGAAGAAAGAGTCCATTCTCTTACTACATTTCCCTGTGTTGGAGTATTGTTATCACCAGTAGGAAAGCACCTTTGAAGTTATTTTACAACTGTACAGACCTTTTGTCAAAGAAAAAAAAAGTCACCTTGTTTTCAGCCAGGTGAAAAGATTCCACACCAAAAAAGTTCTACCAAGAATACATTCTTAGCAGCCGATCTATACCCATGATCGTACAGCAAAATTTCCAACAAATTATTCAAATTCTCAGGACAGACCTTAGATTAAATCCTTCAACCAATGACAACCTCAAGAAAGCAAGTGTGTTCCACATGGGTAATTCCACATTCACAGGGAGTCTTTTCATGACATTTTATTTTGTGAAAAGAGCAGACATGTCTCTCTGGAACCTTTTTTTTTTTTTTTTAAATTTTAGGTTTTAAAAATAGATCCCTCTATTACCCTTAAGGGTTTTTTCCTATGGTCTGAAGAATTGAACATACTTTGCCCTAGCACGTTGAGAACAGAATTCTTAGAAGAGCAATTTAAGAACAAGTTAAGAACTAACAACCAGTAGATGGCTAATGTGTGAGCAAAGTAGGCAATTCGTTTTCCTTAGGACACATTCTCACTGCAGGAATAGGAACATAACCCCCATGGTTCAGTTCACCTTTCAAGACATTCACTTAAGCATTCATTCATTCATTCATTCATTCATTCATTGTACAAGTATTCATTGAATGACCATAGAGTGACCAAGAAAGAGAAGTTTTCCCAAACTATGTTGAGTTGTGTTACATTTGTTCTAAAACCCTTCCCACTCACTGTTAAGTTTGCCCTCCTAGAAGGCAAGCTTGGAAACCCCAATCAAACTAAATATTATTTTAAGGCATTCAAAAGGTGGTATTCTAAGCATATCTGTTGGGTTGCAGATAGTCTGGAAGGACTTGTTTTAGGAATGGTATGCGAACACTCTCTAAAATGCATTCTACAACTCAAGGAGATGAGAAGGTGGCCTATTCCAGGGATGCTGAGGGCTTACTCTGGGATGTCCTTGCCTTCTGCTTCTAACTTAACTAAAGCTCCTCCTGGAAATGGAGGGTTGAGTCTGACACAACCAAAAAATAGTTTGGAATGGGCGCCTGGGTGGCTCAGTGGGTTAAAGCCTCTGCCTTCGGCTCAGGTCATGATCCCAGAGTCCTGGGATCGAGTCCTGCATCGGGCTCTCTGCTCAGCAGGGAGCCTGCTTCCTCCTCTCTCTGCCTGCCTCTCTGCCTACTTGTGATTTCTGTCTGTCAAATAAATAAATAAAATGTTTAAAAAAAATGGTTTGGAAGAAACAACCGTTTTAATATTTAGTATTAAAAAGTTAATAGCATTTTGTTTTTGGAGCTACAGTACCACCATTTTCTTTTTTTTTTTTTTTAAGATTTTATTTATTTGACAGAGAGAGATCACAAGTGGGCAGAGAGGCAAGCAGAGAGAGAGAGAGAAGGAAGCAGGCTCCCCGTGGAGCAGAGAGCCCAATGCGGGACTCGATCCCAGGACCCTGAGATCATGACCTGAGCCGAAGGCAGAGGCTTAACCCACTGAGCCACCCAGGTGCCCCAGTGCCACCATTTTCTGAATGATAGAGGTTTATGATGATTTCACTCAAAAGTACAAAGAAACACAAATTTTGGAACACTTCACACATTTCATTTCCTAAGAGGTCAGAAAACACCTTTGTCCATACTGATACTCAGTTTGTTTAAACCAGGGGTTGGCAAACTATTGCCAAATCTATGTGGGCCCGATCCAGCTCACCACCTCTTTGTGCTGTCCACAAGTTTTTTAATTTATTTTTTTAAAGATTTTTTTTATTTATTTATGTGACAGAGAGAGAGACAGCGAGAACAGGAACACAAGCAGGGATGGCGGGAGAGGGAGAAGCAGGTTCCCACTGAGCAGGGAGCCCGATATGGGGTTCAGTCCCAGGACCCCCGGATCATGACCTGAGCTGAAGGCAGACACCCAACAACTGAGCCACCTGGGCACCCAGTTTTTAAATTTTAAATGGTTGGGGTTGAGGAGAGACAAAAGGAGGGTCTGATTTCCTGACACATTACGGTTACATAAAATTCAAATTTCAGGGCCTACAAGTGAAGACTTATTGGAACACAGACACACTCATCCCTTAATACAATGTTTATGACTGCTTTCATGTTAGGACAGTAACTATAATATTTTAGGCCCTCAAAGCCTAAAATATTTATTCTCAGGCCCTTTATAGAACAGATTTTCTAAACTCTGGTTTATATAACAAGATAAATGTCATCAAGCGAAGACATTTTGGAGCTACAGCAAGGTTCCTCTACCCAACTACTCCCAAATTTTCTCGCCACCATAACTTGCTTTGACCAAAAAACGTCTGCCCAAGCTCCATCCCAGCGGGGGTCATGGGCAGGGGTTCTTTCTTCTACAGGCAACTCAGTGGAGGGACCCAGAGAGTAAAGAAGAGGAAGATGTCAAAATGGAAATAACACTTAAAAAGAGGTAGGAAATGTAGAAAAGCAAATGTGTGTAGAAGAGAGTTCTGAAGAGTTTCACCCATCTGGGCGACACCATCCCCAATTCTCTTTCAATAAAGGGTAGAGGCCCAGGCTGACACACAATGCCTAAATGGACTCCATCTCTTTTTACGATCATCTCAGAACAATCTGACTTTGAGACAAATTGTAAAATCCCAGTACATGTGGCCTATACAATAAGTTAGATGGCTTATAAGTAGTACACAAAGTGTAATTTACATATTTTATTCAGCAGAGAATCATTAATCTGTTCTAGTGAGTAAAATGAAGATTCATGTGTTTTGAGAATTAATAAGCAAATGAAACAAAAATAATTTCAAAGGCGAGCAAATTGCCTCATGATGTGTTCTTTGTTTATTTTGACATTTTTAATTACCTATAAAATATGCCAACATATGCATTTAAATATTACATTTTAATGTTGTTTCTCGGTTGTTCAGGCATGGTAATGAAAAGCTTCTCCTCAACTTGCCATTTGCTAGCAAACCTACAGAGAATGTTAGTAATAGCAACAGTTAGAGAAAAAAAAGAAAAGAAAAGGAGACGCTCACCACGCCAACCAGGTTGTATGCATGAAGACATTTTTAAGCCATAAAATGCAAATGCTTTGGAGCATTTCAAATGACAGCATGCAATACTGCTAAAGTTCATGCTCTGATGTTTTCTTATTACATTTTCAAAACCACAGTCAGTTTTCTAGAATAACTTGCCAACTTCTCCTAGTGCATCAGCTACATCATGAGAATGATTACATCACTTCTGAAGGTAGATCACCCCTTTCGTGACACAGCCCTGGTCCTCAAGAAGTTAAAGTTCTATGAACACTTTACAAATATGCCCCAGAACATGAGCCCTGAGGAACCTACCTGGTGCCAACTTCCTCTCTAATTCAAAACTGTCATGATGAGCACCAGGGTTTTAAGAATATGGATAAAAATGAAAACACTCCCAAGTCGTTCTCCCTCCCTGAAGACTTTCCCATCATTCTCACTGCTGTGAGCCCACCTGTTACAGACAGCACACTGTAAGTGTTGAAAGGAGAAGCTGTAAGGGGAATGCAGACAAAAATGTTACAGGCTAGTAAAAACATCCAGGGGCCTAATATTCACAAAGGTATATATGGCCCCATGCAACTTTCAATGCTGTCCAAGGCAAGATCCTTCCCAGGCCTTTCCTTCAGTACTCTAAGTAAGGCGGGAAGAAGGAAAGCTGATGAACACCACAATTCACCCTGACTGATGCTCTGCCCATTGTCTGTGCCTCTGCGGGATGCTCTCCAGGGATCTCTGGGGGCTTCTCCAACCTCCTCTTATGCACACACACATCCCACCCAGCAGGGAGATTTCCCAGTGTAAACAAGTGACACCTGAGAAGCTGAGCAGCGCTGTGTGCTTGGCTACCTGTGGAAGCATCTCGTAACTACGCTTATGAGCAGACTTCAATAAGGACCCCTGGGGAGGGGTATCTGGAAAGTACAGATGCTCCTGTGTGCTGAGAACATTGCATTGCATTACACCCCTGAGTTTTTTAAATGCTGATTCATTCATTATTCACAAAAACAAATTTTTTCAGACACTGAGATGGGCTCTCCCAGAAAAAGCAGAGGAGTAAACATCTAGTGAAAAAGAATGATATGAAAAGAGAAGTCCTTAAATTCATGTTGGTGACAAGAGACTGAAGGACACGACAGAGACCCATGAATGACTGAAGGTCCCCATCTGTTAGCTGAATAAACAAGTAATAATAATCAGAGCCAGTATTAAAATGGCACCTACTATGTGCTGGGCACTACTCTAACCAGTTTACAGATATTATGTATTTAGTCCTCAAAACATACATTATATTATATATTATATATATACATATATAATATATATGTTATAATAAATACATATATATTTAGTCCTCAAAATAGTAGATAAAATAGGTGCCCTTATGATTTTTTAAAGATGAGTTAACTGGCTGGCCCAGTTGGTAGAGCCTGAGACTCTTGACCCCAGTGTCACACGTTCCAGCCCGAGGTTGGGTTTAGAGATCACTTTTAAAAAATGAGCTAATGAGGCACAAAGAGTTAAGTAAGTTGTACAAGGTAACACCAGGAGCACCTCCCATTTACAGTGTGTTTTTCTGTTTAGGCAATGCGCTCAGTCTTTCATAAGAAGTCTTGAGTTTCCCATACAATATGTTACCAAATGAACGCTATCTCTTCAAACATCTGTATTTCTTGAAAAAGTACTGAAAGCATCCATAAACTTGAATATAGTTAATTAATGTCACCAACATCGCAAGATAAATTTGATCTGATATATTCTTAGATTCCACTAATTTTATACCGTGCTATGAGATTCAAAGCAGAATTAGCTTTTACTCTTAAAATATTACTAGTGCACCATCTTGAATATGTTAACCAATGAAATAGATTCTACAAGTAGGTAGGAGGGTAAATGCACGTTAATTACTTGGAATATCTTAATTAACTCCTACTGCTAATGACACAGCAATTAAGGTTTAAATATGCTTAGAGGATACATCGGGTTTTCTACTGGGTCGTGTTGCTGAACATCACTAAAATCCAAAGGAATGGGGAGTTTTAGACCCAAGTTCTCAAAGAACTCTAATCTCAATGGGAAAAACAAGTAAAACTTAAGTTTTAGACTGTGCAGCACAAGATGCGTGCGCGTGCACACACACGCGCGCGCGCACACACACACACACACTTTTGGTTAGCTGCCCTTCTCTGTCCCCATATCCCTCTGAGCACCAGGAGACACCTCATGGTAGTAATCATTTCTGAAAGTGCTTCAGGGTATTATGCATCAAGCTTCACCGATGGAGTCAACCTCCCATACATTTTTTTTTTAAGTTTCCTTATTTCTGAGCATTAGGAGGTACGTCATGGTTCCTGTTGACCTATCTGGGCTTAACAAGTACTTGAAGCAGAGACCAGGGTAAGTAGATAGAGCTATTTTTAGAAGCCATCTCCTGTTGTGAATTAAAGATAGAGATTCTCTTTAAAAGAAGGACAGACTCCAAAGGTGAAGTCTATTTTCCCTTCTCTTGAATGTGGGCTGGTCCTATGACTTGCTTTAATCAAGAGAAGGCAGCATACATGAAACTGTGTCATTTCCAAGATTGGGCCTTAAGAAATCTGTATGCACTTGGAACTTAACCAGTATACTATGAAAACATGGAAAGAGAACTGAGGCACCAGTTGACAGCCCCAGCTGGGCTTCCAGCCGACAGCCAGCACCAAGAACAAGTCCTACGAGTGAGCCATCCTGGATACTCCAATCTAGTCAAACCTCTGGATGACCATGGCTCCCAGCTGACACCACATATGGAGAAGAACCTTCCAGCTAACCTCAATCAGCCCAGGCTTTGAAGAGATCATGACAGATTATTGTTCAGACTACTAAGTATTTGAGGTGATTTATTATACAATAAACAATCAAAGCCTTTCTAGACCATCTTAGAGACCCAGGGTAAAACCGTTCCTGAGTGACTCACCTGTGCACAGGACAAGCCATGATAGAATTGAGATAACCTTCTAATATGGGGCATGGAGACTAAGACCATGGACCTCAGAGCCAGACTGACTAAATTTGGAATCCTGGCTTTGCCTTCGACTAGATATGTACCTGTAGAAATTATGTAACTTTTCTGTGTCTGTCTCAGTTTCCATCTGTGTAAAATAGTGATTATACTATTCCCTACCTCATAGATTTGTTATGAAGATGAAACATCAGCATCAGCATATGTAAAGCACTTAGAACAGTGCCTCGCACAGAGGACGTATTCAGCAAATGTTCTCTGTTAATATTATTATTTATTCTCTCTTCTGTTCTACATCCAAGGAACTACCCACTCACAGCCATGGAGGGCCCTATACTTAGGACAGAGGATAAGGAAAGTGAAGGGCGGGTGCCAAAACATACTTCCTCTTTGATCCTACACCATGAAGAAATGGATTTCTGCCAGGTCATAAAAGTGTGCATGTGATAAATGCTAAATCTGATACGCCTCACACCAGCAAGGAAGAAAACCAAAAATCAGAGTAAATGCTCATTTTGTAGGTGATCCATAAGAGAAGCATCAGACAATTAATAAAACTTGATCGGAGAATAAATTGCTCCTACGTTGAAGAATCCACACTCTAGGAACCTTATAACTGATTATAACTGATTTCCATTCATTAAAAGTACTGAGTTTTTTAGGCATATAACATAGTCCTGGAAAGTTATTTTCTTGGGCATGATCTAAGCTATCATCATCACACTCATATCAACTTTGTTTCTGAATATTATTTTGTAATTCACTCTAACAAACAGGGCACCTTACAGATCAGGGTAGTATTTGCATATGTCATAATAAAATTAATTCTAGTGTATTAGTAACACTGGGTTAGTTTGGGGGTTTGAGTAATTTTTTAAATTTTTTGGTCATATCGTACACGCACTTTGGGGAAATGTTTTTGTTAAAATGATACATCACACTTTGGGGAAATGTTTTTGTTAAAATGATATTGAATGATTTAGTTTTACGAATGAAGAAAACATAATAGCAAATCAATTCATTTTGCTATAGAATTACCAAACAGTACTTTTTGCCCCAGCCCTTTGTCTCTTCTCTATTTTAAAATTAAATCAAGGACCTATTTCTGTTGACTTCAAAATTGATCATCCCACATGAGTTAATATATGGTAGCCATACGTTTTTGAAATACTTAGCATTCTATTTGAGCTCTTGAACTTCTGGCCATAACGCTTCTTATGGGACTTTTCACTAGAGTTCCAAACTCCCCCCTTCTCATCTCCCCATGTTTCTAGTCATAGAATTATTGGAGATCCAGTGATACCACTCTTATCCTTATATCCAGACATGATTCCATCTGTTTTTCAGGACAACTTTGATAGATCTATAAATTGATACCCAGGTAGTTCAATCAATTAGAGGTTCTGGGAACAAGTGTCAGGTTTGTGCCTATTTTCAGCATGATAGTATCACTTTTCCACATGAGTTATTCTTCTCTCCAAACTATTTATAAGACTTTGGTCAACTTGAAAAAAATCCACATTTTCATCTCATGCCTGCTAATCATGCTTTAAATGATGACTATCAGAGATGCAAATTAATTGCAAACCATATGAAGGATGTGCAAATTAAAATCTATGAAATTTAAATTATTAATGCAGTAGTAATTCAGCTTCCAGTTTCCTTCTGCAGTCACTAACAGTTTCACCTATTTTATAGTGCTCAATGCAAACTACATTTGTTAAACAGAAACAAGGAACACTAGATTCTATGACTTTCTTCCCCTCCTAACTTTTCAGTCCCCTTCCCCCTCTTCCTGCTTCTGCAGCCTTGGTCTCTGTTTTGAACTTAATCTTTTATGTCTGCTTAACTTCAGCCCCATGTTACTACCAGATCTCATCAATTACACACTATTCTGCTTTAATTTAATATGTCATTCTTAATATTTTGAATTTTACATCCCACCGGTCTTTTCAAAGAATCTGAATCAGTTCCACCGTGAAAAAACCAAAGCCTGTTTTTCCAAGGGCATTTGTAGGGTTATGGGTATTGTGTTTTATGTGATTATACACAAAAAGTTTAAGAATATATGCAATTTCAGTGGTATTATTGAGAGTAACTGTTGGAAATATTTCTGCATCCACTATGTAGTTGAACACAGCAAATGAAAGTAGCCAAAGTTTCCAAATGCAGCATCATAAGAAAAAGAGCCCAGTTAAGTGAAAAGAGTTTTCAGATTAAAACTAAAAGATT
The DNA here is from genome assembly GCF_902655055.1 of Lutra lutra. Taxonomy (NCBI): domain Eukaryota; kingdom Metazoa; phylum Chordata; class Mammalia; order Carnivora; family Mustelidae; genus Lutra; species Lutra lutra. The sequence goes on from NC_062282.1 coordinate 13,124,093, forward strand.
ACACTGAAGTTTCCAGACTCGTTAAGTTCTGCTTTACTTGCGTGTGTTTTCCATAAATGGAGCCCATTCTGAGCTTCAATGCTTAAATTAACAAAAATATTATTAAAATAAATTGTGTAATATTTCTAATTAATAACTGATTTAATTGAAGCATAAGACAGTTTACCAACTTGCCCTTTTAGAAACAAAGATGGGCATAACTTTACCAAAAAGCAACAAATCAATAAAGGAAACCACTTGAATAAACTGTCTCTTGAGTTTCTCAGATAAAAATGTCACAAATTTCTCAAAGCACAACTCAACAAATTCTAAATCTTGGCTTATATTTTGATTTGCATAAAATGTTTGTAAGTAGCATATATAAATATCCTTAGTAGTCACTAAACTCAAATGCACACATGTTTAGCAAAAGCATTTCAGGAAAAAAAAATGTCATGGATGTTTACCTGGCAAGGCTGTTTCATTTTAATGGCTATGACATGGTATCTGTAACAGCAGAGTTCACAGGTCCAGGAACCCCTCTCACTGATCCACTTTAGCAGACACAGCTGATGTGTATATCGAACTGACCCATCACAGCGGCAGGGGTTTAACAACTCCCCCTGAAAAGAAAACAGCTCATGTGAATATTTACACTTGTGTGTCAATTTAAAAAAAAAAAACAAAGCAAAACAAAACAACACAACACAACACTTGCTTTCTTTTCTTTCAAAGCCATTTACCCAGAAGGATACCAGCATCAAACTATCCTAGAAAATACAATTAAATTTTTATATCTCTGGTGGGAATGAAACTAAAGTCTTAAAACTATTTCAAAGATATTGCTTAGACTTATGACATAAATGTTCTACCAACATTCAAAATGTCTGCAAGATATAGCTCCCAATACCCTTGGGGGAAAGCTGTACTATTAAATCTCTTTAATAACTTTTAAGTGGATGGTCAGATGCATTTCCTCTACAGTTATTCTTAATCATCGCTAAAGAAGAAATGCGTGGCATCCCAGAAAGTAGCTTGCAATAGCATTATGCTTTTATTTTTTTCTAAATGTAGCATCATAAATATTGACTTAGGGCACTATATTCCTGAAAGCCTGCATATTCTTATGCAATTTCCTTACTTTTAAAAATATTAAACCTAATGTATTCTCAGATCACGTAAGAGACGAATTATCCTCTTGTCTCTATGATTACTCTCACATAAGTTTGCACACACCTCTAATGGAGTTTTTAATTTTAGTTTTTAATTTATGTTTCTAACAAAATACAAAATACATTGCTAGCTAAATAGGCTTTCTTTCACAAGGTCAAAGTACATTCCTATTTCTCTTGTAAAAACTGTAACATGTTCTTCACATCAGTGAGATTAAGTCAACATTATTTGCAATATGTAAAGACCCTGTCCTTTTTGGTTCTGGCATGCCTCACCCCCAGTTTGTATTCTAAGACTATCTGCCTCAGGACACATTTGTAGAAAAAAGGATATAGGTTTGTTTTTCTCTATAAACCAAAATCCATTTAGCAATTTACAAAAGATACTTAGGACATGATCCTTAAAGCACCTGAGGAATGCGTAACTGCAAACCAGGTGGGGGAAAAAAATAAGTATAGATCAAATTAAACCTTGTATTCGCCACCGGGACATTTTCATCTGCCTTCGCAGAAAGGGAAAAGCGAACACAAGTAGCAGCCGCTCAGTTGGTCCGACTAGACAAGCCGGGCTGACGAGGAAGCCGGAGGCGAGCGCTGTCCGCGGTGCTGAAAGGTCGACCGTCCGGGGCAGGAGCCGGTCCAGTCCAGACCAGAGCCCACTGCCAGCTGCTCTGAGGTCCCCCAGAGCCTTACCTGCTCCGCGCCCTGGAAGCAGATCTTGCAGATGGGCTGGTGGTGCTGGTGCTGGTGCCCGGCGCGCTGGTCGCCACCGCCGCTGCTGCTGCTGCGGCTGCTACACACCGAGCGCGTCTCGGGCTGGTCGCCGGCGCCCCGCCGCTCGCCCTCCCCGCCCGCGCCGGCCTCAGGCTCCCCGGGGACGCCCTTCACCGCCGCCGCCGCCTCAGGGATCGCCACCTCCGGAAGGCGCCTAGGACCTTCCCCCAAGTCGCCAGCCGCGGACACCTCCTGGCCGGCGGGCGTCAGGGGCGGCGGCGGCAGCTCGTCCGCGCCCCGGCGCCGCGGGACCAGATCCGTCGGCGGCTCGTCTGGTCCCGCGGCGCGCTCGGGGGACGCAGGCGGCGCGGGCAGCGGTGGCAGGTAGCGTGGGAGCGCGGGGACCGAGGCCGGCTCTCCCGGCGGCGGCGGCGGCGGCGGCGGGGGAGGCGACGGGGGAGGCGACGGGGGCGGCTCGGTGTCCCCGCTCTCCGCCCCGCGGCGCAGACTGCCGCTGAGGCCGCCCTCAAAGCTCATGGTGGTGCCGCCGCCGCCCTCCTGCCAGCCCAGCCGGCGGGCCGGGTTCAGGCAGCAGCCGAAGGGAGAACGGAGGGGGCGGGAGGACAGAAGGAGGAGTGGAGGGAGGGAGGAGGGTGGGGAGGGGGACCCGGGGGCCAGGGGCTGGGGGGCGGGACGGGGAGGGGAAGCGGAGGGCCCGGCGGCGGCGGCGGCGGCGGCGGCAGCGGCAGAAGCTCCTGCTCCGCGGAGCCGCCGGCTCGGCTCTGATGGAGGCGGCGCCGAATTCGGCTGCGCGTGAGAGCCGCGCCGCGGGAGGGGCGGGGGTCGGGAGAGGGAGGGGGAGGGGGGACTGGAGCGGCGCCTCGGGGGGGTGGTGGGCGGGGAAAGGAGGCGGAGGGAGCGGGCGCGGGGCCGACGGGGAGGAGCGGAGGGGGCGTTCCGGGGAAGTGCAGGGGGATGTGGAGGCGGCGGGTGCGAACCCCGGCTGGGGTGCGGAGACCTCCGGCCGGAATTCAGGGAGGGGAGATCCCCGAGCCGACTCCGAGGACCCCGCCCCGGGGCAGCTCACGTCGGTTCCGGGGCGGATTACCCCTCTCCTAACGGCGCGGCACTGCGGCTCTCGGGAGCCTGGAAAGGGGGGAGGGGTCGGAGGCCACGGGTCCAGAAACCGTTGCTGGGAAGGCAAGTGGGATGCAGCTGCGCCGGGCTGGGTGGGGCCGGGATGGTTGAACCCGAGACCCGCGTGCGAGTTGGGGGGCGCAGGCTGGTGCCCTGGGCTCACCGGCGATTGCTCCCAGCCCTCTCAGAACCTTGTCCCTCAAGGGCACTCTCACGGATCCACTAGAGCCCTAAAAACCGAAGCCTCTGGAACCTATATTCTCCCTCTGTCCGTCTCGCCCCTGAATCTTCCCCGCGTCCTCCTCGCCCCCTCCTACCTGCAGTGAGTATCCTGGCTTATTTGTAAATATCTTGGTGACATTGTCACAATCTTGGGTCATTTCCTGGAATGGTTCCTCCTAGTGAACTCTGGTGCCACGTTGTGTGGCGGGTGGTCACTTTCATCCTTGCCCTTTTATAAAGGATTCGAATGATACCTCTCCTCCTGGAGAAGTGGCTGTGTCCTCAGGTCGGGATTTTAAGCATCCCAAAGCCTCCGTACCTCCACTCCGCAAAATCTCTTTGGGACTGCTCTATGGGCAGGGCAACTTTCCCCTCAGTTCTTTTCTGAAAATAAACTGCCATACCTGCATGAAACTGAACGGAAAAGCGTGCACATGCAGTAGTTTCCAAATCCGTTCAGTGTAAACTCATGAAGCACTGGATTTATATAGTGCAATGTGCCTACCCAAATCAGTGGTGATTTTCACTGTCCTAACAATTTAACGTCTTTGGCACAATCTGCTCTCTCTGGGCAGGCATTTTGGGCTGCATTTCATAGCTGAAGACCCAGGATCAGATAGGCAAAGTAACTTGTTCAAGGTCACCTGACTATTAACAAAGAACCTCTGAGCTCCCTGACCTCAGATTTTCTGGCTCAAAACACCTAATGATTTTCCCCCCAATCCTCTATCGTGTTTCCTGAAACAGTATTATAGTACATGGTATGTTTGATGGCACTGACTCCCATTAATAGATGCTCTGAAACGATTGAGACAAACTACCAGCTTAAATTAATTTGTCCATTACACATTTGGCCAGTAAAAAAAAAAAAAAAAACCAGCAGCAACAACAACAGCAAAAAGAACAGTCCTAGCTCTTTTGACATAAACTGGTTTGGCTGCAAAGTAGAGAAAGACGGTAGTAAAAAAGAGTTCAGAAATGCTTTGTCACAAATGGTCCTGAATGAAATAGTTCCCAGGAATGTCCTCTAACACTTAGCCCCCCTCAGACTAGCTTATTTTTGGTACCAGAGTGGCAGGCAGCAAGCATATTTTTAAAATAATAATCCCTGAATGCCCTCGGAACTTATCACATTGAAGAAATGTTGGTTTTAGATAAGCTTTCATTTTCAATCTGCACATGTCAAAATGACATTGCCACGTTTGTATGCTGCTACAGTCTTATGATAGAAGCTTTGATCCTAAGTTATTGAATTAAAACTATCTAAATTGTCTTTTTAAAAAAAAACTAAATAATTCAATTTATATCCAGTAAATTTCTACCCAATGTGACACAGTCCATTATTATTTGAAGGATAACCTAGAAGCTGTGAATTCTGTATAAAAACAACATGGAACGATTCAGACAGCAGAGTAGCATGGATAAAGGAGGAAAGAGCCACAGTGCTCGATATGTCCTCTTGGTTGATTGTTTCTGAAAAATAATTCCAGTAAAAGAAAATTAATTTTCATTGATACACTGAGAAGCCACATAAGAACATTATTTTTTCCAGCTATGACCTCCAAAGCTGACCCTTTCCTGAAAAAGGGAAATTTGTTTGTGTGATCCTTCTTCAGTTATCTCAGTGAATCTTAAATGGATCAAGGAAAAATACCTTTGTAACTTTGAAAGCATTCTCTGCTGTAGAAATATAGAGCATTGGGGAGCACAGAAAGGATGAACCACTCTAGCTGCTGGCATCCAAGTGAAAGAGATGATAGAGACACAGACATCTGGAAACATCAGGGAACCAGCAGCCACTGACAGGCATCCAGTAGCCAAAATGCATCTACCAACTAAAAAATGAATGAGGGGAGAGGCAATTCTATCAATTTGAGTAAATAGTGGAAGGGACATCCAACTTGCTTCAACCTATATGGAGAAGAAAGCTATAAATAACATAACAAATGCTTGGCGTCTCCCTTATTATGTCTCCCTCCCTCACCCACGCACAGAGTGAAATGTACCCTTCACCAAAACAGGTCTCTCATGAAGTTGCAAACCCCTTAGATACCCAGAGTTTCTTGAGCTGAATCCAAGAATGAAGGAGAGAGGAAAGGGCCCAGGCAAGTGTGTCCCAAAAAGTTACTGGTGATATTAGTGGATATCTTTAGGAATTCTCCTTGAACTTCCCTTGTTACCACATCCTGAATCTGTCCTCTGGGGTCACTATAGGGATTTTAGATAGAAAGCAATTCAGGCCACACTAGGTCAGAATGGTTTCAGAATGACCTTGAAGCTACATTATTTGTGATGATCTTGATATGCCCTTCAATAGGAGGGTTAGCAATAGGAGAATTAGTCTGGAGAGCACTTCAGAATTACTTTTCAATTCTTTTAAGTTAAGCTCTTCAAAGTGTTCCAGAATTGTACACTTGGCAACTTTGGGGTGCACTGATTTGTTTTGGGGGGGGTTTAGCTTCTTTATTTTTTATTTATGCCATAAATCCTGACATTTAATTTAAGAGTCTAGCATTTACACAAAATTATTTAATGGTGACATTTTTCCTCTTTTCCAAACTGATGATAAATGTTCTTTAAGCTATAGACTATGCCATATTTGTAAATATAAATTCATGGCAAATATTCATAATATATATTGAATAATTTAGTGATTAAAAGATGAATAAATATATGCAGGGACACATGGTAGTGGTTACATATATTTGAAAAATGTTTTAGAGAATATTTGGTTGATAGGGTGGACTAATTTGTCTTTGTGGTCACTGAGTACAACACATAGAATTCTCAAGTGCCTTCAAATGTCCGAGAAGAAAGAACTCTATGTTCTAGAGCAATCAGGTTAAGCTGTATCGGTGGGAGGGTGATTTCTTTTAAAGAGGGTAGTGAAGTGCATTCTGTGTATTATGAGTATTCAATGCAGAGTGTAGCTTTGTTGTACATTAGTATTAAAACTTTGTCAGTATCCTATAACACAGTGCTGTGTGCCGACCAGTCCACAACTTCTATCTCCTATTTTAACCTCTCCACTGAACCTCAGACTCACGTATCACAGTGTCTTCTTGACTGCTCTCCTGAGATGTCACAGAGTCATTTCAAACTAACCTAGTCCAAAAGCAAACAACATTCCAAGCCTGCTCATTTCCCAATCTACCTTATGCCAGTAAGCTAGTTGTTTGTTCATCCAGTTACTTAAGCCAAATCCCTGGAGTCATCATTGACTTGAATTTTTCACATCATATATCAGGGTATCAAAAAATTCTTTCAGATGTACTTTCAAAATATAATCCAAATTTTACTACTACTTTTCCCCACCCCAACATACCAATTCAAACTACCATCATGGTGCTTCAGGAAGATCAAAGGAGCCTCTCATCACTCTGCTTCTTACTCTTGAATCCATCCCCTGTGGCAGCCAGGATGATCCTATTCAAACGTAAGCCCAATCATGCACACTGCCCACCAATGGCTTCCCATCATACTTTGCAACATCAAGAATCTTAGCGTGCCCTACAAGTCTTCAAATCTAGCCTCTGGCTACATCTCCAAGACACATCCATACCTTCCCTACCACCCCAGCCCACTCCCTGTTATTCAGTGCTACTACACTGAGCTCCCAAGCTTACAATTTCCCAAGTATACTCCCTTTTCACTCTTCCCAGTCATTATGGCTCTCTCCCTCACTTCACTCAGAGAGCCGCTCAGAGGCACGTCATCAAAAAGACCTTCCTTAACCTTCCTATGGGAAATAGGGTCTTCCACTACTCAATATTCACTTCATTTCATTGTGCCTCACAGATCTTCTGTGTTTTACAAACTGAAGGATTGTGGCAACCCTGCACTGAGCAAGTTTGTTGGCACCTTTTTGCCGACAGCATTAGTGTTTTTCTCACATTTTGGTAATTCTCACGGTATTTTAAACTTTGTTTAATCATTATTATATTTGTTATGGTGATCAGTGATTACAACTCACTGAAAACTCAGATGATGGCTCGCACTTTTGAGCAATAAAGTTTTTTAATTATGTATTTTTTTAGACATGATGTTATTGCATGCTTAATAGACCACAGTATAGCATGAACATAACTATTATCTGCACTGGGACACCGAAAACCTCATTAGGCTCACTGTATTGTGATATTTGCTTTATTCTGGTGGGTTGGAACCAAACCCATGATATCTCTGAGCTATGCCTGCATTTACATATTGTGTATATTTTGTTTGCTTATTTTCTTATCTAACATCTTCCACTGAAACACTTGATTCTTTGGAGACTTTTGTTCACTGTTCTGTTCCCAATGCCTAGAACAGTGCCTGGTCAGAGAAATGTTCAGCCAAATTTTATGGAACAGATGAATAGTTCAGTCAATCAGCCAGGTGATCACTAACCAGCCTCTGTCTTTAAGGCGCTGCGCATCTGGTTAAACCCTAGTTCCCAGGTGGGATTGCAATCTGTAGAACAATGAAGGATATACGGTACTATATAGCACATTGTTTTTCATTGCCTAACCAAATTAACTAAAATTATACTGTTCTCTTAGCAATTTGTAACTAGTCAGTCATTGGCTACAATGTAGGAGTGAAATCAAAGTCTTGATTGGCCTTTGATGGGGAACAGAATATATGACACCAAAATACACCATTTTGGCATGTGCATTATTTTGGGGTGACAACAGCGATGATACAGCAGTTTCGAGAAAAACTTTTACCTCTCCCTTAACTACCTACAGAATTTAGATAAAGGCCCAGAAAGAGAACTATTACCAGAGGTAACTTTTTTCTAAAAGTTAGGTGGCAATGAAAATATCTAATTAGAAAACATCTTCCCTTCATATTGTCCTGTGACTTGCCCTCATCTCTTCTGATGCCCCGTGCTCCTATTCCATTCCTTAGCTCAAGATGGCCTGTAAGCCACAACTGCTTCTCTTGCTTTTGGGTGTCTTAATTTATGGGGCTCCCATACCTACCTAATTAAATTTGTTTTTCTCCTATTAATCTGTCTTATCTTACTTTAATTAGTAGACCAGCCAAAAGAACCTAGAAAGGAAGAAGGGAAAAATACCACCTCCCCTACACCTTGATTTCACATTCAATGAAGACATCAGAAATTTGAAAATGCATGCCATTGGTCTTAAAGGAAAGTGAAGGAATATGGTTGGAGGGGTATCCATATCTAACCAATCTAATTGATCACTCATGATGCACCCCACATGATATTACACAAAACTGCATTCTAGCATCCATCAATTCTACTCATAAGTTTAGTACCATACTTTCCTTCAAGTCTTTCTATCTCTGCCTCTTCCATCTCTCCATTGTCCTCTGTTCCTGCTGACTCGTCCATTCCTAAAGGTTTCCAAATCTAAGCTGACTGGCTAGTCCTCACTACCCTTCGTAGGTGCCTTGATCTTCACCAACCTTCTTTGAACTGTCAGCTCTCCCAGAACCTGGTATCTTCTCTGGACGCTCAACAGATGCCTAAACTCTGCAGACAAAATCTTCAAAGCTAGGAAATAATTAGCTTCCTAAATTCTACCCCAATCCCTTCCTATATCTTCCCTTTGAGAACTTCAAAACAATAAAATAACATACTAAGGGTATATCTGATTTGTAAAGAATCATATTGCATTTTAAAACTTATAAAACAGAACAAAACAAAACATTATTTTCTCTCTTGGTTGTGCTACCTTAAAAGTTGGTAATCCAGAAGGGATTTTTACTAGAGAAGTTGAAGACCTAGAAATATGTCGAAATACTACATACGCTGAATATCCTAAACCTGGCTAAGATCTGGAATGCAGTCGAATCAGCATAACCCAATAGGGCCACCCAAGCTTTCAAAGGACCTGGAATAAAGCCCGCCCTGATTCCCCTCAGCTAAAAATCATCAATTTTTATACCAAACTCACACGTTAAATTAGATAGATTTTTTTTTCATGACGATTATCACATTATAACTTGCATTGTGGTTAGGTATGCACTTACTGGGATTTTTTTCACTCTTGTGCTAGATTGTAAGCTACCTAGAATTCAAGTCTGTCTGTTTAAATGTACCTTTTCTTGGGGCGCCTGGGTGGCTCAGTGGGTTAAAGCCTCTGCCTTCGGCTCAGGTCATAATCCCAGGGTCCTGGGATCAAGGCCCACATTGGGCTCTCTGTTCAGCAGGGAGCCTGCTTCCCTCTTTCTCTGTCTCTGCCTGCCTCTCTGCCTATTTATGACCTCTGTCTGTCAAATAAATAAAAAATCTTTAAATGGACCTTTTCTCTGAAACATGTACTATGATGGCTGATACTAGTGGGAACTCAATAAATGTGGATCAAATAAGTAAATATTAACTGAAATATTATTTCAAAAGAAAGATTATTTACTTTTTTAAAAGTTTTTGATAGAGTTCCATGAATAACTTAAAGATAGCTATGCTTCCATGATGCTTGAATAGAGAGCAGAAAACTAGTTTGCTAGACAGACAAACTCTTCTACAGATACCTTCATCAGAGTCCCGAAGGATCAATCCAAGATTAATAAGTACAGTGAGGGACAGCTGGCTGGCTCAGTAAAGCATGTGACTCTTGATCTTGGGGTTGTGAGTTCGAGCCCCACATGGGGTGTAGAGATTACTTAAAAATAAAATCTTTTTAAAAATTAAATAAATTAATGAAGTAAGTACAGTGAAACACCCACATTTCCTTTTACTTCTCCCTTTCCCTGCCCACTCTCCCTCAGGATACTTCTCTCTCTCTCTCTCTCTCTTTTAAGATTTTATTTATTTATTTATTTGACAGACAGAGATCACAAGTAAGCAGAAATGCAGGGTGTTTGTGTGGGGGAAGCAGGCTCCCTGCTGAGCAGAGAACCTGATGCGGGGCTCAATCCCAGGACCCTGAGATCATGACCTGAGCCAAAGGCAGAGGTTTAGCACACTGAGCCACCCAGGTGCCCCCAGGATACTTCTCTTAACCACCTGGGTACCTAGTCAGTTTCCCACCATTCTGAGAAGAGTGGAGCCATGAAGCCAGTAACATACAAGGATGCTATGCTGGAGCTTGGCTTCCACTGGATACTGACCTGAACCCTGCTTGCCCTACTCATAGAATCCTAAGATCCTAAGCTCTCTCTTTCTTCTACAGGGCCTCCGCCTGCATGAGGGGTACTGGTCTGCTCTTATTCCCCTTAGAGGGTCCTCACTCAGACAAGAGGAGGGGACAGCTCCATGTTTACACCAGATCACAAATGCCATGTCCCACCTCCAACCCTACCCCAACCCACCCCTTTCCCGGACTTTAGAAGTTTCAGAAAATGACTGTGACTCAGTCTGGATCAAGAGCTGCTGATCAATCACCAAAGCTAAACTTCAACAGATTGACGTGGTTGGTATGGCCAAACAGCAACTCTTCAAAAGAAGAGAAATGTGTTTCCAGGGAAACGACTTTTTGACAGATACAAACAGATGTCAACCCTCCCTGCATCTTGGAATTTGTCTTCTAGCCCATTCGATATAGAGTACTTGTCAGCTTCTCCCTCCTGTCCAACAGAACTCCCAAATTTACCCTGCCAGCTAAAGCAATAAGATGAACCTTCACTCCAAAACATATTGAAATGCAAAACCAAGAGTTATAAATGGCAGCTTTATACAAGGCTTCTTATACGGAGGAGTTTTGAATAAGTGAACTAAGTTAATACAATTAAAAAATAATTTTTGATGCTATAAGCATGAGTTCAATATGCTGCTGGAGGGGGATAAGAGGATGGGAGAATTGAAGGATCCCACAAATGACAGGCATTATCAAAAAAGGATTGAGTGCAAACCACAAAACACCATATTTTGTAAATCAACAATTACCAAGTGACAAGTTTTTGTGTAATGGACTTTGAGGGATGGACCTGACCTCAAAAGAGCCATAGTCCAAATAAAAATATAGGCACATAGACATAAATGTGTTATGCAAATTAAGAGTTACAGTAGAAAGATTAAAAGCCTGATGGAAGTAGAGATATAAACAAATCTGCATGAGAAGGATGACTGTCCTCAGAAAAAGTTTCTCAGAGTGGGTCATTTGAACTGGGCTTTGAAGGCTAGATAGCAGTGTGCCAGGTTTCCTTCCATCTCGGCAACTAACAAAATCAAGAAGCTAGAGAAACTGCTGTGGCAGACTTAAGTATGAGGACTGTAGAGACAAGGAAGGGTGATTGAGGATACAATTCAAGTGCATAAGAAATAAAGGCGATGATAAGCAGGATAAAGGTGAACCACTCCATACTGAAATCCTGGAAGAGGAGCACTCCTTTTCTCAGAAAAATAATCACTACAGAAGAATTTGGATAATTCTTGGTCATTTAATTACCAAGAAGTCACTATTCCATCAAATGCAACCCAGAACCATGAAATAAACAAATCAGCCTCCAGAAGACCACTGCAGCCCACCCCAGTCCCATTTACTCATGCTTTTACTTTCCTATCAAGTGAAACCACTAGATCTGTTATATTTGATTTTAAATATAATCCTAATACCTATGCTTTATTTCCCTATCCACAGCGAATTACAAATAACACATTTAGAAATGTAAGCAGAGTAGGAGCTTCACCAAACAACAGCTAACATTCCAGTTCTCCTCCCAGAGAAACAGACCCAATAATTTAAAAAAAACCTTAGCAGCGGGGCACCTTGCTGGCTCAGTCAGAAGAGCATGTCACTCTTGATTTCAGGGTTGTGAGTTCTAGCCCCACGTTGGATGTAGAGATTACTTAAATAATAATAATAATAATAATAAACATAAACAACTTTTTAAATAAGGTATTATAAAAATAAATTTAAAAAATCATGGCAGTAAGAGTTCATTTAAGAGCAAACAGCTCTATACACAGTTTATTAAGCTGCTGGAGGTGCGTAAGCCTTGTGGCCTTGCATAACCACTGGTATTTGTAATGAAGGGCATGAATCTGTAAGAAAAGTTTACAGCTTGGGCAATCTGCAAAGAATGATGAGGTACATGTTCAGAAGATTCCCTTCCAGTATTGTTAGTTACAAATTTCTATCACTTGGGTACCTGGGTGGCTCAGTGGGTTAAGCCTCTGCCTTCAGCTCAGGTCATGATATCAGGGTCCTGGGATCAAGTACCACATCGGGCTCCCTCCTCAGCAGGTATCATGCTTTCCCCTCTCTCTGCCCATCTCTCTGCCTACTTGTGATCTCTCTCTCTGTCAAATAAATAAATAAAATCTTAAAAAAAAATTTCTGCCACTTAAAGTAACCAGAGTAAGTAGTTGTTTTTAAGATTTATTTATTTACTTTATTGAGAGGGTGTGGGGAGGAGGGGCAGAGGGAAAGGGGGAGAGAATCTGAAGCTGACTTGGAACCAGATACGGGGCTTGGGCTGAATACCCTGAGATCATGACCTGAGTCCAAACAAGAGTCAGATGCTTAATTGACTGTGCCACCCAGGCACCCCAAAAAGGTTTCTTAGACTTCCCTGGGCAGCCCTCTTTGTCCCCTTCCCAAGTGGAGTGGGGATCACGCAGGGCCCTTTTGAGCCTAGGCCACAGCGCTCCCTCTTAACTCTCTGCTTGTCTCTCTCCACTGGCAGATCACAGGTTACTGAGGCCAGATCATTTACATACATAGGCAATTTATGACTTGCTCCCAATGCTAGGTACAAGTGCATTGGTATGTGATGGGTAGCCAAAAAAATCTTATGTAATGAACAAGAGAAATGAAGTGATTGTAGCACTTTTAAAGAAGATTTATGCCACAAATGAATGAACCTTTAACTACATGAACAATTCTCTTGCACTTACCAATGATAACTGAAATTGATCATTTACTGGGTCAGGCACCATTCCAAGTGCTGAACATGTGTTAATTTATTTAATCTTCACCGCAGTGCCGTGGGGCAGGTGTGATTATCCTCATTCTACTGATGGGGAAAGCCAAGCCAGAGATAGTGAGTGGTGTCCATTCAGGCAGCTAGTAAGTTGTAGAGGCCATCTGACTCCCAAGCCCATCCCTTGAACTACTCCGCTACATGTCTTTCATGCTATCTAATTCATAGCAGACCAAAAAAAATTCTGTTGCTAGAAGTGGCTAAGATCATCCATCCAGCTTCACCACTTTAAAAAAAAAAAAAAAGATCCTGTGTTTAACCACCCTGGTAACCTTTGCTTCTATGAGTTGGACATTTCTGGATTCCATATACAAGTGAGATCATAAAATATTTGTCTTCCTCTGTCTGATTTATTTCACTTAGCATAATATCCTCAAGGTCTATCCATATTGTTGCAAATGGCAGGATTTCTTTCTTTTTTAAGGCTAAGTGATATTCTATTGTGTATATAGATCACATTTTCTCCATCCATTTTTAGATCTCCGCTATCATAAATAATGCTGAAGTGAACATGGGAGTGTAGTGTTAAAAGACACACGGAGGTATATTAAAAATGTTGAGTTTGAGCAAAAATCAATAGTAATCTGGTAGCACCCAATCCAGCGATAGAAAGGAGCTCTGAGAAGCTGTACGGAATGAAAGATTTTGACAGGCAAAGAGAGCAGGAGCAAGAAAGTTGTATCGGGCAAAAGAGCGAGTTGGTTATTGCAAGGTAACTTTCCCTTAGGGGCTGGCAGGGGTCTATCAGGCAGAAGACCTGACTGTTACTGAGCAGGAGATTCCTGATTGACAGGTTTAGGATTCCATTTCTGGAAGAATAGAAACCATAATTAAATTTTGGGTTGCTGATGCTATGTTAGCATAAGAGACTCCATTTGGGGCCTGATGTGTTTTGTTTTGTTTTGTTTTGTTTTTAAAGATTTTATTTGACAGAGAAAGACATAGTGAGAGAGGGAACACAAGCAGGGGAAGAGGGAGAAGCAGACTTCCTAAGGAGCAGGAAGCCCAATAAGGGACTCTGGGGGACTCGATCCCAGGACCCTAGGATCATGACCTAGCTGAAGGCAGACACTTAATGACTGAGCCACCCAGGCACCCCAGGTGCCTGATGTTTTTAATAGAGGTAAACTTGACTTTCATCCACATTTTCAGGGCTCAGCTCCTGAGTAGCAGGGAGTATTAGGATAGGGCGCTGGGGAGGTGGGAGTATTATATGCCTGAGATTGATAGGGAGATTTTTGAGATTGATAGAATGAAGTACCATGGCCATACTCTTTCAAAATTGTGTTCTGATGCCAGTGGCAGAGAGAAAATAACAGAAATGAAGAGTCATTGAGTTGAATAAGTATGATACTTCTTAGGCTCTTACCTGTGTACTGCTTGAAAAAAATATCTAGGTGTAAAAGGCTTAGTCACTTTCATGTTTCAGAGAACAATTCATTTATACATCATGATTGAAAAATGGCAATACAAGCCTAAAACTCACCCTCATTCTGTGGTTTTCCACTGGGAGCAACTTTGCCCACTTGTATTTTCCACCCCTATGGAAAATTTGTCGGTTCTGGAGATTGTAGAGGCTGCTTTTAGGCAACTGGCTTGAGCTATGGAAACTTGATCAATGCAAAGGGGCCCACAGTGACCCCTGAGCTGAATATAGACAAGCCCATCAGGCAGCCCACCCAAAATATCCATAAGGGACTACTTACAACCAGGCACAGTCACAAAAAAAGGAAAGAAGGAAGGAAGGAAGGGAGGAAGGAATAAAAGAAAATTGCATGTGTCCCATACCTCTTAACCTTCCTTCCCCACCACCCCCTAGTGATGGATTCAGTAAACTTCTAGTTCCTTTGTTCTGCCTTGGGTGAATCCTTTCACCATTGGCGCTGCTGGCCTCCACCCTATTGGGTCGCCCCACATTTGGGGGCCCCTGTCTAATTGGGAGAGATGCCACAGAGAAGTGCTGGTGTGTCACAGTCAGCAGGTGGTACTTCTGGAAAGGAGTTGGGTAGAGACTGTGGTGTTGCTGAATCACCTACCATACAGAGAATTGCTCCCTCAAAAAAACCTTTCAGACGTCAATAATACTGTAAGGACCTCATTAAACTGTCCCTGCTCCCCTTCCCCCAGGGGATTCACTTAAAAACAAGTCCCAGAAACCAGCTCCAGGTAAAAAAGCCCAGATACAAGGGTGGGTCAGGCCAGGTGGAGACATCCGATCAGTGGGGGGTTGCATACTATCTCCCTAGCTACCAAGGAGTATGGGCCCCCGCCCCTTGGGAGCCTTTTTGGCGCCAATCCTAATCAAGGTGTAATAGGCTGGTTCAAATGTCTACTAGGGTAAATTGTAATTCAGTTGGTCACCTAGCATCACTGTGGAGTTTCCTGTGTGTGTTACAATCTCATTGGCCACCTGTGCATGGCCAGGCCCGACCGCATGGCCTTTGCCCTTAAAAGCTAGTCTGTGAAACAGAAGGGTTGCCCTCTCTTGTAAGAGGTGCGTCTCTGAACGTTCGGTCTGATTCTTGATGCTTGGCGCAAAATAAAGCTTTGCTTGACCTTCGCTTTATATCAGTCTCACTCCTTTAATCACGGACCCATTATTGGGGCATAACAATACCAAGGTCCCACCCCTAAAAATTACAAAACTCTTCTGAAAACACTAGCTTTCATGGGAGTAACATAGGAGAAAAAGTTAAAAATTTAAAAGTGATAGGGAAAAACTGTACTCTAAGATGGCCGACCAAACTGTAAGGACCTATTTAGAAACTGTCCCTGCTCCCCTTCCCCCAGGGGATTTACTTGGAGACAAGTCCCGGAAACCAGCTTCAGGTAACAAAGCCCAGATACAAGGGTGGGTCAGGCCAGGTGGAGACATCCGATCAGTTTTGGGGGGGGGGGGGGCTGCATACTGTCTCCCTGGTTACCCAGGAGTATGGGCCCCACCCTTTGGGAGCCTTTTGGGCGCCAATCCCAATCAAGGTGTAATAGGCTGGTTCAAATGTCTACTAGGGTAAATTGTAACTCAATTGGTCACCTAGCATCACTATGGAGTTTCCTATGTGTGTTACAATCTCATTGGGCACCTGTGCGTGGCCAGGCCTTACCGCATGGCCTTTGCCCTTAAAAGCTAGACTGTGAAACAGAAGGGTTGCCCTCTCTGTAAGAGGTGCGGCCCTGAACGTTCGGTTAGATTCTTGATGCTTGCCGCGAAATAAAGCTTTGCTTGACCTTCGCTTTGTATCAGTCTCGCTCCTTTAATCAAGGACCCATTATTGGGGCATAACACAAACCAGCAAGGGAATTCCTGTCCCTGTCTCAAAGCGCTTCCGGATTCTTCTTTCTTACCCCGTTTCCTTGCGTGTGCCAAAAGTACCAAGTATGTGGAAGTAGAAGGGTATTAATCGCCCTCCCTGCTTGTGCTTGGGGCTCAGACCTTTGGAGAACAACCTCTTTTGTGCCCACCGGTGTTAAATAAACCTCTGATCCTCCAAAGTCTCTGAGTGCTGCTTGGTTCCTCCACCAGGATCTAGTCCTGGTTCCGCAACAAAAGCAACCCTGAAAAGGAAATTATAAACTACACAAAGAAAGATATTCTGAAGTTTCAGAAGAAGTAAAAAAATGAGAAGTTAAATATTAAAGTTTTTTTTTTTTTAATTTTGAAAGAAATAGCAACAATTAAGAAAGAAGGAC
Source organism: Lutra lutra (assembly GCF_902655055.1). Lineage (NCBI taxonomy): Eukaryota > Metazoa > Chordata > Mammalia > Carnivora > Mustelidae > Lutra > Lutra lutra. Next base: position 13,140,886 of record NC_062282.1, read on the forward strand.
AGGGACCAAAGACTAATTGGACCAGCAATGCATAATACAAGAACACCTGCTTAAAGAGCTAATTTAAGATAGATGGAAAGTGATGCCTGTGTGAAAGGTAACCCCTCACAAACAGGTGAGAGTCACTTTGGGCTTACTTTTCATCTTTTCCAGTGCTTAGTGAACAAACCTCCTACTGATTTCAAAGAATATTTTGGTTTTGACATTAGCTTTATGGAAGCTAAAATTCAGACTTAAAGAATTATGAACTCACAATAATTTAGACTTCAAAACTCTGAAAATGGACATGCTTATCTAATTTCTGCCAAAATTCGTGTACTAAACAATAATACATATTTTGATGAAAGCAATGGCAATGACACCTGTATTTCCAGGAGAGGAGGTAGTAACGAAAAGGAAAAATTCTGCTGGTAGAGAAAAATATAGCCCTCATGAAGTGGGTTTAAAAACTAAAACACTCAGAAGAAATCCCTAATCATCAGATGTCATGTTAATAACTCTTAAGACAAGAAGAAAAAAATTTAATAACATTGATTATACTTTTTCAGATTTTTTATAAGAAGGGGAGTCAAACATGCCACTCCAAAATATTCATTTTTGGCCTAAAGATTATCTTGAGTAGATTGATTGATTTTTATTTATTTTTATTGATTGATTGATTCTTATTTTTATTTATTTTTAAATAATTTTTTAATTTTAATTTTTATTTTATTTTAATTTAGTTTATTTATTTATTTATTTATTTTTAGGAAAGATCAGCCACAGCAAAAGCTCTGGAAAAGAAAGAGGTTACCCACTCTTAAGGGACATTTACATTTAGGTGGGAAATCTGCATGTGTAAGGGTGTTTCCTTCTGGGGAAAGATGCCTCTAAATCCCATCCAGAGAATCTTGACAATGGAGAAGGCTCCAGTTTAGATCTACATAACAAGTCTCACCTTATTTTCTGAGCTTTTCCTGGTCACACACACACACCCCACCCACCCCACCCCAACCCCCCTCCACCCCTCCACCTCCCCACCCCCCCACCCCCCCACCCCCGGCATCATTTGGTCTTTACCTTTAAGGTGATGTTTGGGGGGTGGGGACAGGGGGAGGGTTGTCTCTCCCATGTATATACAGGATTAAACATCTGCTTGTTTTTCTATTAATCTTTTTTTGGCGCTGGGGTGGGGGGGCATTCTCAGCCAAGAACCTAGAAGAGTAGAGGGAAATTTATATTTCCTTCCCTACACGTTATTGGTTGAAATTTTGAAAGATACAGAAAACAAAAACAGAAAAAACAGTGACCGCTGCTTCTATTACCCAGGCATAGCAAACGTGCCTTTGTAGTGTTGGAACTTTCTGTCCATTCCAGAAAACCCTTGCTAGGAAGGGTCTTCCGGTAAGAACAGGGAAAGGGCCATAATCTTTATTGGAATAACAATGCAGCAGTGGGGGAGCCAAAGAGGGGTCTCTGCTAAGAGAGCCAAGTAGGGTATGTGAATAAATGCTTTCTTTTTGTTTCATAAATGCTTCTCTCTGAAGGGCTGGAAGCACCAGAGCCCTTCTCCAACACCCTTGGGAAAGACAGAAGAGGGGTTTCCATGGGGGTATGTTATGGGGTGAGGGTAGAGCCAGAGAGAGACTGACTGAGTTCTATAGGAGGGGGCAAAGGGATCCAGAACACCTTTATGGTAATAGGAACACCCTTAAGAGAATATGAAATCTTCTCCACAGGCTACTCTTTAGGAATGTATACTTAGAGAGATTTCCCCTCTAGTGAATCAACTAAGCCCCTTAGTCCTCCCAGACACTATGGCTCAGCTAAAGGAAGTCCACTCTATAGACAGTGTATTTTGATCATTTTCTCATATCCTTCTAAAATATATTTTTTAATGGTGAGATTTACGAGAGTGCAAAAGGCAAGGTGACACCCCACTCACCATCCTGCCCCACCGAAGGTGCGATATACGCGCCATTCCTCAGGCACTTGAGACTGCCCCAAAACAAAGGGCCAGGAAGAAACAAATGGTAAACTGATGAAGATCGCGGTCCTGCAGGACATGAAACTCCATCACAGTCTGTAACTGTCTTAATGACTTACAGGTAAAACACAAGCTTAATAATAGCCAGACCTCCAGGAAGAACCTATAGACTCAATTTCCTGCAGTCCTAACGTCAAGTTCCCCTCCACAGGATACAAAAACCGATATAATCAGTCACTCCTCACAATCCCGGGGCCGCACTTTCTGCCCACACGTTCTGTCCCCGTGCTATAATAAAACCACCTATTTGCACCATAAAATGTCTCAAGAATTCCTTCTTCACCACTGCGCTCGACGACCCTGCTGGACGACCCTGCATCAAAATGACACTACATTATATGGAGATCCTGTTTATTTTTTTCTCCTACAACATTAAGAGTATTTATTGTTCTTTTCACTTTTTTCCTGTGTTTGTCATTGTTATTTTGTTTTTGCATATTTCAATAATATTTGTGTAAGCACAAATACAGAAAATTTTCTCCATGTTTTCTGATGATTTCCTAAAGAAGAATCACTGTATGACTACCAAATGGCCAATCAGTTTAGAACAGAAGCCGCATTTATATTAAAGATGGAAACAGTACAAGTGTAAAACCAAGTGACAGTCACTCTTTTGAAGCACCAAAATAAATAAGAGTACTTTTTTCCAATGGTTGCATTAATTTCTTTTTTTTTTTAAGATTTTATTTATTTATTTGACAGAGAGAAATCACAAGTAAGCAGAGAGGCAGGCAGAGAGAGAGGAGGAAGCAGGCTCCCTGCTGAGCAGAAAGCCCAATGTGGGGCTCGAACCCAGGACCTGGGATCATGACCTGAGCCGAAGGCAGCGGCTTAACCCACTGAGCCACCCAGGCGTCCCGGTTGCATTAATTTCTTAATAGCATCTATGATGCCATTACTGTGGTTCTGCAGGGCTTAGCTGTCTGCGCACTTGACACGTTTGTTTATGCCATGATCAGTTCTATGGTCTGAATGTTCACCTCTGTTTCCTTAACGTCCTACTCTTCACTCTTCTCTGATACAGTCAGAGTCTTTCTTTTTCTTGAATGTTCCAGACAGCTTCACCTTGAACTCTGAATTTCTCAGCAGCTGCTAGCTATGCTTGCTGAGATAGGCCCTTGACCTGTTACGGAACCTGGACTGGATCCTGGTGGAGGAACCAAGCAACACTCGGAGACTTTGGAGGATCAGAGGTTTATTTAACACCGGTGGGCACAAACGAGGTTGTTCTCCAAAGGTCTGAGCCTCGAGCACAAGCAGGGAGGGGGATTTATACCCTTCTACTTCCACATACTTGGTACCTTTAGCACACGCGTGGAAACGAGGTAGGAAAGAAGAACCTGGAAGGGCTTTGAGACAGGGACTGGAATTCCCTTGCTGGTTTGGTCAGCCATCTTATCGTTCCCCTATCACACCTTGTCTTCTTCCCCCAAAATTATGATAGGTGTCTAAAACTGGGCTCTTGTAGACATATGGCCTTGTGATGACAAAGGGAACATTCTAAGATTTCTGGATGGTGACTTTAGTTACTTCTATAACCTGTTGAGGACTTGGTTTGGACATGGCCTTCCACGGACTTTTTTTCACTCTGACTTCCTTTGCTTCACTTTTCCTGATGGCTTCATCCATTTCAGGGGCTGGTGCCAGCTGGGCTTGCTGTGTGCTTGCCTGTGTGGTAAGCTGTTCCTCCAGCTCTGATACTGATTCACCAACGTCAGATTCTGTTCTGACCCTGTCTTTGCTGCTCTGTGTCAGGTACAGTGTTGGGAGGGGACTACGGACCCAAGATGGCAGCAAGAAGAATATGAAGGTTTATAGAGATAACTTTTGATACCATTGCCAAATGGCTTTCTAAAAGGAGATCTAAAATTATATTTATGTCTCCTTCCAAAATACCTTGGATATAATTCTTTTTAAAGTGGTCAGGCTGTTCATATTTTGAATGTACTTTAATGTATTTAATAATTTAGGTTGTCCCTTGTTTTTTATAGGATGTTTCTTTTAATACATTTTGTATGAATATTTCCATGCAGAAAGTCTCTAGAAGTAGAAATCTAAAATAAAAGATAAGACAGCATAGTTTAAATTTTGATAGATGCTGCCCAAATTGCAAACTGGTTTATTAATTTATCTCCCACATATCTGTTTTCCTTCACCTCCAAGAGAACAGAATATAATCCATCTTTTGAATATATGAAATTATAATGTGGACAGAGAGAGCATGTAACTAGTATTCTGGTATTAACTTGCATATTTTTCCTGATGATCAGTGAGGTTGTGTTATTTTCTATGTGTTTATCATTTATTCCCCCCCTTTTCTGTGAATAGCCTATTTATATCTTTTAAATGGTTTTTTTTTTTTAATTTTGAGTTTTCTTTTAAGTGCCTTATAAGGGTACTTTATATAGGTTAGATACTAATCCCTAATGGTACCCACATTAGTAGCAATTTTTTTTAAAGATTTTATTTTGAAATCTCTTCTCTATTTTGAAAACTATAAATAATTTTTGGAAGTCTTGCCTTGGCAGGAACCCAATGAGTGGTTTCATTCAATTTTAAGTAGAATGTAATTTGTTTTAATTTTTTCTTTCATTTAAATGGTACTTTTTAAATGATTTAATAAGAAGAGCATATTTTTTATCATTTATTTTTGCTTTTACATCATTTTGGATTGAGGACGTGGCCAGAATGGTTTCTCTGCTTTGGAAGACACAAGATTTTCTTTATAACCTGGTACTTGTGGTGAACATTTGTAATTTTTTCATAAGTGCTTAAGACGATTTCATATCCTTATTTGTTTGGTACATGTATTTGCTGATGATCTTTCTTTACTTGATATGCTGATTTTTAAGATAGCTCTGAAAATCCCCCAATAAGTCTGTTGGATTTGTATTCATTTAGCTTGATACTGAAACTCTCTGAACAAGCTAATGATTATTATTAAGCTTATTTATTATTATATTTATATAATACACATTTATATATTATTTATAAAGTTTTATATCCTTTAATGTAATAGGCATATATGTGGTATTTATATAAACATTATATATTATGCTTAATATATAATTATAATAATTATTTAGCACATTCTATTGCCTAATTTGGTTGGGAATGATCTCTGTTAAGTTTATGTTTTCCATTCAACACAGCCTTTGGTGTTGCATGCGGTGAGGGCTGGAGGAAGGAAGACAGGAAAGCTGGAGAAGGGATGTGTGAGGAGAGACAGACCCACAGACATAGAGCTAGACTGGCTCCCCATATGTGTGGATGTGAGATTCCCCACGTCCCTCAGAGGGTCTTGGAGACGTGGGCTCCTAAGGCACCTTGCATTTGGCTCTTGGGATGCTTAGGAGCCTCACATCAACAGACCATCCCCAGAATTTCCACACTACACCCGCACCCTGGGAATTATTTTCAGAAGCAGCTTCTCTCTAGGAGTGGAGTTGGGGACAAGAGAGCTTTTCTCCATTTGTTGCCTTTTTGGTATCTGGCACACCACCATGGCCCATGCTTTCTCCCATTCCCGCTAATTTTGTGGAGCTCAAGTTGCAGCATAATAAGGCTGTAGGTTTCTCAGCTCTGTTAGCATTTACTATCATTCTATTACCAGTTGCTTTCTACATTCCAGAATTTCCTGTTTTATTGTGCCCTTAGCACCCCCACTCGCTTTTCAGTATTGTATGGGTTTAATTATTTATTATTATATTTTAATAGGGTTTGAAAAGAGAAAGACTTTATTATACCTCTCATTATCTAAACGGGACCAGAATTCAAATGCTCTTTATATAAGAAATTTGCCTATGTTCAAATTTAGGCTCTGACACTTACCAACTGCATACCAACTGGACAAATTACGGTGCCTTAATTTCCTCATTGGTAAAGTGTGGATAAAAGTACAAGATAGGGGGCACCTGAGTGGCTCAGTGGGCTAAGCCTCTGCCTTTGGCTCAGGTCATGATCTCAGGGTCCTGGGATCGAGTCCCGCATCGGGTTCTCTGCTCAGCAGGGAGTCTGCTTCCTCCTCTCTCTCTGACTGCCTCTCTGCCTACTTGTGATTTCTCTCTGTCAAATAAATAAATAAAATCTTAAAAAAAAAGTACAAGATAGTATCGTAAACAGACATCTAGAACACGCCATAAATGCTACCTGTTGTTATTTTGTTTGTTATATATATTGTGAGTTTTCTTTTACTTATAATAGTGTGTATTTATATATGTGTAAATATATGCATATATCTTTATGCTTTCATAATAAAAGCCAGCACTTATAAAGTACTTACTATATACCTTTTTAGCCCTTCATATATATTAATTTACGGTTCTGAAGGAGAAATCACAATGGCAATTAGGAAATTTTTTTAGCAGATAATGAAAACACAACCTAATAAAATGTATAGGGTGCTTTTCCCATGATGTTTCCTAATTAGCCATTGTTGGTGTCTTAAAATATTCTAGTTTCTGTTCATTTATTTTTAATCTGGTTTCAATACTGAGCAAAGCCTCAGGCTGAAGTCTTAAGACCTATTAGTTTATTAGGAATTAGCATTCCGGGGGAGTAGGAATGAGGCCCAAGGGGGTGAGGCCAGGCTGTCAGGAGAGTCCATGAGAGCACGGCTGCCTGCAGGTGGGCTTGCCCAGTGCCTGCGAGCCTGCCCTGAAGAGTTCTGCAACTGCACCTGCATCTCCGTGTGGCCTTTCTGGGGGAGGGGAGGGCAAGGAAAAGGAAATAGTTTACCTATCAGCTTCCATCTTCTTCTTTCCATCTGGGATATTAGCTCCTCAGTTCCCAACCTTGGCAGAAATCCAAGTCAATAAGTTGGCCTTTCTCCAAGAGCTTGGCCCCTTACTTCCAAGTGGCTTCTGCAATCTCTGAAGTCTTCAGAAAGAATGTTTTTCAGTGCAGCCAGCTTTGTTGTTCTCAACAAAGTACCACTCAGCCACAAATCTGCCACGAGGTCAGAAGTAAAAACTCACCTATATATTTTGATATGTGATTTTTCTGTCATTGCCCGCCCCCGCTGGAATCAATAGTTTAGTTTGGTTAACTCTTGCCCTAAGAATCATTAAGAAGTAGTTAGGTTGGGTTTTTTTGTTTTGTTTTGTTTTCCAACTGGTTTTCCATTGCTTCATAACAAAGTCTATAAAGCCTAGTAGGTTAAAACAACATATACTGTTTCTGTGGGTCAGGAATCTGGGCACAGCTCAGCTGGGCGGCTCTGAGTCAGAAGTTCGGCCAGGATGCAGTCAAGGTGTCAGCCGGGATGGAACTCATGTCAAGGTTCAACTGGGAAAGGATCTGCCTCCAAGCTCACTCATGGGTTGTTGCTTGCAAGATTCCATTTTTCCACTAGTTATTGAACAGAGAGACTCTGTTCCTCCCTAGCTTTTGGCCTGAGATGCCTTCCATTTCTTGGGATGCAGCAGCTCATCATGGTGGCTTATGTCACCAAATGAGCAAGTGTCAAAAGCCAGAGAGCAAGAGTCCAACAAGCAGGCAGTCTTTTGCAACCTAACTTCTGAAAGGATATCCCATCACTTTTATTGTATTCTCTGTATTAGAAACAAGTCTCTAAATCTAGCCCACATTCTAAGCTTTATTTATTTATTTTTTTCAATGTTTGGAGATTCCCCAGTTGTGTCTGGAAAAAAAGCCTGTGCTCACCTCTACAGAGAGTGGAAATGGCAGACACCACACACTGAGCACCTTCTCAGCGTCTGGGATACAGTGACAGGATCCCCACTCAGATGCACCACTGCAGACTTAGAAACAAAAGTCATTTGCGGGAAGAAGCTGGGGGGCAGCAACGGGAGCAGCTACATCCAAGTACCAAGAACAGCAGGAAGCAGGAGCATCCCGGATCCTGCACTCAGTCCTTCTGCCTCACGCTGTGCCTCCTTCCTGGTTACCAGGACTCCAAGCCTGATTCTGGTACTTCCTTACAGACACTGTGAGCTAACCACTATTTGTACGTAAATTCTTCTCTCTAGTTAAATGACCCAGAGTTACTCTCTTTAGCTCACAGGGAAAAAATCTGAAGGCTAGAATGTCCTCATCTTTGGTAATTAAATGTCCTCCGGTGTCTTCATTCCAGTCAGTGGCTCTCTGCTTCTGCTTTGCCTCCTCTCTCTGCATTTTCCTTTTGCTCATTTTTGTAGTATTTCTTTCCTTTCCCTGTGTATTCCGAAATATTTTTGTTCTCTTTCACCTAATGATTTTTCTGCAGTCTCGGTGAATCTTCCAAGGACAATTTTACCTCCATAATTTTATCCTGATGTTGTTTTCATTGCTCTCTATCTCATCCAGTTGTCTTTTATTTCTACCCACCTCTCAGGAATATCCCAACTCGTGCAACACCGGGATTTTCATCTTGTCAGCGGTCTCTTATTTCACAGAATTCATGTACTTCCTACACTTACTGAGCATGGAAGCAAATGCTCCCCCAAATTAATCTCTGTTTTTCATAGTAATTTTTTAAAAGATTTAGTTATTTTAGAGAGAGAGAGAACACATGCGAGAAGGGAGAGGAACAGAGGGAGAGGGAGAATCTCCAGCAGACTCCCCACTGAGTGTGAAGCCCAGTTCATGACCTGAGCCAAAACCAAGAGTCCAACACGCAACTGTCTGAGTCACCAGCTGTCCCCACAGAAAATATTTTTAAATAGAGACTTATTTCCTCTATCTTAAGTGCTATATGCTCTTTATCATCCAAAATGTAAATAGAACCTTTTCAGAGATCAACTCTTTTATGGTCAGATTCCACTTGAGTGTGATCATTGACCACTGGTTTCTGCTAAAATCTTCTGGGGTTTCACCTAGAAAGCATGCCCACGTTCATGGCTTCTAGCAGTTTTTAAAAATTTAGATTAAATCGAAATTCTCAGAACAAATATGATATATTCTTTATAGCGTTGACTCTCAGGGAACTTCAAAGGTCGAATAATTTGCTTATAAAATAAACTAATGACATTAGAAAATTCCACAACATGGTCTACGTCAACTGACAAATAGGAAACTACAAAAAAAAAAATTGGCAATATTCACATTAAGTTTAATGTCCCTAATTTTATAAATATATGTAATGGTTACTATAAATATTATTGATTTATTATAAATTATTGATAAGAAAAAGGAGTGCCTAAGTGATTCATCAGCTAAGCATTTGTTGCCTTTGGCTCAGGTCATGATCCAGAGTCCTGGGATCAAGTCCCATGTCAGGCTCCACGATCAGTGGAGAGCCTGCTTCTCCCTCTTCCTCTCCCTCTACCCCTACCCCCGCCCTGCTTGTGCTTTCTTTTTCTTTCTCTCTGTCTCGCTCTCTCTCAATAAACAAAAGATGTATTTTAAAAAAAGAATCCTATGCACACAGGCAAATGTCATGAATAGGTAATTCTCAGAAAGGAAATATAAACATTTGTATTCTTATGAAAAGACAGTCACATCAAAATAAGAAAATTGCAAATGAAAACTACAATAAGGCATCATTTCTTACCTATCATATTGGCAAAATTCTGTGACACACTGAGTAGACAAGGGTTTGGAGAAATAAGCACATGATACATTTTATTGGTGGTATAACTTTTATATAATGTCTATAAAATTTGACATATGGTATTAAAATTTAAAACGTGTATATCTCAGTGATTTTGTTGGAGTGTTTTACCTTACAGATATACTTACACGTATGCCTAGAAACAGTGTAGTAGACTATTAATTGTGGTATTTTTCTATGGCAGCTAAAGATGAAAAAAATTTAAATATCCATCAATAGGAAAATGATAAAATAAATTATAATACATCATATATTACAACATATAATTATATGTTGTATGTTATATGCAACCTTGAAAACAATGAGGAAGTACCGGTCACTGTAACATAGAATGATTGCCAACATATGCTGAATACAGTGGGAAAAGAAAACAGGGCATTGGAGAGTGTTTATAGCATGTTATCGTCTGAATGAGAGAAATAAAAGAGAGGTACCTGCCTAATGTTTTGTGTGCATTGACTATCTCTACAAAGGTAGAAGAAACAACTCAGATGGCTGACTCTTGGAAAAAGCACTGTAGGACAGGTGAACAAGGGTAGATATAGGGCCACTTTGTACTCTATATCCTTTGTAACATTTAATATTTGTCCATTTGCATCATTTCAAAAATACAATAATTAAGGTCTTAGTGCGGTGCACAATACAATCACTTATTGTTTTATGCACAAGTTTTCTTTCCACTGTTTTGCTTGTCTATTTTTTTCTTAAAGATTTATTTATTTATAATTTGACAGACAGAGATCACAAGTAGGCAGAGAGGCAGGCAGAGAGTGAGAGGGAAGCAGGCTCCCTGCTGAGCAGAGAGCCTGACGCTGGGGGCTCGATCCCAGGACCCTGAGATCATGACCTGAGCTGAAGGCAGAGGCTTTAACCCACTGAGCCACCCAGGCGCCCCTTGCTTGTCTATTTTTAATGGTAAAAATTGAGGCAGGGATTATATGGCATTTACAATCTCACAGGTTTTGATCCTAAGATTCTTAGGCAATTCTGTAAACTGAAAAAAATACTATTAAAAAAAAAATGGAAGCAACACTGTCTGGAGACGTATTTTGACGGTAAATTAATTAGATAGTAAAATAGTTTTGAATAATAAGGGCTGATGCTCAACTAGTGGTCCTTTGAAAGTGAACTCGATTCAGAATTTGAACCAAGGGGCACCTGGGTGGCTCAGTGGTTTAAGCCTCTGCCTTCAGCTCAGGTCATGATCCCAGGGTCCTGGGATCGAGTCCCACATTGGGCTTTCTGCTCAGCAGGGAGCCTGCTTTCCTTCCTCTCTCTGCCTGCCTCTCTGCCTACTTGTGATCTCTGTCAAATAAATAAATGAAATCTTTAATAAAAAAAAAAAGAATTTGAACCAATTATCTTAAAAGCGTTTGTTCAGTCGGAGGATATAAGCCCAGGGCTACATATGTGTGAACCCACAGGGCACATATGGTACATTTCTTGGTTCCTCACAAAATATCAGGCCTTTGATCTTTCCTCTGAAATAATTTTCACCTGTGTGGATGATTTCATATAAAAAAAATCTTGGTCTTAATTTTGCATTTTCTTTCATTTCTTCTTCTTTACCAGTTAAATTTAATTGCTTTTTTTTTCCCATTCCAAATGGGAATTTTCTCTTTATTCAGACTTCTGGACTGAGTTCATAATGTGGAGTTAATCTAGAGCAGTCTTCAAAATGGTGTGCCAAGAACCTGAGACAGTGGGAGTTTTGAGTAAGTGCGGCTGCTTCATTTGTAATGTTGTATTTAGGAAATAATTAAAAGGTCTTCAAGTCATTTTTCTCTCTAATAGGCCAAGAATCAACTGAGTTAAAACACAGGCAGACCTACACACACATCTTGTATCTACGGGGTGGCCATGCTCAGATAGTTCAGAAAAGTTTTACTCTGAATAAATGACACAATATTGGTTATAAATTTGTAATTGTTGAGGAAGGAGTTCAAGTTCAGGAGTAGCATATTAAACCACCTTTTCTACTTTTGTGCAGATTGAAATTTTCCACTCTTAAAAAAATGTCAGTTGTTGTTGACTGCAGCTCACCTAGGCGTGTGATCCCCTCATTTCTCCTGACAGTACCTCCTTCTCTTCTCTCTCTCCAGGAGGAGGAGGAGAAGCTGAGGCTGCTCCACCAGAGCCCTGCAGGAGATTTTCGTTCATTCAACACATATTTCCTGAGGGTTTCTGTGGGTGGCTTCCAGACTCTGTTCTAAGCTTGCCAACCACAGGTGTAAACAAGACAAAGTTCCTGCCTTCGCAAGGCTAAATCCTGAGAAGAGGACAGTGACTAAGCAAATCATCATACATAATTTCAGAGGGGGTTATCTGTCTGTCTTCCATTGCCATTCAACCCGAAAATTTAGTACATAAAATGGCAACCACTTCTTTGCTCATGATTCTCAGTGTTGGCAACTTGGGCAGGAATCAGCTGGGGAACAGTCAGCTCTTCCAAGCCATGTCAGCTGGGTTCGTGTGTTTACTCGTAGTTAGTTATAAAATTGTCTGTAGGCTGGCTGGTCCCAGAGACTCCATTCACAAGTTTGCCAGTGGGCTTGGGTTGTAGGCTGGGACACCTCAGTTCTCTACCACCTGGCCTCCCCAGCAGGCTAGCTTGTGTATTCAAAGGGTGGTCTCAGATTTCTAAGCGCAGCAGTGAGGCAAGACCTAATACACAAGCATTTTAAATCTATATGTGTGTCATATTTGTTATTCCCCCTATTACCCAAACAAGTCACTGGAGCAAGGCCAAAGTCACTAAGAAAGGTGACTGAACAAAGGCATGAACATAAAGAGGAAAATTGTTGTACCTATTTTTTGAAAAAAAAAATGCATACATGTATGTATATAATTATATATATATATATATATATATCATATATATATTTTTCACATATATCATGTACCAAAGATCTCAGATTCAGGCATTTTCATGCAAATCACAGGATCTCATGAGGGCCTGCTTACATTTTGCTTCTACGTGTCTCAAAGTCTATTTTTTTAAAAAGGAAAAGTTTTCTTGCCTGCTAGAAATGCTGCATTAAACAAAATTACACAGTGATTATTATCATTAGCATTATTATCAGCGTGATTCAGGGCTTGCCAGGGAGTTTAATATGGCCCCATGGAATGGGAATCCCTAAAATGGGGACTCTCCCTTGTACTACACAGGCTTTTTCAACCACATAGTATCTTCTAAGGGAGACGCTCCCTGATTCCTACAACTGCTGCTGTCAAGATTGGGGATCCCGCGTAGCTAGATCTTCCAGGCTTTCAAAAGAAGCAAGTAAGTTTATTTTATATGAAATTTCTAAATTTTAGATATTGACAACTTGTTTGAGTGTCTTTTAAAGATTTGTTAACCTTTTTTTTAAAAAAAAAGCAAAGTACAACTGCAAATCAATCTGACTGTGTTGGTGATTTTACATAGAAGCCCAAGGAGCCTCTTGGGAGAGAACTCATGTTGATGGAAGGCAGAATGGAGGCTCAGAGGTTGGCCTCACAGGAGACCTGGCTGTAAGGGGAGGGCAACACAAGAATGAACATAAGGCAAAGAGCTGTTGTCCATAACCTCCGTGGGGACCAAGAGCTCAGAAAGTGAGTATCTCTGGTGAAAACACTGGTGGCTTTCACTCAGTGATCTCAGCATCAGTAAAGACCCTAGGCCATCGTGTCCCAAGGAACTAGCAGGAGGAGAAGCCCAGTTCTTCCTGATAGGCCCACCTGTCATGGATTCATAGCTTGTCAATTGTACCAGAGATGGGGGAGAGGCAGTTGTCCCCTCAGCTTTCCTATCAAAAGCATACTTTTTTTCTATAAAGAACATTGACTGGGTCCATTCCACTTCCTATCTGCATTTTATATATATTCTGGACCCCAACTTTTCTGGCATTCAGTGCTGTCCCCCCATATCTGTTTTATGCTTCCATCTCTGTTAAAGTAAATTGTACTTTTCTAAATCATGCTGTCCACATGCTCTAGCGCGATGTCACCTTCCCAATCCCCAACAACAGGTAGAGTCTAGTCCCTTTCCCTAGACTTGCTTTGTGCATGTCCTGGAAAGAGTACCATGGGAAGAAGTGACTCTGTGTGGCTTCAGAAGGCCTTACAGAGGCTTCCTGTTTCCCTGGGCACTGGATCTACCACAGAATTTCTCTACATCAACACTATCAACATTTTGGGCTGAAAGATCTTTGTGAGGAAGAGTGGATGGGAGTTGTCCTCTGCATTATAGGATACTTAGCATTGTGGATCCTCTGACTAACCCATCTGCTGACTGAGGACCACTGAGCAATCTCAAAGTCACCAGACACAGAAGAATTACCCAGTTGAGCCATATCTAATGCCCCACCTACAGAATCTGTGACATTTACCTTTAGAAAGGCTGCGGTTTTAACCCACTATTTGGAGATAGTTATGTAGCAATAGTGACTAGAATACCTACATAGGTTGGAAGTGAAATGTAATGATATTTTGCTATTTAAGAAAAAGGGAAATTGGGGCACCTGGGTTAAAGCCTCTGCCTTCGGCTCAGGTCATGATCTCTGGGGTCCTGGGATTAAGCTCCACATGGGGGGGGTCTCTGCTCAGCAGGGAGCCTGCTTCCTCCTCTCTCTCTCTCTCTCTGCCTGCTTCTCTGCCTACTTGTGATCTCTGTCTAATAAAGAAATGAATCTTTTTAAAAAAAAAGGGGAAATTAGTATCCATCAGTTGGCCTTGGATGCTCCTTTTAATTTTCTAACTTGCTGTACAGCAAATGAGGTTGCTGTCACTCATTTAACACATATTTATTGAGGACCCATCTTTGTGTCAGGAACCAGGCACAAACACATTTTATAATTGTTATATCTGTATAATTTCCTTCATCTGTACAATTTGCTGCTATCTATCCAATATTTTCTGTTCTGTGAATTCGTGACCTTGAAATTTTCTGTTCTGTGAATTCATGACCTTCACTCTTGGATTTCATTCTTCTTCTCATTCTAGACCCCTTCCTGGAACTTATTCTTCTTCCCCGCCCTTTACCTCCATCTTGTCCACCTTAAGGCCCAATCCACCTCTTCCACAAAACCTTGTCCTATGGCATTATTCAAAATGATTTCCATCTGTTTTTTATGGTTTTTCATATTATTCCTCCTCTTCTTTCACTCCAAGTAATATATATTATCATCTTTATTTGGTATCTAGCCTTTCCTCCTACTTCATAGAGAAAACAGGACTCACAAACACTGAATTCTCTTGGCTTCTAGCTTTCTGAGCCCACAAACACACCTGTATCTGTGATGCAAACAACACAGCCATTCGTTCTGTATTAGGGCTCTCCAGGGAAACAGAACCAACAGGAGATAGATAGAGCTATAGCTAGAGATAGGGGGAGATTTATTATAGGAATTGGCTCACATGGTAATGGAGGCTGAGTAGTTGTACAATCCGCCCTCTGCAAGACGAAGCACCAGAAAAGCCAGTGGTATGATCCAGTCCCGAGTCTAAAGGCCTGAGTATCAGGCAATGGTTAGGTGCCAGTCTGAGTCCAAAAACCTGAGACCTAGAGGTACCAATGTCCAAGAGCAAAAGATAGATGTCTCAGCTCTAGCAAAAAGAGAGTGAATTTGACCTTCCTCTGCCTTTTTGTTCTAGATAGGTCTTCAGTGGGCTGGATGATGTTCCTCCCACCCCTACCCCCACCCCACAAACAGTGAAGGCAGTCTTCTTTACTCAGTCTACTGACTCAAATGCTAATCTCTCCGGAGACACTCCCACAGACACACCCAGAAACAGTGTTTTGACCAGCTACCGGGGCACCCTTTAGCTCATTCTAGTTGACCCATAAAATGAACCATCCTACCTCCTTAGTTCTATTTCATTGAACAAGTGTTGTCTGTCTTTAGTTGAAAGCCACTCAGATCTCTGCTCTGGACCCATATTTTCCCCATCTCTGGGAGCTAGATTCCTTTTCCTCTGAAATATTTCTGTCTCTCTGTCTCTGTTGCTATCTCTCTCCCATTAGCTTCAGTTTAAATAATTACCTGAAGCCTCTGCCATTTGCAAGGGAAGGATATTTTCTTGATTCTATCTCTAGTTCTACCCACGTTCCTTCTTGTCAGAGTCAACATTCTGAGTTACTTTCTCTACTTTTTAAGCCCTCGTTCCTTTAACATGATATGATGTGCTGTCTCCTCATCCCTATACACAGCCATCATCCTCATCCTCATCCCCATCCCAAACACATTCTAAAACTCGTCTGCTGAAGGTGGCCATGGATTTCACTATTCCAGGCTCCAATTCACAAACCTATGCTGTCTTCAACAACTGCCCACTTCCTCCTGCTCACAAATCCCTTGGCTTTCCAGAACCCTGCTCTCTTTATTCCCACTACTCCTTCTTTGTCTGTTTTTTGAGGGGGCTCTTCTCTGTCTACACATCAGCATTAACGTGCTCTTCTCACTATTTCCTGCTTCTCAGGCTCTCAGATACTTCCACAGCTTCTTCAGTCACCCAGACAGCCCCTGATTCAGTGATTCCCAGTCCCAACCACTGTCCTGAACCCTAAACTCACAGATTCAGCTGCCACCTGTACATACCCACTTAATTGTCCCTCACATATAAGACCAAACTCGTTATTTGTGTATTTAAACATGTCCCCCGCTAAGGTCTCCATCTTGGGGAATTGCACCACTCTCACTGGAGCATCTGACAGAGCCACCGTACCCTACCAATGACTAGACCCTAAGGATTCTGTCTTCCTTAATTTAGCTCACTTCCATCAACACTGACTTTGCCTTAGCTCAGACCCACATCATTTCTCCCCTGGACACTTGCAGCTGCCTTGAAATTAAACTCCCATCTCCAACTGTACCCTCTCTCTTAACCAATCTCCACTCAGCTGCCAAATTCATCTTTCTAACATAAACATTTGATCATCTGGATGACATGATGAAGATCTCCCTTGACAACAAAGTCCACGTTCCTCAGTCTGGCAGACAGGGCTTTCTGACTGGTCACTGCTCACTTTTCCCATCTGACCTCTTGCTGCATCACCCCTTACAAATGGACCACACTAAATATATTTACAGGTCCATGAAGACATCATCCTCTCTCATGTCTATGACTTCCCAGTATGATAATTTTCTCTATTACTATTTTCCTTTCTGGTATATCTCTCTCCTACCTTACCCCTTTCTTAGTTGGCTATTGTTATATTAGTTAGATTATGCAACCACAAACAGATTATTGCCTTATTTAGATTTGTTTGTAACCCAGCAAAGCAATGAAAATATGAGAATTCAGATATCTGACATTTTCTGTTATTAAGATGATTTGGCGTTAAAATATATCATTTTTGTCTCCAAATACCTAATGTTTCAAAGCAAGTTTAGCAGCTGATATTATCTTATTTATCTACTCACTTATTCTCTTTCTCCCCAGTAGAAAATATACTCCACGAGGCCAGGGATCTCTGTAGTGTTGTTGCTGTAGATCCATAGGCCTAGAGCAGTGCGAATGGAACAGTGAATAAATGCTCAGTCTTAAAGAACTCAACCAACTGTCTTTGGGTAGCCTTCTCTGATGTATGGGATCATCTTCTCTTGTGACCCAGGATATTCTCGGGTTTTCTCTATTACAGCAAGTACAACAGTATACTGTGATTTTCCATAGCCTTGTCTCTTCCTGCTGCCACCCTGCAACCTTATTGTTACCTCCTTGAGAGCAAGGACTATGTCTCTTATGTCTGTATTTGCAACTTTAAGCATAGTGCCAGGCATATAGTAGATGTGCAAAATAAGTCTAAAACAATGAACCCCGTTCCCCTTCCTACGAGAGTAATCTACACCCATTCTTTGTCTCTTGTGCTGGCCTGCCAACACTTGGAAAAAAGGAATTCTATCTTCCCAACAACCTCTCTCCTACGATGCTGTTCACATTCTAGACACACAAGAAATGTTGAATTAAATAACCATTAGTGTTTCATATGCTCAGATAAACCTAAATGGTGTTCATCAAAAACAACAAGATGTTCATTTTTCCAATGCTGACCAACAGCATGATGCCATGATGCCAAAACAGATGGTTAGTTGCAACTTCTATAATGATAGGAAATGCATTCTTTCAAACAACAAATTGCTGTAAAGTTTTGGCATCTAGTCCACACCTAACAGTCTGCGTTGTTTCTGTTAGGATTTTGTGCTAAGGTACTCATTACCTTCAATCAGGACCTCCTAGAAGGATAATGATCTATCGCTGGAGAGTCCAATCTACCACAACCTGGATAAAATAGCCTACAGAATGATTTAACTCCCTTTGCTGTGGTTGCCTGCTCACCAAACCTATGCATTATTTATGTCTTGGACTATAGAAAGTAGAAAATTTCCTGGTCCGCCTCCTGGACAGTGTTTACTTGGTCCTGAAAAATTCTGACTCCGAATCTCTCCTTGTAAGATTTCACATCTTTTGGAACATTACCCCTAACCTACTAAAATTATAAGCATCAACATTTATCTTACAGTGGCTATCACTTGGAATTTTTTTTAATATTATAAACAATCTTACACCTAAAATGAGATTTGGGAAGAAAAGAGGGTTTTCATATGATGTTGAGGGATGACTGCTTCAGCTGTTGGCTAATTTCATCCAAAGTATGTTTAATTTCTTATAGTTTCTAATGTATATAAAACATGTTCACTTTTACCAATCCAAGGGTTAACATAATATATTGATTATCATGTAGAGGATATAAATTTCAATCACAGTAGAGTTACACTCTACCAGATTAGATTCTAAAGTCAGTCAACATGATTTGGCAAAAATCACATGTAAAAAAAATTACACAATCACCCAAATGAAGGTAGACATTCTTTCTCTCCCAATCCAAGGTCCCCAAATCGCTTTCACATTACCAGACTGCTGTTTCATCAGTTCTGCACCAAATGGAGTTCCTGACTTGCATGTAAACCCACTTTGCATGAATAACATCTATCTGCAAAAGAAGAATCATTTTCAGCAGTGTAAGATAATCATGGAGCCAGGGCCCCCAGGACAAAGAACAGATTCGTCCTCCTTTTCATTCACATTGAAGGTACATGGTGTTTGATGGATAGTGAGCAGAAGCATCACAACGTTCTATTTCTTTATCTTCCTCCTCCATCTCTTCCTCCTCTCCCTCATCCTCCTCCTTATCTCTCTCTCTCTCTCTCTCTCCTTCACTCTCTCTACAATGATTCATTGAAGTTAAACTCACATATTCTGTGTCTAACTGGAAGTTTTCTTAACTGTTCTCAATAGCTTATTACAAAACCAACTATAACCAAGAGCTTATCTGTCTAATCCCCCTTCCAACAGTTGCCCATTTCTGATCATTACAAGTGTGATTTCTGTTTTGGATTCTGAACTCCCTGTATCCCGGTCCTATGAGAACAAACTGGACTTGTCTATTTCTTCCAGTTCTAATGAACACAGAAGAGAGTCCTGGTGGCATTATCTGTAGTTGTATTTTCAGGACATGGTCCATTTTCTCACAGCTAATGGCATCCCCTATGGTATACATCTGAGGAAATATGTTGGGTGTTTGGGGTATGGGAATTGGTCTGTCCACTTACAACAGGGGTTTCTTTTAAGAGATTTTATGTTCTATCTCGGAGGATATACTTTAATTTGCTCCCTAACTGAGCTTCTACACATTTAATTAAAACTTCCTCTGGCATCTAGCTGTATCCAGCTCTCATTGAGAGGTTTGCTGCAAAGACAAAAGAAAGGCAAGAATCTTTTTTAAGAAAAATAATGTAAATAGGATTTGAAAATTCCCCACAGACAAAGTCAAGCAGAAGAGACAGGGCCAAAAACATACAATCTCTTTAATTCTCTCTACTGCCATGAAAGGGGTTATTCTCCGCCCCCCCATTTATAGAGAAAGAAACTGAGGTTTGAAAATATTTAATAACTTACCCCAAGCCCCACAGACAGTAGGTGGTACAGCAGGGATTCAGACCCAAATCTGTCCAGCTTGCACACATTCTGCTTTCGTTAGACCCACATAATTAGTGCTATTCCTGAATCCCACAGTTTTGCCTGTGTCAAAAGGTACTTATTTTTATAACACCTTTTTCCTAATCAAGCCCCAAAATTTGTAACTACTGATTCCTTTCAAAGATTTCCACACAGTAAGTGAGATTGCTAGACCACTCCAGCTTCTGAAAAGGACTAGAAATCTTGGATAAAATACAAAACAACAAGAAATCAATTCTTGGGCCGGGGGGGTGTGGTCAGAGGAACATACAGTGCAGCCTTTGTGCTCAGGTCCTTTGCCCAAATAGATGCTCTAGAGCTTTCATTTCTACAGCCTCGGTGGATACAGAAGACAGAATATAAGGTCCTAAGAGTCAACCCAAGTTCAAGTCCTAAACAGATGATGGTCCTAACAGATGATAAAGGATGAGTTTCCAAAGGGTTACACCCTAACATGGGGGAAAACCAAAAAGCAAGATGCTATGCCGGATTCAGGGGTTCTGCAGGGAACAGCAACACTTGGCTATGAGCAGATCACAGGGGAAAAAAGCCCTAGGAATTTGGACATACCAGTTGGTCCCCGTGAGAAGGTCAGCCCTAAATCAAACTACCTGTGAGATCCCAAAAGCCTCACGCCAAATAATCATTGAGAATCGGGGTTTTCATCCGGTGCACATACCACCTAACAGAA
Organism: Lutra lutra; assembly: GCF_902655055.1. Classification (NCBI taxonomy): domain Eukaryota; kingdom Metazoa; phylum Chordata; class Mammalia; order Carnivora; family Mustelidae; genus Lutra; species Lutra lutra. The sequence goes on from NC_062282.1 coordinate 13,161,151, forward strand.
GAGATGTCTGGAAAAGTCTGGGGAGTTTTTTGAGTGCTCATTACTCCTGGGAGCACCGCAGGCATTTTTCAGGTAGAAGCACAGACACGAAACCTCTATAATAAAGAAATGTCCCACCCAAGACGCTAATAACACACTCCTTGAGAAACACTGATTTAAGGTACATAGATGGGCGGCAGCCACAGGGAGCTGAAAAGCGCATTGGTATTTGCCTGCAGAAACACACCTTAGCTCAGATTTCACATTTTTTTCACAATTCCCAAGGAAAAATAAAATCATAGTCAATAATAACAAAATAAATAAGAAAAAAAAATGAGACACAACCTAAAACTGACATGTCCCCAATCCCCTCCCCACCCCCCCGCCCCCCACCAGGCTGTTTCCTGAATAAGGAGTAGGCAAGAATTCTGCGGAATCCCCTACCAAACATGCCTTGCCACTACCAGCCTGGGTCTGGAACCTGACCCTGACCCTGACCCTCCCCACACCTGGACCAGGCCCTCCTGGTGTACCAGACAGCTCATACTAGAGCATTCCACCCCAGGCAGCAGCTGCTGTGCAGCTGGGAACAGAGCAGGAGGCTGAGTGAGGCACAAGGACTCAGGAGAACCTGTTGGGGAGAGACAGGCACCCGGATATCCACCGCCTCAGCGTCTCCACGGAGTAATTCTCTAGTCTTCCGCCAGGTCAGGAGAGCTGGAATCAGGATCACCATGGAAGGTGGACGGGCCCTGGGGGTAACTGATCTCATGAATACTTGTAGACAATCTCTGCCTTCAAGCCCAGGCAAACCTTATTTGCAGAGGTATACAATGCTTTCCATTTATAAAAACTGTCATTTCTAGGCTTATAGGACTTGGCTTTGCCTTCCCGGCTGGCATTTCGACTTCCTGGACATCGCTAATTCAGTCACCACCTGCATCTCTTCCATTTGCATGTTCAGAGGCTCAGCATAGAGAGCCTGAAGTTAGCCATGGGGGGAGTACTGATACCACAAGAATTGGCAAATGCTACAAATCAGGGTTTTGGGGTTCCCTCCCCAGGAGAGTTGGTTCTTAAACATTTAACAGCACATCACTGATGGTAATCCTAGTGGCAAATTTCTCTGGCCCTCAGTCTGCCTGTCTGCCTTCTGCTTTTCTTTCTTCTCAGAGATGTTGAGATTTACCCAAGATAAAGACAACTAAGACGCTAAATGATTCAAATATTGAGTATCTTTTGACAATATACATCAGTTTTTATCATCAATAACACTGATTGTTAATGACATATTTCCTTTCTTTTCTGACTCATAACTTATGGAAATAAAGATATTAAAATAACATTCAGAAGACACGAAAATAAGTGAGTAAATTCTCTACTAATTTTCTTCAGCAAATTGCAAAAACCCTTGAGCAGAATCATGGAGAGAAGAAAACGAAGTTGCTTTTTACTATCCTTCACCCTCTTCTACTTGGTAGGAAATGGAAAGAATTTCTAAAAGATTAAAACACTCAAAGGGCGCCTGGGTGGCTCAGTGGGTTAAAGCCTCTGCCTTCAGCTCAGGTCACGATCTCAGGATCCTGGGATCGAGCCCCACATCGGGCTCTCTGCTCAGTGGGGAGCCGGCTTCCTCCTCTCTCTCTGCCTGCCTCTCTGCCTACTTGTGATCTCTGTCTGTCAAATAAATAAATAAAATCTTAAAAAAAAATTGAAAACACTCATCTAGTCTGAAGGTGAAAAAAACCTTCAACTCTCTGTATAATACAGTATTACTTTGTATTTGTATAAAAAATATATTTTACAAAGTGAGTCTATGTGCCTTATCTTACTTGATTCTACTAACATCTGTTTTTATTTTAGAGCCCAATGCCTTTCCCCCCCTTTCCTTTCATATAAAATAGAAGTTCTCTGATAAAATATGGCCTGAATTTCAATTTCAAGTGCCGAGTAAGGATGCACAATGACTACATTTAGATCCATATCTGGGCCTTTGTGCTCTGTGCTCCGAACAGCTGACTTACCATCAACCCTCTGTCCCTCCTTTGAAAATAGATGTGGAATCAGGACAGCATGGATATTTATCATTGTGAAAAAATATGCCTAAGGTAAGCAATTCCGATAACATTAGGAAACGACTACAGTGCTTTTGTGATTTATGGCGTGCTTTTGAGAACATGAAGGAAGGGACAGACATCGTCCCTTGGGCGGGCGCTTGAAGAGCATGTCAGGGCACAGACCCAATAAGCATGTCAGGAACGAGCGTCAGGAAGGAAGGTGGGTTTCACAGGTCGGGAATTACTGACTTTCAATCTTGTTTCTCTCCTCCTAGGGAGAGAGTTTTACTCGAGGACTAGATTCAAAAGATTTGTTGAATCATAATTCCGAAGACAAATTTGCGAGCGATGGATTTTGTCGAGAAAAGCTGAAGAGAAATGTGTTTTTCACACATAAGGAACAGCCTCAGAAAATTTGTAGGGAGAAGGGGAGATCTGGAGAAAATGAAGTCAAGAATATGCATGGGCAAGAGAAGAATGAAATTTGACCGAAACAAGGAAAAGAAGGGGCTGCGACGCAGTAAGGATGCATCTCGGAGTGCCCCCTGGTCATTTGCCCGCAAGTCAGTGACTTGACTATGACTCAGCTCTTCACTTTGACACTGGGATAAAAACCGCTAAGGAAGCCACACGTAGGAACTGATCGTCAACTCTCACCCTCCCAGGTGGCTGGCCCCACCTCCTGTCCAGGGGCCAGTATGTGCTGGCCTTCCGGGTCTCCTCCCATGGCTGATATCTTTAAGCTGCATCTCTGACTTAGAATGAAAAGCTTTGCCTATGAGAGGAATTTCAGGCATCAGTGAGTGGTCAAGGACCATTTTTCATCCCAGCCCATGGAAACGACCGCATATCACCACTTGCATATTCTACAGATCTTTAACTCTCTTATACCCCTTGAGGCAGGCCCAGAAAAGGAAAACTTGATGACTTACTGCTTTTAGGCTGAAATCAATGAAACAACCACTCAGAGTGATAAAAGAAGCATATTTCCAACCTGGACAATGTCATGGGACATTGGGACAATGCAAAGCTGGAGCGGGGTTGACGGGGGGGCAGGCGGCATGACAGGAGATCTTCTCAGGAAAAAAGCAAGGAGGGTTCTCTGTCATTTGGTGATCCTTGGAAGCCTCTGTGAGTACAATCATGGCAATCATTTCTTCAGCCTCTCATTTGTTGATTCATGGAACGAATATTTATTTACTGAGCAGCTATCCCATGTCAAGCCATGTTCATACCACTGGTTTCCTGCAGTGAACAAGGCAGGGAAGGGACCTGCCCTTGTGGAGTGGACATCACACTACAGGTAAGGGAGGAAAACCACCAAGCAAACACATGAGAAAAATGTCAGATGGAGACAAAGTGCCTAGAGAGACCCGACGTGACACAGCGAGACCGTGGGATTATGTGAAATAGTGTGTCCAGAAGAGGTCTCTCCAAGCCAATGAGGTTTCAAGTAAGCAGGTGCACATGCGTGGCTGGAAGCCCCAGGCAAGTGAAGCCCCAAGAGAAAGAACATCCAAGGCAGAGGAACTCAGTGTCATAGACACAGAAGGAGGCGGCTGTGGCTGGAAAGTGGGTGCCAGCAGAGGTGGGGGGGTGATGTAAGTTGGTGGTGGAAGTGTAGACAGAGGCTAGGTCATAGAATAAGCAATTGGGTTTCATCCTGATTGCAATGGGAAACCGTTGTGGGGGGTTAAGAAGGGGAGGGAGGAGATCAGACCTAAGTGTTTACAAATCCCACTGGCCACCCTGCCCAGGACGGATTATAAGGTGTCAAGCATGAGAGCAGAGAAGCAGAGGAAGGAACCATCCCAGTGAATGAACGCTGACCATGGCTTCAATGGGGTCAGCAGCCACAGTGACAGCAGCAGGGGTCAGGTTCAAGACCCATCTTAGAAGCGCCCTATGGGAGTGCAGCTTGTGAACAGGACAGGACTATGTGGAAGAAAAAAGTACATCAGGAATCTTCAGCTGGAGGCTCCCAGTAATCTTTGGCATTCCTTGGCTTGTGACTTCAACCCCCAGCTTCTGGTCTCTGTCTTCTCTAGGCTGCCTTCCCTCCATGTATCTGTGTCTCCCTCTCCTGACAACGACACCAGTCATGGGACTTAGGGCCCACCCCCATCCAGAGTGACCCCATCTTAACTTGATCACCTCTGCAAGAACCTTGTTTCTGGGTAAGGTCACATCCACAGCTTCTGGGTGGAGGGGAGTTTTAGAGGATACTGTATGACTTAGTAGAGCAGCGGAGGGGGCTGCACAGTTGTCCTTGAGAAGCTGCTCTCTCTCTCTCGAGGAACCAGAACCACACAGCACACGTGCAGGCAGGGCTGTCATCCCAGGCCTTGTGAGGCTCAAACTGCCTCGTTGTCTTCTGAAGCAGGGCACTGCCGTGTGGTGATATGGGATTTGTGGAGGACTCTACCTGTTGCACTGGGGCGGGGTGGGGCTGCGTGCAGTGCCGGTGTATATGTCTCTGGAGCAGGAGCGACAGGGGGGAGAGGAGAATGGACCACACCCATATCAGACTTCCGCGCAACTATGGAGGCAACAGCAGCATCAGCAAGTGTTACAGCCTGAATTCTGTCCATTCCTTCCCCAGATTCCTAGGTTGAGCCCTTACCCCTCAATGTGACTGGACTTGGAGAGCAGGGGTTTTAAGGAAGTAATTAAGGTTAAATGAGGTCGTAAGATTGGGACCCTGATCTGATAGATTGGTGTCCCTACAAGAAGAAGAGACACCAGATCCCTCCCTCTCTCTCTCCTTCTCCATGCACGCACAGAAGGAAAGCCAAGCGAGGCCACAGCAAGAAGGTGGCTGTTTACAAACCAGAAGAAAGGCCTCACAGAAACCATCCCTGACAGCACCTTGATCTTGGACCTTCAGCCTCCAGGAGTGTGAAAAAATAATGTGTGTCCATTTAAGCCATGCAGACTCCGGCAATTTTTTATGGCAGCCTGAGCAAACTAAGAGAGCAAGTCTTCATTTCAGCCATAATGTATAGGAGTCAAATCCCCCACTGACAAACAGGAGAGGAGAGGGAAGGTTCAAGGTATGGTTCTATCTTTCTAGAAACACATCTGCGAGATCTTCATGACAGAGCTTCCAACTGGCTTCTCAAGGATATTAAACAAATGCTTATTGTGTGTTTATTATGTACAATTCACTAGTTGTATTGCTAAATACAACTTGCCTTTCAAGAGTCAGTGGAAAGTAGTGGACGTTGATCTGATTCCAAAGAGAAAGTGGCTGTGTGCGTCCCCATTTCTGTGCATTGAATGATAATAACGTCCACCTTCTGGGATCATATTTTGAAGGGCTGAAAATCCAACCTGTGCTGTGAAAGTAAAATGGTATAACCCATTTCTGGGGGAAAAAATGATTTGTTTTTTAAAAATTTGCAACCATGTTCTAGGCACCACAGGCATCGTTCCTCGTGCTACCTCCAGCAACGAGAACTAAAGTTGTTTCATCCTCCCCCCTGTGTTTTCTAGTTTTCCTGCTATCCCAAGCCCCCTTTTCACAGGATTGCCACATAGGGAATTATTTTGACCCTTGATAACAAGTTCACAGGCTTCACAAAATCCGATTTCACAGTCCATATTCATGTTAAGCTCTTCCTGGATGGTCTCCTGAAAAAGCACACAGCTAGGTCAGGTGGAAGGTCTCTCTGGTTTAATTTCTTTACTGACCACCTGGAAGACTGTGAAAATACTGCACTAATGAAACTTGATTCTAAACGGGGAGTTGCCACAATGGCAGGAGAAAACCACACTGAGGAGAAAACCACAGAGTTACTGAGATTCACGCTGGCAAGTCACCATCTAACATGTTGGAGAACTAAGAAAGAATTCCAAACAGGGACTGTCGATGCATGAGTGAAGTCAGTCAGATATTAACATCCTCAGGCCTGAGGGTGATGGCGAAGTTAATTGTGCATGGCTGCAGAAATGAGACGCGCTAAAAATGACCTGTGCTGCTTTGTACAGCAAGGAGGGAGCATGCGAGTGGGCGGGGACATGCCATCGAGAGTTCTGTCTCGCTTGTGTTGCTCCTTTGGAAACTCCCTCGGTCACAGACAAGTTAAAGGTGTATTTCAAGAGAAGAGGGGAAGGAGAGGGTGGACATTGGGGAAAACAAGTTGAACGGAGGAAGAAAGCAGATAAATTCCAACTGGCTGCATTCAAAATGATTCAGGGTTTACAACAGTGGTGTGGCTCAGTAGGTAAGGATTTCAAAATCGGACTGGTTTTGAGTCTATCGTTTGGCCACTTCTTAGTGGACCTTGGGCAAATAGTGGAAATCTCCAAGTCTCACTTTCTGGATCTGAAAAAATGTAGTAGGAATAATTGGTTCTCAGGGTCGTTTGAGGAGGAAATGAGAGAGCGCATGGCAGAAATTAGTACAACTCAAGCCATAAAAGAGATCGAAATCTTCGTCATTTGCAACAACCTGGAGGGTATTCTAAGTGAAATGTGTTCAACAGAGAAAGACAAATGCCATATGATTTCACTTCTATGTGGAAATCTAAAAACAAAACAACACAAATCAGAAGCAGACTCAGATAGAGTGAACCACCTGATGGTTTGCCAGTGGGAAGGAGGGCCCCTGTGAGGGGATGGACGGAACAGGTGAGTGCAACTTAGAGGTACAAACTTCCAGTTATAACATGAGTGAGACATAGGGACACAACATATAGCACAGGAATATAGTCGATAACATTGTAACAACTTTGTATGGGGATGGATGATAACTAGATTTACTGTGGTGACCATTTCATAGTACATACATATGGAATCATTATACGTGCACCTGCAACTAATATAATATTAACATGCGATTATTCAATTAAAAAACAGAAATTAGTCCAATCTCTGATATAGAAATTCTCAGTAAGTGCTAACAACTACAAACAATAATAGTGATGATCCACATGTCATTTGGATTTTTGTATTAATGTCCATACATTTTTGTCAAAAGTTTTTACCTTCTGTTAGTGATGATTTTTGCATGTGAATTTTCCAGACATAACATTCAACTTAGAGTATCCACCCGACAATTCAACCAACCCTGTGTTGACAGAGTATTTGTTTTAAATAGTTCATTGTCCCCCATCACTTTCTCTACTACATAATTCTACCATCTGTCCTCCCATCCCTTCTTAATCAGAATAACCCTAATAGGCAGTCCTGGATCTAGTGATTTTTTAAACCACGAGAATACGGAATGAGAACCAGATGGCAAATTTGAGCATATTTAGGACAATCACTTTTTTTAGCTACAAAAACAAACAAAATTAAATAGTGGTTTCTCTTTTTTATACATTTGTTTTCCTGGCCAGATATCTCCTTGAACTCTATTAGATGACACAAAAATTTCCATCTGCTCATCAAGTAGCACATATCACAAACTACAGGGTATCAAAGACAGTGTTCGTTGCTTGAGTCATTTGAGAATCTCACACTCAGGTAAGTTGTTTCCTATTGCCTATATCGATCAGGTATTTTCTGTGATCCTAAGTGGAAGGGCAAATGGGAAATACTATTTTTAAAAAGATAACTCTTTGAAGAAAAATTAATGGGAACCAAGGGGAGAAGGGATGGACAGACTGCGCTGATACACAATTATGTAATTGACCAGGTTAAAGAGTTTCCTCCACGAAGTCTGCACGCTTACAACCTTTCCAGGGACACGCAGTAATGAAGTGTGTTCCCATAAATGTCCTTTTCTGAGGTTAGAACCTGGTTTGCCTCCTTGTAATCTAGAGCCTACTGTATTAATTAACAAGACCAAACACATTCCTTTTTCAATTGAAAACTTGTGCTCCAATGGCTTGATCAATCTGATAACAGAAGAAAAGAAACAAAGAAAGAAAAGAAAATATTCTAGTCTCAATGAGTTTCTTCTGAGAAAAGAAGTGAATGACATAATACTTCTATACATAGTCCAGACATGACAATTTCTTTTCTGAAATTGGACATTTTTTGAAGAGTCCATAAAAACTATCAAGCAGATTCTGGCAGATATATTACCTCAGGATAATAGATCAATCATCTCAAACCTTTCTGTGTCATCTTGGATTTGAATGCCATTGGAAAAATTTCCTATACTTTCAGCTATTTCCACTGAGGTACCAAACTATTTTTTATATGTAATTATTAAGGATAGTTAGAGTTTTTAAAAACTTCATTAGTTCGACAAATGTCTTCCTTTTTTCTAACTATGTGTCTCTGTATAACACCATAGACAATGATGTTTTCATACTTAGAGTGCTTTATATCAGACATTTATTTTTGCCTGAAGGAAGGGTCTTCCTTAAGAAAGGGGAAAAGTAGCATGCTCCCTTTCTGGAAATATAAACATCAAAAAATATTATGTTCTACTTGAGAATTCAAACACATTCGGAATACTTTATTATTTAGGGAAGTGTTTCCCCAACATAAAAGTTGCTAATATATCCAGATGTGTATATATTAACCATCCAGCTATTGGCCTACAACTGAAAAGATGTTTGAGATGTTTTTCTACTTTTAAAAAAAATTTTATTTTTTATAAACATATAATATATTTTTATCCCAGGGGTACAGGCCTGTGAATCGCCAGGTTTGCACACTTCACAGCACTCACCATAGCACATACCCAATGTCCATAACCCCACCCCCCCTCTCCCAACCCCCCTCCCCCCATCAACCCTCAGTTTGTTTTGTGAGATTAAGAGTCACTTATGGTTTGTCTCCCTCCCAATCCCATCTTGTTTCATTTACTCTTCTCCTACCCCCTTAACCCCCCATGTTGCATCTCCTCTCCCTCATATCAGGGAGATCATATGATAGTGTCTTTCTCCGATTGACTTATTTCGCTTAGCATGATACCCTCTAGTTCCATCCACGTCGTCACAAATGGCAAGATTTCATTTCTTTTGATGGCTGCATAGTATTCCATTGTGTATATATACCACATCTTCCTTATCCATTCCTCTGTTGATGGACATCTAGGTTCTTTCCATAGTTTGGCTATTGTAGACATTGCTGCTATAAACATTCGGGTGCACGTGCCCCTTCGGATCACTACGTTTGTATCTTTAGGGTGCAATTGCTGGGTCATAGGGTAGTTGTATTTTCAACATTTTGAGGAACCTCCATGCTGTTTTCCAGAGTGGTTGCACCAGCTTGCATTCCCACCAACAGTGTAGGAGGGTTCCCCTTTCTCCGCATCCTCGCCAGCATCTGTCATTTCCTGACTTGTTAATTTTAGCCATTCTGACTGGTGTGAGGTGATATCTCATTGTGGTTTTGATTTGTATTTCCCTGATGCCGAGTGATGTGGAGCACTTTTTCATGTGTCTGTTGGCCATCTGGATGTCTTCTTTGCAGAAATGTCTGTTCATGTCCTCTGCCCATTTCTTGATTGGATTATTTGTTCTTTGGGTGTTGAGTTTGCTAAGTTCTTTATAGATTTTGGACACTAGCCCTTTATCTGATATGTCATTTGCAAATATCTTCTCCCATTCTGTCAGTTGTCTTTTGGTTTTGTTAAACTGTTTCCTTTGTTGTGCAAAAGCTTTGATCTTGATAAAATCCCAAAAGTTCATTTTTGCCCTTGTTTCCCTTGCCTTTGGTGATGTTCCTAGGAAGACGTTGCTGCGGCTGAGGTTGAAGAGGTTGCTACCTGTGTTCTCCTCAAGGATTTTGATGGATTCCTTTCTCACATTGAGGTCCTTCATCCATTTTGAGTCTATTTTTGTGTGTGGTGTAAGGAAATGATCCAATTTCATTTTTCTGCATGTGGCTGTCCAATTTTCCCAACACCATTTATTGAAGAAGCTGTCTTTTTTCCACTGGACATTCTTTCCGCTTGTTGACGATTAGTTGACCATAGAGCTGAGGGTCTATTTCTGGGCTCTCTATTCTGTTCCATTGATCTATGTGTCTGTTTTTGTGCCAGTACCATGCTGTCTTGATGATGACAGCTTTGTAATAGAGCTTGAAGTCCGGAATTGTGATGCCACCAACTTTGGCTTTCTTTTTCAATATTCCTTTGGCTATTTGAGGTTTTTTCTGGTTCCATATAAATTTTAGGATTATTTGTCCATTTCTTTGAAAAAAATGTATGGTACTTTGATAGGAATTGCATTAAATGTGTAGATTGCTTTAGGTAGCATAGACATTTTCACAATATTTATTCTTCCAATCCAGGAGCATGGAACATTTTTCCATTTCTTTGTGTCTTCCTCAATTTCTTTCATGAGTACTTTATAGTTTCTGAGTATAGATTCTTAGTCTCTTTGGTTAGGTTTATTCCTAGGTATCTTATAGTTTTGGGTGCAATTGTAAATGGGATGGACTCCTTAATTTCTCTTTCTTCTGTCTTGTTGTTGGTGTAGAGAAATGCAACTGATTTCTGTGCATTGATTTTATATCCTGACACTTTACTGAATTCCTGTACAAGTTCTAGCAGTTTTTGAGTGGAGTCTTTTGGGTTTTCCACATAGAGTATCATATCATCTGCGAAGAGTGATAGTTTGACTTCTTCTTTGGCGATTTGGATGCCTTTAATTTCCTTTTGTTGTCTGATTGCTGAGGCTAGGACTTCTAGTACTATGTTGAATAGCAGTGGTGATAACGGACATCCCTGCCGTGTTCCTGACCTTAGCGGAAAAGCTTTCAGTTTTTCTCCATTGAGAATGATATTTGCGGTGGGTTTTTCATAGATGGCTTTGATAATATTGAGGTATGTGCCCTCTATCCCTACACTTGAAGAGTTTTGATCAGGAAGGGATGCTGTACTTTGTCAAATGCTTTTTCAGCATCTATTGAGAGTATCATATGGTTCTTGTTCCTTCTTTTATTAATGTGTTGTATCACATTGATTGATTTGTGGATGTTGAACCAACCTTGCAGCCCTGGAATAAATCCCACTTGCTCGTGGTGAATAATCCTTTTAATGTACTGTTGAATCCTATTGGCTAGTATTTTGGTGAGAATTTTTGCATCTGTATTCATCAAGGATATTGGTCTGTAGTTCTCTTTTTTGATGGGATCTTTGTCTGGTTTTGGGATCAAGGTGATGCTGGCCTCATAAAATGGGTTTGGAAGTTTTCCTTCCATTTCTATTTTTTGGAACAGTTTCAGGAGAATAGGAATTAGTTCTTCTGTTTTTCTAGCTTTTTGAAATAAAAATGACTGAATACCAATTGGCTTTCTACTTGTATGCTATGTGTAACCATCAGATAAGCAATCACACAAGGCATATTGAATTATCTTCAGCTTGGGACATGTGTTTTTTGGGTTTTGTTTTAAGATATTTATTTATTTATTTATTTACGAGAGAGCCTGAGTGCACGCTCATTGGGGGGGAAGGTGGAAGGGACAGAGGGAGAGGGAAAGATTCCCAAGCAGACTCCACACTGACCAGGAGCCTGATCCAGGGCTTGATCCCATGACCCTGAGATCATAAGCTAAGCCAAAATCAAGAGTAGGATGTCTAACTGACTGAGCCACCTATGTGCCCCCTCATGTGGGTTTTATAAGGTATCTCACCTACTCTCTAGGTGTGGCAAACATGTTCTGGTTAGTTGTTTCATGTTGATCTGGCCCCAGTTTTGGGTAAATATGTTTTCTTTGACAACTTGTCTGCATTGGCTAGTGGTTTCCTTGGGCTTAGAAAAGTAATCAGAAAGAATAAAAATTCATTTTTCACTCACACATGGTGCTTTTTGGAAGTCTGTGTCTGTCTTTTTCACCAAATGCTTTGAGTAGGTAAGAATAATTCTTGATTTCCTATATACAAATTTTATTATAAAAACATTTTGAAAAAAAGGAAAATATTTCATTCTTAAAGAATCATTTGGATTTTCTTTAGTGGAAAAAAATAGCTGTTTATTTGGAAGAATATAATAGACCTCCTGTAACACCCACGTTCTGCTTCTCTCTCCAACAATGACTCAAATGACTTCCTTCTCTCATCAGCATCAAGGTATAATGTCTCCCCCCTTCATCTGCCATCAGATAATCTTGTTGGGGACAGTTTGGACATTTACAAACTTTGGCCTGAACCAATATGAGTTATTAGGCCCCATATGATTAAATCATGTATTTCCTGCTCCTTGATCAAGGTTATCCAGATATCTGGAGCAAATTCCATTTGTTGTAGGTAAAAGCAAGCTGCCCTACATTAGGTTTGATAGGACAGCATTAAATGTCTGCTACCTTAGGGGTGTTTCTGGCTTTTTAGATTAAAATGCCTGATAAAGGCATTTGTGTATTTTCGTTTACCATTTACTGCCTGTGAGTTGGAATCTTTTCTCTCAAAATGTCTTTGGTTATAGGAGGGAAAATTTGGAGACAGTGTCTCTGTTACTTCCTAGAGAAAATGAGTCCTTTATTTATACCATTAAGCCACTTCTGTCTCTAAATTGCTCTGCAAGTAATTGATACATTGTCCTTTAAAAATTTTTACACTGTGAGTGTTGTGTTGCTTTAAAAACATATAAGAAGTACTTATCCACTTGGAATTCTGTTCCTTTAGGAGGGAAATAAAAAGAGGAAGAAGGAGGAAGGGAAAAAAGCTAGTCCTCAAAGTGTTTAAAGTTCACTTTAAACTGAAGGCGCCTGCCTTCAGCTAAGGTCATGGTCCCAGGGTCCTGGGATCAAGCCTGGGCTCTCCGTTCAGTGGGGAGTCTGCTTCTGCTTCTCCCTCTCCCTCTGCCTGTGTTCTGCCTACTTGTGTTCTCCCTCTGTCAAAATAAATAAAATATTTCAGAAAAATAAAGGTTCAAGGGTTGAGGGAAAGAAAACCACGGAATGAAGAAAATGAAAACAATGAAACAAGAAACACTTGATAAGTGTCGAAATTCAGAGTGCAAAGTGAACTGCACATCTGAGAAAGCCAAAATCACAGGGAAATGGAGCCTCTTTCACAGCAAGGATTGGTGCTTTTCAGGGTCCTAGAACCATCTGCAAGAGAATGCAGACACTTTAAAAATTATGTTTTATTTGTTTGTTTGTTTATAGTCAAGTATAATTAACATACCGTGTTATATTAGTTTCTGGTGTGCAACAGAATGATTCAGTAATTCTCTACATTTCTCAGTGCCCCAAAATAACTGTACTCTAATCCCCTCCCCCTATTTCACCCATCCCCACCCCTCTGTCAACCACCAATTTGTTCTATATTAAGAGCCTGGGTTTTTTTTGTTTGTTTGTTTGTACCTTTTTTTCTTTGTTCATTTGTTTCTTAAATTCACATATGAGTGAATCATATGACATTTCACTTATTTCACTTAGCTTTATACCCTCTAGATCCATCCATGTTGCTGCAAATGGAAAGATTTCATTCCTTTTTATGTCCAAGGAACATTCCATTGTATATATGCCACTTTTTCTTTATCCCTTCATCTACTGATGTACATTCAGGTTGCTTCCATTCCTTGACTATTGTAACTAATGCTGCAGTGAACATAGGGGGACGCGTATCTTCTCAATTTAGTGTTTTTGTCTTCTGTGGGTAAATATGCAGTAGTAGAACTGGTGGATCCTATGGCATTTCTATTCTGAATTTTTTGAGGAGACTCCATACTGTTTTCCGCAGTGGCTGAACCAGTTTGCATTCCCAGCATTAGTAGAATTTCAGCCGTTGGACAGGTGTATACTGACAGCTCATTGTGATTTTAATTTGCATTCATCTGATGATCAGTGATGTACAGCATCTTCCCAGGTGTTTGTCTGTCATTTGTATGTTCTCTTTGGAAAGATGTCTACTCAGGTCCTCTGTCCATTTTGCACTGAATAATATGTTTCTTTTGTTGGTGATCTGTGTAAATTCTTTATGTATTTTAGATATTAGTAATCCCTATCAGATATGTCATCTGCACATACCTTCTCCCATTCAGTAGGTTGCCTTTTGGTTTTGCTGGTGGTTTCCTTCACTGTGCAGCGTTTTTTATTTTGGTGTAGTTCCAACAGTGTAATTTTGCTTTCATTAGAAAAAATTTCCACAGCTGATGTGAAAGAAACCATGAGAAAGCAGGGGATTTTAACAAGGCAGGTTCCAGGGCCCCCACACATTGATGATCTATCAGAGCGGCTAAGGAGAAACCCGAGGATTTTCATTGTAACCATTCCCAGGTGATTTGTATGCTCCCTGGAGCCCAAGATCTGCTTATATATTCAGCCCAAAGCACTGAAAATACCACTGGCCAACCCCCAACTGTCTAGTCGGCCTTCAATTTGTCAAATAACAAACCCACATATATCTCAGCCTGTAACCACCGCGCTATGAAGGATGACGCCCTCCCCCCACCAGCAGCATCCCCATCAACGCCTCTCCCCTCTGGCCTCTGCACCTCCAGCAGTCTCCTCAGACCTCATCCGCCCACCTCAGCCCTTCCCCTCCCATCCAGTTCCCCAAAAAGTGGCCAGAGGTGTTTGAAAAATGAAAATAAGGCCCTATTCTTTTCCTGCCTAAAACTCTCCAGTGGCTTTCTGAAACACTCACTAACATTCAGATACTTCTCTTGGGCTGCAAAGCAACACAGGATGCAACTTCTGTCCTCCTCTCCCTCCAGCCTCACCTTCCCCCCCCCCCCCCTGCTTTCTGTGGGTCCTTGTGTGCCGGCACAGAGGCTCTCTTTCAGATCCTCAGCCACGGTAAACCTGTTTCCTTCCCTTAGGGCTTTGAACTCTGAATGGAATGGGCTAAACTTGGAAGGGAAAAGAGCTTTATTCTTCCCCCACCAGGGCCCTGGGAAACACTCTGCTGACTTGCAGAGAGAAGTAACTAGGCCACTGCGATCTAATGTGCGGTATGATTAACACAGACCACGACGCACTATATGGTAATCGTGTAATGTGGTATCACTCCAACAGCAGTCGTATCACAACATAAAAGCGTTTCAAAGTTGCAAGCTGCACACCTTTACATTTACACAATGTTATATATCATAGGTATTCAACTAAAAAAACGCTCTGCCCCTCCTGCTCAAGCCGTGTCAGAAAGAGCCCTTCACTTTTGGCTCACATTCTAAATAAAAAATGTCACCTCACCCCTGGTGTAATGCTTGTCTCCTCTCCCTTGCTCAGGTCTGGCCTTGTGCTCAGAATGAGTGGGAGGAGACAGCTCAGATGTCCTCATTCCCTCCTTGTCTTCATGCCATCTCCTCCCACCTTCCACCTGGCTCCCCTGGTTGGGGACAAAGTGAGGAGAGCTTATCGAAACAGATGTGATGGCTGATCCACACACCTGTGTTGTCCTCACTTGAACTGTCTCTTGCTTGTGAATGCCCTCTGTCATGGCTGACACCAGAACATCAGCTCTCCTGTGGCGGGTGCACCACATGTTCTTTAGAGCCATCTCTACCACCACTGGGGCCACCCGACCCATACTGCACTGTCCCCTGATGTGAGCAATGCCTTCTCTGATGGGTTATTCAGACCTGCCTCCACCGTTCCTCCATGCACAGCATGCCCTTGGGACCCTCTCTCTCAGCAGACAGCCTTTGGGTGAAGCCCACAGGCAATCTCCAGCTCCAGTGCCTCCATAGAGCCCACATGTTCCTTGGGTACTTTCTCACACTGGTGCCCCACCAACCCCCGAGCTGCTGGCGTTCTTCTCTGCTGCTCTCCCCCTTTACCTTACCATTGCCAGCTTCCCCAGCCAGCTTCCCATCTTCAAACTTCTCCAACCAAAGTATGGGCAACCTGAATCCCAGATCCTCCAAGAACTACCCTTGACATTTCTCTGATAGCAGTAGGACACACGTCTCTGAGCCTCTGCAAGCAAGTTCTGAGAGAGGGCCCCAGATTTCAGTTTCCCCTTCTTACAAACAGCACCCCCCCAGCCCAAACTGTTCAGTTACTGCTTCCTACACACTACTTAGAGGAGGGACCAGGACTTATCCCTTCTCCCCACAGAAAAAGGAAAACGAAATGCCATGGCACTTTCATCCCTACAAATACACATCAGAGCAAACTGCACTCTGTCCAGCAATTTCCTATACAGTCTTGCACAAGCAGCACTTCTACCTCCCAGGAAGCCCCAGAGAGGGTGGCTCTAGTGCTGGGCCATAGAGCCACAGGAGATTCTATCACCCTCTACCCTCAGCTCTGAGAGTTTAGTCGCCCCAAAAAGAAAGCCCTAATTCCTTAGGCTGTTCCATTCCTGTTGCTTCAGTTATCCATTGCTGTGTGACAGACTATCCCCAGAAGCAGTGACTTAAAATAACAAGTTATTCTTTCTCACAGTTCTTTGGGTCGACTCACCTCAGCAGGGCAGGTCTTCCCTTCCCTGTGGAGCGTATTCAGTCCTTGGTTGGGCACAGCCACAGTGGCATGGAAGGCTGATGAAGTCTTGACTCATGATGGAGTTCTGTGGAGCCCCTCTTTGTAGCTTGGGCTTCCTGACAAAACATGGCGGCTTCGGAATCATTGAATTTATGCAGAGGCAGCTGGCTTCAAAGATGGATAACAGGAGCTGCCAGGCCTCTTCAAAACCAAAGTCCTGGAACTGGAGGCCACAAGGCCAGCCCAGACTCAAGTGAAGGGAAAGAGATGCTGCCTCTAGTTAGGAGGAGTGGCATGCCCATGTAGGAAGGGAAGGGTTGGTGCAGTCCATCTCTGGAGATGTTTATCATACTGACCTCTTCGCCTAACATGACCACTAGCCTCCATCTCACCATCCAGTTCTCAGCCCAAATGTCATCGCTGACCATCCTCACCAAGACCACCACCAATTCCACCCAACTCACATAACCTTACAGTCACTCTGGTTCACTTTCCTCATTTCTTGTTCTTTGTTTTTTGTATTCTTCCATTATTTATTATATGTTGTTTATTATTTATTTGTATACTGTCTGTCCTCAACTTCCTTCTCCCCATTGGAACATCAGCTCCCCAAAAGAAAGGGATTTGGCTTCCTTCCATCTACAGAGATGTAGTCTCTTCATCATCTAGAAAAGAGATGGAATTCTGTAACTCTTTGTGACTAATAACACCTAGCTCAGTTCTCCCATGTTCAAAGCCAGCTCCCAATAACAGTGGCTGATGGACACACGTCTTTATATCCATCCAAGGTTTCATGGTAGAGTAGCATTTTTAGAACGTTCATTTCATTATGTTTTTTCCTCTACAATAATAGAGACAATTTCTCAGTGGAAGTTTGAAATAAAATCAGTGTTCTGACTCCAAAAACACTTTGTTGTTTTTTTTTAAATAAAATGACCTCAGGTTTAATGAAACGTCTAAATTTCAATAAACAGAATTTTTTCCCTCAGCAAAGTCAAGGGAGAGTGTTTATATTACACCTTTGATTTTTCTTCTCATTATAGCTTAATGTTATAGTAAATCAACATCAGTAAGGGGACCATACCTTCAGGTGGGAATCAACAACCTAGAGCTTTTATCCAATTATTTTTGGAGGGATAATAATAACAACAGTTAAATGACTTGAGCACTTACTTGGTACCAGGTCCTGGACTAAATGTTTCATGTGGACCAACTCCTGGGTTATTCTAAGCATGAGGACAAGAAGCTTCCACTGTCTTTGTGCAAGTGCCCGTGACCTCCAGGAAAATGCCCTTTATAAGTTTCAGCATTTGAACAACTTCCCTCCTGATCCTCTGCAAACTCTAAAAGAAAAGAGACTTTGACCTACAAGATACTTAAATTCCCTTTTACCCCAGCCCTAGAACAACTGTGTTATAATAAGCCTTACTTAATTGAGCATAAGACTCAAGCATTTCTTTCTTACTCTGCAATGTTAGTCAACTCTTATCCCTCAAAGTAGTGTCTACTTCATCAGAAAATACTAATCATTTAAGCATTAATTGTCTCTTTTAAATTATTATTTCTATTTAATGACATCTTTCTGCAAAGGAGTAAGGACTATTACAAGCTCAATGATTTACACTTCTTATTATGTATACCTGCGAATACCTTAAATAACAACTTTTGAATATGAATATTTAATTATATGATATGTTAAATGTGATTCTAAAAATCACTTTTTGTTAAAATCCTCCAAAGCCACATAAATGTGTTCTCGCCTTCTAAATTGACCAATGCGCCCAGGCTTTTCACAAATGCTATCCCATAGGGCATAGAACTGAGAAATCCTTGGAAATACGTCCATCCAGTTGCCTCTCAATGCCCATAACTGAGCTATTCCATGCTGCAAACTCTGGTCCCAAGATAGCGGCTCATCTAATTGATGGCTACTGTCTTCACCACACAGCTGTTAGCTCATCAAGAAGATGGTTAATAAACTTGGCAATATATATTGCATTAACTTTTTTGCCCTAAGGTTAATAATGGGATTATTTTAAAATGTGCTTTTGATGTGCAAAGCTTCCCTAATAAATATGATTAAGTAAAATAAGTTGTGAGGAAGACCATCAATTCAATGAAGATTGCTTAACATCAGGCAGTAGGTTTATAGTTGAGTAAAAGGAAATTTAGTGTCTGTACTTCATGGCTCTTAAAAAGCATTTGGCTGTGACCCAGACATGGAGCTTTACCTCTACTGAGCTAAGCCAGGAAACCACTGACTGATGCAGCAACACGATGGTCTTCAATGGAGCATTTGTCATGGATTTATTTTGCATACAATATGTTCCTTTGTCTTTTTCTTCATATCAAAATGAGCATTATAATTCTTTGCAACAATAATAATAGAACATATTCTAAGACTAAATCAATGAAGAGAATAAATAATGTTGAAATAGTAGACTCTTAAGAACAAAAAGTGTCTTATTAAAGAAACTTTGTCCCAAACGTTGTAAGTGAATTTCATATTAAATATTAAACCTTTCTATAATCTATTTACTTAATTTTTCAAAAAGAGAACAATGTAAAATGCACTTGTTATTATTGCAACTACCTTCACTGCAAGTGTGTCTGATATTCATCCTTCTGAGTACTAACATTTTAGTCCTTATTGACTTAATCAGTATTAGACAAACTCCAGGAATAAAAATTAGCTATATGATATTTAGAACAACAAAGATTATACCAGTCAGAAACACATTTGGTGATAAAATTCTCCTTATTTTAGTTTCAATAAGTTTTATTAAGAAAAATAGTCCTGGATTAAACTTGCTATCCTTTGTCCAGGTCTAAACAATGTTTTAAAAAATTTTTGATAGAGTTAAACTAGTCATTTCCTCCTGTGTCAGTCAAATGACTGTAATAACCATAATGATGACATCAGTTGGGCGATGATGGTGAACACCTCTGAAGAGAAGAAATTAATTTATATTTGAATGGGATCCATTTTTTTTCTAGTACAAAATCGGTACTCTCTGCCCTCTTAGCACAAAAAGTACTTGCTGGGATAGGAAAATTTCATTCAGGCTTCCTGGACTCAGCCTCCCCTCTGATTTAATCTTGGCTGAAGGGGAGAATTAGAGCAGATGTCAGTAAAGGAGGAGCATCTAGTCTCCTCTGGTTTTAGGAGAGACGGCAGCTTCTACAGTAGCTTCCTTCACCAGACGTAATCTCCATTCACCCACTGCTTTAATGGCTTCCATTTCTTCATTAGATGACAGACTCTAGGCGTTTGGAGTATTTGTCTGAGAGGAATTTCTAGTTTCAAGAACAGTTACCCAAACTATTTTTGAGTCAAAGTACTCTTTCTCTAGATTTCATGAGAAAAAGAATGACACCACAAAGGTTTTGCTTTCAAAACTCTCAAGACCAAGTCAATAAATATTGTCTACTCTTCACGAATGGCTACACAAACTCTTCTTGAGCCCAAGTATGTTTTCTTTAGACTTCTGCAAGTGAGGAAGTGGAACTACAATCAAAACACTCATGCTCAAGTCAATAAATATTTAAAGTCTATCAGGATTGAACTAAGGAGAAGATAGACATAAGAGGAGTTTGGGGAGTGTCCAAGTGAAACAGGAAAACAAACAAAAAACCACATTTCTATCCTCCAGTTGCAGATATCTGGTGAGGGAGAAAGACATGCTCTAACAATCTGGTATAAACTGTGTTACGTGGCATGAGGGAAACTCAAATTCATTGGGGGTTAAGGATGGGGGCATCTGGGAAACCTTTCTGGTGTGCTGGCAATTTGATTGAAGCTTTGAGATCTGCAAAAAGGTGGAAGAGAATTACGACCCAGGAAAGAACCTGCTCAAAGTCTGAGCAACCTGAGGTCTCAGATTCCATTCTAGGAAGTAGGCTACAGTGTGAGATATATAGAGGACACAGTGGGATGAAGCAGGAGATAAAACTGCAAAAGGATGGAAGGCCTCCTTATTTTTTTGTGACTCTTTTTGTCATTACTATTCAGAAAGGCATATACATATAGTCCATTCCCAGAATGTGTCATAGTACTGTAACACTACACAGAATCCAGAAGCTGATGCCAAAAGGTCCATGCATTTCCCCCTACAGCCCCTCATCCTATCATGAGTCCATCTCATGGGGGTCAGGTCAGTGTCCTCTCTACAGCTTCCAGTATTCTTTCTCCTCACCATGGTTTTCTAGATGTGCAGCCAGCAAAATGTTCTTAAAAAGGGCCAGGTGGTAAATATTTTAGGTTTCACAGGCTAAACAGTCTTTGTCACAACTACTCAATGCTGCTATTATAGCATGAAACCAGCCATAGACAATACAGAAATGATTTGTGTGGCTGTGTTCCAATAAAACTTTATTTAAAAGCAGATGTCATGGGGCGCCTGGGTGGCTCAGTGGGTTGGGGCCTCTGCCTTCGGCTCAGGTCATGGTCTCAGGGTCTTGGGATCTAGCCCCGCATCGGGCTCTCTGCTCAGTGGGGAGCCTGCTTCCCTCTCTCTCTCTGCCTGCCTCTCTGCCTACTTGTGATCTCTCTGTCAAATAAATAAATAAAATCTTAAAAAAAAAAAAAAAGCAGATGTCAGACCAAATTTGGACCATCTGTTATACTTTATGGACCCCTGTTACAAGTCCCAACTCCTCTGCCTACTCCAAAGAATCTTAGTTATTCCTACTCTCTGTCTCCAGTCCAGATTATTAGTTATTTGAAACCAGAAGATTTCCCACCTTGAGGAATCTGGAGCAAGATCTAATTTTGGAGGAAAGGATGAAAAGAAATTGGTCTTTTCTTATCTAACCCTCAAGATGAAGGATCTAGAAGGCAAAATTTTTAGCATAACTGTAGAATGTTATTGTGCTTGATATGTCTCTCTTTTACTAGTTTTACCAAAGATGTCTTTCTGCAAATTTCATTCCTTTGGGTCAGGGCTTGAGAATGTAACTAGCTGTATACTATATGCCAGGAAGGAAGTCGGCCAGATGTGGAAGGATGAGAGAGGAAGAAAAATACCATTTTACTGTATTTGTAATCTCCAAACCTAGTTACTGAGTGCTAGTAACACTTCATGAGTTTCTTAAGGAAATATAATTATGATAATAACATGTAATAAAGACTAGAAGCAGAAGGACCAAAGTGCTTTAGTTAAAAAGTCTCAGTGACTGCCCGAAGTTTGAGGGGATCAGAGACAAATAGGCAGAGGACAAGTAGTGAAAGTATTCTGTATGGTATTATAATGGGAAGTAGATCTCATACATTTCTCAAAACCCATGAAATGTGCAACACCGAGGATAAGCCCTAATGTAAACTATGGACTTTGGGTGATCGTGATAAGTCCATATAGGCTTACCAGCTGAAACAAATACACCACTCTGGAGCAGTGTGTTGATAGCAGGGGACACTCTGCCAATGTGAGGCAGGGGGTATATGGGAAATCTCTGTACCCTCTGCTCAATGTTGCTGTGAATATAAAATTGCTCTGAAAGTTAAATTCCATTTTTAAAAGAAGTCTCTGCCAAGGAATAACCCCAGCCTTAACTTGTCAGACAACATACACAGATGTCCCTGAAGGTCTGGCCAGGTACCATTCATAGGGCCACAAAGACAAAATTTCCAAAAGGAGAGTATGGTTGGAAGAGAGATAAGAAGTCTGTCTTGAAGTGAGCTGAGGGAAATTGGAGGGGGAGACGAACCATGAGAGGCTGTGGACTCTGAGAAACAAACAGGGTTTTGGAGGGGAGTGGGGTGAGGGGTTGGGTGAGCCCAGTGGTAGGTATTAAGGAGGGCACGTATTGCATGGAGCACAGGGTGTGTTGCATAAACAATGAATTTTGGAACACACACACACACAATTGAATTCAATTAAAAAAAAAAAAGACTCATCTGGATAGAGTGCTGCTCTGTGCTCAAGCAGTGTGTAGACTGTATTTTCCAAGATGGCTGCATTAAGACTCCCCATCCAACATGTCTTTCCTGTGTGAGGCTGACACTTCTCCCACAGAGCGTGGAGGTTTTGTTTCTCTCCTTGAGTCTTGACGAGGACTGTGATGCTATGTGATGCTATGGAATTTTCAAGGCTAGGACAAGAAAGGCCATGCAGATTTCACGTGCTCCTCTTGGGACACTCATTCTGGAACTTAGCCACTGTGCTGTGAGAGAAGTAGCAAGACCACACAGAGGCCAAGGGTAACTTTCCAGCTAAAGTTCCAGGTGAGGTCTCAGCCAAGAGCCAGTAGTAACCTCCTGACGCTGAGTAGGTGAGCCACAAGCTGACTCTAGCCCCAAACACCATCTGCTACAATAGCGTGAGATGCCCCCAAGCAAAAACTGCTTAACTGAGTCCCGTCAACACACAGAATAATGAGAGAAAACAATAACGCTATTTTTGTTTTTTTGATGTGATTCCTTATATGGCAATAAATAAGCTATGGGTACAAAAAGGGAAGTCCAGGTGGATGGTTGTTGTTATTTAATAAACCAGTAGAAAATAACAGCTAATGATATATTTAGTTCTTCTCTACACTTTTTAATATTCTGATCAAATGAACCATGATCTCTTTTGAGAATCGTCCTATTGCCCAGCTTTCTTAAGTGTGCTACCAGGATTCACAGGATCCTGCTTTCTCCACAGCAAATGGCCTACATAAGCCAGAGACTTATGTAGTAATTATAGTATAGTGATAGTAATTATCAAATTGCTATGCATGTATTCAATTTAAAAATAAAAAATAGGGACTCTTGGTTGTCTCAGTTGGTGGAACTTGTGACTCTTGATCTTAGGGTTGTAAGCTCAAATCCCAGGCTGGGTGTAGAGATTACTTAAAAATAAAATCTTTTAAAAAATAAAAATAAACATAAATAAAAGTTAAAAATATTGCTCATTCCTCCATAGATACTAGGCTGACAGAATCAAGCTATCAAATCCCAGAGATACAATTCGTTTTTAAGAGTAACCTCACAAAAAATTACCTCCTTATTTTTAACATATTAACTCATCTTTTCCTTTTTTTTCCTGATGCAGTCACATATCTCCTGGGATCACTTCCAATCTTGATAAGGCCCTGTGGCATGTACTTCATCTCAATATAGCAGCAATTCCAGTGACCTATCATTCACTTGGATGCAGTGAAATGCGTGACTTAACAGGGTCACATTCTTGGGCTCATGCTACTCCCCAGTCTGACAACAGGCAGCTGTGTGAGCTCGTCCAGCGATAGAGAATGCGGCCACTCCTGCTTCCAGACAACACCCGTCCCCTTCATTCTCTGCAAAAAAATTCTCTCCCACTTTAGAGCAAGGAATAATGTCACCTCTCTGGCTTCTGCTTCCCATTCCTTCCTCACATACAGTCTAAGAAGAACGTGTCTTTTCTATTCAAAGCTAAAATCTTCATCTCTCTTCCTAAGCCCACTCTTTCCCACCTTCTCAGAGATAGTCCCATAAATTCCCTCTTTCTAGTATCTTCAGCTTCCTCTCTCTCCCAACTTTTGACCCTCTGCCTATAAAATTAAAAAACTTTCCCATTCTAGAGATGAAGTCTTCCTCGTGCTCACATCCCTTTAGATGCCTCCCTACCTTCCCTTTTCAACCAAACTTCTTGAAAACGTTGTTAGTGTTGGTTTTCCCTTGAGCAGCTCCTATTCCTTCGGATATTGACCATATCATTGGCATTGTTAGGTTCACAATGACCTTCTGAAATTATTTCCAGTCTCACTGAACTTGATCTTTGTGTTTTTAGAGATTTTCCACCATTTCATCCTTTGGAAGTAATCTATCTTCTCTGATTTCCATATCACTCTCCCTTAACTGGACTTCTCTTCCTTCCTACCCTTTTTTCTTCTTTCTCTCAACAACATACAGGGTCAACATAAATAGTCAGTCAGCTCAGGCCATCCTACAGCATATCATAGATTGGGTGGCCTATGTCAGAAGTGTATTTTCTCATTGTTCTCAGAGCTAGCAGACCCAGATCAAGACACTAGCTGACTCAGTTCCTGATGAGGTTTCTCCTTGCTTGTAAATGGCTACCTTCTTATTATGTCCTCACATAGAAGAGAACCCTTCTTCTTATAAGGCCATCAGTCTATTAGATTAAGGCCCCCACTTATGACCTCATTTTAACCTTAATTGCCTCCTAAATAGCCTGTCTCCAAATAGAGTCACATTGGAAGTGAGGGCTTCAACATAAGAACAGTGGGGAGATGGGGATAGTTTAGTACATACTACATGTAATTTGTTGGCTTTTGCTTTCATGTTTGTTATTTCGGAGCCCAAGATGGATGTTATAGTTATAATAAACGTATCCTCAGATATGTTCCTTGAGAGCCTGAAAACAGGCAAATCTATAAACAATAGCAGACCTCGGGCTTCCCCTTATGTCTTCCTGGCCAGCACTGCCTCACATGCTCATGGATAATCATATCACTGGCAGGGCAAATTTCCATGATTGGCTCAGCTTAATTGCCATCTGTTTTGCTGGGACAATGGAGGGGTGTTATTCTACAGCACACAGGGGCCTATCAGCATGCAGGCATGGGGACACAGCTCACTTCCGTCTCCCTCGCTATACACTCTTGGTCTTCCTTGTAATGTCCTCTTACTTCAAGTAGCCCCTAAAGTTTTGTTCTTCTCCAGGACTTCTTTCTTGGACTACTATTCCCTCTACACTCTTTTCCCAGTTAACCTCATTTACATCTACTGTTTGCATTAGGCCTTAAACATTATAAACCCCCAAATCTTTTCCTCTAGTCTAGATTTCATTTTTTGGCTGAAGTCACACATATCCAAAGGTCTTCCCTGCATGTCTACCAGGATTTGCCACAGACATCTCAAATTCAACATGTTAGAAAGAGAAATCATTGTTTCTGCCCTTATTTGCCATTCATTTTCCAGCTCTTTAGTATTTTCCCTGATGTTTGGTGGTAGCACCCCAGAACCATTCACCCAAACCAACAAACCACTATCATTTCAGGTGCCTCCTTCTTCCTCCTACATCTAGTTACCAATTCCTGTTGTCTCCTTTCTAAACATTCAAATTTCCAGCCTTCTTTTCATCCCTACTGCCACTGCCTTCCCCCATGGCTTTATTTCCTACCTTTTCCCTTCTGTCTTATTACAACATTTATCAATCCAGGACCCGCTTATATTAATGCATACCTTGGTGCATATATCCACCATCAGTACAAAACTTAAAGGTACAAGAGGACAGTGACCTCCTCTTCCACATTTTTTTATCCATTGCAATTACAGCAACCTAGTGCATGACAAGCCCTCATGAAACTAAGCTCAATTCAGCTGCCCCAACTCATGTATACAGAAATAATAATGCAGTCTCCTTATACCAGGCTTTCTTTCTCATCTCAGCATAAGATATTTGAGAGAAGAACCTCTATAGTTCACCTCCTTTCTACCTTCTAAAAATACCAGGTAGAGTACTTTCTGCTAGTGATGACGGGAGCATTCAAAAACTTTAATAGATTAAATAACTCCTGAAAGCAAGGTGGTATTTTCTATTGTTGTGGATGGACGTGGCATTAATTTATTTTTCCATTTTGCATACAGTCTCTTTTCTGTCTGCACTGCACACAGACTCCTCAGAGTTGGTCACCATCAGAGTGTTTGAATTTCCAAAATGAAATCTTGGCTCAGATCAGGTCCATGGTGTCTTTGGGCTCTCATGTCTTATGATTCTGTGATTATAAGATTACTGAGAGAAGCAAGCTCATTTTGACATAAATAAGCCCATTAACCGGGTAAGGGAAAGTGCGATCCCTGATGATGCTCTCAACTAATTGGCTCAAAAAAAAATGTAAATAGCTTATTATTAGCAAAATAGGATAAACTGCAATCTTTGAAGGTTTCGATGGCATGAGTTTCTTTTTGGAAAACACTAAGAACAGCAATGTATTTCTTTGAATTTGGGTCACAGTTTGAATGCATAGCATCTATGATTATATAGGAACTACTGGAATAAATCATAGCTACCTCCTTCCTTCAAACACTTCAAACATTTTATCAGCGTAATAACTATTTTCAATTATTTAAGCTAAATAAGGAAAACTAAGATATGATTGAAATACTAAAAAACAATTGATCATACCACATTTAAACATATTTTGACGAAGTTGAGTGAAATTTGCTTTGCTTCTAAAAACAACTTAAATGATTTTTAATTATGCAAACTGGAGCAGCCACTCTGGAAAACAGTATGGAAGCTCCTCAAAAAGGTAAAAATAGAACTGCCTTATGATCCAGCAATTGCATGACTAGGTATTTACCTAAGGAATACAAAGATACCAATTCAAAGGGATACATGTTCCCTGATGTTTAAAGCAGCATTATCTACAATGGTCAAATCATGGAAGCAGCACTAGTGTCCACTGACTGATGAATAGATAAATAAGATGCGGTGTATACAGACAGACAGACAGACAGACACACACTCACACACACACACTGGAAAATTACTCAGCCATAAAAAAGAATGACATAGAGCTAGAGAGTAGTATGCTAAGCAAAGTAAGTCAGTCAGAAAAAAATACAACATGATTTCACTCATATGTGGAATTTAAGAAACAACAACAACAAAAATGAGCAAGGGAAAAAAAGAAACTGGCAAACCAAGGCAAACCAAGAAACAGAGTTAACTAACAGAGAACAAACTGATGGATACCAGAGGGGAGGTGGGTAGGGACATGGGTGAAACAGGTGATGGGGATTAAGAAGGGCACTTGCCCTGATGAGAACCAGGTGTTGTATGGAAGTGTTGAATCACTATATTGTACACCTGAAACAATACTACATGGTATGTTAACTAAAATATAGTTAGTTTATAGGTTTTTATAAATAAAAACAAAAAAAAAGATTTTCAATTACTTTATTACAAATAAAAAGTTTGTAAGTTATGCTTCTAAGGAAGTTCTTATTTTTATCCCAGTATTGACATTCTTCTTACTTTGAAAGTTTCACACTTGAAATTATCATCTTTACTCATAAATTTGCCTTGTTTCTCAAAGTATGAGGAGCCTTGTTTCTCAAAGATCCTTTCTGATCTATTTAACTGCATCCAAACCACTTGTTAATCTCACGAGTTCAATAAACCAGATATAATTTTCAGATGAGGAAACTGTCACCTTTGTCACATATCACATAATTATGAAGTGACAGAATCAGAACAAGACTCAATATTTCTTGAAAGTTTAGTGCTCTTTGAAACCCGGCAACCATTCTAAACTCAAAAAATAAATCTCCCTCTGCTTTTTGTAGAACGGCACTAGAACTGCACTTGGGGTGTCCAAAGTTTAAAATTTCTTGTAGGATTTTGATTACTTTTTTATTTTTGCCTTTTCAATTTTGAAACAGCAACCCATGGGAAGTTACCCAAGGTTTATACAGTGAAAATTTTACTTCTCAGGACTTTGGAAAGTCTAACCAATATATCCAAAATAGAAAAAAACAAAAACAAAAACAACCTCTTCTTCATGTAATATTCATAAGACAAATGAATTTTTAAAACTTGCAAAGTTGGCTGAGGTATAACTTCACAAGGTATATTTCAAAACATGTTAGAGGTCTTCTGCTTGTGACCATCACAAAATAACTTGTGAACAGACTAACCTTCTCACCAGAGACAATATAAAGCTGGACAAAATACAGGAAATGATTATTTTGAGATGTTAGACTTAGACAACATAGATCTATGATCCCTGAGAAAAAGAAACATAAGATGAACATCACAGTTATACCAGCTTTCTGTCTGGAGGCACTCTGCAAATGGTAGAGCAGGGGGAAGGAGCCAAAGATAGTGCAGCAGTCTCACTGGTCTGAGTAAACAGATATCATAGCTCTGGGCTACTGAGATTGCTGGAAACGGTGGTGCAGGAATGGAGACAAGGGAGCCATGCAGGAAAGAAACTCCAGAATCCTGCATATGGTTCCCCTTGGTCTTTGACCAGGTACAAAACTGTGTACACATGCATCAAGAATCTAGAAGACAGGGCAAAAGCCAAGTACTGAAGAAAGAAAAATTACTAAGGAAATCTGAGCTGAGCAACTACTAGAACTCACCCAGGCTGGGATAGATTTGAGTCCTGCCCAGTCAGGTGGAGACACCTCAGAAAAAGACCCTGACATTCAACAGAGACCCAGGGAAAGTCATGCTAATCCAGTTCCACAGCAAAAGCTACTCTAAAGTTATCCTAACAAATCTTAACAATAATTCTTGAAAGTGTCAGGCTTAATTATCTGCTAGAATAAAACTCAATATTCTATTAAGAAAGAATATAAAAGCCAGCTATCCAGCAACACAGCATCCATAGTTTCTAGCATATAATAAAAAATTACTAGACATTGTGAAGCAGCAGCAAAATGTGATGCAGAACCAAAAGAAGTCGGTCAATATAAAGTAAAATAGTTCATTGTTAGAAACATGGGATGAATCTCATTCTTTGAATGCTTAGTAAGTATATATTTTTGGGAAAGATCATTTTCTAAAGTATATAAAGTGATAAAGAGAAAATCTTAAAAGAAGTCAAGAAAAAAAAATTTGAGAGTGACTGTTAAGCTTATTAGAAACACGGCAAGCCAGATGACATTACATTGGCATATTTAAAGTACTAAAAGGAAAAACAAACTCTAAAATCTTATGAAAATATCTTTTAAAAATGAAGGAAAAATAAAGAAATTTTTAGACAAACGAATGCCAAAAGAATCTGCAACCAACAGATAAGAACTATAAGATACATTAAGGAAGTTCTTCAGACTAAAAGAAAATGATATTAGATGGAAATTCAGTCTACACAAAGGAATGGAGAATTTCAGAAAAAATGAATATGTAAATAAATACAAATGATTACTTTCTTTTTAAAAAAAGTTTATTTTTAGTAATCTCAGTACCCAACATGGGGCTCGAGCTCATGAACCCCAAGACCAAGAGTTGCATTCCCTTATGACTGAGCCAGCTCAGCACCCCTGGTTATTTTCTTATTGCTTAATTTCAGAAAGATGGAAGTTTACTATTATAAGTGTATGTATACTTATATACCTATAATATGTTTTATATATTATTTATTTATTTATTTATTTGTATTTCTGTAGACCGTGATATGTCAAGGATGCATGGCAAACTGAAGGGCAACTAGGTTAAAAAAATCAATAAAAGAGGCAAAGCTCAAAGACCTGTAGAAGACATAAAATAGAATCCTAAAAAAAACTTGCTCCAAAAGAAAGTAGGAAGGGAGGGAAAAAGAACAAAGATCTAATGGGACCAAAAAAAAAAAAAAAAGAGCAAATACAAGATGACATATTAAACACAATCATATTTATTATAATTACATTAAATGGGACTGACTCTAGTTAAAGCAAAGGATTATTGGACTGGATTTTAAAAAAATATATGGCTGCTTATAGGAGAGAAAAGATGAAAAAACATATTCCACTCAAATATTCATTGTAAGAATGTTGAACTGCTATGCTAATATTAGACAAATTAACTTCAAGACAAAAAAATATTATCAGAGATAAGGAGTGACACTTCGTAATGGAAACATGATTGCTTTATCAAGATGCCATTAAAATCATAAATGTGTATACCCCTAAACACAGAAATTCTATATACACAATGGAGAACCTGATGGAACAATAGGGAGAATGTTTTAGAGTTCAATACTCCTTCTCAGGAGTAAACAGAATAAGTATACAAAATGCTCTGTGTGGATGTAGTAGATTTAAACTGCATTATCAGCTAGCTCGACTGGCAGAATACTCATTTTTCTCCCGCAGGTGATCATGGAGCATCTACCAATATAGGCCATATGCTGGGCCATAAAGAAGCTACAATAAATCTAAAGTACTAGAACCACACAGGGTATATTCTCTGACAGCAAAGTAATTATAAAATGATTTAAAAATAGATATCAGAAAATCTCCAAAGATTTGAAAATTAAGGAACCTACATCATAAGGCCTGGGTCAGGGAAGAAGTAGAAAATATTCTTAAATGAATGATAATGAAAATACCACATTTCTTAAAAAAAAAAAACAAAACACATTTCTAAATTTATGGGATGCAGTGTTTGGGGGGAATTATATATTCCTACTAGCTTATTTCAAAAAGAGGAAAGGATTAAAGTCAACAGTGATTGCTTTCACTCTGAGAGTCTGGGAAGATACCTTATTTAGACTGATCAAGGTAAGAACAAAGAAAACACAAATTATCAGTAACGAGATGGAAGAGAGGATATCAGTAATGATCTACAGACATTAAAGGAATAATAAAGTATATGCACCACTTTATATCAATAACTCTAACAATTTAGATCAAAGGGTAAAGTTCTTGAAAGCCACAAATTACTAAAACTGACACGAAGTAACAGAAGATCTGAAGAGCATGCCAATAATTAAAGATCCATATTTTTATTCAAAAATCTTCCCGAAGAAAACTCCAGGCCCAGATGGCATCACTCATGGATTCTATCAAACAACTGAAGAAGAAATAATATCAATTTTGGAAGACCCATTAGAGCTCAAAATATGGCTTTTGTCTTTACTTTTTGATTTTTAAGAGTACCTCTAGTTCTAGAAATCGGTCCAATGTTTAAATGGTCTAACTACCATTACAAAAATCTTAAAAATTGGATTGAGGAAATAAAACTAAATGAGAACAAGAAATCGGATTCAAAAGCACCACTTTTTGTGACCCTTTCCTGAGCTGGGCAGTACTAAAGCCAGGTTGGAGAGCTCATGGCATTTGCTGTGCTCAGTCACAATTGTCCTATGCAGAGCTGAAGCTACTTCCCCCGAGTTACTGCTTCATTTTTCTGCTCTCTTTCATATGAGTTATCTAAACTTGCTGCTTCTACTTCCTTTTCTCTATTTCCCAGCAAAGAGGCACCCAACTCAGCCTGGAAGTTGGGGAAAGCCAAGGAAGCTTCTGTGAAAAGGTAATGCTTGTGTTGAGCCCTGTAGGATGGACACGTGTTATATACAGAGGAAGGAGGCAAAGAAGCCTGGAAAGGCAGCATGGCCAAAGGCACAAAAATGAGAAAGCTGACATGTTAAAGAACTCGAAGAGGTTCTTTCATACTGGACCAAAGAGCAATAAGAGTGGTAAGCCAGAGGCCACATCCTGAATATGATATGCTCTTGAGGATTTTATCTTCAAAAGTAGGAAGCTTTTGAAGGATTGCAAGCATGCCAATTCTGCACTGTAGAAAGAATATTCTAATAGTGCATCGGAAGATGGGTAGACCTGTTCCCCAATACTGCAATAGTTCAGTGCAAGACGATGAGGGCCTAGTGCAAACTAGAGACAGTGGAAAGACAGGGAAGGTGACATCAATACAGGAGCAGAATCCATGGGACTTAACGACTGATCAGATTTCAGGGGTGAAGAAGAGGAAGGAGTCTAGCTGAATCCAAGGCCTCCTGTTTCAACGGCTGTGTAGATAGTGGATAGATAGTGGGGTCCTGGTAGGAGACTGGGTGGCTACTAGCTTACCCTTGTGAACTCCTGAGGTTTGAGATTAAATGTGGAGGTCTAGTAGGCATATGTATATATCTTGCACTCAGGAAAGAAGACTGGAGACCAGTATTTGGGTGTGATGGGCCCATGATTTCACTGTGTAACCATGCCATATATGAAATGAGAAAAAAGATGTATGTGGCCGTTGAAACCACATGAATAGATGAGATCTCAAGGATATAGAAAAGGACATTATATAAAAAGGGCCAAAGGGGGATTTTCATTTTATATTTACACATATATAAGTTCTATGTAAGCAAACCCCTTCCTTACTCCAGATCCAACTTCTACGTTCCTAACTTCTGACAGTAATTTCAAAGATGACTTCTTTTAGTAACAAAGAAAACTATATGAATAACAATAAAAAAGCTGGCAGTGATTTTTAGTGATTTTCTCTAGATTATAAAATATTAGGGAAAAACATTCAATGTGTAGGTACTAATGATGGAGGACTACACGTTTGGCAAAGATCAATTCTCCTTCAGTCCTTGACTTTTACAATAGACTCCCTCTCCCCTACAAACACCACTCACAACACCCCACCCTTCCCTTCTTTTGTTGTCTTAGTGATACTGCAGAAAGTTCTCTAAACCTGTAATGCAAGCTTACATCCACTCTTCAACATGACACATCAATGATCTGATGGTAAAAGACAAAACGGATTTACTATTAAGCTGTTGACAATTGCCTTGTGTTCTTGTGGTTGGACAGTTTTCTCATATTTGCAAAGGTAAGATCTCTTTATATTCTTTTTCTCAAAAGGGTCCCCCCCAAATTATATGAGCTGCAGCTCACATGCACTACCCCTGGATAAGGACTAAAAGTCAAATGTTACAGAGCTTAGATTAAACAAATCAATCAAATATTTTTAAATTCATTAAATAAAATTAATAAATAATATAGGAAGTGGTCCTCACGCTGAGGTCTTCTGACATCAAGGTCCGTGGCCTTTCCACTATGGCAGGAGCTCTCCATTGTGCCTGCCCTTTTGAATAACCCCATGGCCTTCCAGATTGAGGATCACAGTCTTTCACTACCTCTGTTAACATTTTCTATACTTAAATACAGAGTTAATAATTCCAAAAATACATTTCCAAAGGCAAAATAGTAGAACAAAGAAATGGAGTCTTTGCATTTCTTTTTAAATAATCAGTTTACTAATGATTCAAATGGGCCAAGTATTATGACCACTTATTCATACAAAGAAAGTTATTTTTCTTATCTGGAGAAATTTTAATACAACAGACTATATTTGTTTTGCAATCAGTTATTGATAATTTTTCTGACTTGGAATATAAAATTAAATATCTAGCAACTCTCTACTGTAATCTACCTAAGTTTGAATCAAATTATTTGCTATTCAGGTTTTATTCAATTGCCCTTTAAGCCTTCATTAAGAACCACCAGCCCCACTGGTATGTTGTCTTTTGCCCAACATTCAAGATGTGAAGAAGTATTTCCCTCAAAAGGTGAGATTTTATAAACTGCCATTCCCTAGCTCAAGCCTTACATTCCTTATGGAAACTATTTTTTTTCAACCAATCTTTTCAACAATTAAATTCCATGTCTAACAAGGGACAGAGAAGCAATTATACATGAGAGAAATTATTTGAATACAGCCTTTTCAAATTCTTCTGGGATTCCTTGAGCCGTTTGCTTTTGTTTTGTTATCTTCCTTATCCACTTCAAGTGACATTTCTTACCTTCCATGTACAAATGCTTTCTCCTTTTAGACAACTCAAAGGAACCTGTGATGTAGTGAACAGAGTAACTGAATGAAAGGCTTGGATTTAGGCCCCAGTGGAAGAGCTGTGCAAAACTGACCAAGGTGCTTAACCTCTCTGAAGGTCAGCTTTTCCTTCTGTAAAATTAGAATATAAACATGCATCCTGGGGTGCCTGGGTGGCTCAGTCGGTTGAGCAGCGGGATCTTGGTTGCGGCTCAGTCATGATCTTGAGGTCCTGGGATGAAGCCCTGCATCAGGTTCTGTGCTTAGTATGGAATCTGCTTGAGAATCTCTCACTCTCCTTTTGCCCCTCCCTTTCATTCTCTCTCTTGCGGGCATGCACTCTCTCTCTGAAATAAATAATCCTTTTTTTTTTTAAAGAAAACTCATGGGGCGCCTGGGTGGCTCAGTGGGTTAAGCCGCTGCCTTCGGCTCAGGTCATGATCTCAGGGTCCTGGGATCGAGTCCCTCATCAGGCTCTTTGCTCAGCAGGGAGCCTGCTTCCCTCTCCCTCTCCGCCTGCCTCTTTGTCTACTTGTGATCTCTCTCTGTCAAATAAATAAATTTAAAAAAAAAAAAGAGTCACAAGAAAACTCATGCATTATACTTCATGTAATTGTTAAATAACCAAATGTAATATTTCTATCATGTTTTATTTGACAGAGAGGTATATGCTACTGGGAGTCTTTGATTACAAAATCTTTGACTGAACACCTTCACGTAGGAAACCATGTCCTGACATATATACTCCAAACTAACAATTCACCCAATGAAACATTTCACTTGAGTGTTGTAAACTACAGGAGTCCCGATGTCTTTCTCCCCTAATTGGAAATGATTATATACACTTAAAATTTCCTTTCATTTAGAAAATGTCTCCTGGAAAGAGATGTATTAGCATAATTTGAGAATATGATGTTCCTGAAGGGTTTAAAATCTGATTGACATTGAGTGATTTCAAGAACCACCATTGATTACTATATAGGAGTATCTATAAAATTATTTCCTTGTATAATATCATTTCTCATATACTTGAGTCAGTATCTCCAAATATGTGACGATACAAATCACAGTGAGGGCAAAATGCACATTTAAATACTAGAGCAAAGACTGCTATTCATTAAAGTCCCTGAATGGGGCAAGAAACATGGATATTTTTTCATAAGTTTAATCTCTTATTTGGCAGATAATGAACCCAAGATGAAGTGATTTTTGTCAAGAAGAGGTTTTGTTGTAGAATTGGGACTAGAACTCAAGTCCCTTAACTCAAAATGTAGGGCTATATTAACTACTCCACATTTAATCACGGAGCCATTTCCCCAAATTTTCAAGCTAAAATAGCAAATACGTAAGATTTTAGGGGGCAGGGAGAGAATATGTTCAAAATATAAGGGGGCAAATTATTTAGATCTTTATCAAAAATTTACCATAGATTTCCATCTTATAGTTTGATAAAGGAGAGATGTCCATTTAGTAGAATACCTGAGTTCTTGGTTCCAAGCATAGATTTTCTATTAGACTATTAGAGCCTAGTTAAAACAGATTTAATTTAGATGCTTACTCATATTTACAGTACTGAAGTTAAGTTGGGATTTAATTACAGAAAGCATTATACTAAATTAATCTCATTGGAGTTCATTTCATTATTCTTATGCAGCAAATTTCAAAAAATTAACTTAAAGGGGAAAAAAAAAACAGAACAATCTCATATATACTCTTTGCCAGTGGATCAATCCACTTTAAAATCCACTAAATGGTCTGATGAGGCAAACATTTTCCCTTATTCAGACCAGGCAGTTAGGTGCACATTTTCAAAGTAATGATTACCAAGATGTTAGTATCATTAAATATTGTCGGTTCTGCAAAATTACATGTAGAGTGTTCTGGACATTTTTAATCTGGACAAAATGTAAAGCAGGGGAAATCACCTAGAAAATTTAGCAGAGATAATTTTGTCTTTGCCACTGGAGTGGGGGAGGAGGCTTTGGCCTTACTCTGCAGCTGTTCCCAAATTCTTATGTGGCAGTTGCAAATAGGAATGCTCTATCATAAATATTTAACTCCAAGTTTATGGCCCTTTCTTTGAGAAGCAGACTTCATCCCAGTTGTTCACACTTAAGAGAGGATTGCAGTAGGTGGATGAAACTTGAATTCAAAATAGAAATTGCTTTTTCTGATAAAGGAAATAGTTTCCAAACATCATGATGGTAAGAGTGCACGGTTATG
Source organism: Lutra lutra (assembly GCF_902655055.1). Lineage (NCBI taxonomy): Eukaryota > Metazoa > Chordata > Mammalia > Carnivora > Mustelidae > Lutra > Lutra lutra. Next base: position 13,196,951 of record NC_062282.1, read on the forward strand.
CTTAAGTCTCAGCTCTATCACTCACTAATGCTGGAGCACCCCCTTACCCTCCCAGGGACTCGATTTCCTCCTGTATAAAATGATGATCCCTATGACACATACTATGTCAACTTTGAATCTTCCCAAATGTTCAACTTCAAGGGTCAAAGCAGACTGCTGTTTCTTCACCAAAGGCTAATATTGCCCCAGAGGTCAATATTTTATTTTGTTAAATTCAGTGCAACAACCCTCTCACTGGGAATGAATAAGTGAATGAATGAATGAAGTATGAATAATGACGTTTATGTAGGAGACAAGGGAGTGAGAAGGCTAGATGCGCATTCATTGTTAGAATGGCTGATAACCTAGATTACCGCAAGGTGTGTCAGATTCAATAGAGTAAGTGAAAAGCATACCGGTAATTTGAGGTAAATTACTTTTGTGGGATACATTATTTTACTTCTCCTTCTATTTTATTTACACAGAAAGAGCAAGCTATACTTTCACATAAATTCCACTCAGAAAACAAAATTGATGAATTCTGAGCAGCGTGACAGGAGGGATTTAGCTTTCTACAGTAGAATACATCTGGTGAATTTCCATCCCTTTCTTTACTTTTTTTTTTTTTAAGAGACAGAGCATGTGTATATGAGCACATGTGTGTGAGTGGGGGGAGAGGCGGTGGCGGGGGAGAGAGAGAGAATCTCAAGATCTCAAGCAGACTCTTGGCTGAGTGCAGAGCCCCACACAGGGCTCTATCCCAGCATCCTGAGATCATGACCTGAGCCGAAACCAAGAGTCGAATGCTTATCTGACTGAGCCACACAGGTGCACCTCTATCCATTTTTTAGAGATGAGTTGTCCATTGCAATCACTATGGTGTTAAGTCAAGAAAGAACATGGGGGGGCGCCTGGGTGGCTCAGTGGGTTAAAGCCTCTGCCTTCGGCTCAGGTCATGGTCTCAGGGTCCTGGGATCGAGCCCCGCGTCGGGCTCTCTGCTCAGCGGCAAGCCTGCTTCCTCCTCTCTCTCTCTCTCTGCCTGCCTTTCTGCCTGCTTGTGATCTCTATCAAATACATAAATAAAATCTAAAAAAAAAAAAAAAAAAAAAAAAGAAAGAACATGGGACCAGGAGATGGAGAGGCTGGATTTATATCCTGCCCCCAGAAGAAAGGGGTCACATCTTTCTTGTTTTTCTTTGCATCCCTAGATCTTAGCTCAGTGCCTGGCATAGAGCAAACACTGAAAAATGAGGCAACTTCTATGGTTGGCTCTGCTGCCTCCTGGATAAGTGTCTCCTGGTGCAGCATACTTTCAGAAGCAAAAGCTGAGACAGAGCTGTGTGCTGGGCCTTCCTTAGGAGGTACAACCCCAAGGCTATCAGAATGAGAGAGAAAAACAGAAAACAAATTGATGGTAGTACATATGCTACTGAGCCAACGACAGCTGCTAAGAAAGACACAACTGGTTCCCAATACAGGATGCCATCCAGATGGGCCATTTAGAGGCCCTGAGCCTCAGGACCATCTATCAGGGGAGAGCAGTCAGTTTTCCTGTGTCTCATCTCCCAATTCGCCCCCTGGGACACTGACTCCCACACACGCCTTCTGATGTTCGCTGGCCCTGCTAGGCAGTTGCCAGAGCAGCCGGCTGCATTGCCAGTAGCACGGTGCTCACCTGAGCCCGGAAGTGCTGGGAGGAGATACAACCTGTGGTTGAGCTGGGTTGAGCTTCGGTACAGGAGCAACTCTTCCTTCAGGGAAACCATGCCAAAGACCAACTCACCCATCTGGGCTAAGGGGGTCAGTTTGTCTCTCCATGGAACAAATGGTTAAGTTGCAGCGAGTAGGAAAAGCTAACTGAATCTGGGGAGGTGATAAGCCAGGTCAAGGACAATGCAGCATTTTAGAAAAGTACTTGACCCAAAGCTCAGTTTCAACTCTAAAATCGTGATCATATAGTTGACCTCACATGTCATAAGGGTATCATGAGGATAAAATGAGAGAGAAGAAACCTCCATCTTCTCATCCCCCTCCTCCAACTCTTGAATCTACCCTACAAACCTATGCAGGAAAAATACACCCACATACCTTCTCCCTCTCTATCACCAGGAGCTGCTAAAAAAAAAAGAAAAAAGGTCACATCGCTAATCTCAAGGAGGCCCTCATCATTGACACTTAGACTTGGTGTTTGTCCCCATTAAGCTTACTCTCCCTGTGCACCTTTCCTCCCCTTCCCCTCTACTCCCTGTTCTCAGTGACCACCGCTGGCCAGGACGCAAGCAGGTTTTGTAAGCACTGAAGGTTATATGGTGTTGGGAGTTCCTTTTAAGAAAAAAATTACAAACATAAAATTAAATATGAAAGTGAATATTCATTTCACGTGAACAAAGAAAACATACCAACTACTACAGACTCAGGGGTCTAGGTCCTTTTTCTTTTGAGATCTCTTTAGAGGGTTTACCAGAAATGCTAACTGATGGCAACCTGGTTTATCTTCCTAGCCTGGAGTACCCAACAGCAGTGTTCCTCAAACCTCAAAGAACCTAGGAACACCTGGGGAACTTGGTCAAGTGTAGATCCTGATTCAGTGGCATCTGGATGGGCTCCGAGGTCTACGTATTTGACAATCCCCAAGGGCATGGCCAGGTGATACTAATATGGTCCAGCCACAAACTTGACACTTCCAGTAGAAAGGCTCCTAACTCCCAGCACTTGCTAGGGCAGGTACAAGTGAAGGTTCTGGAAGCTTTAACTTCATTGTTTTAGGTGTGACACCCTCCCCACAATACCAAACAAAGGGGTGGTTCAAAATGGTGGTATAGGTGTTGAGAAAGTGAATCCTGCAGGAAACCCGTGGAGGATCCTTTTCCAATTCTTGCTTTCAACACAACTGAGAGCAAAACCCATCCCTTTGTCTAGCAATAGGTTATTTGTAAGGATGTTTGATATACACAATCTGATTTTTATTATATAACTCAGAAGGCATTTAAAGAATTTAGTGGTATGGCTAGAACAAAGTCCTTCCATTCTTGTCTTATTTCTGTGAAACGCTTTCTCAGGGATTATATTAATGAAAGTAAAAAATGGGAAAAGTATTGATGCAGAACTCTGTCTCATTCTCACAAAAAAATACTGAACCATGGATACTTATACTACTTGAGAAAAAAATACCACCATCTATCTCATTAACACATACATTTCCAGTAAGTTTTGTATGTTTAACAATTATTTATTGGATTTTATAATGCATTACGTTGTTTTGAACAATTGTAGGCAACTGTTAATTGTAAAAAGAAATCAATGCAGAAGAAAAATATTTAAGACTACACAGTTTATGGTCACAGGACATTTTAAAATTTCATTTCAATGTCTACATTTTATTGCAAAGACTGCTCAAAAAAAAAAAAAGATTGCCGAACATAAAGATATATTATGATAAAATTTGGCCTAAGAAATCAAATGAATATAAGATTATATGGGGGAAAGAACAGCATAAAATTTCCAACTTGTTCATGATTTAAAGTGAATTGCTGAATATCAAATTGTGATTGCATGCTGATTCCACTAAGTATATTTTAAAGAACCATACAATGGTTCCATCTTAATATTTCAAAAATGACAATATGCCTGTGATATTGTGGTTTATAATAAGAAATCTCTATTTGGTATTCGTCACCATTTCTGGCACACAGCTCCCAAAACTCAGTTTTTCCTAAGTGAGAGTGACAGAGGTGCCTTTTATATTAATGAGGTAGCTTTTAGACCCCATCTAAGGATGGGTATGGATTGCCAGGAGAATCATGTGAACAGAGGGTTGGAAATTTCAATCCCACCTACCCAGCCCTCATCTCCAGGGAGAGGAGAGAAATAAGGCCAGTGACTTAGTCAATCATGTCCATGTAACGAGGCCTCCATAAGAACCCAGAAGGACAGGATTCAAAGAGCTTCTGGGTTGGTGAACACGTGGAGATTTAGAGAGAATGTCATGCTCTGAGAGGGCACAGAAGCTCCAACCCCTTTTCCACATACCGTTTTGCCTTGTGCATCTTGTGCATCTGGCTGTTTCTGAGTTATATCTTTATAGAATAAACTAGTTATCTAATAAGGAAAATGTTTCTCTGGTTCCTGCGAGCTGCTCTAGCATATTAAACAAACCAAAGGAGGGGGTCGTGGGAACCCTGATTTCCAGCCAGTTGGTCAGAAGCACAGATAATATTTGGGCTTGTGATTGGCCTCTGAAGTGGAGGTGGGGACAAGAAAGGGTTCTTGTAGGATTGAGCCCCTAACCTGTGGAATTCAGTGCTATATCTGGGTAAATGATGTCAGAATTGAGTTGAATTGTAGGACACCCTGCTGGTGTCTGGGAATTGCATATTAGTGTGGAGAAACCCTTATCCCTTCCACATGCTAAGATTGGGTACAGGACCCCAAAGAACGCAGAGAGAGCGAGAGAGCGAGAGAAATGCAGAAATTACTTAAAAGTATGATGTGAAAGTTTGTTAACATAAAACCGTGACAGAGATAGACATTTCCTAAAACTTGTTAGAGTTTCCGTAAGCATGTGAGGTTTGGGGATCAGAGCTCTCAGCAAGGTGCCTCCACCTCTTGTTTCCCGCAGTTTCCTTTACCCCCCACTGCAGTCTGGCTCTGCCTTATCCTCAGCAAAGCCACTCTTGCCCAAGTCATAGTGCTCAGCACTTTATGACTCAAAGAGACACCAGCCATAATGGATGAAGGGCCCACCCTACTCCAGTATGACTTCATCCTAATCTTCAACAACACTACTTGCAAATAAAAATCATATTCTGAAGTACTGGGGGTTAGGACTTCAATATATATTTTTCAGAGGATACAAGTGAACCCAAATAGTGACTGAGTGTTACGGTTTTCTTTGATAAGCTCTCAAAACCCATTCTCTTCTCTTGACTCCGTGGTCCTCTTACCTCACTGGACCCTCAGTCTGTCTTCTTTGATGGTCTCTCTTCTCCCATCTCACCCCTTGGGTAGGCTGCCAAGGCCCCCATTCTGGGCTCACCTCTTGCTCTGTAATCTCTCCTCATAGAGGCCATCCATGCCCAATACTTTGTAGCCTCACTGCCAATTATCTCTTATCTTGACCTCTCTGCTGAGCCCCAGACCCAACACCCACCTGTCTACTCACAATGACCTCTAGTTATCTCACAGACATCTCTCTCCTGGTGCTTCCCAAGTTAACTTCCCCATACCCACTCATCTGCTTTCCCTCTAGTTCTCTGTGTCTCAGTAAAGGCCACCTGAATACCCCCAGGTTTCTTTTTTAAGTTTTTATTTATTTGACAGAGAAATAGAGAGAGCACAAGTAGGCAGAGTGTCAAGCCGAGGGGAGAGGCAGAAGCAGGCTCCCCGCTGAGCAGGGAGCCCAACATGGAGCTCAATCCCAGGACCCTGGGATCATGACCTTAGCTGAAGGCAGCCGCTTAACTGACTGAGCCACCCAGGCGCTTACAAACACCCCCAGCTTGTCATGCCAGTAATCTGATAATCATCCTGGATATCTTCCTCCTTCAAATATATCTCAAATCCACAGAGCATTCTCAGTTTCCCTTGCCAGTTGCCTAATCCAAGCCACCATCATCACTCTGCTGAAAACACTGCACTTTGGGAAAAATCCAAAGTCTACTCAAAGCCTTCAAGATCCCACATGTCATAATCAATTATTTAGACAAATGCACCTGTATGAGACTTCACTGTTAACTATATTTGATTAAAGCAGAAACCTTATAAAGTTTAAAGTTTGCTGGTAGATTTCAGTCCTGCAGAAAAAAATAACTCCAATTATTATACTTATAGGGTCCCCTAAGACACTAACCAATTTTGTATCCATTAGAAAATTTATTTCTGCGTTCTTCTGACTTTCTGATTATATAAATCTCTGTACCATGAAGTATTTTTTTCAGTGTTGTGATCCTGCCAGTTCCTTCATTAATTAACAAGAATAAAATCTTTGACGTGTGCTTTTTTTCTGTATTTGAATGAGAATAATATTGTTAACTGTCCAAAAATCAGACTTTGTTTGGAGATGGTCAAACATGTCCAAGTAGACTCTGTGCCAGAACAAATTAAACTGTGTTGTCCAAAAAGTGTTTCTCACAGGCTTATCTTTTCGAGGCCCCCAGAGGGATTCTCCAGGACACTCTACAACTTTTACTTTTGCTCACTCTATTTCTTCTTTTACTCTTTGACTTGATGCTGAGTCCTTCCTTTTGCTTTTGGATCTTCATCAGATTTGGTCCTGGTTTTGTTTTGTGTGGGAAGCTACAAACTCTTGGTTCAAGTGGTTATGAGTTTGTACATGGCTGACAGGTTAGCAGCAGCAGCATTGGGAGGATGATGGATGGGAGTCTGGTTTCATGGTTGGACCATTTGGTGAACTGTGTTGGTTGAGTTGGTAAGGACAACAGAGCATCCAGTTTGTTAGTCTTCTCTTTTTTTTCTTGCCCTCTATGTGATCTCAGCTGAGGGATAGTTCTTTTAGAGCTAGAAAGGTGAGGTGCCATATGTCTGTGTTCAGTCTGACCTGTGAGACCTAGAATTACCTGTTCTTTGGATACCTGTGTGTCTATACCTGAAAAAGGCCTCCACCTCTGTGAAATATTGTCCTACCACAAGGGGTTACTATTAGATTACAACAGCTCTTAAACAACTCCTGTCTGATTGGCTTATAGAAATAAGTATGTACTTATATAAATTATGTGCCAAAATTTCCAGAAAACAAAGAAACTGAGTTTCTGATATTTTTATTTTGCTAGCCTTTTAAGTAAAACAAAACAAAAGAAAAGGAACCATGGGCTCAGGAGCTTCTTTTAAAAAGAAATTCAGGTTCCCATATTTAATGTGAATCTTTGGACAAGTCAGACTTATTGAGTAATTTTGACTTAAAAAATAACACCAAATATATATTTCCTTGATGGTATCAGTGTGGCATGCTATCAGTGAGTCACATAACACAAACAGGATTGTTTTTCAATTTTTTTTTTTGAAGAGCCTAGTTAATCTGCTTTCTTAAATGATTTGTATCAGTTTACTGATCAGATAGATAACTGACATCTGTAGAATGTTTAGGAATGTAAAAAACATAAAATCATGTGTTCAACTAAACTGAAACATGATTCTAACATTTTTTAACAGAAATTATGTTTTGTAGTATATCAGCTTGAAAATAATCTCTAAGGTGCTTAATTTTACATCCTAGACTACAAGTAAACTAAGTTGATTAATGGAGAATCTTTGGATATCAAGATAGTTTCTATGTAAAATAAAATGCAGAAACATAAGTAACTAAACATTAGATATACACACACACATGCCAAAGACACACATGCCACAACATATATATCAACACATCCCAAAAGTATAGCTATTCTAGGGGCGCCTGTGTGGCTCAGTCATTAAGCATCTGCCTTCAGCTCAGGTCACGATCCAAGGGTCCTGGGATCGAGCCCTGTGTCGGGGTCCCTGATCTGCAGGAGCCAGCTTCTCACTCTCCCACTCCCCCTGCTTGTGTTCTCTCTCTGTCTCTCTGTCAAATAAATAAATAAAATACTAAAAAAAGAAAAAAGTATAGCCATTCTATACCTTAGAAAAACCAAGACAAAATTATACTGAGTCAGCATATCCTGGTGTCTCTTTAGTGCTGATGCAGGAACCTTCATGAAAGTAGACGGCTAATCCAAGGTACTCAGAATAAGAATTAATCATATAGGACTGAATGAATTGACGAGTCAATAGTATTAGCATTGATTTTAATGTTCCATATTCTCATAGAGTTTGTTCTCTTTCTTCTAAGAGAAAGGTGGGGTGAGGGGGATTATTCTGCTGAGACATTCCCTCCCCTCAACCCATTCTCTTCCGGCCTCCAAAACTCTTTCCTTTGTTTTTCTCACTGTCTATTCATAATGCCAATGGCCAGGAGATATGACTAAGACACAGACTCAACAGAACCCAAGTTTGGGGTACTCAATTGTTGAGGTTCTATCCAGACCCTTGCTATCTAGATTGGCTTATTTCCAAAGCCAACTGACCCCACAGTATGTTGGTTATTGTCTAAATGACCTTCTCTTGTAAAAGACAAAATATGTTTTGGAAAAAATTTTGTTTAAATTCTTCCATAACATTGACACAGAAACAAAATTTTTTCAAATGAGATGGTTTACAGAAAATCCTTTTGATAAATATTCAAATTTATTGGCAAGATAATCATCATAATAAGCCATTTTAATGGCAAAGCAGAAGTACTTTTTCCAGGTTTCCTATATGAGTATTTCCTCATCTCAGACTTACTTTTTAAGTCTCCTCGCATTCTTATCAGCCCTTCCCTATCCCCTAATACACACATCCAAGCATTTGACCTGCCTTTTGGAATCTACTACCAAGATAGTAGCGCACCTATTTCCCCCTTGTTCTCCACACCTACTGCTGCTAACACAGTTAAGGCCAGCATTACATCTAACCTATAGTGTGACATTGCCCTAAACCGTCTGCCTGACCCCAGTGTCATGGCTCCTTCCACCTAGCTTCCCTCACCTTCTTTCCAACAATCTACTGCCTTAATTATGTACATAAAACCCATCTATAATCACATAACTACTCTGCTCACAGAATAACACTCAAATCCTATCTTGGAACCTCAAGACCTTCTACCATCTGGTCCAATCTTCATCTTCCCTTGTTTAGAGGTTTTATAGATTCCTCTCACTTTCCAAACGTTCTGCTTCTGTTCACAGAGTTCCCTTTGCTTAGAAAGCCCCTCTTTCCACCTACCCACACCCCATCTGTGTTTTCCCATGTTTAAATGATTCCTTGTCCACAGCTTTCTCTAAGAGTGTTTTGTCTGTTAAGAAAAATTGTCTAAAATTTTACCTAGGAACATTCCTAGAAACATTGAACTTAACCTGCTACTCTGTGTATGATCATTAGCTGCCCCTGCTTTCTCCTTGGTGTCCATGGATTCTTTTGAGCCAATAATGTCTCTACATTGACAAGCTTTAATTTTCATAGGAGAATTTTAATACATTTCCTGTTTGCTATTTTCTCAACTGATTTTTCTTGGGATTCAGGATTTAGAATAACATCTCCAAGAAATGTCACTTGGGAGTTCCCATATGAAAACACCTCTTTCAGTGTCATGTATAACAGGCTCCTATAAAGATTATTTAATCATCTCAGGGAATGTCTGCATTCGAATTTGTTATTTACTATTAATTAAGACCTTAGACTGTGTGAAATTGCATGTTTACTTGTCGATTTTATTCTGGAAGAAAACAATCCTCAAGGTTATGATTTTCCTGCCCCATAGGACATTAACTAACTTTGCATCTAACCTACCCGTCACATTTTAACATTCTTTTCTCAAAGTGCCGATAAATATCCAGTTCCTCAAGATGATCTTTGGACCAGTTTTATCATTTTAATGGTTCCCTCTCTAATGAGTTAATAAAAATCTGACTCATTTCATTCTATATTTGCATAAGAATCACGTTTTCAATTTTTTTTTAAATTAGATTTTAATACTATCATTTGGAAATACGTTATATGACTCCTCTTGATTTGCATAAAATCTCCCTCACTTATGCTTTTCTCTGCTATCCATCTTATTAATCTATCTGCCCCTAGAGGGCAGGGTCTTGGAAAAATTCACCTTTGAATTCCCTAGAGACTTTATATGGTGAATTGCAAATGGTAGAAGCCCAGTAAATATCTGTTAAATGTAAGGGGAAGTATAAATGAAATACTCTTTTTTTTATATCAAATATCTGAAGAAATCATTTTGAATGGCAAAATTGTTCTTTCATATCTATTCAAACACATGGATTCCTTCCTCACATTTTATTAGAAACAACACTCCAGACGCCATTAACTAGAATGTTAGCTTTGACATATTCTTTTAATTTTAAAAAGTTGTCTAAGCAGCTACAATTATCACTAAGGGAAAAGGTCCAGTATGCTTAAGACCATACTTTTAATATTTGTTCTTATAAATAATTGGGTGACTCAAAATAAATGACCAAAATAATTAGGTATTCATTGAAAGCAAATAAGAAAATTTCCAATATAACTTCAGTATAACAAAACAAGCATCTCTGATTAATATATAAAAATAATTAAGGCAATAATTTTATGTCCTAGTTTTCTTTTAATTTCCACAAAGTTCTCGAGGCATGAGACCATCTGCATCAACATAACTCAGCCATTAGGACTGAAAAGCGAGACCACCTATGAGAATATGACCTGATTGTCCCAGGTAATTTATGCCCTGGAAGATAAGACTGGAAACCAATAATTAACTTCACCATTTGCTTCAGGGAATCCTTGCAAGCCAATTTATCAAGGCAAACAGTTTTTTCTTCTGGGCAAACAACTCTCCTGTCAGAACAAAGATTTGTTCACCTATTCAAAGAGCTTGCTCATCAGAACTTTGCTTTCCCATGTTCCCCAGACCAACCCAGGTCCTGCTTTGAAAGACTCATCTTAAACACTTGGTCCAGACCTCAAAATCCTTTTAAAAGGAATCCTTCTCTAACTTCCTGCCTTTAAGATAAGGTGATGATCTCCTTTGCTGTGGGAAGTTTATCAAACTCAGCTTCGCTTAATCAACTGGTCTTTGGGCAGAAGTCAATTAACATGCTATAATCAATGATCACAGAAGAATTATCTAATACTTAAAAAGCTATATTGTGTCAAGCTTTATGACAGTTTTCAAGGTATTGTGTTGTTAGATTTTGAATTATCCTGTTGTAACTCATTGACTGATACTGAATATTGCATGTAAAAGGATAGGGTTAGGTCCCTAAAGGATACTTGGAATTTATAGATAACAACGTTACAGAAATGTAATCAGAATAGGACTAGGCAAGTGATAGGTCTTCCTGATGCCTCTGTATGACCATGTGATGCCTCCAACAAAGAAGATGGAAACATCATTGAGTTTGAAATGGTTGGATATGCTATCTTACCCATGCAATGCTTACTGCTCTGAATTGGCTCCAGACAAAATTTTAGAATAGTTTGTCCTTGAAATTTCAATTTACTCTTCTTTATAGTTTTCCTTCCCTCTACTCTTTCAGGAGCACAAAACCTTTCTGCATGCCTTATGGCTCTATTTCTCATAAGCCTGGACCTTGTCAGTCACTCACACCTTGGTACGACTGGGTTTCCAATAGTGCTTTATCTTCCCTCCTCCTCTCATCCCCTGCCTTAAAATCCAGTCATTGGCTGTGCTGCCACTCCATTATACTTTCTCCTAAGATATTTTCACTGAAGCCTTTTTTTTCCCTTATTGATATAATGAAAGGACTTATCCCCAGTTAAAGGAATTTCAGGGAAAAAAAAAAAAGAAAATTTTGGTAGGATCAGAGAATTCCCTTCATTCATTTCATTTAATGTGTCCTTTTAATCTATATGAAAGCCTGGTCATCCTGACATGACGGTAATTGAGATTATTATAATGAAATGGGAAAAAAATATCCAGTTGGAAGAATAAGCTAAGATACTGTAAGAAGCAACCAGATAAATCCAGAAAGTGTGAAAACAGGTCCAACCCCATCAACAATTCAGTGTCATTTAAAAAAGAAGAAGAAGAAGAAGAAGAAGAAGGAGAAGAAGAAGAAGAAGAAGAAGAAGAAGAAGAAGAAGAAGAAGAAGAAGAAAACTTCTATTCTAGATTGAGAGTGAGCGAATCTTTTTTGAAAAGAGCCAAACAGAAATATTTTAGGCTTTGTGGGCCACATGGCCTCTGTCACAACTACTCAACTCTTCCTTTACAGAATGAAAGCAGTCATGGGCAACACCTAAATAAATGAATGTCTGTGTTCCCATAAATCTTTACTTACAAAAACCAGCAGCCAGATGGATTTGGCCAGCAGCCCTTGTTCTAGATTTCAGACTTACTATAACAAAAAGATTCAAGGGATAGTCCTGATTGAGATTCTTCTTGGGACAAACCTGCTGTAAAGACATGTGGTTATAATTGGGCCAATTTAATACAATTTGGATACTTGTTCAGATAGTTTCATTTACATGGAAAAATAAAATGTGTTAACTGAGAAAAACAAATCACTCACTACACATTATACATACTATCTCATTTGTTTAAAAATGTACATGTATAAAAATTTACAGCTATGTTCAATAAAGTGCTACTAGTGTTGGGAATCGAGTATTTTAATCTTTTTTTCTTTTTTTATTGAAGCATAATGTACAAAATGGTACATTAGTTTTAGGTATACAGCACAGCGACTCAATAATTCTGTATGTCACAGTGTACTCACAAATGTAGCTACTGTGTGTCTCCATATAATGCTGTCACAATACCATTGACTGCCTTCCCTATGCTGTAACATTCATCCTGTGATTTACTCATTCCAAAACTAGACACCTGTATTTCCCACTCCCCTCCACTCATTATTACCTATCCCCCGACTCCACTTCCCATTGGTAACCACCAGTTTGTTCTTTGTATTTATGAGTCTGTTTCGGCTTTTGTTTGTTTGTTCATTCGACTTTTAGATTCCATATATGACTGAAATCATTTGGTATTTTTCTTTCTCTCTGACTTATTTCACTTAGCATAATACCCCATAGGTCCATCCATGTTGTTGCAAATGGCAAGATCTCATCCTTTTTTGTGGCTGAGTAACATTCCATTGTATATTTATACCACATCTCCTTTTTTAAATTCCAGTATAATTAACATACAGTGTTATATTAGATTCAGATGTATGACAGAGTGATTCAAGCATTCTATACATTACTCATGGCTCACCATGATAAATGTTCTCTTAAACCCCATCATCTATTTCACCCATCCCCTCACCCCCTTCTCCTCTGATAACCATCAGTTTCTCTCTATACTAAAAGTTTGGTTTTTGTTTGTTTCTTTGTTCATTTGTTTTGTTTCTTAAATTCCACATACAAGTGAAATCATATGGTATTTCTTTCTCTGACTGACTTATTTCTCTGGCTGAGTGAGATTCTAGTTTGTAAAATGTTCAGTGCTAACACACACACACACACACTCCCACACTTCTTTATCCATATATATATATTAACAGCTACTTGGGTTGCTTCCATATCTCGGCTATTGTAAATAATGCTATAATAAGCACATGGGGGCATACATCATTTCAAATTAGTGTATTTCTTTTCTCTGGATAAATAGTAGTAGAACTCCTGGATCATAATGCATTCTTTTTTGTTTGTTTGTTTGTTTTATTTTTTTATGTGGGAGGCCGCAATAAGGCTTGAGACGAGGACCAAACCAGGCCCTGACTTGTGCCTCCTTTAAAGTCCGAATAACCTAACAAAAGGTTTAGGACGGGAAAAGTTGAGTAGCACTGAAAAAGGGTCTGTGCTATGTGTTGTGCACTCGCCTACGTGACTTCCCACATGCTTGCTAAACAAATGAGAACAATTTGATTGGGGTCATAAGTTCATGGCTGGTCCTTGCTGCCCTAGTACAGCCCATAAATTACTTTCAGGTTTGCTGTATCATTACAGAACAATTGTACTGGCATCAGCCATTTGGCGTCATGAGGTCTGCTTATAGTTGATTGTGACACTTATTATGGGAACTCGTGGTTGTTTAACTAGACACAGATGTATTGCTTCTCCTATTGTAATATCACTGTATATATGGCCTTAATGCTTTGAATAAACTTAGCACTGTTGGACATCCTCCTCAGTGCTCCTCCTGCCCCCATCTCTCTGCTTCTTGAGTTCTTTTCTTCATCCTCTTACCCCCATGTTCCTGGTCGATTTGTCGCGCCGGCCACAACATATTTAAATTTGAGTTAGTTAACATACAGTGCAACATTGGTTTCTGGAGTAGAATTCAGTGATTCATCACTTATATACAACACCCAGTGCTCATCACAAGTGCCTTCTTTAATACCCATCACCCATCCAGCCCATCTCCCACCCACCACCCTCCATCAACCCTCAGTTTGTTCTCTATCATTTAGAGGCTCTTCTGGTTTGTTTCCCTCTCTCCTTTTTTTCTTTATCCCCTTCCCATATGTCCATCTGTTTTGTTTCTTAATTTCCACAACTGAGTGAGGTCATATGGTATTTGTCTTTCTCTGACTGACTTATTTCACTTAAGCATAATTTTTTGATGGCTGAATAGTATTTCATTATTTATATATACCACATCTTCTTTATTCATTAGTTGACAGACATTTGTACTCTCTCCATAGTTTGGCTATTGTTGATAATATTATTATAAACTTCAGGGTGCATGTACCCCTTTGAATCTGTATTTTTGTTTCCTTTGGGTAAATACCTAGTAGTAAAATTGCTGGATCATAAGGTAGCTCTTATTTTTAACTTTTTTTTTTTTTGAGGAACCTCCATACTGTTCTCCAGAATGCCTATACCAGTTTGCATTCCCACCAACAATGCAAGAGGGCTCCTCTTTCTCTGCAGCCTTGCCAACACCTGTTGTTTCATGTATTGTTAATTTTAGCAATGCTGACAGGTGTGAGGTGGTATCTCGTTGTGGTCTGGATTTGTATTTCCCTGATGATGATTGATCCTGAGCATCTTTTCGTATATCTGTTAGTCATCTGGATGTCTCCCTTAGAAAAGTGTCTATTCATGTTTTCTGCCCATTTCTTAACTGGATTATTTGTTTTTTGGGTGCTGAGTGTGATAAGTTCTTTACAGATTTTGGATATTAGCCCTTTATCAAATACGTCATGTGTAAATATCTTCTCCCATTATGAAGTTGCCTTTTAGTTTTGTTGATGATTTCTTCTGCTGTGCAGAAGCTTTTTATTTTGATGTCCCAATAGTTTATTTCTGCTTTTTTTTTTTAAATCCTTGCCTCCAGCTACATGTCTAGTAAAAAGTTGCTTTAGCCAAGGTCCTAGAGATGGCTGCCTGTGTGCTCCTCTAAGATTTTGATGGATTCCTGTCTCACATTTAGGTCTTTCATCCCTTTTGAATTGATTTTTATGTATGGTTTAAGAAAGTGGTCTGGTTTCATTCTTTTGTATGTTGCTGTCTGGTTTTCCCAACACCATTTGTTGAAGAGACTTTTTTCCATTAGATGTTCTTAACTGCTTTGTCAAAGATTAGTTGACCATAGAGTTGAGGATCCATTTCTGGGTTCTCTATTTGGTTCAATTGACCTGTGTGTCTGCTTTTGTGCCAGTGCCATTATTGTCTTGATGACTACAGTTTTGTAATATAGTTTGAGATCTGGAATTGTGATGCCTCCAGTTTTGTTTTTCTTTTTCAGAATTGGTTTGGCTATCCGGGGTCTTTTGTGGTTCCATACAAATTTTTGGATTGTTTATTCTAGCTTTGTGAAAAGTGCTGGTGGTATTTTGGCAGGGATTGCTTTAAATATGTAAATTGCTTTAGGTAGTATAGACATTTTAACAGTGTTTGTTCCTCCAATCCATAAGCTGAGAGCCTTTCTCCTAAAGACAGGAACAAGACAAGGATGTCACCCTCACCATTACTATTTAACATAGAACTGGGAGTCTTAGCCCCAGCAATCAGACAAAAAGAAATAAAAGGCACCAAAACTGGCAAAGAAGAAATCACTTTCACTATTTGCAGACGACATGATACTCTATGTAGAAAACCCAAAAGACTCCACCAAAATAATGCTAGAACTGATATATGAATTCTGCAAAGTTGAAGCATGTAAAATCAATCTGCAGAAACATGTTGCAGTTCTATATACCAATAAGAAAGCAGCAGAAAAAGAAATCAAGGAATGGAGCCCATTTGCAATTGCACCAAAAAACAATAAGCTACCTAGGAATAAACCTAACCAAAGAAGCGAAAGATCTGTACTCTGAAAACTATAGAACCCTTATGGTAGAAATCGGTATTCTTTTTAAGTTTTTGAGGAACCTCCACAATGTTTTCTACAATGGCTGCACCAATTTACATTACAACCAACAGTGCATGAAGGCTCCTTTTTCTCCACATCCTTGCAAACACTTGTTATTTCTTGTCTTTTTTATATTAGCTATCCTGACAGGTGTGAGGTGATATCTAATTGTGTTTTGGATTTGTATTTCCCTGATGATGAATGATGTTGAGCATCTTTTCATGTGTCTGTTGGCCATCTGTCTGCCTTCTTTGGAAAAATGTCTATTCAGATCCTCTGACCATTTTTAAGGGGATTATTTGTTTTTTTTTTCTGGTGTAACTTCTTTACATTTTGGATATTAACCCCTTATCAGGAAATATCATTTGCGAATACTTTCTCCCATTCAATAGGTTGCCTTGTGTTTTCATTTTTTAATTATCTTAGAAATCTTTTTACAATTTATATTCACTAATTTTGTAGTAGTAAAACTTCATTTTTAATTTTTAAATAACAGAAGAAAATTATTTACTCAAAATCTTGAAAAAATTAGTAAGATCCTTGAGTGATTAAAAAGAAGAAAGCCTTAAGGTTGGATCTTTTAATTTCTTTATAATTTTATGATAGGAATATAAATAGGCTAGTTGTATTTTAAAATATATTATAGAATGAACTGAAACAAAGATGATTCTACAAACAAATAAATCTCCAATTGTTTTAGACTTTTTAAAAATTTTTTATGCTTTTTGGAACTGTCCTCAAGAGAATAAGAAATAGACTTCACACAAATTTGTGACTTATAAATCACATTTATTATTGCCCACAGGAAATTTCATACTTAATGTATGCAATGAATTATGTGCAGCAATAAATGTGTGTCATTAAAATATATATATAGCTATTAACTCTGGATTTTACATTTTATTAAAGGAATTCTGTAATGCATTTCTAAGTGGTTGTCATTTAACATATCTGAGACTAAATTTACACAAGGTAAGTATTTCTGAGTAAAGTGTATTATTTGACTTGGTTTTTAATCTTTTTCACTTTATTTTTATTTTCTTCCTGTAATAAATTCGAGGCTGTAATCGCAATACTTGCATAGGTGTATTTGCTTGGCACGTTATTCTGTATAAACACGTAGGACACCACTCAAATGAGTCTCCGCGGTAGGTAATGACAGCTTACTACGGGAGCTACGCACACTCTTCCTGCATTGTGGAATGGTGACTTCCACACCAGCACAATGAGTTGTCTCAGGTAATACATTTGACCTCTGTGGACTTCACATTTCTCTTCGAAAATGAAGGAGCTTGGATGATATCTTCTCTAAAGGTCCATTTAGCACCGGTATGTCATGACCTACTAAATGGGTGGCTCATTCGTCTTCTTTCATCTTCCATTTTTCCATTACAGATAAAAGAATAGACACTGAAGTTAGCACGGTGTGGCCGGCTCCTTCTCTCCCAGTCCCTGTGCTGGTGTGTTACCATCTGAGTCCAGAGCCACTCCCCCACCGCCTTCTGCCTGAGCTGCCTGGATCTGCTTCAGCCTTGCAGGCTCTGCAGGACCCCCCAGTTCCTCCATTTGCACCCTTCCATGCACATCAAGTAAAAACTGATTGTGAGTTTCCCTTCCTGGATCCTCTTCTGAAAAGTCTCTGCATTTGGTGAAGTCATGCCAAGGTCAAATATCAGTGTAAGGGCAACAGGCTGGAGTGATGAATCCCAATGGTCAAACTCCAAAGTTCATGCTGTTAAGCTCTACAAGATGAGATCACCATCCTGATGAGTTTTCAGATTCTTCTCCCTCTTTTCTCTCTCCAGCCTCTACTCTACTTTGTGTAACTTGGAGAACTCAGTCCAGAAACAATCCATATCTAGCTATTTGACACTTGGAGTGGGTAGTTTTTAGTGCCACTTTCCTCCATAAATCATAATCATTTTTAGTACTTTGAGTAATACTCATAAAGCGAAATTAATAATAATAGTGGCCACAAAAGAAATAGAGACAGTGAAAATATTCTTTTATGAAACTTTGCATACAAAATCATGCCAAAAATATTAAAAGATTAAAAGATAAAATAAATATTGCAGTACAAAACAGGAAAAAGTTCCCTGTATTAGGTTGAATTGTGGTTCCCCCAAAGATATGTCCAAGTCCTAACCCCTGGTTCCAGGGTCTTTGAAGATGTAATTAACTGGAGGAGCTCAAAGTTAGCTGGGTGATCTGTATACCCAATGATAAGTTCCCTTATAAAAGCAGGAGAAAGGGCTGTCTGAGTGGCTCAGTCAGTGAAACATCTGACTTTGGCTCAGGTCATGATTTCAGGGTCCTGGGAGCAAGTCCCGTCAGGCTCTCTGCTCAGCGGGGAGCCTGCTTCTCCCTCTCTCCTTCATCCCCTCTCCCTGGCTTGTGTGTGCACCAGCATTCTCTCTCTCTCAAATAAATATTTAAATAGAAAAAAGAGGAGAAGGAAAACACAGAAGCAGGGGAGAACCCTTATCAGAAGGCAGAGGCAGAGAAGAGAGAGTATGTACAGCCACAAGAGTAGGAGAGACGCGTGAAATACATTCTGCTTCAGAGCCTCCAAAAAGAACTCTGCCAACACCTTGATTTCAGTTTTCTGGCCCTCAGAACTGTGAGAAAGTAAATCACAGTTTGTGGTAGGAAACTCACGCAGTAATGGATTAGTACTTTTTATTACAGAATATATATATATATATATATATATATATATATATATATATATATATATATTTAAAAAGATCAAAAGATTGATGCATATATATTGATTTATTACAGTAATGGGTAATAGTGGAACAGCCTCTGTTTTCAAGTCCTTGCAAATTTGTCAGTGATTTCATCAACATCCATCCTCATACACTCATGTTCAATACACGACATAATGAGTTTCGTCCGCCCAGTCTCCATCACAGTGGATTGAATCACACTTTTTATTTTGCTTTAGATAACCTAAACATCAAGCCACAGGCCTACAAGTAGTTAGAAAAAATCTTAAATTCAAGATTAAGTTTGGTCAAGAATCATAAAAATCTTGTTTTGGAATAAATTTCAGAAACCACAATACCATCCATGTCTTTGCTTTCCTTTCTCGCAGCTTTTCAATTTTTCTGTTGAAAAAACTTACACACCAATAAAAACTCCAAATGGCCACATTAGGGAGGAAGAATGCTCTCACTGTTACTTTGAATTTGCTCTTTAAACACAGGAATATCTAGTATCAAGGGGGGAAGACACAAACCCAGAGCTCAAGCAACTCTGAAGTGCCATTCTGAAAGGAACGTGAGTAGCCAGGTCTATCTGTGATGCAGCTGACAATGTAACTGTGAATTCTCCAACTTAATTTCTGTGTAGAAAACATTTGTCATTAAAAGACACAAAACTTCAGTGTGCTAACTGGAAGCTTAATATGTATTGTTAAAATTCAACAATAACTGCAGCAAATGCTTAGATCTTACAACAACACCACGTATGGGGGAAGGACTAATTGATGGTCACTGATGTGGTTTGAAATTGGTGACCCATGGTGGTAACAAAGCACAAGCCAACTGTTAGTTGAATTATATTACTGTTCATGAGTTCTCTATAAAGGATGCCTATACCCATGAGGGACGTCTCCTTCTGTACTTCACCATCATGAAGGACAAGAGAAAGAAGATGGAACTTGTGTTCATTCCCTAGGGCTGCTGTAACAAACTATCACTGACTGGATGGCTTATAACAATAGGAATGTTCTCTCAGTTCTGAGATTCTGGGTTGGTCCCCTTGCTCTATACAAAGCTTCTGCCATTCTCTGTCATTCCTTGACTCTCAGCTATGTGATTCCAGTCTCTGTCTCTGTCCTCATGTGTCCCCCTGGGTATCTGTGCCTGTGCCCAAATTTCCCTCTACTCAAAAGGGATACCAGTCACACTGGACTAAAGACCTACCCTATGCCTTCATCCTAACTCAATTACATCTACAAAAATCCCATTTCCATAGGATACCAGAGGCAAATCCATAGGTACCAGAGTTTAGGACTTCATCGGATTTCTTTAGGGGACACAACTCAACCCATCACAGAAGATTACGATTTTTAATGCATATTTACTGTGTAACATTTTGAATTTTTTTCAGGGAAAGAGCACTTGGGGTGCTCTCTTCATTGAACCTACAGATGGTTTATTTGAGATGGTAACAGTTGGTAACAATAATTCCTTTTAGTGGCAACCCACTCAAGAGATTTTTATATATATATGTAAAAAAAACTTGAATTATTGATTTCTTCAAGCCATCTGCAAAAGTCAGAGAATTTTATCTCATTTATTAACATATTTGTTTTTCTCTGAAGGTTTTTTTTTCCCCTACCTCAATGGAAATATTTCTAAAGTGCTTCAACCACTCTATATTAGTATTCTGATTTTTTTTTGCCACATATTTTTACCCTCTTCCCTCTAAATTTTAATCTTAATTTCTAGTCTTTTAAAAATTACCAATAGTCTGTCTTTTGTTAATTAATAAGTCTTCCCCATGTATCTTTAACTTCTCCATGATGCCTTAGGTCATTAAATACTTTTTTTCCAATCCTCCTTCTCAAAAGGTTGGGGAGCCATTTAGCCTTCATTATGAGATCTTGCAAAATTCTACCTTCCATTCATATATAAAAGGTTTTGTTCTTTTATAATTTCCTTCTCAATTTTCTTAAAAAGTCTGAACATCCATATTTCTTTTCCCTCTTTTCTTTAACATAGAAAAATTCTCTATACTGTGCTGAGTTCAGTATTGTACAGATATTTATGTCCATCAATTTTTCTTACTATTTTATCATTTGAGTCCCTACTGTCACAGCACTAAGAACTAGAGGGTCCACTAAGGCAGAGAGGAGGCAACCCTTTCCCAGTATGGTTATGCACCAAAAGACCCTTGACTTCAACATGTAATAAAAGTAATATTAACATCATTTTATGTATGTGTAATTTATATCCTGACTACTGCCTAAACTATTTTGGGGGGAGTTTATAGAGAAATTAGATACTTAATAATTATATTTATTGAGACAAAAAAAAAACTTTCTTTTTTTTTTTTAATTTTTTTATTTTTTCAGCATAACAATATTCATTATTTTTGCACCACACCCAGTGCTCCATGCAATCCGTGCCCTCTACAATACCCACCACCTGGTGCCCCCAACCTCCCACCCCCCACCCCTTCAAAATTCTCAGATCGTTTTTCAGAGTCCATAGTCTCTCATGGTTCACCTCCTCTTCCAATTTCCCTCAACTCCCTTCTCCTCTCCATCTCCCCTTGTCCTCCATGCTATTTGTTATGCTCCACAAATAAGTGAAACCATATGATAATTGACTCTCTCTGCTTGACTTATTTCACTCAGCATAATCTCTTCCAGTCCCGTCCATGTTGCTACAAAACTTGGGGATTCATCCTTTCTTTCTTTTTTTTTTTTTACAGCTTTATAAACATATATTTTTATCCCCAGGGGTACAGGTCTGCGAATCGCCAGGTTTACACACTTCACAACACTCACCATAGCACATACCCTCCCCGATATCCATAACCCCACCCCCTCTCCCAACCCCCTCCCCCCATCAACCCTCAGTTTGTTTTGTGAGATTAAGAGTCACTTATGGTTTGTCTCCCTCCCAATCCCATCTTGTTTCATTTACTCTTCTCCTACCCCCTCGACCCCCCATGTTGCATCTCCTCTCCCTCATATCAGGGAGATCATATGATAGTTGTCTTTCTCCGATTGACTTATTTCGCTAAGCATGATACCCTCTAGTTCCATCCATGTTGTCGCAAATGGCAAGATTTCATTTCTTTTGATGGCTGCATAGTATTCCATTGTGTATATATACCACATCTTCTTTATCCATTCGTCTGTAGATGGACATCTAGGTTCTTTCCATAGTTTGGCTATTGTAGACATTGCTGCTATAAACATTCGGGTGCACGTGCCCCTTCGGATCACTACGTTTGTATCTTTAGGGTAAATACCCAGCAGTGCAATTGCAGGGTCATAGGGTAGTTCCATTTTCAACATTTTGAGGAACCTCCATGCTGTTTTCCAGAGTGGTTGCACCAGCTTGCATTCCCACCAACAGTGTAGGAGGGTTCCCCTTTCTCCGCATCCTCGCCAGCATCTGTCATTTCCTGATTTGTTAATTTTAGCCATTCTGACTGGTGTGAGGTGATAACTCATGGTGGTTTTGATTTGTATTTCCCTGATGCCGAGTGATGTGGAGCACTTTTTCATGTGTCTGTTGGCCATCTGGATGTCTTCTTTGCAGAAATGTCTGTTCATGTCCTCTGCCCATTTCTTGATTGGATTATTTGTTCTTTGGGTGTTGAGTTTGCTAAGTTCTTTATAGATTTTGGACACTAGCCCTTTATCTGATATGTCATTTGCAAATATCTTCTCCCATTCTGTCAGTTGTCTTTTGGTTTTGTTCACTGTTTCCTTTGCTGTGCAAAAGCTTTTGATCTTGATAAAATCCCAAAAGTTCATTTTTGCCCTTGCTTCCCTTGCCTTTGGTGATGTTCCTAGGAAGATGTTGCTGCGGCTGACGTCGAAGAGGTTGCTGCCTGTGTTCTCCTCGAGGATTTTGATGGATTCCTTTCTCACATTGAGATCCTTCATCCATTTTGAGTCTATTTTCATGTGTGGTGTAAGGAAATGATCCAATTTCATTTTTCTGCATGTGGCTGTCCAATTTTCCCAACACCATTTATTGAAGAGGCTGTCTTTTTTCCACTGGACATTCTTTCCTGCTTTGTCGAAGATGAGTTGACCATAGAGTTGAGGGTCCATTTCTGGGCTCTCTATTCTGTTCCATTGATCTATGTGTCTGTTTTTGTGCCAGTACCATGCTGTCTTGATGATGACAGCTTTGTAATAGAGCTTGAAGTCCGGAATTGTGATGCCACCAACTTTGGCTTTCTTTTTCAATATTCCTTTGGCTATTCGAGGTCTTTTCTGGTTCCATATAAATTTTAGGATTATTTGTTCATGTCCTTGCTCCTCCAGTTTTAGGATTGAAAAAACTTCCAACCTTTGCTGTTCTTTTGGGCCCCATTATCTGTTGTTTTTTTCCCTTAATCCTTCCCCTAACTCTGTGAAGCATCTCTCCTTTAAAACCTCCATCTTTGAATCATCCAGGATGAATCCTGTTTCCTGCTGGACCCTGGTCTTTACTTTTGAGGGCCCTCAGTTCATCAGGAGACTCTGTTTTCCTCTTCTTAGACCCTGTACCATGTTAGGTCATGAAAAAGAGTCACCTGTGGGCTATATCTGATAATTATGTTCCTGCCAAATGTCTTCAGTCAACTAGCTTTATATGTTCATCTCAATTTGGGGGTGAGGGTGACATTGAAACATAAGTCCAAACATGAGAAACTTTTTGTCTTCTTTAAAATTAAGTGAATGTCCAAAGTCATCCATTCAGATAAGACTCCACATGATAAAGTTCACCTTAAGAAAGTTTTTTTTTTGTAGGTGTTTTATCACCCTCAAGTTTAATTTCAAACTGTGAAACTCACACAGTATTTAAGATGATTAAAAAACAGAAAATATACATGAGGACTTGACCCACATGGGAAACACTTTCAAAGTCACTGAGATAGGCGAGGGATGTGCATGTTCTCAATTTAACCATTGTCGTCAGTAATGGTTATCTAATTTAAATGTACCTTCTGTTTATGCATTCCATAACTGAAAACCACATGAACACTCTCAGGCAACATTTAAAGTGTGCTTTCTCATTTTATCTCACCAGACTCTCAAAAATGGTGGGAGGCCAGTAGAACAAGAAGACAGAGAACTATATACCTCTGATACAAGGCAGACCCTTCCAATGTGTGACTTCATGCATTGTGCCCAAATCCCTGAGAGGAGGTAAACCGCTCAAGGTCACACAGTCAGTAATAGACAAAATCCAAATTAGAAGGCAAGTCAGCCAACTCTCAAGTTATTTCCATTGCACCACCCCTTGTAAATGTAAGTACATAGGCTCAGAGAGCGTATCAAAACTGACATAGGAAGAGATAGAGCCCAGAGCAGAAGCCCTGCTCAGCGCAGTCTGTCGTGTACTGCACCCACAGAAAACAACCACCAGGAAAGGCCAGACACAGCAAGAGGGAAGCCAGCCTGCAAGAAAAGCCAGGAGGCTCTGAATGGGAGGAGCCACTTCCTCCATAATCACTGACTGCATTGGCCTTGGGTACCACATAAAGTGTGGTCACTGGGGTGATCTGTGACCTCAGACATGGTGTGCCCTCTCCCAGGGGTCTCTCTTTTGGGGAAAACCATCTAGTTCACTCTACTACAGTCCCAACGCCATTCAAAGGGGATGTAGGGAAATTTATACCTGCTGCAGTAAAGTGTGAAGAAAATTGTGGTAATGACAATGCTGTGATGTGTTACATGAAAGAAAAGAAACAAACAAAAAATAATGGGATTTTCCATGACAATGAAAAGTTAACATGAGGATATGCAAAACTAAGATGAAAAAAAAGACTTAATATGAAGATCTAAAAGCCAATAAAAACCAGAGACCCTGAAGAGTATGCACCCTCATGTAATTATCATGACCTTTAATACAACTACCAACTGCAAAATACATTGTTATTGAAAGGCCGGTGTGGCGAATGACCATATTCTGTGCTTTAGAGATGTCCCATCTGGCAGTGAGAGGAGACCTTTGTCACTGTGCATATGAAATCTGATTAGGCTGACCCCACAAACACCTGGTACATAAGGGGGTGCTTTGTAAAGTCACTGTTATTTCAAAGAGATGGTCTCCATTTTTAGGAATTGCTTATTTTAATTTCTAGATGATCAGTGAAGAAACTTGGGTTGGTATTTTTAAACAAAGAAAGAAGTATTATCAAACACATTAAGAAGGATCTAGTTCCACTTTTCTTCCCAAGGGTAATCAATATTTTTAAACCATTTTTTTAATAGTCGTTGGTGCCTCATGGAAAGTGAAAATAGAGCCAAATGTTACAAATGTATCAATTTCACATACATTGCAGTTCTGTAAGTGGAATTTATCGAGAAATTGCTTTACATGTACCAAATAAAACCTTTATTCAAAGAATTAAAAGCCTGGAGATCTGAATCTTTTTTTTTTTTTAATCAAAATAGAACCTGCAAGGGAAAACCTAAACAGTGAGAGTGTTAATTATCAAGTTGTATTGCAGCCTTGGAGGCTGAGGGGGCAACTTTTGACCCCTTTGTGAGCTAAGGAGGTACACTGCAGCAGCTGGAGGACAGAAGTGAGGCTGGATGTTTGTAAATGCAATCAAAGGAAAGCACTACATATGCACAAAACACTAATTTTCATCAGTGGGTCCCCATGTGCTGTGTGCGTATGTGCCGACAATTATTACCGTCACTATATATAACCGCAGTCAGTGTGAGCTATGAAAGAACATCTGTCTCCCATGAAACAATGTGCCTCTGAGGAGTCTCTAAGCAAGTTTCAAAGCAAGGAGAAGCAATCAAGACTGATTAAAAGGATAGCATTTAACAGCAGTCGAGGCAAAGCTAAAGGGGGAGAAGGAGGGAGCGACCGTTACACCTAAAATCAGACTTGCATCATCCATAGGTATTACTAAACCCTATAATCATACTGATAGCTGTTTGCAGTCATGATTACTTATTCTAATGAGGAAATTAAAAAGTTCTTTGTTATGCCACATATCTGGTTATGCAGGTATAAATCATGTCATGTTCCTAACACATAGAGTAAGAGGTTAATCCTCATGCATTTGTATGAAGTAAAAACACAGCAGGCGTTAAGAACTCAAATTATTGATGCCTTCTCTAAAGTCATTGCCTTGGGAAGTTACAGACTTACTCCATGATGTTTCCCAAACCTCCTTGAACTCCTCTTTGGGGAGAGCCTATCAATCTTTCAAGAGTTTCTCTCTCTCTCTCTTATATGCACACAAATATTTATACACATTCACAAATACGCACACATACATGTACACATGATAGCTCATTGCAATGCAGTCATTCCATAATTTCTTTTGTGATTACTTATTTTTACCAAATGTGTATTATTTAAGTTTCTCGTCATTATCTAACAGCATTTCAACCCGTTTTACTGTAACAAGAAGACCCCTGATTTTCAGCCAGTGTATAATACATCCTAAACAAACTTATCCATCTCCCACATAGCTAGCTAGGCATGCTCACATAACCAGATTCTGGCCAACGGTGTACTGGTAGAGATAACGTGTGCTGCTTTTAGATTAGTACCTTAACGGCAAGGGGTTTGTTCTCCCTTCTCCCCTCCTTCTTCCGTGTTGGAGGGGGAGCCAACTTGGAATGGCCAGTGGGTATTCTAGGGATGGCAGATCAACAAGACAGAAGGAGCCTGTGCCTCTAGAGACTTTGCAGACCAGAGTCGTGATACCATCCCAGACTTCTAAATGAAAGGAAATAAACTCTCTTGTCTAAGACATTGCTGTTTTGGATCTCAGCCAAATCTGAATATTTGGATTTAAACAGAAATCCCAACTAATAGAGCTATTAAAAAGAAAAATCGAATCTATCTTCCCAGTAAAACAACCATACGTGCCAAAATGCTTCTGGTCAGGAGGGATGGTTAGACATAAAGCAGAGGCTAAGGCCTTCTCTTCCTTCTTCTTCTCATCAATGAATATTGAAGGTCGTCTTTTCTCCTGAGCTTCTCACACATTGACTGACATCCTCTGGAAGTGGAGACCGAGGAAAACAATATCACAGATGGTAAGAGGAGTTTGTTGGTTTTTTTTTTTTTTTTTGAGATTCTATTTATGTTTGTTTATTTATTTGGGGGCATCATGTAAACTAGGTTTAAGCCCTAGATATGTTTTAGTGGTGGTGGCAGTGGTGTTTATACTTTTTAAGTGTGGAAACTGGAGAAAAGACCTGAATAAACTTGTAAGAACAAGCTCTTTAAAGCCCTTTTGAAAGAGTGTTCCAGTGGGAAGGACTAAACGCCTTAAAAGCACAAACGCCTGGGCCAGAAATGATCATGGTGTTTGCAGAGATCGACCATAAGGCCATTGTAGAAAGATGGAAATAAGAAAAGATGGCAGGCAATGAGATCACTGGGGTGGGCGGGGGCCAGATCATGTAGGGGTTTTAAGCTATATCAAGGTGTCTGTATTTTGTACTATGTGTGAAAGAAAGCCATGGAATCAGTTGGAAGGATACTGACTTAACATTTGAATGGTTCACTCTGTGGAAGTTAAAAGTCTGGAGCAGAGAAACCATGGTGCCTTGGACTAGGGTACTAGAGGGAGAAGTAATAAGAATTGAGATTAGAATCATATGTATTTTTAAAATAAACCATCCAGGACTTGCTGATAGATGAAAAATGTCATATGGAGGAAAATAGAGAATCAGAACTCAAATCTGATTTCTGACATGAATAACTGAGGAAGAGTGGTTTGGGGGAGGGGGAATCAATTGTGAGTTGGAAATGTTATATTTGAGATCATGTTGAAGGCCTGTAGAAGATGTTGACAAGGCAGCTGATTATAAGAGTCCCTGGAGCTAAAGAGACAGAATGGTGAGACAGGAAAAAATGTTGGGGAGATCATCATGTAGGGTTATTTAAAGCCATGAGATGTGATGAGATGAGATCAGTTACAGGGAAGAATTTTGAGAAGTAAGCTGTGGGACATTCCAACATGAAGAGAAGGGGAGAGATAATAGATTCATCAAGAGAGTGAAAGGGAAGAAGCCAATGAGGTAAATGGAAAACAAGAAATTGAGTCATAGAAGGCAAAGTGTTTTAAGAAGTATAGAGCATCTGTGTCGAATGAGCTGAAATTGAAATAAAAGGAGTACCGAGAAATTTATATTGGATCCGGCAAGATGAAAGTCAACAATGACGTTGACAAGAGAACTTTCGGTGGGGGGGGGGATTGAATAGGAACAAAAGCCTAAATAGAGGGGATTAAAAAGAAAATTAGAAGCAAAAAACTAGGGATGGAAAAAAATAGTCAACTCCTGCAAAGAATTTGCTTAAAGGTGAACAGATAAGTGGGGCAGTTCTTGGAGGAGACTGGAGATCAAGAGGGAACTTTTTTTGATAACTTGTGATATACTATAGCCTTTTTGTTTAAGGATGAGATGTGTTCCTTTGTAGAGGTAGCAACTGATGATGGAGGAGAGGGAGGCAATAGGCACAGGAGCAAAGGCCTTGACTTGTAAGCTAGGCTAGGATCCAAGCGCAGGTGGAGAGGTGGGCCTGAGACAGAAGCACACACCCTCCATTACATACAACTCCATGTTGTACCTGTCAAAGGTACAACAGACAGAATGGCATGATTTAGGCACCATTGATAGATTTGCTGGAACAAAATGAGATTGTTCTCCTCGGCTTTTGCTTCTATTCTCTAAGTGAAATGTGGAGCAGGATAATCAGTTTGGGAAGAGATGCAAAAATGTTAAAACAGTTGTCTCAGAGAATGAGAGATTTCACTAGTTAAGGAAATACAGCACATTTCCAAGGCCCCACTTGAGATTCTTGTGGTCATGTGTTTTCTGCAGACACAGTCAGCTGTCCTGGTGCAGGTGTGGAACAGGTGTCAAGAGCCAAGCTTAACTAGAGTTGGTGTTTTACTAGTTAAACACAAAGGAGGGAGCAAAGGATTGAGGGTATTTGTAAGGGAGTCATACAGTGGGTAGAATGTAGTAGTTGAGCTGCGTAAGAAGGAAAGTCTGGATGTTAGATAAGGGACAGTAAAGAAGAGTTAAGTCAGTTGATTAGAGGTCTTAGAGTAGAAGAGTTCTTGGACTGGGAGTTCTAGGGTCAATGACTCAGGAAGTGAGAAGGCGGTATCAGGGTAGGAGACCCTCAAGATCAGGAGGGTGGTGGTGTCTCAGTTACTAGTTCTGACAAAACCTGGAGTATAACCATCATCTAGTGCTGAATGAGCTATATAGTATGGTAGCCCCAGCCACGTGTGGCCACTAAGGACGGACACTTGATGTCTCATTCAAATTGAAATATGCTGCAAACATAAAATAAAATACACATTAAGTCTCAATGACTCAGTATAAAAACATAAAACATATCATTAATATTTTTATGTTTATCATATATCAAAATGATAGTATTCTGAATATTGGGTCAATAAAGTATATCATGAAAATTAATTTCACTTTTTAACTTTTATAATGTGGCTACAGTAATATTTAAAATTAGTTCACATTTGTGGCTCCGATTTTATTTTCATTGGACTCCACTGTTCTAGAGTGATTACTGTGGGACTGAGAAAAGATGTCTGGAAGGAAGGTAAAACCAGTGAGATGCCAACTGCTGGAGAAAAAGACCATGAGCCAGGGAATAAAAACCTCAACGAATGATGAGGTGACGATGTTGGTTGATGACTACCAACAGGAAAATTAGTAGGTGGTGGGTTCTGACAAGCGGTTTGGAGATTTCTGAGGGGGAGGAGAAGAGACAGTGTCTATAAGTAGCCAAAAGGAAAAAAAAAATCTTCTACCCCATCTCCAGGTCTAGTGGTACACAGTGTGTTTAAGAAAAACAGCACCATATGAAGGGTTTACACGGAAATCAGAGTCCTTGGGGAGTGAGTTTTAGTTGGATCACAAAGATCAAAGTTTGTACAGAGAAAAGCTGTTAAAGATACAGGATTTTGCTAATGGCAGACAGTTCATTATTGCCAGTGGGTGGGAGATTCAGAGAACTGTGTGACTGGTTGGATTTGAAGAGGTATTGGGAAATATGGGAAATAGTGTCCTGGTAGCTGGATAACCTGGAAAACTTGCATCTCTAGTGACTTGGAAAGCATGGAGAGTTAGACCTGATGCTCACATAAAGTATATAGGTGATCTGGTTCAGCTCTCAGCTCTCTCTCAGGCTCTCTCAGCACTCACAGGGGTAACAGAGGTGGTGTCACTCTGTGTTGGGCATCTCTGAGTTCTTACCATGAACACAAGCAGTTCAAAGAGTGATGGATGGCAATCATGTAGAAATTTAGGTGGACCCTAAATCCAGAGATTGGTATTCTTACAAGAAGAGGAGAGACACAAAGAGAAGAAGGCGATGCGAAGATGGAGGCTGAGATTGGAATGCAGCCAGAGATTAGATCTAAACCCAGAGACTATATCTACTACCTAAGGAACACTGAGGACTGTTGGCAGCCCCCTAGGAGAGAGGCAAGAGTCAGTTTTCCCCCGGCTATTCCAGGAAGAACCAACTCTACTGACATCATGATCTTGGATTTCTGGTCTCCTGAGCTGTGAAAGAATAAATTTCTTTTGTTCTAAACCAACTGGTTTGTGCTAATTTGTTACCACAGCATGACAAAACTAATACATTTGGCAAGAAGCTTACTGGGGAAAGGGACTAGGGTTTCAGAGATACATTCTAAGCCCACCCATAACACGAAGGCATGTCATCAGCAATTAATAAATGTCTTGTGAATTAACCCAACCACTTCTCAAGTCTAGGTGAGCGAAGTTTCTCAGACCCCCCTAAACTATTTGTACAGAGGAAAGTTCAGGAAGTCACTTAAAGCCGTTTCCCTACTCCAGTAGACATGATCTAAGTGACATAGAAATTGCACAACATTGTTTCAACCACCAGAACACATGAAGATAAATCCCTTAATTCACCTCATTTCTCCCCATTAGTGTCTGTAGAGTTGGAACACTGCATATGCCTTTTCCCAAATGGCTATTCCACTGAGACCAAGTCCCTTATTACCTTGAGAAAAGCAAGTTCAGGAATTCTATTAAAGTTCTGAAAAATGTTAACCTCCATCCACCCAAGCATTTTTAGAAAGTCCCGTTTGTACTTTAAAGTGGGAGAGCGGAACACAGCCATAGCAGTGGCATTAAGCTTGGTAGTGACAAAGCCATTTTCTACCAAATGACCTCCTGAATCTGACTTACTGGTTGGGAAATTGAAGCAGTTGTAGGTTGACAGCTGGACTATGTTCTCTTGAATTAAAGTGGTGCCTTTTTTGCCAAAATGATGTTGTTCACTAACAGGGCTTTAATGTTATGGACAAATTACTTAGAAGATTTTTTTTCCCTATCAGCTGTCTAACCAGGTTTTCTCCCCACTGCAGAAAGGCACAAAAGAAAATATAACATACTCTTGTAGGTGGGGAGGAGAGACCTGGAGACCATGAGCCACTGTTTCACCCAAAAACGCTTTGGGAGATATAAAGCGGAACCATTAAAAGGACACAAGGAGGGACACCTGGGTGGCTCAGTTGGTTAAGCAGCTGCCTTCGGCTCAGGTCATGATCCCAGCGTCCTGGGATCGAGTCCCACATCGGGCTCCTTGCTTGGCGGGGAGCCTGCTTCTCCCTCTGCCTCTGCCTGCCATTCTGTCTGCCTGTGCTCGCTCGCTCTCCTCTCTCTCTGACAAATAAATAAAATCTTTAAAAAAAAAAAAAAAGGACACAAGGAATGTTTCAGTGCTGGCTGGGGGTAGGGGCAAAAATTGGGGCAAAGGAAACACCACTACCTATCCTTCCCCCGCCTTCACCCAAGCATGAGTGTAGATACAGTATTTTCATTCTAGTGTGTCCCGACCTGCCATTCTATATCTGGTATCTTTCACTTTGAGGACAGAAGGGAATATGAAAAGAAGGGAAAAGTGATATAATCACAGAACAACAGGAGCAGAAAATGAGGGGCTACTTTAGAGTATAGTAATATAATTACTTTAGAGTATAGCAATATAATAAAAGTTGCCAAAAGACAGTGGTGCAGAGTGTTCCTTCCTACTCCCTATCTCCACCTCAAGTATTGGTATATGGGCAACCGGAGAGGCTTCAAGAGCACTGCTGGAAGCCATACAGTGAGCTCTCCCAAGACTGCTTCCAGGAACCCAGCCTCTGACGGGAACAGCATGAATCCTCTTCTTCCCCTTTCCAGGTTCATGATCATTGGGTGGATAGAAGGACCTGCAGGTAACGCTGATTAAACTGATTATAATATATTCATCATTCTTCTGTTCCAAGCTTTTTTTTTCACATCTTTCTCTACTAATATGTCTATTAAAAACATTTTTTAAAAAATAAACAACACAGGGGCGCCTGGGTGGCTCAGTGGGTTAAGCCTCTGCCTTCGGCTCAGGTCATGATCCCAGGGTCCTGGGATCAAGCCTCACATCGGGCTCTCTGCTGAGCAGGGAGCCTGCTTCCCTTCCTCTCTCTCTGCCTGCCTCTCTGCCTGCTTGTGATCTCTGTCTGTCAAATAAAAAAAATAAAATCTTTATGGGGCACCTGGGTGGCTCAGTGGTTAAGCCGCTGCCTTCGGCTCAGGTCATGATCTCAGAGTCCTGGGATCGAGCCCCGCATGGGGCTCTCTGCTCGGCAGGGAGCCTGCTTCCTCCTCTCTCTCTGCCTGCCTCTCTGCCTACTTGTGATCTCTCTGTCAAATAAATAAATAAAATCTTTAAAATAAATAAATAAATAAAATCTTTAAATAATAAAATAAAATAAAATAAACAACACCTTTACACGTTAACATGAGAGACCATCCTGCAGAGCAGTAAGCTGCAGATCACTCCACTGTGGATATGACTGCTTAAAATATTTTAGGGCTCCTTTCATGAAATTACTTTTAAATCCTATGTTAATTCTCTAGAAAACTTTCAGTAGTGATAGAAACTTAACCTTTGAGTATGGATGAGCTTCCTGGATAAAATTAGAAGTCCCTTAGAAAGAACAATGGAGTTTGAGATGAGAGGTTAGATTAGGTGATATCATTTATGTACAAAAAAACAGATTCCCAGAAAACATGCCATGATCTTAACGGAAAATGCCCATAACTGCTATAACTACTCTTATTTTTAGAGAAAGCAAGCAAGCGAGCAGTGGAGGAGGGATGGATGGAGGTGCAGAGGGAGAGGAAGAGAGAATCTTAAGCAGGTGTCACACCCAGTATGGAGTTGGTCATCAATTTCACGACCCTGAGATCATGACCTAAGCCAAAATCAAGAGTCAAATGCTTTAGCCAAATGAGCCGCCCAGGCACCCCAGCATAATTACTTTGAATAACAACCACTCAACTTTCAGTAAAGTTGTGGATACACACACCTATCCCCAGGCAGCAAACCTAGAAAGTGACCAATTGTATACCCAAGGACACAAATAAAATGAATGATATGTACAACATTGTTTACAATGGTGGGCAGGCATATTTCTAGGGTGTAATACTATAGTAGCCAAAGCTACATGTATCAACATAGATGAATCCTAAAAACATAATTTTTAACAACAGAAAAAATGTTTCAGATGGATATATACAGTAGGATGAAATTTACATAAGGTTTTAAAATCTGCAAGGCAACTATAAATTGTTTATGGATACATACATATTAATGAAAGTATAAAAACTTGCATGTGAATGATAACCAACAAATTTAGGAGAGTACTTAACTGGAGAGGGAGGAAGGACCATGGGAAAGAGGAGGTATATATTATCTAGCCTATCTATCAGGTTTTATTTCTTAGGGGAAAAAAAGGAAAGGAAAATTTGAGTAAGCAGGGAAAAACAGTAAAATTTGACAATTTGGTGAAAAGCTGAGTGTTCACTATATTATAACACCTATTTCTAGTTGTTTGAAATATTCATTTTGGGGGGGAAAAACAAAGACAATCAGTGAAATACTTCAGTTTTTTGAGTCAACAGATTCAGAGACTTTCAAATTTCAGACTACAATAGGGGTCACTTTGCCCTTGCCGGATAAATTCTGCAACATCAAGGACCGCAACAGCCACAAAATACACCAACATTTTCCTCACTTACTAGTAGTTAAGTGTAATTTTTAGAATTTTATAATATAGGTTTTGGCATAGTTTTCCAAGTCATTTTGGGAGTCTCCCACTCTTGATGAAGAGTGGGATAAATGCAGATTTTCAATATTAAAAAAAAGTCAATGACCATGTCCAATACCATTTTGCAGAAACTTTCCTTAATTCAATTAGCCTTTTGGACTGAGTCTATTCTACTTCTTAAACACTATACAGTTGATGTCTATCTGAGTCAAATGAATCAGTGACCCTTCCAAAGCCTCTCAGTGGATCTTGGAGTGGTTAAACCACTCATTATTCAACAAATGTTTGCTGAACAATTATTATGCCCTGGGCAGCAGTGACCAAAATAAACACACACACACACACACACACACACACACACACACACCCCTCTGTCTTCAGAAAACTATCTGGTAAAGGAAATGAGAAGTGCAATGGAGATTTTTTTCTTTTAAAGACAGGGCTAGGGGCGCCTGGGTGGCTCAGTGGGTTAAGCCTCTGCCTTCGGCTCAGGTCATGATCCCAGGTCCTGGGTTCGAGCTCCACATCGGGCTTTCTGCTCAGCAGGGAGCCTGCTTCCTCCTCTCTCTCTGCCTGCCTCTCTGCTTACTTGTGATTTCTCTCTGTCAAATAAATAAATAAAATCTTTAAAAATAAAATAAAATAAAGTAAAGACAGGGCTAAAGGGGCACCTGGGTGGCTCAGTCGTTAAGCATCTGCCTTCAGCTCAGGTCATAATCCCAGGGTACTTGGATCGAGCCCCACATCAGGCTCCCTGCTCGGCGGGAAGCCTGCTTCTCCCTCTCCCACTCCCCCTGCTTGTGTTCCCTCTCTCACTGCGTGTCTCTCTCTCTGTCAAATAATAAATTAAAAAATCTTAAAAAAAATAGATAAAAAAATAAAGACAGGGCCAAAAAGGAAATTTGGAAGCTGCGGAAGGGCGAAAACAGATTTTAAATTTAGTGCAGTTGGCAGAGTAGACCTTTCAGAACAAGTGTGGTTTGTACAAAGGGCTGAGAAGAGCTGAGGAACCAAGCTATGTACTTTGCTGGTACATTTCAGGAAGAGGGGATTCCAATGCAGAAGCCAGAATGTAGGAACTTGTCTAGTCTGTTCTAGGGAATATAAGGTAGCCATTGCGGCTGGAGCAGAGGGACAAAGGAAAAGAGGAAGAAGATGAAATCTAAGACAGACATCCTAGACTGAGGCTTGGGTGAGGTTTGAGCACAAAATTGAGAAGCACCAAAAACTAAGTACTCAAAAAGATAATGGTTTACAGCAATATCCTTTAAAAATCAAATGAATTCTAAAAAAAATCCAGGATGGACAAATGTCAAAAATTTAAATGAAGATAGGATCAATATCTGATTTAATTTACTGATTTTACCTTTTGCCTCACAACCCATTATTCTGTCTTTTTAACAAAACCATGATATGTGGGGGCACCTGGGTGGTTCAGTCGGTTAAGCATCTGCCTTTGGCTCAGGTCATGATGATAGGGTCCTGGGATCAAACCCTGCATTGAGCTCCCTGCTCAGTGGGGAATCTGTTTCTCCCTCTTCCTGTGCCGCATTGCCCTGCTCGTGCTTGTTCCCTCTCTGTCAAATAAATAAATAAAATCATTAAAAAAACAAAACAAAACTTGTGTTATGTGGGGGCATCTGGATGGCTCAGTCAGTTTGGCATCTGATTTAGCTCAGGTCATGATCTCAAGCTCCTGGAACTGAGCTCCATGTCAGGCTCCTCACTCAACAGGGAGTCTGCTTCTCCCTCTTCCACTGCCCCTCCCCTGCACATGCTCACTCTCTCTCTAAAATAAATGTTAAAAAAATTTTGATATGTGAAGATGAATGCATAAAGAAGTATATAGATAGATACATATATATATGTATATATATGTATAATGGAATAATGGAATTCTATTTATCCATTAAAAATTGAAATCTTGCCATTTGCAAAAACATAGATGGAGCTAGAGAGGGTAAAGTTAAGTGAAATAAGTCAGAGAAAGACAAATACCATATGATCTCACTCATATTTGGAATTTAAGAAAGAAAACAAATGAGCAAAGGGGGGAAAGTGACAGAAAAAGAAAGACAAACCAAGAAACAGAGGCTTAACTGAGAACAAACATGGTTACCAGAGAGGAGGTGGAGGTGGGGAAGGGTGAAATAGGTGATGGGATCAAGGAGTGTATCGTCATGATGAGTACAGGGTGTTGTATGGAAGTGCTGAATCACTGTATTGAACACCTGAAACTAATAACAACACTGTATGTTAACTACATTGGAATTAAAATTTTAAAAATAAAAAATAAAATTTTGATATTTGATTCAATATGGGTTTTTTTACATTCATTTCATTTTTGAAAAATCTTTCAGGGACACCTGGTTGGCTCAGTCAGTTGCGTGTCTACCTTTGGCTGGGGTCATGATCCTGGAGTCCCAGAATGGAGTCCCGCTTCAGGATTCCTGCTCAGTGGGGAGTCTGACGCTCACCATCTCGTGTTCTCTCTCTTTCTCACTCTCAAATAAATAAATAAAATCTTTAAAAAAGAGAAAGAAAAGAAAAATATTTCAGTGAAATATGACTTGTGTTGGCATCCCCTTAAATTTTCCCCTTGATACTATTTTTAAAAGTTTTTTACTATTTAAATATAGTTGACACACAATGTGACATTGGTTTCAGGTGTACAACATAGTGATTCAACAAGTCTCTACATTATACAATGCTTACTACCGTAAGTGTTGTAATTGTCTGTCACCATACAACATTATTACAATGTTATTGACTAACCCTATGTTCTACTCTTTCATTTCTATGACTTACTTACTTTGTAACTAGAAGTTTGTACCTCTTAATCACCTTCACCTATTTTGCCCATCTCCTCACCCCCTTCTCTTCTAGCAACCACCAGTTTGTTCTCTACATTTCTAAGTCTATTTCTGGTTTGCTTATTTGTTTGTTTTTTAAATTCCACACGTAAGTGAAATCATATGGTCTTTGTATTTCTCTGTCTGACATTTCACTTAGTATTATACTCACCCATTCCTTAGGTTGCGTTTTAGTTTTGTGGATCGTTTCCTTTGCTGTGCAGCTTTTTAGTTTGATGAAGTCCCAACAGTTTATTTTTCTTTTTCTTTTTTTTTTATTATATATATTTTTTAATTTTTTTTTCAGTGTAACAGTATTCATTGTTTTTGCACCACACCCCGTGCTCCATGCAATCCATGCCCTCTCCAATACCCACCACCTGGTTCCCCCAACCTCCCAGCCCCCGCCCCTTCAAAACCCTCAGATTGTTTTTCAGAGTCCATAGTCTCTCATGGTTCACCTCCCCTTCCAATTTCCCTCAACTCCCTTCTCCTCTCCATCTCCCCTTGTCCTCCATGCTATTTGTTATGCTCCACAAATAAGTGAAACCATATGATAATTGACTCTCTCTGCTTGACTTACTTCACTCAGCATAATCTCTTCCAGTCCCGTCCATGTTGCTACAAAAGTTGGGTATTATGCCTCCATCAGAAAGGATGAATACCCAACAGTTTATTTTTGCTTTTGTTTCCCTTGCCTCAGGAGACATATTTAGAAAAATGTTGCTATGGCTAATGTCAGAGACATTCTTGCCTGTGCTCTCTTCTACAGTTTTTATTGTTTCAAGTCTCATATTTATGTCTTTAACCCATTTTGGGTTTATTTTTGTATATGCTATAAGAAAGTGGTCTCGTTTCATTCTTCAGCATAAAGCTGTCCAGTTTTCCCAACACCATTTGTTGAAGACACTGTCTTTTTCCCATTAGATATTTTTTCCTGCTTTGTTGAAGATTGACCGTATAATTATGGGTTTATTTCTGGGCTTTCCATTCTGTTCTACTGATCTCTGTGTCTACTTTTGTAACAGTACCATACCATTTTGATGACTACAGCTTTGTAATAGAATTTGAAGTCTAGAATTGTGGTACCTCCAGCTTTGCTTTGCTTTCCTTTTTCAAGACTGCTTTGGCTATTCATAGTCTTCTGTGGTTTCATATAAATTTTAGAATTGTTTGTTCCAGGTCTGTGAAAAAATGCTCTTGGTATTTTAAAAGGGATTGCATTAAATCTGTATTTGGCTTTGGGCAATATACACATTTTATAAGAATCTTTTTTTTTAAGATTTTATTTATTTGACAGAGAGATCACAAGCAGGCGGGGGGGGGGGGAAGCAGGCTCCCTGCTGAGCAGAGAGCCCGATGTGGGGCTCGATTCCAGGACCCTGAGATCATGACCTGAGCCGAAGGCAGAGAGGCTTAACCCACTGAGCCACCCAGGCGTCCCCAGTATACACATTTTATCAACACTTATTTTTCCAATCCATGAGCATGAAGTGTCTTTCCTTTTCTTTGTGTCATCTTCAATTTCTTTCATCAATATTTTAATTTTCAGAGTACAGGTCTTTTACCTCTTTGGTTAGGTTTACTCCTAGGTGTCTTATTATTTTGGGTGTAATTATAAATGGGATTGTTTTCTTAATTTCTCTTCCTGCTACTTCATTATTAATGTATGGAAATGCAACAGATTTCTGCACATTGATTTTGCATCCCACAGTTTTACTGAATCTATTTATCAGTTCCTGTAGTTTTTTGGTGGTCTTTTGGGTTTTCTATATATAGTATCATGTCACCTGCAAGTAAGTATGGTACATTTATTGTAACTAATGAACCAATATTGACACATTCTTATTAACATTAACTAACGTCATTAGTATATTCAGATTTCCCTAGTTTTAACCTCATGTCCTTCCTCTCTTCCAGGATCCTATCCAGGACATTATAGTACATTTAGTCATCATGTCTCTTTAGACTCCTCTTGGCTGTGACCATTTCTCAGATTTTCAATGACATTGACAGTTTTGAGAAAACGTTCAGGTATTTTGTAGAATGATCCACTACTGGAATGTGATTTTTTTCATGATAAGACTGGGGTTATAAGTTATGGGGAGGAAGACCACGGAGGTTAACGTGCCATTTTCATTACATCATACCATGGGTATATACCATCAACTTGATTTATGACTGTTGATATGGACCTTGACCACCTCGCTAAGGCAGTGTTCGTCAGATTTCCCACTGCAAATTTTTTCTTTTCTTCCTCTTCCTTTCATACTTGAATGAATTCACTATTTGCAGCCCACACCCGAGGAATGGGGAATTGCATTCTCCCTCTGCAGTTCAGAGTATCTATAAACATATTTTCGAATTCTTCTGCACAGATGTGTCTCTTCTCTTTCATTTGTTAATTTACTCTCTTATTTATATGGGTATGGACGTAGGGATACTTATGTATTCTTCAGATTATAACCCAGCACTACTTTATTTATTTTACTGCTCAAATTGTTCCAGTTTTGGCTATTGGTAAATCTTTTAAGTTAGCTCTTGTGTTCCTTTGACAGACCCTATCACCGTGGGGTTTGGAGAGGAGAGGGGCACTTCCTTACTTTCTGATGCTATTAAATACTTTAGACTGATGTTTTGTATTTCCTGCCTCAGTCCTAGAATAAGTCATTTCTCCAAAGCTCTGGTTCCTTTGATTTGAGAATATTATTAAAAACCAAGATCGAGGTGGTAGGTGGACTCATTGCTACTGGGGTACTCCCCTGCCTTTTAAAAGTAAATATGAAAAAAAAAAAAATGAAAAAAAAAATAAATAAAAGTAAATATGACAGGGAAAAAATTAATTCCTGATCATAACATTATTTTATCCCTAGAGACTTTAATTGATATGTCTAATAATTTATTTTGAGTTTATTGAAATCCAGGCATAATTTGGTATTAAATCTTTGCACTTTGAACAACTACTTTTATGAGGACAAAGAAAAACATGCCCTTATATTCAGCAGACTGACCAGCTACAGGGCCAAATGTTGCTCTGTCAAATGTAACTAGAAGTGGCTACGACAGTCATTCTGCCCTCCTTCCCTAAATCACAAGGACAAGTCAGTCTTATTATTCTTTATACATGTCACATTCAACCAGAACCAAAACACGTCATGGGATGTTGGGTCCTTATATAATCCCACTGATCATATGCAGGGAGAGGCATTTGACAGGGATAAATGTCTCCATCTGTCCCCAGAACCAACCCAGCTGCAGCCAACCTCCCTCCATCCCCCACAGCCTTTACCGGTATCAAGTCCTTATTACTACTTCACCTTGTTACCTCTAAGACCGTTTTGGCCCTTACTTATGGTTCCTCTTACATTATTTATCTTATCCCACCTCATTAGGACAACACCAAAGGCCCTTCCCAGTTATGCGACAGTAATCAGCAAGTTATTTGAGTTGTTTGACCACAAGGAGTCGTCACTATACTTATCCTTTATGCATGTAAATTCCAAAGCTTTTCTGGAAAGTGAAGCCAACCTATTTACATGTCTGCTAAAAATGCAGACATTAAGGGATGCCTGGGTGGCTCAGTCGGCTAAGCAGCCAACCCCTGATTTCGGCTCAGGTCGTGTCTCATGGGTCATGAGAGCAAGCCCCTCAGTGGGCTTCACACTTGGGGGTGCTCTGCTTGAGATTCTGTCCCTCTCTCCCTCCCCATACTTGCACATGCTCACGCTCTCTCACTCTCTCTCAAATAAATAAATAAATCTTTAAATTTTTTAAAAATAAAATACTATGAGAGACATTAAGTTAAATATTGTTACAAATGATGACCAGTTAGTATTACAAAAAGCTTTTTAGAAATTTAAGGCTACATTCAGAGGTCGTGATAATCGCTGAAGTTTGGTTTCAATGACAGTTTTCACTGTTAGGGTTTATTACAGTAATTGCAGAGAAAACAGCATTTTATTCTCCTAAATAGCCTAAATAGCCTCTCACTTTATTTAAACAGTTAGTTTTAGATGGCTATGCCATTTAGAATTCCTGTATCTACACCGCAGCTGTCCAGACGTATTTTGATAGTAGAATAACTGGTCAGGAAGAACTAGTTCCAAGCCCTCGCTTTTTAATGAGAAAATGGTTACAACAGTTTTTGGCAGGAAAGAGACAAGTGATCCTAAGTCTGCCCTTTGAAGGTGATGAATATGTTTATTCCCCAGACTGTGATGACAGCAACATGAGTACATACAGATGTTCAAACTCACCAAATTGTACACATTAATTACGTGCTGCCTTTTGTATACTCATTACATCTCAGTCAAGCTATAAAAGTAATACTGTATCTGCCTTGAAGGTGTGTGCCTTAAAAGCTAAGAGGCAGCTGAAACCACAAGTTGGTTGGAAAATTTCTACTTGGTAGGAAATAAGCATGCGCTATGGTTTGAATGGCTGTGTTTCCCCAAATTTACATGTTGAAATCCTAACCCTCAAAGTTGATTGTATTAGGAGGCATGGCCTATGAGAGGTGATTAGTTCCTGATAGAATTAGTCCTCTTATAAAAGAAGCTCCACAGAGATCCCTTACCCCTTCTAGCATGTGAGGACACAGTGAGAAGGTGCCAGCTATGAACCAGGAGAGAGCTCTCTCCAGAACATGACCATGTCCGTACCCTGATCTTGGACTTCCAGCCTCTGAAACCATGAGAAATTAATTTCTGTTGTGTATGAGCCACCAATCTCTGTTATTTTGTTATTGCAGCCTAAATAGACTAAGACAGCATGCCAATTAAAAATTACAATCTCTTCTCTACAAAGAAGGCAGTTTTCTGTGAGATTTCCTTAAGCATCTTACATATATGGGGCAGAAGCCATGGGATGAGATCTCAATGGTAGTCAGCTCATTCTGAAATTTGAACTGAATTTTACTTATGCACAAGCCATGATGAAAATAGAAGGTCTGAGAGCAGGAGGCAGGACATCTCCAAGCACCCAAGAGCTCCTGTGGACATTTACCACCTTTGTGAAGTTCAAGTCAGATGTTTCTATTTTCAGTCCTCGGGTCTAAGAGAAAAAGAGAAGTGTAAGGGAATGTGAGTGAGTGTGTGTGTGTGTGTGTGTGTGTGTGTGTGTGTATTTTTAACATGGCCAATGTCATCTTATTGTGAGATACATGGATGGGAATGGGAAGACTTTACCTTGGCAGCAACACTGGTGTCCGTGTCTTTGATGAATCTGGATGTGAACTCAGTTTTTGTGCATTCTCTCTTATCACGTGTGTCAGGCTTAGGGAGGAGGGCTTCTCAAATATGTGAATGGAATACTTTGTCACATATTACCAATGCTTTGTAATAATTATGTTAGTTACACTCATTATCTAGCTGATCACTGGGGGAGTACTAAGAAGCATCACAGGCCTTCCTGCAAACATCTCTTATGTGAAGATCCCTTGTGTTAGAGTAGATTATTGCTCCTGCTCACTCTCTGTCTTCCTGTGAGAGCACGGTACAATCCTGCCTGTTGCCATGTGACTCGAAATGCTTCACTAGGGAGTTTACTTTCCAGTCTGTGCTACTTGCCCTATGGCTTGCTTTGGCCAATAGAGCATGAAGAGAAGTGATATTAATCATGTCAGAGTCAATGCCTTAAAAGTCATCATATGCTTCTGCTGTCTTCCCTCTGCCATGAGCATGGAATGTCCCAAATGGGGGCTTCTCCTTCAGTCTGAAAGCCCAAGAAGTAAACTGTTGTTGTTTAAGAGATTTCAGGGTTATCTGTTACTGTAGCACACCAAGTGGAAACTGACTATGATAATCAATCTGTATCAGATAGTTCTTGTGCATCCACTCGGCACTGCCTCATTCTAGCCTTTGCTCAGCTACCGGTTCTGCCCATGTTTCTAGTAGCCTCAGGCAAGTTCAATCTCAGCACCTTGTTTCGACCTGTGCACACAACTTTTGATTACCGTCTCAGGAACCTTAAAATATTAGGTGATATTACCACCCACGAAGCTACCCTTAACAAATGGTAAACTGGAGGCAATGAAAAATTCTTCCTCCTTTTTTCTTATGTAGTCACCTTTTATCCCCCAAAGATTTATCTCTTCATTCCAGAGAGAGAGAGTGTGTGTGTGTGCACACACACACGCAAGCACTCACACGTGTGGGGGGGAAGTCAGAGGGAGAGAATCTTCAAGGAGATTCCCCTGTGAGCATGTGGCCTCAGGAGGCTCAATCTCATGACCCTGAGATCATGATCTGAGCCGAAACCAAGAGTCAGAAGCTCATATGACTGAGCCTTCATGTAGGCCCTTCTGAGATACATTTCATGAGGCTCCTCAGCAGTTCCGGCAGGATGGACCACTGGCTACGCAGAGGACTGGCCAACTCAATAATGCTTCTTGGTATAGGCTTCCTTTTCTTCCTTGTTTCATTCCCTATGTCCTGCATTCTTGCTTCCTGGAATCACAATGCTAAATCAAATATCTGCACACTGTGAACTTTGTCTCACGCTCTGCTTTCCAGAAACACAGGCTCAAACACAATCCAACTATTCGATTTGCTATAGATTTTGCACCTGACCGCTTTGGCTCTCTGCCCAGAACTTGGCTACTTTTTTTTTT
This sequence comes from Lutra lutra, assembly GCF_902655055.1. Classification (NCBI taxonomy): domain Eukaryota; kingdom Metazoa; phylum Chordata; class Mammalia; order Carnivora; family Mustelidae; genus Lutra; species Lutra lutra. Next base: position 13,240,102 of record NC_062282.1, read on the forward strand.
TTTCCCCCAAAATTTCAATGTTTCCCTGCCTCTGCTAATTCTAGATGATGTGAACATTTAAAGCATTGTCAATCCATAAGGGTGTCACCATTCCTTTTACAATGTGACCCATGGAATAAATAGATGTTCATAGTGGTCTAATAGAATAATCCAAATGTGGAAAGTATTTATTTTAAATTTGTCTTAGAGGGACCCATTGGACTTTCCCACCTGTCTGAATCATTATGTAGCAGCTGGATCACTCTGTTCCAAAACCCTAATCTTACCTTTGAAGTAAATGAGTCCTGTCACCTTTGCACATGCGTGCACTACTGCCATCCTACAAATACATGTACAATTACTAGGATATATTCCCCCAGACAGCATTTCTTCCATATAAATAAAATCAACCTGAATCTTCATAAATGGCTCCAGTGGGGAGGATAAGCTTCTCTCTTTGTCATCTCAGCCTTGCACAAATGTGCACCTACTTTGCAGGATGGCTTTGATAGCAGTACGGACCGCGGTGGAAGAGCACATACATGATGGTGCTATTTCCATTACCTGCCCCACTCTGTTTCTGTGTGCCAAGCCGTGAAGTACAAAGGCAAGGGGAGAGTACTTCCATGTGGCTGTCTGGAAAGGCCCCAAGTAATTCAATGATTCAAGGCTACAAATTCTGTGTGCATATGTGTATGTGTGTGTGGGCTGCAAATCTCCCGATCTTGTGTGTGTGTGCGTGTGTACATGCACATGCACATGCACAGCTCTGTATATGCACACGTGCGTGTATGCATGCCTTGCATAAGCATGTGGACATGGGTGTGTGTGTGCACCCACGTACTCACGCACATGTGTCCACAGCATCAAGGCCTGACTGAGAAGCAGGGCATCATGTGAAAGATCTTCGGAGGAGACTGACCAGTTGATAGAAATGAAAACAAAGACAGAGCTTAAGAATGAGGCCTGGCCACAGTCTTCACTGGGCTTCTAAGCAGAATAAGTATTTTCTTTTTTTTTTTTTTAAAGATTTTATTTATTTGACAGAGAGAGATCACAAGCAGGCAGAAAGGCAGGCAGAGAGACAGGAGGAAGTAGGCTCCCCGCTGAGCAGAGAGCCCATGCGGGACTCGATCCCAGGACTCTGAGATCCTGACCTGAGCCGAAGGCAGCGGCTTAACCCACTGAGCCACCCAGGCGCCCCCAGAATAAGTATTTTCTAACAGCTGTACCAGTGACAGACATTTGCACCATCTTCTATAGGCGACAGGCATGCTAACAGACATTAGAGGAGGCAGCACTCTAGACCAAGGGGACAGAAAACACAGAAAACCGACAACTCTCCCCTTCCTCATGCTGACAACAGACAGCACAGACAGAGAGCAACTCTTCTGGGGAGTCTGGGTGACAGGACCCATTCACCTCAAAGACGGGGTCAGGGGCTTTGATGCAGACAGGGAAGCCCACCTCATGGCTCCTTCATTCCAGGCAAAATTGCCAAGCGTAGCCTTTTCTGTTCTTTGTGTCAATATACATTTATCCTCCCCCCTCCATTTTTAGTCTCTGGGGTTTTTTTCACTCGTTTGTTAAACACAAGTTTCTACTTTTAAAATGAATATATTTAATAATTCATCCAGTCATAATTATCTCACGGTACTTAACTATCTCTTATCACAGGCAGTTGTATGTTGGCTCTTAAGTCCTTAGAAGACTTTATTTTATTTTTAAATATTTTACTTATTTATTTAGAGAGAGAGTACATGAGTAGGGGAAAGGGACAGAGAAAGAGAGGGAGAGAGAGAGACTCTCTAGAATCTCAAGCAGACTCTGCACGGAGCATGGAGCCCACGCTGGGGCTCAACCTCACAACCCCAAGATCAAGACCTGAGTCAAAATCAAGAACTGAACCCTTAGCCAACTGAGCCACCCAGGCACCCCTCCTTAGGAGAGTTAAGAGAACTATAAACTATTCACTTTTTAAACAGTGAATTGGTTTGAAGACCCAAATTTCATGAGAGGCTTTACAAAAATACATTTAAATTAACACTAGAAAATCATACTATTATTTGATATTAAGAATATTTTTTTAAAATGACACTTGAAATATTTTCCAGATAATTTAAGCAGACTCTTTTTATAGGAACACATAGTTTGTGACATTGAGTCTCATAAGAAACATTCTATAAAAATGATAGTTATTTAAACTATAATTTAACTTAGCTAAATTCCCAGGTTGACATTTATATACTCCTAAATATTTACATAGGTAATAATAATGACTGACTAATAAAACAAATGTACGAAAGTTCATTTAATTTAGTCATTGTACCAAAAAAGTCCAAAATGTCCTGTTTTCATTTTCCTTTATTTTACTATAGCAGCAACTTGCTCTTTCCACAAAAATAAGATAGATAGCTATCATTTAAAACCAAAACTCACAAGATAATTTGCCAAATGATTTGTCATGATTGGGTATATTAAATGGATCTTAAAATTTAAGTGCTAGCCTTCATTTTACCATGTATGATTTCAATCTTCTAATTCCTGGCTTGAAAGTCTTAATACAAAATATTACTAAATATAGCCTTTGCAATTTATTGTTACCACAAACAGGCTGTGTGTCTTCTATAGATATGCTACTGTTAAATTTACAAAAAAGGCAAACTCTGCCCTGTTTTTTAGTTCCAGTCAAGGTTCACCCAGGAGTGGGCTGGAACAAGTGACACAGAGTCACAAAAGCTGATTGTGTGTAAGGCTTTTCATTCAGTGAAATCACAAGGAGCTTGAGTTAGCCATAGTGGGAATATCTACACCATGGAAATCAGCAACATTACAAATCAGGGCTGGTTTTTTCTTTTTTCTTTTTTTCTGAGAACTGGCTGTTAAGCACTTATTAGCACACCACCCATCCAGCCTCATCTGTGAAGACCTGAGTTTACCAGGCAGAGCTTGGGGAAAGGCGAGATTACCAAGTGCAACCAGCCCTAAAATCTCCAGGTCTTATCAGAAGAGAGTTGAGTTCTCATCCAAGCAGAGTCTGCTACTGGTCTAAGTAGTAATGTGGTGACTCAGAGCCTTGGGCATCCAGAGTCTCCACCATCCTGAGGTGGCGCCATCTAGAACACAAGACCTTCAGAGTCAGAGCTGCACTACAGAACATCAGACACTCTCTTCCAGAAATCAGTGTGTCGGTGCTTTAGGTTTCTCCTGTTGCTACGACAAATTACCACAAACTCAGTGACTTAAGACAATACAGACTTATTATCCTACAGGTCTATAGGTCAGAGGTCCAAAATGGGTCTTAGCGTGCTACAATCAAGGTGTCAACAGAACTACATTCCTCTAGAGCCTCTCAGGAAGAATCCACGTGTTGTCTAGCTTCTAGAGATGGCGTACATTTCTTGGCTTGTGGTACCTCCCCCCATCTTCAAAGTCAGCAGCATAGACTCCTCAAATCCTTCTCCTGACTCTGGTCCCAGCTTTTCTTGTCACTTTTCCTCCATCTCTTCTGCTTCCTTTTTCAATCTTTTACGTATTCTGTGATTCCACAGTCCACCTGGAGCATCAAAGATAACCTCTCTGTCTTAAGATCCTTCTCTTAATCACACCTGCAAAAATCCCTTTTTCCCAATGAGGTATTGTATTCACAGGTTCCAGAATGCCGATCTCTTCAGGGAGCCATTATTCTGCCTGATTTAATGGGGTTCAACATGGAGTGATCCTGCTTCCTCAAGAAGAATAAACCTATACTTTCACAGTCTTTAAAAAGGCTGGTATTGTCATTAATTAATTCAGCCTCTATCCCAGGTTTTGAAATACTTGTGGGATATGTAAATATACATACAAATGTACATATATTCCATCTCTCTCCTCTTTTGCTTCTTCGAGGACCATTGTCAGATGACACATATTTTGGGGGCGGGGGGAGGATCCTTCTCCTTCCTGGTAGGACCAGAGGAGAAATGGAGTCTCCAGGCATAATAAAGAATCCCTTAGCATGAATTTTTATAAGGGATCCACATTGGAGTTTAAGTCCAAGAGTTAGGTATTGTCATATGTCAATAGCCATTAGGTTGTAGGGCTCCCTATTTCTAGTTCGAGGCTCCCTTGATCACTATCAATGAACCAGGCACATAACTTTTCACATCTGTCATTCAGGGGGACTTGAGGGATCCTTTGTGCCTCTACGTAGCTCTTCAAAGGAGAAATTAATTTTATGAAAAGGTCTATTTTCTTTCTCCCCTCCGTTCTGTCTTCCCTCTTTCCTTATTATCTTTCTTCCTTTCTAATGAAAAATGGAATTAAAAGCCTCCAGAATTTTAAAGTTCTATGCCAGGAAACCTGACTAAAAAGAAGGAAATCTATTTTGAGCCAATTTGGCTTATACAACAGGAAAATCTGTCTTCAAATCATCACCTTTAGGAGTGATTTTTGCTTTGTCCAAAAGCTACAAATCAAAAAACAAATGAAAAATCTTACAGAGTAAATATATTGACCAACTGAATTCCTAATGCTTCATAAATATTCAAAGAACACTGAATTTGATATACCAGAGTTGTATAATCTAAACCTAATCAGATATCCTATTGATTAGAAGAAATGGGCTTCGCTTGATTCTTGCAAGAGGATAAAATTTTGCGTGTTTGCGCTGGGCCAATTACAGAAGTCTCTTTTGGTGAAAACATGAATACTAAGCCATTTCCCCCAGACAATTGTATTACATGATCAAAAGCATGGCAGTTGCCTTCCTCTATCATCAATTTTACTTATACTCAAGTCTCTCTTTTCTTCCCCACTACTCTTCAAAGTGAGAACAAAGAATGCACACCATTTCATCCATATACAAATTCAGAATCAAAGAATAAGAAGTTTTATGTTTTTAAGATTCAGAGTGATCAACTCTTTGGGCAATTACACAGGTTATGATGGGAAATGCAAAAATCCATGGACCCACTGAAGCTTAATTATGCCCCACATTTATTCGGATCCCTTCTTAGCAGCCTAGATTTCTGCCTTAATTCATAGCTAATAGAGGTCAGAGTCAGGGTTAATAGCCTGCAGCTCAACATTCATTAAGTCATTCACTGATCATTAAAACATCCTGAAAGAGCTTTGTGTTGAAGTTTTAATAGCAGCAATATATGGAGAGTTGCTGTTCTCAAATACTAATAATGTTCTTTTATGACAGTAAGAAAGTATGGCTAACATTAATCTTGATTACTACTTCCTCTCTCTTAACATGAATTCAAAAACAAATTTTTAAGAAAACTTGTAGAAAGGTGAGTTTTCGTGCATCAGAACTTTCTGATCCAGGAGCTGACATCACAATTTGGGGGATCGGTAAGCTCTCCGGGTGCTGATTGAACCAGGTACGGGAAATTGCCCTGGAGTTGGCCTGGAAGATTCCTTTAACCCTGGAGACCTCTCAGTCCATCCAACCGAAATTCGTTGAGCACACATGATAAAAATGCCCTGGACCAGGGACACGGTAGTGAACAAGACAGAAATGATCTTGTGGAATCCACTTTACAGCCATCTGGGGAAATTCCCTGGCCCTGCGTGGTGAAAGGAATCACATAGGTCCATAAGCATCATCAAGGATGGAGTTCAAACACATTACAAACGTCTTCTATGTATAGCTACTTGTAGAACTACAAAAGTATAAAATTGATAGTACAGATTGTCTCTTAATACACACATAGGTTTGTAAATATATTTTTAAAGGATGGGAGGATACACACTAAAGAGTAGTTATATCCAAATTGGGGTAGGGGATATGGGAGATGGAAGAGTCAGGAATAGGAATCAGGATAGTCAGAGGAACCTTGTTGGAGGGTTCCAAACTGTCTACTACAATGTTCTAGGAAATAACCAACACCACATCTCTTGTGTTCCTGCCAAAAATAAACACACTGAATCCAATCACAAAGAAATGTCAGAAAAAGCCAAGTGAAGGAACATTCTACAAAATAACTGGCCTATACCCTTCAACAATGTCAAGGTCATGGAAGACAAAGGAAGCTGAGGAACTTACTAAGGAGACATGACAGCTAGGCGCAATGCCTGATCCTGGACAGGATTCTGAGCCAAACCCCAAAATAGCTGGAATGACATTATTGGGACAATCGAACAACTTTGGGCTGTGACTGAAACAACAGTGTTGTATCAATGTTCAAGTTCTTGATTGCGATCCCTGGAATGTCCTTGTTTGTAGCGAACACACATGAAATATTTTGGAATAAATGAAATACTAGAACTTAGCCTCTGATGTTTCAGAAAAAATCACTGCAGAGAGAATGTTGCAAAGAAAGGGGGGAGGGAGGGAGGAAGGAAAAGAAAAAGAAAAATGGAGCAAAAGAAGCAAATTGTGGGCAAGCAGCTTATCTGGATAGAAGACATGGAGGCATTCCTTGTGTTATTCTTCCAACTTTTCCTTAAGTTTGAAATTATATTTAAGAATTTACAAGGAGATGTTCATATATTCATATAGCACCAGCATCACTGTGTTTCGTATCCATACAGGAAAAAAAAAAAAAAAGACGAGAAGCAAAGATGCCAAAATGTTGATAGGGTTAATTGTGGGTGTTGGGAGTAGGTGTGATTGGGTTTTTAAAAGATTTTATGTGTAATGCTTTCTGTTTTCCAACTAGGTAAGAAAAAGCAAAATCTGAAGGCCATACAGAAGAGTCAGTTACATGTAGGCCTAGTTGAGGTTCAGTAGGGATCTTGGAGTCAGAACGAAGTTGGGTCATCTTACAACTCCTCTCTTCTGTCAATATGTTGACCCCTCAGGGCCACTCTAGACCCACTCTGCCTGTCCACGGCCTGGACAATGGCCTTCAGGACCCAGGGGTAGCGCTTTAGTTGAGACCCCACTCAGAGCATACCTTGCGCCTAAGGGTCAACTCCGCTGCCCAGCTGTCTGTCCTGAGGCGATGAATGGGGCAGTCTGTGAAGGCCTTGGAGGCACCTGGGGGCCAGCTGGACGGCGCACTCCAGGACCCCGGGGCCCAGGGCAGGGTTCCAGGTGCACAGGTCTCCTTAGGGCTGTGGAGGCCTTGCCCTGGGCAGGGAGGTGCACCCAGGGGTCCAAGTGGGGACTTGTGCAGGGCACTGGGGTGTAAGGGTCCTGACACAGGGAAGAGAGAAGGTGGACAACAGGATAATCCACTTTCCCTTGTTGCTGAGAACTCCCAAGCCTCTAATCACGGTTCCCTGGGCCCCCACCTCTTCCCCAAGATTCTTTGCCTCTTCCTTCCTGGCTTTCTCTCCCCTTTGTTTCTCCTGTTTTCCAACTCTTTCCTTTTAACATTTGGTTCCCTTTCTTCTTTTCTCCTTCAGTGCTGAGATGTCCAGCAGCACCCCTGGCCCTGTCTGGCCCCAGGCTGGTGTGCAAAGTAAGGGTTTCCAATCTTTATTAGCACCTCTCAGATGAACTTCTTTAAGTACAGGGAGGATCTGGGGGACTCTTCATATGCAAAGGCCCGTCATAGCCTGTTCATCTGTTTACTGGTTGCTTCTTCCTACAGGCTTTGGTTGAGTGCCTACAATTTGATCAACAGCAGTAAAGGCACACAGCCTTTCCTCTCTCTCTCTCTCTCTCTCTCTCTTTTTTTTTTTAATAGTGTAGGAGAGAGCATATAACCTAACTATTCCAGGTCAAAGATATTAGTGAGAACATTGAAGTAGAAACTGAATAGTGGAAATAGGAACAAATGGAAATAACTGAAAGTACTCTTTTTTTTTTCTTTTTTAAGATTGATTTATTTGAGAGAGAGAGAGAGAGAGAGAGAAAGCGAGCATGCACTCGCAAGCAGGGGGAGAGGCAGAGGGAAAGAATATTCAAGCAGACTCCCGCTGAGCATGAAGCCCAACTCATGGCTTGATCCCATCAACCATGAGCCATGAGATCAGGACCTCACCCTAAAGCAAGAGTCTGGATTAACTGACTGAGCCACGCTGGCGCCCCAAATGTAGACTACTCTTTAGGAAATCTCCCCTGACAGCAAACTTATTTCCAGGAATATCAGATGCAGCAAAATAACATTTAAACAGCAATAATTTACACTGCTCACTGGAAAGTCATTAACTGGAGTCCAAGACACACTCAGAGGAAGGGGCTCACCCAGACAGGAAACATCACACCCCATTACTATCTCATCCTTTGTGCTCTCAGACAAGCCACTGAACCACTCTGATCCTTAGTTCCCTTTTCTGCAAGATTAAAGTGATTACATGTGACTCACGGAAATAGCATAAGGTTGAAATTACACTTATGCATGTAAAGGTAACAATAAATTGAAAACAGAGATGCAGTTAGTAGTTATTATAAATTATTATTCCTATGAAGTACACACATAATAATAAAAGGATCTAAACTTCTAAAAATTTGGTGAACCTTTGTTGAAAGCTTGATACTCTTTTATAGACCACTATTTCAATTTATTTCCTAATTTTATAGATCATGAATACAGATCTTGGAAAACTGAACCTTACAAAACATTTTAAACATTTAGCTATTACTTGAATTGTTGATGGATTCAAAAGCTTGTGGTTAGCCTTTCCTCTTTTCATACTTATGAACTCATGGCATAAACATTTCAACATGAAACTGGACTGGTACTTTTCTAAGTTCATTAGAGTCAGCAGCCTTTTCAATAATTTCAACTTTTGGTATATAGACAAAAATGCAGCTAAGTTTCCATTAGACAAAGTTAAACACAGTCTTTTTTTTTAAATAATTACCATCAGTTATTTTCTTCCCACTGAGGCAAGTTACTGTGAAATCATTAAAAGGGGGGAAAAAATCATTAAAAAAAAAAGGTGGCCAAGCCATGTGTGGCTTCCTGTTCTTTAAAGACAGACCACTGATGAGGCACAGGCATAGAGCAGAGAAATGGCAGGCTAGTCCCTTGATGAGTTGGTGCTTTCAAAGGGGTGACATCTGTATTTTGATTCTAGACATAAATAATGTATATTCATAGCACTCCACAAAAACATCAGCTCTTCAGTGGTGTCATACCAGTCCCATGATGTAGGTGAGGTTCATTCATAAAATGTTTACTGACTATACATTTACTGACTATACTGACTATACACTATACATTTATTAGAATGCCCAAAATCTAGGGGCACCTGGGTTGCTCAGTCGGTTAAGCATCTGCCTTCGGCTCAGGTCATGATCCCAGGGCCCTGGGACTGAGTCCTGCATCAGGCTCCCTGCTCAGCGGGGAGTCTGTTTCTCCCTCTGCTTGCTGCTCTCCCTGTTTGTGTTCTTTTACTCTGTCTCTGATGAATAAATAAATAAAATCTTAAACAAACAAACAAACAAAAAAGAATGAAAACCAAATGCTGGTGAAAAGGTAGAGCAACAAGAATAATCTTTCTTTGCTGGTGAGAATGCAAAATGGCGCAGCCACTTTGCAAGACAGTGTGGCAGTTTCTTGCAAAACTGAAGACACTCTTAGCAAATGATCCAGTACTTGTGTTGCTTGGTATTTACCCAGAGAAGCTGGAAATTTATGTCCATAAAAACCTACACGTGGATGTTTATAGCAGCTTTATAATTGCTGAAACGTGGAAGCAACCAAAACATCCTTCAGTAGGTGAATGTATAAATAAGCTGTGGTATATCCAGACGACAGAATATTATTCAGCACCAAGGAGATATGAGCTATCAAGCCATGAAGACATGAAGGAAACTTAAACGCATTTTCTAAGTAAAGAAGCCTGAACCAGCTACTTACTATATGATTTCAATTATATAACATTCTGGAAAAAAGCAAAACTATGGAGACAGCAAAAAGATTAGTAGCTCCCAAGGGTTGGGGTGAGGTGGCTGGAGGAGCGACAAATAGGCAGAGTACAAAGGATTTTTAGAGCAATGAAAATACCCCATATAATACTACAATAATGGATACGTCTCATTATACTTTTCTTCAAATCCATAGAATGTATCATACCAAGAGTGAGCCCTTATGTAAACTATGGACTTTGGGTGATTATGATGTATCAGTGTTGGTTTATCAGTTCTAAGAAGTGTACCACTCTGGTGGGAAATACTGATAACAGAGAATGCCATGCATGTGTGGGGGCAAAGGATATATGGGAAGTCTCTGTACCATCCTCTTAACATCGCTGTGAACCTAAAATTGTTCTTAAACAAATGTCTTTTAAAAAACTCATTTTCTGGGGCACCTGGGTGGCTCAGTGGGTTAAAGCCTCTGCTTTTGGTTCAGGTCATGATCCCAAGGTCCTGGGATCGAGCCCCGCATTGGGCTCTCTGCTCAGCAGGGAGCCTGCTTCCCTTCCTTTCTCTGCCTGCCTCTCTGCCTACTTGTGATCTGTCTGTCAAATAAATAAACAAAATCTTAAAAAAAAAAACCACTTATTTTCTGTCTATACATATATCAGTATACATACATATATGTATAGAGAAAGACAGAGAGGACTTACTAGGTATTACTATTATGTACACATACTTCTATTTTTTGAGCACTTATTATGTGCAGGCATTGTTCCTGGTGCTGGGGAATATAGCAGTCAGTCATCCTAAGAGTAACGGCAATCCCTGGGAAGAGCTGAAGCAAATGAGTGACAGGACCTCTTTTCCATGTTACCAATTAGGAAAAACAGATTAAAGGGAGGCAGGACCAGAGACAGCAGAAAGGAGGGAGCTACTGGTGCTGTCCACTTGAGAAATGAGAAGGTCTGGATCAGCACGCTGGTGCCCCAGTGTGAGGTTTGGATTCAAGCAAGGCGCGGATGGCAGAATCAGCAGGACTTGAAGGCTGGCTGAGTGAAGGAAGTGAGGGAGACAAAGGAATTTATTTGCCAGTCCAAAGAGTCAAGTTCCTTTCAGCTTTTGTTATGACTGAAAGTTCATGTCCTCTCATAGCCATATGTGGAAACCCCAGCGCCCAAAGTGACAATATTTGGAGGTGGAGCCTTAGGGTAGAGCCTATGTTTAGATGAAGTCTGGAGGAACCCACAACAGGATGAGTGTCCCTAGAAGAGGAAGAGACCAGAGCATCTTTCTCTCTCCACCATCTGCAAACACAGCAAGAAGACAGTGGTCTGCAAGCCAGGAAGAGAACCTCACCAGGAACCAAATCCGTAGGTCCAACCTTGGTCTTGGACTCTGCAGCCTCCAAAACTAGGAGAAATACATCAGTTGCATAAGCCACCCATTACATGGTATCTCGTTCTTTCAGCCCAAGCAAATAAACACAGTTTATAAACATAAAATCCATGTTCATAGCATCTTCCCTTTCTGGAGTTGTTTTGTTTTTGTTTTTTTTTAAGATTTTACTTATTTATAAAAAAGAGAGAGAGAGTGCACAAGAAGGGGGAACAGCAGACAGGGGGAGAGAAGGAGAAGCAGACTCCTCACTGAGCAGGGAGCCCGACTCGGGACTCAATCCCAGGATCCTGGGATCATGACCTGAGCCGAAGGCAGATGCTTAACTGACTGAGCCACTCAGGTGTCCCCCTTGAGTGGTTTTATATCAATATAACTGTCACTGGTTTGAAATCATTAATAATTACAATGTGATTAAGTGCTTCATTCTCAAAATAGTTTGAAAGACTATGTTGACTGCAATGAATCTGCATTTTTTTCTTTTCTTTATATGATGCCTTCATAGTTTTCTGTCCACTCTGTAGCATTTCTGTGAAGCTCTCACTTTGGACGGTGTTCTGACATCTGTGCTCCAATTCTTTTTTTTTTTTAAGATTTAATTTATTTATTTGACAGAGAGAGACATCACAAATAGGCAGAGAGGCAGGCAGAGAGAGAGAGAGGGAGAAGCAGGCTCCCTGCTGAGCAGAGAGCCCGATGCGGGGCTCGATCCCAGGACCCTGAGATCATGACCTAAGCCGAAGGCAGAGGCTTAACCCACTGAGCCCCCCAGGTGCCCCTAATTCTTTTTTTTTTTTAAGAATTTTTTAAATTATTTATTTGATAGACAGAGATCACAGGTAGTCAGGCAGGCAGAGAGAGAGGAGGAAGCAGGCTCCCTGCCGAGCAGAGAGCCCAATGCGGGGCTTGATCCCAGGACCCCGAGACCATGACCTGAGCCAAAAGCCGAAGCTTTAACCCACTGAGCCACCCAGGCTCCCCTGTACTCCAATTCTAAAATGCTATTCTCTCCCACTTGTGGACAGATATAAATTCAGATGTGGTTCAAGCACACCCTTACTATGAAAGAGTGCTTATTGAAAACAACTGTCACAGATGAATGACTCTATTTATAAATATCACTCAAAAACAAATACCTAGTATTACAGAAACACTAAATTTTATCTCGATTCACTAATGCTATCTTTATTAAATTTGGGAGATAAATCTCTATGAAAGATAACAGCAAACCACTTTGGAGTATATGCCTTGAGAGGAAGGCCCCATTCTTTCATGGAGACGTGTCAAGGCTAATGGATATAGTCAAAGGTTAAATTTCAGGGCCCTGGACCAGGTTTGATTCATGCTGTGCTATAATTGCATGCCCGTGGCTACCCTCAGTGGTTAGTACACTGCTAATGAGGCTGGTGGCAGAAGTTCAAATCCCCAGGCAGGCAATTTGTTTTTCTTTGCTGGTGGTTGGGACTATCATACCTGTCCCAAGTCAGGCATCAGAAATGTGTGTCAGTTGTCACAATGTCAAGAGAAAGTGCAAATGGCTTAAGGAAAATCTGTCCTTTCCATTAGAAAAACATCTCAAAGCACATGTACAACTAATGGAGGGAGAGTGGTGTCACCTTCAAATACAAAGCAGAGAACATTCCTCATATTACTACAACAAACAAAATTCCTGCCAGAAGCAAGTCATAAATGTCACCAAGAATGATGATCTTAAATTAGATTCCACATGAATAATTTCTTCATTTTTCATCTATGACCAAACAGCACTAAATTTGCCATTAAGTAAAAACTGTGTGAAGTGTGCTTTTACCTGCTTCCTTCCTGTCTCCCAAAATTGTTATGAGAATGAATCAGATAGCATCTTGGAGGCATTTTAAAATAATAAAATATTAATCCAAATGATTCCCCTTCTGACTCAAAGGGAGAGTAGATAATATTGAGTTTTCACAAGACAATAGCAATGGGTAATATGCAATCAGCCTTGAACAACAGTCAATTCAGAAAAGGAAAACAGGATCTCAGATCTGCTTTTTGAGTGGAATGGTTGCAGAAGTTACTGTCAACTGGTAGACAACGCTTTAGCTAATTCTGACATAGTCACTCTAGAGTTCCTGTCTAGCTGTTGAATACTGTTGAACAGAATTCAGACGATGGTCAGTCTGCCTTAAAAACCTAGCTAGGGGGCACAATGACTTTACAAGAACAATTCTCACTGGAACACAAATTAAATTGTAACATGGGGGCTCTCCTTTGTATGAAGGCCTGGAAAAGATGGCTGGCTGGACAGATATACAGATGCATCCTCAAATAAAGGAAGAGAAACAGAAAGATAGGAAATTATACAGGTCTAGGGTCTGGCGATCAGATCTGTAGCTCTCTGAATCCAGAACCAAAATTCGAGAAGCCACCCTTGAATGGTTCTTCTTATGCATATATGACCATTCACGTCAATGGCTCTCACTCATGTCTCTCATCATTCTACTTCCAAAGTGTTACTCAAATCCCTGCATTTCATTCCATCCCCTTTTCCAGCATCTCCTACCTAAATTAGGTCAACTGCGTGGTCACTCCTTTCATCTAGGGTTTGTCCTTCCATTCTCTTACCCATATTGCTATCAGAGGGACCCTTCAATAAAAGCAATATGCTTTAAAACCCACAGTGGCTCCCCACTGCCCTTCAAATACAGTACAGTTTCCTTAAGACGGTTTGCAAAGCCCTCAACAATGGGACCTCATTTCATACCTTCCCCCCGACATATTCCCACATAGTCTCTGCTCTAGTTCATTCCAGTCTTACAAATGTGCCATTCTTTCTCTCGGTTCCAAGTCTCACACATGTTGTTCCCTCTGATAAATCATTCTCTCCCCACTCCCCCAGATCATTGAACTCCTACTCACCCTTCAGAAACCAGCTTAAACGTCTCTCTCCCCTTCTTGCAGAAGCTCCCTTGACCCCAGAACTTGGTTTCACTGCCCTGTTTTCTGTACATATTTAGGTAATCAGTCATTAGGTACTCTATACCTTCTGTTACCCCTGTAATGAATATTCATCATACTAATTATAGTAATCAATTAAGATTTTGTCTTTCCTGCTAATCTCCAAGCTCAGGGAAGCAAAGACAGGATTCATCTCATTCCTCTGTATTTGTAATGAGACCAAAAGCTCCGTGAGTGTAGGAATTTCTTTTATTTCTACTATATCCTCAGCACCTAGAACAGTATGGATAATAACAAACACTAAATATGTTCTTGTTGAATAAATAAATGAAAGATAGACACTCAGCATATGCTGCTTAAAAGAATCCAGTAAGGAAATTTAAGCCCACACAGAGTTTTATTTAAAAAAAAAAAAAAAAGACCTTGAAACAACCAGAATTACAGGAAACATTTAAAAATCAGAATGGTGATGATTTAATTATTATTTTACATTGGGAGAATAATCCACATGTGCTATTTGCCCAGGACTCTCTCCCTCCTAACTCAGATATCAAGACGTTATTCCATAATCACAGAATTAATTTTTAAAAGAGTAAACATCCTAAAGGACACAGCCACCAAGCCAGGGACACTGGAGCCACTGTATTCCCCCTTTCTACATATTACCAACTGATGGGCACCCTGGCAGTGGGATGTCGGGAGATGATCCAGATTTTTCCAAAGAGGTAAAGATTGTTGTTCAATGTTGTTCAGTACTGCTCCTCAGGGCTCAATCCTTTAAGGAAGAATATTTGTTTATGGTCAATGCATGAGCAACAATTTCCTCTGCTGCAAAGGGGATTAAACTATAAGCTCCTAAAGCCTCTTTCAAATTTAGTATCCTTTTAAGATCATAGAAACTAAAGTTTTGCCATTAAAGGATCATTGAGGGGAATTGAGTGCCTCAGCTGGTTAAACGTCTACCTTCAGCTCAGGTCGTGATCCCAGGGTCCTAGGATGAAGCCTGCTTCTCCCTCTCCCTCTGTTGCCCCCCCCCCCACTTGTGCATTCTCTGTCTCTCGCTCTCTCTCTCTCTCAAATAAATAAATCTTTAAAAAAAAGGGATCATTAATACATTTCTGTACATAACCAGAACTAAAGTCCTAGAACAAAGAGTCTCATGATACAGCTTCTTTCCGTGACTTCCTGATCACACTCTGGCAAAGTCAGTGAGGATATGTTTATTGGCCTAAGTAGAAGTTAGAAGGTCAAGCTCAAGAGGCAAAATATGTAATTCTTACTTTTACATTTGAACATAGGTTGTAATGAATAGGTTTTCTAAAAAACAAAACAAAACAAAACAAAGCCGCTGTGTTCTCCCCATGTTTACGCAACAGCCTCTTCCTTCTCTCTGCACCTCCGAAGCTGACGTATGAACTGGTGGCATACAAGAAGAGGTGGCCTCACTTGCCAAAGCAAAGTGGACAGCATTTTTTTTAACTTTTTTAACATAATCAGATAACTAGGATGATGAAGGAAAATGTTCCCCATCATTATATGGGGTAGTAAATTTGGTAATAGAGTTCTCTAGAATAGCAGACTCCTATAATACACATTTGGTCTTTCTTCCTCCTTCCTCTGCCTGTCAACAAGAAGGATGATCTGGGAACGCAGCCAAAGGAAACCCACCCAGAGTAGCAAAGAAGAAGAAATTAGCTTTAATTAAAGGTACAGAGATTTCATCTGGGCATAAGGGGGAACTCTTGATCTTTGCTATGATTAAATACTGAAACAGGCCAATCAGATGCATGCAGTTTCTGTCCTGGGGGAATTTTCTATAAAGGCTAAAAAAAAAATCTGCCAGGGGTCCTTCATTTTTCATGCATTCATTTCTTTGATAGAAACAACTGATTACCTAAGGACCGATTACCTAAACATACAAAGCATATTTCTGAGCCAAAAGATAGGAATCAGGATCATGTGGTTTCTTTAGGTTTGTGACATTTCTCGAATGTTATAAAGTGTTCAGGAATATGCGTATGGAGACTATGGCAAAGGGAAGATTATCCAGAGAAACCTTTTTACACAAAGTGATGATCCCTGGGCCGACTATCCGATATGGCTTTTTGGGATAAAGAACATTTCTGAGAACTGGATGTAGATTACCCTATGTAATTTATTTCAGAGGGGAAAATGACGTCTGGAGGAGTGAACTCTCCATTACCAAAGTTATCCAAAAACTGGATGACCATCTGTCAGCTACTAACAGAAATTTCCATATTTTGTTTGAAGAGAATACCTCTAAAGGGTATCTTCTATGAGTACAAAAAAGCCCAATTTTTGAGCAGAAATGTTAATTGGAGACACCCTAAAAAAACAGAAGATGAGTCAGGTCCATTATGACGCGCACATGCTCACACATCCCCCCACACACATTTGCCCACGTGCGTGCATGTGTGTGCGCGCACGCACACACACACAATGGGGAAACAACTAAACTCAACTCCAAAGTATTAATTTGATTTCCATTTTTAAAATTACAGAATGTCATACCAAATTCATGTGTAAGCACCTCAAAGAAGAGGTCCCACAGAACAACCAGAGGTGGTAGTCAACAACCTAACAGGGCAGGGCCACCAGCTAATCAGAATGGGTTGGAGCAAGATACAGGTAGATCGTTGCTATGCCAGGTGTCGACCTTTATTTGCTGGATCTGGGGACATCCAGCAGTACCTGAGGGGAAAGTAAAAGAAACTGGGGGCAGGATATCTTAGAGGGAGCCTTTGGAACTAGCTATCTGTCAAATGCTTCAGAAACATTTCCCTAGTTTAACAAGCAATGCTTCTATACTAGGGCCCTACGGGTTAGCTCTCAGTCAAGGACACAATCTCTAGTGTGAATCCAGATAGTGACAATTCCACCACACAAACCTCCCCCCCGCCCCCGCCCCAGACAGCAAGCTTTGGAAGGGAAGGAAGAGAGATGCAAGCCACCTTGCCTTATATAGGCTCTCCATTCTCTTCTACATGACAGGGCCATTAATTAATGGAGATACACGGTGCCTGGGTGGCTCAGTCAGTTAAACATCTCTCTCTCTCTCTCTCTTTTTTTTTTTTTTTAAGATTGTATTTATTTATTTGAGAAAGAGCAAGAGAGAGTACAAGTAGAGAGAGCAGCAGAGTGAGAGGGAAAAGCAGGCTCCCCATGTGGGGCTTGATCCCAGGACCCTGGGATCATGACCTGAGCTGAAGGCAGTCGCTTAACCAACTGAGCCACACAGGTGCCCCAAGAATCCAACTCTTATTCTCAGCTCTGGTCTTGATCTCAGGGTTGTGATCAAGCCCCATGTTGGGCTCCATGCAAGCATGGAAGGGAGGAAGTGAGAAAGGGAGGAGAGAGGAAGGGAGGGAAGGGAGAGAGATGGAGGGAGGGAGGGAGGGAGGGAAGGGGGAAGGGAGGGACAGATGATAGGCTGGGTTTCACAACATAGTAGAGAATATCTGTGTGGAGGGTCATGTACAAAGAGGGTTTCAATGACTCCACCCCAAACAGAAGACACCATGCCCCCCAGGGGTTTGTTTTGAGACCAAAGATGTTCACCCACTTACCAATTTTATTTTGCTTTATACAATAATGTGTACAAAAACTAGCATCTTGATGGAGGCTGGAAAAATAGAGTTCCAACTAGAGGCGAAACAAAGTATGAATTAGAAGTAGGGAAGAAATGCTAACTCTTTGAAAGATCAACACAATTTCAAGTATCACTGGCCACTGAGAAAAAGGCAAGAAAGAAAGAAGTTTCACACATTAGAGGTACCAGGTGAGGTAGGAACAAAACTACAGAAAGGTGTGAGATGATGTTGATAATTTATGTGTAATTAATATATTGATGCCTGCTGTTCCTATCACTCTAGCTTCACCCAGTCATCCATCTACTCAAAATAAATGGACCCCCTACCATTTAACCCTTTAAATAAATTTGTTAAAGATTCTGTAATCCTTATGCAAAGCACCATTATCAATGCCTGCTTTATTATCATCAACAATTGGATCTCCTTAAAGGCAGAAATCATGACATTGTCTTCTATAAAAATGAATTTTAATTACACAAGTAGCAATAAATCCACTCCTTTTCTAAAAAGGCAAAAACTAAACAGTAAAGAAAAGTAGAGTGAACATATAATTTATTTGCCAAACTAGGACACTCTTGAGGGTGAATGGAAGTACATTTAATAGACATCAAGTGTAAACGGAGACCCATGAGACAAACTGGGGCATGGGGTCACCCCACAGTTGAGGAACCCAGAAACCCCTCGAGAACAGCCGCCTCCCCCACGAAGGCGTTGTCTTGACCTTACCCAAGAGACAGTTGCTGCTATTATTCCAGAACAGTGACAACTTGAAAGCATTTAAAGTTCAGAGAATGTTGGCTAGAAAGTCAGAAAACTTTATTTGGAGAGCCAAGGCAGGTAAAGTGAGATAAGGAAAAGTCTCTCCCAGAATATGGCCCATCTTCGGTCCATGGCGCAGGTAAGGGACCTCCCTCTGACGGCCCCTCCCCTAGCTCTTACTCTGAAGCACTTCCTCTGGTAGATTTTAGCTCCGTCTGACAATGTCTAACTCATCCGTTGGCCTTAAGAGATACTGGGCAGTCTCTCCGAAAACTCTCTGATCAATTCTAGTCCTGTTTTCTATGGCCTTGAAGGGCTTTTACTTCCATTTTTAAAAATAAATCACTTAAGATATCTCCCCACCACGATTGTAATTCAATCTGTCATTGATTCAGAGATGCACTTAAAATTGGGGGGAAAAACGTATTCCTAACTCCTGATGTTCTAAAGAGAACAGATAATAGGCCTCCTAAACCCCCAGAAGGGAAAGTTATTGGAGAAAGCTGCTCTCTCGCCTTTGTTCATTGCTCTTCCGGGGGGAGAGACATAGCAGGTTGGTGATGTCCGTAGAGAAAGCTGAGCAACGCCAGGCCTAGCCCCTTCAGAGAGACCATGGCTTTCTGCACATCGGATGTTCTCTCAGCCGAAGGAAAGGAGCTCACCTGCCCTGACTGGCTGGGCCAGGGGCAGCGGCAAGAAGTCCTCCGAATTTGGGGGGAGTACTACTAAGCCCATTTGGCCCAAATGCAAAGCCATGTTTTCGCATCAGCTTAATCAATAACAAAGCCAACTTTCTTTTTACTCCCCATCTGTCTGTCTTCTCTAGCCTGTCTCTCTACTGGCTCCACAATCTGGAGAGAAATCTGAGTGTCATTTATTGGTCCTCCAAAATCCCACACGTGGCTCTAACGGATAAGATTGCCTAGCATCTCTTTGCTATTAGTGACCCCTGGGTGGAGAGGCCATGCCCCACCCCACCCCACCCTCCCCCGATCGACCATGTGTTGTTTTCTCTTGTACCCCTGTGACTAATAGCACACATTTGCATGTCCAGGGTCAATTGGTGAAGTCTTGGGCTACGAGATAGAGTCCCCTTTATTAATACGCGAATTCCATTAGCATTACATCCTACTGCGGGAGATCTGAATTTTTTTAGAATCACGGACTATTTAGATTATCATATAAATATGGAAATTCATCCCAGGTAAATGCACATATTCAAAAAGTCTTACTAGCTTCCTGAGGCCCTTGAAATCAAAGGTTAGAAACCCTGCACCCTGGCCAGATGAGTGCAGGACCCAAATGCCTCATTGCTAACTGGCCTGCAGAGAACAGAATCCTAGACTCGGTGGAAAGAGGCTTCAGAGCTCCTCAGAGCCAACTTCCCATTTGAGACCCCAGAAGCAGACCTGGAACAACACTGTGTAAGGCTGTGACATGCAAATCCCTTTAAGCTTCTTAGGACTGTTAATATTTCAAGTGCATGAGAACTATTTTTCCTAGTGCAGAAACCCTGAAATTCTTCCCACCGCAGAGCTGTATTTCCTCTGTACTAACTTATTCTACATGTGGAAAAGCGAGGGACTCAAAAGATCCTTCTATTTCTGGAACAATTAAATTATCCTCCTGGGTATAGCTGATGTAGGCTGTTGTTTTAAAACAAAGGAAACGAAATGTGAGTACCTTTAAAAAATATATACTGAACACAGCACCAAGGCCCAGCAGATGCCTAATAAATGATTATTATCTGGCAATGGAGAAGATACATTAAAGAAAAGCCACCCACTGTGGCTTGTATTTATTATAACTACATTTTATGTAAACACATCATTATATGCAAATCAGTTACAACCCCGAGGCTCTGGGCAAGTAGCCAAAGCCATGCAGTCCAGACGTCACAATCATGGAACTCCACACACCTGACAGGAGCCTCAAATCATCTTGTCGTGTCTTTGCCTCTCCTGGCTAGTATTTCTCTCCTTTAAAAATAAGAACTGAAGTCCTTCCTGATTTTTTATTAGATCCTCCTTCTTCCATGACCATAAAAATTGGTCCCTTCTTTCAGGAATTCTCAACCTTGTCATTCTGGACATTTGGGGCCAGATCAATCTTTGCTGTGAGAAGCAAAAGGGGGGAAGGAAACCATCCTCTGCAGTCGAAAATGTTTATTAATATCCCTGGCCTTGACTCACTAGATGCCAGTAGTGCCTCCCCAGCTGTGACAACCAAAATGTCTCCAGACATCTCCAAATGTCCCCTGGGAGGCAAAAATCACCCTTGTCCCAAGCTGAGAACCACTACTTTAAAGGAATCTGCTAGAAGTCAAGAAGCCAAATCAAATTTAAATTTGAGAAAGTATCTGAGAGTTTAAGGGCCCTGCAAGGCCTTTCTTAGTAGGAGGCTGCTGGTTTTCCTCCCAATGATTTCCTTGACCAAGGCAGCCTTACCATATGCAATTCACTGGGAATTCTTCCTTATAACCACCCCCTCCCCTAAACTCTTCTGCTTTGCTTCAGGACCATTTCCTCTTCTGGTAGACTGTGCCATCCTTTCTTGTTTTTTAATATTTTTTAAGATTTATTTTTGTGAGAGAGAGAGAAAGAGATTAAGCATGAGCAGGGGGAGGGGCAGAGGGAAAAGCAGGCTCCCCACTGAGCAAGGAACCCCAGGCAGGACTTGATCCCAGGACCCTGGGATAAGGACCTGAGTCAAAGGCAGACGCTTAACTGAATGAGCCACCCAGGCACCCCATCCTTTCTGGTTCCATTCTGTTTTGTAATAGAAACACTCCCTGTTCTTGGGGGAACACCAAATTTATTTCATTCAGACAAATAATCAATGGGTTTTCTTAATGAAAGGAGATGGGACAACTGGGAAGAGGATATGGAAGTGGCGTAGGAAAATGTGTCCAGTCAATATAAATTTACCTGAGCAGCAGAGCTGTCGACCCCATGATTCTAGAAAGTTCTTTGCAAAGTTGAGTAACTTTGAGATGGCCCTCAGGATAGCAACCATTTATCCACAGAATCAGAATCTAGCCAAATGGAATATGAGGACGAGGTTTCCTGTATGCCTGTCTGTGCAGTACCCTCATTCAAATTCTCTCCATCTTGCTAATTTATGGCAGAGCTCCATCCAACTCCAGAGCCAAAACGCAATAATGCAGCTCATTAAGAGCCACCAGGGAGTATTTAGGAAACATGCAAAAGGAACAGTTCCTTTATTTCCTTTCCCTAGAGTCTTATTTCCACTCTGAGGCTTTCTCCATTTCTTCTAGTTTGAACTAAAAATTGGCTTGAAAAATAACTTATCACTATAATTTATCTCTGAGCTAGGGTTGTTTTTTGTTTGTTTTTTCTTTCAACTTTTATGTTTCCTGAAGTGCATGTGATTCAGTTCCAATTCCAAATTTCAAACGAGCAAAATGAACTCCTATTTTTCATCTCCAATTAAATAATTCATTTCTCTAACTCTAAAGCATCCAATTCAAATAATGAAGTTGACAGGAACTCATCTAGTGTATTCATTAGAATTTCACCTTTCTTTCTCCCCCTCCCTTATGATGGCCTCCCACAATTTTGGTGGATATTTCAGATCATGCTGAGCAGCAAAATCAATACCTCATTAAGCTATTTCAATTCGGTGGACTACAGCTGTTGCAGGGCATGAGCATGAAATATGGTTTCACCAATAGAATCCCACGCTCTGTCTACACAAAGACAAAACAATTGGGTAATTTAGTCAATTCTGTTTAAAAAAAAAAAAAAGTCAACTGAGTTGTTTGGTACTGGGTAAGGCAAACATTAATTTGCCCGTTATACTTGTCACATGCATAGACCATAGGACTGATAGAGACTGTCATGGTGTGGCGAGTCCACGTCTTTGAGTTCCTACAACATCGTAAACAGGAGAACTCCCATTCTATCCCTCAGTGCTGCCCAGAAGAATTCCCTGCCAATTGCCCATGAGCATGGTCTCTCCTTGTTAAACCTAAGCATGACAGTGACCAGCAATTACTCAGTAAAAATTGAATATTTACTGTGAATAAAGCCCAAAGGTGAGAGAAAATTTTAAAAGATTATAAGACAGGGATCCTACCTGCAAATGGCTTGTGGTCTATGCAGGAGACCAAAACTGGCATATGGGGAGGGGAAAATAAAACAAACAAAACCTGGCAGCAATCCAACGCAGAACAGAATTTACTGTTCAACCATACGGATTAGGGGCTAAGGTGGGAGGAGTTCTAAAGAGAAGCAAACCATCAAGGTCTGGCAACAAATTAAAAAACTGTTGGGGCACCTGAGTGGCTCAGTGGGGTAAGCCTCTGCCTTGGGCTCAGGTCATGATCTCAGGGTCTTGGGATCAAGACCTGCATCGGGCTCTCTGCTCAGCGGGGAGCCTGCTTTCCCCTCTCTCTGCCTACTTGTGATCTCTGTCAAATAAATAAATAAAATCTTAAAAAAAAATAAATAAAAGTAAATAAAAAATTAAAAACTGTTAATTATTAAGTCTTTACTTAAATTACATACTGATCTTACACAGCGCATCTTATATTTCTTTATATACTCGGAAAGTGCATGGACTTCACCAGTATATTAGTCTAAGTAGTACAAATAAAATTTATGCATCTAAGATTATGTGCTACCCAGAAATAGAAATGGATTCATAACTATGAAATGATTCAAGAATCAGAATCACAAGGATCTGACTACTTCTGGCAGATGAGTAGTTCCAAACAGTGAATTCTAATTTTTTCAGAGAAAATCAAGTTACTTTTTACTTTCAAGAACAGCAAGGGACAGCCAAAGTCTAGATTGAAGATGGTGGAGAAGCATTTAACCCACAAAAGGCTTGCAGGAGCCCCAGGCAATACTGCTGAGCCCCCACGACCTTTGGCAAATGATTTTCCCTTTACACTCTTCCTCTATCTTCTGTTCCTTTTTATTTCTTCTTATCTTATTTTTCTTCTCTTTCAATTATTTTTTAAATAGACTTTTTATTGACGCAAACATATATCTGGAAGAAGTACAGCTGATTCTTGAACAACATAGGGGTTGAATAGAATGCAAGTTAAACCATAATATAGCACTGTATACCCACCAGAATTGGTACAGTAAAAAAGACCGACAGACTAAGAGGTGGTGGAGATAGGAGGACACTAGGATTCTCGGATTGTTGTTGGAAGAGTAAAGTGGTACAAGTATTCTGGGAAACTCTTCGACAATATCTAGTAAAAGGACTTATGCATACCCGCTGAGCCAGCGATTCTACTCCTAGCTATTACCCGAGAGATAGTCACCCCAGAGCCCCTCACCCAAGCCCTGGACCAATAGAATGCTAACCCTCCCACTGTAGAAAATCCAAGTATAACTTTCAATTCCCCCCGAACTTAATGACTAATAGCCTATTGTTCCCCCAAAGCCTTACTGATAACACGAACAGTGAATTAACACATATTTTGTATGTTATATGCACTAATACAGTTTTCTTGCAATAAAGTAACCAGAGAAAAGAAATGTTATTAAGAAAGTGGTAAGGAAAAGCAAAGACATTTCCAGTCCTGTACTATAAAAAAAGAAATCCTTTGGACAGTGTCCCCAGCAATCCAGCAGACCTGTCCCTTCTTTCAACAACATTTGGAAGAAACAAACCCAAAGGTACCCCTCCTTTCAGCCTCCGACCACCCTCCAACCTCTTTTACAGTTGCAACCTTCACAACTGTCTTCTCAGCCACCCTCTGCCCTGGGGACCAGCCAACACCTCATTTTGAGCTTAGGTCCTTACTGCCCCCCAGCCAGGAGCTCCCAGATCGCTCAGACCCATTCCACAGGAGCTGCTGCCCGCCACCAGGTCACCAAGCATCCGGGCCTCCTGCACTCACCTCTCTTTGGGCTTCCTGCCTCCCGGGAGGCTGTGGCTCTGACAGGCGCGCTACTTCTTCCGCGGGTCCCCCAAGGAGAGATCCCTGGCCGGGGCCCCCAGCAGCTCCTGAAGGTGCAAACCCAGCAGGGCGCCGGGCTGTCTTCCAGGCGGCGCGGAAGCTGCTCCAAGACGCACGGGCTAAACCCCTGGTCCATGGAAGCCACCGTGATTCTGGCGAAGAGCCTGAACCAGACCTTTTTGGATCCTCGTGGCCCGGGTTCTGCGGCCACACACCCGCCGCTAGGACTTCCGGGGGGAGCGACTTCCTGGAGCAGCAGGTGGAAAGCATCAGCAAACGGTGAGCCCGTGGGGCGCCTGCGCAGGTCGGCCACCCGCGGGGGCGGGGGGGGCGGTGGGCCTCTCTGGGGTAGGGGCTCCTCCTGCAGCCCGACCCGGAGCCTCCAGAGCCCCCGGAGCCCAGCGGCCCTTGAGGGGGCCCCTCTGGCATCCCCCTGGTCTCAGGGCCCCTGCGGGAACCTCTCCCTGCAGCTGCTACGCAGCTTTCTAGCCACCCCGGAGCCCCTCACCCAAGCCCTGGACCAAATATAAACAATAAAGCTTGTGCAGCAAAAAACTCCAAACCAGAAAGAGTGTAGAGTGCGGCCCATGCAGCTCAGACCTGTGTTGTTCCAGGGCCAGCCCTCTACAGATGTTAGCGTATAACTCAGTTAATGTTCGTACAGAAAGCGAATAGAACATGGAACGAAAACCCATCATCAAGAAGAACATCGCCACCGGAGGAAAAATCCGCCCCCTTTTCCCGTCATTGCCTCGACTTCTAAGACTGGAAATAAAGTTTTGTTTGTTTTTGAACTTAAGGCAGGTGGAATCATAGAGTATGCCTGCTTCCTTTGCTCAAAATTATGAGATGTATTTATATTCGGGCACCTGGGTGGCACAGTGCCAACTGTTGGTTTCCCCTGAGGTCTTGATCTCAGGGTGGGGAGATGAGCCCCGTGTCCAGGCTCCGGGCTCCGTGGGAGTCTGCTTGAGTTTCTCTCGCCCTCTCCCTCTGCATAAAATTAATAAATCTTTAAAAAATATATTTATGTTGTGGGTAGCAGTAGTTTACACATTTATATTGTTCTTTTTTTTTTTTTAAGATTTTATTTGAGGGGTGGTGGTGTGCAGAGGGACAGGGAAAGGGAGAAACTGAAGCAGATTGTGCACTGAGCAGGAGCCCCATGTGGGGCTGATCCCATAGCCCTGAGATCAAGACCAGAGCGGGAATCAAGCTGCTTGTGGACTGAGCCACCCAGGTGCCCCTATTTACAGTGTCCTTTAGTATCTGATTATATAAATATACCATACTTTATGTATCCATTGTAACTGATGAATATTTGGGCTGTGTCCAATTTGAGGATATTCAAAGAGTACTACTGCTTTGAGTATTCTTGGTAAACACACGTCCACATTTCTCTTGGGTGGCACCAAGGAGTAGGATTGCTGGTTCATCTGGATGGATAAGTCCTTTTACTAAATATTGTCTAAGAGTTTCCCAGAGTACTTGTACCACTTTACCCTTCCAGCAATCCGAGAATCCTACTGTCCTATCTCCACCACCTCTTAGGCTGTAGGTCTTTTTTACTGTACGGGTTCTGGTGGGTATGCAGTGCTATATTGTGGTTTAACTTGCATTTTCCTGAAGACCAATGATGCTGACCACTATATCATATATTATTCAATGGTTTGCATATGTTCTATGCAAAGTGCCTATTCAAGTCTACCTATTTTTGGTCTCTCTTACATTCTTGTTGAAAGTATCATGTTTCATACTTTGGCCTGTCTTTTTCACTCTTCTAATGGTGAGTAATCAGTTCCAGGGTTAGTTAATTCCGAAGTTTATGGATGTCACCTTTTCTGTAAGTCTCTGACTTTTTCTCCATGGTCTGAAGACAGCTGGGCCAGAGTGCCAACCAACACGTCCTCTCAAAACAATACCTAAAAGCTGGAAGAAAGAAGGTTTCTTCTTGTATATCTATTTCTTTTTATCTGAGAAGAAAATCTCCCCAGGACATCCTTCATTCCGGCACAACAGACTTCTTAGACTTCATGAGCCAGATTGGGGTCACATGCCAACCTGTAAACCAATCACTGACAAAGAGGAATGAGGTTGTTGTGACTGGCTCAGAGCAACTGAGATTCATCTCCTGGGAAAGAAGCTAGTAAATCATTGCTGCCATTGGTATTCCATAGACATGGTGGAAGAAGGGTGCGAGAAGGCTGTTAGCTAGGCGGCAGCTATATCTACCACACTCACCAAAGAACTTCGGCTGAAAATTTTGAGGGAAAAATGAGATAAAAACAGTCATTTACAACTGTAAATTGAGTCTTAAATTTAATTTTAACCTAAGTTGAAAGGCTTGAAACATATAATGAAGTGTTTAAGGTATTTATTTATAGCTAAATTTAAAAAAAAACAAGGATTTGGGCCTGGAAATAAATCTGTAGCTCTAGATTTAAGGTCCATTTAAGACCAACTCTGGTTGGACTTAAATGACCTTGGAAACATTAATATAAACAGATACTGATGATTAATAAATATAAATATTATTAATTAATTATAATTAATATTAATAACTATTAACATAAGCACAGAGATTAATGGCAAGTCTTTGTATGATTTCATTGTATGATTCATTCAATGGAAAGAATTAAGCCAATTTAAATTATTAGAGGAGCGCCTGCATGGCTCAGAGGGTTAAATCCTCTGCCTTTAGCTCAGGTCATGATCCCAGAGTCCTGGGATCGAGCCCCACATTGGGCTCTCTGCTCAACAGGGAGCCTGCTTCCCCTTCTCTCTCTGCCTGTCTCTCTGCCTACTTGTGATCTCTGTCTGTCAAACAAATAAATAAAAAATCTTTAAATTATTAGACTATAAATTATTTGGGAATAACAATTGTGTCTTTATTAATAATAATGCTGTTCTATTATGTACAACTGAACTATTTATTTATTTTTTAAATTTAAGTACGCTTCATGCCTAGTTTGGAGACCAGTGTGGGGCTTGAACTCACGACCCTGAGATCAAGAACTGAGCTGATATTAAGAATCAGATCTTAATCTAACTGACTGAGCCACCCAGGCGGCCACCTCTGGACTCTTTATATACAGAGGTCTGACATATATTGTCTCATTTAACCTCCTAACAGCTCTGTCATATAGACAGGGCAAAGCCTACTATTTCCATATTTATTGATGGTGAAATTGAGAAAGAGCTATTAGTATGGATAAATTAATGGATTCTCTAAGATCACAGAGTTGATTCACACGGTTGACTAGATCTAACTCAGGTCTCTTGCTTTCTAGACTGTTTCTCTATCTACTCCATCCCTCCATTTAGCAATTCATCTATTGACATATATAATAACTGAAGCTCATTAATGAAGATCAAATTAACAAAATGAACTTATGCTAATATTTCTCAGCTAAAGATTTTCATAGTTAGCTGATGGCTATTTTCTCTGAGAGAGGAAAGAGAGAAATTTTACTTTTCATTTATTTCATTATTTGTTTACTTGATCTAATATCCTAAAAAAGATTTCATGAAAGTTAGTCCTTCAACATAGTATTTGAGGTCACCTCAATCTAGCAAGCATTTTTTGAGGGGCACAGATGCTTATGATACACAGGTAAGTGCTGTACCAGAGAGAGATGGAACCACATAGGTTCACACAAGAGGATCTGATGACCACTGCCTACGAGAGGGCATACTTTTCGATGATGTAACCCCTGAGATGAAACTTTTATGGTAAGGAGAAGCTGTCCCTGAAGAATATGAAGATATCCACATGAAGAAAAGAAACCCAGATGAAGAAATGAGGTCTGGAATTTCCAACCAAGAGAAGAACTTGCACAAAACCTCAAAGGTTAGAAACAAATAGTGTGCTCGGAGTGCAAAGTGGGGGAATGGAAATGGTTAAGACATGGAGATTGTATGTCAAAAGGTTTAAGACATTTTTATGACTATAGGAGATGGATAGGGCAGTTGAGGGGCTTAGTACAGGTTCTAGGGTCAGAAGGGTCTTCAGATTAGAATGAGTTTGACCATGTTTATAGACTTAAGAAAAAAAGCCAAAGCTAGGAAGGGATTGAAGATCTAGAAAGTGATGTGAAAAAATAAGGCGAAGTATATGGATGGAGAATGGAAACTTATCAAGAGGAAGTAGACCTCTTTCTGGGACAAAACTAACTAACGCAAGGATGAGACAGAGAAAATAAATTTACGGATGGAGAAGAGACTGGGAAGTTGGTGTAGCACAAGTCAATGGCTTTATTTTGGAAGTGCATAATAACAATATGACAATAATAAATGTGATAAGCATGCATTTGGTGTCACTGTGGACAAGATATTCTGCTAAGCATTTTACCTGAATGATCTCATTTGATTCCCTTAACAGCCTTGTGAAGCAGTTGCTATTATTATGATGCCTATTTTACAGATGAGGAAACTGGGGTTTGGTAGATTAGTGTCCTGAAGGTCAGACACATTTACAGAACTCCTAGCCTAAGAATTAGTTCAGCACCGAAATGAGCCCTGTACTGTTGGTTCCACCTCTTAGTTTGAGAAAGAATGTGAGGACCAGCGCTTGGAGATCTTCCTCATGGAATTGGGCAGAGATGTACGTCTTCACCTGGATAAAAGATACTAAGTGACAAATACCTTAGAAACTATTTTTAAAATATATTCCATTTGCTGACAAACAGGTATTAAAGTAGCTTTCTTTCCATAAGACTTAAATGGCATTTGACCATAGTTTCCTATTGCCTCAGCTGGTTATTCTTATAATGTTGTTAGAGTCAAACTGACACTCAAAAGAGTCAATTTTTATAACTTATTTTGAAAATTAAATTAAAGTACCTGCCTCAGCAATAAATCAGGAGACTCAGCATTTCAACTGAAATGTCTAATATTGTCTCATCAATTATCTTTGCTTTGAATAAGGAATACAAATCAAATGACTCAACTTGGCTCAAACCTGGTAAGTCTTGAAATTCCCAAGCAGCATATACTGAAAATCCAAATGATACTTCTAGAACACCATTATTGGGAAACAAGCTTTCATTTGTGGTCTACAATGAATGAGTTTGTGACAATCTCTTTATTGTCTTCTGTCCATTGGCCCTAGTGACCTGGAGAATTGGATGTGGAAGTTAGGGAGGTAGAAATGGCCTTACCTGGTTAGAGTTACATGAAATCACCAGGAAGAGTATATTAGTTTGTGTGGATGAGCGAATGAGGGTGTCTCCAAGGGCCCAAAAACTCTACACCCCCCCTACTTTGGCTTCATGCCTTGTACAAGGTGGATGCTCAAAAAATTGGGTCTATAAAATAATGTAAGAAAGCCATAAATACTATGAGACCTAGGCTCCCCCAGTACACACAGAGTCCAAGTAAGGTATTAAATAACTGCTTCTTATCTCTCAATAAAGAAAAAAATATCACTCGTTCCTTTTATTATAGTTACCATGTACCTAACAGCTTTAAAACACTGGAAGCTTTTGCAATTACTATCTCACCCAGAACCTTGATAATATCTGTTTCTTGTACTCAAAAAACCAGATAGAATTGAGCTGAAAATAGCAGTTGTAGATGATATATATTTAGAGTGTGGTGGGTAGTATTACCAGCGTCCTTTGCTCTAAAGCCTTTCTTACCAGATTTGTATGTTTACAAGTTGAAAACACTGATATTTTCATATTCAAATATGAGAAATTTTTATTTTCCCATTTATTGGTGAAAGTACTGCTATTCAAGAAGTTTTAACATTCTTTCCGTGTGTAGTGCCATGCATGAATCCCTTTGACAGTGTAATAAAACCTATATTCACAATTGAAGGAAGTACTCAGTTTCAGTGAAAATTTAAAAAAAAAACCCAAGAATATAATTTTTCCCATCTTTTTGCAGCCTTCCTAAATACAAAGGTACATGGACACCAGGTAAAGAAACCCTGATGAAATCAGTGTGAAGTGTGTTACGCCCACGGTGTAGACAGCATTCTTTCTTTATTCTGGCTCCATTTTTTTAAAACAATCTGCAGATTTATTGCATATCAATCCCCCCTTTCTTCCATATGATTCTCTTACTCTTTCAAAAGTTTTGAAAATAAAGGTACTCCATAAATATACTTATCAGAGTACCAAAAAATAATTTTATATGGCCTTTCCCCCAAACTGATAACAGTAAGTAGAATACCCTTACGTAGGCAAGAGGAAAACAAAGCTGATGAGTTCTCAAAACTCTATGCCTTTCCCTTCGGTGTCTACTCCTCAGCCACAGTTTCAGAGGTGGGGAGTAGATAAATTAACTAAAGTGTTCCTCTGTGTTCATCACAACTGTTTAGTCTTTCTTTCCTCAACTAAGGTACTTAAGTTGAAACTCAATCCTAGGTACAATTCCTTTGTCCTGCATAAATTTCACCTCCTCAGCTTTTCTCTTCTTTCTTGTAGAACACATGTAGGTTCATTTATGAAAAATTTTTTACTATAGAGTGGGAATGTGCTAGGAGATCTGAGAATGACTGGGAATTTGGGGGCTCCGTTTGCCATGAAATTCTAGATGAATAGTCAGGGTTTGGTAAATCAGAAAGAAGAGCTGAAAGATTGTGAAAGATGATTTAAGGGATCCATTATAAACAGAACAAAATAAAAACCTCCAAATTCTTGTTCTACCCAACTGTATTAGGAGAAGATAATTTGAATAAAGAAATGGAACTCTTTGGTCTCTTCTTTTTGACAAAGGATCCAATCCTTTCTGTTACATAACGTGTGTCGTTGGGGGTAAGTAGGAAGTAAGCCATTCTCCCAGATTGTATTCTTGTCTGTATCTTTTTAGAAACAGAGAAGCTGAAGCAAGAAATGGAGAGAGGCCTCTTACTACTTTTTTCCCTTTAAACTAAGCCTGCTTTCAGTGATCTGTGTCCATATCCTCCAAAAGCACAGCTTCAGTTTTTACTTTGAAAAATGGGGGGGCGCCTGGGTGGCTCAGTGGGTTAGGGCCTCTGCCTTCAGCTGGGGTCATGATCTTAGTCTCCTGGGATCGAGCCCCACATTGGGCCTTCTGCTCCACGGGGAGCCTGCTTCACCCTCTCTCTCTCTGCCTGCTTGTGATCTGTCTGTCAAATAAATAAAATCTCTAAAAAAAAGAAAGAAAGAAAGAAAGAAAGAAAGAAAGAAAGAAAGAAAGAAAGAAAGAGGAAAAGAAAAATGGGTCCAGGCCATTTTGTCAACACACGTTCTTCTCCTCTGGATGTTTAATTTGTCCTGGCCTTTCTGGAAAGCATTACCTTCCTGGGTTCTGCCAAGACCGAATAGAGCCATTCCCGGGCAGCGCGTGGTCAGGTTTGCCCACAGGAGCAGCCGGCATCGGCGCAACAAATGAGATTTGGGCGGTGTGAACACCACGTCTGCAGTTCTCCATCTCCTGTCTCCCCAGATCCTCGTCAGCATGGAGATGCCCATTTCTCCATTAGCTGGGAGTAGCTGCTGGGAAAGAGAGACTGGCCAGAAACGTAACTGAAGGCTTCTCTGGCAATGAGGTTTTTCTAAACTGCTTTAAAAAACACACTGGAGGGGCGCCTGGATGGCTCAGTGGGTTAAAGCCTCTGCCTTGGGCTCAGGTCATGATCTCAGGGTCCTGGCATCCAGCCCTGCACTGGGCTCTCTGCTTGGCAGGGAGCCTGCTTCTCCCTCTCTCTCTGCCTGCCTTTCTGCCTGCTTGTGATCTCTCTCTGTCAAATAAATAAATAAAATCTTTACAAAAAAACAAAAAACAAAAAACACACAAAAAAACAAAAAACACTGGATCTAAGACAATTCTCCAGTGAGTCTGTGTGATTCTTTCAGTGGTTTTGTCAGGAAGAGCCAGTGATCAGCTCTACTCTCTATTCTGAAACTCTGTTGACTGGCTAGCAAACTTGGGCTCAGTTCTTACGCAAAGCCACAAGATTAATTTACTTTGAGAAGCTGCTTTGTGTGAGTCTCACCCATTGCCCTAAAACTCCGTGAAAGTCTACCAGACTTGGAAGACCTGACTGCCCAACAACATGGAACCAAACACCAATTTTTTCTTGTTCCCTACCCATTTAGATCAGGGGTTTTTAAACTTTTTGTGCATGCCAGGGATCCCCTTGGCATTTTCATGAAGTCTATGAACTCGGAACAATCTTTCTTTAAAATCATAACATACAATAAACAGTATTAGGGAAGCAAGTTAGCAGTAATGTTGAAATATAATTAGCAGAAAAAAATAAATTTGGGGGACTTTGGGCTTCTACATTAGCATGTGAAGGGATTAAAAATTGCTACAGTTGCTCTACCCTCCTGATGAGAAGTAAAAAGCTGAATGAACCAGAATATCCAGAACTCTTTTTCTAAAACAAAACAAAACAAAACAAAAAAACCCACATCTTTTTAAATATGCTGGATGAGTCAGGTCATAGGGTTCACAACCCCACTTCACCCCCCTCCTGCCCACACTGGAGAGAGAGAGAGAGGCAGAAACAGAATGATGATCTCCTGGAGCAGAGACCTGTGAGCAGAGACTGCTTCGGAAGCCAGTGCTAGGTTGGGAAAACCACAAGCATCCTTGATGAATTGCTCGAGACTCCACATTCTACATTTGAATCCAAGCTGATTCTAGAGTCCCCTTAATTCTGATGCTCAGTGATGTCTCTGGGTCACAAAAACTGGCATAGGTCATGAGTCCTGGTGGCCAAAGGACACCTACCTCTGTCTGCACGACAGCTTGGCTTGAAGTCACAATTCCCCGCAATCCCACCTGCTTCTTTTCCCGAACTCTTTCCAAGAGGTGATTCTCGTCTTTCTTACCAAGAGTCAAACTTCACACACATGTACGTTTGGCATGTAAATCATCTGAAATAACTCATCTTTCCTGACAATAGCTTATAATTAAAGAAAGACCGATAGTCTCATTTGCTTGAACTATGTCTAGGAAAACTGAGGTCCCTCCTAATTTTTATGTATTTTTTTTCATTCCACACATCGTGTTGGGTACTTACTATATGTGTCAGGCACCGTTTGGGCACAAGGATAATAGAAGCAACAACACAGAGGTTCAGTCCTCACAGACAGACATTCTAGTTGGGGGCGGGGGGGTGGTCAAGAGAGATATATACAGTAAAGAAATAATTATATAATATGTCAGGAGAAGATATGAGCCAAGGGGGAAAAAAATTAAAGAGTATTTATGACAAGAGATAAAGGCAGGTGAGAGACAAGCTTTCATTATTTGACATTTTCCAAAGTTACCTCAGAAAGGGTAAATAATAAAATCTCATAGTTACAGAATTAGCCCTAGTCACAACATTACATGGATTCAAACAGTCCTCAGACCTAATTCCTAATCTGACCTCTACAAAAGCTGACATCAAAGAAACCTCTAGTAGGTCATGCTACCTCATAAGGAGATGTTATCCCCAAACCAAAACAGTATAAAGGTATAGCTCATTAAAATAGTCACTGCGTGTATGCATATTCTTTCCAAGCCTTTATTACCTATAAAATTTGTATCATTAAAAGCTTAGCTACTTCTCTTTTGAGTTCATGATCACTTTGACATAAAAAATATTTGTCTAGGGGGCGCCTGGGTAGCTCAATGGGTTAAGCTTCTGCCTTCAGCTCAGGTCATGATCTCAGGGTCCTGGGATGGAGTCCCACATTGGGCTCTCTGCTCAGCAGGGAGCCTGCTTCCCCCTCTCTCTCTGCCTGCTGCTCTGCCTACTTGTGATCTCTCTCTCTCTCTATGTCAAATAAATAAATAAATAAAATCTTTTAAAAAAACTGTTTAAAAATATTTGTCTATAAAGTCCAGTGACTAATTACTTAGGGCGGGGGGTGGGGGGTGGGGAAGAACTCAAAAATGCTAAAATAAGGTAGAAGTTTGAACTGAAACCATCATGTAATCAGAACTACTCTTCAAATAGAAGCTCAATAACAAAATCTCTCCACGAATGTGTTTTTATAGGAGTTTCTAATTTCTGTGTCCATAAGGCTGGAGATTTCTCTGTGTTTTTACCAACCCACTGCAGAAGGCAGAATTTCCAGGAAGGACCCTAAGATTCCATACTTTAATTCCCCTGTGCATTAGCGGAACCAGAACACCTGTGATTGTGTTATGTTATGTGGCACATGTCACCCTCAACCAGAGGACATCACCTTGGTGGACCTAATGTCATCATATTAGACCTTAAAAGTAGAGAAATTCTCCTGCTGCTGGCATGACAACGAGGTAGGATAAGTCAGAGAGAGTTGCAGCTTGAGAAGGACTCTTCATGCCATTGGTGGTGGAAGATGGAGGAGGCCATGTAAAGGGGACAGAAGCCAGCAAGGAAACGGGGTCCTCAGTCTAACAATTAGAAGGAACTTGATTCTGTGAACAACCTGAATGAGCTTGGAAGTAGATTCTTCTCCAGAGCCTCCAGAGAACAAAACAAAACACATAGCCGGTTATATTGCTAACCTTGATTTTAGCCTTGTGGGATCCTGTAGCAGAGACACCAGCCAAATCCACCAAAAATTCTGTGAATTAATAAACTGTGAATTAATATATGGGTGTTGTTCTAAACCACTAAATTTGCAGTAATTTGTTATCCCAGCATAAAAAATGAATACAGGGGTGCCCAGCTGTCTTGGTTGGTGGAGCATTCAACTCCTGATCTTGGGGTTGTGAGTTCGAGCCCCCATGGTGGGCATAGTAATCTCTAATAAGATCTTTAAAAATAAGATCTTTAAACAAAAGCAAATACACCTGCTTATCCTATGTCATGGCAAATGCTTTTAAACATTGTTTTCAGTTTCTACTGTGAGACTATTTCAGTTGGATTCACTCAACCAAACTGCATGTCATAGTGTTAAAAGTACGGTATTGTCTCTTCGTGATATGCTGACCTTGTTTGCCTTTCCTGTGGC
Source organism: Lutra lutra (assembly GCF_902655055.1). Classification (NCBI taxonomy): domain Eukaryota; kingdom Metazoa; phylum Chordata; class Mammalia; order Carnivora; family Mustelidae; genus Lutra; species Lutra lutra. Next base: position 13,275,379 of record NC_062282.1, read on the forward strand.
AGGTTCTTTTCCTTATGCTGCTACAACATCCATTAATTAGCAACAGACATTGCCTCAGGGTCACTTGATGCTCTCTGTTACCTGGTGCACTGTTAGTTGTGTTACCCTATGGAGCTTGAAATTTTGTGAGCTTTGTTCCACCATTCTTCAAGCAATTGTCACCTATGTCTCTTGTTTGACCATTTTAATCAATGTTGATATGTCCATTGAACTACCTGTGAAGTTAGTTTCATTTCCCATGTAATTTATTATTTTAATTGTAAAATTAGCATTTTCTTTGAAATTTGGTAGCTTGCAGCATCAGCAAGTTGGAGAAGAATGGTGACCTTGTGAATCATAATGGGATTTGGGCCATTGTAGCTACACCAGGCAGCCTGCTCCCCATTCATGTTAATGTGAACATGAGGATCTCTTACAGAACTTGACTCATGATTCATGACCTGGACTCAGTGAAAATGCATTCTCCTTCCCAAATAGAGCCTCTGGAGGTTACAAAGCTCCATTTAAGATTCTCTTGTTAAAGGAACTCCAACTGCAAAGAAGAAGGTCACCCGTAACCAGAAGGGGACTCATGTCTAGTAGAGAGGAATGGCGAGAAGATAACCAAGAAGGATAAAAACAAAGATTTGAAAATAAAAGAAAGCATCAGAGTCCCACAAAGACATTTTGAAGGTAGTTAATGTAGCCTCCAAGTCTGGAAGAAACTGGAGAGAAAGTGTCTAAGGAGTCAAGTAAAGGATGAAATTAGGAAGTCTGTGGTCATGTTAGAATGAAATGAGAAGCAATTTTAAAAGCAGACCAGGCAAGTATCTGATGACAAAGATAATTTAAAATAGAGGACTTAAAAAGTGAGCAGTTATTCATTCCTGGATTTTGGCTAAAAAATAAATAAATAAATAAACAAACAAATAAATAAATAAATAAAAAGTGAGCTGTTGAAACAATGATAGGACTACATACCTATTAGAATGGCCAAAATGCAGAACACTAACGACATCAAATGTTGATGAGGTTGTGGAGCAACAGGAACTCTCCTTCCTTGCTGGTGGGAATGCAAAATGGTGCAGCCACTTTGGAAGACAGTTTGGCAGTTTCTTGCAAAACCAAACATGCTCTTAACACAGGATCTAGCAATTCTACTGCTTAGTATTTACTTATGTCCACATGGATGTTTATAGCAGCTTTATTCATAATTGCCCAAACTTGGAAGCCACCAGAGTATCATTCAGTAGGTGAGTGGTACATCCAGACAACAGAATATTATTCAATGCTAAAAAGAAATGAACCACCAAGCCAGGAAAAGACATGAGGAAACTTAAATGCATATTACTTAAGTGAAAGAAGCCAGTCTGAAAAGAGAAGGAAGGAAGAATTGGTGGAGCCCACAGAATTTTTAGGGCAGTGAAACTATTGTGTATGATACTACAATGATGAACACTATAAAGATAGATACCGCATACATTTGTCCAAACCCACACAATGTACAACACCAAGAGTGAACCCTAATGTAAACTATGGACTCTAAGTGATGACCATGTGTCGGTGTAGGCTCATCAGTTGTAACAAATGTCCCACTGTGATAGGAATGTTGATGACGGGGAGGTGATGCATGTGGGGGGCAGGACATATATTGACAAGCTCTATACCTTACTCTCAATTTTGCTGCGAACCTCAAACTTCTCTAAAGAAATAAAGTCTTGGGGTATCTGCCTGGCACTGTTGGTGCAGGATGCAACTCGGTCTCAGGGCTGTGAGTTCAAGCCCTATATTGGGCACGGGGTCTACTTGAAAGAAAGAAAGAAAGAAGGAAAAAGAAAGGGATAGGGGGACACCCGGACGGCTCAGTTGGTTAAGCATCTGCCTTTGGCTCAGGTCATGATTTCAGGGTTCCAGGAGGGCCCTCTGCTCAGCTAGGAACCTGCATCTCCCTCTCCCTCTTCCCCTCCCTGCTTGTTCTCGCTCTCTGTCTTAAATAAAAAAATAAAATCTTAAAAAGAAAAGAAGGAGTAATGTACTTTGTAGAAGTACTTTCTCACTTTAATACTTAGGTTAAATTCCTGGCTAAAGCTTAGTGCTTAGATTAGGAACTTACAAAGCCATTAAGTAGAAAAGCTATGGTTTGAATACGGGTTTGTCCGACTCTAAAGCTCATGCCATAACCAACTGGATAGAAAAACCATACAGGATATGATCTGATCTCATTTTTTAAGAAAAATCATAAATATATATATTCAAGATAAGCGATTTTATCTATTCTGTGATGCACTCTTCTCTTACAACCCACTTGCTCCTTAAAATCAATTGTGTCTTGCAATTGCCGACAGGATTCTTCCAGAGAGAATTTGGAATTGATTCTGCCAGTTGTTAAATTGAATTAAATTCTCTTCTCTAGGAGTTTTAAACCACACGGGAGTTGTGACTTCAAACCACAAGCCTGCATATATGTAACAGCTTGTAATTCAAATCATCAAGGGAGGATTTTTTTTTCCTTCCTTCCCCCAGCACTAAGTTCAGAATTAAAATTTCTTTCTGCTTCTTTCTATATGGTGTGTTGTACTTTCTGTGTCCCAAATTCACATGTGAGCTGAGGAGAGGGGTTCCTATTATCTTCTTAAATTCCCCATCTTGTTTTTTTTTTAATCTTTCTTAGTGGTATAGCTCATAATCAATGACTTTTTATATTATATAAAATACAGTACTCACATCAGAACATCAATAGCTATTTTATGAATTTTGTTCTTTTCCCTTATTTCCTTTTCAAAGTTTTGTACCAAAAACATGAAGTTGTATTTTTTAAAAGTAACATTAAAAAACGGAATCAGCCTGTATATTATAAATTTGAAACAACCAATTGATGGAGCTAGATCATAGACATACTAATACCCAGTGCGTCTATCATTTTATATATAGATATAGATATTGATATTGATATATCCACAGTCATGTAACGAGAGAAATTATATATTATGTGCATAAAAATTATAGCTCATAGAAATATGCTATGTGTTACACACAGACATAAATTTGCCTATTATAAGTCATATAGATATATACAGATGATACATTTTATATGGTCTATGCATATACATACAAAGTACACTGTTTTATATATAAATATATATAAATATATGTATAAATATATATATATTTCTGTGTGTATGTACACAGAAATACACATAAACATGCGTACACACATCTACACTGGCACTTTTGCTAGTTTGGGGGTGGCAGTACATTAGATAAGATGGTGATACAGGTGCACATGGAAAGAAAGCCCCAGGCTCGGAGCGATGCTGGCACACTGGGGGCCGGAAGAGAGCCCCGTCTAGGTCCGGAGTCTTGAGTAAGGAGTCCCTCAAGACTCCTGAGTAAGGCTGACTGATTCCAGAACCTCGACAACATTCCGAAGTGGCAGAACGGCTTCAGTGCCAGATCGCCGCACAGTCCCTTGTCCGTGGCTAGCCACAAAAAGGCAGGTTTGGGGCAAGCTGTTATGATTAAGTTTACTTCTTAAGTACGTTCCCGTAAGTTCTGGATCCCAAAACATGTCGCAGTGTGCGTTGGGGAACTCCTGATGCTTAGCGGACAGCGAGCAGACAAATACCACCCAACACAGGCCAGGTGCTCCCCGTAGCCCTTCTTGAGGCTCAGGAGTGGAGAAAACAGAGCAGGGCGCGAGCTCACGTCTAAAGGCTCAGGAAAGTGACGTTACCTCCAGATGGGCCAGCTGCTGTTCAGGCCAGCGGTCGCATTGTGGCAATGTTAGCCCAGTTTTACCAGATTGTCCCCATCTTCAAGACAATTTTCAAGTGACATTTCCTGGCTCTTAAGATATGGGTGGGAGAGAGGGACCCGAGCGATAACCTTGGCAAACATTTGGGGGAGGATAAGGTTAGAGGATGGCCTGGAATAGGCTGACGAACGAATGGGATGTAGAAAGGGGTTTGGGAGTGAAATATTCTTTGGTGGAGGCTAGCCTCAAAAGAGAGCGAAGAAGCAGGATAGTAATTTGAAAGCAAGGGAGAGTAAAAAATTCTTTTAAATTTTTCAGTCAGCAACAGTTTTATAGGCGGCAGGGGAGAGAGACAGAGGAATATTACAGATGGTCCAACACAGGGGAGCAGTGTGACTGGGTCACCCAGTGGAGAGGTTGGTATTTCAGAGAACCATGGAACTCTGTTCCTCGGAGGCAGGAGGCAGGTCTAATGCTAGCAGGAAGGGAAAGGAGATGTAAAATATTGGTCAAATACTCCATCTTCTTTTTTTGCTTTGTTTTGTTCTAGAGAGAGCAGGAGCGCATGTGCTTGAGGAGGGGAAGGGCAGAGGGAGAGAATCCTAAGCAGACTCCCCAGTGAGTGCAAAGCTGTTGACATATAGGGCTCAATCCCATAACCCAAAGATCATGACCCCAGCCGAAATCAAAAGTCGGATGCTTAACCCACTGAACCACCGAGGTGCCCCCATCTCATCGTCTCTTTCATAAGAGGTCACATCATCCCCTGAGGGGTCCAGAGAGGTGGACTGGGGGTTCGAGGATGGTGACAGTGGGAAGAAGGGATTGGCCAGAGACACAAAAAGGATGGAGAGCATATTGAGCGTCTCTTCTGTTACTTTGCCTTCATTCAACACAGGCACCAGGCTGAACAGTTCATGGCTTGACTTTCATACTTCTTCACTCAACCGAATATTTTACTCTGCTCTGCCCTCTTTCAAACACAGTCTTTGTCTTATTCCACACAAGTGAAATTCTTATAATGCTTCAAGCGTATTCATAGGGCTCTAAGTGGAAAATCTGGTTAGACACATGCCCTGTGTGTTGCCTTTAAGCCTGATAGCCAACTCTCTTTCTCCAAGACACTATGCCAAAAAATCAATTCTGTTGACATTGCTTTCTATTTGGAACACTATAGACAGTTTACCTCTTGCTCCCAGAAGGATTAAACTATTCTCATGCGTTAGATTAGAAGCGTGAACTGTTACATCTTACAAAATATGAGAATGGACCAGAGTTTACAATAAACACAAAGCGTGACGCAGTTGTGTTCACACCTTGCACATTTGCTTGAGACTGGCAGCTAGATGAGTGAGGACATTTCCTGATTATGGCAAACAGTTGAGCACTTCATGATATAGAAAAGTTTTATTACATGGGATCTGAAAGTTTAAGACCTATTTCTAAATATACATGGGTTGTAGATTTTTCCATAATGACCAAGTGTGTCCCCAAAAATTGGAAGTGGGAAATTATTTTTAGAAATAAGAGATTATTCTCCAGCCTTTCCACAAATATAGCATGTGAGAGGGAACACGCCCCTTTATTTCTCTGGTTCAAGGTCTCTCCATTTGCCTTAACTCTTTGGCCTGCAAAAGAAAGAGGCCTCCTCCCACAGGTGGACCAGAGCTGCTGTGACTGGTGATCCCACCTGCTCAGAACGGGAAGGACTTCAGGGCTGATCAAGGAAAACGACATGACCACAAGGTGGCAGTAGCGTGCACAAGCGTCCCGTTTGGGTGCCACTTTGAGGAATTGACTTCTTAGGGAAGTCCCTCCCAGCATAAGACTGCCCAGAGGCTATAGCATTGGGGCCATCATCCAGAAGAAGAGAAGGTCAAGGGAGCTTCCAGGGGAGAGGGAGGTCAGAGAGTGACATCACACAGTAGGCCAGCAAGGGTCAGAGATCTCCCAAGTGTAGCAGTGATAACTTGGGGTCTTTACAGCGCATCTAACGCACGGCTAGGTGTTGGGGAGCTTCACGATGTGTGCAAACCAGCCAGGCCCCAAATGGCAAAAGTTTCTGCTTATTTGGCATATGTTTAAAACAACTGAATGTGTAAAGTATTGAGTTTGGGGCTGATTGACCATTGAGCTAACACCACTCAGCCCCCTGTGAAGACATGAACAACCCAAGGGCAGTACGCAGAGGCCAATACAGAGTTATTTGTTGAACACCATCTCTTTCTTGCGCATCTTCTGTCTCAGCAGATTTTTTTTTTCCTTTTTCTAGGAATGGAGAAATAGGAGTTGCCTGTATGCTAATGATTATGTCCCAGTAGATTGGGGGAAATGGCTGATGTATTAGAGAGGGTTTAAAATTGCTGGAGCAATGTCCACAAGTATACACAAGTGGATGAGATCATCACAGAGAGTTGGGTCATCCATAATGGGAGAAGAGAAATAAGATTACATGGGCACACACACACAGAGATGGGATGTGATGAAAATTATGGTGGTTCTCCTTTGAGTACTTCAGTCTTTCCAGGGAAGCTCAGGAAGGTCATCAGCTGAGATGTGGAGGTCCAAGAAGAGAGGAGAAAAGTTGAGATTGTCACCTAGAGAGCAGGAGGGTGGATGATCTAGGGAACAGCCTGATTGTCAACAAGCATACTTGCACTGATCGATGTCAGCAAACATGCATTTAGAGGGCCACCCATCCACATAACTCCAGCTGTGTTCAGGGAAGGCAAGGAAATGCTGGTAATGTAGAGAGGGACAAGGGAGCCGAAGATTTAAGAAGGAATGATTTTAATGATTGATCCTGGAAGTAAAGGAGCAAAATTTGGACATGAGGAAAGTAAGCTACAGTGAAAAGATGGTAGAACCCTTAGAGGTAGCAGAGTCGTTGGGTTGTTGGGACCAGGGTACGAGAGGGAAAGCATTACAAAGGTAGGATGTGGGAGCAACACAGTGTTTATAAGTGAAGGACAAGGAAGGACGGGGGTCTGAAATACAGGAGGATGAGATCATTAGCTCCTGAAATTCGAGGAACTGGGAGCTCCATGGACACTGAAATCTCCAAGAACGGAGTCTGGAGTCATAGTGATGGGTGTGAGTCAGGAGCTAAGATCTTTAGGGAAGGGGGAGAAGTGACTGTTGTGATGGGAAAGGGGACCCAAGTAAGGACCCCAAGAGAACTACAGTTTGACTGGTGCAACAGCTGCAGATGTGACCAGAGAGTAGGTAGGATCTGACAAACCCAACAGCTTGATTTGGTCACATCACTGCCAGCTGTCCCATCATATGAGCTTGGTCTCATGGATAGAAACAATCTGAATCCATCAAGCATTCTTCCCTGTGGCGTATCTGCACTGAGAGCCAATAAAAGCCCGTAGAATTCTGAGTGTCTCCTATTTAGTTCACACATGGAAATCCATGGAGCAAAATGAACAACTAGCTCATTAATTATTGGGGTACGGGTAGGGTGGGAGGGGAGGGGAGAGAACTGTCTTTCCCCAAACCCAGCGAAGACTTTCACAGCCAGATCTTTAAATGCTCGACAATGATTGGAAGAAAGTGTTATTTTAATTATTTTCATATGAAACATTCTCAAAAACCTCCTGCAATCATTGTCACATAGCTTTTAATTATTCATCTCTTTGTTTTGGTTACCAGCCCTGTCAGGGCAGGCCCATGCCAACATTCTTTCTTTATATTCAGCATATCTGTTTCTTGCATCATACGTACAATGGCCTGGTTTACTAGAATTAATGGTTAGTGAAACAAGCATTCTATTCAAAATCAGGGAGCAACCGAATTCCATAAGGCCAATAATTCAGAGTTATTTTTGAAAGAAGACATTTTCAAGAGGTAAAGAGGAGACCGTGCACATTTTATGTAGAAATACCCACCATGTTCTCTCTTCAAGGTCTTTGCTCATGTTGTCTGCTGGAGCCTTCTCCCCTCAGACATCGCTTGGCTCATTCTTACTTCATTCTGGTCTCTGTTCAAATGTTACATCCCCAGGGAAGTCTGCGCTGACTACCCTAAAATGGCATTCTTCCCTAATGCCTCATTTACCTGTTGGATTATTCTTTTTTTTTTTTTTTAAAGTGGGCTCCACACCCAGCGTGGAGTCCAGTGCAGGTCTTGAACTCATGACCCCGAGATCAAGACCTGAGCTGAGGCCAAGAGCCAGATGCTTAACCAACTGGGTCACCCAGGTGCCCCATCTTTTTAATTTTTCTTTCTTTCTTTCTTTTTTTTTTTTTTTTTTAAGATTTCCTTTATTCATTTGAGTGAGAGAGTGAGCATGGCGAGGTGGGGGGCGTACAGAGGGAGAGGGAGAAACAGACTCCCCACCAAGTGTGAAGCCCATCTCAGGGTTTTGATTTGTCTTTATGGGACAAATGTCTGTTGGGACTGTGTCTGTTGGGCTTCCTAATGAAGACCCAGTGCTTAGACACTGAGTCTGGCACAAGGCAGGCACTCAAATACCTACTGAAGGAGTGAACAGATAAAAGTATGAATAAACAAACTAATTGCAAGAAATGCCACACTGGGAGAGAAAAGTTTTACAAATATGTTAGGTTCAAAACCTGAAAGTGATCGTTGAAAATACACTTCCCACAAGTTTAAACCATTAAAATGCAGACACGTTGCAGAAGAGAATACAATACAACTTTCTGTTGAAAAAAGAATTCCACTTAGCCAGGAAAAAGCAAAAAAGAAATGTCAGTCTGGAAGATAATTTTAACTGGAAAGTACATACTTGAAAACAAAGTCTTATAATGGAAGTGTTTCATCAAACCCAGTGTGTGCTTGACAAAGCATTTTCATTAACGTAATTTATGTTGTGGTTGGTTTGAGCAAGTCAAGATACACACATATTGAGCATAACAACTACACAAAAATGTACACAGAACTTCTTGTCTAGTTTTGAGAAATAGGTAAGTCTTCCTTCTGGTTAATAATCACATTGGTGTTTATGGTAATTGCTGTGTTAAGTTACATGAGCTATTCCTTGCCAAAGGATCAATTTAATGTTCTGCCCTAAGGAGCATCAATCGTCTGAATAATTTCCTCCTTATAGATTCAGGCAATGTGAGACGGAATCTTCAGATATTCCTGGCCGAATTCCATCTCAGCATTCACAAATTCATTGATTGGGTTGGGGCGATGAGGGAGGAGGGTCGAGTACAGTGGGAGGATGGGTGGACACAGAGACCAAAGCAAACTGTTGTGCAGAACTACAAATAAAATATAATTATAGCTCAGTTTCAGAAATTGCACTACCAACCGCCCCCCCTGCCTATTTTCCATTTTAAAGAAAGAAACTCTGCTAGCTTAGTGATATTATTATATAGAGACATGTGTCTGTCTATTCATTTCTAAATATATATTATGTATTTATAATTCACTCAACCCCAAGATTTTGTTCCATTCTTTTATTCCAGAACCTTGGGCATCGACTTAAGCAGAAATCTGCAGTGTCCTGGAATTCTTTCCTTTAGTTTCGGCAAACTGTAAAGTAAATCTCATAAAAGCCAGGAAGAAAAATCTAAATTCACATCATGACTTTAGACACAATGCCTGGCCAGCTACCCATGTTAAATCAATTTCCACTCTTTTATAAAAATTTCTGTTTCTTAAAAGACTTATAACTTGTTTTCAAGATTGTAGTCCATGTTCCTAACACACAGCCCTGTGGTCAGTTGTTAACCTTGGCCAAGTAGTGGAAAGGCCACATACACAAGTTAAATCAGACAGAACTTGAGGTTGACTGTTTTATTCTCAAATAGAGTCCGCAATCTTCTATGACTGACGCCCTTAGAACAAAAAAGAAGATGAAACTTGTGTCTAGCCCTTCAGATCGTTTTACCTCATATGCTAGGAAATGTGTCTTCCGTTCCCGGAAAGGGGTCACCAGCTTTCACTCCATAATTTGCAGCTTCGCTCCCTCTTTGTTCATCAAAACTTCTTGTTAGCCCTGTTAATGAGATGGAAGTGTACGAGCTGTTTGAAACAGTCCAGTCACCAGAAATGATTTTCTATCTCGTCTGCACTAAGGTCCCTCTCACCCAGGAAGGCACAAACTCCTGCTCTGGGGACTTGCAGAAACCCAGTGTTTCCGGGTTCACCTGGCAGACTTCTCACCTAATTCAAGAAGCAGACATTTTTTCAGGCTCATTATGCAAAAGGGTGTCTAATAGTCCCTTGAGGCAGATGCTGTCTTTATTTTCCTGAGTGTTTTGGGATGTCTGCAGAAGGTACTCGGTGGATGTATTCGAAGACCCTTGATGGACGGATTTCATTGCACTACTCTGGGCCAAGGAAAAGGATCTTCCCCAAAGGATCAGATCAGATGCACTACGGCATCTGATGTTTTCTTTACCTTCTTCCACCATGAATAATTTAACAAAAAGCATCCTCAGATTCCGAACAACACAAATACAGAATAAATTATTAACACGAGCTTCCCCAACCTAATCATCTTCTCTTCCTCTTTGACTAAAGGCTCCTTTCCGCTCTTACCATGACTCAGTAGAAAAGTCTCTATTCTGAGCTCCTCTGTCAAACAGCTGTGCACTCAAAATGCCTGTGCCTGGTCTCTTCCTCTGTGAAGGGAAGGGTTGAATGAAGTGATTTTATGGCCTGTCGGCTCTAATGGTTTGTCGTTTTTTACATCAAGATTTAGGAGTAGGAGTCATTCTTTTTCTCCCAGTGCAATCCAGCTGCTTCTTGAAATGAGGGTTTGAGAAGTCTCCTTCAAGCGTTAAGTGAAGACCAGTGCTTACAATGGAAGGATAAGATCTCACTGGTTGCTAGTGTAATAATGTATGCAAGTCCTCGGTCCGCTTGTTCCAGACTGGAGGAAGATGAGAAGAAAATCAAGTGGAATGTGAGAGTTAGGGCTTGACTGCTCATCAGGGAATTCCCTGGAAAATAAAAGAAAAAGATTCTGCCAGTTGCTCCTTCATTTCTTGACTGCAGATCCTGGCAGACGTGCAGCCTTTCCCTGGATGTCAAAAAGTTTTAACATCGTGCACAGGCTTTGCTTTTATTTCCTTCTTGCCATTTTTCATCTTCTCCGCTCTCTCTCCACCCTACCCACCCCACCCACACACCGCTCCTGTTTCCTCAGTTCTCCCCACTAGTTGCTATTTTCCCCCATCGGAAACGGAGCTGGGAGGCAGTAGGGAAAGAGAGAGAATGAGAGAGAAAACAGAGGTCGGCACTGTCTGGTAAAAACAGAGAAACACAATTAAGATCAGGGAGCGATTGTCATGCCTTTACTCTCTCCGCTTCCCCTTGTTCCTGTCTAAGAAATTCTCATCAAGATGATGTGCGTTGTGGGTCTCCCGGGCGTAAGAGGAAACGTGATGTTGATGGCGGATGTCTACACTCAGGGTGTCCTGTAATGAGTGTGCAGACTAGCAGGATGTGGTGCCTTCGGGGAGCCAGGAGTCTGGGACTCCGCCGTGGCCTCTGTGAAGTCAGCAGTCTGTCAAAGCCAGTGGGGGAGGAGGGGCAGGGGATGGGGTATGGGGATGGAGAGAATGAGAGAGGGCAGTCCAGAGGCGGGGAGCAGGAGGGTGTGTGTCCCTTTGGCTCTGATAAGCATTTGCATCTGACTTCGTACCTCTCACCTGGGAAAACTTGGCTTGGTCTTTGGGTAGATGACACCAGACTCCAAAGATTTTTTTTTTTTTCTTCAGCACTTTTTAAAAAGATTAAAGGCTGCATTCATAAAAATTATGTTGACAGTCTAATTAATTTTCCTGTATGACAGCACGGCATGTTGTAAGATGAAAGGTATATTATAAATCACTGGGAAGCGGGGTATCTGATATATATGAGTTCTCACAATTGGTTTCTTAGAGGGTTAAGAAATTCGTTCATTTGTTCATTGTTCAAATGTTCAACATGTCTCGTGAATGTATCAGTTACCAGATCCTGGGGCGGTAAAGGATGGAGATGTGGTCCATATCTTGAGAAGCTGATAATTCTAATAGGGTAGAATATTGGTTAGTGTTCTTGGTTGCCAATGAAAGAAATCACTCTGGCTATTTTTAGCAAAAAAAAAAAAAAAAAAAAAAGGTATTTTTGAAGAGGTTACTGAATGGTACAAGAAGTATCACCAGAGGGGTCCTGGGTGCCTCACTCCTTCAGCTCGGGTCATATGATCCCAGGGTCCTGGGATCGAGCCCCGTGTCGGGCTCCCTGCTCTGGGGTAAGCCTGCTTCTCCCTCTCCCACTCTCCCTGCTTGTGCTCCCTCTCAGGATGTCTCTCTCTCTCTGTCAAATAAATAAAATCTTTAAAGAAAAAAAAACTATCACCAGAATAGCTGGACACTGACGCTGAAATCAAGAGAAGCTGCCACTGCCGAAAGCATGTTGACAAGCACTCTGGTTGGAACACTCGTGGTGACAGCATGCCCCAGGACGCCGCTGGAGGGTCACTATCCCTGCCACCACCACTGGACAGCAAAAGAACTGCCTTTTGGTGAGTCTCCCAGGATTAAAGTTCCAAGTCCAACCTAGTGAGTATCTGCCCACCGGGCTTCATCAGACTCACACAGTGGGGGATTCTCCCTAAATACAAAGGGGGAATAGATGCTACCAAGCAAATATATGGGATAAATAAGCACTATCTGGATGTAGACACATCTACAGACCCATTCTGCACGAAGAAGACAATGCTGTAATGGTAAAGGAGAGGTCCTGGCCAAGGAAATCAGGAAAGGCTTCCAAGGGAGAGGACGCATTGAAACGAACTGCCCAAAGTAACGTAAGCAAAAAGTGGAACAACGATGGTTAGTTTGGGAACCTAGCAGTGTTTAAGGGCCCTACAGCCGAGGCTGTGGGTCTTGACTTCCCATTAGGTGTCACTCAGGGAATGTTGCCGGAGAGTTGCTCAGTCAAACCCCCAGAGCAATCACACCAGAGTCTCTGGTCAGGGGACGAGTGGGGCTCGTGTACTAAGTGCTTCCGATGTATGGCCATGTTTGAGTTCCACAAAGAGGAGACCAAAAGTTCCTCTCTGTTGCACTTAGGGACGGATGTCCCTCTCTTCTTACTTAAGGGTTCTTGTTCCTCATACCACCAACAAGCCCCAGGATATTGCTTTTGCCTTTGATTTTTTTTCCACAGGGAGAGAGTCAAGTCAGAGACTCCCGAAAATCCAATTCTACAATTGAACATAAGGAAGAGAAGAATTAACTGATTTTAAGTACACCCAGGTTTGGAACTGAAAAGGATTCCTGGTGGCAAAGCCAGAGTATTAGGAGAACTTTCTAACTGCCATACACAAAGACCCAGTAAATAAAGTGAAAGCCATATCAACTGGTGAAAAGAATTCTACATAATAGTAGTTTTACAAATTGGACTGGGAAGCATGGGGGTGGGACGGGGTGGGGGGGGCACCACCCTCTCTTGATTTTGGCTCCAACCTTGATCTCAGGGTCCTGGGACTGAGCCCTGGGTCAGGCTCCATTCTCAGCAGGGAGTCTGCTTGTCCCTCTTTCTCTGCTCCTCCCCCCAGCTGCAAGTACGCACATGTGTGCTCTCGCTCTCTCTTAAATAAATACATAAAAATCTTTAAAAAAAAAAAGTTGGATTGGCCATCCATGAGCTCTAAAGTCACCAAAGAGCATTTTAACAAAGCTCATATAGAAGCACAAGAAACAAATGGCACGCCCAGACTGGTGAGACGGACTTGAGCAAGCCTGGGTTCGCAAAGATGGGCCCCGAGTCTGCAGGGAAGGGCCATAGGGAAATCAGCAAGGGACAGTGTTGTATCCCTCTAGGACTTAACTGGGCAAGAGGAAGAAGCAGTTACAGGACTCCTGATAGGAAACGACGACAACCACCTGCTAGGCTGGTAGCCTTCGGTGGAGCCACACAGCAAATCCGTGGTGACTTCGCAGGGAGAGAGCTGAAGCAATAACTGGCTGGACCTCCCTCTCCTCCCACTCTCCAGTCTCCCAGCAAGACTCCCACCCCTCCTGCTCAAAGCCACCTAGAAGCCAGAGGACAAGAGACTCACTGAGGCATCCCACTCTGATCACCTACCAGGGCCCAGAGCAATTGGAGAGGGGGAGAATGAATCTAGAAGAAGACATCCATATAGTTATGTTAATCCCCATTATCTCTATTATCATCGCTATTTCTGGGCATGCTGGAGGTTTACACTTTCCCCACTCCTTTTTTTTGGTTTTTAAATAATTTCTAGACCCAACCAACCTGGGGCTCAAACTCATGATCCAAAGGTCAAGCATCGTATGCTCTTCCGACTGAGCCAGTCAGGCACCCCCATGCCCCCCACTCTTGACATGCAAGAAGAAATCTGAGAGCTAATCTAGTCCAATCTCTTAAATAAAACGTGGGCTCAAGGAAGGCAATTTTCAGTTCCCTCCATTTCCAGTTTTGTTCACTGTTCTAGTCCCAGTCCCTAGGTTAACACCTGGTACGTAACAAGTGCCCAGTAACTATTTGTTGAACGGATGTGTGGTTGAGATCACACCACCTGATAGTATCAACTGTAAGATTCAGATTTCCTAATCTCAATCCTGCATTTCTTGCTTTATTCCCTTGTGAACATAGCATAGGTCTTGAGCTGTTTCCCCCCAACTGGTGAAGGATTTCTGAAGATCCAGTCGTACTGTTTGCCCCAATTTCCTTTGAGACAATAGCATCCTTTTAAAAAATTCTTATTTACTCTCCCTAAGTGCTCTTGTCCCATACCATGACTTCAATTCCCACCTCTGGCCATGCTCCCATGCTCTCTAGCTCTTAAAGTTCTTGGGGGCATCAGAGCCTAGAGTTTGTTCCAGTGAAGGGTTTCTCAGCCCTGAGAGCACGTTGGGATCACCTGCAGCTTTTACAAAATCCCAGTGTGCTGTCTCCATCCAAGAGAATCTGAGTTAACAGTCTGCCTGGAATCCATGCCCCCAATTTTTTTAAAGGTTTTAGGTATTCATTTGAGAGAGAAACCCAAGCAGGGGGGCGCAGCAGAGGGAGAAGGAGAGGCAGATTACCGGCTGAGCAGGGAGCTCCATATGGGGCTCGATCTCAGGGCCCTGGGATCATGACCTGAGCCAAAGGCAGTCACCTAACTTACTGAGACACCCAGGTAGACTGCACCCAATTTTTTTTTTTTTAACAACTGAGGGGATTCCAATGTGCTCCCAGAGGTAAGAAACACTGCTTAGTCTCTTAAACTCTACAGGTCCAATATCCTTCCCCCAAATTGGGTTTTTGTGATGTCCTTGTTTCTGTTATAGATCCATTACTTCCCAATTGGCAATAACTGAAAACCGTGGTGTTCTCCTGGGCTTCTCCTCTCTTCCTTTGGGTGTTTGTTTGCCAGGTCATGAAGCGTCAACATTGTGCATTTTCTCCAATCCTTGCCCTGCCTGCTGTCTCTTCTGTTGCCCCTGACTTCAGGTCATTGTTTCTTCTACCAATAGCATCACAAAGCAGATGTTCTCGCAGCTTCTAGATATGAGGCTGCAATGACCTGTCATCCCAGTAGTGCCCTTTGCCAGCTCTGCAACCTCAACTGAATTACTTGACCTATCAGCAAGGACAAATGAACCTGGTACTGAGTGGATGCCCCACAGAGTGTTAGTTTTCATGCTCATGAACAGTTTCTATAAAGTTTTTCCTGTGTCTTGTGTCTCCCTACACTAGTCTATACCACACATGCAATTCTGCTCTACGGTTATTTTCTGGAGTCATCTGCATTTACCTAACTTTCTTTTCTCAAAAAACAACCATGGTTTCCCAGTGGCCATTAAATTCAGTTCAACCTCTCCCCTTTTCTCCAGCAAGACCCCTGTGATTTCCTCCCTTCTTCTCACCCACCCTACCATCCCCTGGACAGTGTCCTGAGAGGGGCCACACCTTCCTTTTGGGTCTGCCTGTCCCTTCACCTAGAATGAACATCCCTCTCTTCCCTTCTGTTGAAATCCTATTCCTATCTTCAGAACCTGTCCTTCACCCTGAAACCCACCTGGACTATGTAATCATATCATCATGTGATGCTTATCCTCATCATATGATCATATGATCACATGATCACAAATTCTTGGTTCCCCCATAGGGGGAACTTTCCTTTTGTCACTTAACCTAGCCTTCAGTTACTCTGAGGAGGGAACACTTCATCGTCCTCACAAATTAAGATACCCATCTGATGAAAAGCCATAGGGGGCGCAGCTAGGGCAAATAGATATTTGTTGCTGTGAATTGCCCTTCACAGTCAATGAGTACCTTGACAATGGCATAGCCTTCTCTCTAATTTAAAATATAAGAAGCAGGGGCACCTGGATGGCTCAGTGGGTTAAAGCCTCTGCCTTCAGCTCAGGTCATGTTCTCAGGGTCCTGGGATTGAACCCCGCATCGGGCTCTCTGCCCAGGGGAGGACCTGCTTCCCCCTCTCTCTGCCTGCCTCTCTGCCTACTTGTAATCTCTCTCTCTCTGTCAAATAAATAAATAAACTCTTTTAAAAAATAAAATAAAATAAAATGTAAGAAGCAAAACATGGATGGAAGAATGCAGACTTCCCTTATACGGAGCATCTTCTGTGTGTCAGGCACAGATGGTGTGGGTCACCTTTAATCATTATTTAATGGGACTCCCCAGGTCTCAACTAAATAAGCCTTGGAGGTATTCCAGTGTCTTGCAGAGTCAGCTCCCCGAACCCAAGGATTTGGAGGAGCCCCCAGGGGGGATGGATCTATACACGGCAATGTCCCGCAGCTCTGTTGGAATGGCCCTTGGTGGCCTGTGGGGCTTAAAGCCCTCTATCCTGAGTAGCTCCCACACACACACACACACACCGGGGCCCAGCAGTTTCTCGATCCGTGTTACCTGGTGGTGGTGACATCAAAAGGGAGTAAAGAGACAGTGTTTGGTGAACACTCACAATCCCGCTTTGCTCCTCCAGGAAACAGGGATCCCCAGTCTTCCTCTCCTTATGGTGACTTTTTTCCCCATTGGTGGCTTGCCCTCCCTCCTGGGAACGTGGCTGCCGTGGGACCTTGTTCGTGTGCCACACGATCTATTCCGGAATCCCAACTGCACACCTTGCTTGTCTTGCCACACAAGGGCCCCCAGACTCCGGAGCCGGACCTCCCCAGAAGGGGCTTGGTTGCCTGGACGCACCTCCCCCTCTTCATTGTCAAAAGGCATTTATCCCATTATCAGCAACCTTGTAAGGAGATATCATTCTTTTTTTTTTTTTAAGATTTTATTTATTTATTTGACAGACAGAGATCACAAGTAGGCAGGGAAGCAGGCAGAGGGAGAGGAGGAAGCAGGCTCCCTGCCAAGCAGAGAGCGAGAGCCTGATGCAGGGCCCAATCTCAGGACCCCAGGATCATGACCCAAACCAAAGGCAGAGGCCCCAACCCATTGAGCAACTCAGATGCCCCTACCCCCTTCTATTTAAAAGCTTCCAGGACAAAATGTGGTAAAATCTTGCTAAGGTGGCAGAATCTTGAGTTACATTTTCCTTTCATTTTTTACCCTTTATTGATGTTAAATTATCATTTGCTCACTATATATAGTGAGCAAATGATTATATATATATATATATATATACCCCCAGTAGAAAACTCAAGGACTTATCCCATCTGTCACAGAATAGTAAACCAAATATTAAACACACGGAGGAGCAATTTTTAATTACATTCCAGAGGACTCTAAACCCCTCAGTTGTTGTCAACGATCACCTCCAGACGGTCACCTTTGCCAAGAAAATGATCAGCTTATTATGGAGGCCAGGGGGTCTTTCAACAACGCGTTTGCCTTCACGGTGACCTGCAGGGCCCGAGGGGACCCATCTCCACCACCCTCTCCGTTGTCACATGCCCTTTTG
Organism: Lutra lutra; assembly: GCF_902655055.1. Lineage (NCBI taxonomy): Eukaryota > Metazoa > Chordata > Mammalia > Carnivora > Mustelidae > Lutra > Lutra lutra. The sequence continues at coordinate 13,292,976 of NC_062282.1, forward strand.
CTCACTGCAGCCACATCAGCCTCTGGCCGGTTTCCTTTTTAATAATCCTGACTCCCGAGGGGCCAGGACCTTTGCCCTGGCAGCTTCCTTCGCCTGGCAGACTCTTCCCCCAGGGGGCCTCACGCTTCCCTCCCTCTCCTCCTCAGGTCTTTGCTCCAGCTTGCCCTGTTGCCCTGTCCACCTCTCACTGAGACCTTCCCCGAGCATCCCGTGAGAAACATAACCTAGCCCTCCCCTCCCTGTCCCTTTCAGATGCAGTCACTCTGGAATATTCCCTGCCACCCAACACAGACACCATGAGAGCAAACCCTTCTAGGGGGCTCACTATATGTGGCCTTGTTCTGAGAGTCTTACAAACACTATAATATCCAACCCTCCCAGCAACAATGCAAGGGTGGGGGTCCCCTAATGGTTCCAGTCTGCAGATGAGGAACTTGAGGTACAGGGATATATTTAGTGCTTTGCCCCACGTCACACAGTACTTCAGCAGTGGGGCCAGGGTTGGGGCTCTGTGCTGTTGGGGGAAAAGGCCAGTTCCCCCTGCAGGAGCTCCCGTTACTAGATCAATTTCTTTTGTTGATTTTGAGCCTCGTCCCTCTACAGTGTAAGCTCCATGAGAGCAAGAATGTTGACCTTTTTTTAAAAATTGCTGTATCCCCAATGCTCGGCACAGTGCCTGGCCCATAGCAGGTTTCTAATGTATATTTTTCTAACTAACTGGTTAATTAACATACATCTCTGATTCCTATTTCAGCCGCTGGTATATTCTTGAATATATGTTAAGTGCCTAGTAAATATGTTTTAATGGGCAGTAAATCCCTAAGGCACGTTTCCCTAACCATATTCCACCACTGCCCTGCCAAGGGAGGAAGTATATGATCAAATGTTAGAAGGAAACTCTGACTTTTGGCTGAGGCCCCAGAGACCAAGAACACAACAGTAAGTGCCAAGGGCCCCTCACTTTCCAAAGTAGTGATTCAGGGCAAGTAAAGAAGGTTTGAGACTCTTTTCCAAAGCCAGACGGGCAAGGGAAGGTCACAGAGAGAGGGTGGGCGCTAGTCTGCTGTCTGGAACGACTCTCCCGGGCGACAGAAACCAAACCTGACAGCACGGGCTGGTTCTGAGGGATGCCTGTCAGCTTCCATCTCTTTCTCTGTGCCTGGCCACCAATGTGAACATGAGCCCCTCAGCAGCACTTAGCCGCAAAGACACACACCTGCCCTCAGCCTGCGCTCCCCAGTTTTCTCCCCCAGGGACAACGCATGACGCAGAGTGGGGCTGATGTCCCTCTCAGCTAGCCACCTGTTCTGAAATAGGCTTTCATTCACATTCACCTCATTCGTTCATGCCCAGCCCCCCAGGCCCGACTCCCCACCCACACTGAAGACGAGAGTTACGATAAAGATCAGAATCATTTTACGGCAGTGCCTGCCAGCTCTTAGAACGAAGCAAGGTCAAAAGGCTGAATCAGAATGCCTCCAGCCTCTCTATTAACATGTCTGGTTAGTGACAAGCTACTTTCACGGGGCCTCCTCCAGCCTCCGCCACGGAGCTCGGATTGAATAACAGTTTCGTTCACTGAAGCCGCGCAGCCTGCCCTTTCCCGGTGCACCTCTCCAGCTACTGTCTCCTTCTCTGGGCAGCTGCCGCCCGCCTCACCGTCTGTCAGGCTGGCCCTCTGCCCACAGGGGCAAAGGAGCCCATGGTACCACATCTAGCAAAGGCACCCAGTAACATGAGGATTTGCAGGATCAGTAGCTCTGTATGTCCACGTTCCATGCCTCTTGCAGGAAGCCCTTCCTGATTGCACCTGTTAACAATGGTCCTCATGCAAGGCTCTGGTCATCCTGTAGCCTAAGGGAGCACCTGTCAGCCCCAGAGCTGGGACAGCAATTACTCTGACTGCAGCCCCTAGAGCTCTTCTTCTGCCTGATGCCTTGTGAAAGGAAGGTCTCCATAGGTCCAGCTCTGTCTGGGTGGTGTAGACCTGTCACCCTTTGGCCCCAAAATCACCTGGGAAGAATGTGCCACTAGGGGAAGAATTGGGCCAAACTGACTTGGTTGTCCCCTTGGATCTCTGGTTACATGTCTGCCTAACAGAAAAACCAGAACACGATGTCATCTGCAGGACTGTGTGGTCACTTTAATTGCCAGTTGGCTTCACGGTATAATTTCTCACGTGAGCGAAAAGCGGTGTATAAAAACGAGGCTGCCCCCAGACACTCAGTTAGCCAAATTCCTATCAACTTGTTATCTCTTGGACAGCAGAATGTCTGACATTTGAAGGAGGGATGGGGGGGCAGGAGGTAGAATGGGGAAATAGGGATAAAGAGAAGATAATCAAACAGATCGATCTGGAGTCAAACCAGGGTTAGGATGAACCTGTTCCTAAGGCGCCATTTAATAAAAAAACAGGGAGAAATGTGCATTTTCTAGCGTATTTTGGACTTCAGTAGGACACCCTTGTAGGTGGCCTCAACACTCTCTCGAGCTAATCAGGTAACATTTAGAAAGCCGAACAGAAACAGAAACGTAGTGTCTCCTGCAGCATGAGAGAGAGTCTAGCAGCTTCTGTGCCGTCCTTACAAAAACTGCCCAGGCCAGTCTGGAGGTGCTAGGGCTGGATCTGAGTAATGAAATCCCTCCCAGGCCTAGGCTGCTGCTGGGGAACAAAAATGCAATGACTCTGGTGTAGCACCTAAGAGTCTATGGGGGCAGAATCTCCAGATGGCCAGGAAGGACGGGAGCACAAAACCACGCCCCCAAAGGAACCTGGGCCTGGCTCTGTTCTAAGGTCCCAGGAGTTAACTTACACCCAAGTCAGTGCTCCGTAAATTTCCCTTTTCATTGCAAAAGAGAATGATAAAAAAAAAAAAACAAAAACAAAAACAAGAAAACCTGGCAGAAATAACTCCCAAGCTCCTACTTCCCAGATCCCCAGTCAGCGGAATCAGCATGTGAAAGGAGCGTATTCTCTCTAGGGGCTCACCGGGGGTGGGGAAGCTCTGCTTCAAGATTTGCATTATCCAAACCACCGTACTCTAAGAGCACGCTTCTGACCCTGCAGCTCCTCTCCAATTCCTTCTCCTGTTCTGTACTTTCAAGATGCTAATTTATTCATCCGTGCTTCGGTGAGACCAAGTTTATGATGGTCAATAACCCGACAGCCCTGTTCAGGGATGCGGGCTCTCTGCGGGGGAGCCCTGCCAAGCAGAGGGGAGAGGCTGATCCCTGGGCGGGGATGCACTCTCCACTCCATGGACCACGGACGCGTCCATGGCCACCAGCTTCCCCGTGTGTGGCACAGACCTGGGTCCGCAGCTCGCTGAGCTAAGGCCACGCAATTTACTTTCCTTCAGACAAGGAGCCTGCCTGAAGCCAAAACTTTGGAGGCCATTAACGCTCTTTCCATCCATGAAGTAGGCCAGGAAATTACGGATTCCTTTCATTGAACTTCTCTAGGAGAACTGAAATACTCACAAAATGGGCATAATTGTAGATTATAAAGTACAACTGATTTTCCAGCTTCGGTCCGCCCACTTTAGAAACACGCTCGCGCTCAAATGTAGATGATGTGTGATTGGAACATTACATCATTGTCTCTTTCTAACCTTAAGAGAAATGGGTCTTGCATCATTGGCAGAGTTTCTAAATGGACTTAACATTTGTGATTAAACGTTCACGATCTTCTACCTTGGATATCCAAGATATAAGAAGGAAAATCCTGACCAGAAGCGCATGGCTACCGGGATGTAGGAAATGGCTTGTTCCTAAACCACAGGCTTCTTCCTGCCCTCTGATTCCCCCTAGGAATTCTTCAGCCCAACTCAGGTATCTCTCCCAGGAAAACCCCTCAGAAGGAGTCTGTTCCAATAAGCCTTCTTTTTCCTAATCACACTAACAGCTTTGCTCCCTTGCACCCAGATCTTAAATAACCTTGCTTTCGAACACTGCTCCCATTCTCCTGTCTCTTTCTTATTTATTCTTATCAAGAACACTTCCAGCTTCTGGGAAAGCATCTCAGATGAGCACTTCCAGCCTTGTCCCTCCTGCATCCTCTGCCCAAACGAAGCACGGAGGCTGGTCACCGCTCTGCTTGCAGATGTGACTATGGATTTCTTTTGTGTCTGTACCGTGTGTGTATACGTGTGTGTGTGGGGGGGGTTCTCCATCTGGATTGACAGATTCAGGACTCCCACTATTCACATTAATATCTCTGCTCTCCTAAGGCCTCTAAGAGGGGGAATGATCAAGACAACGTGCTCGTCAAAATGAACCGAATGATGGAGAGACTCTCATGAAATCTTAAAACTCAACTCCAGAGCCATCCCTCTTCTGAAATCATCCACCCACCAAGCTCGTGTTAGAGTGAAATTTTATTTCATTTGGTCTTTAGAGCACTTGATTCCTCCTTTATTGTTGCATTTATCATACCCTTGGCCTTGTAATGTATCTAGTTGTGCATATTTCTCTCCTCTCTGGGCCAGCTGTGTACACCTGGACTAGCTTTACACATATTCTCCCTAATGCATTTAATGATCATTCCCTGCAGGTATTACCGTCTCCATTTTAAAAACCAGAAACTTGAAGCTTATAGAAATTAAAGTAGTAACAACAAATAGCGAGTCAGGAGTGGAGGCAAGATGTTGCTTGCAAGGTCATACCTTTTCCCCTGGCCTGGTGTTTTCCATCAAAAGAAGGGAACCCCATCAAACACTCCAGGCCTCTCTGTCCCTGACTTCTTCCTCAGGGGGAATGGAAAATCTCACTATGATGGTTTAGTTGGGAAGGAAAGGCATGCTTTTCTCTTCTCTCCCCTTCCTCTCCCTTCCCTTCCTCCTCTGCAAAGACTGTCGATCTCCTCTGCTCCTTACACTGTAAATCTTTTGGAAGTAGCCCCGGCTCCTGCGGCCAAAGGCACGAGGGCTTGCAGTTGGGGGGCTATAACCTCAAATGTACCAAATCCGACACCATAAGTCACTTCTCCTAGGAAAAAGACAAAGAGTAGAATTTTGGAGGTAAAATATCTGCACAATGATGGAGTCCGACGGGTGGCTTTGAGCGTCTGATTGTAGCTCACGAGCGGGTATTTCGACCTCAGAAGTGTGTAGAAGCTTCTACACAATGGTTAACGCAACCGTGCCGTTGGATTGTAAGTTTTCCAGGCTGGGCTGATCTTTATGTCTTGGGCCATGTGGTATTTGACCTTGGGACACCACTGCAGCGTAGGCCAGCTTCACCCACAGGCCACTGACAGGCACTGTTGCTTGCATGAGGCCAGAAGCTGATAAGGTCCACAGGCCTCAGCAAGGGGAGGCACAGGGCACCACAGCCGCCGAAAGGCACAAGACATCTCGGCCAAACAGGAGCCACACAGAAGCTCTCCGCAGATGTGACTCACGGGAGCTTTGTAAGCCAATGCCGCGCTGCCGGCCTCGGCAAAGGTGTGGGCCATTAGCAGGTGAGGGAATCTCTGAGTACAAGTGCTACCACTTGTCCTTGACCTCTACTGGCACAGCCTTATCTAAGTAGGCACAGCCAGGGAACAATCCAGCCATAGAGAAAAGAGCATCCTAGACAGTAGAGGGCAGACCCTATTTGCAGTTTTATTTTATTATTTTTTTTAGGTTTTATTTATTTATTTGACAGAGAGAGACAGCAAGAGAAGGAACACAGCAGGGGGAGTGGAGAGGGAGAAGCAGGCTTTTGCCGAGCGGGGAGCCCGATGCGGGGCTCGATCCCAAGACCCTGGGATCATGACCTGAGCCGAAGGCAGCTGCTTAACAACTGTGCCACCAAGGCACCCTTATTTGCTGTTTTAAATGACTGTGCTAGAGAATCCCATTTGCATGGCAGAACACTGAGTGCAGTTCAAGATTTAAATTGTTGACACCAGGCACTGGCAGGCAAAGCGAATGGGAAATGTAGCTCCATAGGTTAGGGATCTATGGGTTGGCAAAAGCAGAATTGTCAACTACTGGTGATGGGAGTTACAACATTGCAAACCTCTAAACATTGCAAGAAAGCTGCCATGCCTCAAATGCCACTCTTATGCAGATATGCCTCTGTGGATTTTCCGTCTAGACGTGCCCTTGTTGGGAGGATTTCGTCCCCATCAAACTTAAGTTCAAATCTCATGGATTTCAGACAGTGTTGTCTAGAGAAGAGGGAAGGCAGCAAAACCTCCCAGGTTTGTCTAGTTCTCTGCTGTTTCCTGAGGCAAACTATTTCCCTCTGTTCTAGAACCCTGGTTTTGCCGGGAAGAGCTATCCTTGGAGTCAAGGATTGTCCACTTTTCTCAGTTTGGTGTGTGTGGGTTGGGGCTGTGACACCTGTGTGTGTGTCTGCTATGAACCCTTCAAACTCTTGCAGAAGAAAGGCACTTGGGCATTTTCACTGAACTAACATCACTTCTGAAGCTTAAAAGGAACGATGCCCATTCCAGGTAGATACAGCTCAGGCATCTCCCTAGAACACAGACCTCAAAGGACGGCCCACGATGCTTTCAGGGGGTCTGCCAAATGATTGTCATTTCTTTTCTTTTCTCGAAACTGGTTTCTTAATAAGGGTAAGATGGGATTTGCCATTGTCATTTGCTGACACATGCACTGTGGAGGCAGAAGCAGGGCATAGAGACTGCCGGCCCCTCGCAGGCGGGCCCCCCAACCCTGCCAGTGGGCATGCAGTTCCTTACTACCTCACGTTCACGAAAGACGCTGGAAGTCCACGTTCCTTTAAGAACATCCTTGGCAGGGTGCCTGGGTGGCTCGTGGGTTAATCCACTGCCTTCGACTCAGGTCATGGTCTCAGGGTCCTGGGATCGAGCCCCGCATCGGGCTCTCTGCTCAGCGGAGGCCTGCTTCCCCCTCTCTCTCTGTCTGCCTCTCTGCCTGCTTGTGATCTCTCTCTCTCTGTGTCAAATAAATAAATAAATAAATCTTAAAAAAAAAAAGAAGAAGAAAAGGAAAAGAAAATGAATGTCCTTGGCAAAACCATAAAAATCATTAACTGTATTAAATCCCATCCCTTGAGTACACATCCTTTTAATATTCCATTTGATAAAATGAAAAAAAGCCACATAGAATTCTCTTGCTAGGTCCCAAAATACGAGGTTGTCTAGAGGACAAGCACAAGTGCCATTGTTTGAATTCAGAGCTGAGCTGGCCTTTTTTTTTTTTTTTTTTAAGACTTATTTATTTATTTATTTGACGAGGAGGGGAGGGTCAGAGGATGAGAGAGAATCCCAAGCCGACTCTGCTCTGAGTGCGGAGCTCCATCTCAGGACCCTGAGATGATGACCTGAGCCCAAATCAAGAGTCAGATGCTTAACCAACTGAGCCACCCAGGGGTCCATAGCCTCCACCTTTTTTTTTTTAATGAACATCTTTTTTTATTGAAAAAAATTATTATGGTTATTCAAACTTGGTTGTTTGGCACCAATCATTCAAAATGAGCAAAGAGCCTGTCAATTCAAGGAAAACAGCTGACAATAATGACCACCAATAATAAAAGTTGAGCTATCAGCAAAAATAAGTATTTTGTAAAATGTGCCATCTACCACCATGAGCTTGACAGCTTCCTAGAACTTACTGATTTCTCTGATGAGATAGTGGTAATACTAACAAATGTGATTTTTTTTTTTAAGTTTACTTATTTATCTTAAATAACCTCTACATCCAACATGGGACTTGAACTCTTGACCCCAAGATCAAGAGCCACAGGCTCCTTTCAACTAAGCCAGCCAGGCACCCCACAAATATGATTTTTTGATATTGAATAATGAAACATGTCAACATTCAGGAGATCTGGCTAATTCAATGAACCAATACTTTCCAAATGACCAAAGCACGATTTCAACAAAATTACACATGGGTAAAAAAAAAAAATCCTTTCAAAATTCAAGATAGTCCAATGGACTTTAATGTAACAAAGTATGAAAAGCACAAGAATAGGGTTTCAGATTCCATACTGAAACTGACCTTTAAGAAACTAGCACTTGCCAAGTATTAGTTTAATACCAAAGAAGAAATCTCCACAATTATCCAAAACAGGTATGAAAAATACACCTGTCTCTTCCAACTGTGTATCTGTATCAGGCTGGAGTTTCCCCAGATTTTTCAACCAGAAGAACATATTGCAACAGATTGAATGCAGAAGTGGCTATAAGAACCCAGATGTCTCCTATTAAACCAAACATTAAAAAAATCTGCAAACATGTAAAAAAAAAAAGCCACTTTTTTCACTATACTTTTTGTTTCAGAAAATAGAGTTGTTTTTTAATAAATATATGTTAGCTATGTCAAATAGTAATGTTTATTTTGTTATGTTTAAATGAATTCATAGGTATATTTAAATGTCTGTTTTATTTTCTAATATAATTAACTTTGATAAGTACTTCTGTGTTCTCGACAATTGTTAAAGGGACACCGAGCTAAGGAATTTGAAAGCCACTGACCTAGGCAGTAAGAACCCTGTGGCTAAAACAGCCAGAATAAGAAATTGAGAGATGAGGGAACTGTAATACCTTTCCATTTTTGACTCAAAAAACAGAAGTTGATTTCCAGATGTTAATTCAAACTTAATTAATTTATTAATTAACTTTAATTTTGAGTAAGTTAATTTGAACTTTAACCCACAGGGGGATTTAATCTTTGGACTCTAATTTCCTGCTGGGAAGTGTAGAATAGGAGAGGGTTTGGAGTTAGACACAGGGGAGCTACGCTGTTGTACTGTATTATTATCGCTCGTCAGCAACGTTGCCCTTGAACTTCATCTCAAAATCTCTGAGTTAGAAACATCAGAATGAGCCGAACGGGACAACATAGCTGATGATCATTTGGAATGGAAATGGAAAGATTACATTTTCAGCCTGGGGTTTAGAGTACCCTTGCCTTTCAGTTTATTAATACATCTCTCTAACTCATTCTAGAGGGTTCTGAGAGCAAAATCTGCAGGGCACAGGAAATCCAAGAGGGTGCCCAAAAGACAGTGGTTGGTATTGGGAGAAGCATCTGGAAGTCTCTTGGGAAAGCCTGCTAATCTCCTCCTACATGCGGAATGACCACACCTTGAATGGGCGGCAGGGAGGAAGTCTCATCTTCTTCCACTCCTAAAGTTGCTTTCGTGCCCAGGCAATGTCCTTGTATGCACTCTGCCTTTCATCACCCTGGCATTCACTGTGCCTCAGGTCAAGAGCTCTGGAACTTATCTTGATGGTTTGGAAGTAAGATGTTTTTCTGCTCCTTCTATTCCTTTCTTGGGAGTGCCTCCAAGAGGGTGAGTTCTGTTCTGTCCTAGCCCCACTGAGTGACTGGTGTTATCGTCTGCCTCGTTTCAAAGTTCTGACTTCAAAATGGAGGTCGACTTGCTCACAAATAAAAGCCCCATTCTCTGAAACCATCTCATCAGTCATAGTGGCGATGTACTGTGTCCTCTTACTTCGTCTTCTCTCTCAGGCAGATCAAAAGCCAGACTACGAAACAGAAGTTAAATATCGGGTCATCTCAGGTACCACAAGACACTGAACCTTTCCTTTGGTATCAACATCCCTGATTTTCCTTTTTTACCTGAGGAGAAGCCAGCCGCAGAGGCGTACCCTGGTAAACGTGGTGTTCTTTCTGGTAGAGACACACCTTCAACACCGTCTCTGAGCACATCCTTATTGTAGTTTTCACATCAAGTGGTTCTCTTTGGTTCTTTTCAGATCTACCTGGTAAATTTTGATCTTTTATTTCTGCATTCTATTCCCAGTCCTCTCTTTTATTAAAACATCAACCATACTGGTTTCACATTCTGCTTCTGACCATTTTCACATCTAATGGTTTTGCAAATCTGATTCTGTGCTCCGTTTCTTACTGCCAGCTTTTGTTTATGGTGGACTGTTCTTGCTTATTTTTTTTTTTTAATTATGAACTCATGCTCTTAGAAGTTTACCTGAGGGACTTTTCAAGCCATAGTTCAAATTGTTGCTCTAGAGAATATTTGTGTTTGCATCTATCAGCCTCCTTGGGCACTACCAAACCAACACTACTCCGTAGTTTCCATGCCAAAAGCTTGGAAGGGATTTGCTCCTCAACTCTTGTGATAGCAGGTTTGTGGTTGGAAATTTCCTCCAATTCATTGAAAGCCAAGCTTGAGAAAGGATGTGTCTCCAGTATGTGTCTCCAACATCTTTATCATCAGGGAAAATATCTTCTACTTCAGATGTATGCGAGAACTCCTACTTGACCCCCTATCCCTGTTTGGGGCTCAGGCTATGTGTCCTGCTCCTTGTGTATTGGTCCCATTAAAACCCAGGAAACAGCACGAAGCTTCATCAGACACCCCCAGGGCACACGCTGGCTCCAGCACTATGTTGCTCTTTGGGTTTGTACTTTCAACAAGGTTTCTAGAAAGACCCTGAGAAATTCTTTCCCTTCTCCCAGCTTTACCATGCATTATTAAAGATGTGAGAGGTTGAGTTTTGATACAGCATTCTTGGGTGTGCCATCCTGGGAGAGGTCTCTCTGAAGATCTAAACTGCCACGATATGAAAATTGGACAAGCTATGGTCTGGTATCATGCCTCAGTGAAGATAAACCATTTACTTACACCCTAGGCTTGAGATGATCAATCAAGAAAGAAGACCGTTGGATTACGGAGTTAAGAAGGTCAAGTTCCCATTTGCTCCATGTGGTCCACCACAAAGGGACACAGGACAGCCCAATGGTCTTGAAACAAGTCAATAATTTAGTGTTATGAGGAAGCAATAAAGTGTCAAATCTTAAACAACAGCAACAAACCACAAAGCTGAATTTATTACTTCCTTAAATGAGGGACAGTTACGTGGATGGGCACAGTCTCTGAGAAAAGTAGGTACCTGATCTGATGGAAGGTATTCAACAAGTGTGGATGTCAGGGGTGGGGGGTATCGGAGGCAGGAGTTGGGTGCCATCAGCTGGAGAAATCTTGTTACTTAGTTACTAACTAACTAAAATAAAAAAATAAAAAATTTAACTAAAAAATTAAAAAAGTAACTAACTTAGTTACTTAGTTACTAGTTACTTGGTGATGGATTCGCTTTCAGAGGCCTGGTCACTGGAACAAACCCAGTGGTCCCTATTGGCTGACTTTCCAAAGTGAAAGGCTAAGGCTGATTGTTGGCTTTCAGAAACACATCCACTGGGGTCAGCTGCTGATTGATTAAATAGGTCTAAAACTAGTTTTGATAGCTCCATGTCTATAAAATTCTCTTTTTTATTTTTTATTTTATTTATTTATTTGAGAAGGAGAGAGAGAGCATGCACAAGTGGGCATGCACACAGGTGAGGGGAGGGGCAGGGTGAGAGGGAGAAGCAGACTTCCTGCTGAGCAGGGACCCCCCCCCCCCAGTGAGGGGCTCTATCCCAGGACCCTAAGATCATCACCTGAGCAGAAGGCGTCTGGATGCTTAACCCACTGAGCCACTCAGGCTCCTTCCTCTCTCTCTCCTTCCTTTATGAAGCAGTTTAAATTTTGGTGGCTACTTATTTCTATTGCTATGGAATAGTCCTTTCCTGGGAGTACGGGAATTTTTTTGTTGGCAAAAGAAAATGGCCAAGAAAACGATGCAATAATTTATAGAACTAAATCTCAACATCATCTGTGTTTTTAGATCGTACAAAAATCCTCAAATTGGAGTTAACCTACCAACAGCATCAATTAACCATACACATGTCTATATGAACTCATTCATCTTGTGAGAAAGAGGCAATGACCGGAAATATTCCGTCCTTGGGTTGACTCAGTCTCTCTCATCTGCAACAACATGACTGCAGGATTTGAAGTAATACTCGGAAAACTCACCTTGGTCACAAACCATAAAACAAAATCCTCACATCACAAAATAAGATTTCGGTCCCTAGAACAAAGTCTGTGTAGTCAAGGAAGAAAGATGTGCCTCCCGGAAGATTTTTAAATAAAATTTCAAGTAAAAAAAATTACACTTTATACTTAATAAACTAGAAAGTTAATATATCTGACTTATAAATCCAGAGAAAAAAATTGGTGGTTGCCAAAGGAAGGGAAGGTGGGGATGCCTGAGGGGGGACGGGCAAAATAGCTGAAGGGAATAAAGAGGCACAAACGTCCATGTATTAAGATAAGTCACAGTAATGAAAAGTACAACATAAGGAGTATGGTCAATAGCATTGTAATAAGTCCGTATGGTGACAGATGTTGACTTCACTTGTTATGGTGAACACTGTGTAGTGTATATAAATGGCAAATCACCACGTGGTGATTTTAATATAATTAATAATATATTAATTATATCATATATAATCATAATATATTAATCACATCATTATATAATATGTGATATATTAATCATACCTTAATTAATGACTATATTAATTAATATGATGTTAATTATATTGCTTATTAATTAATAATATATTAATATACTATTGCATGCCAACTAAATTGCAATTTAAAGTAGCAAATATATAATTTTAAAATATTAATAAAATTTTAAAAGAATTTATTTGAAATGTAAACTAATTGAAAAAATTTTTTAGACTGACCTATCTGCTCTGGGGATGATATTGAATCCACGTCATAGCATAGTTGTGAGGACAAATCAATCTATAAATGCAAAGTAATAATAGTGACTAACATTTTTCCTGACCACTCACTGCATGCTCCAGCACAGAGATCAAAGCGAGGATGCTGTTTAGTCAGTGCACTTAACCATGTATGTTTATTATTTTTTTAAGATTATTTGCTTATTTATTTGACAGACAGAGATCACAAGTAGGCTGAGAGGCAGTCAGAGAGAGAGGGAGAAGCAGCCCCCCCGCCACTGAGCAGACAGCCCAATGCGGGGCTTGATCCCAGGACCCTGAGAACATGACCTGAGACAAAGGCAGAGGCTTTTTTTTTTTTTTAAAGATTTTATTTATTGATTTGACAGACAGAGATCACAGGTAGACAGAGAGGCAGGCAGAGAGAGAGAGGGGGAAGCAGGCTCCCCGCTGAGCAGAGAGCCCGACGTGGGGCTCGATCCCAGGACCCCGAGATCATGACCCGAGTCGAAGGCAGAGGCTTTAACCCACTGAGTCACCCAGGTGCCCCATATTTATTATTTAAAACAATATGTTTTTTTTTTCAGTGAGAGCACGAGATTATTCTTACCATAATTTTGGGTTTGACTTTAGATATGAACCATGGATAACTTACGTTGCTTCCCAACTAGGAAAGAAGTACCATCCTCCGTTATGAGGGACAGCGATGTGACGTTTCTGGCCAACACGTGGATAAACCATACTTTGAGGGCTTCAGGTGATTCATTTAGCCTCATCCAGACCATTAGACCAGATAGGAGCAGAGGAATTTATGCTATTTTAGGTGTCGGGCAATAATTCACCGAATCGAGATGATCACTTCCGACCCCTAGGTCCTTTCTTTCACTGCCCCAACGTCCTTACTTGCAGTGGTATGGGGTTGGATATACATTTTTTAAGGGCTGTCGGAAAAGACTCACTATTTCAATAGGAAGTGGAGACAGTGAGAATAAAAGCGTGGTTTCAAAGGAGGCAGGCCAGAGGCAAGGGTAGCAGCTGGTTAATTTGCCTGCATGGGGCAGGGAGTGAAGACGAGAGAGGTGCTCTGAGTGCCTGGCAATGACCTGAGAAATCTCATGCGGGTTATGAGGCCGTGATAAATAAGCATGTTTGGCAGACGGATTTCTGCACTAATATGTGCAAACAACTGAGAAGCAGATGGTCTAAGGTGATCCTGGAAAACCTAGACACTTGTTACAATGACGGGGAAGGGGTCACTTGGCAACTGATCTGGACAGGGAGTTTCCTCACAATCCCTCCTCGGCAAGTTAGACAGACTATGTGCACCGGAGCCCAAATTTCAGGGAAGTCAACCTAAAACACAGCTGCTGAGCTCCGTTATACTCCATCCTGGACCAGAGTAGAATTCTGAACGCAAAATGGAATAATACACATGAATGTCTGAGGCACCTGTGTGACTCAGTCGGCTAAGCAACTGGACTCCTGATTTCCGCTCAGGTTATGATCTCAGGGTCATGGGATCCAGCCCCCTGTGGTGCCCCACGCTGAGTGTGGAGCCTGCTTGGGATTCTCTCTCTCCCTCTCCTGCCCCTCCCTCTGCTCATGCACCCTCTCTCCCTCTCTCTCTCAAATAAATAAATAAAATCTTTAAAAAATATATTTAATTTTAGCAACTTAAACAATTTCATATTGTCTCCTATCTTAGTCAAATACCTTGTGATTAATATGTGAAGATAAACCTCAGCCCTGTTTCTTAACCAAATGATCATAATTTCTGTATTTATGACCTCAAGCAACTGAATTCTTGGACATTCCTTGTTTCATTGTCCTAGCTCATAGCCACCCAGCCCCCAGGAGGATTGCCCCAGAAATTTATAATAAATTGCCTCCTAGAAATGGAACCAACTCCTTAGTCTGTGAGTTATTTTCTGTATGTTGTTAAAGTATAACTTAGTTTAATTCAGTATGTTAATTCATTAGGTATGTGCTGGGGCTTTGTTGACTTTTTCTCACAAAGGCCCAAGCTCCACAAAATTAAGAGACAAAAATAAAGACTAAAACCTTCTCTCTCCTTCAAGTTAGCTAATGTGATATTAAATTGCCCCAAAATAACATTTCCTGCTATGAGGTTCTTCAAGTATGTTAAGAATCTAAAAACATTTTTTAAATAGCCTTGCCTTCTTCCCACATGGAGTCATGGCGGGAGGGGAGGGGCGCTAAGGGCTGGGGTTTGAGTTAACTAGGAATATTCTGGATGGTACAGTTTGGTTTCACATACATATGATTACTGGCCAAGTGCTGATTGCAGATTTATGAATAGATCAGCTGAAAAGACAGGATTTCATTTGCCAAGCTGTTAATTGAGTTTACAATTGTCAAAGTAACTGTCATTTTGATTTGTACATAAAACCAAAATGATAAAGACATCACTGAAAAAACGTCTTGACTTTGTGGTTACATAAAGGATAATAAGCTTGGTGATTTGCAGATCTGGTTGATTAGATTAGCTGAGGCAAACTTCACGATTCATCAAACCAGTTGTTTTACTGAATTGACTGCTGATTCTTTTTAGAAAGTGAACAGGTTACACTGTACGTAGGATATAAAATTGCTACCCTGGATCCTCCCTTTGCCTTCCAAGATAGGTAGATAGCTATAGGCCTACCAGTTGTTAGCAGCGAGAATTTCTACTTGCCTCCCATGCACCTCTGACAACCCCAGGGAATCCACATTGAATCAATGGGGAATCATTATGTTGTAATCAGTAGGAATGTCATAAACAGCTATGAGACATTGCAATGAACCATCTCAGGATGGGAACAGAAATGGAAAACGGGGAAATAAAAGTGTCAATTTCCAGATGGGTGAGTGAGGGCTCCCTATTGTTTCTGCCCAATGATGGAGACTGTTATTGCTCAGACGGATATTAAGGAACAGTGGGGAAGGAGACTTACATCACTACAAATTAATGCATACAGTGACTGGGAGTGTTAATTTGTTGTCAGTGTAACTGCATGAAAGTTATCAACGTAATTTCCTCTGACAAGTGATTCATTCTAGAGGAAAACAAAACAAAACTAGGAAGCCTCTGTGGTTAGTTATCAGACATCTGCAAACTGGTTTTCTGCTTTTCCTGCCCAGGCTGCAAGTATCCTAGGCTAGTTTGATAACGCTAATGGTATGCAAAGGGAAGGCTGTGATTTACTAAGACATATCCTCC
Organism: Lutra lutra; assembly: GCF_902655055.1. Taxonomy (NCBI): domain Eukaryota; kingdom Metazoa; phylum Chordata; class Mammalia; order Carnivora; family Mustelidae; genus Lutra; species Lutra lutra. Next base: position 13,308,738 of record NC_062282.1, read on the forward strand.
TGTAGAAACATGGCAAGGTTCATTATCACTTACAGAAAGTGTCTCCAATGGGGTGACAAGTCATGTTATAAATAGTGTTTCTAGAGATCCAGAAACAAAACGAGCTGGGCTTGGCATTTGAAAATACACGGCAGACAGACCCGGGTGAATTAGTATGCGCCATGGAGTTATCTCAGCCTCCTAATGGCGCTAACATTTATTTTTATTTAATTGAATGACATCTGGGAGAGGAAGACAGTAAGTATAAAGGAAGGACATTTGCCAGATATAGAGAATTCAACAACCTGACCCATTTCAGCCTGTCCTGGGAGACCTTTGCGTTAGCCCTTCAGGAAGAAAAGAGGGGAGACGCCACCTTCCTTCTGGTCTTATGTTGATCCCTTGAACTTGCTGTTTGGGCCACAGACTAAGCCATGAGTCATTCTGCATAGAGGGCGGTTTTGGTGGGGAGAGAATCAGAAATGGAAGCTGTCCTCTCTGATCTATTTGCAAGGGCTTTATTTGAAAAGGGCTAAATATAATTGAAGCTAATATTATTAGTGTGCATCAACTCGGATTTTTTTAAAGATCCATTTCTTTGATACATTCATTTTCATAAAAGCTTTTGCATGAGTTTGATGCTTTTAACTTTCACTCTATTAACTGAAAGTGGTCAGGAAGAAAATGAATATTCTAGAGCAGCAGTGGGTTCCTGTGGTTCTCTGACGTACGTCCCCAGAGTCACGTTGTTTTTTTAGGGCTGGGTTTCAATACCCATGAAGCAGGACTGGACTTCACTCTTAGAATGGTGGCCCTCCCTGCAACGCCTTACATCGAGATGGGCACAGGAAATGGTTTGACAATTTTAAAAGTTCTTATTCCCTTTTCTACCACGAGTTAAAAGTTTGTCTTAATGTTTCTGAAAACTTCTTTTATTTTTATTTTTATTTTTATTTTTGCCCAGCCCCCTGAGTGCATGTCACTGAATGGTGAAAAGGGACATCAGCGCGTAGCAAAATGTCCAGTATGCGTAGAGCCTTAACTATTGCTGGCCGTTCTCCTTAAATGATCTTCGCTTATGTCTACCTAACCTGGCTCAATGGTATGACTGAGGACTGACTTGCTTTGAGATCAGACCAGGAACTAGGGCCAAATGAATGAGGAGACTGTGAACTTGGCACCAGCATGGTGAATAATGAGCAGAGACTGTGGATTCAGAGACTAAGTTTGGATACCAGTTTGAGTACTTCACAGGAACATGACCTTGGACAAATTATTCCAACTCTCTGATTTTCTGTTTCATTCTCTCAACAAGGTAAATAATACATGGCAGGATATTTTTGAAAATCAAATAAATATGTATGTATCAAAATTGAATTAAAAATATATAAAACCCCTACTATAGTGTCTGCCACATAGTAAGAATTCCATAAATATTTTAATTATTAATTTAAGAAAACACACACCGTGGTAATAAAATTACTAAAAAGAAAGAACGACAGCAATGTCTTCAGTGCACACGCCATGGAAACTTCTTTTATTGAAGGTAGCAGGTGGCAGGGCCCATCAGTAAAGCAATTGGATTTCATGCAAATAAATGTGTCCTGCCAATTTCACTATTTGAACTAAGTAGAAAAGAGAGGAAAATGGCCATCCATTCAGGAAAGGAGAAAAGAAAAGGACTTCTTAGTGTTGAAATGTGTTCTCAAATAAGCCAAGTGTTTAGAACAGGTCAAATAAACTTAAACTTGAGATATTGTGATTTATAAGAGATATGTGTTTGGTCTTCTCCACAGTTCTTGGGCTCATGGCTCCTAAAACCCTTGGAATTTCCTAAGTGTTCAGAGTAATACAGGTGTCCCTTGTTAACAAGGTGACCTTTGGATCCCACCTAAGCATGGGGGCTGGTTGCCAGGGGAACCAACCAAGTGACTACAGGGTTGGAACTTTCTTGGGAGGGGAGAAAGGCTGATGGTTGGATCAGTCACCTATGGTCCGTGACCTAGTCAACCATGATGATGCAATGAAGCTTCCATAAAACCCCAAAAGGATGGGGTTGGAGAGCTTTCAGATTGGTGAACACATGGAGATGTGGGGACTGTGGTGCCCTGGAGAGAGCAAGGAAGCCCCTTTCCTTTCCCCAACCTTCTCCCTGTCTCTTCATCTGGCTGTTGATTCACAGCCTTTATTCTATCCTTTAATAAACGGGTAAATGTAAGTAAGTGTGTCCCTGAGTTCTTCTAATTAATCAAACCTAAGGAGGTTATTAGAACCTCTGATCTGTAACTGTTTGGCCAGAAGCACAGGTAACAGCCCGGACTTGTGACTGGTGCCCGATATGAGAGGGGTGGGGGGAGGCGTCTTGAAGGATTGAGCCTTTAACCTGTGGAATCTAATGCTATCTGTGGGGAGATATTATCAGAGTTCACTTGGATTCTTGGATACCTTGCTGATGTCCAAGAATTTCTTGGTGTTGTGTGTAAGGGAAATTAATTGGGTCCGGAACCTGAAAATGAATCTATTTACAACTGCCCCTCTCTGAGTCAGAGTGTAGCTCATTAGAGATAAAACCATGCCCTCGAAATTTCTTGCTTAAGTTACTTCTTACTTGGCTACAGATACAAGGAAAAAACGAACAGATGGGAACGTGAAGTCCAAAAGCCTACTGGATCATAAACATATTTTTCATGTGGCTGGAAAAGCTTCAATATTTCTAACCTGTTTCACATCAGAATTACGTCACCACCAGACTGATTTGAGGACATGTGACTTAACCTGCAATGTAATGTGTGTAATCTAATACCGATTTAGTGGCTAGGTCACCCTTACTCAAGGAGCAGATGTCTGTTTCAGCAACAAAACTCAAAAGCACCTTGAATACTGGAATTAAATGAATTCAAATATGAACCAGGAAGTCCAAGTTCATAATTGGGCTCAAGGAACTGTTAAGATGAAGCCCATACCTGTTATTTGTCAAACATTGGCACTGTCTGGCTGATTTCTAAGTTTTTCTATTAGTTACTACACCCTAAGAAAGAAGACAGGGGCTGAACACACTGAGAAAACTTAAATGCACAGGAAGATGGAGGATAGCAGAGGATTTTGAAAAGAAAATATTGCATAAAGACAGAGAGGAGAAGGGAAAAAGGCTCTGTGCTGCTGGTTCTCTCAAAAGAAGGTCCCTGTCCTTTTTGCAGGCCTGGTTGGCCCCAGAGAGCTAAGAGGGAAGAAAGAGGCTCTTGCTGATGTCAAGAGCAGGGAAACAAGAGGGCAAACCAGAAACAAGAAAGGACACCAGGACAGAGGGATCCCCAGCTGCTGTGATTTCCCAATGGGTGTGCCGCTCACCCTCCTCCCTCTCCCTCCCCTTCTTCAGTAAATATTAAGCATCTACTGTATACCAGACAATGCTAGGCACTCCAGGCAATCACAGTGAATAAAGGAAAGCTTTCCTCTGGGGCAAAGTTTAACTCAAGGAACCACATACCACTCCTATATTTGGATGCTATTACATCCTAAGAAAATCCCATTGTACAAGCAGAGCCCAGACTCTCAGTGACCAGAATTCTGTCACTAGGTTTTTTTTTTTTAAAGAGTTTATTTATTTAAAAAAAAGAGTTTATTTATTTATTTCACAGACAGAGATAGGCAGAGAGGCAGGCAGAGAGAGAGGAGGAAGCAGGCTCCCTGCTGAGCAGAGAGCCCGATGCGGGGTTCGATCCCAGGACCCCGGGACCATGACCCGAGCCGAAGGTAGAGGCTTCAACCCACTGAGCCACCCAGGTGCCCCTGTTACTAGGTTTTGACAAAAGACAATGACTGTTCTCCAAACCAGTAGCTCAGTGCCTCATACATATCACGTGCTCACATTATATTGTGGATAAAAAACTTAATTAATGGGGCACCTGGGTGGCTCAGGTCATGATCCCAGGATCCTGGGACCGAGCTCCACATTGGGCTCTCTGCTCAGTAGGGAGTATGCTCCCTGCCCCCACAACTCTCTCTGCCTGCCTCTCTGCCTACTTGTGATCTCTATCTGTCAAATAAACAAATAAAAAATCTTTTTAAAAAAAGCTTAATTAATGCTGGGTGGATATTTCAATGTAGAATCTTAAAATATTTTAGAATTACAAAATATATCATAGGAAAATACCTATAATAAATTCTATGATTTACATTTATTTATTATACTTATTATGTAACAAATTATACTACCTTAAACGGTCAAGGTTCAACTAAATAGAATATTTCCAAGTGATTGAAGACCTCTGTCTGCATTTCCTAAATTGCTTCCCACTCTCTCACACCCACACTGTAATAAGTGAAATCATTGCTTAAAACACTGGTTTTTCACCGGACTCCTATTTCTCCATTCCTCCCAGGTCCTATCAGCTCGCCAGCCTTGCCTTGATGGCAGAAACATACCTCCTTCCTCCAAGGGACACTTTCCTGGCTTCATTTCCCTCCCCTGTTACCTCTTCCAGATTACTGTTATTCACTCTCTCCACCAGCTAAGTTTTTCTTCTTTACAGTTTGCTAGTTAAATGAATCTTCACTATGGTTTTATTTTGTCAAAGAACAGCCTGAGTGGTAAGATAACTTTTGTGTTCCTGGAGACATGTTTCCAGGATATTGATATCACAAGATCTTCCCTCTCTCAGGTGCATACAACGAACACAAAGGAACTGTGACAACAGACCTCACATTTCTTTTCATTAATTTGTACAGATTAAAGCCATTGGGAGCCCATCAACTGGTATTATCGATCATCTTCTTGATCTTCACAGGGTGAGGAGCTGAGGGGCATATAAAGATGTGTAAACAAGAACCCTATCGTCTAGAGTCCACACAATCAATTAATTCCAATGGTTGCGATGTGACTATTTGAAATCTTTGTTATGTTTATGGAGACCAACCGCCAGTAGTGTTAATCTTCTGTTGTCTCTCTAGCCTTTACCCCTTTAATTAACTGGACCCACTAAAGTACCACACAGACCCACTTCATAACTCTTAGCCACAAATACAGTCATTTTTGAATCTCAGTTCAAAAAATGTTCTGGTTCATCCCATCCCTAACCTTGATGATAACGGGACAGAGAGCAAAGGCCATTGTCCTTGAGGACTCCCCTAAATGCTTCCCCAACCTCCTTAAGTCCGTCACACATTTCCAGGGACACTGATTTTACCAGCAATTTGAGGAAACCTTTGAAATGTTGCCCTCCAAATGTACTGTGACATCATAGGCAAACAAAATGGGAAGAATCTCAGTTTTCCATATTGGAAAATACATTGTGTTTTTCACGAGGCTGGATCAAAACACAGTAGTATGCTGAGAGTGCTTTAGTCCTTTGGTTCTTGTGCATTACCAGGGGCCTGGGTGAGGTGATTATTGTCTTGGGAGACATCCTGGGGAGGGAATGAATTATGCAGATGTGCCTATGCTGGCCCACTTGGATGTAGGATCTGTCTGATTTCTGAGTGTGTAAGAGCTCACTTAAGTCACTTGAGAAAAACTTAGTTCTTGATACTTCTTTTTACAGAGTCACAGGAAAAAGTGAATCATCACTAATGCTTTGTCAACTAGAAAAACAAAGTAATGGGATATGAAGCCAGAGACTCATCTGAGCAGTGAAAATGTGGGCATGCCCTCCTGCATCCTGAAGGCCAGCAGCTAGTGCCTCTGTCTCCAAGACCACCTTAAGGGGCTGCCTGCCTCATCAGTTTTCTTCTGCTTTCAGTGGAGTGGCCAAAAAAGAGCAAATATTGTTGACTTGGAGATTCATTTTTTCAGACTGATTTGTCATGAAAAAGAATGGGTTTTGAGAGCATGCTCTATTACAAAGAGATATAAACTGGATTAAGTCTCAGTTTGCGTGAGGCACTCCAGGTTCCAGTACTAAAAATCCCATACTCCAGAAAACCTCGGTCCCAGGCAAACCCAGATGGTTGTCACACTAGGCGGTGTAGATCGGAATTTAGGAAGCCAGTGGTGAACGGATAGCTTTTCCTCTTGAAGTGAAAACAAAGGGCATCTTTACAAAAGGTAAAAAACTGGATTCGTTAAATTAACTCAGTGTGTCTTCATTGGCTTTCTTAGTAGGTCGTCTGGAAAGACTTCTCTCAAACATCTAATCCAAGGCAAAGCGGTGATGAAGATGGGGTCTGCAAGCTGGACAAGAAGTCCGTAATGACCGAGGGGGCAGAACTTGTGTGACTTGGTTCAGATACGTGTATTGAACATTCCAGCATTAATGAGGAATAGCATTGTCAGTCATTTTTCCTCTCTGAAAAAAAATCGTTGATGACTTTTTTCTTGATGATCAATGAATCAGTTATCCTTTCAGCCCACCACATGACTGGTATGAGTCAGAGTTCTCCAGAGAAACAAAAACCATAGGATGGCATGCGTGTGTGTGTGTGCGTGTGTGTGCGTGCGCGCGCACGCGCGCGCGTGTTGGTGGGCAGGAGGAGAGAGAAAAGAGAGAGAGATTTTTGAGAAATTCACTCACTTAGTAGTGGAGGCTCACATATCCAAAATCTAGGGGGTAGGCAGGCAGGCTGGAGACCAGGGGAGGAGTTACAGTTTGCTTCTGAGGGCAGTCTGCCACTAGAATTCCCTATTCCCCCAGGAACAGTGTCTTCAGCTAATTGCTTGAGACCCATCCATTGCCATTGGCATCATGGAGTCCACCAACTTAAATGTTAATCTCTTCAAAAAAAAAAAAAAAAAAAAAAAAACTTCCCAGAAATATCTAGACTAACATTTGAAGAAACATCTGGATCCCATGCCCTAGGCAAGTTAACATAGAAAATCAACCCTCACACAACACAAGTGACTTAACCCTCTCAGCAAGGGACACTTACCCAAGGTTGGACAAACTATGGCAGAAAATGCGACATCAATGCCAGCTCCATACCTGCGGTCCAGGCATCTGTCATTGGTGATTCCCCAGATGTAGCTTGGCGAGCAGAAGATGCACATGTCAATTTTATGTGAGTCTAGGTTTTCAAAATACTGTAAACCAAGTCAGAGAAGGACGTTAATGGGTTCCAAATCCGATATTCAATGTCAGCTCTTTTCAACTCGGGCTACTTTTCCAGAAATCACACTCAATTCAACTTTAACCAAAGATGCTCAGGAAGCTCCTGCTTTGCTTACTTTTTTAAAACTTTATTATAACAAATAGACCCATTTTGGTTTATAGTGCAAACTTGCATGTAGTTTTAAGATTAAAACAAGAGACTTCAAGGAAATGTTTTTCTTTCCACAAGTCGCATTGGGCTCTGTGTCCCCGTCTCTCCCAGAGACAATTCCTCTTAAACTTACATTTCTTTTCCATCAGATAGAAGAGTTTAAGAAGAGTTGCTGTGGGAGCACCACCTGGGTCATCTTAGAGCTCTTGGCCACCCTGAAATTTTCCACCAGCTGCCTCAGTGAAGCTAAACCAAGAGCCGAGCCCTCGGTATTGCTAGGATGGAACCGTTTCAAGCTCCCTTCGGCAAGGACAACAGGGACACAGCTGGGCATATTCCTCAACCCAAGCACAGGTTAAGGCACAGGAGTCGGCCACACCTGCTAAGCACAGAGACCGGAGTCCAAGTTTGACTGAGCACCTTGCCCTCTTCCTAGCCACTGGAAGAGAGCAGAGATGTGAAGTATGAAGCCTGTACAGCAGTCTGTCTCTGATAAACAAGCTTACAGCGTGTGGACTCAGCAGGGGAAATCTTTTACTTAGTGTTTCCAATGAAACAGCAGCATATGAGGGACCCCTGGCTGGCTCAGTTGGTTAAATGTCTGCCCCCAGCTCAGGTCATGATCTCAGGGCGCTGGGACTGAGCCCCCAAGTCGGGATCCCTGCTCGGTGAGGAATCTGCTTCTCCTGCTTCTCCCTATCCCTTTGCTTCTCCTTCTCCCTCTGCTCCTCCCTTCCGTCCCCCACCCCCGCCACCGCACTTGTGTGCATGCACACTCTCTCTCTCAAATAAATAAATAAATAAATAAAACCTTAAAAAAAACCAGCATATGACATTCACTTAAACAGCAAACATTTATGGAGCACTTCCTATATGCGATGCTGTTCTACTCAGCATACTGGTTAGGGTACGTATGGGTCATGCTTGGTCCTTGTTCTCAAGACTGTTGCTGGGATCCAGACATAAAAGTATGAGGGAGAAGCATCCGCAGTGGGCTTCCTCCTAAGTGTGTTTGTTACATAATTGAATTTGATCATCCATTTTAAGACTTACTGAAAAACCAACTGTAGAAAGCCTTTAATTTAAAATGGAAAACTCAGTGATTTCCTCCTACTGGAAATTTAGAGGGGGAGAAACCCTATTATCTAATAAATTATCTGCATTAAAATGCATCAGTAATCAATCTTCATAACATCTGGTGACAGCTACATTGCTTTTTTAAAAAGCAACACAGCCTCCTCTCTGCGAGCCTGCTTTTTACAGTTCTTCTGAAAGAAACTCATTAAACTCAACAAAGAAGAAAGTAAACTGCTTTACAATAAATTAGGATGTTATAAATAAAGGAATGCTTTGCATAATATTTTAATTGCTATTTTAATTTAAGGCCTAATGCATTACTGCCCAAAATATCTACTGCAGATACCAGGAGGAACATAGCCTTTCCTGTTGGCTGGTAAACTCTGGAAAGAATGCCAGCCACAGTGGATTTGCCTCCTCCTTCTCGAACCGAAGGACAGAGGCTTCTCAAATCCACAGCAAACGGCACGTTCCTCCTTCCTTGAAGTCACGCTGCCACAGTCAGTAACAGACAAGAAAAACCTGGGCCTGTGTCCCAGTTCCAATCCTTCCTGAAGGCGTGACTTTGGGCAGATCCCCTCTGTACCTCAGGTTCTCTCGGGTGTAAAATAGAGACATCAGCACATACCTCATACCACGGGGACACGTACTCTCCTCGTTCAAGTTCTGTTTCCCTGTGAGGAGCCCTGACCGAGAGCCCTGCTCTCTATGGCCATGGCTTTAGGTGACGAGTAATGTTCTAGAAACCCTGCTGCATGGTTTTCCTCCCCCTCCAGTGGACTGAGTCCTTCTCCTTCCACAGCACGGCCTCACACCTGCTCCCATCCTCTGCACTAATTCTTCCAAGCCCCACTTCTCGGTAGCCAAGCCAAGCCAAGTCTAGTCTCTTACATATTGTTTCCCCTGGACCTTGGAGATCTGCTTTCCTAACTTTGGTTCATGCTTGGCTAGTGGCTCCACGCTTGGTCCCATGCTTGGCTCTCACTCCAGAAAGGCGTGGTTCCTGTCCCACTTTGCCCGTTGGCCCCAAATGGCACAATACTTCAAATTAGCCACGTAAATTCAGAGCAGCCCTTTCCCTTTCCTGACCCCAGCCTAAATGCCTCCTGTCCCTCATGAGAGCCCACTGCTAGGGCCTCTTGAGCCTAAGAAGCAAATCCAGCCGGTCTTGAATTTTCCTGCTAGTGCTGAGTCAATGGGATACAAATGCCTCCTTGGCAGGAGTCTCAGGAAAAGCATGAGCAATCCTTGAGCAGAGACGACCTGCCACCGCCCACATAGCTGAGGACCAGCTCATTCATTACCCAGACCGTCTGTGACTCAGCGCCTGTCGTCACTGTCACTTTACATTTGTGTACTTTTTTCCTTTCAGCAGTATTCCCTGGGCCCTTAAAATACATCTCTCTCTCTCTCACACACACACACTGAATGGACAGGAAGTGAGTCAAGGCATCATAAGTAAGTTTCTGTATGTGTGTGTATGTGTGCGCACACGTGTGTGTGTGTGTGTGTATGAGAGTCTATACATACGCAGTTCCTAAGACTGGTGCCTAAAGAAATGAGCCTGGAAACGATGTCATGTTTGTGAGGGGGGAGCTGCCTTATGCACAGCTTCAAAAAGAACGAGTGTGCCAGGGGCAAGAGTGTGGTAGGAGCTTTTCAGCAGCAGATCCCAAGTCTTCAGTTAGAAGTAGCTCAGGGGCACCTGGGGTCACAGTTGTTTGAGTGTCTGACTCTTGGTTGCGGCTCAGATCAAGATCTCAGGGTCTTGAAATTGTGCCCTGCATTAGGCTCCGTGCTCAGCATGGAGTCTGCTTAAGATTCTCTTCCTCTCTCTCTCCCCTGCCCCTCCCTACTACACCCATGTGAGCTCTCTCTCTTTCTCAAAAAAATTAATAAATTTTTTAAAAAGTAGAAAGACTAGAAAAAGGGTGACTCCCCACTTGGGGCAATAACTCAGCCGTAACATCCAACAATCTCCCATCTTCTCACTCCGCACTCACAATGTTGTAATGTTTACCCTCGGGGCTGCAAGATGGCCGCCAGTGATCCAGGCATCAAATACAGTCATAATAGCATTCAGCGAAAAACACTGGTGCTTCCTTCCACGAATCTCTTTTATTCAAGAATCAACCTTTTCTTAAGATCCCCACCCCCCCCACACACACATTCATGCCACATCCTTTTCTTCTTAGGTTCCATTAGCCAGGACTAGCTCCAAGGGAGTCTTCAGGAGAATCTAGTAGCACATCTTGCATGTGTATACTAGGGCAAGAAGGGGGATCTACCAGGAAGGGAGAAGCCCTGGGGCAGTGGTAGGGATAGCACAGCCCTTGAATAAACAGCCAATGTTCTCCGTTCCAGGGGCTCAGGACAGGGTGAGGAGGAGGATAGAAGGATTCTTCCCACCTGAACCTTGGATGATCCCTCTTAGTACTACTTTGGAAATTACTGTCTTCACATACCTAGGCATACCTCAGAGGCAAAAGTCCAGATACTCAGGTGTGAACACCTTTGGTCATTATTTAAGGACATTAAAGGCATTTTGCATCTTTCTAGGCACAAGGAGAACCCTGGAAAGGCATTATATACTTAAGTGCCTACACCACATGGAACCACAAATTCTTCAAAGGCCTGTCCTGTTCAGCTAGGGTGCTCTAACAAAAATACCATATACTGGTAAGCAACATTAATTTATTTCTCACATGTATGGAGGCTGGGACGCCCCAGATCAGCGTGCCTGATGTCTGGTTCTGATGAGAAGCCTCTTCTATCTTTGCAGATGGCCCTCTTCTTGCTATGTCCTCACATGGCAGAGGACAGAGAGAGGAAGCAAGTTCTCTCGTGTCTCTTCTTACAAAAGCACAAGCCCCATTCATGAGGACTCCACCTTCATTCCCTAATCACCTCCCCAATTCCCTACCTACTAACATCACATTAGGGTTAAGGATTTCAACAGGTGAACTTTGGAGGGACACAAACATTCAATCCATAGCAAGGCCAAAGAGAAAGGAGGAGAAATGGGTGTGTGTCTAAACTCACAGTTCAACGTCTGATTAGCACGGTGGAGAGCACGGAGTGTGCGGAGGGATCTCTGATGTTCGCCCAGGTTTCCATAGAGGGTAGTTGAACCAAACAAAGGGAATGAAGGCACCAACGACTACAGAAATTATTTTTACTTTGGAGCTTGTGAAGCCCGCAAGTTTGTGGATAAGGAGAATTAACAAGGAATGTCAGCCCAAAATGGCAGAAGCAGAGGCTGAGAAGTCAGAATCTGGGCTTGAGTCCAAATCCTGGCTGTGGATCGTGGCGTGACCTTGGACAAGGCCCTCTGGACCACATGGGCCTTTCCAAATGCCGTTTAACAACGTTGGGCATGTTCTGTGTCAGCAGCGAGAGGAAACGGGGATTATTCACAAAGAGGGCACCAGCAAATGCAGGCAGAACAGAAATTAGGAATCATAAGGGTTCCTGACACACCAGTGAACATTAGGCAAGACACTGCAGCGTTTGCTGATCCTGCCAACTGCTAAGCTTACTTCTGTGGAGAGGAGAAGGGGCCCTCTGCACCCCTCTCACCCTTCTCCCACGCTCCCCTGCCCCTCCCTCCCTGGGCTTTCCTGCACCTGCTTGGGGCTGTATGCTGTGCCCTGATTCTTCTCTAATCTTTACACTTCATCAAGACTTACCTCCTCTCTACCACAACTTCCAGGCCTGACAGTTCACCTAACCACTGTCACCCTAAGGCGATGCTAATCAAGTCACAGTCAAGAAGTGGCCCCCATCCTCTCCTCCCACATCCCGTGGTACTTTTGCTTTGTGGGGGAGTAGGGGCGCCTTCTAGATCTGCATGCAGGAAACCCAGACAAGGGGAGATTTCTACTGTCCCCCAAATCATTACTCTACTCTGCTCTGCCTGTAGCTGGAGCAAGACTTCTCTTGGGAAAAGATCATCGTTTTGCTTTAGGGGCAGTATAGGAAGAGAGGATAAAAGTGCAGGCTCTGGGGGCAGGATACTCGGTTCAAATCTTGGTTCCATCACTTATTTACTGGGTGAACTTGGGCAAGTAATTTAACATCCCTGTGCCCATGTTTTCACACAAGACATAGAAAAAGAGGCAGAGAAGGGGAAAAGGGATTATAGTAAATACCTTATACCTCCTGACACAAATTCATGTGTTGAAACTCCAGCCCCCTACATGATGGTTTTGGGGAGGTGGAGTCTTTATTCAGGTGGTGATAAGGTGTAGATGAGGTCATGAGGGTGAGGCCCCAACGATGGGATTAGTGTCCTTAGAAGAAGAGAAAGAAAGAGCAGAGTTCCTAATCTTTCTCTCTCCTTCCAGTGCTCTCTTTCTCCTCCCATCCCCTTCTCTCTCTCTCTCTCTCTCTCATGTGAGGACAGCGCAAGAGGGAAGCCACCTAAAAGCCAGGAAGAGAGTCCTCACAAGACCGTGACCATACGGGTACCTTGATCTTGGACTTCTAGCCTCCAGACCTGTGAGAAATAAATGTCTGCTCTTTAAGGCACCGATCTATGCTCCTTTGTTAAGACAAGCTCGGCTAAGAAGGGGAGTTAAAGCATGGTGATAGACTAGACAGAAGAGCACTGATTATGAAAAGCACTTACAGGCATCAGTCAGATGCTAAAGTTTTATTGACAATAAAAGGAGGGACGGAGTCTGCTGATTTGGTGTTGTTTTTTGTTTGTTTTTTAATATTACCTATGAATATTTCTTCTCTTGATTACTGAGTTTTTTGATGCCCCATCAAATTTTGTGCCCCATGTGTGTCCTCTATTCATCTCACCTAGTCCAGCTCTGGTTTCTAGTGCTTGGTATTTGGTCAGTGCTCGCTCAGGGACAGTTGTCATTTATAGAGCGTAAAGATGGCAAGACGGTCATTAATGATACATTACAACACGCTTTGTTGGGGGTTATTTCCTAATTGGTCTGGGGAGGAAATCCATTTAGGAATCCATTTAGGAAAATCCCTTTCCTGGTGTTTCTGGGTCATTCACTTCTCACTACAAATGACAAACAGGTCAGAATGTGATGGAAATAGCATAAGTTGTGCCACTACCTGACCCAAAAAGATGTATGACTTGTTGTAATGGAACCAGACTCAATTCAGATGGAAGGTTTGGCCAGATCATCAATCTCCATCCAGATGCTCATGGTAAATAGAGAGCAAGTTCATGATGGTCCTACCCCCCACCCCCGCCCCGAGTCACCTGCCTCATTAGGGCTGACTGCTTGCCCTGTCTTCTGATCTGGGACCTATAGCGAAGAGTCTCACTTCATCCTACTCCCAGCCTCCCACAATAGATGTCACAGCTGAATGTGCCAGGCATTGTGATAAACATCACCCCAACTATTTTTCCATGTGATCCTCTGGAATTTATGCAGGCCTTTTCTTTCAGTGCACTTAAATCACTTTCCAATAGCCACGTGTCTTTACAACATCCCCCGCATTGGTCAAGAAGAGATATTATTTCTACATGATAAGGGAGAACACATAAGCAAGCTTATGTCTCATCTAATCGATGTGTAATGGGGCCAGTCCAAGCGATTCATGGATGCCACGAATCTGGGCTTCTTTTCACTAATCCCCCAAGTCCACCTTCCCCTCCTCACGGTGCTCTCGCCTCCAAGATTTGCGTATGTCAAATCATAGTTCAAGACAATTACAGTAATTCCTTTCAATATAATGATATGCATCCTTCAATTATATCCAGGAATGGATTTTAAAGATGTGGGAATGTGGTTATAGAGTACTAATTAAAATACACCTCAAAAATTATAATATTATCTCAAATTAATGAAATATATGTCACCTAAGAGATTTACATTTATTTCTAAATAAGGTTCATGATGATGATTGAAGGGTCTATAACATCGTAGTTAAGTGGGCAATATCTAGGGGTAATTGGGTGGCTCAGTCACTTCAGCGTCTGACTCTTGGTTTCAGCTCAGGTCATAACCTCAGGGTTGTGAGATCAAGCCCCACATTGCGCTCTAAAATAATAAACAAATCTTTAAAAACAAATAAAAGTGGGCAATTTCTAGAGGGAGTTGGAGCTTCAGCTTGGCCACATCCTAGCTGTGACCTTGGGCAACTTACCTGACCTTCATCTTCTAATCTCTTAAATGGCAGTCATGAAATACCTATCTTATAGATTGTAAGAATTAACTAAATTGATATATTCAAAACACTTAAACCATAAATTGATTTATTTAAAACACCTATAACGATGCTGCCACTCAGGAAGTCCTTAATGTTGGCTATCACCATTCACGGTATCGAGCACATAATGAACACCGAATAGTGGTTGCCTGAAAATGGACCATTTATATGGATTGAACTTACAACATTCCAACTGGCTATTGCCACCAGCCATACAACACGGACACTGTTGTATTCTTGTTGCAACACCGAAAGATAAGAAGACATCAAATGGTAACTGTTTACAAAATGAATACTAAAACTCAGGGGTAGGGAAGTCAAAGGAATATTCCTTAAGTGACTGTGATAATCTGGTAGTGGTCCTGAGTCACCTGCCTCAGCCTCCTGACTTTGGCTCTGCCCAGACCCTTCTCTGTAAGCAATAAATGTCACTGGGTGGCCGACTTCTAGCCACTGTCCATCACGCCCAATTGTTATTTCTAATCCGTCTGCGCTGGTAGAAAATGATTCCAAATTCCAGGACGGGAGCGATAAGGCCCCCCCACACTGAGCACTTGGGAGACAGACACCATTCAGAAAGCCTGGGGCCGCCGATAACCGAGAGCGCTCAACAGCTGGAGCTAAATTTAATTTCTCTTACCCTGGCTTGCCTATCTGGGCACCTCTAGAAGGCTGGAGTCCTGACAGCCCATCTTGATTCTGATGAGCTTCCTCTGCATTTTGTGATTAGCATTCTATTTGTATGCAAATAAGTACTCACCTTTGTTGGGTTAATCGCCACAATAAATCGGGGCTCCTCCGGATCCAGGGGTTGTGAGATATAAGGAAGTGACCGGAGAGAAGAAGTTGAATTTCTTCATTTTAAAGATGAAGAAAGTAGGGTTCAGGGCAACCACGTGGATTCTGCGGGAGTCTGTTGCCAGTGAGAGGAGCCCTCCCAAATGTTTTTATCCCTACGCTATATACCCCGGGTTCTGGTGGGAAGAAAACAGTCACGTGTGTGTGTGTGTGTGTGTGTGTGTGTGTGTGTGTGAGAGAGAGAGAGAGAGAGAGAGGCACAAAGACTGAAAGAGAGAAACTGAAAAATAGGTAGGGTATGGGGTTTTCACCTCCAAATCGTTGTTCCCAAACTGTGGGATTGGCCCCCTTAAAGTGAACATTGTGCTCTGCTAATAAGAACTACCCCCACCCCCAGAGAGGGAGCACCTGAGTGCCAGTGGGGGGAGGGGTGGAGGGAGAGAGGGAGAGAGGGATAAGCTCAAGTCAGCTGTAGCCACCATGGAGCCCCAGCCAGGGATCCGTCTCACCACCCTGATCACAACTGGAGCGGAAACCAAGAGTAGGAAGCTTATCTTCCCAGGCGCCCCATGAACTTTTTTTTTTAAGTTTTTTTTTTTTTTAAGATTTTTATTTATTTGACAGAGAGGTCACGAGTAGGTAGAGAGGCAGGTAGAGAGAGAGGGGGAAGCAGGCTCCCCGCTGAGCAGAGAGCCTGATGCAGGGCTTGATCCCAGGACCCTGAGGCCATGACCTGAGCCGAAAGCAGAGGCTTGAGCCATCCAGAAGCCCCAGTATTTTCATTGTTTAAAAGAAGTGTAGATCATGAAATTATTGGCCATTTGTATTGGAGTCTCATACAACTGACAACTGTTGCTTTAATTAAACCAGGAGGCCCTTGGTCCGATAGGCTGTCGTGTATGGTGCCCTCCCTAAGCAAACCAAATGGCAAGCCCGGAAGTGCCTTGGGGTTCCGGAATCCAAACCCAAAGACTGTTGTCCCCAGCAGCCCGCCAGGGTTTCAGCTGTGGCCAATCAGTAATTTCCTTACTGAGCTGCCACCTTTTCTCTATAAAGATTTCTCCCTGCTCCCTGGGTGAGGCGCTCCTGACTTCTCTTTGGGTGCTGCCTGATTCAGGTAGATTTGTGCTCAAAAAATCCCACCATTTGTAATATACCTGTTTATTTTTTCTAATAATATAAAAATTGCCAATATTAGCAAATGAATGCTCAAAAAATTATGTAAAAGGAGAGGGAGCCTCATAATAAAAAAATTTAATTTTCTTACCTCAAACAAAAGTTGTGTGTTGGGGGGAGGAGGCACCTGGGAAACTCTGGGAGGCGTCAGCTGTATCTGTTACCCTGATTGTGCCGATGGTGTATCAAGGGTGCTTGCATGTGTCCAAACTCATCAAATTGTCCTCATTAAATATGTGCAATTCCTTATCAATTGTAACTCAATAAAGCTGGTTTAAAAAAGGCTAAAGCAAGCAATTATAAGTCAAAGGGAAAGATGAAAGAGGAGTTAAAATAGTCATTTGGAGATGAAAAAGGAGGGAATAAGAATCACACTTGCTTAATAAAAAGGTAAATTATAATTGATATCATGCAAAAATAATTATATTTATTGATGTTGGGGTTCAGAGCTGATGGCCAAGAAAGAATTCTGGAGATGTCTTCAGTGCAAAAAGGTGGTTTTATTAAAGCACGGAACAGGACCCGTGGGCAGAAAGATGTGCACTGGGGTCATGAAGAGTGGCCCATTATATACTTTCATGTTGGGAAAGGGTTGGGGATAGTGTAAGTCTGAGGAATTTGGAAGCAAGGTTTCCAGGACCTTGAGGGGGTCTAGCTATTGTTGGAAAAAGGTCATTTATTACCGTCTAATAAAACCTTAGTCATAAGACCTTTCAGATGCGTATCAGTGGGTCATATGCTTGGGGATGATTCCCAACATGTATCTTGGGGGGTAGAGATAAAGGAAGTTTCCAAAGGAATTTCTATATGTTTAAAGTAGACTCATGGGATCCTGGGGGGTCGACTAAGATTGCCTTTTGCTCTTAGCAAAGTGTCATCATCAAGGCAGCTGAGCTCCCTGGGGAAGGTCATTCTGCCTGTTTCAAGGACTTGTCAGTGGGCTGTAGGCAGTAAGGAAATTTAATTTTTCTTTGCCTTTGTTTCCCACATCATTTATAATGGCAAATAAATCACATCCATCTTCCCTACCGACCCCAGAAGGACTGGAAAAGGCCCCAGCTGAGCGGGGTGGGGGAGCCGCGAAGGCTCAGCCAGGAACTTGGAGAGAACACATTTTCCCACAGTGCTCTGCAACAAGAGGGAAGTTGGGAGGCGGGCCTGTCCCAGAGAGGGTGGCCCCAGCGCCCTACCCGGAGGGGAACCCCTCAAAGCTGGGGTGCAGTTCCTGTGGAAGGGAAAGCCTTTAGGAGGCACTACTCCACCACTATTGGGCTCGGCCTGACAATGTCTGGCAGAAAACTAACTTGGGGATAAGAATGGTTATAAGTGCCTGTCTTTACCCAAAGCTCGGTAGTCATTTAGGTGATCATGGCAAATGAGCTACACCAACTGGGCTTTAAGTGACAAGACAGGCGAGCAGGCCCGGAAGGGCCACCAGAGTACAAACAATAGGCCTCCAGAGGACTCCCCGAACAATCCAGGAGTTGCTCCCAGGGATCTAGTGAGGTCAGACTGGGTTTATGCCAGCAGTTCGCAGAGCAGGGACCCCAGTGGGCATCCAATTCCTCTGTTGATATACTTGGGACCTTTTACATTTTTGGGTACCAGACTGAGAGCAAAATTGCTTGTGAAAAGGCAAGAGATAAAGGGCAACCTGGCAGTGCCCCCCCCCCCCGCCCGCCCTGCTGTTGTCCCAGCCAGACAGCAAGTGAGCCCCAGGAGAGACAGATAAGGTCACCATGTTCAGGGGCTGAAGAGCTCCTTACCCAAAGTTCACCATTCTAATTACCTTACTTGGTCCCTTTTAACTTTCACAACAATCCTGTGAGGCAGGTACCCTTACAATGCATAGAGCTGAGATGCAGAAACCAGGTCACAGAGAGGGTAAGTAGTTCCCCCAAAGACACACAGGAACAGGTGGCACCCAGATTCTAACTGGGATAATCAAACTCTTCACCACAGAGAAACATGCGGCAGCTACACACGCAACCATGTTTCTGAGGGCTGTAGGTCCCAGGACAAAGGGCCCCAGCCTTCCCGAAACCCAGAGAACAGAAGCAGAGCGGGATCTGACAGAACCCTCGGACCAGGGACCGCAGTGGCCCCCCCGACCGGGATTGCAGAGCAGACAGCGGGAGCCGAGGAGGCCCCCACGCCCACACACGCCCGGGCCACACACGCAGACTCGAGCAGGTGCCTGGGGGTGCTCAGGGGACGCGGGTGTTGGCGTCAGCGCGGCTCACTCCGGCTCCCGGCCCTGCAGGAAATGGGTCAAAAAGAAGGTAGAGAAACCCGCTTGTCCTGTCCTCTCCTCTTTTTCTGTGCTACCAAATGACAGAACGGAAACAACTTAGTAATCCGTTTGATGCCCTTTATTCAAGGGAAAACAGGCTGCAGATGGGGAGTACATGCCTGACAGGCGGGGAGCACCGTTCCCAGAGGATCTGGGGCAAGCGCAGGCGTGTAGAGCGTCAGGAGAGGAAACAGCGCGATCGGCTGGGAGGTCGGGGCTTCCGCGCTCCGCTGGCGGGTCCTCCTGCCCCGGGTGGGGAGAGCTCCGGCAGCGGGAGCCGGGCGACCCATGGGGTGGGTTAGGTTCCCCAAGGCGCTTCCGAGAGTGCGGGCGGACGTCGGTTTGGATTTGTCATGGGGCTGGGGGAGACGGACCGCGGGGGCACCCTCCGCTTTGTGGGTCCCCACACACCCATTACCCTTAACGCCTAGACTGTTAGGTCCGTTATCAAAGGAACGAGACTGAGACAAGGTGAAAGTTATTTAAAGCTTTATTTTATGCCAAGCGTTAGAAGTTGGACTGACCAGCCAGGGCCGCCTCTGAAGAGAGCGACCTCTCCCAGCCTCACAGACTAACTTTTATAGAGCAAAGCCTGGCCATACAGAGGTGGCCAACGAGATTGTAACATTGCATAGTCATGTTAGGCCACACGCAGGGGGCCAACTGAATTACAATTTACCCTATAGTAGCTGTTTGAACTAACCTATTACTCTGGTCAGAATTGGCGCTCAAGTTTGGCGCCCAATAGGTTTACATTCCTTGGTGGCTAGGGAGACAGTATGTGTGCTTTTTACTGATCGGATGTCTCCACCTGGCCCGACTCCTCCCTGTATTCTGGGCTCTGTTATCAGGAACTGGTCAACCTGGCCTTGTACTCTGGGCTCTGTTATTAGGAACTGGCCGACCATATTTTACTGCTTTCCCAGACTTGCTTCTAAGTAAGTTTCTCCGGGAGGGGGGACATGGTCAGTTTAAGTTTTACTGCACAAACAACAAAATGGCTCTTTAACCAAGATGGAGTCACTCTGGCTAAGTAGGCCCTTACATAGATCTTCCGCAGTCTTGTCCTTCATGATGGACCAATGCCAAAGTCCTCAGGTAACGCAACTTTCCAGCATAAAATGAAGGCACTTTCGCTTTTATTATAAGCCGAGCTGACTTCACCATCTCAGAAACACACATTCAGGATAACCACCAACTTTGCGGAGCCCCGAAGACGCAGAATTCTCTCTGGGCTCCCAAATTGGAGTAGGAAAAGTGGGCATTTGGTGGAATGGGGGCTGTAACGTGTGAAATAGAAGGTTGCATTTATTAGGAAAAAGAAGTCAAGCACCTGTTGCTCCCCCCCCCCCGCCCCCGCCAAGATTTCCCTCCGGGTGTGCAATGGGCCTAATTGCCTCCATCAGCCCCCCTAGACGGGGGGGGGGGGGGGGGGGGGGGCGCAGTGGGGCCGTGGGGCGGAGCCAGAGCCAGCCCCGCCCCTCCCGGGGAACAGGTGCCAGGGCGCCCAGACTCCCACCCCACCCAGGAGAGACCAGCTCCCCCACCGCGGCCCTTCGTGCCCGCAGAGAGAAGCAGCACATTATCATTCCCCTGTCGTCCTGCGAGTTGCTGAGACTTGAAAGCTGCGACCTGGGCAGCTGCGGGAACTCTGGTGCAGGGCAGCTCCCCGTTTAATTGCTTCCCCAGCGGCTCCGGGTTTATGGGGCCTTCACTCTATTTACCACTGCAGCCAGCGACTGCCAAGCACCCCTGGAGAGCCTGGGGTCCTCTGCACAGTTTCCTAACGGTTGGGGGAAGATGCCCTTGCATTGGGTAAATTGTATCTTGCCTTTCCAGCCCAGCGGTAATTATTGTTTGTTCTCATTCAACGGGCATATTCAAAGAAATACAGCTCTCATTAGCTCTTGCTCAATTAAGAGAAATGCTCATCTGCCCCCAGGACTCCAAGGCAGCTACCAAGCTGGAACTGCCTGGATTCCACGCTGGAAGGACCGGGGTGGGGGTGGGGGTGGGGGGGTGGTCTCGGGAGTCGTCTCTGGTGCTTAGTCTCCAGTCCCAGCGACTCCCAACTCCTCCAAGTCCCTGTGGTTCCCCCCACCCCCAGCCACCTGTGCCACACCCCGAAAGCACCAGAATATTCCTTGAGAGCTCACTAGGTACCAGGCACGGTGCAAAACAATGCACAGGACCCAACTCAAAGTCAACGATGTAGATGAATTAGCTCAGACACGGTCACAGATGTCTGTCCCTGAGGGTTGCGGCAAGTCAGGAGTTGAACAAAAACTCGAATGAGAGTTCAAGGTGTGCTCCTGACACCTAAGAACCATGTGACCTTGGGCAAGTCACCAAGAGGAGACCAGTACTCTGGTACTTGATCAAAGCAAATAGTACTTACTAGATGAGGCTCTGGGCTGGCCGTCTTCATTGGCGAGTAAACTTTACTTGGTTCCCTTTCTTCAAACCACAGCCTTGCCCACAGGGGAATGAGAGAAAAGGAGAGAGTAGATCAGCCAATGTAATACCTTGGTATCACACGTGTGATATGAAAACATCTCCCGTGATACTGTGACTATACATTTGTAAGTTGGAGCTGAAAATGACCAGTTGTAGGTTAACTGGCATGTCCTCTATGAAGGATAATTTGCTAATATGTCAATATTCCAAATACACATGCCCTTTGACCTGAGTAATTCTATCTAGATGAGTAATTCTATCCCTAGGAATTTTTCTTAAAGAAAGGTGGGAGGAGGTTGTACCTGGGGGGCTCAGCCAGTTAAGCCTCTGACTCTTGATTTTGGCTCAAGTCACGATCTTAGGGTCTTGAGATTGAGCCCTACATTGGGCTTCTCGCTCAGCACAGAGTTTGCTTGAGATTCTCTCTCTCCCGCTGCCCCTCCCCGCCACTCACACTCTCTCAATAAATACATAAATAAACAAATAAATAAATAAAACCCTTTAAAAGAAAGAAAGGCAGGGGAAATGTGTGTACACGGATATTTACACCCAGAGTCTTCACTACATAGGACTGGAAACAATCTAGATGAGGGACTAAGTAAATTATGGTATATTTGTACAACAGAATATTCTATGACCAAACATAAGGCAGCTTCAACTTAATTCAACTGATTTCAAATCTCTCTTTCTTTTACCTGAAAGAAAGCAATGAGCTATTATTGGTATATTTTTAAAAAACGTCTACACTCATTTGCTCACATACACATAGACCATCTTTACAAGGAAATCAAGAGTCTGGGTATAGGTACTGCCTCTGGGGAAGGACTTAAGGTGGCTCAAAGTCTGGAGTGAGGGGAATATTTACTTTCACTATATACCCTTTTGAATCTTGAGTTTGTGTCATGGGAATGAGTCAGGTGAGGCTCACTCAATCAGTTGAAGGCCTTAAGAGACAAAGATTGAGATGCCCCAAGGAAGAGGAAACTCTGCCTCAGAACTGCCTTCAGATTAGAGACTCTTCCATAGGTCTCCAGCTTACCTGTCCCCAGCTGCCCACAACTGCATGGGCTAATTCCTTAAAATGAGAGAGAGAGAGTGGGGGGGGGGGGGGCTGTTGGTTGTGTTCCTCTGGAGAACCCTGACTGATACACTGTCCACAGTGACGGCTCCCTGTCATCACACATCACACATTACACTGGAAATGTCCTCTGCTAATCTCTTATTTACTGGGATGTGTATATATGGTCCAGCAGTGAGGCTGTAGTAGCACTGTCATGCTACAGAGAACCCACACCAGGAATAATGTTCATTAAAGATGTGCTGTTGAATGAAGCAGCCCTTTTAGGGACAAGAGGAGTCAGGAGATGATATCAGGAGATGATAAATGCTTGGGTTCAGCTCATCTATAAATCAGCAGCCAGATCTGCTCATCACTGGGGAGAAATAAGAAAGGAAAGTGGGAAAAAAAACCAAAACCCTTACCAGTTGTCTGCAATTACCAGGACACTTTATGTGTTGCTTTTTTACACAGCTACCTGAAGATGTACCAGAGGAAATTCATTGTTCAGAATTGATCGGGCAGGCCACCCTTGTCAAGTTTCCACAATGGAGGACATAGCCTCCACTCTTCCAAACCTAAACTTTGCAATAAGATATATT
This sequence comes from Lutra lutra, assembly GCF_902655055.1. Classification (NCBI taxonomy): domain Eukaryota; kingdom Metazoa; phylum Chordata; class Mammalia; order Carnivora; family Mustelidae; genus Lutra; species Lutra lutra. The sequence continues at coordinate 13,331,557 of NC_062282.1, forward strand.
TAAATAGAAGAAAAATAGGAAGAAAAATGTTATCTGTGATTTTCACCCTCCCTTAGACCCCAAATGTCTATAAAATGTCACTGCACATTTTAGAAGAGGAAATTAGGACCCTTGACTCCAACATCAAAATCTCATTCCCGAAAATCAGATTGAATCCTAGATTAGAAACCTCTGCAGATACCTTCCACAGAAGTTGTTATTATTTGTCATAGTTTTAAAGGATTACAGATGGATTCATGTTTTACAAGTCAACCTGAATCAGTCTGAATCCTCAGGTGAATACAAAACCGACTGGTTTAGGTTTCTGATCAATAAGACTATTTTCAGTGAGTGCCCATACCAACCATTCTGTCTCGTAGGAAAATTGATTTATAAGCATGTCAGATGGAGATTTTCGTTTACTTCCTGTTTTCACTGCTCTGCCTTCAGCTGCCAATCCAGAAATTAGAGGCTCTCCCCTGGGAGCAAGAAGGCAAAATAGTGTGAGGCCTTCAGAGGTCATCCTTGAAAGCAGGAAACACTCAGCTTTGACCCGGTCTATTGAAATCAATACGACATGGCACAGAGAAAGGAAGCAGATGGCAGAGTATAGTTACATCAATATTTTTCTTTATTATACAATTTGCATTAAATTCTGTTAAAGGACAAGTAGATTAAATTGACCGTGAGAGATATAAAAAGAGTATGCAATGAATCACATCCCAGATGAATTTTAATCAAGACTATAGGATTTGCGGTAGAAGCTTATTTTTCTTTAAATAAAGTTATCTTATTTCTTCCCATTTGAGGTTATGTGGGAAAGTATAGTATGAGGCATAAAGAAGAGACTCTTGACCTGGAGTCCCACCATCAAAAGATACCACCATCCCACATTAGCATACCTGATCCCAGTGGTTTCTCTCTGCATTTTGTATAGAAGTGTGAATCCTGCCTTTTCCACTTAACATTATGACAAAATAATTTTCTATATTATTGTAACTTCCTCCTTACAGAGGCTTTCTTATCCTCATTTTGTGAGATAAAGCCTTTTGAAGAGTCTAGAACTAGTAAGCAATGGAGCTAGGATTCTAACCTTGACCTACCCAGCTCCAAAGCCCGTACTCTTCCCACTATGTCAAAACACCTTCAAAATAGTGAACTCCTGGGGTGCCTTGGTGGTGTGGTCAGTTGAGTAGCCACCTCTTGGTTTTGGCTCAGGTCGTGATCTCAGGGTCCTGAGATGGAGCTCTGCGTCAGGTTCTGCGCTCTGCCTGGAGTGTGCTTCAGATTCTCTCTCCTTCCGCCCCTCCCTCTCGTTCTTTCTCTTTCTCTCTCTCTCTCTCTCAAATAAATAAATATTTTTAAAAAGTAGTTAACCCCTCTCATCCCAGTAAATCACCTTTTGGGATCTATATGGAATCTGAAATGTACAAAATAAGCCTGGGACATCTTGAAATGCAGAAAAGCAAGAAACTATCAAAAACCAAATGGGTCACGTCAAAAGAAAGCTAACTTGAACGGGATCCCATGAACCAGAATGACCCAGTATGACTATCAAAAAGAAAAATCATGTTCAATTAAAATACTAAATACATAGAAATTCATGAGTTCATAATGATACTTTCTAAAAGACTTACTCATTGCCATTGGAGGCTGTGAGGGCCCTGGTTCATTACTCTGCTAATGGAAAAATACACGGAAAGAATCAAGAATTTGTCCAGCCTTTTCTGTACACACTGTATTTCAGGGCAGCCAAATAATTGATGAGATGACATCCTTCTGTATAGAAGAATTGCGTCTCACTAATGCAGGAGGAATGACAGTAAGAAAATTGCCATTTTAAGCCTTAATGAAACACTGGCAATGGTAGCTGGTAAATGCTAAGCCACCAGTGAACAGCTGGACACAGGCTGGTGGAGGACAGAGTGTGCTGACGTCATCTGGACTGAGGACGGGCATTACTGACCAGGAGACCACTGGGCATCCTGAGTTCCTGCTATGATCCCATGGGAAGTTCGCAGAGTAAGGAATATTACAGCCTAAAAAAAAAAAAAAAGAACTTTAATTGAATCAAGTCTTGGAGGGAATTACCAGTTTATAGGAAGTATGGAGACAGGAACAAGTTAAAAACATCACAGAGAAACAATTGTGCAATTCTAGAATATGGAACATAAAGGATCAGTCATTTGATTTTTCTAAGAAATGCAAAGACCTGAGTGGGGAGATGGGATTCCATAGACTAAACCCTTAGGAAAGATGGTGATCGTGCAGTTTATGGACTTTATTGTTTCTTAGTATTTGAATAGGCCACTGTAAGAGAATGACTTTGAGACAGTTGGGGAAATTTGAATACGGTTTGGATACTGGAATATTTAGGATGTTGTTATAGTGGAGTATGACCATACTCAGGTGGTTATTTTTAAAATAAGCCTTACTGTTTAAATGCCTATAAAGTACTTTATGAGGAAAATGACAAAATGTTTGGTGTTTCTTCAAGTACTCAGGAAGAAATTGTGTGTGTGTGTGTGTGTGTGTGTGTGTCCACACATGCGTGTTTGCCTGTCCAGGGATGGGGCAGAAGTAGACAGACATAGGTAAACAAAATGAGATTTATGACCTGTTGATAATTGTTGAAGCTGAGCAATGGGTAAATTAAAGTTCATTAAACAGTGAACAATGCTTGGTACCATTGTGTAAGTTTGGAAAATTCCCTACCGATAAAATTTAACCATTTTAAAAATGATGGTTAAGAGGATGATCAAAACATGTAGAAATGAAGAGATTAATCACTTTCCGTGTTCTTTCGGCACCTAACACTATCACTAATTTAAATAGAAAGAACATCAAAACTCTTCAGCTTAAGAAAGAAATTCAGTGAATTAAAAGATCTATGATATATTCAGTGAACATGTCTTCCTTTTTTGCAAAAAAATAATTTGGAGATGGAAAGAGAACGTATGTTCTGCAGACCAGTTGTCGGTGATCCTCTCTAAAGAGGTTTAAGTAATGATTTGTTTGTTTCAAAGATCTGATGCTAGGGATCACAAAGTGGAGCAAAATGCATTTTGAGGAGGAGGAAAAGACCACACCTAATGACCCTTCTTTCCCTGGACACAGTTAAGCAAGCTAATAGCATTCAGGGGTTAAAAATAAGTCCATTCACTATCTGCCCACACACATTCTGTATAATGACAGATGGAGATCTAATTTTAAAAACATAGTACATTTTAAAAATACTTCAGAAACATCTATCCAAACAATGGATTATAACCTGATTAAAAAATAAATAATTGAAACACCAAAAGCTCATTGAAGGAAAGATTCTATGCAGAGATGCCTTCTTGTAGAAACAATTCCCTTTGTGTTCAGCTAAGTGTTTTTCACAGAATGAAACTACTAAATATTTTAATTTTCAATTTGTAAGGGAAAAATTATTTACTCTTAATCACCGGTATGATTTTTTTTCTGAAAAAATCACTTTATTAATCACTTTATTAATGACATATTTTGTCAAATTGTTATGTGTGACTATTTCATTTTAGTGTACCTTGATTGAAAGGATAATTGATTAGTAGCTTTTAAAAATTACTTCCATACAATTACTCAGAGCTCACCACCATAAGTGTAGTGACCATCTGTCATCAGACAATGTTATTACGATCTTACTGACTATATTCCCTATGCTATAGTTTTCATCTCTATGACTTATTTATTTTGTACAACAGGAATTTTGTACCTCTTAATCCCCTTTATCTATTTCACACCCCCCGCCCCTCCCTTTACCTCCCCTCTGGCAACCACACATTTGTTCTCTGTATTTAAGAGTCTCCTTTTTTGTAATTGTTGTCTCTTTCTATCTTTGCTTGTTTATTCATTTTGATTTTTAGATTCCATACATGATTAAAATCTTGTGGTATTTGTCTTCTTTTGTCTGACTTATTTCACTTAGCATCATACCCCCTAGGCCCATCATTGTTGTTGTAAATAGCACGATCTCATACTTTTTATGCCTTAGTAATATTCCTTTGTATATGTATCACATATTCTTTATCCTTCATCTGTTGATGGACACTTGGATTGTTTCCATAGCTTGGCTATTGGAAATAATGCTGCAGTAAAGATAAAGGTGCATGTATCTTTTTGAATAAGTGTTTTTGTTTTCTTTGGGTAAATACCCAGTAGTGGAATTACTAGATTATAAGGTATTCCTGTTTTTAATCTTTTGAGAAACCTCCATATTGTTTTCCACAGTGGCTGCACCAACTTGCATTTCCACTAACAGTGCACCATATTCTCACCAATACTTGTTATTTCTCATCTTTTTTATTCTAACCACTCTGACAGGTGTAAAGAGATATCTCACTGAAGTTTTAATTTGCATTTCCCTGATGGTGAATGATGTTGAGCATCTTTTCATGTGGTGGTTGGGCATCTATATGTCGTCTTTGTCTACTCAGGTCATCTGCCCAGTTTTTAATTAAACAAAATAGTATGGTACTGGCACAAAATTGACACATAGATCAGTAGAACAGAATATAGTGCCCAGAAATAAATCCATACTTATATGGTCAATTAGCCTATGAGGTGATAATATATATAGGAAAAAGGCAGTCTCTTTAACAAATGGTGCTGAGAAAACTGGACAGCTACATGCAAAAGAGTGAAACTTGACCACTTTCTTCTACCATATCACACACAAAAACAAACTCAGAATTGATTAAAGATCTAAATGTGAAACCATAAAACTCCCAGAAGAAAACATAGGTGGTAATTTCTTTGACATCAGCCCATAGAAACATTTTTCTAGATACATCCTCTCAGGCAAGCAAACAAAAGCAAAAATAAACTATTGGTAGCACACTAAATTATAAAGCTTTTGCATCAACAAAGGACCTGGGCCCATCGTAGCTCTTCTTCTGCTATAAAATGGGATCTTGGCCCAGGGTAACATTATGTAGGACCTCATGTCAGTTTATCAACTAATCTCATAAGCTGATAGATGGTGGTACTGGTGGAGTCCCTGTGGGTGGGAAAGGGAAAGTCATTTCTTGAGTATGTGCCAGTTCCCATCAAGATACATCATTGTCATTTCCTATTGGGCCTCAGTGTTGGTTTCTGTTGCTACGAGTTTCAATGTTCAGTAGTGGGAATTGATGCATTGGGTAATGAGTTGACTTTTTGATGGTCTACTCTCAATAACCAGGACCCCTGGTTTTGAACCAGGAAGAATGGTGAACTAAATGAGGACATGATGGAGACCACTACTCTTGCAGTATTGAAGATGTGATATTGTTTTTTATCTAGTTTGGTGATCATAGTGAGGAAGTTTCAAAGGCCTCCATGTGGCTTTCTTCTAGTGAAGTGGCTTTCTTCACTACTCTATAAACCAAGGGACCAATAAGGAGATTCTCTCAATTACTAAAGACATTCATTTCTAGGGTAGATTCAGAGATTAAACAATCACACAGGAGATCTATGGAGCCAAAGAACCCACTGCGAACTAGACTGGGCTTGGATTTCTTATTACTTACCTCCCAAAGTCCCCACTTTAGCAAAGGGACCTGATGAAATATAAAAATGCTTGAATATCATTGGAGGTTGCCATGCCCAAGGGTCCTTGAAATGTCTGTAATTGCCTTCCCTCACCACCCCCCTGCCTCCCCACAATACTTACTCAAGGCAATGGGCACAGATCCTTCTGGGTGAAAGCTAGAGAAATTATTAACATAGGCACCTGCCATGGTATAGAATAATCCTTCCTTAAACCAGCCTTATCTTCAGACAACAGGTTCTGGGTCAAAGAATTGGCTCAGGTCTGGAAACTTGTCTTTACTTTTCAGCAGGGTGTTTATTAGCATTACCCTTGTTAGCTACCCCTCTGTCTTGGCCCTAAGAACACCACATTCTATCCATCATCTCCATTATACTCCATGGCCAAGAGCCTCTTGCCATGCATTACAATGGCATCCTCCTTGCTCCTGATGTTCAAGTTTTGCCACCTGGGCTCTGTCAATCTGAGATCTTATCATCCCATTGCTTTTAGGGAACCTAGATCTATAATGCCATTTTTTAATCATTTCAGTCCTGCCCCACAGAGGACAGTCTCCACTGAGTTTCTCCATGATGCTTACCCCTCTCACCGGACCATTCCTTACAGCTCTGGTAAGTCATGTGCCCTCTGGATGACTCCATGAACATAATGAACTGGTACATTTTCTAATTTTACAGAGTGTATCCCCTCTAGCATGCCCATTTCTTTGAGCCTTTTGATCTTTTTCTCCACTGTCTGCCAAAGCAGCACCACTTAGTGTGGTGCTGCCTCCCTAAGTTTCTAAGAGCCAACCAAGAGAGTGTTAAATCCTGTATCTCAGAGGAGAGTGTTCTCCTGTGGGTACACTGCCCATTATCTAACTATATATTCCATCCCCCTTAATCCTTAAATTCTTCAGAATTTATTCCCGTAAATACTCTTCCACTCTTGCTAGTACTCGTTGGCTAGGTTTCACATCTTTGGTGTATTTTCCCTTTCTTCCCCTATCAGGACTGGCCCCCTTCCTGCTAGGTCTTTCTGTGACTTGACTCCAGTTCAGAGGTCAGCAAACTATTCAGGTAAAGAGCCGATGAAAAATATTTGAGGTTTTGTGAGCCACACAGACTCTGTCGCAACTCATTCAACTCCCCCACTGTAGCACAAAAGCAGCCTTAGGCAATATGTAATGGAATGGGCATGGCTGTGTTTCAATAAAACTTTATTTACAACAGCAGATTGTGGGCTAGATCTGGCCTGTAGGTTGTAGTTGCTGATCCTTATTCTCGTTACTGGTCTCGTGTCCAGGGATGGTACACCCTGAGTTGGGAGCACACTGTCTTGCACAAGGCAGAGGCTCTGTGTCATCTTCAAGCAAGGGGGCGGCACCAGCTTTTCAGAGGGAGGAGTGGCCTCAAAGGTTCAGGGGCATTTGGGGATCCAAGATTTTTAGTGCATGGACACAGATATCTGTATTCCAAGTCTCAGCACTTCACCGCTTCCCAGCCAGAGCCCCAACCTTGACAAAGCAGACTTGTGGGGTTTGAGAATGCCATCTTCTCTGGAGCTGTGCTGGCCTAGTAATTAAGTCCTAGGCTTGATCATGGCTCTTTTTCTGCCCCTGGCTGCGGGAGATGAGTCTTTATAAAATACAGAAGGCCCTTTGGCTCTCACATGTAGCCTTAAATTGGTGATACATGATGCCAGCCTTTCTCTGTCTTTCTCTAATTTGCTTCCTTGCATGAGCAACCAACATCCAAGTCCACGGTACTTGCAACTGCCCTCTCCCTTACACCTCTCAGATACCCAGATCCTGCACCCCCGAGGTCTGCCCCCCCCAACAGTCTGGGGAAAGTCAGCTGTCACTGTCACAGTGAGAGTTTTAATTGCAGGGCTGCCATGTGTCGGGCGCTCTCCGTACTCTCCCTGCCCCCTCCCCTCAGAGAAGGTGTCCTTACAAACAGGGGGCCAGCTGGTGACCCAGCGAAGAATCTCCTTCCTTGGGCCATTCCTGGTGCCAGTAGTTCATTACACTTCTCTGGAACACAAACCCTGATGGAGATCTCCCTGCGAGACTTTCACTGAGGCATGCTCTTAGGATCTCTACCTCTAAGGAAGTAAGAGAAAAGAGTGTCCAAGAAGGGAGAAGCTGACCTACAATACAGTAAAGGTCTCAAGCCATCCCATGGAGCCTGCTGGGGCTGGGGAAGCCCGCAGAGTCATCCTCACCAAGCCAGAGGGGTAAGCCCCTGGGTGCACAGATGATGTGGCTATGCGCAGCGTCCTTCCCCTAAGGGCCATTCTTAGAGACGACTTCTGGTGAGACCCCAAAGGACAGCACTCCTGGCAGCAGGACAGTGGGGGGCTCCATCCTGGGGCAGGGATCCGGGCTGCCCTGCACGGCACCCGGTCCCAGCGCCTGCTGGGCTCCTGCTTCCCTGGTACCGAGATCAGAGAGGCTCCCTGGGCTCCATTTTTAACATCACGTGCTAGCTATTAGGGATCTTGGAGAAGCCCTAGGTCCAGTTACTTGTTATGATTGTCATTGCTTTTCCTGAAGGAATTCTAGATAATGAAAGTGGAAAGTAGTAATGGTTTACTGTCTATAGAAACATTAAAATCCGCTTTTCACAACAGGAAGGAAGGGAGGAAGGGACGGAGGGAAGGAGGGAGGAAGGGAAGATGAAGAAACAAAGGAGAAAGATCACATCTTCTAAGTCACTGCAGCAGTCATAACGACTTAACTGAAGTCGGTATTACAAAAAGGCGATCTTTGTACTTCCATGTCTTTGACATTTGCTGCTTTGTGGCCTGGCCAGGGAGGGGACATTTTAATAGCAGGATACTGAATTAATGACAGTGGCAAACTTAAAGTTTGCCTATATATCTACTAGATTTTAGTAGATATAGTATCTACTATATCTACTAGAATTTAAAAATATATATGTATTTCAGTTGGAATCAACAAAATAAAGGGCCTATGAATGTGTGCGTCATGTATGGATGTCCAAATAAATGTAAGACATTTCCCACTGAACTCCGAATACTAATACAGGTAGAGGCAGAAAAAAAAAAAATCATGAAAAAAATTTTTTTTAATCTTTGAAGCTACAAATTATTATAAATCCTGCAAAAGCCAGTGATGGAAATGGTTTCTCCAGATCCTCAAGTCTCATTGTAGACTCGTGTAATTTCAAATTCTGGTAAATTCTTCAGAAGTTTACTGGCAGGTGATTCTCTGTGAGATTCTGTACATTGGAGGTGATGAACACAAAGGATCACTTTGGGGCCTTGTGTACAGATTTTCACATGTGACTGTGTTTTCAGTTTCTAGCTCTATCTGTGTAGCGGGTAATGGATTTTATTGATATCCAAAATGTATCATCTCATCTTATCTTTGTTCTTCAGGAAATTAGGTTCCTGGCTAGAGGGATTTTCAACAGACCAAACATGAACTTTCTGCACATTCACTAAGACATTTGTTTAAAAGAAATAAAGAAAATGAGACCTGTTGATGTTGATCTGCTCATTTTCAAACACACACACACACACATACACACACTCTTCACCCGTCTAACCCTCCTCCCCACCACCCAAATATAACATTATTTGGCCATAGAATGTGAGAGGCCATTGTTCCAATCCAGGGATCCTGTAAAGCTGGTTGAAATACAAAATGCATCAAAGATGTTTCTGATCCTGAGATGTCTGTTTCTTGCCCATGAAACTCAGAGAATGAAATGAAATTGCACAGACACAGTCCCGAGCATTTGGTAAGGCCCACAATCCCTTACCTGCAATCCCCAAATCCCCAGAGATTTGAAAATGGAAAGATTTTTTTTTTTTAAGATTTTATTTATTTACTTGACAGACTGAGATCACAAGTAGGCAGAGAGGCAGGCAGAGAGAGAAGTGGGGGGAAGCAGGCCCCCCGCTGAGCAGAGAGCCCGATGTGGGGCTTGATCCCACCACCCTGGGATCATAACCTGAGCCGAAGGCAGAGGCTTACCCCACTGAGTTACCTAGGTGCCCCCACGGAAAGATTTTTTTAAAAATATATATTTTTTTAATTTGAGAGAGAGGGAGAGACAGCGTGCAAGTGCAAGTGGGGAAAGGGGAAGAAGGAGGAGGAGAGAATCTCAGGCAGACTCTACTGAGTTCGGAGCCAAACACAAGGCTTGATCTCATGACCCTGAGATCGTGACCTGAGCTGCAATCAAGAGTCAGATGCTTAACCAATTGAGCAAAAATTTAAAATAAGTCCACCATTTTCACTATGGTTCCTTTAAGGAAGCACAGTTATTTTTCATAAAAATATGGTCATGTTAATATGCAATGATTTTATTATTTTAAAATAAATTAATAAACATTTGAAAGTTTATCTTAATTTCTAACACAGGATGGGTCGATAGATGTAACCAACAAAACCAAAAGCTCTACCGAGTTGTCCATACTTTGAAAAAGTATACATGGGTTCTGAGACCAAAAGATTTAAGAACTGCCAGTGTAGTGATTAAGAGACTCTGGAGGCTTACCACCCGGATTAAATACACCAACTTTGCCACTTAGTAGCCAGGGGAGACTTCTTTGTGCCTCAGTTTTCTACCAGGAAGATGGGGATATTGCCTGTCTCAGAGACCACATTGTTGTGAGGACTAAGTAAATTAATACAACTTAAAGTCGTACAACAAAACCTGGCACTTAGTAAGTTCCTCCTTTGTTTTTAGCTTTTATACATACTGACTTTTTACATATTTTCATGTTTATTTCCAGGAAAAACTCCCCCAATTTTTATAAGATGACTAAAAAGGACTATTCTACCCAATTAACCGAATAAGTTTCACTCACTTCAATTGGAAATAGGGAAGCCATTTTGTAAGGGGGGTCATGTTTCAAACATAAATGTTACAACAGTTTCCACCTATTGTCAATCTAATGTTTTCATCCTCTGGCACTAGGCGTTATAAAAGTCTTCAGAAAAACTGAAATCCCTCATTTTTATAAATAGAACCTATTTTCCAGATACACAGATGTGAGGTTTAGAAAATGGGTAATCTGGGGCAGGGCAACTCGTCCGAGATGCATTACCCCAGGTGAAAACGCTACCAGTACTGAATGTGGTGAGTAATAATAAAGCATGAGGAAAAATAAATTGTAACAAATGCCTTGAATCTAGGATTTAGAGGTCTTAGTCAATGCAACCAAAATTGTAGATTTCTTTAAGAAACACAGAGTTGATGTTTGGGGTATCGTGTTAATGCTTTTAATATAGTTTTAGGCACACATTAATACAGATTTATTCTTTTCATCTAAAAAAATGCATCATGTTTACTCTGCAAATAGTTTGTATTAGAACTTTTTTTCTTTTTAATATTATAAGGTATTTTGAAGGAACTGATAAGGTTTGACTTTGCAGAGTAGTAGAGGGACCAACACACAATGTGCAGAAATGGGCTTTTCCATGCTCTTTCCATGACGAATGTGTACCATGGACGAGTCACCATTAGACTCTCCTGAGCAGCCAGGTTCTAGCACATAAAGGGGAGGGAAGAGAGGTGGGGTTTACTGAAGTCAGTTCAGTGCGTCACCAAAGTATAAAATTCTATGATTCAGAACAGCTTTCGTTTTTCAGCAGCAAAAACTGATTAAGAGCAGCCTGACCTTGGGCTATCAGGCCTGAGATTCTTCAGCTGTAAAATGGGACTAACATTGTATTTACTTCTCATGGGTGTTGTAAAAATTCGGTTATCCAATGGGTATTAAGTCCTTGCCCTTCAAGCCATATTGACAAGAAAACTCCACCGTTGGGTGGTAAGGGGACATCCAAAGTCATGTAGAACGCGTGACAGCGTAATGGAGAGGCGCTCCACTTACCACTGCTGGGTCAACAGAAGGGTGCAAGACAACAACAATTTTCTTATGTTTATGGTTCCTGTGGGGCACGAATTTTGGGAGGTCTTACCAGGGTAGGTTTGGCTTGGCATCTCCCAGATGGTTGCCATCAGCTGTCAGTGGGTACTGCAGGGTCTGAATATTTGACTGGACTGGGTGTGCCGGACGGAGCCCTCGGATGCTGGCGGTTGGTGCTGGCTGCTGACTGGGACCTCAGCTGGGACCGTCAACCAGAGCACAGAAAGTGATTTCTCCATGCAGCCCGGGCTTTCCTAGAGCGTGACCTCCTGGAGAAGTCAGGCAGCCCTGGAAACGGAGTCGGAATGCACAGAGCTGTCGTGCTTTGTGTGGTCACGTTTAGAAATACAGAACCCTTCCGGCAAGCCGCCGGCGCGCTGCCTACCTTTGCCTGGACTTAGTGAAAGTGACTTGTGCCACCTCACGAGCCACAGCACATTCAGATGAGTGACACTCAACTTCCTCCGTAGCTTCCCACCCCTTCATGTAGTCCCGGTGCCAGAGCAGGGTTTGACCAAGTTCAGGGTGGACAAGTCACGCCTGAGTTTCCCATGTGATTCTGACAGCCAGAAATCAGTCAGAAGCTGCGGCAATGACACACTTGCGGGGCGGCAGTTTGGGTCCCAGAGCCCAGCAGGCCCAGCACTCTCGTTGGGAAAACACAACCTTTAAGACCCTGTCCAGAAATGACACTGAAAAGCCACCGAGATTCTGACTTTTATTCTTAGGTCAGAACAGATAAAGTACAAGGAGAAGGAGCAGCGAAAAGGGTCTGTCCTACAATCCAGCTTCCACTGGTCCTCAGGCGAGGACAATGGGGCAAGAGGCGGGTCGCGCAATCCTTGGCAGACCCTCAGAATCTCACTTGGGGCCGGAAGTGCATCTGCTTGGTGGCGTTGTTCTTCATCCCCGTCTTCAGCAGCCACTTGGATTTCATCCTCTGGACATACTGCATGTCCCGCTCGTGCACAAGTGCCGCTCCTGCGGCGGTGAAAGGGACAAGCAGTGAGGCAGAGGTTTGTTATTTGTGATCAGAACAAAATCCAACCTTTACAGAGAATCTCAAGGCTGGTTTGGGAGGGGAGGGCGTCTCTGGGTTCTTAGATTTAAAGAAGAGCTGCTAACCTGGGGTCTCCGTGGCACGGGCGTGGGGGTCATGCGCCCCGGAACTGTGCACAACAACCTGTACTTGCACACATTCCTTGGGGAGAAGCCTCACCTGGACGGGTCTATAAACCCCAAAAGTAATTTTCCATTGATCAAAGGTGACAGAGAGAGGAAGAGACCATAAATTGAGTCAGACGATATAGTCCCTGACGAGAGCAAGACAAAGTCAGTGTCCGCTAGATTTAAGTGGCTTCTCAGCTCCTAGGCAGCCAGAGAAGGCGGCCACGTGTTTATATATAAACACTGTGGCACTGAACATGGATTTTATCTGTCCAGGGCTTTCCATGACATCCTGAGGGAGCTCTCCCTTGTCTGCTCCACTGTCCTCTAGTGGACTGACATTCTCCCCGAAGGTCTTAGCACTGAGCTGCACAGAGCAGACACATCAGAACAGATTTAAATAATTTGATAATGATGAGGTTTCAGAACTTAGCAATTTCAAGGGCCTGTTTTATTCCTCCAACTCTTATTACATTTTTTATGGGAAAACTACAAGGAGTGACAGCCTTTATTATGTCCGTGTACTGGATCATACGTGCTAGAACAGTCTACCCGCACAACTCTGCCAGGCAGGTCCTGGTATTATCTCAATTTTATAAATGAGGAAACAGAGGCTTAGGTGCCTTGAATTACTCACACTCGTCATTTAAGAACACTTCATGTATCAAGTAAGTCATGTCTGACTCCATAGCTCAAGCTATTTGCCACAAGGACACTAGTTAATTCCAACCTTTGTTGACAACTCGGTACTTATTTCTGCAACTATTATCTCTATGACATTTTAGAAAATTACTGTGCCAGGAATATGAGGTTTGTAAGTAATGGAGCTTTGGGCTTATTGCCATAAATGTATCCAGTAGTAAGGAAAGTCCCCAGGGCCAAGAAATTAAGTTTCCTCTAGGGAGGATCCCTAAGGGCAACATAAATGGAAAGGACTTTGCCCAAACCCCGTCTTGTACTATGAGTTCCTGGGCTGGTCCACGGCTGTAGGTATCAACACACCTGTGCTGCCTGTCCATCCCAGGGCTCTGTACTGCTGGAGTATCCGGCCCACGGCCTTGCGATTCTTAGCAATAGACACAGCTCTTGACAAGCCAAATCGCTGTTTGTAGTATCTCATCAAGGAACGGTGACCCAGTCTGGCACCTGTTTTTCAAAAAAGCAAGATGGAAATGCTGAATTGGATAATTTTTCAAACTACAGCTACAGAGCAAGGACTTTCCCAATCAGACTCTTAAGGGGATCTAGCTGGAAAATGGATATATGCTAGAAGAAGCAACACTCTACCTGCTGAAAAGAAAAAAGATGAAGTAGCATAGTAAAAAATGAAAGACAGAAAATCAAAACGCAGAGAGGATCTTTTAAAAAAGAGAATGGCAAGGCATTGTTACATGAAATACTCGGAATCTTGTACTTACTTATATCCAATATGCCTCTCTAGAAATTCACACAGCAACACCTACTAATGTGGATAACAGGCCCAAGGAAGGAGATATTACCTGTTTTTTGTTTTTGTTTTAAACACAAAGATAAAGTACACAATAATCCTGATGCTTAAAATCTTAAAGTCACAGTCTGGGTCTAAGTAAAAAACCAATCCTCCTTTGTTTTGCTTAAATTCTCTGTAGTGGTGGTTCTCAAACAGGGATCATTCTTTCCTCCAGGGACATTTGACACCGACTGGAGACATTTTTGGTATTACACCTGGAGGGGCACCAGCAGCAACTGGCGGACAGAGATCAAGGATATCACCAAATATCCTACAACGCACAGGACAGTCCTCCACAACGAAGAATGACCTGGCCTAAAAGGTCACTACACTGAGAAACCCTGCCCTGCTGTCTTCTACAGGATGGAAGTCACCTGGTGAGCTAGAATTTTAAAGGATCGTCAAGCTGAATTCCCTCTACAGCTTTTGCTTATCTAGAATGATCTGGTGGAACTACGCAAGTCCATCATGCTTTCAGAAATGAATTACTACGGACTACCCAGCCCCTTACAGGAAGAATGTGCCAAGCCTCAGCTTTGCAGCAGGTGGAGGGGAAGCGGGAAGGTTTCAGCAAAGACTAAACTCCAGGCTCTGTCAGAGCAGCGGCTCTCACCAGGTGGTCCTGGCACACTGGTCTCAGCATTACCCAAGAGTAATCGAAATACAACACTAAATATGATTCTCTCACAAGAATATCAATCAAATACCTTCCCAGACAGAAATAAACATGTAGCGATTCAACAACAGCATCTATACACCGGGTGTGAAACAGCTATTTCCACTGAGCATGAGTACAGGAACTATGGCTAGACAGAACCACGCGTACGGCTTCTAGGATTTTACACTTACATATATAAAACCATTTCTTTCAGAATCTTTTGTGTAGAAAGACCATAAACTGGAGACTATAAATACTGCAAATCTTTGCTTTTAGGATCTAGACCTTCCATTTACAAGAAAAAAATTCTGTTATCAGGTTATTTTAAGACCTTAAACCTGGGGCAAGCTACCTAGGAAATAGTTTGCTTGCTACACAGACATGGGAAAGGAATTACTTTCAGTTGATTGGTTTTTGTGATAGGATGCAAGAGATGTCCGAAAAAACCCCTTTCAATTCAAGGATGATTTGGTTTTTGGATACAATACGGATGAAACCTGTTTCCTTGAATCTGATTCTTCTGGCAGCCTTAGAGTTGACAAAGCTCCTAGACCACAAGAAATGAGTAAGAAGCAGCTGACAGATACAGACTCAAACTGTAAGGAGGGCGGCCGTGGCAGGAGACCCTAGCATAGTTAGTATCATTTTCTGTTTATAATAATAGGTCAGGATGCTCCAGGTTTGCAATGCTCAAAACCATTACATGATAATGCTGACCATTAGGACAAAGTTAAACTGATGTATTTATAGTCTTAAGCAGCTTTGGACATACGTATTATTGAGGAAAATCCTTGAAAAGGTTTCGTCACTCAATGCCAAGGTTTCTGCAGCCAGCAAGGGAACTGCAAACACACACTGCTGAGAGCTACCCCTGCCCTGCCCCGTGTCAATGACAGTGAACCCCTAATAGTAAGCCCCAAGAATAACATGCTTGCACAGCTCAATGTGAAGGCCCTCCTCAAGGAAAATTATTTTTAGAACACAATGTGACTGTCCAGTAAGTAACACATGGGGTATGTCTTAGTTATGTAAAGCCACAATCTGTCCATCTACCTTTCAACATAGCAATAACCACATGTGAAATGTTGGCTCCTTCTTAAAAACTGTCCACTCTTAAAAAAACAAAAACAAAAACAAAACAACAAAAAAACTGTCCACTCTTAACAAACAGCCTTATAATCGAAGCTATTATACAGTGAAAAGCAATGATCTCCAACTGTAATTTTCCGAAGACTATACATTCTCGTGGATCCACCACCAGTTTCATCCGGCTACTCAGCGGCTAACCGGATGGGTCTTTCACACCAACTTACTCCACAGGAGCTGCAGAGCACGAAAAGTGAACGCAAGGAACGGAGGCTTCACAAGAAATGCTCACAGTGCCCTCTACCGGATGCTCTTTGTCACTGGCTCTGGGATCATCTATTTGATCTGAAATAACTAGATTTAAAACATCACAACTATTGCTTTTGAAACCAGTTGAAAGCAGACCCTACTAAGTGTGGCTGATTAAATGTCACCAAGCTATCCACACGAGAATCCTTCTCAAATTAGCTTCATGCCGACATCATGCTAACACAGTCAAGTGACTGAGTATAAGTGAAAAGGTGTCTGAAAGGTAAATTTGCTCAAAGCCGTAAGCAGGTGATTGAATACACCACTGTTAAGACCGCTCCGTATTTACAGTGCTTATTCGGAGATCTCCCAAACTCCTGGTTCATTAGAAAACCTCCCAAACCAGTACTGAGACGTAAGAGAAAACCAATGACTAGAAACCATCATGTCTCATCATAATCAAGGTTGACTGAAGGATGACTAGCTTTTAAGATAAGATGATAGAAGTATGGGTGATATAAAAAAAGAGGTATCAGTATAGCTGGAAGAAATTTCAGAACATTAGCAGTCTTTGATTCACTGAGAAAGCTATGTTTTGTTATTATTTAAACAAATTCTATAAAGGTTTCCGCAATCATCTGTGAAGATCCATGAAGGTAGTGAATGACGGTAGTGTACTTAGATATTATTAGTCGCTCTTAATCTTCTCCAGGTCAGAGAGGTGCTTTTGAAAAACCTCAGATTTGGACGCCTGGGTGGCTCAGTTGGTTGGACGACTGCCTTCAGCTCAGGTCATGATCCTGGAGTCCCGGGATCGAGTCCCGCATGGGCTCCCGGCTCCGCGGGGAGTCCGCTTCTCTCTCTGACCTTCTCCTCGCTCATGCTCTCTCTCACTGTCTCTCTCTCAAATAAATAAATAAAATCTTTAAAAAAAAAAAAAAGAAAAAAAGAAAAACCTCCGATTTCCCCCAGAAAAAATGTACTTACCCACACAGCCCCCCCGCAAAAAAATAAAATAAAATAAAATAAATAAATAAAAATGCATGGCACACACAGGTGACTTTAAAGATTTACTTTTTCTTTTTGAGAGAGAGACAGGGTGCATATGCACTCACAAGCAGGGGGAGGGACAGAGGCAGAGGCAGAAGCAAACTCCCCACTGAGCAGGATGTCCGATTTGGGGCCCTCAATCCCAGGACCCGGAGACCCTGACCTGAGCCAAAGGCAGACACTGAACTGACTGAGCCACCCCACACAGCTGACCTTAATCACTATGGCCTCACCCCAGGAAAATGCACAAACTCACAGAAAAAAAAAAAGTGTATGGTGTATGGTCTGGTTAAGAACCTGTGGGGAAAGGTAGTATCTGGCTGCTGGTTAGGTCTTTCCTGAGTCTGTCTAAAAGTACAGTATTTCAGAGTAATACCAAACTACTTACCATTCTTCACTACTTCCAAATCTAATATAAAAGAGCCGTCCTGAGGTTTATTATCTAATATTTTAAAATAATGTGACTCAGGAGGTGGACCGGCAGCAGTTAGCAAGGAAACCCAGGCTTTAAAAACCACGGAAATTAAACCTTCCAATTAATCTCATGCCACTTTCTCCCCTGACTGCACGAGAATGCGGAGACAAGCAAACTGCTCCCCAGTGCTTCGGGCCAATGATTCCAAGCCCCTGGGGCCCCTTCCTAGCCCACAGTGGTTTCTTCCGCTCTGCTCCTCAAGTCTGTGGCAGGCCCAAGGGGATCAACCTTGCTTTCCTTTTAAAGTCACCTCCAACTTCTCAATCACTCAGTCACCACACATTTACCTGAGGCCCTGTGCTGAGATGAAAGAAGCAATCCGTTTCTGAAAAGTAACGGGGAAGACAGGCCAGCGGGCCAACGAGTACAAAGGAGAGGAGGAGAGGAACGGTACTACAGATAGGCAAGTGTCCCGGGAGCAGAGGAGACTCTCCATACTCATGAGTTGAAAAAGCTGATGGAAGAGTGAACCCAGTCTTAAAGGAGGAGCAGCAGTAAGACAGAGAGGCACGAGCCATGCAAAGTCCCAGAAGGAAACTGCCAGGGGTGGGTAAAGGAATAGCAAGGTCGGGGCCGTGGTGTGGGAAGACCCGCCGCTGAAACTAACCTACCGGAAAAGCAATGGCTCCCCCTGGAGGAATTCCGGAGAAAAAAGAAAAGAGACTGGCGTGTGTTTCAGGAAGAATAGTGAGTGATGAAAAATCTCCGTATTTCTATAGGTGCAGTTATGTACACCATACACATATATGGGGCAAGCACACAGGCAAATAACCAGAAGAATATACACCAAATCTTTTAAAGTCATTATCTCTGGAGAGGAAGCTGGAGCAGCAGATCATGGCATAGGGAAATGTTAAGTGTATTTATGTATTTGTGTGTTATTTCATTTTTGTTAGCAAATATAATAAATAAAATAACCTGAAGGAGAGTTCTTTACATTAAAAAAAAAAAAAAGGAATAGTGAGTGATGGAGTGGAAACCGGATTGACTGGAGATGGACGTATGTCGGTAATGGTGACACAGACAAGTGTTAGAGAGAAGACAAAAAAATATTCAAAAGCTGTTCAGGATTCGCACTTAGTAATTGTTTTGATGTGGGAGAGGAAGAGAGTATCCTAACAAGATGCCCATCTGGGGCCTTAGCTAATCTTAGAAAACTCAATAACCCTAGGAAATCCTAGGAAAATGTGTTTTCTACGTACACACACAAAAGCAAACAAACAAAAACTCCTAAGTTACAAAAGTTTTATGTTTAGATGAAAATTTCTCCCCAATACACTGCATTTCTTAAATAGGTCATGCTCACTCATTGTTGTGCACATTTTAATACAGAACACGCTGAAGGCAATGCAAAGCTTTTTTTCTGCCGTAATGTATTGGTATTTTCACCAGAGAAAGACTACAAGAGGTTTTCTGTGATATATTTAGGCCTGTTTTGCTACGTGTCTGGCACAGGTCACAACACTGTTCCTGCTACCTTTCTCATCACTGTAAGGAGAATTGTATCTTCAAGAGAGTTTCTGCCTGCCCTTTCCTTCTACTGTCATACTTTAAAGCTTCCTTTAGCCTTAAAAGGTAATTATTCCAAGTTAAAGAGGGTTGTCTGTATCTAAGCAGTGATATTCTGCATGAAAAGCAATAATATAAGACAGCTTCCTCATCACAGTCATTTCCATGAGCAGGACAGCTACTCCTGCTCCCAACATTGCTGCAAATCTCCCATGGCACGGTACGGAAGTGGAGAAAAAGGATTCACTGACTATGCTCTTGGGTCAATTATTCAACCTATCTAAGTTGCAACTGGCTCACAGGTCAAACAAGGACATGGAACCTAACCCACAGGCTTGTAAAGATAAAACAGTATACCCAGCTACCATGCTAACTGCTCAGCAAATACCACTTACTATTAGGATCTTACTATCTTTACTGTTCCATTCCCTTTCCTTCTCATAGGTGTCTTCCATAGTTTCTCTCATTCTTATTAGCTCATCATAACACTGTAAACAATATGGGGTGCTTCTCATATTCATGTTTTTTCCCCCACCTTATCATACCTGGGATAAATTCCCACATCAGTTAAATGTTCCCTAAAGTAGCAGGCATAATTCAAACTCCAAGCCTTCCTACCATAATTAGAATACAAATAGGCAACCGCATACTGTCAAACAGATACTCCCGGGACAGACTACCAGCTGGAAGTCTGAGCAACATGAGGAAACAGGAATCAGTGCAAAGAATAAGAGTAGGGCCATGCATGTGCACCCGAATGTTCACAGCAGCAAGGTCCACAACAGCCAAACTGTGGAAAGTACCTAGATGTCCATCAACAGACGAATGGATAAAGAAGATGTGGTACATATATACAAGGGAATACATTGCAGCCATCAAAAGAAATGAAATCTTGCCATTTGCGACGATGTGGCTGAAACTAGAGGGTATTACGCTGAGTGAAATAAGTTAAGTCAACCAGAGAAAGACAAGTATCATATGATCTCTCTGATATGAGGAATTTGAGAGGAAGGGCTGGGGTTCGTGGGGGTAGGGAAGAAAAAAATGAAACAAGATGTGATTGGGAGGGAGACAAACCGTAAGAGACTCTTAAGCTCACAAAACAAACTGAGGGTTGCTAGGGGGCGGGGCAGGGGTAGGATGGTTGGGTTATGGACACTGGGGAGGGTATGTGCCATGGTGAGTGCTGTGAAATGGGTAAGCCTGATGATTCACAGACCTGTACCCCTGGGGCAAATAATACATTATATGTTAATAAAAATAGTTAAGAAAAAAAAAGAAAAAAAAAAGTAGGGCCATGATTTATAAGAAAAACCTAAATGAGGCAATAATTATAATAAAGAGCCAAATGGAAATGTCTATGTATTTGAAAGGAAATGACTGATACAGCATTTGGAATCCTAAGAGAAGTAAGCAAAGACACTGATTTAATTTCAACAGAACAGCTAACATAGAGCTAAGTGGCAACCTTCAGAGTTAACTGTGTATCTGGGAACATAAAATTTAAAGTTCAAGCACCTCCCTCAGAATGGAAGGGGACTGATGGAACATGCCCCTCTAATCATCCCATCGCCACTAAGCTATTTATCTTTGACAAATACACTTACCAGAAGGTAGAATCAGCTCCATGGTTTCATCATCATAGCCTAACAGCCTTTCTGAGCACAACTCGGTCTCATCAGGGTACTCCCCTTCCTTGTAATCTGGATAGCTACTCCTGTAACAGTGGCATGAAGAATGGCATTAATAAAAAGACTAATACCTCAAATATAACTAAAAGACAAACTGTATTTGCAAAATGGCAAACCCACTAGTTATCAAAAAGCAGGAAGCAAACAGCTGCAGGGATGACAAGCTGAAAGGTTTAGAGAAAAACCAACGTGGTGGCACCCTCTGTAATAAAAATAAGCAAGTGACCTGTAAACTCAGGATGGGTCACAGACCTACGTGTAAAATGCGAAACTAAAAGAATGCCTAAAATATAACATGGGAGAAAATCTAGATGACTTATGGGTTTGGTGAGGACTTTTTACATATACCACCAAAGGCACCATCCATGAAAGGAATAATTGATAAGCCGGACTTCGTTAAAATGAAAAAACTTTTGCTCATTGCTTAAAATGAAAAAAACAGAAGCCATATATCACTTCTCGGCCTTTGGCTAAGATCAAGTGTAAAACAGAAGCCACAGACTAGGAAAAAATATTTGCAGAAGGCACATCTGATAAAGGACCATTATTCAAAATACACAAAAAACTCTTAAAACCCAGGAAGAATATAAACCAGATCTTAAAATGGGGCAAAGACCTTACTGGGCACCTCACTAAGATACACAGATTGTAAATGAACATGTAAAAAGATGCTTCATATCATGTCATCAGGGAAATGCAAAATCAAATGCGGTAACACCACACACTTACTAAAATGGCCAATATGCATTTTGGTGGATGGTGCAGGCATTTTGCAAGACAGATGGGCCACAAAACGGTGCAGGTGTTTTGCAAGACAGCTGGGCATTCTTGAAAACCAAACATACTCTTACCACAGGATACAGCAGTTGGGTTGTTTGGTATTCATCTAAAGAAGCTGAAAACAGGTCAACACAAAAACCTGCACACTGATAGTTATGGCAGCTTTATCCGTAACTGCCCAAACCTGGAAGCCACCAAAATATCCTTCAGTAGGTGAGTGGGGTCAACTGTGGTGTATCCGGACAATGGAACAGAATTCCTACTCAAAAGAAATGAACCATCAAGCCATGATAAGACACAGAGAAAACTTTAATGCCTATTACTAAGTGAAAGAAGCCAGTCTGAAAAGACAAGGAGAGAAGAACAGGTGGACTCCATACTCAGGGCAGTGACACTACTCTGTACGAGGCTATAATGGTAGACGCGTCATTAGGCATTTGTCCAAACCTACTAAATGCACAACACTAACAGTGAACCCTAATATAAACCATGCACTTGATGATAATGGAGTGTTAATGTATGTTCATCAATTCCAACAAATATACCACTAGTGAGGGATGTCCATAATGAGGGAGGTCATGTATGTATGGATGTGGGAGATATGAGAAATCTCTGTAACCTGCTCAAATTTGCTGTTAACATAAAATTGTGCTTTAAAAAAAGGAAAAAGACGGAGCAAATGACCTATAACTACATTCTTTCACCTATTTGTTTCTCCCTAAGAGGGTTGCCAGGTAGGAAGAGGAGGAGAATGGGGAGCTGGAAATGCAGCACTCAATTTAACCATTCTAAAAACAAGTTCTAGAACAGTGCCGTCCAACAGAATTCTGTGATCACAGAAGCTTTCTATGCTTGTGTGTCCAATATAGGAGCTACTAGTCATATGTACTTTTAAGCATTGAGCTCTGAAATCTAGGTAATACAACTAAAGTACTGAATTTCTAAATTTTAAATTTAATTTCTAATTAATTTACATAGCTGCATGAATACACCAAGCATTTGACATTTTGGACTGTTCAATTCTAGAAGAATTTCTATGTTCCTAGAAATGTTCTCAATGATACACAGAAAATAACTAGAGAATTATACATTAAAAAGTTAACATTAAGACAGATAACCCAATCCCAATAAAGAAACAGACAAAAGACTTGATCAAACACTTCATAAGAGATATCCAAATGACCAGTTACATAAAAGTGTTTTCAGCTACATTAATTATCATGAGGGAAATGCAAATTAAAGCCACAACCCAGACACCAAAATGGCTGAAAAGAAAAACTTTTCCTCAATGCAAAAGAAGAATGAGAAATCAGGAGGAACATGCAAAAGGATGATTTAAAAGACTAGGACTGGGGCGCCTGGGTGGCTCAGTGGGTTAAAGGCTCTGCCTTCGGCTCAGGTCATGATCCCAGGGTCCTGGGATCGAGCCCCGCATTGGGCTCTCTGCTCAGCGGGGAGCCTGCTTCCCCCCCCTCTCTCTGCCTACTTGTGATCTCTGTCAAATAAATAAAGAAAATCTTTAAAAAACAAAACAAAACAAAGCAACAACAACAAAAAAGACTAGGACTTTTCTGAACACATGTATCTGGAGACTATGCATGCTTGACATAGTAATTACACACAACTGCTTGTGTGCTACACAAATACATACCTTTGACCAGTGCTAGGTCAAAGGTACTACGATACTAGTAGCTGTTCAAAAGTGCCTGGCACAGATTCCTTGCATCATGGACGAATTATCCGACTTTCTAGTTAAGGGTGAACCACCTATGGGATAATGTCACCATCAAATGCCAGGGACTGGCTGAGTTCAGCAACCACCTCCATTCCCTTGGGAGACAGTTTGTGATTCAAGGACTCTCAGGGAAACCAAGACATGAAATCTAATTTCCTCCCTCTGTTCACAGGGTTAGGCAAAGCTGAGCTCCTAACCATTTAAACCACAAAAAAAGAAACACAAGTTTTAAAGTCAGGCAAACTTCAGTGTGGACCTGAGATTGTCTCTTCATCTTATCTTTTATTAAATGTGTGTGCTCAACTCCCAGTCTGTTTCTTATCCATAAAATGAGAGGGAACAATTACCCACACAGAAGTGTTACAAAAGTTATAAAGCGTATATTGTACTGTGCTGGACAAGTGTCAGGCTGCGGGACATCTAGTAGCAATTCAATGCAAATGTGATGACCTCGCTTTGCTTCACATTACAAACTACAGACTTACCTAAAATCATAGAAGTCTGCAAATTCCAAAGCAGCATCGCCATCTGCGAAGAGCTTACAGTGACTTTTGTCATTCATGTGTGCCTGTACGGCTTCCGTGGAGTAGAAGGACTTCCCTTTCTCATTGCACCACAAGCAAATCTTCCCAACACCAACTTTCTCTCCTGAAAAAAATAATTCAAGGACAAAATGTAAGAGGACAAAAAATAATCTGCAGCCAGATTAAAGCTCACAATTTATCGCCACAATTCAAAAAACATGCATTAAGTTTCTGATCTTTACAAAATAAGCACATAATTAAATCAAAGACGGACGGGAAACGAAAAACGAATGTTCCCTTAAAACTTGTCCCCAATAATGTAGTATTTCCTCATTAAAAGGAAAACTATTGTACTTACCCAAATATCTAATCAGTCCCTTAAGATCTGAAAGATATTCTATATCAGGAATAAAGAAGCTGTGGACTTTAGTCATATGAGCCACATTCTTCACAAGAGAGCTTGAATGATGGGAACAAAATAAGCAGTCTGTTGTGGGGATGGCACCAACGAAGGGGCCTCTCCCAGCCCCCTCCCCCTCTGCATCCGGTTCCTCTGCTTCGTCCGTGGCGTCGGCGTCCTCATATTCCAACTCTTCTTCAGAATCAATATCTTCCCAATCTTCAAGCCAGAGATTTGAAAAACCATTAGTTTAAGAAAGTGGTAACTGCAATTGAAGAAACTGCAAAGGTTCACAAACATGAGATGGTACAGTCTTTTATCTGGGGGGACAGGATGCCAATTACATCCAAGGGCAAACCCTCTTTGAAGATCTCAATTTTAGCTGGTCCATTTACGCAGACGAGCTTGTATCGCTCAAAGTTTCCTGATCTTTCTCTTCCTGCATACAGTAAACTGGAGGGAGTCTTGTCCTTTCCTAAGCCTATATGAACACAGTCAGTATAACTGGAGGTAGGAAGAGGGTAGGAAAGAATAAATAGCTCATAAAATCAAGGAGGCTCAGTTGCTGGCCCCAGCTCCACATTTCAGCTTAGCTAGCTCACGCTGAAGCCTTCACTTTGTGTTTTAACCAACTAAATTAAGCGCAAAGCCGTGGAAACTAGAAACCCAGAATTACAAACCCTACATAAGTCGGTGTGGGCGGTAACCTGTCCTCTCCGATGCGTATGTCAAAGGCCTCCTCTTTCAAAACAGAAACCATCGATTCATTCCGTAACTGTAAGTAAGAACCTATTCCTCCCCCCCTCGCCCCAGGTTGGGTTTCGGGCCCTGAATCTACAACAGTTAACTAAGCAGACAAATCCCCCGTGGGGACGATGGCCAGACTAGTCACTTCAGAAAGTACCGAAAACGGCCCGCACTCGCCATTTTCACTTAAAAAACGGGCGCCTCCTCCCCTCCAACTTCGAGTATACATCTGGAACCTGGGGGGGGGGGGGGTTCCAGACATGGGACATCTGGAAACGGGGAGGCCATTACCTTCTTCATCCAGGTCCTCCTCACTCTCCTCCTCCTGCTGCTGCTTTGTAAACTTCTTCGCCTGCTGCTCAAACCACTGGAGCCGGGGAGGCTTCTCGGCCGGGTCCCGCTCGTGAGCCGCACGTCCCGCACGGGCCAGCGACGCGGGACTCCTGGGCGGCGACTCCTCCGGCGCCGCGGGGGCCTTCTTGGGCGACAGGGACGGCTGGGCCTTGATGGCCTGCTGGATGGCCGCGTTCATGGCATCCTTGTCCACGCTGTCCACGCCCAGCCCCTTCTCCAAGTTCTTTTCGTTCATCATCTCCACTTTCCGATTCACGGCGCGCACGGCCTTCTTCTCCAGCTCCACGTGCCGCCGGGACTTGAGGTGGTTTTCGTAGGCGTTGAAAGAGGCAAACTTCTTACTGCAGACGGTGCAGTAGGTGGCCGTGCCCTTGCTCTCCTGCTCCGTCACGGCCCGCTGCGCCCGCACGCGCTCCTGGAAACCCTCGGCCGTGACCGGGGCCATGTCGGCCACCTTGCGCTTCAGGTTGTAGCGGTGCCAATCCGTCTTGTAGTGGGCCCGCTGCACGTCCGCGTCGCCGAACGCCACCCGGCAGGTAATGCAAGTGTACGTCGCCATCGCCAGGGCCGAAATAAGAGGCGGCAGGGGCAAAATTCTAGCGACGTCAGTCTTAACGCCACCAGACGCTCAAACCTCTACTCGCCTCAAAGCCCAACAAAAACCAGACCGGACGCCGCCTTCCAGGCTGGATCTGCGAGAACTTCCGGCACACTCAGCTGGACAGGAAGTTCCGCCTCTCGATCTGCAGCTGCGTCTGCCCCCGGCCCTGGAAGGCCAAGGAAGGCCTGTGGCCAACCAGGCCCCGCCCAGTCGGCCTGAAGTGGGTGTTGACTGAGTTGTTCTGAGGTGGGTGTTGATCAAAGTGAGCTTGAGGTGGGCGTTGACTGGGCCAGCCCGAGGCGGGTGTTGATTGGACCAGCCTGAGGTGGGTGTTGACCGGACCAGCCTGAGGTGGGTTTTGATTGGACCAGCCGGAGGAGGGTGTTGATTGGGTCCTTGGGGGAAGGTGTTGCTTACTCGGCGCAGCGCCCACCAGGTTACTGCCCCAGGTGGTTGTGCGGTGTGGGATGACGCGCGGAAGGGGAGGACAAGGGGACGGCTCCGCGGGAGAAGGAGGCCCCGGAGGAGGTGTCCGGTGACCAGGCGATGGTCGGGGCCTCTCCGAGAACCTAGCCCTGCGCTCCGGCAGCTTAGTGAACGGGTGTGGCGAGAGCCAGGCCCGCCCTTCAGCCCCCGGATCGGACCATCCGAGTGCCCGCCAGGCCGGCCGGAATCGCGGGGAACCGGAGCCTCGGGCAGGGCGCTGCGGGAATTCGCAGGAAGGCCGGCGAGGCCGGGCTAGAGCCTCGGTCTCTGCGGGGCAGCCCTTCCAGCAGGGGGCGCACGCGACACGCTTGGATGAAAAGTTGGCGGCTGGGAGCCCGGCCGCGCCGCTGGCTGGAGACAGGTAATTCGGGCCACAGAGGTCCTGCTCAGTCGCGCAGCAGCCCCGTTTTCAAAAATGCAAAAAGAAAGAGGCAAGACACGTGTTTTATCCAACCCAACATATACAAATATTGTCATTTGAACGTATCAGTCCAGAAGATGATGAGAAACTTTTCGCTCGCGTGCTGGTACCTGATCTTGGGACTTCGGTGTGTGTCGCGCGGGGAGCGCGCATTTCCGGTGCGCGGTCGACTGCGTGGCCTCGCAGGCAACAGCGCCGGTGGAGGAGGCGTGAGTGTTGGGTTTTAGGCAGGGCTTGGGCTCATCTGCACGGCCTCGCCCAACCTGTCAGCCCTGGTCAGGAATCGAACTTTACGTGCTCAGAATCCAGGCGGCCCGTGGCACCCAAGAACACAGAGACGTTTTTTAATATGTAGGTCAAGTCCCGTTGCTCTTGTTCACAAGCCTCCAGTGGCTTCCCCAGATCCCACTTACTTCTTTTGGTCTGAGTGTGTGTGTATGTGTCCCCCCACCCCGCCCCGGCTTCAGTCATCTGTTGAAAACCTAATGCCCATGTGGGGAGTGTGGGAGGCGGTTAGGACTGAAGACAGGGATCCCATGATGAGATTAGCGCTCTCCTAAAAGAGAGTGCCCCCTGCCCAGCGGCGGTTATAATGAGAAGTCTGTGTGTGGGAAGAGGGGCCCTCACCCGAGCATGCTGGCACCCTGACCTTGGCCTTCCAGCCTCCAGAAGTATGAGACTTTATTTTGTTGCTTATAAGACACCCGGTCTGGTATTTTGTTAAAGCAGCAGGAACAGACTGAGATACTTGCTCTTTATTCTAGAAGGCTCTGTATGATCTGCCATCACCCCTACACCTACCTGTGATCTCCTGCCACACCCCCTTCCCCACTCTGCTCACCCCACTTCAGCCACATTTTTGTCACATTTCAGACCCTTTTGATGTTCCTTTAAACAAGGCCAAGGAAGCATATGTCGTTGCTATATAAGTCTTAAGAAATCCTTCGTCTGGGGCGCCTGGGTGGCTCAGCGGGTTGAGCCTCTGCCTTCAGCTGGGGTCATGATCTCAGGGTCCTGGGATCGAGCCCCGCATGGGGCTCTCTGCTCAGCGGGGAGCCTGCTTCCCCCCTCTCTCTCTGCCTGCCTCTCTGCCTACTTGTGATCTCTCTCTCTGTGTCAAATAAATAAATAAAATATTAAAAAAAAAAAAAGAAATCCTTCGTCTGTTTGAAAAGGTTTTTTTTGCTGCCCAAATCCCTTTATAAGAAGGGCCTATCCATACCCTCTTATCAGAAATACTGCCTACATCCAACTCTTAAATCTTTACTAAGCATAACTTTGCTCTATTACTCCATATCAAATTACCCCCAAATCTAGCTGCTTATAACAGGAAGCTTGGAGTGTCTCACTTCCTGTAAGTCAGGAGTTTGAGTGGCTCAGGGTCTCAAGAATTTGCAGTAACATGAGGACCAGGACTCAAGTCGTGTGAAGGTTCGACTGGCTAGAGGATGGCTTGGAAGATGGCTCACTGACATGCTCATAGCAAGAGATTTGGTTCCTCACGAAGTGGGCTGTTCCATAGAGCCACGTAATTGTCCTCATAACATGGCAGTTGGCTTTCCCAGAAGGAGCAAAGTGAAAGCCACTGTGTCTTTTATGACCTAGCCTTGAAAGTCACAGTCATTTCTACAATGTGCTGTTATTTATAAGGGTCAGACCTATTTAATGTGGGAGGGGACTACCTAGGGGCATGAGTTGGGTGTCTGAAGAACATTATGGGAGATTGGCTACCACTAGCATTTGTTGTTTGTCACTGATGTCCCAGTTTTAACCCTTGAAGTCCCATATCCCAGGAAACCCAACCATCCTGGGCAAACCAGACTCCTTTCATTGTTCTGTACTCCAGTGCCAGGACGTTGCTGGCACATAAATCGTTCAGTATTTGAAAAGAATTTTTTACTGCAGAAGTTGTCTGATGGTGATTTTTATTCCAGAAAATTTAGTTTTGAGGTGACCAGAATCTTCTAAAATAGCTAAGCCCTCTGGAGAAATACCCACTTTAAGAAATGTACTTAGTACTAGTCATCAGTGGCATAAGCAAAAACAATGTATATTTTCAAGCTTCTCTAAAAAGTAAAGCAAAAGATGGCTATATAAAGAAATTTTAGTTTTACTTTTTTCTTATTATATGGTTCTTCCAGCATCTGTTCATTCGTTGTGGCTATTTCCTCCCTGCCTCCTTCAATCCATTTTTCATGACCCTCCCATGTCGGCATCTTTGAACCCTTCAAAGTTCAAAACTCTCTTTACTTTTCCTCTTCCCAGGGCCATTGTTTCCTCCATACTAGTGTACTGCTCTTCCTCTGCAGTCTTCTAGCTAGCCTTCCTCTGTCTTCTTGGTCTGCACTACAGTATGTACAGATCATCAGACTAATTTGCCTAAGCCATTTTTCCTCATATGTCACTCTTTATGTTCAAGAATGGTTGTCTGTTGCCCAGAGAATGCCAAGTTGAAAGTCCTTTGCCTGGCTTTCAGTATCTCCCATTACCTCTTCCCCATACTACCAATCTCCAATATGTGTGTTTTTTCCACACCACCAAGCAATTCTCAGACACCAGCTGGGAGTCCTACAAGTCAGCTCAACTCTAACACTGTACCTGGAGACATCGTCAGATCCCACAGGTTAAGGGCTCCGTCCCACAAGACTGACCCCACTTCAGATGCCAATAGCAGGTCCAGGTTGTTACCTGTGCTTCTGATCAACTGGCTATAAGCTGGTCAACCCTCTCTGGCTTGATTAATTTGCGAGAGTAGCTCATGGAACTCAGGAAAACAATTTACTTACTAGATTCCTGGTTTATTACAAAGGATATTAAATGATACAGGTGAACAGCCAGATAAAGAGATACTAGGGTAAGGTCCAGAAGGGCCCTAAACACAGGAGCTTCTGTCCCCGTGGAGTTTGGGGGTGCACCACCCACCTGGCACAGGGAATTGTTCTGATTGACTCACCTAAAAGCTCTCGGAATCCCATCCTTTTGAGGTTTTATGGTAGTTTCATTACAAAGGCATGATTGATTAAATCTTTGATGATTGAACTCAACTTCCAGCTCCTTTCTCCTCCCCAGAGGTGTGAGGGGGTAGGACTGAAAATTGCAACCCTCTAATCACATGGTTAGTTCCCATGGCAACCAGCTCTCATCAGTAGGTCATCTACAGGCTTTCCAAAAGTCACCTTATTAACATAACCCAAAACACTGTTATCCTCTCAACACTTCGTGGTTTTTTTTTTGTGTGAGCTCTGTGCCAGGAATTGACAAAGACCAAGTATATTTTTATTACAAATTGCAACATCACACTATCCTTTAAAATATTCTACTAATTCTAAATTAAGACATCCCTACCCTCAAGGAGTTTCTTATAATTTGATAGGAATGGTAAGAAATATACAACAAACACATTAAAGACTGGGTCATGTACAACAAAATATAAAGGTGTAGTGGGTATTTAGAATAGAGATATATTATCCAAGTAGATTAGAAAAGTTTTCATTAAGGAGCTGGGTGGTGGTGAAGGAGGGAGAAGATGGCAGACTTTATCTGCAAGTGACGGAGGGAGGTGGAAGGTAGAAGACATACGGCGGAGGGAGGGAACTAAGGGACATATTTAGGAAGAAAAGAAGTCTAGTTTGTGTTGAAGCATAGGATATAAGTAAAGACAAAATAAGACTAGAGAGGATTAAGGTATTGGGTAAAGGGTTGAATTTTGTAATTTGTTGTTCATTCTTCATTTGGTAAACAGTAGAAACTCAAGAAGAGTTTCAGTTTATGTGGGCATAAGGAATAGAAGTGGTCCTTGAGATCCAGCAGCAATCTGGAATGGATAGCAAAAAAAAGAGCAGCTCTGTAGCCAATAGATCCTTGGTGAATGCAAGATGACTGACCCAGGGACCTTGTGTTAAGCTTCTCTGCGTTATATTCAGAGTGTTATATCAACGTATCTGATCTCTGCTGACGATGCTATAAAAATTTTTTCTTACCAAGTGAATCATTTTACTGAGGAATTGACACTGAGACTGCCCATATAGAAAATTTAGATTTGAAAATATTAAAAATTGACTTTTTTCTGGATACTGTGACATAGCCCTTAAGATAGTTCACATGATTTTCAAACTACTGAAGTTATGTTACACACTGTAAAAGTGATAGTCTCCATGAAGATATGGTTCCTTTTCAATCCTGAAAGATGTTGGGATGTTGATTTTTGATTACCAGAAAATTTAAGAGGAAATAAGCTCATCTTCAAGTCAGTTGGGAGACTGGTATTGATATACAGCAGTCTCTTGTGGTAGGGTTTACTACTTTTTACATACCTGTATTGCAGTAGCAACTTGGTTTTTAAAAGGAAAACTTAAAAGGGTTGGTTGAGATTAACTTTTGGGTGGTAATAAAGGCTATAAAAACATTTATTAAATGGTTTACAACTTCTGTGAATTCTGTGTTCATGAAAAAAAGTCCAGTAAAGAATACGATTTTCAATAAACAATTTTAAAACATTTTACTAACTCTTGGTCTTTGGGCATCTAGATATGCAGAGTTTTCTGTTCTTAAATTAAGAAAGAGTTGAGGTATTCGTAAAGAATTGAGAAAACCTGGCTTCACAGCATTGAAAATAGAACAGATTGGCCTGTTTCTGGATTCTCTGAAAAAAGAAAAAAAATAAATCCAGTCTTTAACATTTAGTAAAATTCTGAACTATTTAAAATTATGATCATTCTTAATGTATTTTAAAACAAAAAAAAATATTAGATAATGTGACATACTGGAAAGAGAATAGGGATAAGCTGGCTTTCCCCCTTACTCGCTATGTGACTGTGGATAATTTATTTAACCCTGTCCTTCTGAAAAACAGTCTTACTACTACTTAATTATAGGGTCAGGAGAACTACACATGATTCTAACTGTAACTGTTTTTGATGTATTAGACTAATGGTTGGCAAACTTTTCCTATAAAGAGCAAGATATTAAATATTTTAGGCCTTAAAGGCCTATGGTCTGCACAACCTTTCAACTTTTTGACATAAAAACAGCCATAGACAGTACATAAATGAGTGTGTCTGTGTTCTAACAAAACTTTATGGGTGAATTTTGAATTTCATACATTTTACACATGTCGTGAACTATTCTTCTGATTTTTTTTCAACTAGTTAAAAATTTTTAAAAATCGTTTAGCTGCTATTCCATACAAAAAGAGTGGCAGGCCAGATTTGGCCCATAGGCCATAGTTTGCCAACTGCAGTCTTAGATGTTTAATTACACACTATGAGGTGCAGGTGCTATAACAACGTCACAGGTGAAGGACACAGGTCCAGATTTTATGTGACTGACTTGCAGTCTTCCAGCCAGTGTTAGATCCATTAAAAATGGCTAGTGTGGAACCTCACACATGGTCCAGAGTCAACTAAAAAAATAGGCATTTTTGCAACACTTTTCATCTTTTTATTCCACATCATTATTGGGTTATGAAACCAATATAGTGCTAGTTCCACTGAAATAACTTTAGAGTTTTCTTATAAGCAGGTACTTTTTGACCGACTTTGTTTTAATGTTTGAAAAGATATCTTAGTTGAAACACAGATAGGGAGGAATGATCACTATCTTCGTTATTTATAGCCTTTTTTTTCTCCTGAAAGTGCTTCAGACACTTTTTTCCATTCACTCTAAAAACATCCCTGTGTGAGAGAATAATTAGCTTCCTAATTTTATGTTTGGGGAAACTGAAGTGATAGGCTTATGGATGATATGTGACTTTAACATTGTATCTTAGGGGACCATAATACTAACACCAGAACTAGAACTCATATTTATGACATCCCATCCTAACTTAAATGCTGCAGTGGAAATGGAGGAATACACAAAAATATAGTTCTGAGACTTTCTAACTTCATCATGATACAAATGACCTGGGACAACGGTCGTTTAAGAAGGGTTTTCAGAATAATTTCCTATCTTGTAACTAACATAGCTGGAGCAGTGCAAAGAACTATATCAACCTAAATTATAAACAGAAAATGAAAATGCTTATTTTCTTCTTAAATATAAGAATTCGCTTACATTTGCTTCTTGCCTAAAATCAGCAGTATACTGGATTTTACTATTTTTTAGAGGAAAAAAGTTGCACATTTCAAATATAAAAGATGCCTAAATATGCTGAGGATGTTTGCCAATTGCAAAGCCTTATAAATATTTGTTTTCCTAATATTCTACTGAATGGGGGGTGGTTTTTAAAAAATCACTTGTGAAGATTTTTAGGGTAAGAAAAAAGCAATGATGATTCAGATGAGAACATAAACACCATTTTAAGCCTGGATTGACCTTCCAAAGCAAGCTTGAACTTCTTGAGCTCTGTTTTATTGTTCCAGGTCAAAACACATGTTCAGTATATGCTGTTCCCATTATCTTGTTTTGCTCAGCATTTTCTAAAGGAAGAGAGCAAAATATTTTCTACACCTCCTTTACAATTAAAAAAAAAATCCATGTTTCACACTTTAATAAATGCATAAATTCTCATGGTAAGGGATGAAGAGTCCCTCCTCTGTACTGGATAAGTCATTGGGGTTTATCGTTATTATATCTTAAAACCAGAAATAGAATTAAATACAGTACATCCACCAACACACACACACACACCATCCTCAGCATCCCTGTTTGTCTGACTTGAGTACTGTTATTGCATAATGTAATTTGTAATGACATACGTTCTTGAATAAATATTTAAGTACATGTATGGTTATAATGCTGCTATCCATAGAGAGCTGGTATGTCTTCTCCAGTGCAGTAACACATTTTCTACCCTAACAACCTTGCCATCCCCAAACCACTTTTAATTTATAGTTTATATTACGTGATACTAGTTCTATTGTTCATATCACCAGCCCTTTTATCTTTTTGTAAGCTTGTCCAGTGAATTTTAACACATTCTTTAGTTACTTGGATCAACTTCTTGTTTTCCCCTCAATGAAAAAATTGAAATCACCTGTAAACTTTTTTACTTTATGGCCAAGAACATTTTTTTAAATGCAGAAACATAAACACATAAAAAAAAAAGAATCCTGGCAACAACTATTTTATAAATATGTGACTGTATTTTTCTTTATGTCCAGAAACTTGTATTGAATAGGATTCGGGTATATTCCTCCCTAACCCACACAGTTCATAGATCTAACACCAGGTTTTTGTACCAAAATGGGCAAGATAATGAAGGCACAGGCTCACTTTGTATCAATAAAGGACATCAAACACAGTCATGAGGCACTAATGACATAGAAGCATAGTCAGTCACAAAAAGCAAGTGTTCAAAGTCCTCAATAACTTTTCTCCCTTTAACATTTGGCAAAATTCAGTCTAGATATTTTAATACCTCAGAAAGAAAAAATAAATAAGAGATGCTACATTAAAACATCAGATTACCTATAGTCTTTAGAAATACAAGAAAAGGAATAAAATGAAGGGAAGGGACCACAGATTTCCTATATTCTTGGATTATCCTTCCTTTCTGAGGGTCTCAGATGTCTGCACGCATCTGTAGAAATGCCAGCTGTACCTGAAGATTGAAGGGATTGTTGGTAGTTGGCTGACATGGTCCCTCAACACTATTAAGTTTCTATCACAAAAACACAATTAGCTTGATTTCTTCTAAATCCTTTGTTAAAAGCCTAAGTCAAATTTGGTTATTTGAAAGTGATCTAAAAAATTTAAAATAAAGGAAAAATACATTCTAAATTCCCAGTAGAAACAGATTACATATTTTGACTTCAATAGCAAATAAATACACCTTAAAGCCAAGCAAATTTCTCTCCTGTAGGAGACTCTATACAGACTATGAAAAGTTACTGTTTCTCTACTGCTGATGACAACATCACTCCTAGAACATACCAGGAACTAGTTTCACAACTTGAAGAGACTTTTTTATGACATAATATGAAAGACGAGGGTTTAACTTAGGTCTGAGCAAGCAGAAGAGATCCACACTTTGCAACATCTCTATTACAAATATATGACAATTGAATAACAAAACACAGCCCAGTCTCTGTTTACATCAAAACCACTGTCTATTTGATATAGAATTACTTGCCTTCTATGGGTTGATACCACCCATTGCCAAGACCAGAGCTGGCAGTCCATGGAGCATGCCATTTACTACAGGTAAGCCTAAGTCTATAACTGCAGAAATAACATGGAAATGTATCAGCTTATCCAAAGTAGTTAAATATATTTTTAAAATTTTTCCTAGGAAGTTAATTTTGATAATATTTCCCAAGTCCTTCAACTAAAGATATTTTGATAATTTGTGTTTTTTTACATCAGAATCACCAACATTTTTTTAACTGTTTCCAAGTATCAGTAACAAAGGAGTTGATACTGCTTATATTCACAACTAATTGTTAATATTTCAGTGAGTTACAATGAACTGTTTTTGCATGCTTGAAAAATTAATTGTAAAGAAAAAATAAGAATACTTATAGGAGGATCGCAATAATTTGGTGTTTTTGCATTAAAAACCTCTAATATTCATCTCTGACAACACAGTATGTATATTTATGCATATAAAGTTCATTTCCATGCTTATTACATAAAAATAACTATAGGAAATATCAGTATCAGCTGATAGATATCCAATTAATTTCACTGCAGAAGGGAAAATAAGAAAAAAAATCTGAAGTTATCAGTAAAGCGCACAGTTCAAAAATTTTTTTTCCTTTTTTTTTTCTTTTTTTGCTTGTTTGAAATTTTTTGGTAGTTTTATCTGTGCTGTGTTGAACAGGTTGATTCCCAGACTAATGGCCTCCGAGTAGATTTGAAAGGAAGCCGGAAGACTTCTTATTTTGCTGTGATTCTGCTTCTTGGTCTTGTGAAAGTCCCAATTCACTCTCAATTTGATCAAGCTCTGACTGGTCAAGTAGTTCAAAGTCATCACCTTCTTCAGTGTCTGTGTCGTCA
Organism: Lutra lutra; assembly: GCF_902655055.1. Classification (NCBI taxonomy): domain Eukaryota; kingdom Metazoa; phylum Chordata; class Mammalia; order Carnivora; family Mustelidae; genus Lutra; species Lutra lutra. Next base: position 13,367,335 of record NC_062282.1, read on the forward strand.
CCCAGGCTGGGGGCAGCCTGAGAAAGTGCTTGCTGCGCGCCCTCTAACTGCTCTTTGATGGCTGCTGTCACCGCGGCCGTAATGGCATCCCCAGCCAGGTTGCGCATCAAGTGAAAGGTTTGGTCACTGCTCAAAGGAAGGGTGAGACCAGCTGCTGACTGCTTCTCTCTGCTCGCTCTGAGACCGCCGTCCACCTGCTCCTTTTTTCTCCTTTGCTCAGTGGGCAAGCCAAGGCTGAACTCGTCTTCATCATTTGTTCCCATGCCGTTTTCTACAGATGGAAAATCGGAAAGGTCTCGAGAGAAAACTTCTTCGCTGGGTCGGTCAAGATCTGTGGAATGTGTAACACAAGTGCATGCTTGAGCACCACGATGAATTTGAAACAAAAGAACTATCTAAACGATAACCTGATTTTATTTTATTTTTTAAAAGATTTTATTTATTTATTTGACACAGCACAAGCACGGGGAGCACCAGAAGGAGAGGGAGAAGCAGGCTCCCCACTGAGCAGGGATCCTAGTGCGGGGATCGCTTTACCGCCTGAGTCACCCGCACGCCCCAACGATAATCTGATTTTAATCCAAACCCTCCAAGCAAACTTGACATTCATCTAGCCTCCTGGTTCAGCTTAAATCAACTTAACCACATGCCAGATCCCTTTCAAATCTGGGACACTACCACTCTACAAATACACAAATACCGCATGTACCCGCTACTTTAGTTTTCCTCTTAAGCACCAAAGACTTTCTGTAATGACTTAATATTCAACCTAACGTTAGCTTGAGGCTTGACTAAACTTTTTTTAAGTTTTTATTTAAATCCTAGCGAATTAACATACAGTGTATTAATTTCAGGTATATAATATAGTGAAAACAGTTTCATACAACACCGGTGCTCATCACAAGTGCTCTCCTTTTTTTTTTTTTTTTAAGATTTTATTTATTTCTTTGACAGAGAGACAGATCACAAGTAGGCAGAGAGGCAGGCAGAGAGAGGAGGAAGCAGACTCCCCGTGGAGCAGAGAGTCCGATGTGGGGCTCGATCCCAGGACCCTGAGATCATGACCCGAGCCGAAGGCAGAGGTTTTAACCTACTGAGCCACCTAGGCTCCCCGCAAGGTCTCTCCTTAATCCCTATCACCTATTCTGACCCCAACCACCTCCCCTCCGATAACCATTTTAAAGAGTCTGTTTCTTGGTTTGCCTCTTTTCCCTTTGCTTGTCTTGTTTCTTAAATTCCACATAGGAATGAAATCATATGGTATTTTTCTTTCTCTGACTTATTTTGCTTAGCCTAATACTCTCTAGTTCCCTCCACATCATTGCAAATGATAAGATTTCATTCTTTTTATGGCTGACTAATATTCCATTGTAGAAGTGTACTGAAGTTTAAATGTTCAATATAAACAAAAGTTTCCTCCTCCCCAGGGAGGGTATTAACTTTGAGCCAATGTGGGTATGCATGATCACAGAGTTAAAAAAAATATTTCAGTCGGAGGTTTTCATGGATTGTGGTAAAACAAATGGTGAGTATTATCCTGCCTCAGCATTATTTATCCATGGAGATCTGTATGTCAGCATCGGTAACCTATGTTTGTTTAAAGCAGTGCACTAAAAGAAAATATTGCTCCTTCTCCCCCATATTCAGCTTAAGAGCTTATGGAAACATTTGGCTTTCCATAAATATCGCTGAAAATGGCCATGTCCTGTTTACAAATTTGTGTCCAGAATACATACAGGAACACTTTTATTTATTTATTAAGATTTTATTTATTTATTTGACAGAAATCACAAGTAGGCAGAGAGGCAGGCCGGGGTGGGGGTGGGGGGAAGCAGGCTCCCCACTGAGCAGAGAGCCTGATGCGGGGCTCAATCCCAGGACCCTAGAATCATGACCTGAGCTAAAGGCAGAGGCTTAACCCACTAAGCCACCCAGGCACCCCAGTATAGGAACACTTTTAGATTTGAGACATTTGAAAACAATGTCAGGTTAGTAGGCAGACAGTGATTTTATTGCTTCTCACTTTCCATAGAAAATTTTTCAGTGTAACAGTTAACTCTTTACAACAGTGACTTGAAGTCTTCAATTTAATTAAAGCCTTCTACGTGGGTTGGATTATTGCCTCCTCTTTTATTGTGTGATGCTTAAGAACAAAGGGTTTGCTATCCTTATCTTGATGTTGGGCTTGTACAGCTTGAGTGTTTTTTCGAAGTTAGGCTCCAAGCCCAATGTGGGGCTTGAACTCACAACTCCATGATCAAGAGTCACATGCTCCACCAACAGAGCCACCACGTTGCCCCGTGAATGTTCTAATATGCTTTAAAGGTGAGGAAATTGAGGTCCACAGAAATTGTGTCACCTGTTCAAGGTCACACAGTTATCTAATGATGAAAGCAAGACTACACTTGAGTGTCCCAATATCCAAGCCTGTCTTTTTCCTTAACTTTTCTTTTCTTTTTTAAAGATATATTTATTTATTTATTTGACAGAGAGATAGAAGGAGAGATCACAAGTAGGCAGAGAGGCAGGCAGAGAGAGAGGGGGAAGCAGGCTCCCTGCTGAACAGAGAGCCTGATGTGGGGCTCGATCCCAGGATCCTGAGATCATGACCTGAGCTAAAGGCAGAGGCTTAACCCACTGAGCCACCCAGGCGCCCCCAAGCCTGTCTTTTTTCAAACATTGCATAGCCTCTCTCCTTCCTCTAAGAAAAGAAAGTGTGTTCTTGCTAATAAAAACATAAAAACAATTCATAATCTTCCATTACAATCTCGTATTTTCAGTATATGGCTAAAATGACTTGAAATAATCCAATAAGACTAGCAAACGTTGTTACTGCACAAGACAATCTATTTTAAATTATATTTATCCTAATTATGAAAAAAAAGGAAGTTTTTTTTTTAAACTAACTTTGAAGAAAAACATGAGTGGAGTCAGCTTTAGACTTGGGGAGCTGGTCCTCCGCACTTCAGTCGTTTTTCATAAGGACTAGCCGTGGGCGTGTGGAATGAGCATCTCTCTACTGCTCCTTCCATTGTTGCCAGAAGCAACAGATATTTGCCAGCAGACATTTCAGAAACTGTTTTCACTGTCAAGTATTTGTTATTAAAACAAAGGCAGGGGCACCTGGGTGGCTCAGTGGGTTAACCTCTGCCTTCGGCTCAAGTCATGACTCAGGGTCCTGGGATTGAGCCCCGCATCGGGCTCTCTGCTCGGTGGGGAGCCTGCTTCCCCCTCTCTCTCTGCCTGCCTCTCTGCCTACTTGTGATCTCTCTCTCTGTGTCAAATAAATAAATAAAATCTTTAAAAAAAAAAACAAAGGCAGATTAGTATCTTGACTGGCTTAGATCTTTTTCTCATACTTTTAAAAAAGTAATAGCTTTTGAGATAGGATTCATATACCATAAAATTTGCCCTTTTAAAGTGTACGATTCAGTGTTTTGTTTTGTTTTTTTAAGATTTTTTTATTTATTTATTTGACAGAGAGAGATCACAGTAGACAGAGGCAAGCAGAGAGAGAGGGGGACGCAGGCTCCCTTCTGAGCAGAGAGCCCGATGCGGGACTCGATCCCAGGATCCTGAGATCATGACCTGAGCTGAAGGCAGAGGCTTAACCCACTGAGCCACCCAGGCGTCCCCGATTCAGTGGTTTTTAGGATACTCACAAAGCTTTACAACCACCACCAATACCTAATTTCATCATTCCAAAAAACTCATACTAATGACCGCTCACCATCATTCCTTTTCCCCCAGCCCCTAGCAGCCACTAATTTACTTTCGGTCCAAATGGATTTGCCTCTTCTGGGCGTTTCATATAAATGGCCTGATACAATGTGTGGACTTGTGTCTTTGGCTTCTTTCACTCAGCATAGTGTTGTCAAGGTTCATCCGAGTCATGGCATGTATCTTTTCCATGTACTCAGAATACATATATCAAAAGAAGAGTACGTAAAAGTGTGAACATACCGTCGGAAGTGTCTGTCTGTGGAGTGTATCCTTCTGACAGGTTGAAGGTCCCATTGTCGGTCCAGGAGACCTCGGATACGTCTGTGTCAGACACAGACAACTCTTTGGCCGCAACCGTAAGGCTGATCTGTGTTAACATAGAGAGCAGTGACACACTTGAAACTTCTGACAGAAATCTTTTTGAACACTCCATTTGAACCCCCAAAATATCAGGATAATAAAAACCAGATGAGTAATTCTCCTTTTGAAATTGTTCAGTCATCTTAAGAGAAATAAGAGGAGCCCACTAGGCAAATCATTCAGCCGCTGGGCATGTAAGTAAATTTACAGTCAAACCACATGGGAACAAATGGAAAACCCAAACAAAAAAATACCTTAGGACAAAGAGCTGAAAGGTCTAATTCACTGTCATCTTTGTGACTTTTTTCTTTATCTGCTTCTGTTGAGAGAAAATTTAGAGGCCTTCAGTGTCCTGGCCAGCTTAGACATAGTGTATTTTATCCATTCCACAGTGCTATCCTGACCCCACAATCCTCAGTCTCTAGTGCTTCCATTTAATTCAAAGTGTGCACATAGCTTCACATATCTGCAAGTGTTTGATTTTCAAGGGAAATGGTCCAGATCAGTGATTCCCATAGGGATGACCCAGCAGCAGCAGTGCCAGTGATGGGAACTTTTTAGAAATGCAGATTCTCAGGCCTTACCCTACATCAGCTGAGTCAGAAACTCTGCAGTGGGGCCCAGGACTCTGTGCATTAATAATCCCTCCAGGAGACTCTGATGCTCACTATAGTTTGAGAACCCATAAGGTCATAGGCCAAGTTAAATAGTGAAAAGTGATCACTTTGGTTTTTCCTGTTTTCTTTTCCTCCCCTTGGTTCTCTCAATCAGCTCTTATGCGGCTCCCACACTCTTAGCCATAGCATGGTTTTTTTTATTTGCAATTGTCCACCCCAAAATAAAATAACTGAAACAAAGGAAATCCTAAATAGCAAATATAAAATTATTAAATTCTTTTCCCCTTCCCCTGACAATTTGGATTAAAAAGTCAATTTCTTATATGTTTGAGAAAAGCACAGATGCCTAATAGGCAAAGGCTACATTACTTTGAGGGCATTAGCTTCTGTAATAATATATAATAAAAGGCTAAAAGCACTTTGAGACATATTCAAAGTGATTTTGTAATAAACAGCCAGCTGACGTCTCATTCCACATGTGGAATCTAAAATTCAAACTTTACTTACCAGATCTCTTACGTTTCTTCTGATTAATATATTCTCCAATTCCAAAATCTAGCTTCAGCAGACCTGACTTGATTTTGCTGTATATTTTTTGTCCAATGTCATTACACTTAAACAGGGGACACAAAAATGCACACAGCACTGAAACATAAGAAGGAAGAGCGTGTCGGTAAGATGACGGTCCTTTCAAAAGGCTACCTCTGAGTATTGCACAAAAATAGTTCAGTCAGTAAGACAAATATAAGTGTTTTTCTTAGAGAATGCCTCTGTGAAATACATTCATAATTTCTATTCTTCCTCCTGTAATGAAAACATCTTCCCCTACAAACACACGCACGCACACGCGTGCACATACGTGCGGGCGTCAAGCTTATAGTCACTGTTTTTAGATACTTGCTATTAAATCAACTTTCTCCCTTTCGTTCTTTCACCCTCAACGCTGAAAAAGATTACGTGCTTTCTTGACAACAGTCCTGGGTTAAAAGCTGCCTTTCTACTAATTTGTTGAATAAGCCATTTCGCTATAGGAAAGTTATTACGTATTATCCTCTCATCAGTAATACTGGGATGACAATATTATCTCTTGGGGTTTTGTGAAGAATAAATGGGGTGAGTGCCATCTGAATAATGCCTGGCCTATATCTTCAGAGCGTCCCCCGGCTCTCTTCTCCTTTGCTTCCTAAACAAGGCAGATCAAGGGCTGATACTCTCCGCGAGTTCCTGAGTTCCGTCTGGGAGAATGGGTTTGCGCTTTGATCATCGGCTCTGAGTGTAACACATTTGGAATACAGAAAAGAAACAAAGACTGACCTACTGAGTATATTGTATTCCCTAGTATTTACTTCTTTGTTGTGATTAGATTACCCATTTACCTTTTAAATAGGAGTTGCAAGCTCAAATACGATTAGAAGCCAAGGAAGTATATGTACACTGTAAAAGCTGGTCTAAGAGAAATGGGGAAATATAAGGGTCAGTTCAGTGGAGAGTGCCCGTCCCATCGCAAGGTGGCAGCACCACACCATATTTTTCAGGAGAAGCTGGCAATGTATACTCTCTTTTTTTTTTTTTTTTTTTAAACACAGATTTTGGGGTTATAGTTAACATACAATAAACTGCACATATTTAAAGTATACAATTTGTTAGGTTCTGACATACGCGTACAACTACGAGACTATTACCACGATGAAGATAGGGAACATATCCATCCCCCTCTAGATCTTCCCCATCTTCCTATTAATCCTCCTCTCTTGTCTTTCCCTGCCCCACCCACCTCATCCCTAGGAAACCATTTGTGTGCTTTGCTATTAGCTAAAGATGAATTTGAATGACGTATATATGGAATCATACAGTATATGTTCTTTTTTTTACCTGGCTTTTCCCACTCAATCTACTTATTTGGAGATTTATCCAGACTGTTGCATACATCAGTTTTTTCGTGCTGAGAAGTCACTGCATGGATATACCACAGTGTGTTGACCGGTACGTCTATGGACGGACAGATGGATTGTGTTCTGTTTTTGGTTGCTACAAATAAACTGCTGTGGAGATTTGCATACAAGTCTTTGTGTAGATACATACTTTCATTTCCCTTGGGTAAATATCTAGCTGTGAAATAGCTGGGTCATGTATAGTTTTTAAGAAACTGCCAAACAGTTATCCAAAGTGTTTTTACCATTCTACCTACCCACCAACAGTGTGTGAGAATTTCCGGTTGCTCTGTATCCTTGCTGATACTTGCTAGGGTATTTTTAATTTTAGCCATTCCGGTGGGGATGTAACGCTATCACATTGTGGTTTTAATTACTTTTTGAGCCGCAGAACATACACAAGGGCAAAATGATTAGTGTGTTTGTGGGGGGCAGAAAATATAGCTTACTTATAGTTTTAATGACATAATTTAAAATCAAATCGTATCACTTCTAACCAACCCTGCCTTTTGACAGCCATTCCTCCAACTTCAAAATATAAACATGTCTCTAGGAAAAGAAGAAACTTTGTACAGCAGGAAATTAAAGGATAATCAGTGTGCTTTATAGTTAAGGACTCATCCCTCCTCTTCCAAACTATGGAAGGGCTTGTTGATCATTAAATGATACCATATGCATCACATAAATTTGCCAAATGTTCTACCATACTCACACAGTAGATAGCTGAGTATAACTCCAGGAATATAACTTCCCAAGACTGTAAAAAATGTGCACACACTGCAGACCAGGAGGCAAAACTAGAAATAATAGAAACAACATGTGACAGTTATACATAACTCCAAGAAATTTTCAGGCACGGGATACAGAGACAATTATCTGTCTGTATGTGGTCTATCACGTTATGGCAAATGTTTTTCAAACACTGTTCTTTTGTACTTGGGTCTGCCTAATGACTGCTATGTTCAGCCAGCCTTAGTCCACTTTAACACTTCATAATAATCATTTTGAGGTTCCAGAAGCTAATTTCTAGCACAGAGAACATCTCCCATAAATCATGCCTGTAGCTATATTCCTGCCAGATGCAAGAGAACTGAAGACTAATATGGCCCCAGAAACTTCTTTTATTCAGGATCAGTCACTGAAAAGAATGTAGCCTGGTTCATAAACCTGCAAGTTCAAACTACTTCTATAAACCCATCAAAATTCATAAACACAGCAAAGCAGAAATTAGAGGCTTTAAATAAACAGAATGGCAATTTGCACAGCTGATAAGCTGCTAGGATGAATCCATTGGCCATTATCATCCTCCTTTCTAACCATAATGACCCTTCAAATTGACCCCACTTCTAGGTCACTTAGGAACCAATTGGGAATGAAATGAAATTTCTACAGTGAAATGTGTTTATTTTCCTTCTGTCAGTTATGCCCCCAAAAATCTTGATTGTTTTAAGAAATTTAAACATCATGACAAAACACTCCCATAAAACCTTCACTTGTTTTCCACACCCTAGTCTTTAAGATAAACTATCTTTCTTCTTTTGATTTATCTTTAAATTATGGTATTGGCAAGCAAACAAAATTCATTAAGGGAATTTCAAAAAGACATATGAGGATAAGAACCCATAACTCTGATCAGTAACTGATTAACACTATCAGATTAACCTTGATATTCCATTCTTTGGCACAGGGTTAATAAGTTAACTAGTCAAAAGGAGAACAGATGAACTTACGGAACAAAATTAAGAGCTGTTTCTGAAACAGCAGAGGCTCTTGAAGAATATGCAGTTTGAATAGCAAAATGGAAAAGGAAAGACCATAAGTGTTGAAAGATTAAGTGTGGGAAAGCATTACCATGTCCAGAACTCAGTTTCACAAAGATTTCGTTTATCCACTAAATTTGTAACAAAGAAGTTTAAAGTTCAGAATCTTCTAAAAATGTACTTAATCATTTCACTAAAATAGGCATCAAAAATGCAACTCTTCTTCCCCACCATATGGATAGACATGCTAAGAACTACCTTTGGGGATTAAAAAAAAATCCACATATATAAAAGGTTGCCACTTTAATATGCTCAAAATGTGTCCGAGCACAGTTCTGTTATTCAGTACTACTGGAGGTAAGAGATTGCCTGTACGTGGTACAACCAGAGCGATTTTCAGTGTCGCCCTTCCTAGGCTTTTCCAAGTACAGGTGGAGGTTCAAGGAACTTGAGCGCAACACTGGAAGGGGAAGGGTCTGGTGGCGGCTCTGCCTTTACCCCCATGTTCTCGCAATCACAGCCGAGGCCGCCTCTACCCATCCAAGTACTCCACGGGGTGCACCGTGCAATCCCTTCCAAACCACTCACGACCCTTCTCCTCAGGGGTTTTCATCTTAACTGGAAAAACGCTCATTCCATTTTTATAAAGACAATGAGTGTCTTTGCCAAAGGTTTTCTTTACTAGATAAATCATGTAAGAATCTCTACTTTTTAGACTGACTCTCTTATCTCTGAAAATACCCTCGAAGGGCTGGATGTTCATCTCCCTTTGACTTCAGAACCAGCCTAAATAATAGAAACTGAAATTCTTTTTTTTTTTAAATTGAGTTGTAATTGACATACAATGTTCTGAGTTTTCAGTGTCCAACACAGCGATTCAACATTTACATACATCATGGATAACGACGAGTCTAGTACTATCTGTCACCTACGTACTTAATATGGCATTACTAACCACATTCCCTATGCTGCAATTTACATCCCTATGACTTATTTGTTTAAACTGAAGTAGAGTTGACATTTAACACAGTATTAATTTCTGGTACACAACATGGTGGTGACTTTTATAACTGGAAGTTTGTACCTCTGAATACCTTTCACCTGTTCTGCCCATTGCCCTGCCCCTCTTCTCTCTGGCCACCACCAGTTTGTTCTCTGCATTTATGCATCTGTTTTTAAACTGAGATCCTTCGTAAGGTAATTTTTTCTCCTTGGTCTGGCTGATATCAAGACCAGTCACCGTTTTTGTTAATGAGTTAGAGAAGTATGTATCAAATAGAAAACCAATCTGATCTTGAAATGCAAGTTTGAGGATCTTCTAGTGCTAACCAGACACTCATATTTCTTTTTTTTTTTTTAAGTTTTTTTTTTTTTTAATTTATTTGATAGGCAGAGATCACAAGCAGGCAGAGAGACAGTGTGGGGAAGCAGGCTCCCTGCTGAGCAGAGAGCCTGATGCGGGGCTCAATACCAGGACCCTGAGACCATGATCTGAGCCAGAGGCAGAGGCTTAACTCACTGAGCCACCCAGGCACCCCGACACTCACATTTCTGAACCTCGCTAATATCAGCTTTTATGGCATGTGCTCCTTGTATGTTATATCCAGGGTTGGAGAACCCTTAGAGGCTGATAAAACAGGTTTTAATTCATCCGTTTCCAATTTACTGCACATTATAAAACACATACAGTAATTCTCCTATGCTGGAAAACTTGCCTTGCCAGGGCTCTGCTGTTTAAAAAGAGACATTTCTTGAAGAAATATGCTGAAATTCATCCATGATTCTGCAATACAGTGGCTGAACCTGGGTCTTTCATCTGGTTTGGAATTGATAACTTCCCAGCTAAAGAGAGAAAAAGAAAACAAAAAATTTTAGCTGTACTTTTGATGATTCATTCAATGTTCATTTCTTCAGCAAGTGTTTACTGAGCACCTGCTCTTGGCCACACTCTCTGGAAAAGCCCTGTGGATTCAGAGGTGACCAGGAAACAAACTGAGGGCTGCTGGGGAGTGGGAAGGGAGGGATGGGGTGGCTGGGTGAGGGACATTGGGGAGGGTATGCACTATGGTGAGTGCTGTGAAGTGTATAAGACTGATGAGTCACAGACCTGTACCCCTGAAGCAAATAATACATTATATGATAATAAAAAGAAAAAAAAAAAAGAGGGAGGGGGCAGAATTCAGAGGTGAATAAGCCAGACACCTTCCTAATGAAGTTCACGGGCCAAGAGAAGAGAGAGAAGCTAAACAGCTCGCCGCAAATTACAATGAAGGAAGAGTTGAGCGTGACGTATAGGGAGGGGGTTTTGAGACATCTCTGAAGAAGTTACTTTATGCCAAAATCTGGATGAGTGGAGTCTATCCCAAGGGCTTGGAAGAGTCCCAAGTAGAGCAGTGTACAACATATGCAGAGGGCCTGGAGCCAGAAGGAGCTGCCAGCACTATTCTCCAGAGCCCCACATGTGGCTCCAGCAGAGACAATGTCAGGCAGACGAGCGATGCTACATGAAGCTCAGAAGATGGGACAGGACCTAATCACACCGGGTCAGGAGGGACTTGTTAGAAATGTTTGAAACCTTAAGGATAGGGAGACCACAGTGCTTTTTGAGAAACCTTGGCACTGACCTTCTAATCGTCATCATCATCATCACCATCATCCTCATCAACGACAATGCCCTCTCAATATATTTTATAGCCCATCAACTCAATAGGAAACTGTTAAACTCAATGGGGTCTCAAAATACCTTGTATTTTTCTCTGTACCTTCTCCCAACCATCGTCATAGAACGTGTTGAGTGTGATGCCTGCGTCATGCATGTGTGCTGTGTCCCTGCCCTCGTTTGCCCCCAGGAACCTCCATAAGCTAAAACCAGTAAGCCTCTCTCCAGGAAGAAGACATGCAAACACAGGGCATTCCCCTAAAATCACAGCAATCCTGAATTCAAATCCCACTCCTGCAGTACCAATTCACTACAAAAATGTACCAGTTCAAACAAGATCTGCCAAGGGCCCTTAAATTCATTCATTAAATAGATAATTGTTGTTTCCTACCAAGTGGAAGGCATTGCCATAGAACTAAGGACACGGCAATAAATGAATGTTTCCAGTGGAAGACAAAGATCATCAGTGAACTATCATCCAAGCTACAGTTGCAAGGGAATCAGAGTAAGATGATCTCTGGATTCAAATCCAGTCCTGCTAAAACAAATCAAAGCTTCTTTGGCCCTTAGATGCTCAACTCCCCAGAGACTGTGTGTATGTGGATTCTATTTTTTTTAAGGATTTAAATATAACTTAAAATTATATTAAAAAAGGAAATTTAATTATCTAATCTACAAATTTTCATTGATCTGAGAGACCGTGTGGGGGCAGTGGGGAAGGGCAAAGGGAAAGGGAGAGAGAGAATCCCAAGCAGACTCCACGCTGAGCATGGAGCCCGTCGTGGGACTTGACACGGGGCTCGATCCCATGACCCTGAGATCACAACCTGAGCCGAAACCAAGTCGGTTGCTTAACCGACTCCACCGCCCAGGTGCTGCTATTTCTTTTTAATATACCTTGAACACTAAGATAATTTGTAGATTAGATAATTCAATTTCCTTTTTTAAAATATAATTTTAAGTTGTATTTAAATGAATGCAATAGCATTAAAAAAAGAAAAAAATTTTTCATTTTCCTTTGTCTTTATTCTGTCAGAGTCAAGTAAGGCTCTGCCAGAGAGTCTCTGAGCTACCAGTTCTCCAGGCTGATCCTGTTCCGTGAGGTAGACACTTGCCGAAAGATCTCCCATCCTTAAGAAATGAACTTTGGGGTTGTTTAGCTGTCGGGGAGTGGTTTATGTATCCATTAACTCTACCCCTCTCTTGAGTCACTGAGCCAGCCTGTTTTCATTGGTGACCAAATTTAGCATTAGCTTTGCATACTTTATGAACGATTCCAGACCTATTAAAGGAAACACTAAGCTCATGGATAGGAAGCCACTCTCTGTAACAAAATCTTGCCAATAGGTCGCTTAATGGGAAAAGATTTTGTACAGGAGGGCAAAAACTGCAAGTGACAAAGAAATAATAACATTATTAAACTGTGGCCTCCTTTTTAAAGATTTTATTTACTTAAGAGAGAGAGGGAGAGAGAACTCAAGTAGGGGGGGCAGAGGAGAGGGATAAGCAGGCTCCCCACTGAGCAGGGAGCCCCACATGGGGCTCGATCCCAGGACCCTAGGACCATGACCTGAGCCAAAGGCAGACACTTAACCGACTGAGCCACCCAGGTGCCCTGTGGCCTCCTTACTGAGAACCACTTATTGCAAACTGGCTAGGACAGGCCAGGCCACTGTTCCATTTACTGGGACCACACAGTTGACAGTAATACAGATTTTAATTTCTGCTTTCTGTGCATATTGAGTAGTATTTAAGATTTGGTTGGACAGTCTGGCAAACACAGTTCTGGCAAAAGTCAATGAAAAACTTATTATGGAGTTGTCGATCATTCTTTTCACAATTTAAGTGGAATAAATGAACGTTTCATATTTTGAAACAAACTTAAGAATATTTTCATCAGGATAATGAACAGATAAAGTGAATTGTGTTCAGGCAATGAAGGATGAAATAACGGTGGAAATGAATGAACTCCGTGTTTGTATGTGAATCTCAGAATCATAATATTGAGGGAGAAAAAAGGTCACAGACTACATATACTATGATTTCCTTTTTATAAAGCTCAGAGTCATGCTAAGCCAACAGATTATTTAAGCAAGGAAATGACTTAAAACAACAACAATAACAACCCAGGATTCAGGAAAAGGGTTACCCTAAGGCAGGGATGGCGTGGGGGTATGTAGGGAATGAGACCATGAGGCATGTTATAGTGAGGCTTCTCGAGTATTGGTCATGTTATATTTCTTAACTTAGATGATGGATACATGCAAATTGATTTATTACTGTTCTTAAAGATACACACACGCGCACACACACACACACGGCCTTTATTTAAAAATTTGCTGAGGGGCACCTGAGTGGCTCAGCATCTGCCTTTGGCTCAGGTCATGATCCTGGGGCCCTGGGATTGAGACCCGCATGAGGCTCCCTGCTCAACGGTGAGCCTGTTTCTCCCTCTTTGTCTGCCCCTCCCCCTGCTCATTCTCTCTCTTGCTGTCTTTCTCGAATAAATAAGATCTTTTTAAAAAATTAAAAAATAAAAATTTCTTTATACTTAAATGTATAATCATGCTTTTTTTTTTTTAAAGATTTTATTTATTTATTTGACAGAGAGAAATCACAAGTAGGCAGAGAGGCAGGCAGAGAGAAAGGAGGAAGCAGGCTCCCTGCTGAGCAGAAAGCCCGATGTGGGGCTCGAACCCAGGACCTGGGATCATGACCTGAGCCGAAGGCAGCGGCTTAACCCACTGAGCCACCCAGGCGCCCAATATAATCATGCTTTTTATTTAATAACATTCTCACATGAGTATATCTCAGTTCACATTCTATACACACATGTTACTTAAGTTTTTGCCTCAGTTTACTTGTGAAGCAAACAATATTTCTGCTAGCTAAAGCTATGAAACATAGTTTCTGAGTAAGCCATACTTTATAGATGCTGAAACCTTTTTTTTTTTTTTAAGATTTTATTTATTTATTTGACAGACAGAGATCACAAGTAGGCAGAGAGACAGGCAGAGAGAGAGGAGGAAGCAGGCTCCCCGCTGAGCAGAGAGCCCGATGCGGGGCTCGATCCCAGGACCCTGGGATCACGACCTGAGCCGAAGGCAGAGGCTTTAACTCACTGAGCCACCCAGGTGCCCCTGAAACCTTGTTCTAATACCACCTTTAGGATCCCTAAATCTCAGATGTGACACATTTGTATACATATTTACTATTCTAGTGAGTAAAGACCCTAAAATCAGAAAGGAGCCTAGTCTAATACTAAATTATGTAAAATTACCTAAGTTATCTCTATAGAGATAATGTCATGGTGAAGTCTTCACGATTTAAGGTGCTTAATACATATCACAATGATTTAACTAAAAATTTTGTTTTACATTTAAGGATCTTACCTATTTCATAGTGGGATTCAAAGTGGATAAGAAGAAACCTCAGCACCCATCCATTCTTATTCATTTATTCAATAAAAATTTATCCAGCTCCCCCTTTGTGTCTCACATTATACTCAGTGTGTTTCCTGTTGTGATTTCCAACCAGTACAAACTGAAAACCTATAGCATTGTCCCTCTCCTGCCTACAGATGCCACTTCTTGCTGGGAAGAAGAAACAAAAGAACATTCAACAGGAAATATTTCCATAGCCTACAAGGACACTCTTATTTACATTAAATTCCTCCCCTTTGGAAAAGGCTGTCATATGATAGTACCTTAGGGCAAAAAATTCCGTGGTTACTTATATTAACACAATAACCCCAGGTAAGTCTAACTGATATTTGAATTATTGTTACAATCACAAACAGAAATGAGGACTCTATCGTATAAATCGTGAAAATACTATCTAACCAGATGGGGGTTTTGGGAAGAATAGTAGATGTTTAAAAACGTAGTAAATGTTTGAGAAAAGATGTTTAGATTGTGCTGAATAAAATTTAAAGGAACTATATACAGCTAAAAAAAAAAATTCAAAATTCAAAACAAGAGATCCCACTCTAACTTTAAATGAAACACGGATCTGGGGCCCTAGGTGAAAAAGTCAGTTAAGCATCAGACTCTTGGGTTTCAGCTCAGGTCGTCATCTCAGGGTCATGAGTTCAAGCCCCGTGACAAACCCTGTGCCCAGATGAGTCAGCTTGAGGCTCGCTCTCTCTCTCTTTCTGCCTCCCCCATCATCTGTCACACGTGTGTGCACACATGCTCTCTCTCAAAGAAATAAATACATCTTAAAAAAAGTACATGAAACATGGATCTAGAAAAGTCACTCTCTGGGAGTTTCATAATAGTTTTAAACCGTTGAGCAAATAATTCTGAGCCCCACTGGAATATACATTTCTATAGTCTTCCATTGTATACCGTCTGCCATTAATGTATATCATGTCACCACATTTCTATTCAGGGAAAAAGGGTACATAACATATCACTGAATAATATCTAATATAGTTGAATAATTCAGAATGAAATAGGGCATTTGAAGTGAACTTCTCAGGCTTATTTTGTGGATGAGGAAAGTGAAACCCAAGTTTCCTGAACTAGTTCAGGGCAGAGCCAAGACCCGAGGCCAAGACTCCTGGTTTCCAGTCACTCTCTTTGTTTTAAGACAAAGAATGGATTCTTCAAAGAATGGATAAATTCAATGACCTCCTTTTGAAAGTCTACATATAATTTAGGACAAGGAAGAACACTCCATGTTCCTTCTCACTGCTTTCCAGAGTCCGGAGGGTTGAACTGTGACTGACCAATACCAACATGGCAGTGAGGACCCATCCTTTCCAGGAACGGAAGAGCTTCGCGGGCAGAATCCAAATACTTAGTGGAAACTAAGATTCTCGCTTGGTGGTGGGGAGATGTTTTAATACAGGTGATGTGCACGCACACACACACACACGCACAGAGTTGCTCCATCATGAAACTGTAGGTTTTCCTGGAGAGCCTCGTCCGGGGAACACATAACCAGAGAAAGGATCTCCTGTGAGTATCAGATGATGCTGGGGAGACAGATCTTTTACGCAGTGTGTGGCGGTCTTCCCACCATCCTTGGCGCTGATCAGCATGCAATGTAATGAGAAAAGAAGGCTTAAAAACAGTTTGAAGCTTTACTGAGTTCTTTTTTTTTTTAACCTTTTTTTAAAAGATTTTATTTATTCATTTGACAGAGACACACAGCAAGAGAAGGAACACAAGCAGGGGGAGTGGGAGAGGGAGAAGCAGGCTTCCCGCTGAGCAGGGAGCCCGATGTGGGGCTCAATCTCAGGACCCTGAGATCATGACCTGAGCCAAAGGCAGACGCTTAACGACTGAGCCACCCAGGCGCCCCCCGAGTTCTTAACCAGAGTCTGAGTCTTCTGTGATTGAGGCTTATCTGAGGGAGAAAATTACCAATGGCTTCAGTATAATACTCCAGGGTTCATCTCTTTTCTCTTTAGTTTCAGAGAGAACATGCATTTCCCGGTAAGGGTCTTTGTTCCCTGCCCCTCACCCCCTCCCTGGTTCCAGCTTTCTCTGTCACTCCTGCCCTCGTTAAGGAATGAACCTCCGCACACTCCAGCCACAAGATAAGGACCAGTTAAGAGTCCCTCCCTCATTTCAGTTATCCCCAGCTTCCCACTTGAACTTCCAGTTCAAGATCACAACTCCCTGCCCCCTCGGGGCTTTCAAACAGGCTTTTGCCCAAGGATCTGCAGACACTCAGTGCTTTCCAAAAAAGCTCCCGAAACGAAGGCCTTGGAAGATTTCATTTTGTCACCATCTTCTTCTGAACAAAAACTAAGGGACAGATTTTCAGCAAAGGACACTATTTATGGTCAAGGTAAGCATTTATTTACCAAAGAACCTTGAGCCCTATGAGGTGCTTTTTCAGCAGCTGTGGGATTTATGCTGTTACCTGCCTGTGACAGTCGAAGGAGAGTAAAAACAAGGAGGATGGCTCCTTAGACAAGCGTCCCCACTTCATCACAGAAGGAGCTGACACTTCCTAATGGAACAGGAAACCAACATCTCTTCTTTCTGCCTCCATGTCCCTAGTAGAATACATTCAAACCTCCACATTAGGGGTCTGGCCAAATGAATCCCTTTAGACACTTCCCAAATTGAGTGTGTGTGAACCCCCCAGGGCACTATTTAAACAGTGGCCTCCTGGACCACAATCCAGAGATTCTGATGGAGCAAGCCTGGGGGAAAGCTCAGAAATCTGCATCTTTAATGACCATCCCACGTGCTTCTGAGGCAAGTATTTCTTACTGAAAGAGCCACAACAAGAAATTACCCCATGAGGAAGTTACATAGAATTCCTGGTTCAAAAACAGAGACAAGAGGAGACTTGGCTTTAGGCAAGATGATATATGGGGGATCCAATCTGTCCTCCCATCTGAAACAACAGTGGAAGGAAGGAAGGAATGGAAGGAAGGAAGGAAGGAAGAAAGGAAGGAAGGAAGGAAGGAAGGAAGGAAGGAAGGAAGGAAGGAAGGAAGGAAGGAAGACAAGATACAGGAAACAACAATTTTCAGGATCCTGGGCCCAAAGAAAGGACGTCGATCTCTGCAAGGGGTGAGTCCTGTGATTGTCCTTGAGTTTCCAGGCCACAGAGTAGGGAAGGGCAACTCGGTGTATCTGGAGCTGAGGAGACAGAACTTAGGGTCCAAACTGAAGACCAAAGAGGTTGGAGATGGCAGAAGAGAGTGTGGGGCAGTCAGGCCTGCAGAGAGACCCCCTGCCACGTGCTGGGATCTGGGTCTTCAGCTGAGGGCCACGGTCAAGGTGCATGAGGGACCTGGAGGCCAAGAACAAGCCAGCAGAAGGGGTGACGGGGAGCGGAGTCCTGCGCTCACACAGGGCTGGGAATGATGTCCAGTCTCACTGACCAGAATGGAAAGCCTCAGAATTCACAGACATTGGATAGAATTCTCAGAAGGGTTTTGCCTTGGTAGCAGAATAATTAGTCCTCAACTAAATGCTGCTCTGATCATAAAAGCCTTATAAGTAAGCTCCAAAAGGATTAAACTGATTTAAAGCAATCTCACTGTGTCACTGAAGGAACACAGAGTGGGAGTTCTGTTAAGAACCAAGTAATTCACATGTTCAAACTGGGGTCTGAATGATTTTATGTTACTTTGCATCTGGCTTTTAAATGATTGTGTACTTTTTATTCCTTTAAAAAAACCATATTCATAAATCATGTTTAAATTTTATATTTAAAGTCAAATTTGTCTCTGTGCAGTTTAGCAGCCACAGAGATTTAATCTGAGGCACTTTAGTTTCTGAAAGCAGCACACAGTCTCCTCCGTTAGGGGGTTCTGTAAGACTGAGAAATGGGGACACTCCCGTGCTCTTTAAAAATAGACTGTAATTCAGTAAGAGCCTGTGTCACAGCCTGCTTCATTTCTCTTGCCCAAAGTCTTTGAGCACCAGAAAATATCAGGCTGCACAAATGAATCTCGGCAGAGCACAGATAACCTCTCTCTGTACCATTCCCTTCCGCTCGTCTCAACAAACCCGTGCTGAGTACAGAGAACCTGCCGTGAGGCTCCCTTCCTGGCTTCGGGCTTCCCACAGTGATTCCAATAGTCCAAAAGTTTACATGTGACCCCAAACAATTGCACAGACACACACACTCGTGATACGTGAAACTTACCTTTATAAAATGACATGTACTTGTGTCAATGGCTATTGGGGAAAAAAGAGAACTTAAAGTTGGGGATTGGATGTGCAAGGAGAACCCAAGACTTCCTTGACATTATCCTACGCTTTACAGGATAACGGATCTTTTTAGCATATACTCGGGAACTGAAGTCAAAAGGTATTTTTAATAACTGAAATTAATTTTTCTAAATCGAAAAAATATATATATGTGGAGAGAGATTTTTAAAAATATATCCAAGCTCCAATCCTTTTGACTACTTCTGGAGCTTTAGAGGCCATCCATGGACACCCCTTCGTGGAAACCCACTCCCTCGTGCTTAAGCTGGTTTCAGTTTGGCTTCGGGCATTTCCAACCCAACATAAAGTGCTCTATTTTTCAGTAGGGAGCAGTGGAGAAGTAGAATATGTTTTAAATTACGAGGCAGAAACAACTATTTAGAAAGAGTTATGGAATAAGGTTATTGAGCTCAGTATGACAGTTTTTTAGAGATTTTTGTTTTGTTTTTGCGAGAGGCAAAGAGAGAGCGAGTGAGTGACACAGCAGGGGGAGGGGCAGAGGGAGATGCAGACCCCCCCTGAGTAGAGAACCTGATGCAGGACTCCATCCCAGAACCCCGGGATCACCACCCAAGCTGAAGGGAGACACTCTACCGACGGAGCCACCCAGGCATCCAAGTATGACAGTTTTATTCAGGGGACAGTGTTTAGTAAAATGGGAAGAATGAATAATTCCAGTCAAGGCAGTTGATTAATAATTCATGTCAAGGGGGTAACAGGAACGTGAAGTAAGAGTCATCGCTAACACTTAGCAGGGGCGAGGCGCTGTTCCGTTTGCTGTAAACCTGTGGTCCTGTTCAGTCCGTACGGCCCACCTTGTGCGAGGCGCTATTTATCGGGTTTCTCTTCCAGGAGAGGAAATCGAGGCCTGCGCACATGAACTACGCGACTCAAGGTCACAGACCTAATCCCCGACGGACCAGGCTATGCCCCATGGGACTGAGAATGCTCGTGATGTGCGGTGAGATGGGGAAGAAGACTGGACTGGAACGTGGGGTCACGTCCGAGCCGAGCAGGGGAGCAGAGCAGAGCTATAACAAGGGAAGCATTACGAATCCCTACACGCCAAGCCACGGACACAAAAATTCCAAAAAGCAGCTCTGGTTCCCAGGGGAAACGGAGGACCGAGGAGTTCAGAAGCCTGTCCTCCGTCTCCGCGACCTCAGCCGTTTCTAAGGCAGGCTCCACAAAGGGATGCCACAGCGTGTGGCAATGACAGTCATGACCGTGGTTCCTACGGGCTGAGCCTTCTAGCGCCGGACACTCTATGCGTTTTCTCACTGAGCCCTCCCCGGCCACCCCTGCCCCGCCCCGCCCCCCATCAGCACCACACCTGCAAGGCAGGGACTGGAGTCCCTCCAGTTTGCCCAAGAGAAAGCAGGGTGAGGAGGAGCTGTTGCTGACAGCCAGGGCATCTCCTCGTTTTCTTTTGTAGCAATGATCAGTTGTCATTAATTTATATCTGCCATATTGACTTTCCCATTAGACTTTAAATTCCGTAAAGGAATTCAAGGGCACGGCTCTGTCTTCAGCAGCTGACAGAGCCTGACATCTATGAGGCAATAAAGCACTGAATAAGCGTGAGCAATAAAGAATATTAAAGGAAGAAAATATCAGAAGGAGTTAGCCGTGGGTATTCAGTGACCGTGCATTTTTGTCGACTTATCTGAATGTTTCTGTGCATTATAGATCAGCAATAATCAGCATGGATTCCTTTAGACATGTAAACACATACAAAATAACAAAGGGCCGTGATAATTTGGAGACCTATTTTCATTTATATGGAATAGTTTCTTTTTTTTTCCTTGCAAATAGAGAGTTAAACTGCCTTCAAAATTGGGTAAGTAGGGTAAATATGTCTCATTCATTCCAAGAAACATTCTGAACTGGAAATCAGTATTTTGTGCGGAATTCCTTCTGGCAAAACTTGGGTCCCAATGTTTGACTTCTCCCTGGGTATCCCCGAATCTGCGAGCACCTTCTGCAGACATGACCCTCACAGGACACGAGAGCATTTGTGATACCCACAGAGAACAGGACTGGGGCCCCATCTAGTTGAATGGGCCAGAATGCAAAGATCAACGAATATCCCACCTTCGCCTGGGATAGAGAAAAAGGAGTCCCTTTTTGTTTCTGTCGGGCAACCACAATTCACTGGAAAACATTATCAGATACTGTTTCCTCTGAAGCACGCAGACACACACGTGCATGTACACTTCTAATCACTTTTTAGGTTTTCCATATCTCCAGGAACCCATATTACAATACTCATTTCCAAAGATGTTTAGGAGTCCGTCACACTACCCCTACCCCCAGAAAATATAACTTAGGTCACATTATTGGTTTTTATTTTTATTTTTAGGAGTTGGAAATAGAAACGAAACAATGGTTTTCAGAAAGTTAACTATGTTCACATCCCATACTTTTAAAAAAAGGGATCAGTTATAACCTAAGCTGTCCCCTAGCAACCGTGACACACAGCTCCTTCAACCATCACCCCTACAAATACGCCTGGGCTTGGAGCCCTCTGCAGCTTTTCATTCTCAGCAAGTGACTAACGGTCTCATGCTCTCTGCTGGGAGAGAACATCTGTTGATGTTCATTCCTGTCGAATTTTTCTTAGAAAGGTCAGTCAATATCCAGTTACAGATTTTAACATTTCTTAGTGCCATGTGTTAGAATTTTTCTTAATCCTGTGGACACATAAGGCACTGCTCCGAGGGCATGCGTGTTTGCATGAGGGTGTGTCGGCAGAGAAACAAAATAAAAACAGAGATCTGTTTCTCTGCACAAACACTCACAAAATTAGAACCATGACAAAGCAAATAAGAAGTGTCAGCCAGGGGATTAAATAAGCAAACACGAGATTAAGAAATTACATAGCACTCAAGTTGAAACCTTCCCTTCCGCGGACCGATGAGCCACATGAGCACGTCCTCCCAGGGCCCGAGACCAGGAGGCGCCCCCTGAGCTCGGGTCCCACTGGCCTGAGAAGCGGAGCCTCGCCTTCCCCGGGACAACTTGGTGTTCTATTTGGGGCTCTCTTTTTATACCAAGTTTCAAAGGAATCAGGTATCTGTTGTTGCATGAAACTATTCCTTTCCCCTTCCAGCTCAATCTGAGCGCTCTCTTCCCCTCTCTCTTCCCCGGGGTGGAGACCATCAGCACGTCCAGTCCACCGAGAACATCCAGAAGGTTGGCCCTCAACCACCATCACGCCACTTCTTGTGTTATTGGGATTTCCATGAACACATGCCAGTTACACGTTAGTTTTCAGCGTCTTCAATTCTGTTAGCTTCTCAACAAGCAGACTTTCGGCAGCCCAGGCCTGAACAATTTAAATTCCGTTACTAGCTGGGAACAAGCACCTACTTGAGACAGGCAGGAGATTAAACGCCCTTTCTTTGGGAATGCCAAGATTGGCTTCCATCATGATCCTTGAGGGCAGAAAAGGTTTCTACTTTATCCCTAAAGGACGGATCACATCTGAGAGTTAAGAAACATTTCACAAGGGAAACAGATTGTGACCGAGAGGCAAGTTTGCTAATTCAGATCTAAGCCTTCCTGTGCATTCTACTTGGGACTCACCATTTCCAACGAAATACAATC
Source organism: Lutra lutra (assembly GCF_902655055.1). Lineage (NCBI taxonomy): Eukaryota > Metazoa > Chordata > Mammalia > Carnivora > Mustelidae > Lutra > Lutra lutra. The sequence goes on from NC_062282.1 coordinate 13,389,682, forward strand.
CAGGATTCACTCTAGTTGTAGCCAAGAGCAAATGTCCTTTCCCTGTTCCTTTCGCCTGTGGCCTAGTTATAGGAAACCGAAATCTCTAGGACAATTCTAAAGAACATATTGCTTACCGTGCAAACATCATTATTGACAACACAGTTCCTAATTTTATTTTCTAGAGACCTACCCATTGCACTGGGCCTGAATACACAGACACAAGCCAGACAGGCTGAATGACCAAATTTCTCCCAAGTGCTCTTATTATGAAAGCCAATTAAACTGAATTTTGCCTGGGGAATTTGTTCGGATAATAGGCATACCCTGGAGTGGGAAACTGGAGTGTCTATCTGTCACTGAGATACTCATTCAAGGTGCTGGACTGTTAAATCATATGCCACGTTCCCACCTCAGTCCTTTTAAAGAATACTTCTCTCCCGCACATATATAAGCTGGTCACTGAAGGACATCAGTGGCTTTTAAAGGAACATCCCCTTAGCAGGGGGAATCTTTCTTATCAGTCATAGAAAATAAAAGAATCTCATTATGATGTCCTTTTTTTTTTTTAAGATTTATTTATTTATGTGACAGAGAGAGACACAGTGAGAGAGGGAACACAGGCAGGGGGAGTGGGAGAGGGAGAAGCAGGCTTCCCACCGAGCAGGGAGCCTGATGTGGGGCTCGATCCCAGGACCCTGGGATCATGACCTGAGCCGAAGGCAGACGCTTAACAACTGAGCCACCCAGGCGCCCCTCATTATGATGTCTTAATGCTTGCTAAAAAAAAAAAAAAGCAGATTTTGAGACCAAGTTTTTGTATGACTACCACTCATGGTAAATGAGTATGACTCAGTCCTCCACAACGGCACGCAAGGAAGACAGGCATGTATCTGGGGGTGTGGAGGGCACAAGCTAGGAGGACGGAGCAGCCTGGGTGGCTCAGTCAGTTAAGCATCTGACTCTTGATTTCAGCTCAGGTCATGATTTCAGGGTCCTGAGATCGAGCCCCACGTTACACTCTGTGCTCAGCGGGAGCAGGGAGGTCTGCTCTTCTCTCTCTCTCCCTCTGCCCCTTCCCCCAACCGTGCTCTCTCTAAATAAATCTTTAAAAAAAGAAAGGAAGAGAATGATGTGGGTGACCTTCCTGACGTGCTGTGGGATCTGGAAAGAAAATCCGTGAGGCAGAAGGGTGTGTGAGAGAGAAGCCACAAGTGGATACGGTGCCTGAATTGTGTTTCTCTGGAGGTGTCTGCCTCGGAGGGCGGACGGTGGCTGACAGTATGGAGTGAGGACAAATGCCAACAAGTTAGATCTCCTACTGATAGGTGCTCTAGGAAAACGGAATTATAAAAATGAATTAATCCAGCCTGTCTGGGTTAAGAGAGAGTTTTCCACAGGAAGGCATTTCCCCCCACTTCTTCACATGCATGTCACAGCAACAGGAATTTGGCAAATAACAGGCCAAAAAGGAGGTGCCCTGTGAAGACTTCCTAGTGAACAGTCGTTAGATAATAATCTTCGTGTATTTTATGTAGAAAGATTTAAGGAGTTCCTCCGACACTTCGTTTTTGTTCACATTACTAATTTCCTCAGGAAACTATTTTTTTATTTTTTATTTTTTAAAGATTTTATTTATTTATTTGACAGACAGAGATCACAAGCAGGCAGAGAGGCAGGCAGAGAGAGAGGTGGGGGAAGCAGGCTCCCTGCTGAGCAGAGAGCCCGACTTGGGCCTCGATCCCAGGACCCTGGGATCATGACCCGAGCCGAAGGCAGAGGCTTAACCCACTGAGCCACCCAGGCGCCCCAGGAAACTTTATTTTTTAAAAAATTAGCATTCTTGGGGCACCTGGGTGGCTCAGTGGGTTAAGCCTCTGCCTTCGGCTCAGGTCATGATCTCAGGGTCCTGGGATCGAGCCCCGCATCGGGCTCTCTGCTCAGCAGTAAAGCCTGCTTCCTCCTCTCTCTGCCTGCCTCTCTGCCTACTTGTGATCTCTCTATCTGTCAAATAAAAAAAAAAAAATCTTAAAAAAAAAATTAGCATTCTCCCATGAAATGTAACTCGGTGCAAATAAATGCGATGTGAGTGATCTGGGCTGAGCCTGACGATGCCAGCGAGAGGCGCACCCATCTTCTCTGTCCTCCTCCATTTTTACCTGTTGCAGACATTCACAGTCCACGCTGCCGTCAGGGCTGTGCAGGAGAACCGACGGCTGCCACATGTGCTTCCTGTGTGGGGTGGCGGCCAAGCCGTCATGCTGGAGATCAGCGGCTTGCACGATATTCTCACCATTTCTAGGACGTCATCTTCACTCTGACAGTTGTCACGGCAAAGTGACGCATTGTTCACACCTAGCGCACGTCCCTCTGGCAGGATGTTTATCCATGCCCCTTACTCACTCCGGGTCCTTGTTCACTGGATGTGCTGGTCAGCAAAGTGTGTTGCATAGTTTATTATGATTTTGTGTTCTTTTTTAGTCATCGTCCATTTTCTGCTTGTACTTCCCACGTTAGGTTTGTGAGGCAGACTTGGTAAGATCCTTTAGCAAGATGAATATAGATCCAGACCACAAGGACCGAGATACCAGGAAATCGCACGTAACTGGGCCTGGACATTCCAAAGGTTGTCTCCACCCAGCAAAGTGGATCAATTAAGTGGTGGCTAAACATTTCATCCTGACCTACTTGGGAGCTCACAACCTTACGTGAGAGCCATAGAGGTAATGAGTCCTCAGGGAACTGGCCACAGCAGCCCAAATGGAGCCAACAGAGCCAGAAGGCCCAAGAAAATCCCTGGTTACTAGGAACTACACAAACACTATTTTAAATAAACACGCAATGGAAGACACAGACGGACATATAACCTTTAACCATTGCCTTGAAAGATATTCTATGCTTCCTATATTTTCATCAGAATCGAACCTATCACACACGTTTCTTCTCTTTATTTTCTAGCTTGTGTTACCATAATGCATTTTCAAGAAATGGAAAAAATGGCTCATCAAAACGTTGGCTTCTATAAAAATGAGTTTTTTTAAAAAAGATTTTTTATTTATTTGACACACAGAGAGAGATCACAAGTAGGCAGAGAGAGAGGAGGAAGCAGGCAGAGCTGAGCAGAGAGCCGGATGCAGGGCTCAATCCCAGGACCCCAGGATCGTGACCCGAGCTGAAGGCAGAGGCTTTAATCCACTTGGCCACCCAGGCGACCCCAAAACGAGTTGTTTTTAAAGAAAGATACATGCCATTATCACTTGTGTTATATACAAAAAAGGCCTGTGCTTTTGAAACTATGTCATCTTTAACAAAATTATCCAGGTCCAGCACCGTCTGGGTAACCTGTCTACACAGCATAGCCAGCACACACCTCAGATGCTAAGTGTATGATTCAGTTCACCTAAAAATTAAGTTTACTTTGAATATACAGCTAGCAAGGACAGGAATGAATCGACTGTGAATTCAGTTGAGAATCAACTGCTCAGAATCGCAAGAGCAAATGAAATTAACTTTTTTTTTTTTAACAAATTATGGCTAAAGAATGGAGGGGTTGTAACGACACGCAGACCAGTGGCATGGTGAACACAGAAGTCCCGGGGAGGCTATTCGGAGGACTGACTCCTTCACAGAAGGAGATCGGGTTTCCTGGGATCCCTTTTGGGATCATGCCCAGCTTTGGAATATCTCAGGAAATCAGAGGGTCCGTGAACACGAAGTGGAGTGCTCCTGGATGGGAAAGTCAATACCTTCTGCTCAAGGATTTTAAACTCCGCAAGGGGTCTGTCCATTCCTAGGTTACGCGCAAAGCTGACTTTACAGAAACCCTGAGTAAGTCCTCTACTGCTATTAAATAAACAATATCTATGTTCTCACGTCAAGAACATGCCTAGAAATTTGTATTAACTTGAGAGAGGACTCTTTAAAGCTGGCGATATCCCTTAAAACACCCCTGGGGATATTGATGGGAAAGAGAATCTTTGACAGACAGTGGCTATCAGGGACACGTCTGGTACTCAAGTCCACGTGCTAGATCTCAGGCCAGAAGGCATTCCCAGCAAACAGGCCTCCTAATCAGCTGAGAAGGCCCAGTCTACTTCCACTTTTGAGGCGGGGAGGGTATGTGAAATGCCTACAGTCTTGCCATGGAGAAACTGAAAGTCATGGAAAGAATTCTGCCCTTCCTTTACAAGGGGTTGCTGATTTCTGGGCGCTCAGACTCCCCACCTGCCTGCCCTTCTGCAGGCTCCATCACGTGCAGCCTTCACCTGCTGTTGTAGGGTCAGTAAAACACACAACTAGAAATTCTGTGTTTGGTCCAAGGAGGAACCTGTGATCTATTTCATTGGAAACATGTTGCTGGAGATCCCAAGGTGGGGAGAGGATGTAAAGGCACAGCTCCCCATATCAGTGGGTGCTAATGTCAGGGCCTAATTACCTGGGAGTGCTTCAATCTTCCTTTCTCAGATTTGCATCATGGGCTTTAAAAGGGCTATCTTGGGGCACCTGGGTGGCTCAGTCAGTTAAGCATCTGCCTTTGGCTCAGGCTGCAATCTCGGGGTCCTGGGATTGAGTCCCGGCATCGCTCCCTGCAGAGGGCCTGCTTCTCCCTCTCCTTCCGCCTGATGCTCTGCCTACTTATGCTCTATCTCTCTGTCAGATAAATCAATAAAATCTTTTAAAAAAACAAATAAAAGGGCTATCTTATCCCATCCTTATTTATTGCAATAACAGTGGTCACTTCTAACTGCTCTTTAAGGATTAGGTAACATCTTCCTCCCCTTCTCTAGGATGACATAAATTATCTGTTAATTCTAAATCATATTAATGAGAAGTTGGTATGACTGTTCTTAGACTCCGAGTACAACCCGAATGCTGGCTGGGGACACTCTTGGGGCATTCCACGTAATCCAGTAAATATGAGCTTACCTATATGTGCTGGGCAGGCTACGGCATTGCCAAATAACTTCAGGCTTGGAACCAAGACTGGTGTTCTGGCATAAAACACACCCCTAATTACTAGCCATGATTTCTAGTTACACTTCTTGAAAGAGGAGCAAGAAATTAATGACAAATCAAACATCTCACATAGAGGACCGTTCTCAATTTTTATGCTCATCCCTCGCCAACCTAATCTCAAGTTGTTTGTCCACTTTTTTTCTAAAGCACTATGAGCGACTTCCCTTGCTCTCTCCAATGCACTGAACTTAGTTTTCACAGAGGTAAACAGCTGTCTCAGGATATAAGTTCACCTAGTCTACTGAATGTCAAAGTAACAGTGGTTTAAACGAGCAATTCATTTCTCCCTCAAGCACAGCAGGGCCCAGGGGCCCAGGGCTGACACGGGATCTCCATAACGTAGTAGAACTAAGTTCTTTGTATTTTTTGGCTCAAATAGTCTCCACATCGCATTTCACTGCATGGGCCAAGACAGTTACCCCTGCTCCCACCGCGCCATCCATGTGACCGTCCACGTGGCAGCCAGCAGGAAGGGGAAAGGGAAGCAGAGAGCACTGCTTTCCCGAAGGTCATGCCCATGAGAGGCATAGAAGCTTCCATCTACCTCCTGCTGGCTGGAACAGACTCAGGGGCAATGCATAGCTGCAAGAGAGCCCAGGAAATGAACTTCAGTGACTGGCAGTCATCATCCGCCAGCAGGGACGCTGCTCCCAGAGGAAGGGAAACTGAGTGTCTTTGAACAACCAGCAGAATCTCCTGCAAAGACACCCCTTTGATCTCTTATTTCATCCATTTACATAATTTGTCATTAGAATGGTGCCATTACCATAGCAACCACAATGTGCCTGGAGAGACCAGAGAACACGCACGCTGACTTGGGGGGACCACAACCTGAATGGTGGAAGCAGATACAGACCAGAGGAGACATCCTCTGTAAAGGGCCAGATAGCAACTCGTCATTACAGCAGGGGCACAGCCAGAAGGAATATGCAAATGAAAGAGCATGGCTGTGCTCTGAAAACATCTGGCCTACACAAACAGGCTGCAGAGGTGATGTGGCGTCTTAGCTGCACTGGTCTGCTGGCTTCTGGGAGTCACGGGCCCGAGCCATGTGACTACGCGGCAGTGATGGGAGCTGCTGACTAACTCGGCCAGCTAAGTGGGAACCAGGCCAAGAACTTCTGCTATACGAACACCTGCACCGCCCCCCCATCCCCGTGTATGGTGCATGTACCGAATGCTAGGAAATGCATTAGGAGTTTCACTACATTATCACTAATCCTCACTTCAATCTGATAAAGCAGGTAAAATGCTCCCACTTTCCAGATTAGAAAGCTGACACAGCCAAGAGCTGGCAGCACCAGGATCAAAACCCAGGTCTTGCTGGCTCCAATCCACTGGACAGTGGTCAGATGAAAGACAGCCTTACTGCTAATAAAACAGGAAATCCAAGCACACAATTCCTTATCGTATGACCGGTGAAGCTGTTACATTTGCCGGATTTGACTGAAAGTATTACAGTAAGACAGTTTTCCTTGTGATCTCAAAAGAGACCTTGCTCTAGAAATTTATCCAGGTTTCGGCCAACAAGCATCTCACCCTCAGATTTTTCCCGGGTAAAGCTGCTAAGGTCTCAAGCTTTAGAGCACCACTAACTAACAGAAAGGAAAAAGTCAAGGTGCCATCATTAGCCTTGAGGCTGTTTGAGTCTTTCCAAGTTTATCTTAGTTAATAAAGATTACTGCTGCGTTCTCACTCCCATCCTCGCCCTGACGCCCTGCGCATCACTCACACAACCGCTCCGCCCTTCCCGAGCACGACAGACCGCAACGATGTGTTGTAACACTCTTTCCAGAACCTTCTCGACAAGGACTCACAATCCTTCTCAGAGCTCCAGGCGCCGTTTCTGGTTTATTGGGGCTGGCACGAGAGAATAAAGCCATTTGCCATCAAACTCTCAACACTAGCCTCATGGAACACAACAGTGGCGCATTTTTCCCTCTGCTATGCCCAAAATGGAATTACCAGTTCCTTCTCTTATTGTCGGTGCCAATGTTTGTTGTGTCTTAGTTTACTAAGCAGATCTCTTCTTGTTTCAGCAAGAGACTCATCCTAGGATTATCCTCTAGCTACATGCGTGTTCCTCGTATAATGAAATCTGCATCTCAAAGTCTTCCTTAGCACAAACAAATATGCTTCGGAAGGGAAGTTTTCAAAATATTTCAGAATGGGCAAACTATGACTACTTACAATTCATGTTCAGTTTAATTACTCTGGAAGGAAAGTTATCTGCCACTTAGGCTACAAGCTACTCCGGAAACATTCTGTTCACTTTTTAGAAAAAAGGGAGCCACGTTTAGACATACATATGCCACATAATCTGGGATTTCTGCATAGGAATATATACGCTCTGGGAAGTAGACACGAGGAATTTCCAAAAAATATAACCTCATTTGCAATCCCCTCACCTTATTGAAAAGTGGAGTTCAGAGGTATAATTTTCTTTAAGGTTTGAGAGTGTGTGCACACGAGAGAGAGAGAGAGGGGGAACGCATGAGTGGGGAGGGAGCGGAGGCAGAGAGAGAGAGAGAGATGCAGGCTCCCCGCTGAACAGGGAGCCCAATGGGAGGCTCGATCCCAGACCCTGGGATCATGACCTGAGCCAATGGCAGATGCTTCACTGACTGAGCCACCCAGGCGCCCCATAAGTATAATTTTTATAGGCATAATTTGAAGATGCTCCACTGATAGATGAGTCTGTTTTCTTTAAAAAAAAAAAAAAACAACAAAAAAAAACATTCACGTACATGCCCACTGAAACACCACCACGAGAGGTCACCTCCTGAGTCCCGGGGCAGGGTCCGCACACAGCTGTTTGCTCTGTTTACAGCTAGCCGGGAGGCCACCTCACACTGGCCATCACAATGTGCAACTCCTTAGGCACCACCAGTGTGGGGGGGGCAGCTCTGGAACACCAGTCTCCACACTTGAGACACAGCAACACTTCCCAAATCAGTTACTAGGGAGAGGGGACGTTGGGGGTTCGAGTCTTTGCCTAACCTCTCCCCCGACCAGGCACTTACAACAGCAACCCCCCGCCCCCCGTCCCCCACCCCAAGGCAAAGAATTCACAGTCTGGCAATTCCTCCCCAAAGACTGCTAATGGCCACAGAGCAACATCCTTCAGAGCCCTTGGTGGCTGGTCAGGCCCACCTTGCAAAAATGAGGCTGGAGGAGGGCAGAGAGTTTGGCTCGGCTTGGAAGGCTCCTAGGAGGCTCCTTCCAAGACTGTCACTTCATCTGTCTCCCTGATGAGGGAATTAGCTCGCCCATGTGAGGCACAGCCACACACCTGTCCTCCTGACCGCCCCCAACTTGTGCTTTCTTCCAGGGACATCTGGGACACTCTTTACCCCACTGTTTCCCAACTTCGGCATCAGAACACTTTGTGACCTGGATGGATTGTCATGTGTCCCCATGCCCAGGGACTCAGAGAGACAGCAGGCCGCTCACCCTGTGAAGGTCCACGGGGAGCCCAGGGATTCGAGGCAGTGGAGGAGAGAGAAGTAGGAAATGTCCAGGGAAAGGAAGAGCAGGGGTAGAATGTTGTGCCCAGTTTTATCTCACTCACGGAAGACATGGAATCAAGCAACACGACTCTGGCCAAAGAGCCAGAAGCCAATATGCCCCATATTTTCCCATTCGCAGTTCACTGGGGGGTTTCGCAAGAAGAGCTGGGAAAAAGGAAACAGGGCGCTCCTTCACATCTGCCCAGAGGGCCTTCCTCCTGAGTGTGGGCTCGTTCCTGTTACACATTCTTACTGGGCTGCCAGTGCCCAGTCGGCCTCAGAAACAAACAGAAATCCCTGGATTTTAGTTGAAAGAGAAGTTTGCTGAAGAAAATTACTGGTTTTTGAAAGCAACCTTTCTTTAAGCCCTGCCAGCTAATGCCCTCTTTTCTCAGACCCAAAACTGAGGCACTGTGTTTCCTCCACCCGGTCTCCATCCCTTAACTAGCCTCCTTCAGAAGAGCTTCTGCCTCCGGGTCCAAGTTAAAAATGAGGTGGATGGAACCTTTGATGTTCTGTTTCTTCCTGTATGTGTATCTGTGGCGTTTGTGGGGGGCAGAGGCAACTCTCTTCATAACTCTGTATCTCGCTCTCATGCACAAAGGACTTGAGGTCATTTGTAAAAGTACACAGAAGGGGCGCTTTGGGGGCTCAGTTGGTTGAACGTCTGACTCTTGATGTCGGCTCAGGTCAGGATCTCAGCCCAATGTCAAGCCCCATGTCGGGCTCCACATTCAGTGTGGAGTCTGCTTGAGATTCTCTCTCCCTCTGCCTCTCCCCCACTCCTACCCCCCCATTAGATAAATAAATAAATTTTGAAAATCTTTAAAAAACAAAAAGTATAGGGGCACGTGGGTGACTCAGTGGTTAAGAGTCTGCCTTCAGCTCAGGTCATGATCCCGGGGTGCTGGGATCGAGCCCTGCTTTGGGCTCCCTGTTCAGTGGGGAGCCTGCTTCTCTCTCTCCTGCTCCCCCTGCTTGTGTTCCCTCTCTCGCTATCTCTCTCTCTGTCAAATAAATAAATAAAATCTTTTTTTAAAAAAAGTACATAGAGAAATAAGAGATGCATTTGAACAAAATGGTGTACCTTCACCCAAGAGACGCAGCCCCACACCAGGGCACACAGCTTGGGGTCTGAGCCAGGGACAGACTCCAGCTCCCCACAGGTTCTCTCATCTGGGTCCTGTGGTACCCAGCCTACGCAGCCAGGGGGCTGGGAGGTGGCCCTACAAGGGAATGGGGCTAAAAGACCCAGGGACAGAAGAACATATGGAAACGCGTTCCAGAGGGCCCCAGATACTTTAGTTAGGGAGGAGTTATAATTTTACCTCCAATTGGCTAAATCAGAGATGGAAATATGATCATTTACAAGATTCACTGTGCTCATGGGATTAGAACAAACCACTTGGACAAGAGATAAGTGCATGTCTTGAACCTGAACTTCCTCTTGTGGATATTCTGCTCACTGACAGAAGGGTTGAGCAGACATCCTCGCTTCCCCAAAAGAGGTACATACTTTCACCCCACTCTGGTGTACAGCATAATACCTATGCTCGCTCGGGCCAAGGCAATCCCAGGAAGGGTCAGAACACTGTGACTCAAACACACAACCCCCATGGCCCTATTCCAAACAGGAAGAACACACATACCGCCTAGACCTGACCAGCTGGGAAGGCAGTGGGCAATTCTGCCTCTCCCCAGGGCTGGGGCCACCACCTGGAGAGAGCGGACGGCCCACGCACCATCCACGAAGGTCATGACTGCAATCAGGATACTCATGAGGACTGGATCACACCTGCTTGAGGTGTTTTTACCCCAAAGTGAGAGTTTTGTGCTGCTCCAGGCAATGTTTAACTTATGTTAAGTGTTGCTGTTATTAACTACTTTCTGAAGACTTAACCGTGAGTGAGTCACTAAATATTTAGTGTGGATTACCATCTATAAAACAAACCTATAAAGTCAATATTATCATCCCCGTTTTACTGATAAAGTGAGAGGTTAAGAAACTTGCCCAAGGTCACCGAGCTAATAAATGGTGAGGTTGGCAACTGTGGCCAGGACTGAAGAAAGCTTGGCAAAATTCCAAGGCTTTGCCTATAGTCACTCTACAGAGTGACTATAAATAGTGAAGTGTTTATGCCTAAAGACAGGAGCTTTGATTGGAAGATTATTCTATACAAGTAAGTGTATTCATCAACAAACTAGAGTATTGGACTGTTCCTCTGTTAGGAAAAGACGCCATTGGTCTGTGATTCTATTAACGGCAGGAACGGGAGCCAGGTTAAAAGTTTCACCATCGATATCTTCTCAAATGATAATTGGTAAACATTTTATAAAAACATAGATTAGGTAAACATTTTTTTCCTCTTTTTGGAAGTTTTAAAATAAAACCCCTGAATTCTTTGATATTCTTCCCAATAAAAAGGGAGGTCCATTTTCTTCTCTCTTGAAATCTAGATTTTTTTTGGTGGCTTGACCAACAGGACATGGTGGAAATGACTCTGGGCCCAGTTCTTAGGAAACTGGAAGCTTGTATTTCACACCCTTTGATCAATCATTCCCCAAATCAGAAAAATTAAAGCAGTATATCTCACATTTACACAGCAAAGCAATGTTCAATTATATAGCAGTAATAGATGTGGGAGAAATCCAAAGATGAGACTATTCTGAAGGCATTAAAAATTGCTTCCAAGGTGTTTATATGCCATTAGGAAAATGCTCATGAGCATATATATATATATATATATATATATATATATATATACACACACACACACACACACACATATACATACACACACACACAATTTTGTGTGTGTATATATATACACACACAAAATTGTATATATCATATACAGTTACTGTAATTCTGCCAAGATAATCTGTCCAAAGCACTAGAAGATAAAACATAACAGGATTTTTCTTTTTTTTTTTTTTAAGATTTTATTTATTTGACAGAGAGAGATCACAAGTAGGCAGAGAGGCAGGCAGAGAGAGAGGGGGAAGCAGGCTCTCTGCTGAGCAGAGAACCCGATGTGGGGCTCGATCCCAGGACCCTGGGATCATGACCTGAGCCGAAGGCAGAGGCTTTAACCCACTGAGCCACCCAGGCGCCCCCCAGGATTTTTAAGGTCATAATATTATATATGATCCTTTCTTCTTCACATTCCTTTCTCTTCCATACTGTTCTCATTTCCCCAAATGAAAGTTGTAACATTTCATGGAAAACAACATTGCGTATGAGATTTCCCCTCAGCAAGCCCTTTGCACTCAACATACCTTTGATGGGACCCAGATTTACACAGTGAAGAAAGGCAACAAGACAACTGAGTGGCCCTTGGCACAGCCTCGCTCATGAGGGGACAAAAGGAAGCTGATGCAAAGGGCTTGCCCTCTTGACACCTCTCTGTGTCCCACAACAGTGGCTGCCGCCCTCCTCTGACATTTGAAACCCAAGAGACCTCTGTCACATGTTAGTGATGGCAAAGATCTGTCACCCTGTCTTTACCAGGAGCTTGATTAGCGGAAGCTTTGGGGGGCCTGCGAGGTGTGGAGAAGTGTGCTGTCCATTACCAGTGATTAAGGGATCTCACACAAAACCAGCTCGCTTGCAACAAGGACAGACTGTATTGTTCTCTGTGTTCTTAATCAATTTCAAATATTAGCCCAGCTGGCTCAAAGCAGGATCTCAAAAGTGGTAAACATGTTCTGTGACCGACAGACATTTTCCACGACCATGCCGGAGGGTGGAAGAGAAATGAATCACGAATTCCTTCCACAAACCTTTCCTGAAGGCCTGGCATGCCCTGGGGAATATGAACGAAGCGGCAACAGCACTATGAGAATCCACACTAACTCCTGCCTCCCACCACAGTCACTCTGCGTGCTGGCGTTGACCCCCGCCGGCGTGCGAGAACCAATTCTGCGCATCTTTCCCCAGATCCACTTTCGGGGACCTCACGTGGGTGGCCTGAAGAGGCACCAATGAATGCTAAGGATCAGGGGCGTCTGGATGGCGCTGTCGGGTAAGGGTCCAACTCTCGGTCTCACTCAGTTTCTGATCTCAGGGTCCGTGAGATCAAGCCCCACCTCGGGCTCCACGCTCAGCTTGGAGTCTGCCTAAGACTCTTTCTTCCTCTCCCTCTGCTCCTCCCACCTCCTGCTCTCTCTCTCTCTTTCTCTCAAATAAATCTAAAAAAAAAAAAAAAAGAAAAAAAGCTAAAAATCAAAGCTTCCCTTCCCCTAGAGAGCTGGCTGTTAAAAATTAACCATCACAGCAACTGCCAGCAAGAGGGGCTCCTTCCTCCTCCTCTCACGCACTCCCGGCTACTCTGTCCTTCCTCCTTGTGTGCCAAGTGTCTGGCCACCATCGAGCTCTGGGTCTCACTGTGTACTCTCTGCTGCCCGCCTTCAAAGAGCAGCCCCTTCACCTCATGGCTGTGTGGACCAGTCCAGAACAGGACAGTACAGTCCACGAGCGAGCAAATGCTATGACACTGAGACTTCTAGAGCCCCAGTAGCCGCCTTCAACCAAATTTTTAAGTCTTGATTGCGTAGCATGACATGTCAAATAATAATGCTTTTCAGGGCATTATTATTTGACGTGTTGTTTCTGAATCACTAACAATGCACACTATTCTTCCGATGATATTCCATTTATCAGGAAGGTGTTAGAGCTGGGTAAAACACAAGCAGAGGATTCTGCACAATCTAAAAACCACAGCTACCTGAAATTTGCAAGGTGGCATCCTGTCAGCGCCCTTTCCCTGTCTCATGGTTAGCAAGACACCAATCACCCTTCCTCACTGGGGATTTACGAGACACCTGTCCAGACAAAACGACAGTGGAGCCTGTTGCACACTCAGAGTGTGTCAGACTCTCTGCCGGAAGTTGCTGTCTTTGTGTGGGATGTAAGGCCCCCAACAGGAAGTCCAAGCACCTGGGACTGGTCTGTAGCACCACATGGGGGACCCAGTAATCTGTCACCTGACGGGGATCACAATCTACTCTCTCATCAACAGTGCTGTCATTAGCTTCCAACATACCAACCCACGGCCTCGGATTCTCTTATGTCTAATTTATAATGATTTCTGAAATACCTACCCAGCTGATTCCCACTTTATGAACTTGCTATGTGCCAAAAGTTAGCATTTTTACACTTCAGAATCCATGCTCCCATGAGACGTTATAAATGGCCCTGAGATTCTCAGGCCAATCCACATAAGCGTATTACCTCATAATGCTCTGAAATACATGGGGGTCCTGTACTGCTAGCCCCTTGCTTCAAACCCTCTAAGGAATTCTCACCTCTGAGTAACACCCAGCCTCCTACCCTGGACTCTAACCTGGAGAGTCTTAGCCCCCCTCCTGTGCACTGCCCTCCATCCCTGCCTCTCGGTTCATGGGCATCACTGTGTGCCCCTCTCGGGGTCTATGCCCGTGCCGGGTCCACTTCCCCCACTGCGCTCTCCTCACATGCCCATGTGGCTGCCTCCTTCAAATCTCAGCCCAAGGAAGCCTCCTCAGAGAGGCCTTCCTATCACACCCGCCATGCATTCCGCCTTACTAGTTTTAGCCCATATTATCCAAGATATTGGTGTTATATGCAGCTCATGGATCATTGAACACATCAAAAAATGATTTAAAAATTAAAAATAAGTAAAATAAAACAATTCTTTCCTTATTCTTCAACTTGTGAAGTGTCTATCTCCCCTGCTCGGACAGTATGACCCGTGAAAGCAGGGGTACAGCCCATCACCCTGTCGCCTGGGGCACAGCACGTGGCTTCCCTGCCACACTTGATAAACACATACAGAGGGACCCAGTGAGTGTGCGGACAGCAGGATCTCTTGCAGATGTGCTTGTACGACAGGATACGGTCCGAGCTTAGTCGCGGTAACCTTGGGTCCATCCCCTTCCTGGCAGCTGGTGGGGACTGAGGTGGGGCAGGGGACCACACAGAGCCAGCCTCTGGCCCGTGGGTAATTTTCCTCACATTTCTTGATCCCGTCTCTCTCCTTGGTTACTGCCCCCATGTTTTTCCTTCTCCCCAGGCTCTCTGGGCTTCCTGCTTGGGTTTCTGCCTTCACTACCCTGCTGTAGAATGCCATCTTTCACACCTTCTCCCCTCGGCTCCTGACCTTGACAGTGGCACAGAGTCTGTGGAAGCTCTTACCAAGGGTGTCTATTTCTGGCAATGACCTAAACAGCGAGGAGGAGGAGGGTCTCTCCTCTGCCCGCTCCCCTCCCGGGCAGTTGTGCTCACTGTCGTCCATCTGATGAGTATAACACGGTGCCTAGCAGCCCCTGGGCCCCCGGTGCCTACAGCTTCATAGCATTTGGTTTCTACTGATTTCCAAGTCTAAATTGGGAGTTAGCTCCCTGTTTCAGAGCAATTCGGATCACCAAATTGCAAAATGGGATTAAAGTAACATGGAGAAGCCTGAATGTGAAATTCAACCAGAACCTGCTAAATGTGAGCACTAAGAACCAGTTTGGTCAGCAGACCCAAGCCTATAACCTGTTCTCTTTCAGACATGGCGGCAGAGAAGTTATCCAATGGCGTCCAATCTCAGATTTAGCAAGAATAAAATTCCCTCACAAGTGTTATGTTTTATTTCTGGTCTCACTCTAAATTTTCCCCTGTCTGGGGTTCCCTTTTTTAACTTTCTGCACAGATAAGGGGGAAAAAAAGAGGCAAAACAAAGTATATTGTATAGAAAACCACCAACTGTTAAATGCTGGCATTTATCTCATCAAAATAAGAAGGGGACAGGGGTCCACCACTTCAGAGGAGTGAGAGGGAGCTTCCCATTTGCAGCAAATATATTTTTAGTCCTTGGTAATAGCTATTATTAGATATATGTGTATTATATATACTTACAGTCTTCTTCTTGTCTGTTTATCCTTTGGAACCAGTAAAACATTCTGAGAAAAAGATCTTATGTTTGTTCACTTCACATCTAAAACAGTTAATTCAAAATATTCGTAATTATCAAAAATTGCTTATAATTTAATTTAACTGTGATAATGTTACATTTCATTAAAGTCATCTTTACTACATTTATGCCAAATCTCTCCTTTCAGTTTCTAAGATGATCAGTCTCCCTAGATAGTTACTGCAGGTGCTAAAATGCTTTATAAATACATTCAACAAGTATTTATTAAAAGTTCTTATCCTGTGTGAAATTCTATGCAGAGAGTTGGCAGGAATGCCAGAACACAGAGACACAAAGAGAAAGTCCTGCTTTCAGAAATGTTCTAGTGGAAACACAGTATCAGTAGATCAACCCAACATCTCAAACCTAGACTGTCATCTGCATTTCTCTGAAAATGTTTTTGTAACTGGTCAGTCCATGTCGTCCCAAATCTAGATACTTTTATAAACATCATCTTCAAGTATTTGATTTAATGTCTCATTTTATATAGAAAGGTGTTTCATTAGTAAATCAAATGTCAACTGAATGTCCCCTTTAATGTATTGGGAAGGAATCCAGAAGAAATAAAGACTCAAAACCTTCAAAGAATCTTTTAAGAAGAGGAGTGCAACTGATTATAGTCAACCACACACACACACTCATGGCTTAAAAGGGATGTGTATCTTTTTTTCTTTTTTGGAGGGAGTGTGATTGACACCAATGTTACAGTAGCTTCAGGAGTACGACACAGTGATTGTACACGCCTATATGTTACAGGTGTAGCTTCCATCTGTCACCACACAACACTGTGACGATACCATTGACGATATTCCCTATGCTATGGCTTTAACGGATGCTTATCTTTAATAGAAGGACAATAAAATATTTGGACATTTCTGTTCCTTAAAGAGTGAACAGTTTCTACTTTTTCTGACAGTAAGACTGTCATTTAACCCCTTTTCCTTTTTTTTTTTTTTAAGAAATCTTAAAAATTGATTTGAGAGAGTGAGCAAGCATGGGTGTGGGCTCATGGGAGTGGGGAGGGATAGAGTGAGAGACAGAGAATCCCAAGCAGACTCCCCACTGAGCATGGAGCCCCACAAGGGGCTCAATCCCAGGACCCCAAATCGTGACCTGAGCTGAAACCAAGAGTTGGACACTCAACCAACCGAGCCCAGGCACCACTCCCGCCTTTTCCCACAGCTCTCTTTCTTCTTCATATCCGAATCTCAATGTCCCTACTTAGAATTCCAGTGAAACTGATTCATACAAATTTTGTGCACACAGCCATGGGACCAGACATGGAGACTTTCCTGATGGGCACACACTAGGTCCATGTTAGCAGGAGAAACTGCCTGCTTCTCTTCCTAGCTCTCTCCCCCTTCTTAGAGATCAGTGTTATCAAAAACACTGATACAATTAATGTACCGCATGTGGGGGCCAACAGATCCCATTGCCAAAGATAAGGGCTGTGGCAGAAAAAAAGGGTAGTTAGGTCAAAATTGATATACTGGCCTCCTGTTTAACCATTAAGAATGTTCTAACATCTTACAAAATAGGCACCAGCTTCGATTTCCAACAACTGTCCTGTCAAGTTAAAAATCAAGCACCACAAAATTCAAGTAAATTTCTGTGTGGTACAGAAGGGGAAACACGTCTATAAAAATTCAGGCCACCCCCTTCCTTGTCCAAGAAAAACACTTACTGGCTTATGTTTCTAAGTGTTTCTAAGTGAATTTTATGCTCCTCTCTTCGCACTCAAGAAAATTCCATGTCCTGAGCATGAGGGATGGCATTCCTCTTCATTTTAATTTTAAACTACTTTTGAAATTAGTGATAATGTCTTTCAAAAAGACAACTAGTAAGTAAAATAGACTCAAGAAAAAGTAAATATATCTCGGAATTACCTTTGGCCTGGTCCAAAGTCGTCAGCTTCAGACATTTCTGCCCTGTAAAAACACTGACCGAGTGGCTGGGGCTGCAGACTCGTGAGCTAGGAAGTCGCCTTCTCCTCTCACCAGCAAGTATCGGGGGGGAAGATCCCCAGTCGTCAAGTCCCTTCCTCTTTGGAAAGAAGCTCCCCTCCCTTACTCAGAAAGTAGGTGTTTACAAACTTCCAAAGCACCTGCTCGCCTTGAATGAAGCTAAGTGCTGGGCTATGATGACTGTCCCCTTCTAAAAATAAACAGGTCACCTCTTACTCCCAGTACCGTGACAGCCGCTGGGAACAAGCATTTTCTCTTGAGCAGTGTGAGAATGTGTCACCGCCCAGCTATGAACCTTTACTGGGCTGATTTCACCTAGACCTGCCCACTCTTTCTCTTTCCCTTTTTTTTTTTTCTTTTTTTCCTGGCACGACGAGGCACCCATCGAAGGGCAGTGTGGCCACAGGGAGCCTCAAACTTCAGGCTGGGCTATCAGATCTCCAACTCACAGGAGGAGGTTGGGGGGCGGAGAGTGAAATGGGCTGTGCCAGAGCTGAGAGCCTGGTTTGTTCTGAGAATGCTTAGGCACTCAGCAAAAGATCTTTTACAGAAAAGAAAAACACCACCAAGAAACAACCGTGTTTTGAGGGACACGCTGTTTTGCAAGAAAATCTTCCTTTGGGCCATCTAGATTTCTCAACTCAGAATGAGTTTGCACACGGAGGAGTCCATGCATGCCTTTGGGCAATGGGACTTCTCTCACAGACTTCCCTCTGCCATCGGGGAGCAGCCTGACACTGGCGCACGGCCGGGCTGTGTGCCTGAGATATTTTTATAGCTTGGCTCATCACCCTGTAGGAGTAATCAATCACCAAGGACCCTCACTGGCTACAGTTTCTAAGAGCAGGACAAAAATGACCTCATGTTTTCTTGCTTCCAAAGAGGGTAGAAGAAAAGGTTGGGGGGGCACCTGGGTGGCTCAGTCAGTTAGGCGTCTGCCTTCTGCTCAGGTGTGATCCCAGGGTCCTGAGATCGAGCCCCACATTGGAGGGGAGTGTCTCTGCTCAGCAGGGAGTCTGCATCTCCCTCTGCCTCTCCCCCTATTCCTGCTCTCCCTCTCTCTCAAACAAATAAATAAAATCTTAAAAAAAAAAAGAAGTTAGACCTGGTTGGCCAAAAGGTACAAACTTGCAGTTATAAAATAAGTAAGTACAAGTTCCCATCACAAAAAAAAAAAACCACAAAAACCTGTAACTGTGTGTGCTGACCGATGTTAACTAGACTTATCGTGGTCATCCATTTCCTGCTACATATGAATATCAAATCTTCCGTTGTATACCTGAAATATGTTACATCAATCATATCTCAGTAAAGAAAAAAAAAAAGTATAGCTCCCTCCTCATTAAAAAAAAAAAAAAAAAAAAAAGGCTAGGAGAACTATTGACCCTAAAAGCTTTGTATGAAAAGTTGAAATCATTTTTTTTTCCTGATTGGGAACATTAGATAAAGCAGTAAGCAGGATCTAATTATTAAGCAATAATAGGCTTTTCTTTTAGAAAATGCCTGCTTTCTATTGTCACTATATAGCAATATATATTTACTGTACATTTTACATTTACATGTGTGATTTCTAGAACATCAAAGAATTGGAAAGTTGAAATGGGCAACATGTAAACCGGCTCTCTTTTGGGTACTCTGATATTTTGTGCCACAATTCTATTCTTTAATCCCTCACACAAGATCTAAAGTTCTAGACCACAAAGTCTAAGATTAAGTCGGTGCAGGTACTCAAACACATAACTCAAATACTGTTGACCTTGAAGGCAAACAGTCCTAGCAAAGTCCTGAAGATCTGGCTGTGCAGGTGCCTTTCAGACCCAAAGCGACATGCAGCTTTGTGAGAAATTCCAAGTTTAAGAATTGACAAGTTCAAACACTGAAAACACCATCAGTGAGACTATTTCAGTACTTTCATTCAAAGTTATCAACAACGAAAAGCACACTAGGATCTAACTCTCCATTTTAACAATTTGATCCCATTAATTTTACCTTTTGTTCCCCTAAACTCCTGTTTTACTATTTTTTTTGAATATCTGAGCTCAGCTGTTGCCAAACTGAAGTTGCTGTTTAGAAAAGAACTGAGTATGTTTCTGAAATCTGCCTCTGGGTGTTAGAAGACAGGTACGTCTTCAGTGTTATAACAGATGAATTGCTCGTCACTACCATAAAATATTTATTAAAATACTTCCAATTAAGCACTCTTTCATGCATTTTTATTTTTTTATTTTGAAAAAAATGTTTTTTTTATTTATTTGACAGAGAGAGAGACAGTGAGAGGGAACACAAGCAGGGGGAGTGGGAGAGGGAGAAGCAGGCTTCCCACTGAGCAGGGAGCCCGATGCGGGGCTCGGTCTCAGGACCCTGGGATCATGACCTGAGCCGAAGGCAGACCCTTAACTGACTGAGCAACCCAGGCACCCCTTCTTCATGAATTTTTAAATGACTTTTTCCAACCATGGATTCCCCCTTCAGGTATATTTGTGTTAATTTCTGAAATTCACAAAAACAAGGAGGGGAAACAAGGATGGCACAGGTTACAGAAACCAGAGTGAAACTTCATAGCTGACATGGCGGATGGCTTCTTGGCACTGGGGACACCTTCAGCTCTGGTGGTGAGGGAGAGCGAGGGGCTGTGTTGGAGTTACAAAGGTTCCCTGTCACTGCTGACCTGAAATCCACTGGACTTCCTGAATGTAAGGTTCATAGCACACACACATGGGAGAGACCTAGAAGGCCCCAGAAGCTTTCCAACATTCTCAGATACTGAAAAGGGACCCCACGAAGTTAGGTGACCCACTCTGGACAGATTGGGACAGACTGCAGTGCACAGTGTCCTTGTCACTCCTCCACATGAAGAGATAGCAGAGCCCACACATTCTGGCAAAAGCTCCCGTGGCCAGACACTTCCATAGTTCAAGTTTTCTTGTATCAATACTCTTCCAAAATATGCATGCATTTTTAGTAATACACATTAAACATTTTTTTTTGCAGTTTCATCATATAGTATGCGAGCTAAAAAAATCATTACCGTATCAAAGCTAATTGTCTACTTTTCCTGAGGCTCCTTTTCCACAAAATCATTGGTCTGAGTTTTTTCTCCCTACTCTTCTATAACAGCTTTGACTAAGGCTCTGGAACTTTCTATCAGAGATAACAGGAGGGACTCTCCCTCTCTTGGAGGTTACACGGCAGTATTAGTATGAACGGCCAAGTTGTGGGTGTGGGTGCGGGAGTGGGGGGAGTCCTCAGTGGACAGAAAATCACTATTACAGGAAGGTTAATTGTTCGCTAAGTTGGCCTAACAGAATTCTTGCTGAAGGCAGGCCAGGCTGATGGGCTATTACCTTGAGGTGTTGGGAGATGAGGAATTTGGTCAGAGATGAAGGGTCATCAGATATCAAGGGGGAAGGATCCTTGTTAAAGTGACCTGACAGGATTCTTGATAAAACTGGGTTCTTGAGGGGCGCCTGCGTGGCTCAGTGGGTTAAAGCCTCTGCCTTCGGCTCAGGTCATGATCCCAGGGTCCTGAGATCGAGCCCCACATCGGGCTCTCTGCTCCGCAGGGAGCCTGCTTCCTCCTCTCTCTCTCTGCCTGCCTCTCTGCCTACTTGTGATCTCTGTCTGTCAAATAAATAAAATCTTAAAAAAAAAAAAAAAAAACTGGGTTCTTGAGGGGGCACCTGGCTTCTCGGTCAGAGAAGCAGGTGACTATTGATCTCAGGGTTGTGAGGTCGAGCCCTGCATTGGGTATAGAGATTATTTAAATAAAAACTTAAGAAAATACAACAACAACAACAAAAAAAAACCCAAAACTGGGTTCTTGAGAACATACCCAAGGATATAGCCTCGCTGCAAAAAAGCTCAGAGGAGGCTGACTAGAATTTGATCAAAGACAGAGTCTTTGTCACCTCCTAAGAATAGGTACATTTTGATTTCTTCTCTCAGCACTCAGTGCTACAAACTCTGTGGACCCTCCAGAGACACACCATCCAATATGGCAGCCACTGAGCCCAGGACGTGCGGCTGGGGCACAGTCTGAAGACTCAGTAGAAAAAAAAAGAATGTAAAACATCTCGTGACTGATTTTCATATTTCATTTCAAATTGAAATATTTTCATATTTCACACGGTGTTGAAATGGTAATATTTGGGGCATATGAATAAAATATCAAAATTAGGGACGCCTGGGTGGCTCAGTTGGTTAAGCAGCTGCCTTCGGCTCAGGTCATGATCCCAGCGTCCTGGGATCGAGTCCCACATCGGGCTCCTTGCTCAGCAGGGAGCCTGCTTCTCCCTCTGCCTCTGCCTGCCACTCTGTCTGCCTGTGCTCGCTCTCTCTCCCTCTCTCTCTCTGACAAATAAATAAATAAAATCTTAAAAAAAAATCAAAATTAATTTCACTTGTTTTTTATTTAACATGGCTTCTAGAAGTTTTAATTCACATATGTAGCTTACATTATATGTCTGGCGGTCCATATAGCTCCAGAGCTTAATTCTCTACTTCTCTGGCAAAATTGGTTTAAGTTAGACATAAAAGAACAACTATTGTGAGAACACACTGGTTAACATAATCTTACCAACTGTTTCAGAAACATTTCCAGAATTTTTTTTGGCGGGGGGTGTGTGTGTGTGTGGAATGGGACAGAGAGACGGGGAGAGAGAGACAGAATCTTAGGTAGACTCTACACCCAGCGTGGAACCAGACATTGGGCTCAATCTCATGACCCTGAGATCAGGACCTGAGCTGAAATCAAAAGTCAGACGCTCAACCGACTGAGCCACCCAGGCACCTGTAGAATTGCTTTTGATCAAAAAGGAAAAGGGTTAGGGATTTACAAAAGACAATGAATAGGACAGTACTAGAGAAGTCCATGAAGCATTTAGTCTATATGCTAATATCTTCTCCATCCCTCCTCCCTCTAGCCTCTGAAGACAAGAATAAGATCCCTTAACTGACTTCTCCAAGGCCAGGCTGTGTCCTGAGTCATTGATTCCCTCCCCCTCCTTGCTTCTCCAATTTGTGCCACCAATTATCCCATCTCCTTTTTTTTTTTTTTTAAAGATTTTATATTTTATTTGGGAGAGAGAGAGCAGGGGGTGGAGCAGAGGGAAAGCAGCCTCCCTGATGAGCAGGGAGCGTGATGCTATGTGGGACTCAATCCCAGGACCCCAGGATCATGATCTGAGCCAAAGGCAGATGCTTAACTAACTGAGCCACCCAGGTGCCCCATCCCATCTCCCTCTTACTGGTTCAAGACCCTCCAGAGCTCTACCTTTTCCTTCAGCCACAAGTATATCAGGCTTCTTCCAGAAACTGCATCACTGACCACATATCTCCTAGTTACTGAGCTCTGTCTTCTGTTCTTTCAGCTGAAGGTCCTAACCAGTGGTTTGTGGTCATCAGTCCTCACCAATTACAATCTACCTTCTGCCCCTTTCCTGACCTTGGCACTTCTGTCCCTTTGTCCTGGCGCTGTCCCCATGCCGGTCTCAAAGACTCCACTTTCTGTGCGCAGCTCCAGTTTCTCTCAACAGTCCTTCTTGGTCTCTCTAGGTGCTCCTCTTCTAACTGGCTTCCAACACCGGTGATCTTGAGGGCAAGGCTCCCCCACCTTTGGCCATTCTAATTCTGCAGACCAGGGACAAGCCATGAATCTGCTCCCAGATGCTGCTGATGCTGCTGGCGGGGACCCATTCTTTGTGAACATAGTCCTAGCGCTGCAGTGCTGCCCACCCTCCCCTTCCATGCTATACGATACCCCTAGGAAATCTCTCTCTTCCCCGACTTTAACCCTCACCTCTATCCCCAAACCTACATCCCCTGCTGGACACACTCCAGAACCCCAGGCCATAGGTCCTACCACCCACCAGCTGTGGTGCATGGGAGCTGCCTCTAACTAGCTCATGGCAACTCTTCCTATCTCCTCCCTCTCCTGTTCAGTGATATAAAGTAGGTCATTTCAGTCAGCCATGGTGGGAGCATTTATACCATGGGAATTGGCAAATGCTGCAAATCAGCCACCTCATCCCTACCCGTTCTGAGCCACTTGTTCAAAATGTACTCCCACACCACTGAGTACTAACTATCTCAATTGACCTGTGCTGTGTGAAGCAAGGAGGCCATTGAGATCGAGAAGGTTCTCAGGCTTTAGCATTCTGCATTAGCAAACCAAAATGTAAGTCTATAAACCCCTCAAGGTTAACCTAAGGGTGACCAATCACAAGCATCCAATAGGCTTTCCCAAATAAGGCAACCACTGGAGCTACAGCCAAGCAAATAATTGCCTTGCCTTTGTTTCCACATAGTCTCTACCAAAGTCTTCTCCCAACTCCTGACAGAGAAGTGCTCCTAATCACTTTCAGCTTGGTGCCACGTGAGTCCAACTGATTTTTGCGCACACCAACTCTTAAAAATTTATATATAACGTGCCTTGGTTTATATTTTAACTCCTGGAAGCCCCACACATATCTCTAAAGAACAAATCCAAAGAGGACCCACCTTCTCTGCAAACCGAAGATGTTCAGTTTCTTCTCCCATTTCTTTCCTTTTTTAGAAAAGTAATCCCTTGTATCATTCTCAACTCCACTATTCTGATGCATTTTCTCCATAAAATTTAGCAACATCTCATCCTACTATCTGTTTATCTATCTGCTATCTGAACCCTCCCTCCCAGAGCGGGCAACAAACCTTCCTGTTCATGACCGTTTCTCAGTAAGAGTACAAAGCCTGGTAGAGCTAGCTCCTAGACCAGAACAAACTAGTGTTTTTAGGTGATATTACTAGTGAATGTGAGTTACATAAGTGAAGAATTGTTCCAAGTGGTCAACAGGGGCAGAGCAAGAAAAAGGGGAGCTGTATTCTCTCTTCCCTCTCTCTTATGCACAGAGAAGACTCCCCATCAGCTTGAACACACTGAGCTATGTTTGTAAGCCACCCTGACATTTTTCGTCTTAGTTCAGTCTGGTCTCCTCTGCTGCCTAGGCTAAGGGCAACCAAAGTCTTGTGATCAAATACTCCAAGCAACATAGGCCCTGTAAATATATTGTGTGATTCTAAGTTACAAGCACCTATTTTACATTTTTTAAAAAGACTTATTTATTTTAGGGAGAGAGAGGGAGTACGTGCCACACAAGCTGAGGGAGAGAAACAATCCCAAACTGACTGCACGCTGAGCCCAGAGTCCGACATGGGCTGGATCCCACAACCTTGAGGTTGTGAATGAAGCCAAAACCAAGAGTCAGACACCCAACCTACAGAGCCACCTGAGCGCCCTGAACTTGTATATTTTCAATGTCATGTCATGTTATTTGTAAATATTTTGTGTGCCTTATAAATCATACACAAATTTTAAATGTAGAGATGCTTATAACTGAAAAAAAAAAAAAAAAAACCAACCTAGAGGCCTATCAATAAGGGATTAATTGAATTTTGGTGCAATGAGATTCCATGCTGCTGCTAAAAAGGATGGGAGTGTTATTCAAATCTTTCCGTGATCCGGTGAGCTGAAAAAGAGAGAACAGAAACAGAAAAGGGTATAGGCCCATTTATGTAAAAACACACATTTATCTATTGATGAAAATACCTGGAAAGATATGTATGAAAAAAGGGAAACTAAGAAGACAAAGAGGGGATGGTGAGGAAGAAGAAGGAAAAAGATTTCAAAGGATCTACACTGAGGTGGTAATCGTGGTTTTCTTCCGTGGCTTAAGGAAATAATGAATGTTTTTCATTTTATTCTTTTTGCCCATCTGTGTTTTCTATTTTTCAGTAACAAGTACATACAAGTTACTCTTACAAGAAAAAAATTGGTCTTAAATACAAAAAAGAAAAATTTGACTTTTAAATAGAAAGGGGATATTTCTGTGGCTTCTATCACTGATGAAAAATATCTTTAAAAAAAAAATCTAAGAAAAAAAAAATCCTTGCATTTTCACCTGGGAAACAAGGCCTTCTGAAGCACGTCCCAGCAGACCTTTCAGGCTTCAGGATTCTCTCGCAAGCCAGACCAGTAACAGTCTCTGTCTTGGAGCAGTTCACTCTTTGGTAGCAGAGAGGTATTGGTTGAAAGGAGGAGGAAAAGAAAACCCATGTGAGTCTTTCATTCAACCAGTGACTCAGAAGTGTTAGAATTCCCTTTCCCTACTTTCCTCCAGTTTTTGTCAACAGAGAATGTTTGCTGCTATCAAAGCCAGTATATTTTTGGAATAAAGCAAAAAAACAACATTTTTTCCCCTTAGATTAAAAAAAAGAAGAAGAAGAAGGGGAAAAATAAAATCAAAGGCTCAAGTGACCCTATGTGTCTGTGGTGTCAATCATAGCACTCAGCAAGGAACAATCACAAGTACACAGTCCTGAGAAAGACGGTACCCTCTCTCTTGCTTTCTGGTTGGTGGAATCATACTGAGACTTGTCCTAGATCGGTGACTTTCAGAGCAATAAAAACTTTTTTTTTCCCCCAAATGCTATAAACAAACTTTAGTATATAAAATATACAACCACCAAAAAGAGTTACTTGGGTTTAAATTGGGGAGGGGGGTGGGGAACAGGGCACTGAAACTTGGCCTCCATTCCCCCTCAAAGATAACCCTTGAATCGAGTCCTTGAAAATCCAGGGTTGCTCAAGATACAGTGGAAAAACTGTGACCTAGATCCTCTGGACAGCCCAGCCCAGAAGAGAAAGTGGGAACCTTTTTCCTCAGTGTCTTTTCATAATAATGAGAACAGAATCAACCCAGTTACCCATTTTATCTTTTTACTTTTTTTAAGCTTAGCACACAGAGTGTTTTCTTCAAGTTTCTTTTCATCCAAAAATAGCCAGCTCTCCAAAACCAAGACATGGAGTCCCTGAAGTCCCTGCCCTCCAGCTTTCTCTTTGACCTTCAAGCTTTTCTGGGCTTATCTCTGTAGTCAACTGACTTCCCAGCCTAGGACAGTCCCCAGCTGCACCTCACATCATGGTGTGATTAGTAACAGACCCCTTCATGCTCACAGTGAACCTGTTCAGGCCACCAACTGCAGGACCCAATACCTCACCATTTCTTACCCCTATTTGTCGGAACTTCCATTTTGTTGATTTGTGCTGGATTGTCACATAATCTGTTCTGGTCTCAGTAGGGACCCCAACAGGACCCAACTTTGCCACGGACACTCAGGCTGGCCAGCGAGTGCTGCTCACACCTTTCCAACCCGCCATCTGCTCCTGCCATGGGTGGAATTGTGCCCCATCCCCAAAGTGGTATGCTGAAGCAAAGCCGTCTAGAAAGTATGATTTAGATGTGACAGAGTGCAGCTGCCCAAGAGATGCTAGAGAAGCCAGCCGTCTGGGGGAGCTGCACAGGGCAGGGGTGGAAGGAGAGCAATCTGGGAGGCATCAACCAGTGGCAGGAGGGGAAAGGGGGTCCAGAGAAGCTGGGGGGCAGAAAGGCTAATAGGGAACACGGTAAAGACTCAAGAACCTCCAGGAGTTGTGTCCCGTGCCAGCGGATCTATGGGGGCATGCTGATGTCCTAACTTTCTGATCAAATACGTTTCTTTACAAAAGTTCATTATACAGTTGACCCTTGAAAAACAGGGGTCCACTTATATGTGAATTCTTTCCTGATAGAGTACAGGACTGTCAATGTATTTTCTGTTATGATTTCTTTTTTTGGAGAGACAGTGCAAGTGGGGGGAGGGGCAGAGGGCAAGGGTGAGAGAGAATCTTACGCAGACTCCACACTCAGCGCAGAGCCCGAAGCGGGGCTTCATCCCATGACCTGGAGATCACAACGTGCCCTGAAGCCAAGATTCGGACACCTAACCACCTAGGCCACCCAGGCATCCCTTATGATTTTCTTAATAACATTTTCTTTTCTCTAGCACTCCATGGTAAGAATGGAGCGTCTAATACATACAACATACAAGATATGTTAATCACCCGTTCATGTTACCCGTAAGGCTTCTGTCAACGGTAGGCTGTGAGTAAGGTTTCTGAGGAGTTAAAAGTTGTACCTGGAATTATCAACTGTGTGGGGGATTGGCGCCCCTAACACTTACATTGTTCAAGAGTTCTCTGTAGGTTGTTGATTTTCGTACTGTGATATGTAGGGGTTAGTGACCACTGGAATCCAAGAAGCAAAGTGTGAACACAGCAAATAACCCTTTTAAGTAGTCAGCGGGTTCATAACAGGAAGGGTTAAAGGGCAGTTGGGGGAGAAGAGCGGGAAGTGGCGGGGAACCGAGTACAGGAGTAGCCTTGGGAAACACTGACAGGAGGAAGAGGCATCTGGCCATGGCTCAAGGAAGCCCCGAGAAGAAGACTCTGAAACGGGACAGGCGCTGGGACCTCCTGCGTCACCTTACCCTTCAGCACTGGCTTGGTTTGGGGTTGTGTCCTGTGCCTCTCGACACCCGCTTCACTGCGCTACACACAGCCTCGGCAAACTTCGGCGTGGGATGCCCTCTCCGAGTGCCTAGTGGTCACTGGCCACTGCTTTCTCTCCTCCTTACTTCCCTGCTCCTCTCCTTAAAACAGTTGACATATCTCTGTATCGAGCTGATTTCTTTCTCTCTGCTTCGTCCCATCCATCCTCAACCTCCCTTACAGAAAAAAAGGAAAGGAAGGAAGGAAGGGAGGGAGGGAGGGAGAAAGGAAGGAAGAAAGAAAGAAAGGGGGAAAGGAAGAAAACTTTTTAAACCTCTCAGAGGAATATACACTCTGGTAAAAATCAAAGCCAAATTTTCTCATTGGGTCAAGCGTCCCTCTGCAGAACACAGCAGTCCTGACTTAGTCTCGCTCACCTTCCTCCCCAAAGCTCTCTTCTAAGTCTGCACGTGTATTTCAGGGGTGAAGGTCCTCCAGGGAGAATCTCTGGTTCCAAGAAACTTAGAACAAATAGCCAAGGAGAGAAAGAACCCTGGCAGGTTCCATTGCTCTTAGCAAACATCAGGAAATGGAAAATTTCTAAGGCCTCAAGTTGCAGAGACAGAGGTCTGTGTGGGAGGCAAGGATCGGAGGGATTCTCCAAGAGTGCACACGTCTCAAAACTGACATCCTCCCTTGAGCTTAAACACATAATGCTACACCGAGCAATCATAAGCAGTTTAACTATGGGTTGTGTAAGGCTTTTGTTATATGTTGATCTTCCTTATCACATTTGGCTTATGTCAGTGTAAAACCTTATTTTTCACTCCTTAAATAGCAACCGATAAGATGCTTCCTGGCTATACATTCACCCAGTATTTCATGGAGAGGCCAACCTGAAATGATGACTTCTCAGCAGAATAGTCCTATAACAGTTAATCATTATTTCCAAATTGGCTTTGAGGTTATGGGCTGGGTGACCAGAAAGCCTCCTTGTCCCTTCTCACCATGTGCCATCTGGCACTCCTGTGGCCTTGGCTGGGGGAGTTCCACCTGCTGACCCAGCTTGAGGGATGAGCCATCTCAGACACTAAAAGAACATCTCCTCCAGGCAGTGGGTTTTGGGGAAATGTGCTCCTGGGCCAACATCCTACAGCCTTTAGGCATTCGTGAAGAGGAACCAGCTCTTCTAGAAGCAGATGCAGCAAGAAAAGCTGAACATCTGCTGGTCTTGATAAGTTGGGGAGAGGAGGGCCCTCAGAGACCTCGCTATCACTTCTTGTGGAGCGCAGACTGCTCCAATAACTTAACGGGACGGCGTCTTCGTTAGTGCCTCCACTGCTGTCAGAGTGAGGATAAGCTGGTCTCTTGGAAACGTGGCTTGACTCCTTCCAGCCACTGCCCGGTTCCAAATGATCTGCTCACAGCAACTTTAAGGCATCCTGTAGTGACCTCATGTCTCTCAGGGCACAAGGAGAACCCTGTCTGTGACTAGCAAAGCAATGAGCTTTAAAAACCGACAAATCCAAATGTGACTATACAGGACCTCGGAAGAGAAGCCGGGCCCAGTGAGGCTCTGATGGCGTTCATCCCTGACTTCCCGTCTCTAGGACTCCTCATGGGGAGTTTCTTCCAGCATCCAGAGCTTGTCTCCCATAAGCATACACGAACTTGTTTCATTTTAATACATTTTAAGTTTTGGAAGAATTTCAGATTCGTAGAAGAGGGACAAAGATGGTACAGAAAGCACCCATACGCTCTCTCCTGCCAACTAGCTGCCCTGGTACGTTTGTCACAACTAAACCCTAGCACTGTGAGGTCACTAGGAACGGAACTCCAGACTTCATCTGAATCCCACCCATTCCCACCCCGGCCACCTCCTTTTCCTCTTCCAGGATCCCGTCTGAGGCACCATGTTCCTTCCTGTCCTATCGTCTTAGCCTCCTGTGGTCTGAGACCTGCTCAGACTTGACTTGGTTTCCCCACCTTCACAGTTCTGAGGAGGATCTGGGAGGGACCAAGTGTTCCAGAGAATGCCCCTCAATTCGGATTTGTCCGATGCTTTTCTCACAGTCAGACTGAGGTTGCAGAGTTTAGGGAAAAAGGTCACAGAGGTGAAGGCCCTTCTCCTCACAGCGTGTCAGGGGTTCGTGACGTCCACATGACCGCTCCCTGGTGATGTGAACTTGCTCACTTGGAAGAGGCAGGGTTTGCCAGGCCTCTCCATTCTAAGGGTATTGTTTCTCCCTGGCACAGCGCCGTCTGAAAGCAAGTCTGTGTCCGGCGCCCATTCACGGGGGAGGGAGTGACGCACAGGGACACAGCTCTATCTCCTGAATGGGGAAGTAGTGACTATAGGATTTGAAATTCCTCCCTCAAGCAGATGAGGTCCCTTCCCCATTCACTCATTTCTTCAATCATTTGTAGCACTGAAGACTCAGCCGGCCCATAAGAACTTGTCATTTGGATTACAGTCCAGCCTCAAGTTACTGACCACATTGCTCTAGTCATTCTGGCTGCAAACTGGTGTCTGCCCACCTGCCCTTTCCAATGACTCCTCTTTCCACCCCTTCAGAGACCCGAAGAGGCCACCTCACTGCGCTCTTGCCACCACTCCACCCGACCTGCCCCACCTTGGCCCGCACTCTCCCACCGAGCCCGGGGCCACCCACAGCGCACCCGCGCCCCAGCAGGGTTATCCTGCCTCCTTCCCACTCAGCAGCAGCACCAGCCAAGAGGAGACACTAGGACTGAACCCAGCAGGCAGAGGGGCCCGACCCAGGGTAACACAAGCCTGTGCACCCACCTCCAATGACATATTCAAGACAGGGCGCTGTGAATGCTCCTCCTTGGCGCAAGCGGCCTCCTGGAGGGGAGCTGAGCGCGCGTGAGAGCTACTTCCACGGTGTTCTCGTGAAAGCTGGGAACGACCTACCATTTTCTTTCCTTACGCTGGTAGAACTTCCAGGATAGAAATCAACATCAGGCTTCCTCTCCACATGTGCCGTTTGTCCTTACCTTCCATGTTTCTTTCCTATTTTGAGTACTAGAGGAAGTTCACAGTTTAAAAATAGAAACAAGAGACTTGGCTTCTTTACCTGCACCTACTTTTAGCATCAAACCATGGCAACGCCACACACACGGTCCACCATTTCCACGGTGGATTCACACAGCCAGATGCTGCTTTCAATCCGCTTATTTATAACCAATGCGAATTGTTTATAGCAACCTTGGCTTTGTGAGACAATGAAACCACGAGTTGTAGGGACACCGTGGAAGGTAATAACTCGGTTAAGATTCCTCCTGATCCAGCTTCTGGGCCCATCACGAGCAAGTTAAAATTTAAAATCACCTCAAGTCCCAAATACAAGTGAAGAGCACGGGACACACCGTATCTGAAGCCGTAACAGAGGACAGGAAGCACCGGCTGCGGAGAGATGTGCAAGAGGGGACACGACGTACATGTGTTTTCCAGGATGATGGGTCCCCTTTCCCCCATGAAAGCGCCACTGTCCCCAAGTGAGGAGATGGACAGGGAGTCTCGCCAAAATGAGAAACAGTTGTTCCGAGGCTCGTCACTCTTTATAAACCCTGGACACAAGAGCGAGGCTCCTCCTAGCAAGGGTATTAATCAGGGTTCATTCCCAAAGAGGGACCAGGTGGTACCCCTCAGGGTCCCCCACAGGGTCACAGTCATCCCTTTAAAACATGCTTTGCTTGGTTTTACTTGAAACTATCCCTGAAAAAGAGGACATGGCCACATGATAGTGCTCTAACTATAACTGTCATATACTAAGGCTGTATATTCAATTTCTCTATTGTGAAGAGAAAAGTGCTCAGGGAAGAAGAATGGCAGAAATGACCTCCATCAGTGCTAGTCTGGGAAGCTTTTAGTTGTCACAGAGGTTACCCGATAGAATTGGTTAAAAAAAAAGAAAAATGAAAAAATATACTAAGTAACAGTATAATTAAAGAGAAAGAAAAAGGCATTTATCAGGTTTCATAATTATTTGTGGGGGTGTGACCTCACAATTGAAGGGCTAAGTGTTCATGCAAATATGTCATTCAGAAATTGATTTGGAAAGGGGTGGGGGATGGGTGAACTAGGTAACTAGGTGATGGGGATTTAAGAGGGCACAGGGTGGGGAGCCTGGGTGGCTCAGTGGGTTAAGCCGCTGCCTTCGGCTCAGGTCATGATCTCAGGGTCCTGGGATCGAGTCCCGCATCGGGCTCTCTGCTCAGCAGGGAGCCTGCTTCCCGCTCTCTCTCTCTCTCTCTCTCTCTCTCTCTCTGCCTGCCTCTCTGTCTACTTGTGATCTCTCTCTGTCAAATAAATAAATAAAAATTAAAAAAAAAAAAAAGAGGGCACAGGGTGTCATACGGAAGTGTTGAATCACTATATTGTGCCCCTGCAACAAATCTCTAACACTGTATGTTAACTATACTGGAATTAAATTTTTTCTAAAAAGAAATTTATTCAAAAAGTGATATAGTAACTGGTCTCATGGTAAAAACTGATGGACAGATGGGTGGTTGCCGGAGGCAGGGGGTGGAGAGATTGGGTGAATGTGGTCAAGGTAAGCAAATTTCCAGTTACAGGACAAATAAGTCCTGGGGACAGAATGCACAGCATAATGACTATAAAAACTTAAGCAGAGGGGAGATTTTGAAAGTTCTCATCCCAGGGAAGAAAAATTCAAGAGGTGATAGGTATTAACTAATCTTACTGTGGGTCATCATTTTGCAAAAATATATGTATTTAACCATTATGTTGTACGTCTTCAACTTATACAATGTTATAGCTCAGTTCTAGCTCAGTAAGACTGGGGGGAGGGGCACCTGGGTGGCTCAGTTGTTTAAGCGTCTGCCTTCAGCTCAGGTCATGATCCCAGGGTCCTCGGATCGAGCCCCGCATTGAGCGCCCTGCTTGGTGGGAAGCCTGCTTCTCCCTCTCCCTCTGCCCCTGCTTGTGTTCCCTCTCTCACTGTGTCTCTCTCTGTCAAATAAAAAAAAAAGACTGGGAGGAAATGGATAAAATTTAAAAAAAAAAAAAAAAAAGACTGATCCAAATAGTTGTTTATAGCTTGGTTGGTACGATTTCCAGTGACCGATTTTTTAAAGTGCTCCGTCACAACCTAGGAGTGACGACAACTTGTTCTGCAAATGCGTTACTCTGAAAGGGGCCCCAGTTTCAATAAAATGGACATTAAGGGAGAACAGGAAAAGCAGCACTTTCAAGCTAACAGGAGATGTAAATAAGATGTGATTTTATATGATGAACATAACCAAATTAGCAAACAGTGATTTCACAGTGGTTACAATTAGTATGAGTAGAAAATTGGACCCTTTACTAAGATGTTATTGACAGAGAGAGAACGCGTATGCACACACAGGTGTGTGAGTAGGGGGAGGGGCAGGGAGAGGGAGAAGCAGACTTCTAGCTGAGCAGGGAGTCTGAAGTGGGGCTCCACCCCAGGACCCTGGGATCATGACCTGAGCCAAAGGCAGACATCCAACCGTCTGAGCCACCCAGGAGCCCCAAACTAGACCCTATAAATTTATATGCCTGGAAGCTCGTAACATGGAGCAGCCAAAAGCTTTTGTAGGATCCTGGCAGCGAGGAGGGCATCATGGCCGAGGTCCCCCAGTGTTGGCACATGCTGCACTCTGGGTGGGATGGGAAGTCACTGAAACAGCGAGCTCTGGCTGGTGTGCAGACCCGCTCTTCAGGATTGAGGGAGGAGAGGGGGCCAGTGAGAAACGAGAGCTGGTGCAGGTTCAAGGAGATAGTGGGGGGAAGAGGTGTCTAGGACACATCCTAGACGTGGAGCCAAGTAGGTTTACTGATGGACTGAATTTGTCCATCAGGAATAAGGGACACGTGGAAACATGGAAAACTTCCATCTACTCACTGGAACACACAATTCTGAAGAACACCTAACGGCCACAGGGTGCCTGACACAGTACACGGGTTAAAAAACCTTTTTGTCATTGGCCAGATAGTTCATATTTTCGGGTTTGTGGGCCATATGGTCTCTTCAGAGCGACTCAACTCCCCTGTTGTAACACAGACAGACAGTATATGAGAATGAGTGCCAGCCATCGTCTGCCAACTCCTGTATTTTATACACAGGCACACCCCCACAAGTTATAAATGAATATGTATCTGTCTATAATCAATTAAAGAAAAACCATCTGGAAGGAACTACTACCCCAGTATTACTAATGATTATCTCTAGGATTCTTCTTTTTGGTCTGCTTTCTTTTGTGTATTTTCAAAACTTCTCCCATGTATGCATTTCTTTTGTAATCAGATAAAATCTCCAAATTAAAAGAAATACAGTCTGAAATTCTGTTGTTATTTTTTAATTTTTTATTTTTTTAAAGTACACAAAGCAAAGCAAAGGTTTCTGGGGTTCTGTGTTTTGGTGCCCTGTCACTGATCAGACTTTTAAAATGGTGATTATTTCGGGCGCCTGGGTGGTTCAGTGGGTTAAGCCGCTGCCTTCGGCTCAGGTCATGGTCTCAGGATCCTGGGATCGAGTCCCGCATCGGGCTCTCTGCTAGGCAGGAACCCTGCTTCCCTCTCTCTCTGCCTGCCTCTCTGTCTACTTGTGATCTCTCTCAGTCAAATAAATAAATAAAATCTTTAAAAAAATAAAAACCCTTTAAAAAAATAAAATAGTGATTATTTCAAATAAAAATACTTATTAAAAAGTCACCAGTAAATAGGTTTTGCATTGGGAGCTGACAAGAAGTAACCTGCGGTTGTATTTCCGAGAACCAGCGGGTGCCTGGGTCAGGAATGGAGAAAGTTGTTTTTTTATTGCATTGGCTGAGTCCCTGGAAAAGATTACATCTTGAATTAGCAGCTTGACTGTCTGCTGTCCGGATAAATATTGTGTTGCTATGACTGAGGTCGTCCCCTGCCCCGTGGGTCACCCTGCTGTATAATTAGCCTCTTATCATACCAGGTGCAAATCAAACCAGCCGCCCTTGCTGTCAGCGTGGTAATTTAACAAACCAGAAACACTCCTTTCATGGATCAACGTCTGATTTAATCACCTCGCGTCCCACCGAAGACACCTGAGGGCTATTTGGCCGCAACATTGCTCTGCAAGCCGGACCCAGGAGCACAAGTGTCTTGATGAGTTCCCCGCTATTGTGGCTACTTGAGCGAATTATTTTTCGTGCCCTTAACTGCATCACGGCCCACTCTGTCGGTCCACGTGGAGGTGTCACCAGGTAGAGAGTGGAACTTAAGCTTAGGTGTCCTTCAGGGGCACGGGCACTGCCCTCAGGCTCCGCTGCTGGTGTTTATCCTGCGTGGTGGTCAAGTTCATCGTCAGCCTCTGTTTCAACCACCCTCAGTCAAGTCCAAGCACAGCCTAAAGTAGCTCAAGTCCAAGCACAGCCTAAAGTAGCTCACGCTGGGTGCCGAGGGCCGTGCTGGGTACTCCCTCCCAGGCCTGCTGTCACTTGAGATGGTCCTCCCAGCCCCAGAAGGCCAGGCCCCTGGCCTCTCCACGTCCCCTCTGCCCCCTCCTCCTCGTCCTCCCTTCCCAGGTGATCCTCACAGACATGATATAGGCTAATCTCCACCTCACAGACCTCTTCTGGGAAACCCACCCTGGCTAGAGCCCTTGGCTCTGTCTCTAAATCTCATCTACTTCATGAAAGGGGTTGGAACTCCTCGCCCCAGCAGTAAACCATTAAAGGACCGTCTCTGGCGTCTGACCCTCTGGCCCTCCTGGGCTCGGTGCACACGCTCCGAGGGGCACTTGGGCCGCGGGCCCCCTGGAGCCAGCCTACCTGGGCCCTACCCCGCTGACTGTGTGATCTCGGGCAAGTCACCTAACATCTCTGTGCCTGTTTTGTCATCTGTAAAGTGGGATAACAGTAGCACCTCATACGGTGGTGAGGACTGAATGCATATGCAGTGTTGTTAAGTGGACGGGATTCGGGACCACAGACTGAATGAGAAAATAATCATATGAATGACACTGGGAAGAGTGTGGGCGTTTTGACTGTCCCACTGAGCATTTGCTTTAAAACACTACCCAAGAGATGAAGAGTTTCAGTCTCACATTTTCCACATTACTGTCTCCAGTCACAATAATCTTTCCTGTGTCTGACTTTCTTCAGACTATCAACACAAGGAACGGATGGATGGATGGATGGATGGGTGGGTGGATGGATGGATGGATGGATGGACGGACGGATGGATGAGATGATCTTTCAGATCTCCTGTTCCTTCATTGTGGGTCCCTCAGTCCCGCTAGCCGGCCCACCCTCGGCTGACCGATGACAAAAACAGCAGCTAAGAAGTGTTTACTACGTACCCAGTGCTTTCAGTTAACTGTTTCATATAATTCTCAAAATGTCCTCAGGAAGGTACACAGTTACAGAGACTGAGGTTGGGAGGCAAAGCGCCCTGCCCAGGGCCACGGAGCTTGTCAAGGGCCGAGCCAGGACCATTTTCCTTCCCTTGAACAACCTGTTGCCCATACCACAGTTCTAGACTCATCACAGATCTTATTAATTACGTAGTTTGGTTAAATGACTGATTTCATTTACTAATGCCAACTGCAGGCCAACCACTAGGAGGGCAAAGATTAGAAATGGTCCCTATTGTCCCTAAGTGCAAGTCAGACCAACCAACAAGAGATTCCAGAGCAATGTGGTCAGTGTTTTTGGGACAGGAAAGTATGGGGCCATATGGACTCAAACGGTGAGGAAGAGGGACAGGCCTGGAGAGTGCAGAGAGCAGAACGGCTTCCCTGGAAAGTGTTGTCTCACTGACAGCGGAGGCAGTGCTGGGATCGGGGGTGAGAAGGGGAATTCCAGGCAGAAACAAGATAATGCGCGTGTGCATCTGATGGCCATGGAGGAGGCATCGCCAGTGGGGACTGAAGGGGTTGTGGATAGGAATTTCCGCTCACCAAACATGAAACGGGATTTCTCTTAACAAATTAGGCAGTGGGCAGCTCTGAGTTGGGTCCCCCTTTCCCAGCACATGCAGTGAGGAACATGATTAGGAAGGCCTCCCCCTATTGTAAGGCTGCTTTCCACTCAAGAAAGTGCCATTGGGCTAGGAGAGCATCAGGGAAGATGTCAGACCCTATTCCGGGACGTGGACGGCTGGAAGGGAGGGAACGGAACCATGTCTTCTTCAACCTTGGAACTCTTCCTTAAAAAACAGAACAGGAAGGCACACACAGATCTGACAAGGTGCCTGATAGCCGGTGGAGGTCCAATGACTTTGAATGTCTCTGCTTGTCACTCGAGTCTCTGGGTACCGAGGTGATAATGCAGTTTTCTAGAACATCAGAGGTTTCATCTCAACTTATTTATTAGTGTTCAAAGCGGTTTTTTTTTTTCTTTTTGTTTCCTGACACTGGGTCTCCATACTGACAAAAGCTAAAGCAATTCCCTAGATACTACTTAACATTTTTTCACAGGGGCGCCTGGGTGGCTCAGTTGGTTGAGCATCTCTGAGTCTTGGTTCCAACTGAGGTCGTTGTCTTGGGGTCATGAGATCAAGCCCCCGGTCAGGCTCTGCGCTCAGCGTGAAGTCTGAGATTCCTTCCCCCTTCTTCCTGCTCTGCTTCTCCTCTAATTTGCACTCTCTCTCTCTCTCTCTCTCAAATAAATTTTTTTTAATTTAAAAAATTTTATAAAGTGTAACTGTGTGATCTGCATGTTTCTCAAGAAACTCATGCAAATTGCCTGAACATGAAGGTAACTGCACGAATTCTCTTCATGCTGTTACAGGCGGAGTGACCGCAGTTAAGTCAGCCTTGAGTAAGCAAGAGGGGTTCCCTGTTCATCAGGGTCTTTGTTTAATAAAATAGTCAAGCTCAAACAGCACAGTTCATGGCAAAGACTATGGTAAAATTTAAAACAACAAATTTAAATTTAAATGTAAATTTAAAATTTAAAACATCTATCGAAGATCGATAATTTAGAAACATTTCATCCCACAAAATTAACAGCAAATCCCAACAGAAACATAAACATGAATGTATACAATATGTCATCTGAATTCATTGCATGTGGCACTTTGGAAAGATTTGGAAAAAGGTGAAGAAGTTCTAGAAAGACGCTCATCCTGAAGACTTTAGAGGTGCAGGGAGTTTGCAAAAGCCTGAAATGCATACTTCAGCGGTTGACAAGATGAACCCCAGAAGTCCAAGATTCTCTTAACTATTCAACCCAAGAGTATAATCATTACCCCATTCCTCCCCAGCTCCCAGGACAAATGCCTAATTTCAACTGGGAAGGAACCACCACAAAGGCAGGCCAACCTAGATGTCCCTAGGTCTAAGCCTTTCTTGACTGATGCTCAGGAAGGAAGGAAAACTATATGGCAACTGGCAGAGGTCCAACAGGGAGCCCCAAGGTGATTATGATGGTATTTTGCACCCTCATGGGTCTAGGACATGAATGACCCATAAAATCATCCAGGCTTCCTGGTGGCAAGTAAGGCTGACTTACTCTCACTGGTTTGCACAGAGAAGGAATTCACAAAAGGGTAGCCCAGGGAGACTCTAGAAGGGCCCGAAAACCAGGTCACAAATGCTGCTGAAATCTCACCACAGAACTGCTCTGTCAGGAACACCAATGGATGCATCTGGGCAACCCAGAGAACCCCGGACACTCTAGAACCCTCACCCCTGCAAGCTTGCAGAAAGCATGTATCGACTGCCACCCTCACCAGAATGGACTTCTTTAAGCCAGTTTAAACCAGTTTCATAATTCAAAATGGCGTCCGTGCATCTGGCTGGTGGAACTGGGTGACACGGTTACCCCCTAGCTTCAAGGAAGCCTGAGAAAGCGAGCTCCAGCTTCCACTGTGGGAAGGCAGGGTCGCCCAGGGCAGAAAATTCCCCCTCGTAGGAAAGTCCTTTCCTATGAAAGAACAGTCTGGGCCGCCAAAAAGAAGGACATAGTTTCCCTACACCTCCTGATTTGCAATAAAGAACATTCTATTGATAGCAACAGCAACAATAAGAAATAAGCATCAGAGTACATTCAGAGTAGCTGAAACTTCGATACCATGTGAGAACTACACTGTCTACACACACTTGAACTGAGACACCAGCTACCTGCTGGTTTGAAGCCATGAGGATCGATGCTCCTCAAGGTTATCATCTAGAGTGCAGGCCGCTCGATGCCAGGACAGCCCTGCTGGAGAGCGATGATGTATAGAGTGGGTGGAGAGGAGAGATTACCCTGCTTATCCCAGCCAACCTTATCGAGGCCAAGGCAATCATGTGATAATGTGTGAATGAATCAGAAGGGGTAGCCCGGGTATTTCTGTACTCAGAGCAGCATTCACACTTCAATTCCAGCCAGCTCTCCTTCCCCTCTTCTGAGTTTTTACGAGTCACTTTTCACACAAGACTCAGACACTCCATCCTATTAACTCACTAAGAGTAGAAGCCTCCCCTCAGAATTAAACTCCGTACCAGGGATGGCTACCTCGAGAAAAGATCCCTGCCCAATGTCTGAAAGGCAATGTCATCTGCTATCATCTTTCTTCTGGAAATGATGGTCTCTTGCAGGAAGACAGATCACTCACTCATGAAACCAAGCATTTTTACTGAGCACTTACTAAGGGCCAGGCACGGTGCTAGGCCCTGGGCACACAGGAGTGGAAAAGGAGGTGTGGTCTCTGCTTCATGGAGCTCCCAGGGTGTTAGAAAAGCTGGACATTAATCCAGAGAGCCTATAAAGACCCATTCTGTTAGAGGATAGGAGAGGCTGAGTCCTAAGGAGGGAGCATTTAAACTAGAGAGCCCAGAGTGTTTGTTCTTTCTTGCTCTCTCCCTCACATGTACACAAATTTACAATCAGCATCCATCCTTACAGGATCTGAACGCTCTGCTTGATCTCAGGGATTCTGCATGCAGAGAGGAATCGCCCCGCCTGTGGTTTCTGAGCGCGCACTGCTCTAGGGTTGACGGAAGTGCTCGCTGCCATGTGTAACTGATTCAACACGTCAGTGCGGCATTCAAGGGCGTCCTACAAATCCTCTTGGCTCCTTTGAAGCCCCCCCCCACTCCCGCCCACCTGTTTCATTTCTCTTGCTCAAAACGGACCATCCAAGTGCTGGGATGGATGGACATGTGCAGGCCCGCCTTCAAGAAGAAACCAATCTCTTCCCAGAGGTGGCCTTGATATCAGGGAGCCCCTCGTCCGCTCACAGAGAGAAGCTCTCACAAAATGCCCCAGACAGTGTTGACAGTACCCAAACTCACTCCTTTCGCCTGCAAACATGAAGACTGATTACTTACGGTGGCGACAACGGTGACAAAGATAATGAGCACAAGAGATCAACTCACAAAACCGAAAATCACCAAGGTTCAGCCCCGGCACTGGGCTCCCCAACACCGACACAGCTTCTCTCCCAAGGTGCCACCAAGATACCCAGGTCTCAGGACACACGTGTCCCACTTCATGTCCTTTTCCCCTCATCCCCATGGGAAACACGACCTCCACAGACGCATCAGGGCACGGTGCGTGGAACACATGCCAATCGCCAAGGGGTCCGACAGCCATCTGCCAGAAGCCCACAGATCCGTGCACAGCACGGAAGGTGCCAGACCAAAGAAGGACGCCAGAGACGGTGTTTTACACAAATGCGAGTGGGACTCTCTTGTAACTATGGGCTTCTGAGCTCATCTCAGACTCTTGTTTTGGGAGAGCATTCTGGCAGACGAAAAGGATATTTTCTAAATAGGATTTGCTTGGGGGTCACCGAAGATGAGCCGTCGGAGCAGGGGAGAGCATATCCACGGTCAGAAAGGGGGCTCTTCTTTGTATCTCACTTCACGGTAGTACAAAGTGGCAAAAGGCCTGATCTCAACTGACTACCCTTCTGGATCCTTCCCTACTCTTCGCCTGACCAGCCCCATGCCCGTCTCACTCCACCTGTCTTGTCCCTTAGAACGTGAGGGTACACCCTAAGCAGGACTGACCAGCTGGCCTCAGACAGCCGAACCCACGAAAGACCCACTCTTACTCCCCGAGCCCTTACCCGGGGGGGCCAGGCACCTGCAGGTCTTCCCGTATTTTAACCCTCACTATGACACCCAACTGAAATAGCATTTCCCACGTATTAAAAGTGAAGAAATGAGGCTTGGAGGTTTCGTGACTTGCCCAGGGCTGGGTATCTGCTAAAAGAGCTGGCTGAAGCCACAGGAAGTGAGCCTCGGAGCCTGCTCTGCAAATGCCTCTTCTCCTCTGCCTGAAGCTGCCAGGCTGGGGCGTCCAGGCCTCCTCAGCAGAGCTGCCAGCTGCTAACATCTCCAGGGCATGGGTTGTGCAGGGTGTGTGGCTAGGATCGCAGATCAAACAAAGGCTGCATTTCTTTAAGCAGAAAGGATGGTGTGAGGCATGGATGGGGATGGGTGTGGGGAGCTGCAGAAGGGGCTCCGGCCTGCAGCTGAGTGCATTCGCATGGGCCTGACTTTCACCTGCTTAGGCCAAGGAGAGGGGGCGCCCCCCCGGAAGTCTGCCTGACCCCTCGACTGCAGGCAGGGGTCACTGCTTTTGGACCAAGCGTCAGGCTTTGGATAAAGCACAGGAATCCCCAGCCCTCAGCATATCCCCAGATATAGAGGAATTCAGCTCCCCAGTAGATGCCGGTATGTTCTCTCTTGGGAAAGAGCACAGGATCAGCTCGTTCCCTCTGTTTTATTGATGTGTGCGAGATCGGACACGGAGTGCAAATCCCAAATCAGGATATGATGCCCACGTTGCGCAGGCCCCTGCCTTGGAGCAGACTCAGAAACTCCAGTAGAACCCCGCTTGCCTTACCTAAAACCCGGTAGATGGCACCTGGCTCCGACCCTGAAGACCAAACCACCAGGTTCGGGGCGTCTGGGAGGTGACTGCTCTGGGCACCTGGGGGTTTAGTGGGCCTCCCCGCCCCCCAGGAAGTCCTGCTCTGAGCACACAAGTGGCTATGAATCAGAGTTCTTTCACTTCTCCCAGAAGATGAAGATAATTAGTGACAGTGAGAGTGACAGCAGATGAACCACACGGCGGCCATTCTGGGCCAAATGCTGGACATCCGTGTTCATTCAAGCCTCCCCAAGACTCTGTTTTATACCCATTTTACAGGCGAGCACAGTAAGGTAGATACAGGTGTGAGCTCCACTCTGTCTAACCAGGGTGCCCCGCCTCTCAGCTCCTCACTCCAGAACTGAAAACGGAACGAAAACACCCTTCTTCAAAGCAAAGCTAGGGACTATTTGTAAGAATCTGTTACAGGCTCATTTTGTACTCCAAGATTTTTCAGAGGTGACTGAAATCACCTCTTTAGGCAGAAAGCTTAAAATTCCACCACAAGGAGCCTCAGAGAACTCCACCGAAAGGTCACTGCTCTGGGAAGGGCCCCAACATTTCACTTCCACGAGGCTGCAGACATCCATAAAGGGGGACACCAGACCTGAAGGCTGGGTATGTTAGAAGGACCCCGGGGGAAATCAACAAGTTTCTTTGCTCCTGCGTTCACGTGCTCTGACCCCAAGCCAGCTGGGAGAGTCCTCAGCGTTTGGTGCCTAATCAGATGATGGGCCATGAAGCATACCCCTGAATGTCATCAGAGGCCAGGCATCTGCACCAGGAATCCAGAAATAAGCTGTCACCAAAGAGATGTGTGCCCTCTGGAAATAATTTCCAGAACATGTTTCATAATCTAGGGTGGGGACTTAGCGAGCCAGACAGGAAAGGTCAAAAGGCAGCCCCTGGTCCTACAGCGCTCAGCCTTGCCTCCTCCTGCTCGCGGGTCCCCACATAAAGAGCCTCCTGCTTGCTGTCCTGTCCCTGGGCCCCCTGGGCCCCTCCCAACAACCACCTAAAAAAGCCACCCGTCCCAGTACCTGTGTCCTGTTGTGTCCCTTCACTATCGTTAAACGGAGGTCCCATCACTTCATTGCCTTGAATGTGTTTTGAGTAACTGTCAAAATTTAATGAGTATTTTGTTCACCAGACATTTAGATGTCAAGTAAGTACTGGTACCAGATTCTGCACTTATCAAATATGCCTGAACTGAATGGCATGTTTTAAAATAACTTTTCTTTTTAAAGTAATGTTTGCTCAGGGTAGAAAATGTGTAGGATACTTTTAAATGAATAGGTAAGAATTCTGCCCAAGGGAAGATCAGTCAAATGATTTTTTAAGATGTTAAATGCATTATAATTTATATTCTTGACTGCTTCACTGGTTAGGACAGACATGCTGGGAGTAAATTTACAAAAATCAGTTCTTTGGGGCCAAAGTGAACAGCTTTCTCAGTCTGGCCTGGATCTCCCAACTGAATTGCCAACACAGTTTTATTTCCTATGACAACGATCACTGTCTGACTGGGGCATTTTAGCACCTGTACATTTCTTAGGAGCAAGTCAATTACCTCATTATGCTTGTTTATCGAGCAGAGTCATTTACAAAGTCAATAATTGAT
This sequence comes from Lutra lutra, assembly GCF_902655055.1. NCBI lineage: Eukaryota > Metazoa > Chordata > Mammalia > Carnivora > Mustelidae > Lutra > Lutra lutra. The sequence goes on from NC_062282.1 coordinate 13,432,902, forward strand.
CAAACTTGAGACGACAGAGTGTACCTGCTTAACGGGGCAGAGCTGATGAGGCTTGGCTCAGAGCTCAGGATTAATGTTTCTGTCACGCTGAAGCACAGGGCTAAATAGTGCATTCACTTCAACCATGAACTCAATTATTACAGAAAGAATCTTAAAAATTGAGAAGCTGAAACCCTTTGGTTCCAATCCTTTCAGGAAATTCACACACATACAGGTGAACAAGTCACTCCTTCACTCTTGGAAGATCAGATCTGGGAAAGATTTAGGTTAGTAAATAATTTGGACTAACTGATGATTATATGCAAAGGATAGGGACAAGAGGGACGGCTGTCCACTGTTTTGGACAAGTCACGGGTGCTGGTAAGCTATCAGCTCGTCCATATTCCACGGAACCAGAGAGACCCCTGGGGTCAGTGGGGGGATCGGGAGCAGAGGGTTGTCTAACTCGGATGATTCAGAACTAAAGTGGGCGTGGGGGGACATCAATTCAGTCAAGTCATAAGTAAATGAGTATTTATTATGTGGTATCACCGGGCTTGAGAGAGCCCAGGATAAACCACCATCCTGGTCCGTGCCCTGCCCCAGGGCTAGCATGTTTGAAGGGATAGGACCAGTAATCACACTCTTGTGTAGCTCATTGGCTAAAACAAACTGCCTCCGTTTCACCTTGACTTTGCCCTTAGAAACACAGATACAAAGAAACAGTATCCAAGTTTAAGGATTAAAAACTAATCTATAGGTCTATGGCTGAGATAGCAACTATAAGGTATTATTCTTCCTTTCCTAAGAAGAAATGATTCAGGAAGGTAACGATAGGATTATTTTATTAAGACACAATCTGGGTGGGTGTGTGCCAGGGCCACTAGTTTCTGAAGCTGTGGGCGGGGAGCTGAAGGCAGAAATGTATGGACTTTCTAAAATAACAACTTTGGGACGCCTGGGTGGCTCAGTTGGTTGGACGACTGCCTTCGGCTCAGGTCATGATCCTGGAGTCCCGGGATCGAGTCCCGCATCGGGCTCCCAGTTCCACGGGGAGTCTGCTTCTCTCTCTGACCTTCTCCTAGCTCATGCTCTCTCTCACTGTCTCTCTCTCAAATAAATAAATAAAATCTTTAAAAAAAAAATAACAACTTTATCAAGGTAATTTACAGAGAATAAACGTATGCATTTTTAAAGCGCAAAATCTGGTGAGTTTTAACAGCTCTTTACACCCTGGAAACAACCATCAGAAGCAAGACACAGAACATTTCCAGTGCCCACCTGAAAACACCTACCGGCCCACCTACGCCAGCACCTTCTTTGAAATCTAACCCAGCCCAGGGCAATCACCACTCTGCTGTCACTACCGATTAGTAAGAGGTACCAGGAAAACACAAAACAAAACATCCTACCTGACTCCTCCTACTTGAAAGCTTTCCAGTGGGGGGGCGGGGCAGGGTGTTAAAGCACCTGTTTCGTGTTGCTCCTCTCCATACACAATAGCACGTGACAGGGCTTGTGAAAGACAGAAAGCCGGCTTGGGGGTGGGAGATCTTCGTCTTAGAGTCAGTGGAACCTGTTGTCCTAAACACCCAGTCCTCTTTGGTTTCTGTTTTTATGACATACAAACAAGAAGGCCAAAAACCACCCCACAAATAAACTCGGCTCCAAAGTCAGATCCACACTTGTCCACCTTTGTACTGTGCCCCCGCTAAGGCATTGTTCTAAAATGAGCAATACAGTATTCCTGAAAGTCAAAGGACCTTTTAATTATTTCAACTGAAGGAAATACATGCTGCACAGCACATTTGAAAGGAACAGATCAGCAACACGGAACGGTGTCAGAACAAGTTCTAGAATTATCTTGCAGAAAATAATGCAGTTCCTGAGGGCTTTTTTGTTTAAGATTTTATTTATTTATTTGACAGAGATCACAAGTAGGCAGGGTGGCAGGCAGAGAGAGAGGAGGAAGCAGGCTCCCTGCCGAGCAGAGAGCTCCACAAGGGGCTTGATTCCAAGACCCTGAGATCAGGACCTGAGCTGAAGGCAGAGGCTGAACCCACTGAGCCACCCAGATGCTCCTTCCTGCTGGCTTCGTAACAGAACAGCTCCCACCTCCATTTGTGATCCCATTCAAGTATTACTGCTGATTGCTGTACCCGCTGGCTTTTTTTAAGATTTTATTTATTTATTTGACAGAGATCACCAGTAGGCAGAGAGAGAGGGAGAGGCAGGCTCCCTGCTGGGAGCCTGATGAGGGGCTCGATCCCAGGACCCTGGGATCAGGACCTGAGCCGGAGGTAGAGGCTTTAACCCACTGAGCCACCCAGGCGCCCCCCCCCCCCTACCGGCTGGCTTTTAAATAGCTTTATTGATGTGTAGTTGACATAAAATTAACTGCATACTTAAAGTGTTTAATTTAATAACTTTTGCCATATGGATACACCCATGAAACGATCACCAAAATAACCATAATGAAGAATGCCATCAAGCTTCTCAAGTTTCCCGGGGCCCTTCTGAGTCCGTCCTTCCCGCCCTTCCCAGCACCAGCCCGTCCAAGGCAAGGACTGATTTGTTTCCCATGACAATCCAATCGTTTGCATTTTAAGATTTTTATACAGATGGAGTCATACAGCATTCCTCTTTTTTGTACGGTTTCTTTAATTCTGCATAATTAATTCGAGATTCATCCAGGTTGTTTCCCTTGCTAATATAGCAATAACCCAGTCCTTTTTATTATAGAACAGTGATCCATTCTGTGGATACACGACAATTTACTTATCTATGCACCGGATGATGGGAGTTTTAGCTCCTCCCAATAAAGCTCCAATGAACATTCTTGCACAAGACTTTATATGGACACATGCTCTCCTTTCTCTTGGGTAAATACCTAGGAGGAAATGACCCAATCACATGGTGGGTGTAGGCTTACCTTTTCAAGAACCTGTGCCCATCTGTTTTAGCAGTTTAAAGCATCTGACATTCATTTCCACCCACAAAATAGGAGAGTTGATAGGGCTCTACATCTTCACAACACCTGGAATGGTCTTTTTAAATTTTGGCCAGTCCAATAAGTGTAGTGGTATCTCATTGTGGCTGTAAGTTGGGATTCTAACAACGAGTGATAGGGGGCATCTTTTCATGTGTTTATCTTTGTTGGAAGTATCTGTTCAAATCCTTTGGACTTTTAAAACTTGGGATGCGTGTTTTCTTATTAAGTTTTAAGAGTTCTTTATATGCTCTAGATACAGATATTTTCAGATACGTGGTTTACAAGTACTTTCTTCCAATCTGTGCCTTGACTTTTCGTTCCCTCAATATGATCTGCTACAGACCAAAGTCCAAGTCCGATTTGTTAAATTTTTCTTTTATGGATGACGTCCATAGTCTTGTATTCCAGAAATCTTTCCTTAACTTGGGGTTATGAAGACTTTCTCCTGTGTTCTCTTCTAGAAGCTTTATATATTCTAAGTTTACATTGGAGTCTGTTTAAATGCCCTTGGACTTAATTTTTATATATGACGCAAGGTATGCATATAAGTTTATAGTTTTGCATATGGATATTCAACTTTTCTACACTACCTGTTAAAAAGCCATTTCTTTGTGCTGAACTGCCTCTGAACCTTTGTTGAAAATTAGTTGTCACATCTGTGTGAGTCTGATTTCTGGACTCGACTCTGTTCTTCTGAGTTATCACCAGCCTTATCAGCCCAGCTGTAAAGCAAGCCTATTCGCTTTGTTTAGCCATTGAGGACACAGGCCTACAAGATGAGCTGGTGTGTTCAAAGTCCAGTGTTTCTTCCACTGGTGCCATATCCTCTTCTAAGACTTAATTCTTTTACATATAAGGAGGAACTCAATGCCAGAGAAAAAAATTAGTTGATATGACAGAGATTAACATATTTTTTTTCATTAACATATAATGTATTATTAGCCCTAGGGGTACAGGTCTGTGAATCGCCAGGTTTAAACACTTCACAGCACTCACCAAAGCACATACCCTCCCTAATGTCCATAAACCAACCACCCTCTCCCTACCCGCCTCCCCCGGCAACCTCAGTTTGTTTTGTGACATTAAGAGTCTCTTATGGTTTGTCTCCCTCCTGATCCCATCTTGTCTCATTTATTCTTTTCCTACCCCCGAAACCCCCCATGTTGCTTCTCGATTTCCTCATATCAGGGAGATCATATGATAATTGTCTTTCTCTAATTGATTTATTTCGCTCAGCATAATACCCTTTAGTTCCATGCACGTCATCGCAAATGGCAAGATTTCATTTCTTTTGATGGTTGCATAGTATTCCATTGTGTGTGTGTGTGTGTGTGTGTGTGTGTGTGTATATATATATATATATATATATATATATACCACATCTTCTTTATCCATTCATCTGTTGATGGACATCTAGGTTTTTTCCATAGTTTGGCTATTGTGGACATTGCTGCTATGAACATTTGGGTGCATGTGCCCCTTTGGATCACTACATTTGTATCTTTAGGGTAAATACCCAGTAGTGCAATTGCTGGGTCATAGGGTAGCTCTATTTGCAACTTTTTGAGGAAACTCTATGCTGTTTTCTGGAGTGGTTACACCAGCTTGCAGAGATGAACATATTTTTACTAAAAATACAGCTTCGCTTTTGTGATGAAAGCTAGCTTTAGAGATATTAAAAGTAAACTTTTAACAAGAGAAGAGAAACACCTTGCAGTCACAAAAGCACAGCTTGTCTCTCCAACATGGAGACTGTCCCTGCCATCACACTGAGTTAGGGCTCTGACCTCGTAGCCTTGCAGCGTGGGGACACCAAAGTCCCATTTTCTTCCTCATTATGGGCATGTGATGAAACATTTTAAATTCTTACTTTAAATTTTAACTATACCTCTCTTTGCCAATGTATTGTTTACAAGGTCATATTCTAGAAAAGGAAATCGAAGCTGGTTGACAGAGGACAGAGTAGGATGTGGAGTTCAGCCTGGCTCTGGGGAGGGATGGGCATGGAAAGTTTTCCTCCACCACTTTGGTCAAGTAATTTACCCAGGTTTTGGTGTCCTTGTCTCGTAAATGGAGCTACGACTTCCCACCTCGTCCACTGTCATGAAGATAAATTAGGTAACACGGAAAGCATCTAGCACTGTGCCCAGCAATATTGAGCACTAATAGATGATGGTTATTAGTGGGTTATCAGCACCATCATCCAGGCTCCTCCCACTTCCTCAACTACCCTTCACTGCACTCCAAGCTTCTGCACTGCAAGCGGCTTCTGTTCCTGGTAACTTCTAGCCTCTGCTTCCTTGCATTATTTGGTTCCAGTTTCCATGGGATACTCTGAGTCCAAAGTAGAACTCCTCCCTTATTAATGCTAGATGGAGGGGTTTCTGTTTGTCGTGACCACAGAAGCTTCCTTGGAAAGACAGGTAAATTAGAGACTCGTGGTTTTCCCCGTCCACAATGCCGCCCCAGGGTCATCTGGAGCACAGGCCCTGCAGGGGGCCAAGGTGAAGGTCCTGGACCAGATGCACTGCTGGGTTAGGACAAAACATATCACATGGGTGGGGCACTAAAACCTGTATCCCGTAATGAGAGAAGCGCAACAAGTCCAGTCTTCACAGGTCATGGAAAACCAAGCTATGAGATTCAATGACCAAAATCCTAAGGTAAAACAAAACAAAAGACTAAAAAGAAAATTTCCTTTGGTACTTCTGTTTTTTCATTGCACAAATCTCTCCTTCTACCCTCCCCCAACCCCTGTCTTCTCTAAAATAAATAAATCTTTTCTAAAAAAAGAGAAATACTCAACCTTTGAAAAGAGGTACATGTGTTAGGTGCAACACATTACCTCAAAGATCCTGCTATAATTTAAATACGAGACACCTATTATTACAGCTGATTGGAAAACATAGATGCTGATACACATGCAAACAGTAGATCCCAGTTTTGAAATATAATCGATGTGAGCACAAAAAAATCTGGTGGCCTTCAAATATCCTGCCTCTGTTTCTTCCATTGTCTTAAGATTATCACTTCAATGAGCAAAACAGACTCAAACTAAATATAATCGAGGACTTCCTCCTCCTAAGGCATGATGCACCAATGAAAACACTTTCTGATGATGTAATACCCCCAGCTCTTTTTATCCTGCTGCCCGCAGGCTCTCTTTATGTAGAACAAACAGCTATGGAATCTCTTAGGAATCATTTGAAAAGTGAATTGATACAGCTTTGACTATGCCTGACAATGTACAAGCCTCTTATTATTTCTACCACCTCCCTGGCATTTGAGACCTTCTCCCTCATTCCAACATCAAGGGAAATACAATGAAATCCCCACATAAATGGTGGTCCTGTGCTAGATGTCCAGCAGAGTGCCTTCCACACAGCAGGTGTCTTGGAAGAATGGAGCCATTGACTCATGCTCGAGATGCTGACAGGGAAAGGGACCCCAAAGTTTAAGCAGGGATCCAAAAAAGCAAGGCTCTATTAGAGACCTCACTACAGGGTGACCATGGGAACTGTCACCTCCCTTTCTCTATTCACAACCAAAACACTGACATTGGTCAAGTGTTTCTTTCCTTTACAAATATCACAAGAAGTTCAAGTGAAACACTTCAGAGTCAGGCCCGGGATAAAAGCTATTTTATCGCAAGAAAGCATAGCTGGCTAATGAGCTCCTGACCAGGTAACGGGAATTTGGTTTCTTCCAAATACACAGACATTTTTAACATATTTTTTTTTAAAGATTTTATTTTTATTTATTTGACAGAGAGAGATCACAAGTAGACGGAGAGGCAGGCAGAGAGAGAGAGAGAGAGAGAGGGAAGCAGGCTTCTTGCTGAGCAGAGAGCCCGATGCGGGACTCGATCCCAGGACCCTGAGATCATGACCTGAGCCGAAGGCAGCAGCTTAACCCACTGAGCCACCCAGGTGCCCCGTAATACACAGACATTTTTAATACAATCTACCTTCACTCTCTTCCGCTCACAGAGCTTAGCCCACAACCGCTTCTCTCATTAACTTTGCTGAATAACCGTGAGTGTATTACTGATGATGGGAACTTATGATCCCAAAACAGTAACTCCTGTTTTAGCAACATTAATCTTGGCTCCAGATAGGTGGATGATTTTGTTAAAGAACGTATCTGGTTCTTCTAAGTTCTCCTTTCAGTATGTGTAATGAGACCCTTCTGTAAATAAAAAGATATATAATATGTTCAGTGGTCAGTCCTATAATTACAGTAGCTTTTAGAAAGCCCTTCAGCTCTAGGAGCATCTGGGTGGGTCAGCTGGTTAATTGTCCCACTGACCTGTTTCAGCTCAGGTCATGATCTCAGGGTTGTGAGACTGAGTCCCATGTCGGGTTCTGCACTGGTTGTGGAGACTGCTTAAGATTCTCTCTCTTTTTCTCCCCTGTCACTCCCCAACCCACTTACACATGGATGTGCTTGGTCGCTCTCTCTAAAATAAAACAAAAAAATCCCTTCAACTCTATGAACACACACACACATATGCACCACCACAATGTTAAATTTGCCAATAATTTCATATCCTCCAATTATTAGTGGGTAAAATGGTTCTGGTTTGGAAAGATAGAAGAGTAATAAGGAACTGAGTAAATTCCTTAAAATTTGTGCTGGGTAAAACTAACAATTATGGCAAAAATCCAAGAAGTTCCTATAAATATTAAGGGTTAAGAAAAGGTGGTTAAAGTAGCTATCTTCAGAAATAAATAGGGAAACCGGACGTAAAAGCTTTTATCCTATAAATGAAAAAAAAATACACATCAAAAAATATTTGGAACATAGAATAAAAACCAATATAACCATATGAAAAATATCTTAACCTAATAATAAAAAACCCTAATGCCAGACCAAATTATGAGTCACAATTCTTCAAACCTTGTAGTAGTGTTACATGTCCACACCCTTGTCACGGCCTATAGAAAGGGGATGTATTTTCCCCTTTGACTTCCTTGATCAATGACTTCCTTTGGCCAACTGGAAATTAACAGGGAGAAGCCTGAAATGTACATGAATGACTGGGTTTGCCCTTTTAGGTTCCTATAGTCTTTGTCCCTCAGAACAATTTGCCTTGGATAGCCTCTAATCCAACAAGGCCGAAAGGCTGAGGAGGAGGCCTAGGTACACCCAAAGCTTGGAGCCACGTCCAGCCCAAACCAGATGAACCCCAGCTGGTCTACAGATACACAAGCAAGAAGCAAATGCGAACTGTGCGCCCCTGAGATCTGTATGCTTATTACACAGCAATGCGTGACCATGATAGCGCCTTACTCTGTAAAGAGAAAAGTATGGCAATCGGAGAAGCATGCCATATTCGTTATCGGTCCTGTTTCTGTTTAGCCTCATGTGGACTGCTGATTAAAAAATATATCTATATTTAGAGGATCTTGAGAGCACTTATTACAGCCTTTTCGTCCAACAATATTTTATGTAGATCCACTTTTATATTTTGTCTGCAAAATTTCTAATTCTATATAACATGGAAAAGGAGCCAGGATCTATCAGACTGGAGGGCTTGGAGAGGGGAGGGTAATCAGGATTGGTTAATGACTTTGCTCTTGATGCTGTCTTGATGTTAGGTGACCTAGCCATTTGACTCCCACTTCTTCTCAGACCTTACCACAATGTCAGACCCGTGGTAGTGGCTGTCAAGTTATCTTCCAAAGGTGTCAAAATAGGAGTGAAGGTAGCATGTGCCTGAAAACAGCTCATGACCCATGACCCACGCCCAAGTATTCACAACATCCCTCGAAATAACGATGTAATTCAGGAGTTCCAGAACACAATGGTAACAGACAGGAAAGAGTACCCAAAAAAGAACATGAAATGGAACATTTCTTCTTTGTATCTAAAAAGGAGGGTCATGAGGTGCTAGAACTATTTAACCAACAGCTACTAGCAATAATCCCTCTGGACTGAGAACTCGGGAGTGCTGGACAGCTTATCATTATGATTTTGTTTCATAAAGATATTTTCCAGGCTTGGACTGCCTATAGCTTCACCCTGCTCTCTAAATCTGCATTCGTATGAATCGTATCCATCAGTGAATTCCCTCTATTTCCCCTCATTATTAAGTTTAAAAGGGCAAAATGAGGGACAGGGGCACAGAGAGAATCTCGGGCCAAGAGTTCACACAAAGTCTGGGTGGTGAGCTCAGACAAAGTCGTAGACACAGCATCGATGAGAGTCTCAGCTCTGGTAAAAGGAACAGTGTCAACTTTTCCCTGCCTCTACTTCTCGAAAGCACTTCCTTAGCTGGGAACAGCTTTTCTTCTATTCCAGAAATCAGTTGGGAAGTACCAAAAGAAAGAATTTTCTTCAAGGTTTTAGCTAAATATCTTCTTGCTATTATCAATCCCATAGTCTAACCAGCATGAGAAAAGTTACCAGCCATATTGTCTTTCAATGTTGAGGACTCTTGTGCCTTGATCAAGGAACAAAGCCAACCTTCTAAGTGAGTCTCTAATTTATTTCCCATGTGTCCTCCACAAAGAGCACAAACAAATTCTTCAAACCAAGATCCCTTCCCCCCTTCCATTAGGCAAGTACAAATGGTCCAACTCAATCACCTAGCTATAGGTAAGCAAGACTGTGGAGAACAGCAGTCTTTTCTATTCCAGTTTCATGAGGACCTAGATTAGGACACTCTTGTTTTGACCTCAGATCAGTTTCAGATCAATTTCTCAATTTAAAAATACAAGTTTCAGGGAGCTTGAGTGGCTCAGTCAGTTAAGCGTCTGCCTTTGGCTCAGGTCATGATCCCAGAGGTCCTGGGATCAAGTCCTACGTTGGGCTCCCTGCTCAGTGGGGAGTCTGCTTCTCCCTCTGCCTCTGCCCTCTCTGTCTCTCATGAATAAATAAAATCTTTTAAAAAAATAAAACAAACAGAAACACAAGTTTCTTTTCTTTTAATCACTGAGTCTTCATTTAAAAATTTTCTCAATTACTGAATCCTTATTTCACATTCCCAGCCTGCTGCAGTCATGAAAAGCCCTTTAAAGCAAGATGATTTCATTTGAATCTAGTCTCTGGGGAAAAAAAAAAAAGTATTTCAATGTGCAATTTATTCAAAATACACATCCATTTCTGACTTGAGGATGTTCAGCTTAATAAGCTTTGGAATTCAGACAGTTTTCTCTCCATAGCAGATGACTCTTAAGTCATGACTGAAAATATCAGTGCTCATTTTAATAAAGATAATGACAAGTGACCAAAAAAATTTAGGCAAACATCAAGAAAGAGATCGGAGGGGGGGGGTATTTTCAGTGGAAGTAAAAATACTATTCACAATCTAAAACCTACAGATCAAGAGAAATGAATACTGGAAGCCCTTCTTGTATTTTAAGTGACATTAGATGGCTCTGAAAGTTAGCGTTTAAAAATACTCTAAGAATACAAGCCAAATGACTACAGGATTATAAGTTCTCTCTCCCAGTTGTTCAGGTATTAAAAACAGGCACAAGTAAGAATAGCCTTAAAAAAAAAAACTAATAAATAGCACACAGGCAATGCAATCTACCCAATAAGGATACTGTATCACGCATTTTTGCCTCCTTTTACCAGATACCTCTATATAATAACATGCCCCCCCATTTCCCTCCTTCCTGCATGCTTTCTCCCCTTTAAAAAATAAATGAGAAAGGGAGCATGACTAAAATGACAAGTGAAGGACACACTCTTCTGGCCTGTGCCCACTTTCCTAAAGCTACCTTCCATTTTCCCATAGGATTCGTGGACAATGAGCAAAGCCCACCCCTTGCCCAGGTTCCCCTCTCTCCTCGGACAGGATCCTGCCCCCTCAGGACGGTGCAGACTGGCTCCCAGCAGCCAGGCGGTTGGTCCAAGGTGCCGTCTGCTGGACAAAAGCAGTCGTGCCTGGCTACAGACCTCTCCTTCCCCCACAGGGCGTGCCTCCCTGTCCTGAAAACAAAACCAAACAAGAGAAACCAAGCTGCTCACCTGTCACCACAGTCCAAAGGCAGAACCAACCTAAATGTCCATCCACAGCTGACCAGAGAAGCGAAATGTGATTCATCCAAATAATGGAATATTTTTCAGCCCTAGAAAGGAATGAAGTGCTAACACCCAATATGGAATAGATGAGCCTTAAAAACACAATGCTATGTGAGACTAGCCAGACACAAGAAGGCCGTGTATTGTATGATTTGTGGGAAACATCTAGAAGAAGGCAAATCCATGAAGATGGAAAGCAGATTCGTGGTTTGCCAGGAGCTAGAGGGAAGGGGGATAGGGCTTCCTTTTCGGGTGAGAAAATATTCTGGAGCCCAACAGTGGTGATGGCTGCCAGATACTGAGAAGGTACAAAAGCTCACTCATGGTAAATTATGGCTTTTCTAAACACAATAAAAAAATTTTTTTTTTAACAAAAAAACTGTGGCTTTCCCTCTTTACGGATTCATTTCTCTCCACACACCCACTGCCAATATTTTCAAATGTGTGGTTCACACTACCCACCTCCATTTTCTCAGCCCTTGTTTTATCCATAAGCCCCTTAATTTGGTTTTTCACTCCAAAAAGTCTCTGCCTCCTGCATATGTATAAACAAAAGCATGGGGAACTATTTATAAAGTTCTCCACAAACACTCATATTTTTATACAATCCAGTGGCCTTCCTTGGTGCCCTCAGAGCACCATGTAGAGTCTCCTCCTTGAAACACTCTTTGCCCCTGACCTCTAAGCATGGTGTCTTCAAGACCCTTCTTGGCCATCTTGACGTCATGTGCCCTTTCCAAGCTCCTACTTGCCCAGTAGGAACATTCTGGGCTCCCTGTCCTGTATGGTGCCTCGTCCACTCGACCACTCTGGCTGGCACCTCAAGCCTCCTTGTTTCCTCCCACAAATTGGGGTCACCCTGCATTTCTTTAGTGGATGGAGATGTAAGTTGGCAAATGCACCCTCGATGTTTTCTAAACAAAGGTGGCTCTTTCACAAAGAAGGAACACAGTTTCCTATTGCCGCTGTAAGGAATCACCGAATTTGGTGGAGGAAAACCACACATTTATCGGCCTCGAGTTCTGGTGATCAGACTCTAAAGTGGGTCTGCTGGGCCACATTCTTTCTAGAAGCTCCGGGGGAGAATCTGTTTCCTGGCCTTTTCCACCTTCCAGAGGTGGCCTGCATTCCTTGACTCATGGTCCTGGGCTCTGTCCTCAAAGCCAACAGCTTAACTTAATCATATCTGCAAAGTCCCCCTTGCTGTGTAAGGCACACAGCCACCCACAAGTTCTGGGCATTAGGGGATGGACATCAATGCATTTCACGTCCAAGAGGGGAGAAAGTTCTAAGTCAAGGACAAGTGAGGGAGGTTGAGACTCTGGAGAACACACAATAAAGATCATGCAGAAGACTTCGTGAGACGTCAGAAACACACGGTAAAAGGGTGGTGAGCTCACAGTCACTGGGGCTGGTTTGCATGTGAATGTCCTCCCCACCCAGTCTGTCCCATCCCCAGGGATGCATCTTTGTCACGACTCTTTACCCTTATATTTTAACGTAGGAGGAGCAGAAACCATGAACAAGTGTGTCTATCCACGGGTAAGGTGTACACAGACAGACATAAGCTTTCACTGCATTTTTGTCCTGTAACTGGAGCAACGCAAATGTTTTTGCCCTGAAATGTGCAAGTACTGGAAACACGGCCGCCCTGCAGCCACGTTTCACCAGCAGCCCCGTTATTCTTAGCTTTCCGGACACAGGCCCGTCCCCACCCTCCCACGCCCTCTAGTGGCAGCCAGCATGCCAACAGTGCCACGTGGCAAGAAACCATTCTATACTAGGTCTGGGCCCAAGGGCTGGAACAGATTTTACACGCTTGCAAACATGCAGTGCTCTTGCCTGAGAAACTATTCACTTTATGTGTTGGGCATTTACTTTTTTTCTTTTTGTGATCTGTAGTAGTGCCGTGTAGTAAACTCAGAAACTCAAAGAAGCAGTGGACAGTCTGATAAAAGAAAGTGCCTGAAGTCCATTGAAAAGACAACATGTTAAAAAAAACTGTGGTATAGTCCTATGGTGGGATATTACGCAGCAACAACCCAGAATGAACCACAGCTATACACAGCAATATGGGTTATTCTGTTTAAAAAACATTTAGTGTTGACGTTAGTTCTAGAAGATGACATAAATATGGTACCATTTTCATAGACTCCAAAAAAATCTTAGGAATAGGTGTCTATATAATTTCAGTATATATATATGTATATGCATATATATATACACACACAAATATACATGATATATCACTTTTTTAAAGCAATGGAATGAAGACCACAAAATGTGGGGTCATTCTTGCCTTTGGCATGAGGAGGCAGCAGGAGAGGAAGGTAAAGGAGAGACAGTAGCATCAATCCTGTCTCAGGGAAAGGCTCATGTGTACTCATTTTATTATAATGTCTATAACTTACATGTATATTATATTGTTCAGAATATCAAATATTATCATTAAAGTATAATTACGGAATATGTGTAAGTTAGTAGATTGATAGATTAATAACTGATAGATGGACAGCCAGACAGACAGACCACCAACCCAGGGGTGGGTGGTTCAGAAGAGAAAACGAGGTCTTCTCAGCTCCATTCTTGTTTGAATTGCCTAAAGTCTATAGTTTGGAGCATAAGGATAGAGATATGAATCCTAGTCTGGGTGATATGATGAGTTTCCAAATTTTACTTAAGCGCAAACTCTTGGATCATGCTTCAGACATGAGAAGATGTAGTTAGTCCTGTCCCCTGTATGTGGAGGCCCAACCTTGGGCCTGTAGCTGGGCCTCAGAAAGGAAGAATTCGAGAATTTTATCCCAAGCCTCAGACACCACCTGACCTTGGAAATGAATGATTTTCATGTATTACTCAATAAAGCATTCATACTTTTTTTCACCCCAATCCTAGGAGACTTAATGTCAAGAGGCACTTGGCCTAGTCCACACCCACCCCCACCCTCGTAATGTCTCTGGCTTATTTCTGAGGCTCCGTCCTTCTGCAGAGCCCAGCTGCTTCTCTGGACATCGGCCCTGACCTTTGTTTCCAAAGATGGGCCGGCCAGTCTCTCCCCTCGTAACCAGAGCCCGGTCTCTGGACGGCAGCTCCGGAGTCGGAGCCATCAGGCACTTGGAGCCACGTTGCCCGCGGACTTCCGTGTGTCACCTCCAACAGCCACAGTCACACACCTCATTCCACCTGATGGGGCGCTCCGCCCTTCACAGTCTCTGTGCCTGGTAAAAGCTGCCATGTTCATTACAGAAAGAGAAATGTAATATGGGTCAACAAAGCCAAGAAAATAGAAACCACCTGGAGGCCCCTTGCACGGCGATACCACATGTGTATCAGCATAAAATTATAACGCCTTACATTGTACCTTCCGCGCCTATTTAAACCTATAGTTTTGGGTTTGTTTGTTTTAAGACAATTAGCAATAAAGGGTAAATTTTCAGGTTGCTAAATACTCTTTTATAATATGATCCTAATAAACTGCATAATATTCCATTTATTCCAGTTACTATGGCTGCATTAAAAAAAACTTAACTGGTATAAAAAACAATCACCCTCATATACAGCTCCTACTCAGGACCTTTGCACTTGTTCCCTCTGCTCTAGAAGCTCTTTAACCAGACATGATTCACAACCTCACCTCCTAGGCTTTGCTTAAAATCCTCAGTCAAGTCTTTGCTTGCCTGAATTATTACAACCTGGCCCTCCTGCCCATCCCTATACCCCCTCAACACCTCTTCTGCTTTAGTTTCCTTGAACATGGTTCACCATGGAACATTATGTGGGGTAGCAATTTATTTTCTGACTCCTCACTAGCACATGACAGAGTTTGCTGTGTTTTCTTCCACAAATGCCTAGAAATACTGGCAATAAAGGTACTCAGTAAATGTTCGTCGAAAGGTTGGAGGATGAACAAACAGACATATATAATTTTATGAAAAGACTGGAAGAAAACAAGCAAAACTGAGAGTGAGTTTAATTTCTGGCTGATAGGTTTATAAGGGATTTAGGTTTCTTTTTTATATGTTTCCTATATTTTAAGTTTTCAATAGCATGTATTACTTTTAAAATCGGGGTCGAGGGATATTTTAAATACTACTAGCTGAAAAGGACTATAGATACCCATGTTTGGGAACAGTAAAGGAAGAGATAGAAAAAAAGAAACAGAGACAGAGAGAGAGAAAAAAAAAAAGACCAAAACAGATCAAGAGATAGAGACACAGAAGCGGGGGGGGGGGGGGGGGGGAGTAAAGAAACAAAGAGAAATAGAGGCAGACAGAAACTTCCAGCTATCTTGGAAGTCCTAATTTATATTCAAATAATCACGACACAGGCCAGTGAAAGTTATAAGAAATGCTACGCACTAATCATTCTTTCTCTGTTTTGTTTTTTTTTTTAAATCTCATGAAGCAAGAATGCTATTAGGTAACATCAATTAGTCTAACTTAGGGGCGCCTGGGTGGCTCAGTGGGTTAAGCCGCTGCCTTCGGCTCAGGTCATGATCTCAGAGTCCTGGGATCGAGCCCCACATCGGGCTCTCTGCTCGTCAGGGAGCCTGCTTCCTCCTCTCTCCCTCTCTGCCTGCCTCTCTGCCTGCTTGTGATCTCTCTGTCAAATAAATAAATAAAAAATCTTAAAAAAAAAAAAAAGACAGCTTTAAAAAAAAAACTGTAAGTTTAAAAAAAAAATTAGTCTAACTTAGTTTAATACATTTATAAACGAACCACATTTTCAAATCCTCAGTAACTCAGGATCTACGACCTAATCAAACCTAATGAGCGTGGGGTTAAGAGAAACTGAACCATGGGTGAAAATGATCAGAGTCAGAGTTTTCATTTGTTATTAAGGGGCTGTAGGGACTCAAGGCTCTGCCATGGGAAATGGCGGTGAACACATACTTTTAATTATGCAAAAATAAAGGAGCTCTAAGTAATTTTTAAAATGGGGGTGATGGAACTCACGTTAAATGAGATTGTTATGGAGTCACATTAATTTAAAGGAATGTCAAAAACTATCAAATGCAAAAAATTATACATTATAGTAAAACATAATACTAAGGGCTTTTCACTTAAAGAGCCTTGAGTTTTAAGTCATGTAGGGCTCACCTAAGGGCTACTGTTCCCAAACCCAGACAGCCTGGCCCCTGGCTTTCCGTCCATGTTTTGACTCAATAAATCTGCTTGGATGTAAGGAGACTATGTTACTCATGAAAGGAATATGCAGCCAGAAACAGGTCTAACCATTGATTGCCCTTGTCAATAAAGCCAGTGGGCCAAGAAATGCACTTCCTCTTTGGTTTGATTTTTAATGCTTCAGGAAATGTATCCTTGGGTTGAAGGATCCATGTCGATTTCAGGGCGAGCTTTTTCTCTTGAATCCACATTCTGGACATGGGTTGCACTTCAGTTTGACAGACTCCCGAGACACAAAGACAGCCCCTCAATGTCTAGCAGGAGGCATTTTCAAAAACCTGTCAATAATTTTCTAGGTAGGTGTACCACTCATGGCAAAAAGAGAAGCAGTAGGTTTCTCCGCATCACTGTGCACACCAGCTTTAAAAACTCCTTAGAGTCCTTTGCTCCATTCTTGTCTTCAAACTGGTCTGATTTTCAAAGCACAACTTTAAAAAATGAATACAACAGATTGGAATCTGGATGAAGAACTTAGAGAAACTTTCAGACCAAGTCTCAGCAGCTCTGGCTGAGAGCTCGCCATCTGTCAGTCACTGAATAGGGCTGTTCTTCCCCAACAGAGAGGAAGAAAGGGGCTTTGACTCTCCATTGTGCAATACAGGACTACAGAATAATGCTCAATTATTATTTTGGGGGGGGAAAAAAGGAATAAAAGCCTGTTTGGATTTTTATTTTGGCAGGGTAGATAGCTCAGTAGTGTTTCGCTCCTGGGCCAGCCCAGACATCTTCAGCCAAAGACTTACTCAAGTTCAGATACGCTTATCCTAAAATTCAGCAAATTCTGATTTTAAGGGAATATTTTTTTCTAGAAATAAATCAATTTTCTTCCCATTTAATTCAAACAAAAGTATCCTTCACAGCAAAATCTTCTTTTAAAACTCAGGGAGATGTGGCTCCCCCTGTCTTTAAGTTCTGCCTGAAATTAAATTGAAAAAAAAAAAAAAATCCAGGTTTCAAATATAATGCCTTATGACAAAGGGACAAGGGCAAGGTTACAAAACACATGTCACAAGGTGACTTTAACACACATTCAAAAATGCTCAAACTGTAAAATGGACCCGTTTCATTGCACAAATCAAAAATCATTGCTGTCTGTGCCTAGCAGCAAAGAAAGGATACTTTTTAAAGATACCATGTGACGATGCAAGGCTTTTTACTTAGTAATTCACCAGGTCAATGTAATTTTGATGAGTAAGGATGATTCATAAATACTGAAAGTGCAGTTTTTGCACTAAATTCTATTCCTCAGAGGAGACAATTTAGCAAATGCTAGATGACTTTTCGCTTCTAACAGAGACATAATGTCATGCTCAAGGATTTAATTAATTACACAGCCCCTACTTAAATGCTCTGTTTGTTCTGGGCATACAAGCCAGGGCAAGCTCAGGACTTGGGTTTTACAACCAAAGATTCTTGGCTCCTTTTCCCCTGGAAAAAAATAGAACCAGCTAGAATGCTCTAACTGGCAGTTATCAGGAAGCTGACAAGGCAGAAGGGCATTTTATCCCACGAAGTGGGACCACACAGCTATTTCTCCTGAGAGCCGGTGAACACCCCTGCCATTGGACCAAAATAGAGGTAAAAAGCTCACAACTCTTGCTAATCCCTGCTGGCTTTCTGTTCAAAACAGAAACGCTGACTGTTAATTCTCTGCTATGTCTCCGAAGTCAACTCCAGGGAAGGCAAAGTAGAACTGATGTCCTCCCAAATCACTGGGAAATCAAAAATCCCAGCGCTCTCAGCCATAATTTCCCAACTCTTTCGCTGCCATGAAAAAAAATACTGACATTTTCTATAAATTGGCACTGAAGGATAAAACAAGATTTAAAAAAAAATGTATTTATTTACTTGACAGACAGAGATCACAAGTAGGCAGAGAGGCAGGCAGTGAGAGAGGAGGAAGCAGGCTCCCTGCTGAGCAGAGAGCCTGATGAGGGGCTCGAACCCAGGACCCTGAGATCATGACCTGAGCTGAAGGCAGAGGCTTTAACCCACTGAGCCACCCAGAGGCCCCGATAAAACAAGATTTTTTTTTTTTAAAGACTTCATCCATTCATTTGACACAGAGAGATGACAAGTAGATGGAGAGGCAGGCAGAGAGAGAGAGAGAATGGGAAGCAGGCTCCCTGCTGAGCAGAGAGCCCGATGCGGGACTCGATCCCAGGACTCTGAGATCATGACCTGAGCCGAAGGCAGTGGCTTAACCCACTGAGCCACTCAGGCGCCCTAAAACAAGATTTTTGATGAGAATTTTGAGAAGACCAGCTCATCAGGTTATAACATACCCGATTATTAAAGAAGTCTGTAAAGAAATTTTGAATGATCAGGATAGATGCAAGTGAAGTTATTTCTGTCTAATTTATACTTAGGAAAACCTGGTCAAAATGAAAACAATTTTCTGTTTTTAAAAGGCAGTGTGCACAATGTCTCCTTTGTTAACACACGATCTTACTCAGTAAGCTGCCGGAGTCACGTGCAGAGATAAAAAGCTCTTAGGACACTAAGGGTCAGACTGCATTTCAATAATCGAAATGAGCCCTAAGAGATGGTAATTTGGTTCAGTTGACAGACTGCACTGGATACACCTTGTCCAGGTCAGAGAGTTAGTGACTTACTGTTTATTAAAGAAATAGGTCAAGCATGAGCCCTTCTCAGAACTTACCCACTGCGAACCACAGTTTCACAAAATCAACTTTCCACATACAAAAACCAATATATGAGTAGGGTTTGATTAAAATTACCCAACTTTGGGGCGCCTGAGTGGCTCAGTGGGTTAAAGCATCTGCCTCCGGCTCAGGTCATGATCCCAGGGTCCTGGGATAGAGCCTCGCATTGGGCTCTCTGCTCAGCAGGGAGCCTGCTTCCCCCTCTCTCTCTGCCTGTCCCTCTGCCTACTTGTGATCCCTGTCAAATAAATAAATAAAATCTTAAAAAAAAAATTACCCAACTTGTATTACTGACATCAGAAATTAGATGCTGGCTTTATTGTTATTTACCAATAAAACCCACGTGAACTTTACAAATAGCCTTTAAATGCCCAGAGAAATTACACACATAATGTACAGCACCATCTTCACGCTAAATGTTGAGGGAAATACCTATATATCCATTTGTCCAACCTTCAGACACTTCGGCTCTTTCCATGTCTTGGCTGTTGTGAATAATGCTGCAGGACATCTGGGGTAAGCATCTGTTTAGGGCTGTGATGACCTTTCCCTCAGCTGCATACCCAGCAGTGGGATGGCTGGATCATGGGGCAGTTCTATTTTTAAGTTTTTAGGAACCTCCATCCTGTTTTGCATAGTGGCTACACCAATTTACATTCCCACCAACAGCGCACAAGGGTTCCTTTGGCAAGGAGCTCCTTTTTAATTTAAAAGCTTTACAACGGCATCATGAAGATAGAATGGTCCATTATTTGCTTCACCTTTTTACAGTGAATATAATGATCTTTAAGTGAGGCAATTAAAGCCCCACCGAGAGAAGGCCTGGCTCATTCTGAGATTGAGACAAGGCAAACCAGCCATGGAAGCGGAAAGACCCGAATCCCACAACGCTCACATGAGCAAAACAGGACCTTTCGGCCTCAGAAGATCCTCTCCTACAGCACTGTATTTTGTCCTTCAAATAAAGTGGTTTTGAATTTTTCAATATGAAAAACACAAGCACTGCCCAGTACCAGACACCAAGAATCACCATAAGCAACACACCAAATCAAAGAAATTAGAGGAATAAATATTGTAATTTCACAACTCTGTGATGAAGAGAGAACAGAATACAATTATGCAGGAGAAACTGCAGGAACTCAGCTGTCCGAAAGAATGAAAACTTGCCATTGGCGATGACATGGATGGAGCTAGAGAGGATTATGTTAAGTGAAATAAGGCAATCAGAGAAAAACAGGTATCCTGATTTCACTCAAATGTGGGATTTAAGAAACAAAGTAGATGAACATGGGAAGGGGAATTAAAAAAAAGAAAGAGGGAGGCAAACCATAAGAGACTCCTAACTATGGAGTTAAGGGAGGTGGGTGGGGGATGGGCTAGATGGGTGATGGGTCTCTAGGGCGCTAGTTTTGATGAGCACTTATACTCAAGTGAAAAATCACTACATTCTACTCCTGAAACCAATATCACACTAAATGTTAACTAGCTAGAATTTAAATAAAAATCGGAAAAAAAAAAAAAAAGCAGTGAGAAAATACCGGAAAGTATCCTTTCTACTGCACATTAAATCCCTTTTAAAGAGTCACTGGTCAAACAAAAATGTAACAAGACAATTAAGCTGCTAATCACCAGCTAGAATTCTGGTCCCAATTCCGACATGGGGCGGGGGGCCCGTGGGCAGCGGGCAGGAGGGATACTTTCTCCACACCACCTAGCTCTTCTAGGTCACCAGCTAAGCGTTCTACAACTCAACTTGATTTTGACATTATCTACCTGGACGAAGATAGTGTCAGAGCCCCCAGGTTAAGGTTCTGACACACAAGACCGTCCCCTCCCCCACTGCAGATGCCAAGTGCAACCCAAAGGAGGGGATTATTGGAACCTCCAATCCATAGCAGGTTGGTCAGCTGTGCTTCTGACCAACCTGCTATGGATTGGAGGTTCCAATAATCCCCTCCCTTGTGTTCTATTCATTGGCTCCAGCAGCTCCCAGAACTCAAACATTGTACTTACTAGATTACAGGTTTGTTACAAAAGATCTAACTCAGAAACATCCAGCAAGAAGAGAAGCATAGGGCATGGTAAAGAGACAGAATGGAGAGCTTCCGTGCCCTCCCTCAGCGTGCTGCTCCCACACAGATTGCGTGTCCACCCACCTGGAAGCTCTCCAAACTCTGTCCTTTTAGGTTTTTATGGAGGCTTCATTCCATAGGCACGATCGATTAAATTATCGACCATTGGTGATTGATTCAACCTCCAGCCCCTCTCCCTTCCCCAGAGAACGGGAACAGGACTGAAAGTTCCAGCCCTCCAACCACAAGGTTGGTTCTCCTGCCAGTCAGCCCCCATGCTTGGTGCAGTAGAAAGGCCACCTCGTTAACATAAAGAAGACACCTTTCTCTCAACAATTAGGAAATTGTAAAAGTTTTAGTGACTCTGAAACTTGGGGACAAAGGCCCAATCTATATTCTTATAATAAATCACAATATCTCAAACACACTAATACGTCGAATTGCATTACAGACTTTATAGGGCTGGAGGGGATATTTGAAATGATTCTCTCTCTCACCTCCTCAGCGGATGAGAAGAACTGAGGCCAAGAGTGAAATGAACTTGGCAAGATCACCAGCTTTGGGACAGGGACCAGGATGAACCTGAATACATATCTAGGTAATTGTGAAGTGAATGAGACCCTCCCTTAAAATGACAGGTTATTTCCAGGGCACCTGTGTGGTGCAGCTGGTCATGTGACCGACTCTTGGTTTGGGCTCAGGTAATAATCTTAGGGTTGTGAAACGGAGCCCTGCACTAGGCTCCTCGCTCAGTGGGAGTCTGCTGGAGTTTTTCTCTCCCTCTCCTTCTGCCCTCCCCGCCGTCCTGTGCTCGCTCTCTGCCTTCCTCTCTCTCACGGAGATAAATACATCTAAAAAAAAAAAAAAGTTATCTCCATTATAATGCCTTCTCCAGACGCACACGAGCACTTTACCAAAGTGGTGAAATATTATACATCTTAAAAAAGCCTTATTATACAGAGCTACTCACTCCCTGACCAAACCCAATGTTGGCAAAGTGAGCTGCTAGGTCCTGCTCACTATTTTATTTTTTCCAAATGATTATCAAACACTCAAATAGCTTCTATTATTTTTTAATTTTTTTATTTTTTCAGCATAACAGTATTCATTATTTTTGCACCACACCCAGTGCTCCATGCAATCCGTGCCCTCTACAATACCCACCACCTGGTGCCCCCAACCTCCCACCCCCACCCCTCAAATAGCTTCTAAACAGGCAACTTGTGTTAGAAGGGCTAGGACAGCAAGAGCACTGGAAAAAGCAGGCAGTTCTACCTTCACCAGTCAAAATAAGTACCAGTAAGTCACAAAGTGCCTTTTAAAATTCCCTTGAAATTATACTAGATCCCTGGGTTGCATCATCCACCTAACCAAAATTAAGGAGCAAGCTCAATTTCTTCACTTGCCCAGGAAGCTTAGATGCACACCCAAGGAGATCTGGTGTGTCTGCTGTGGGCGGGACACGAACCCAAGCCCCGAACTGCCAGCCAGGCCAGCCAGGCCAGCCAGGGGTGGTTTGTGCCTAGAGGAGCCTACATGCCACATGGGCACCATCGTTAGCCAATTTCAAATCATTCTCTCTGATTCTGTTCTTTTATTATTATTATTATTATGTTACATCAGTCACCATACAGTACATCATTCATTACTGATGTTGTGTTCCATGACTCATTGTTTGCATATAACACCAGTGCTCCATGTAATACGTGTCTCTTTAATACCCACCACTGGGCTTATCCATCCCCCCACTCCGCTCCCTCTAAACCCTCAGTTTGATTCCCGGAGTCCATAGTCTTTCATTGTTCATCTCCCATTCTGATTCCCACCTCCCCTTCATTTTCCCCTCCCTTCTCCCCATGTCCCCCATGCTATTCCTTATGCTCCACATATAAGTGAAGCCATATGCTATTTGTCTTTCCCTGTTGGACTTATTTCACTCAGCATAATCTCCTCCAGTCCCATTCCTCTTGATACAAAAGTTGGGTATTCATCCTTTCTGATGGAGGCATAATATTCCATTGTATATATGGACCACATCTTCTTTATCCATTCATCTGTTGAAGGGCATCTCAGCTCCTTCCATGGTTTGGTGATTGTGGCCATTGCTGCTATGAACATTGGGGTGCACATGGCCCTTCTTTTCACCACATCTGTATCTTTGGGGTAAATACCCAGTAGTGCAATCGCTGGGTCATAGGGTAGCTCTATTTTTTTTTTTTTTTAAAGATTTTGTTTATTTATTTGTCAGAGAGAGAGAGAGAGAGAGCAAGCACAGGCAGACAGAGTGGCAGGCAGAGGCAGAGGGAGAAGCAGGCTCCCTGCCGAGCAAGGAGCCTGATGTGGGACTCGATCCCAGGACGCTGGGATCATGACCTGAGCCAAAGGCAGCTGCTTAACCAACTGAGCCACCCAGGCGTCCCAGGGTAGCTCTATTTTAAACTTTTCAGATCCTGTACTCATCCACAGCCTTCTGGTCTTAATTTGATTTGCCAAGCAGATTTCCCCTGCTTAAAATAACCAACTTGGTGAAACCTGACAAACATTACTCTGGCCCGGTGGTCAAGGTGAACACCATAAGTGATAAATCACATCAATGGGAAGTACCCTTGATGCAATGTGATGACAACGCACTTTACCCAAACCCACAACCACACACCAGATTCTCATAAAGGGACACCCTACAGTGTATCTGACTAGTACTCCTCCAAACTGTCAAGGTCAACAAAAATAAGAAAACTCTGAGGAGCCCGAGAAGGTATGTCTATGAAATGCACTGTGGAATCCTGGATGGGATCCTAGAATCAAAAAAGGACATCAGGCAAAAACTAGGGAAATCTGTACATAGCATGGATTTTAGCTAATAAGAAGATATTGATTATGGGCTCATTAATGACGACAACCTATGGTGGTAATGTAACATTACTACGTGAAGAGAAGAAAGGTAAGGAATGTAGTCTTTGTATATGGAAATTCTGTACTCTCTTCTCGATTTTCTGTAAATCTCAACTGTTCTAAAACATAATATCAATTTTAAAGGAGAGAACTAATTGATGGATTTGAATCCATTGGACATCTTGGAAGCTCAGTCACCTACCTTACTCTTAGGTGATAACATTGGGGAAAAAAAAAAAAAAACCACAACAAACAACCAAGTTCCTTACCTTTCGCTGAGGCTTCTCCACAACTGTGCACCTGTAACAAGGACAGGCCAAAAGCAAGGCATTAACGGAGGTTTTTTTCTCTTGAGGCATTTCTCAACTTAGAAATATTCCGAGCTATTTAACATTAAATGCTTAGGGGCACCTGGGTGGCTCAGTCGGTTAAATGCCTGCCTTCATCTCAGGTCATGATCCCAGGGTCCTGTACTTAGATCCTGTACGCATGGGTCTCCTTTCCCTTTCCTTCTGCCTCCCCCAGGCTCGTGTTTGTGCACACACACACTCTCTCTCTCTCTCAAATAAATAAATTCTAAAAAAAGAAAAAATGCTGAGCTATTTAAACGCTAGGAATTATCAAACCATTCAGTGGATACTTTGGCACCATAGATAATACAGTGGTTAGGCCGTGAATATTTGAGATCCTGTTACACGCAAAACACTCGGATAGGTGCCGTGAGAGACAGGGCCCTCCATCACACGTGGCCCTGCTTCGGGGACTCGACTGTTCAGTAGGGCAGTCCTGGCAAACTCTCAAGTCCATGTGAACTGGGGCAGGTGGTGTAGGAACTACCCAAAAAGCCCAAACCATGAGAGTTGAGGGACGAGAGAAAATCAGGCTGCTCAGGGAAGTACCCGTAACCAAGGCAGCATTTCAGGTGGGCTTTAAAACGGCACAGACAAAAGAATTAAGACAGCTGCTACTTGAGAAAGGAGATTTTTGTCTATTCATTCTTTAGGGATTTTGAGCTTATATCTAGGCTCAAATGAAATCAAGAGAAAAAAATGTATACTTAGATAAAGCATCTGCTTTCTTAACTGGCTTGCTTTTTCATCATGCTATATCTTACTATTATGCCCCAGCTACCTGCCTTAATGAGGTGCAGTATTAGAAATGGCCTCGAGGTGGTTTCCGCATTTTCCCATGAAATGAATGCCAACGATTGGTGTCCGTCTTGTTCTGCAGCATCCCCTAGCAAAGATCTATGCAACAAATTCCTAAAATTGAGTCCCAGGGAAAAAAAAAAAAGTGTTTTCTCAAAATTGCTTGCATTCTTTCATCAGACTATTAGAAGAACTGTTCAGTTGGTCTAGCTTCCCTTTTTGCCTTGGCTGTCGGTAAGCCCGGGGGTGAATCTGTCGCTCAGTTACAGTCACCATATTAGAATCCTGTTCCTCTACTACACCTTTTTAAAAGAGTCTGATTTTTTTATGATCCCTATAAGCTTTTGGGGTTAGATGGTATATATTTGGGGTTAGATGACATGTCAAACAAAGCACTAATCAATTGCAAAAGAATCCAAGGAATTCTGAACTCCCGTGAGGCCTCGAGCTGACGTTGGGGAGTGGGATAAAGTCAAGCATGAACAACCCACCCCTCATAGGACATTTCTCAGTTAACACTGGCGCCAAGAGTGAGAAAGTAGGTAACACTGTGGGGTGTTAGCTGGTTCAGTCTGTCATTAAAAGTGAGGAAAAGGAGTATGGTTGCTGGCTAAGGGGACAAGGACATTGACAACGGCAAGGACAGGAGCACCGCAGTCACGGAGCACAGAGCAGGCTGGGGCCGTGCGGGCTGGGGGGCAGCACAGGGGGAAGAGGCTGAGCTGGACAGCATTTGCACTGAAAGCTGCGAGCGCGTTCCTGGGGAGCAAGGGGGTGGCAGAACAGGGCTTAAACAGGCAGTGCCCGTTTCCCTGGAGGAGGGGATGGAGAGACAGAGGGGGAAACGCTCCACAGGTGGCCTCGTGGGGACCTGCTGAGCCCTCCTCCCGCCTCACAGGGTGGTACTGGAAAGGATATTAAAGGAAGCCAGTGGTGGAAGTTCTGGGCTCTTCTGTAATGAGAGAGAAGAGGGAGGCAATCGAGGACCAGCCTAGGGCTGCAGAGAAGTTCCCCAGGGCGTGGAGGAAGAGGAAGCGAGCCCTCAAGGCAGGTACCAGGAAG
This sequence comes from Lutra lutra, assembly GCF_902655055.1. Lineage (NCBI taxonomy): Eukaryota > Metazoa > Chordata > Mammalia > Carnivora > Mustelidae > Lutra > Lutra lutra. The sequence continues at coordinate 13,458,933 of NC_062282.1, forward strand.
ACGGAGTGAGAAAGCCACCACAGCTGGAGGCCCCTCACGCTGCTTCTGGTAGGTTCCACAAAGACTAATGCACCTGAAAGGATCGCCACTCTTGGGCTCACCTATGTTCTAGGGAGCATCTAAGATGGCATTAAAGATAACGATGCGGGGGGGGGGCGCCTTGGGGGCTCAGTCGGTGAAGTGCTTGCTTTCGGCTCAGGTTGTGATCTCAGGGTCCTGGGATTCCGCACAGCGGGGCCCTGGGCTGGCAAGTCCGCAGAGGCCGCTCTGGCCAGCTCCGCGAGGGGCTCAAATGGGCCTTTGCCTACAACGACTCCACCGAAGGAGGCCTGGGAGCCCCCTGTTCCTCCGGCCCCAGGCTGGGGGGTGCTGGGAAAGCACAGCCCCAAGTCCCAGTTCTCCTGGTGGTTTCCAGTTCTCCTTGGGGCAGGAGCAATGCTGTCCTCAGAGCAAGGCCACTCTGTTAAAACCCTGATGGAAAGCTTGGCCCAGGCCACAGGACGGCCCTGCAGGGTGGGGCACGAGCACTCCCTGGGCCAGGGAGCCGGGGGTGGGTCCAGAAAGCAATAGAAGCTCTGCATTGAAGTGGGCTGCGCACAGAAAGGCGCCCCACACAGACTCCCCGAGGAGTGAGCAAACCTGCATTAACCCCGTTGTTCAGGCTCTGCACCAGCGCTGAACCGCGCCAACAGTCACAGCGCCCGAGCCACTTCTGTTCCATGCTCTTGAGCGACCCTCACACAACTGTGTGGTTGTGGGTTGTCGGTCTCTGCCATTTCACAGGATAAGGTGACTGAGTGACTGTGGGCCTTTCTGCCCGGAACCCTGCAAAATCCTATTTTCTATGGAAAAAGGGAAGTACCATGTGGGATTCAGTCAAGGATCAGGAGATGGGATGACTGTCCTGGGTCATCCAGGTGGGCCCCAAATGCGATCACAAGTATCCCCGCAAGAGAGAGGCGGAGGGAGGTCTAGTGAGGATGGAAGAGTAGAGGGGGCCGTGAGCACAGAGGCAGGGAGTGGACTGACGAGGCTGTAACCACCCGAGGCTGGGAGAGGCAAGGAAAGCTTCCCTAGAGCCTCAGGAAGGGACGCAGCCCTGCCAGCGGCTTGATTTTTGGCTCCACACTACTGATTTTGCACGAGGGGCCTCCAGAAGAGTGAGAGACGAGACTTCCATTGTTCTGAGCCACACGCTGATGAGGGTTTGTTACCGTAGCCCCAGGACACTGACACAGCCCATGACAGGTGCCCTCCGCGCTGGGAAGTGGCGTGAATGAGCTCAAGGCTAGACCCTTCAGGCTCATATTCTCCCAACTCTCCCACCTTAGTCTGGTAAAGGACTGAACCTTTGTAACCAGAGGGGTCCTGCCCATTAGAACATGGAAGTCCCATGTTCCCAAGAACATCAAGCCAATGAGTCAAGGCTGAGAACGAACTCTGCGTGAGCGGCCAGGAGCAAGAACAGAGCAGTTGCAAGGTTTTTCTGCTCTGTCCTCGCCTTCCATGCTTGCCTGCTCCTTGCAACGTGCGCCCAGATGGGACCCGGTTTGATGCAGCATGGGCACCACGGAGAGGCTCATCGCCAATGGCTGCTGGCAGAATTTTTAAGCAGTCCTTTTCTTCTAGGATTCCCCTGAGGAAGGCCCTGGAGGGTGAAGACATTACTAAGTCTAGTGGAGAACAACGGGCTCTCCTCTATCCATCAGGACGGAACCAGGGCGTCACCGCGCAGGGACTGGACTGGCTCCGGGCAAAACCCCACGGCGTGAGAGCCTCCCCCTCCAGGCAGCCTTACTACATCTGGGGTGAACAGAAAATCGCGGGGCGGGTGCCCAAGAGAGTTAAGAGTAAGGGAGTGGGTGGGGCGCCAGGGTGGCTCAGTCCGTTAAGCATCTGACTCTTGATTTTGGCTCAAGTCATGATCTCAGGGTCCTGGGATCGAGCCCTGCATTGGGATCCAGCTCAGAGGGGAGGCTACTTGAGGATTTTCCCTCTCCCTCTGACTCCCCCACAACCCACTCGCATTCTCTCTCTCTCTTTCTCTCAAATAAATAAATCTTAAAAATAAAAGGGAGCTGGGTGACTGTTCTCTGAAACAGAAAATGGTGGGGCAGGGGAGGGGACAGAGGGAATAACGCGTCCAAGAGCACGATCTTCATCGAGAGATTCATGAGAAGCAGTCACTGCACACAAACGCATCGGTGGGATCTCCTAACCAAACCTCCCGTTTCGTGATGCCCCCTTTCAGGAGATTGACTTCCCCACATAAATTCTTCAAATTAACAAGTTTTTTTGTCGCCTCCCCAGATCACTGGAATGAAGAAATTCCCTCCAAACCTTGAAACGCGGCGATGTAAAACCATCTTTCTTAAAAATGGTTTTGCACATGGTTTGCTCTAAGAACTGTAAAGACTTAAAAGAAAAACCAGAGCTCAAGCTCACTGTAGAACATGAGGATGGTTAAGTCAGAAACAGCTTCTGTCCGTGGCCTCAGGGTTGGCCTTAGGGAGAACAAGGTACCTCCCGCGAGACAGGCCCCGGGATCCCTGCCAGGGTAAGAACTTGAGGAAGACCCCTGTGGGCCGTGTGGGGGTTACACTTAATGAAATCAAACGTCTCACTGTAACCTCCTCCTCTTCCCTATTTTTGATCGAATCTATCTTATCACATTTAGGTTCTTAGGGCTCAAATATTCCAAGGAGGCCATTTTGCTCCTTCATGAAAACTAACTCAGACGTTGGTAGAAGAGGCCTCTCCAAGTGCAGAAAAGCTTGACTCTGATTTCTAATACAAATTACTCAGAAAGCACCTGAAGCAAATTTCAAAAGTTATTCAATTTCTCACCTCTAAACAATGTTGAAAATTAGTTCATTTTTCACCATTGTGAACTCATTTGTTAAAATGTACTCAACTATTAGTTGTTCTTTGGTTTTTGTTTTTAAGTCATCTCTACCCCCAACTTTGGGCTTGAACTCATGACCCTGAGATCAAGAGTCATACCTCCACTGACTGAGCCCCAACTAGTAAGCCCTGAATTGTTCTTTCTTCATTGAGGCAGAGAAAGTTCTTACATAAACGAGGCCATCTTCCAGTGGTCCAAGTTTTGTCATGTGAGTTGTAATAAATATTTCAGGGTTATCCTCATTGCAGCCTACTCACATATCAAAATGATACTTAAGAAGCGCTTAGAGCCAGAGAAACTAGCACACACAAGCCTTTTTGCCCAGGAGCAGTAACCATGACTAGGGACAACATCAGGTAAATAATTAATAAGCAATAAATATTTACCAAATCAATGTATATTCAATAAACAATAATATCAAAGTCAGTGCCTACATAACCTGTTACTTTGTTCCCTTTTAAAACTACTTGGTTAACATGCCTACACAAAGATCAGACACTCAGGGTCCAGAAAATTACATCCTGTAAAAATGAATTCTCAGTTTTCTTACCTCTAGCTCTAGACAAAACCATATCCTTTATTATTTGCATGATAACACGCCCAAGTATCATGACAGAAATCAGGTGATACACTCTCCATGGTGTCAGTGCAAGGAACCTATAACAGCAAAAACAGACAAATCATTATTTCAACTGGAGGATTTTTATCCTTTTTTAAAAATTAGGTTTACTGGGACGCCTGGGTGGCTCAGTTGGTTGGACGACTGCCTTCGGCTCAGATCATGATCCTGGAGTCCCGGGATCGAGTCCCGCATTGGGCTCCCAGTTCCATGGGGAGTCTGCTTCTCCCTCTGACCTTCTCCTCGCTCATGCTCTCTCTCACTGTCTCTCTCTCAAATAAATAAATAAAATCTTAAAAAAAAAATTAGGTTTACTTCAGGGGTACCTGGATAGCTCAGTCAGTTATGCATCTGCCTTCGGCTGGGGTCCTGATCCCAGGCTCCTGGGATCATCCCTGCACGTCTGGCCGCCCAACTCCCCCGCCCCATACTTACCCCACACCCCACCACCACCCTCCCTCCTGGTCAGGCTCCCCGCTCAGGGGGGAGTCTGCTTCTCCCCTGCCCCTACTCCGACTCTCCCATTCTCCTTCACACATCCTCTTTCAAATGAAGAAAAAAAACAATTAGGTTTAGTTTCACCATAGAAACAACAATCCCAATTTCAGTTTTCAGAATCACTCCAATGAGACCACATCAAAGTTATGTCACGGACATCCAAGTCAGCAAAACAAAAAGTGCTTGAGCCACGTCCGCTTTTGTGCTAGGCTTTCTGCTCTAACCTCTAATTTGGGCAGAGGATTTGCTCTGTGGCGTGCGGCCCAGCTATCACTCTGCTAGCAGCCGGAGGACGGAACTGACTTGCAACCGAATCACGAGGCCCCAGAAAGGTAGAGCTGCAGGGTTTTCCGACATGCGGAGAAGCTACTGCAGATGCCCCACACTTGCTGTCCTCTGTGTTCTGCTTTATGGCCCCATTCGTTTATTTAACTACTACCCCCTTCCTCCAGGCTCTCAAAAGCAGCAATTAAGGATTCAAGGTGCTTGCTTCTTCCTTAAAATTACTATTGGTCTATCTGGCCCCAGAGGGAAACAAAGAATTCTTTATCAAGAACAGCACACGAACACGGCAGCACATTTTTATAATCGGGCCAATAAAGAAATGGAACGGCTATTCAGTCACAAGCTCTAAGGCTTCGTGCAGAGGTGAAGCCTGTTCTATACAGGTTAATTGGCCAAACTGCCCATTAATATTAATTTTGATATAATCACAGAAACACTGACTTAACATGCTTGTCATTTAAAACTAGTTGCAAGGCACTGTAAGCTTTATAGAGAAAAACACATACTACAAAGAATCCTGACTTCCAGGAACTAATTTCCTCACCAAAGAGGAACACCTGTCAAGCTAACAAAATCCAAGACAATGAGTCCTAGGTTCTCTAATAAAACATGAGCAAAGAACAAAGAGAAGCAAAGAAGGGAAATCATTCACTCACTAATGGGGGAAGATTTTATGGACGCGGCCCTTGAACGTGGCCCGACAGGATGGATGTAATTCGGAGGAAAACAGAGGCTGTTCCAGGTGGAGAATACAACATGTACAGAAGATCAGAGTCAGAGAAGGGGAAGGTGTGCCTGGGGCACGCGGAGTGCTCTGCGGTGCCCCAGCAGAAGGAGGTAGGGTGGGTCAAGGAGAGATTTGGGAGACTGGCAGAGAGAGAAGGTATTGAGGGGACAGGCCAGGAGCACACTGTGGCAGGCCACGAATGATATGCTAGGGCATTTGGTCTCAATGTCACCAGCAACAGAGAGAAAGCCAAAGGTATAGGGTAGGAAAATGGAATGACGGGCGATTAAGGAAAATGCCAGAAGGCGACTGAGAGGACGAGGTGGGGCAGTGAGGAAGCATGGAGTTCAGTATCTATTAGAAGGTTGTGCGATATGTTTGGTGAGAAGTGGTCCATGGGAGATGCTGGTGGTAACCCAGGTCCAGCTCTGGTTCTAATATTAGCTGTGTGTGACCTGGGTCAGGCAAATGCAGGTAGAATAAGCCCATGTTTCTTCAATCCTGGTCTGCCACAGCCACAGGCCGCTGTCTGGAAAGCTTGTTAAAATGCAAATTCCCAGACTCCAGGTTCCTCCCCGCAGATCCTCTGAAACAGGTGTCTAATTTTTAGTATTTACATTCAATAAACATTTCTTTGGAAAATGTCTACATTGGGCCAGGCACTGCACTACCAAAAGGAAATAAACAGTGAAAAAGAAGCACAGAGGTGGGGCGCCTGGGTGGCTCAGTGGGTTAAGCCACTGCCTTTGGCTCGGATCATGATCTCAGGGTCCTGGGATGGAGTCCCACATTGGGCTCTCAGCTCGGCGGGGAGCCTGCTTCCCTCTCTCTCTCTCTCCCTGCCTCTCTGCCTACTTGTGATCTCTGTCAAATAAGTAAATAAAACGTTAAAAAAAAAAAAAAAGAAGCACAGAGGGAAGGAACAGACATACCAGAAAACCCCTAATGTCAACATCTACGCTTTTTAGTAATAATAATTTGTTTTCTGCTCTGGGACTGCTGCTCTATTCCTTGAACTCATATAGGTTTGTATTAACCAAGGGTGTTTTGTGGTGTTTGTTTTCTTCTTGCTCGCCTCCTCCCATCAGGCTATGATCACTGCTTGCTGTTGTCCGTGTGTGCAGTCTCTCTCAGTTCTCCCCAACTGACACTGACCCGGTAGTTTTCAAAATTTTTGATGGTGACCCACAGTAAGACATTCATGTACATCTAAATGCATAAAAATGAAACCAAAGTTTCAAAAATAATATTTATCTTTTTTTTTTTTTTTTTTTTAAGACAGAGAGAGAGCAGGGGCAGAAAGAGAAGGGGAGAGAGAATCTCAAGCAAACTCTGGGCTCAGCATGGCATCCAATTCACGGCTTGATTTCACAATCCCAAGATCATGACCAGAGCTGAAACCCAGAGTTGAATGCTTAACAAGCTGCGCCACCCCAAGCACCCCAATTTATTCCTTTTTAAAGATTTTTAAAGTAATCTCTATACCCAACGTGGGGTTTGAACTCACAGTCCTGCAATCAAGAGTTGCACACTCTTACCAACTGAGCCAGCAGGTGCCCCCAAATAATATTACCTTTATCATTTGTAATGCCTTCTGATGTTTTCCAGTCAATTCTATTATATTTCTAAATGCCGACTATAATTCCAAGATGATTCGAGGCTCATAACAGAGCTGCGACTCACAGTTCCACTCACTGCATCAGAAAGTATCTACAGATGTTCAGTCAGCACGGTTTTTAGAGTGACCTGCTTTGCAGAGTCAGGCAAAGCCTTAGGAAAGTTCTCTCAAGTTTAAAGGTCTTCACGTAGCCAGGAAACCAGTTAAACGTCTTTAAAAAAATAAATGCAAAACCAACCCAAGCAGTGAAGGTCATTAGTTCTTTTTTTTTTTTTTTTAAAGATTTTACCCATTTTATTTGGCAGACAGAGATCACAAGCAGGCAGAGAGGCAGGCAGAGAGAGAGAAGAGGAAGCAGGCTCCCCACTGAGCAGAGAGCCCAATGCAGGGCTCGATCCCAGGACCCTGGGATCATGACCTGAGCCGAAGGCAGAGGCTTAACCCACTGAGGTGCCTCCATTAGTTATTTTCTTAGTGGAAGTTATGATCTTCCACAAATAGAAAAATCAGGTAATGACAAGATTTTAACCCTCAGCCCTGGCTGCTGGAAGACTCTACTTGGAGGGCATTGACTGCCATAGCAACTCAAGTTAGGGGTCCAGGGCAAGGGTCCGGGGGCATTTTGGCTAAGTGTCAATTGGTCATTAAGAATCCTCAATCATAAAGACTGGACTGTTTAGTCAATGATGCTGTGATCATTTGTAAACCATCTGGAAGAAAGGAAACTTGTATATCTATCTCCAAACACATTGAGATGAAAGAGAAAGGAATAATAAAACTTTGTAACCAGTCAGCACATGTCCCCAAAGGGCCAGATAGAACAGATTTTCAGCTTCATGGGTCCTATGGTCTGTCACGACTGTCAACTGTCACCATGTGAAAGCAGCATCATATTATATAAAAGAATGGGTCTGTTGGTGGGAATGCAAGCTGGTGCAACCACTCTGGAAAACAGCTGAAAATAGAGCTACCCTACGACCCAGAAATCACACTACTGAGTATTTATCCTAAAGATACAAATGTAGTGATCTGAAGGGGCCCATGCACCCTCATGTTTATAGCATCAATGTCCACAATAGCCAAACTATGGAAAGAGCCTAGATGTCCATCAACAGATCAATGGATAAAGAAGATGTGGTATATATATACACAATGGAATATTATGCAGCCATCAAAAGAAATGAAGTCTTGCCATTTGGAGTGACGTGGATGGAACTAGAGGGTATTACGCTAAACAAAATAAGTCAGTCAGAAAAAGACAATTATCATACAATCTCCCTGATATGAGGAATTTGAGAGGCAGGGAAGGGGGTTATGGGGGGAAGGGAGGGAAAAATGAAACAACATGGCACTGGGGAGGGAGACAAACCATAAGAGACTCTTAATCTCAGGAAACAAACTGAGGGTTGCTAGGGAGGGGGCGATAGGGTGGTTGGGTGGACACTGGGGAGGGTATGTGCAATGGTGAGTGCTGTGAAATGTGTAAGCCTGATGATTCACAGACCTGTACCCATGGGACAAATAATTCATTATATGTTAATAAAAAAATTTTTTTAAAGATAAAAGAATGGGTTTGGTTGTGTTCCAATAAACTTCATTTACCAACACACACACACACACACACACACACACACACACACACACACACACAAATCCTCGGTCAGGTGCAAAGGCGATCCCAACAAATTCTGGGGAAGGAATGCTGAAACTGTATGGAATTCCATGATTGTCACCCTGGTAAGTTAACATTCTCGACTGTAAGACTGAAGTACAGAAATGTCTGCGAAACAAATTCCTAATAGTAATCTTTCGTACTCAGAAAAACCTATGCATATTTGGTATTTTAATTATTTATACTGTTTAAGATGGTTCATCTCATGGTTCCAATTTAAAGTACGTGTCTGTACAGACTTGTGATTTGAAATTAAAATCTTAGAAACACATGAGTTTAATTTATTCATTTTCCAGGAATTGCCTAATATTTGGGAAAGCTTGGGTTGTTGCAGTTATCTCTTGAAAGTGTTACTTTGGTAAATTTCAAGCAGGTCAAGAGAGACCAAAGTATAACAAAGAAGTCGCAACAATTTTGCATCCATGGCCCCATTGTACGTGCCCATAGAGTATTCCCTGCCATCCCCAGCACCCAAGATTACTTGAAGCAAATTGCAAATATCATATAATTACTGCAATATTGCAATATTTAGGGGTGCCTAGGTGGCTCAGTGGGTTAGGCCTCTGCCTTGGGCTCAGGTCATGATTTCAGGGTCCTGGGATTGAGTCCCGCATCAGGCTCTCTGCTCAGTGGAGAGCCTGCTTCCTCTCTCTCTCTCTTTCTGCCTCCCTCTCTGCCTACTTGTGATCTCTCTCTCTGTCAAATAAATAAATAAAACCTTTAAAAATATTGCAATATTTATTGGCAATTAAAATTTACAAATATGGCCACATATCTTCCCCATAAGGACTTTTTAGCCTAGCAATAAAAACACTATCTTCCCTTTAAAAATTGTCCTAATTCCTTAATGCCATCAGATATCCCAACAGCTGCACCTTTACCCAGTCACCTTCTGTACACACATGTGCACATACACACGTGGACCAAAACAAGATGGGAAGGAGTCATACACTGAAACTGATGCTGTGAGTTTTAAGCTTCCTGTAATTTATAGGTCTCCTGCTCTCTCACTCTCTTGCTTAAAGTTCTTTGTGGAAGAAAGAGACTCATTTGTTCAGTAAAATTTTCCAGAGGTTGAGAATCCGTCATGGAATCCTGTGCTTTAGTTTAACATTTTCCTCCGTGCCTTGAGCAGACTACAAAAACTGGTAGGTAGATCTAGGGACTTAGCCGGATTTAGGTTCAAAGTTCCAAGTACATGATAGGCGGTGGCGTGCGTTGCTGTCAGATGACACATACCGTCTGGGTGTCTGGCGTCTCTGTTTCTGTGACATGAGCAGCCCCTGAGGACTACCTGATTCTCCGTTCCTCAGGAGACACACAAGCATGAGCACCCTTCATTCCTGCTTCAGGTATTAGCTGGATCAGAGCTAAACAGAGCGGAGATCTTTAGAGATCTATAAAGAGGAACTTCCCCTGTTGATGTTTGGTACCCTGAGAGATGGACGTCACGAGAGGGACGGGATTAATACTCGATTCTATTTGCCAGCAGTCAAGATAATGAGCAATGCCTTAGTATCCTTTAAAGGTAACTAAGTTGGTTTTCTTCATTCCTTTCTTTAGTCTTATTATGAACATATTTGACGGACTTCAGTGCATGGCAGTGTGATCCCTACTGACCCTCAAGTGTGCCGTCTTGGCTGGTGGGAGATTATTTCAGCAGGATCCTGAGTCCTTTGGTTCAAATTTTTTCTTTTTAAGATTTTATGTATTTATTTGAGAGAGAGAGAGAGCACACAAGCAGGGGGAGGGGCAGAGGGAGAGGGAGAAGCAGACTCCACACTGAGCAGGCAGCTCCATGAAGGGCTCGTGTCCAGAACCCCAGGATCATGACCTGAGCCAAAGGCAGATACTTAACCCACTGGGAGCCACCCAGGCGCCCCAGTTCATTTCTTTTTATTACTGAATGATTTCTGTTGTCTGATGGACCACTGTTGATTCATTCACCTACTGAAGGACATCTTGTTTGCTTCCTACTTTTGGCAATTGTGATTAAATTGCTATTGTGGTCACAAGTTTTCAATTCTTTGGGAACAGCCTCTTTTTTTTTTTTTGAACAGGTCCATCAGCATGCCAGCTTATTTTGGGTTTACAGGCAGTGAAAACCTCCATGGATTCTATTTTTCAGATGCAACTTCTGACTCTAAGCATGTCCTATTAGACTTGTTCTTGTTTGACACAGCCCATCATTCAAACCTACAGACCTTAATGGCATCATCCATGCCATTTGTTCTCTTGTCCAGCTTCAGAGCTCACACACGTCTGCTACCTGCCGGTCACTGGTCCTCAACCACTCCTCTGATTCAAGTTACCAATGAGTGCTGGTGTCCTGTCACTCCCTGCTAGTGACTGCTCCCCACGGGACCTAGATTTATCAATCAGTACTTTACGAATATAATAGAGCAGTCAGCTCCTACATTGTCGTCCACATTACTCTATCTTTTCCACAAAGACATAATTATAGATTTTCTTAAATACGTTGCTGAAACCTAACACATTCCTAAAGCCTAAGTGTTGGTAAGTGTCGATCTGAGTGACTGATGCTGAGAAGTACTTTGAGGTCTGAAACTGTTCTCTTGCAGGACTAAAGACCACGAGAACCTGCCAAAGAGTATCACGGGGCACAGCTCGATCCGAGCCCCAGGGTGACCCCGCTGCTCTGCCCATTCCCAGAATTCACACACAGTCGCCACATCTCCCATGGTGGAGTTTTAAGGTGTAGATCAGGGGCGATCAGAGGATTCCTGAGTGCTCTGGGATAAGAATTGAGACGGGTTGTGATCAAAATGCAAGATGCCCAAGAAATCACGAGAAGCAGAGTGACAGAGTCCAGACTTTGAAGAGGGAGGTCTGAGGATATACATCACCCTTACTCAGGGGGTATATCATTTTCCAGGTCCAGTGCAAAGTGAAAAGGCTGGGCATGGAGAAGTCAACGCCCCCTTCCCACCAGTCCGTAAACCCAATCCATGACAAATGGGTCCCCAAGATAGTTCAACCTCCACTCCAGGGCATATTTGGGACCTGGATCTAGGGTGGGTGCAGTGCCCATGACAGGTCACCCCAAATGGACTGTGGCATTCCCAGCTGGGGCAAGGGCAGTGACCACCTTATCCTGAGGCTGTGGAGTGCATGCCCGATGAGGACCCTCCTCACACTTGTGCTCAGGCCTCCCCATGAGGGGCAGATGGTCTCAGCGGAACACAAGCTTCTCCCTACTGATACAACCTGTCCACTTCCCTGGGCAGAGGATCCTGGGCAGTTCTGCAGAGCAGCCGGGTGGGGAAGGGGGAGAGGCTGGGCAGGACGGCTGACAAGTGGCAGCAGAGGATGCTGAGAACCCCTCACCACGAGCCGAAGCTCCACACTCCCAACGCTTGTTCCACTCTCCGTTTGGACATCACTTACAAAATACACATTCAAAGACCAAAAAATACGGAACTGCAAGGCAGCAATCCCCACGTGTGGGGCCTTCTGACACCAGGCTCTGTGTGACCGTATGGGCCGCTCACCCATTTAACCAGCTCTACCTCACCATATCTTGGAGGGGGGTCCCCAAAGCTGACCAATAAAGGCTTTGTTCTCCTTAAAATAATTTTAATTCAATAAAAAAGGCTACCAACACTTGTCTTTATCCAAATCAGCCTAGGGACCTGTGAGGACATCCGTGGATCCCAGAATGGAGAAATCACCACTGATCTCTAAGTCTCTGGCTATCAGAAACATCTTTCTATAGATGGATGGGCTTTTTTATATCTAATAAACAGGGAAAAAAAACCCTAATCTTATTAAAATTAAAATACATTCCTGATGCAGGTATTTCTTTCAGCTGACATTGGATATAATTTCCATCTGATAAGGGATATTCTGTATTTTGGAAACCAAGGAAAGCAAACATTATATATGACAACTACAATATACATAGACTTATCATAAGTAAACATTGCAAATGACAACTCCATACTATATATGTATACATATATATCTGTGTATGTGTATATATATAAATATTATAAAATATAAATATAAATTTATATATGTAAATATTATAAATATATACAATCATATTGAAATGATAATAATCCCATTAGGTTTTTTTTTGGATTTTATTTATTCATTTGACAGAGAGAGGGCACCAGCAAGGGGAGTGGCAGGCAGGGGGAGAGGGAGACGCAGGGACCTGATGCGGGCTTCGGACCCCAGGACCATGACCTTGGCCGAAGGCAGATGCTTAACCAATTAAGCTACCCAGGCGCCCCATACCCCATTTGTTTCATAAAGACATATTATATGATTTAGCTGTTTTGGAAAGGTAAAGTACATTTTTCCTTTAGCAAACTGTATCCGATTCCTACACCTCAGTGTGATGACAGCTTTACAGAAAGCCCACACAGCCCCGTGACTCATGTTCAGCTTGTGACTGTCAGCACCCATGCGGGACTGCCGGCCAGGCTCACATAGCATCAACTCTGATTCATTTTTTGGTTGCCTACATTATTTTTCCTTGCTGTTTTCTTGCTATGTGCATTTTTCTTACTGTTTTCTAATTTTTCCTACACTTTCTGCCATTTATTCTCTGATTCAGCAACATTATTTTAAATTTTCACCTGGTTATCAAATAACCTATTGCCACAGCCCACTTGGCCTTGGGGTGGTTTACTAGTTCTACTTGTAGGACTGGTCTCTACTTGGCTATCTGGGTCAGCTCAGAAGTAAGAGTCAGTCCATATGTTCGGAGATTAAGGAGAGTGGAAGGACAACAGCTAGAGATCTGGAGAAAGCCTAGAAGACTGTAAGGGTCTACTGGTTTAAAAAAAAAAAAAGGCAGAAGAGGCTGTGGGATCTCTAAATTATGCCTGCGATTTTTAAATAGAATATTTCCTATCAAATGATGGGGCTCGGACTACCGTCCAGTTAGTGTGCACTCGCTGCTCTTTGCCAGGTGACAGTCGTGCTCTCCAAGACTCTCAGGTAGCCCATCATTTTAGCTTTCTGTGCATGGATTATTCCGGAACACCGCTTTCCCTCATCCCTTTATGGCCTGTAAGCACCCCCCCACGCACGCAGGACCCCACTCAGCCTCGGCAGTGGAGGAAATCCCAGCACAGTGGTCATGCTGGTGGAGGGCAGGACAGGCCCTGGGCTCTGTGGACAGCGTGATGGAAAAGGAGGCAAAGGTATCAGAGCTACATTCTGTGGGCACTACTCATGGCTAACTACAAATCTCTTAAAAAAAATTTTTTTTTTGTTTTACTAGTTGTGTATCCATTCGACAAGGAAAAGCTAACTGAATTTTCCATTTCTTCATGATGAGTGTTCAAGGCCAAATTAAAAGGCTCAACGAGCTAAATTGGTCATAAAGCAAATAAAAGGAAAACTCTCAAAACAAACAAAAATCTTCCTGGTTCTGGGGCCACCTGGGTGGTGAAACTGGTTAAGTGTCCAACTCATGCTTTCAGCTCAGGTCTGATCTGGGGTCATGAGACTGAGCCCCTCACTGGGCTCTGGGCTCAGTGGGGAGCTCGCTGGAGATTCTCTCTCCCTTGCCCTTTGCCCTCTCTTCTCTAAAACAAATAAGCCTCTAAAAAACACTTCTCTGGTTATGAACAAAAAGGATAATATTCAGTGTGTCCCTCATGTGAAACTCTAACCCTCACTTCCGGGTACAGCATAACCTACTTTGTCTTAAGAAACGAATGATGTCGACAGCAAAAATACAAATTTTTTGTCTTCAAGGAAAGGAAATCTGGGGACAAAAGCACTGGAACTCTCCAAGTTTACAAGGTGGGAATTAATCTGTAGTAATATTTGCTTCAAAACTCTTTCGAGCTAGAGATCCAAAAGGCTGGTTCTGTTTTCCTTTCCTGAAATATATATAACCATAGACTTTGCCTAGAGTCCTTTATGTATGTTGGCTTTATGCAATATTATTGTAGCTCAAATCGTCCAAGAAGTATGGACTTATCCAACATTATTCAAAGTCCAGATCATTCCATCTTGCTGGAAGATAACTCTGTCATCTTCTCCAGAGTGAGGCATGCTGGTAACCGTCTTCCCTAATATTACAAATATTCTGAATCTCAACGAAACTTGGCTTTCATTTTTCCTGGCCTTTGATACAGATCGTGGAAAAACAGTGTCTGAAGATGCTTTAGGACCTTAAAGTGTGCATCATTAAGGGAAAAAGAAAAAGCTGGGAAATAATCATGGTTCTCAGAATGGTCAGATGAAAATACATCTCAACTTCAGATCGGTTTAAACATGCGTGTATGCTGGGGAGAGGGAGATACATTTCTTCCAAGTCAATAAAATATATAGTTTTAAATAATTTGGAAAGAAAGAGAGTAATCATGAAGTGAAGCAATGACTCTATCAATGACAAATCAAAGACTAAATAAAACTCAGAAGCCTTTTCTCCTAGAGAAGTATTTTTTAGTTGTGATGGCCAAAAAAAAGTGAATTAGAAGCCAGAGAGAAAAATGAAGGGGAAAAAAAAACAAAAAAGACATGAGAGACTTTCTACGGGGAGATGAGACATTCTGGAAGGCACCCATAGGCAGGGAAACGTTGGTTCACGGCCATCAGAGGAGCACAGGCAGTGGAGGAGGGAGCTAGGCTGCCTCTAATAGAAAAGGGCGGTGATAATCCCATGAATTCAAGGAATGTGCTCCGGTCAGCAAGGCCTGGTGATGAAACACGAGGGTACTGGCGTGGAGCAGCAGGGAGTTTGTGTTCTTGAGCCCAGGGAATGGGAGAAGCCAAAGGCACTGCTGGAGAGGAACCAAATTCATGTGAGGTCAAGGCAAAGTGAAATCAGGCCTGCTCTCCTCTGGCTTTGGGATTATGAAAAAAGCCAAGAGCAAATCAAACAAGGAGCATCCCTGGGATGGGGGTGGGGGGCGGGGAGTAGGGGAAGGAGGGGATGTGCAATGGGCTCTTTAGCTCCACCTAGTGTATAATATCCACCAATGCATCTTGCCTTGCACCTACCCCAGGGGGTTGGTGCCTCTGAGTAGAAGCACCGTGGGTGAGTCGGTCTATGCCACCCACTCCAGCTGAGTTACCAGCAAGCTACATACTAACTACCAGATTCAGCCACAGGAAGGAGCTAGAAGAAGAAAAGAGAGATCCGACCAAAGTTATGCACTACAATGTAGCACCGGAGGGTTAAGAAGGAAGAAGGGAAGATCTCTCGAGGTGTTTCCCATTCAAACACTCTCCGAATCCACAAACTCTAAACATAGAGGCTGTCCACATACTGATCCAAATCTCACACTGAAGTCTGGGGCTTCCTCCTTCTTAGATAAATAAATGCATATACTGGGTACAGATATAGTGGCAGGTAGGTGCCTAAGACGCTTCTAAGAATAGCTCTTAAGTGAGTGGGACACACACTAACGAATTCAGTGAACCTTTCTGGGTGCACGTAAGAAATGAACTGATACGTAACGGGAACCTATCACGTGCTGGATATTTTCACCTCTGCATATGGTTTTATGTTCCTCAACAACCCGATGAAGTAAGACACACGGCTATATATTCGTAAGTAGAGGAGACTGGAGTAATGTGTGTAAAACCATGCAGCCTTTAAATGAAGGAATTAGGTCTTACTGACTCCTGTTTACAAATTCTATTTACATGCTATTTGTAAAGTCCCTTGGCATCTCACTTTAATCAACTGATCTGAAGCACCAGAAGGTTCCAGAGAGTACAGATGAAAGAACAATCATCATTTCAGCTCCTGCTTTTTAAATTCCCATTCAGGGGTGTCTGGCTGGCTCAGATGGAAGAACATAGGACTCTTGATCTTGGGGTCATGAGCTTGAACCCCATGTTGGTTACAGAGATTACATACATACATACATAACCTTTTTTTAAAAAACCAAATGTCCATTCAGTTTTGGTCAACATTCCATTCAAGAACCCACCCCAATGTACCTGAGCCTGTCCACAGTCCCAGAAGGAATCAAGGCACTCTGCAGTTCTAAGACTGATGACATTATCACAGGTGCAATCGGTCCTTTTATTTCTCCATCTCTTTTACTCCAAAAACTCAAGGGCGCAAATAGTGGGACTTCAACCCCACGCCTCCATGTGGCTCCCACCTGCCTTGGTTCTGTTCTGTAAATTAGCCTCGTTCTCCAGCCCATCCCTTGTATCCTTTCCTCCCACTCCTCATAGGAAGCCCTGCCAGGGCTCTGCCTCCCCTCCAACCAATCCCTTTGGAGGCAAGTGAATCTTGATCAGACCCTACTAGCCTATTGTAAGAACTTAATACGTCATCATTAGGGCACCCCCTTTTTACCCCCGTAAGAGAAGACAACTAACACAGCGAACCTTTCCATAGCTTCTTAATGTGGAAAGAATCAATCAGTACAACACAGCAGGTGAGTAAAGTGGGCATCACAGACGCCCTGCCAAGCCCACTTTGAGAGCCCAAATGCCACTATAATGAACCGAACAGCAATAACGAACTGAACCATCCCAACTGGTTAAAAGTGAGCTTCTGGGTATGTCTCTTTGTTTTTAAGGCTTTTCACTCTTTACCAAAAGGGAGCTATAAAATAGGAAGAACAAGAAGAACAGGGATGGGTGGGGTTAAAGGGGCCATCTCTCCTAACACATTCAGTTTAAAAACTCACACAGGTGACCTAGAAGGTGCTCCCTTTGCAGACTTGCCCATTCCCTGGCCCCTCGGTGTGCACACGTGGGCAGTTCACAGTGGTAGAAACAACCCTAACAGCTTTCTCTAATTAAACAAGAGAGACACACCCTCAGCACAGCCCTCACCAAGCTCTAATGGAAAACACACGTCTCTCCTGATAATTCTACCTGAGATTCCCAGGGCCATAGTAACTCTCCAAACAAGACAGCCGGTCCCTGTGAAAAACAATGCAGGGGAAAAGAATAAAACAATATGTGATAAGATGACAGTCTCTCATTAAGCTCCCCCCAGTGAGCAACTCAGTGTCTGTGTTTGTAACACTTGATGTTAAACATGAGCAGTAACAGGAAACACCGTCATCCAACCACAAACAGAGTCCGCAGAGCCGTCTATGAGTCAACCATGAGCTTGCATTTCAGTCGGAGGAGCCCTGAATGGGAGGGGAAACTGTCTGCAAGGACAGAGATGCCCTCTGTGAGTCAATAACCATCTTCATAAAACAACCCCCAACCGTGTGGTCAGCGACCTTAGAACTTCCAATCAGCCATGCCCCAGAGGACCTGGCTATCCTGAGCCAGGAGGACATAAGTTCTTTAGCAAAAGGTGTTTGTTTTCAGAAGGCTGACAAAGGCACAAGAATGAATCAAGGCATCACCCTGTGGACCGTGGTCACATTCAGTCAAAATGATGCTGAAAAGTCATTGGCAGCCTGCAGTCAAGTTAGTCCACTCCTGGCTCTTCCAGGGTAGCCTTTTCCGTTTGTAGTACTCATCTTGATTTCTACTTGTGTGTTTACTTGCTTGTTCATTTGTTTACCGTCTGCCCTTCCTGACACCAACCCGTAGGTCACATAAGAGAAGGACCCACCTCCCCCGCTCGCTGGTGACGCTCCAGCACGAGATCATTACCTGGCTGACAGCAGGTACTCAGCATTTTTCTTGCATTGTTGCTCATTCAATATTTGCTTAATAAATAAGCCAATTATCATAATTAAGTAATCAGGCATGTAATTAATGTAATCATTAATCATAAATTCCCAAGAGCACACTCTCCTGAAAATAACTAAAAAAAAAAATGGTATGGGAAGCATCAAAATTTCTGTACAGTTTTTGAAGACTTTTTGGGGGAGCAATCAATAATATGGATGGCCCCTGGATCTCTGCTTAGATCAACTGCTCTTTCTTTAAGGGAAGACCAACCAGACTTCTCACGGCTATTGGAAGTCAGGACGGCAGTCCTAACATGCCGCTGTGCCAAGGCCTGTTGCAATGGTGTGGTTGGTCAGGTCAAAGAGGACAAAGAGAACGGTGTCCCGGCCAACATCCTCCCCTCCGGAACAGTGGGGGTGGTGGCAGATGTGCTTCCCTCGAGCCCGGGCAGACATACTTACAATGAAAGCCATATCAATGCCCGATATAGGTCCGGGCTTCTTACCAGGCAGCTGGGAGTTCCAACTAGAAGCCAGAGACCAGCACTGACATTCCAGGGACTATAGCCCAAGAATGGTTCTTTCGCTAACAGCCATGCTCTTGAATGCCATAGGTATGTGTCAACCTCAGGCTCATAAGACACGCACCTGCCTGCACCAGGTAAACCCCCGACACAGCAGAGATTCATGGACAGCAACAGAGCTGAGAGCTGGCACATACACAGAATCCAGTGTCTTAATCATACATGACATTAATATATAAATGTGGGGGCATCTGGGTGGCTCAGTCAAACATCCCACTCTTCATTTTAGCTCAGGTCATGATCTTAGGGTCCTGGGACCAAGCCCCACAACGGGTTCTGTGTTCAGCACAGAGTCTGCTTGAGATTTTCTCCCTCTACCCCTCTCCCCACTTGTGCTTACTCTCTCCCTAAAATAAATAAATCTTAAAAAGATATACAACCGGGGCACCTAGGTGGCGCAGTGGGTTAAGCCTCTGCCTTTGGCTCAGGTCATGATCTCAGGGTTCTGGGATCGAGTCCCGCATCCGGCTCTCTGCTCGGCAGGGAGCCTGCTTCCTCCTCTCTCTCTCTCTCTGCTTCCCTCTCTGCCTACTTGTGATCGCTCTCTGTCAAATAAATAAAAATCTAAATATATATATATATAATGTGTATATATATATATATATGTACACACAACCATGTCAGCTTTTCAGCTATATTTAGTGATATTATTTAAAGTGAAAAATTTTAATGGAAATGATCAATATCCATTTTGATACAGGAAAGCTAGTGTTCACTGATACTACTGAATTTCAAAAAAGCAATTTTTAAATCATATTTTCCATTTCCATTGGTTTATATTTTAATATCTATCCTAATAAACAAAACTTGAGCTGAAGACAGAACTTTGTTGTTAAAGATCTTTAATTTTCAACTTTCTTAAAAATGATATCTAATAGCTAATTAAGATATCATTTTTAAGAAAGTTGAAAATTCACTACACCATTTTGAAGTTCTGAAGACAGAACTTTGTTGTTAAAGATCTTTAACTAATTTTCAACTTTCTTAAAATGGTATCTTAATAGCTAATTAAGATATCAAGAAAGTTGAAAATTTACTACACCATTTTCTCATAAACTACAGTAATAAACTGTTGAAAGTCTCCCACTAAAGCTTTTTGATGTTACAGACATCAGTGAAGTTGTTTTGAATTTACTGTGAGGGCATCTGGAAGTTAAATTCAAAAGGCAGTCCAAGAAAATACGCATTCCTAAAAAGATGAATTTGTAGATGAAATAGGGTTTCCATCCTATAGTCAGAACCCCAGGATATACCCATTCAAGGTACAGGAACTCAACTGCAGAAACAGTTTCTTATAACGTCCCTCCTTCCACACACAAAGATAGATTTGGATTTTATGCACGTATGAGCAACAGAGCCCCAGATGAATGATCACTTTCTGACTCATGGTGGAATCCTACACTCCCTAAATCATGCTGTTCTTTTTTTCTTTAATGAGATTTTTAAAAAAGATACTATTTGTCAGAGAGAGAGCCCATGCATGAGCCGGGGTCGGGGGGCAGACAGAGGGAGAAGCAGGCTCCCCACTTAGCAGGGAGCCCCATGAGGGACTTGATCCCAGGACCCTAAGATCATGACCTGAGCCGAAGGCAGCGGCTTAACCCACTGAGCCACCCAGGCGCCCCTCCCCTCATGCTGTTCTAAAGGACAACATTGGTTTTTACTTTTACATTTTGCTTTTATTTCCCAAGAAATCTTCAGTTTTTTAAGACACTGAGTGCATGCCTGCTTTCTGTGAATGAACAGAAGAGCTTGAGAAAAGGCCAGCAGTTCTTTTAGAGATTTTATTAGCAACAACAAAAACCCTTAAGTTGTGTTTGATAACTATGATGTTGGTAACTATGAAAGCGACTCTTGTCTATTTTGACAGGTCTTGTTATTGTTCTAGTAAAAACAAGTATCCATTTGTAATTCAGGCACATAAAAATGTTTCTACTTTGAATGGCAAATGAGTTTTTAAGTGACAAGAATTCTTACAAAAGGTTTTCCAGGATGGACTTGTCCTCATCATTTGAAAGAAGGCTGTACTGCATGAGTTGGACGTTGGGCATCTTGTTTCAAGGAGAGGTAGTCAAACGCGAGCTGTTACACAGAAAGCAAGAGCAAGTCTCCTTTGGCCAAGAGTGACTTTTCACTAACTCTGGTTCACTTGATGGTGGGGAGGAAGGGAGTGTGAAGTCTGAAGCCAATGCCCGAGGAGCACTGCTGGTAGCTTTGGAGGGTCCTGGCAGATCGTGGGGAGGTCGGTCAATTCACTCACTCCACATTCTCAAGCCCCCAAAGACGTGGTTGGATGAACAGAGTAAAATCTCCACCTGCAAATTATCGTCGTTGATTCCGGCAGTCGGGAGCATTTTATTTTGGCTTCCTCGTTTCAGGATGCTCACCTTTCAGCAGTCAGGGGCAAGTGGTTTTGAGACAAAGGGGTCAGGAGGCTCTGATATGGGTCGTGCTGCCACCAGCTCACTGGGGAGCTTTGGGACTCAGTTTCTTCACCTGGACGACCAGGTGATTAAATTAGAGCAGAGATCCTCTACCTTTCATCACACAGGTGCCCTCTTTGGAAAGGCTCTATTTAGCAGCTAACAAAATAAATGACGTGGTTTCCTAGGTCAGAGCTAGCTCAGCATGGTCACAGACAGAAGCAGCTTCTTTTAAATACCGAGCACGGGTTAGTACTTCCAAAGAACCGGGGAACTCGGGGTCCTGGATGATTCCGACAGATTTGTTCCACTCATTCTTTGGCTGAAATCTGTTGCTCTGAATGCACGCCGCTTTCGGTGCTACACAGCCCAGCAAAACACAAGCAAAACCTGCCAGGGGGGGCCTCTGGGAAGCTAGCAAGCAGAAATCGGCACCTGCAAAGCGTTAAGCTCCAACCCAAATCGAAAACACAGATAGCACCGGCGCTCTCTCGACTCAGCCCATCCTGTCCGTGACAAGTTAAAGTATTTGCTTTGAGCATGGTGCTGACAAGGTCAAAGCACACATTCGCTCTGCCTTTTGATTGCTTTCCGCGCAGCCCCTTCTAGGATCCCCTGTGCTCATGCAAAGCCAGGCCACGTGCCAGGCCTGACACCCAGCCCCCCCCAGTTCGACTCCGCAAAGCCTATGGCATCCAGCCAGGAAAGCCTCCCTCAGCAACTCTGGGGAGCCCCACTCATGCTGTTTCCTGAGTGAACACCCCTGGGATACACACAGAAGCCCTGTGTTCAACTCCACCCACCTAGAGAACAGACTACGAAAGTCACACACAGCTTTTATGCTGCAAGCAAATACTGGGTCCTTAAGGCATGAAAGCCAAAAGAAAAAAAAAAAAAAACCTGCTTTAAGCTTGTGCTGAAGACCTAAAGCATAAGCAATAATAACAGCAGTGTGACCCGGTCCCTGCTTACCTAAACACCAGATATCATAAATCCATAGCCAGACCAGCTCGAGATCATCTAGAAGAGATGAGGCTTTGGAAACTCATTCATCTGCTCAAAAGCAACACTGGACACAAGCAAGCTGACAGGGCGGGCCATGCTTCAAACTTTAAAGGGAAATTATTCCCAACCCAGAGCTCTAACCTGAGCCAAACTGGCAATTAGCTGGAAGGGTGCGTCAAGATGGCTTCTGCATGCAAGTTCTCAAAACACGGGCTTCCTTTGTACGCTCTCAAAGCTAGGGAATGTGCTCTCTCCGTGATGAAGAGTTCACCGAGAAAGAGTCTACTAGCAGAATGAAAACAAATGAAGAACTCAAATTAACATCAGAAGATCTTAAGCTACCACTGGGGCGCCTGGGTGGCTCAGTTGGTTAAGCATCTGCCTTCGGCTCAGGTCATGATCCCAGGGTCCTGGGATCGAGCCCTGTATCGGGCTCCCTGCTCAGTGGGGAATCTGCTTCTCCCTCTCCCTCTGCTTGTGCTCTCATGCTTTCTCCCACTCTCTGTCAAATAAATAAATAAAATCTTTAAGAAAAAAAAAAAAAAGAAAATCTTAAGTTACCATGAAAATTCTCAAGAAGAAATGGGAGCTCCCCCATTCAGGTTGCTAAATTTCTCCTGACCCCGTTTTCAGCATGGATCCAGTAACAGAGGTTCTACCGCAGGCAAGGAGGAGTGGTGACAGTGTGGATGTCGTAGGGGGACAGGAGACCCAGGAGACAAGGAGAGGAGACTGGAACAGCAGGGTGGTGCTCCAGCAGGGATGGTTCCAAGGGAGAGGTAAAAAGGAGAGAGACTGAAGGGTCAGCCTAACATGTCTGCCCTTTACTGAAGGAGTTTTCTAGAAATGTTGGAGAGTTAAAAAGATCAAATAGAAAAAACATGCTAAGAGTGACAGCAAAATAAAGTTAGACCAGGAAGGAAGTGCAAATGGGAACTGCAAATGGGGCATTCCCCTTACCTCCTGTATGAACAATGCTTACACAGTCAGTGACTGAACCCCAAATGATGACATCAGTAGAGTGGATGGAGGAGGGAAGGGTGTATATGTGGGTCGGGGTGGGAGGGAAAAAACAGTATTTCAGATAGCTAAGTCAAGAAATGGCATAAAAAAAAACTTGTAACTAAGTCTGGTGATCGACGGTCATTAGACATACTGTGGTGATTATTTTGAGATATATATCAATATAAAATCTTCATGTTGATTATCTGAAACTAATTGTTTGACATTATATGCCAATTATGCCTCCAAAAAATTTCAAGAAATTGTTTATAATTGTCAAAAAAGAAAAAAAAAGGAATGGCATTGTAAAGATATTATTTAGAAAAGCCTAAAAATGGACCTAAAAAGCAGAAAAATAACAACAGTTGCTTTGAGAACCAAGACTGGGACCTGGGGAGAGGCAGGGCGAGAGACACTGTTTTTATTAAAAGTCTGGTGGAATTAACTGACCTGACAGAGAGAGCAAGCCTGTTTGTGTGTACACAAAGAAAGACAGTGATTGCATTTCACGTGCAGGATTCTCATTATCATTTACTACATATTCTGTAACTGTAGAGTTTTTTCTTTGACCCAGGTCGTAGTCAACAAAGTTCTCCTAAGTTTCTAAGAATCAGAAGACACACAGAGAGAAATAAAATACCTTCAAATGGCACAAGGCACGGTGGAAGATAGAGGCAGATGGGCAACTGAAATTAACAGGAAGCCCCGGGGCGGGGGGACTCCAAGTGCCAGCCTCGAGCCTCAGAAGGCATGGCCCTGGGGCCCCGAACAGCTGCAGAGCATGATGGCTTTGCACATGGGCCACAGGAGAAGCAGGGTGATCTGGGATCTCCTGACCTCCTCTTGTGTCCCTTCAATAAAGGCACTACCGCCAGTGTCAGCCCAACCCCAGCAGGGATGCAGCAGAGTGCTCCTTAAAGATGTCATTTCCCAAACACTAAGCAAGATGTCCCATCCCAGAGTACACAAGGGTGCAGCTGTCTGAGAACAGGCAGGAGTCCACTGGACAACTGACCTATGGAGAAAGAGCTACCCCTGAGTCAGGAGGGCCCAC
Source organism: Lutra lutra (assembly GCF_902655055.1). NCBI lineage: Eukaryota > Metazoa > Chordata > Mammalia > Carnivora > Mustelidae > Lutra > Lutra lutra. The sequence continues at coordinate 13,482,918 of NC_062282.1, forward strand.
CCAAAGGGCACCTGAAAGAGGACCAAGCTGGACCATTTGACATCTCGGACCACTGCACACACAGTCTGGGTCATTCATGCCTAAAATGGGACCACCAAGGTGGCAGAGTGGAGCTGAGGGTGAGGGCGGTGGTTGGTGCTGAAATTTTACTGGAAAAAATAAATTCACTTCTTTCCCTAAAGCAGACATACCCAGCTATGTGGGAGGCAGCTGATATTTTCATTGGAGAATTAACTTTGTCCTAGAAAACAGACGCAATAAGCATGTCTCATTTTATACAGTAATCCTCCCTTGCAGAAGAGTCTTATTGAGGGAAGAACATACCAGAAGCCTGATTGGAACAGCAGCTTTGCCACATGCTTTCACCTTGGGGCAAGTCTCTTAAAGGCCCTGAGCATCGGTATCCCTCTTGCAACAGGGGACTCTGGTCCCATGCTGGGTCAGAGGAGAATTCAGTAAGATCGTAAGTACACCCAGTGCCCAGCAGCGTCCGGTAAACGGTTGTTAAAATTGATGACCTCTGCAGGCACTGTGATGTGAAATCATGCAAGTCTACAACATCGGGCACCCAGCTCTGTCTGGCGAAACCTGCCTTGTTACACAGTAGCCAGATCAGTTTATCTAGAAACCCAGTGAACCTGGGAGACCACAGCAAGAGTGAGGTTTCTGCTTAACCTTTCATGGGGAAGCTTCAGTCAGCTGGCTGGCCCGTGGGTGGCTCCTGCTCCTCCCCTGGTTTTAAGATTCCTTCCATCTAGACCAGGCAAGTGGCCACACCCATGGGCCCATAGCGCTCCACTCAGGCACTGTCCCCTTCATTCCCAGACAGAAAGATTTCCTTCCCAAATGCATGGAAATCTGCAGAGAACAAAAAGCACTCTAGAGAATGTTCCAGAAGGATCATTGATAATAGTGAAGCATTGTATGCTCCTAAAAAGCATGTCTGTCATGATATATGGATACCATGGACACATCTGAGCTTACTTCTTTAAGCAAATGGGAACTGCCCCTCAAAATACTGTTAAACTAATACAGACTAAAGTGCACCTTGAAAAAAAATGGCTCTATGAGGGCAAAGATGATAATACAGGAACCTGATAAACATGGATTCGCTGAAGAAATAGCTAAACATAACTAACGCCAAGAAAGTGACGTATCTGAGAGTTTTTCCCCCAGTTATCTGATTTCCTGCTCTCCTTCTCTGAGAAGGCTGTAGCCAGGCTCACAGGCCATCAGTGCCTTAAACAGACCTTCCTCCTCCTTCCACCGCCACACAGGGCTCCTGGTCACTTCCAGGACAGGCCCACCTGCCCCCGCCTTGTCCTCACGTATCTGAGGAAGAGGAGTCCTTCTCAGCACAGCCTCCTGCGTCCTCCCCCAGAATCCCTGTGTTACTTCTCCTGCCCCATGTCCTCAACCTTTCCTCCCCACAGCCTCCAGCCCCCCCAGGTCACAGCGTCCTCTGGAGGACCCACCCAGAGGTCTCACAGCACCTGGACAATGGAGGGGACAGGGTAGGACTCTACAGGAAGGCAAACAGGAACAGCTTTAAAACGCACCTTCTCACATTCAAGTAGGTTATCTCAATGGGCTACAGAGTATGAATTTTGGAAACTGCTCAAATTCTCTTGGTGAAGCCGGGAGCCAGCCAAATCGCGAGGTGGCCAGGAGGACGGAAGTGAGAAGCCGTCCCTTCTGCGGCGACTTGACGGCCAGGCCCCAGCAGATGCTGCTCCCACCAAGGCCAGGAAGGAGCCCTTGCACGGGGAATGCTCGCTGACGCCCTGGAGAGTTGGCTGACCTGGCTTCTTCCTGGCACCTCCCTCTGGGACCCACCGTGCTCCAGCGTTCCTGTGAACAGGGCTCTTTGGGGGGCACCCATCTTGGTGACGAGTTTCCTCAACACCGTCCTCCAGGTCCTCCTGTTGTTACCCAGGCAGTGCTCCCCCAGGATTTCCCGCCTGCCCACACCTGCACCCCCACATACCCAACCCCGTACTGCAGCCATCTGTCCCCTGAGCACCAGCCCATGGAGCTGGGCCTAGAGGGATGTACTCGGACAACCTCACCGCGTGGCCCACAGGCACGTCCAATTCAACCTCCCAAGACTGGAAAGGTCACCCTTCTGCCCTGTGGCCTCAACCCGCTGAACCTCAGGGACTCTCATGCGGGTTAGCGGCAGCCCCTCCTTGTAGACCCTCCGCCTCTTTCTTCCCGGCCCCCCAAGTCACGCGACACTCCTGGTTTTTCCTCCAGACTTGTCTTCCCCACCCCCACTGCCTCTGTTCACCACCCCGTGATCCTGCGAGGCTGCTAACTGGTCTCTGGTCCCAGGCTCTCACTCCCCTCCTTCATCCAGGGGGGCCGAGGAAAGGCAAAAAGCAGAATATGGCCCAGCTGCTGTGTGGACTTTCGGGCTAAACCATGGTGTCTCCCCCTTGCTCACCCAGTTTGCAGCCGCACACTCCTCGCCATGCTGTTCACACCCAGGCCCACTGCACTCAGGGCCTCTGCACACGCCGTCTCCTCTGGCACATTCCACCACAGAGGGAGAGGACTGGACCGCTCCCCAACTCGTCCTTCAGGGGTCGGTTCAAGGTCACTCCCTGAGACGCCAGCAACGACCACTTCAGCAAAGTAGCGCCTCCTTGTCCCTCCCTGTCCCTCCTTGTTTCCTCCAGAGCCTCCAGCTGCTGCTAGCCTTTTCTGTGTTTGTGTGTCGTCTTTCTCTGGCCATTTCCACACTGGAATGCGAGCTCCGTGAAAAGAGCCTACATACACGTTCCGTGTCCACCGTTCTATCTCCGGCGCCTAAACAACGTCAGTCGAGTAGACACTCTGTAAATATTTGTTGATTTTTTGAATGGAGGTTTCAGAAGAAAGGGTCTAACATGATGCTATTTATATTAGGGGGATAGGTAGAAACTGCTTTGTTGATGTTGTCCCAATTCCTTGGCGTGGCCCGATAGTAATCCCTTCATAAACCGGCCCCAGCATTTCTCTTTCCAGCCTCACTTCTGGGTGTTCCCCGGAGCACATAAACCAGCTCTTCCCCTCCTTTCTTTTCTGGTCTCATCCTCTCCCCTCCTCCTTTTCTTTTGGTTTCTTCGTCTGTCTGCAGAAGTGAGCATGTATGAGTGCTACTGTTCAAGCTTCCATGAATTAACTGAGTATCTAGTACACAACCACGACTCAACATGTATAAGCTCTCTTTGACTTTTCACATACCAATCCTCCTGTCTCCTGTCCCGTCCCCATAGTCCCCTGTTTGTTATCTAAGGAAATTCTGTTGCTTCTTCTGGGCCCACGTGTGATAATTTGGTGTGCACAGCATAACCTTGCATTAGAATTATTTGCTTACTAATCCCTTTCTCTCCCCAGGAGTCGGATTGTGTCTTAGTCATCACTGTACTCCCAGCAGCTAGTAATAATGATACACCTCATTTATTTGTACTCATTTGAATCCATCCAGCAATTTAAAAACAGTCATGCACAACAGGATAAAAAGAAAAAAAAGGAGTAGAAAAAAGAAGCTGAGGTAAAGTTATTATCCAAATAGCATAATCATAAAATTGTGCAAAATCACTAAGGAAGAGCTTTGGAGTTACGAGAGAGGAAAAGCTGATGGTTTCGAGAAGGAGTATTCTTCTAGTAAAAACAGTCTTGTCTTTGAGGTCCTCAACTAGAAGTTCCTGGTGCTAAGATACTGAGGTCTCAGAGACCAGCCTTCCATGGGAACTCATGAAAGAGCCATTGTGTCTAAGAACGGGCACATGAGACCACCGCTCAAGAAATGTCTGCTAAATGCTGAGTACAAAAAAAGTTCATGACTATTTCCAATGAACTAAAGCCTTTCTGTTTGGCAAGACTTTTCTGAACTATCCCCACCCTATTCAGGCTGAGGGAGTATCCTCGGGTCCAGCTCAGTTCACCAAACCTCTGGAATATCTTACAATGTTTCAGATCCAAGAATAATAACTTACATCCCATGTTTCCCAGAACGTACCCTCAGTGTGAGGCAGGTCTCCCCATGCTGGCAACAGCTGGTGCTTACCCCCCATTTATTTCTGGCTTTGTCCCTCTTCGTTAATCTTTACTTTTACAATTATATCTTCTCTTTTAGGTCTGTATGATCAATAATCCACACAGAGCTTTCATTAACCATTCCAGCTCTCCTGATCTCCACTATTCCAAAACTGTAAGGCTCTGTGGGCTGTGGCATACAATTCAGAATTGTGGTGTAGTGTTTCAATCAATTCACTGAACCAGCCATGCCTCCTAAACCAGAGTATAAGTCCTCAGAGACAAACACAGACTGGGACTTCTGGTATACCCGGTAAGCTGGCACCACATGGGTCTGGAGCAGACGTTCAACCACAGCTGATTGCCGAGCTGGAGCAGAGAGGAACATGGACTAGACCGGCTATCAAGTTAAAGAAAAAAAAAATCCCTCCTAATGCAGAAGCAGCATTCTTCCAACAGATCATTAAGTATAATACTGTAATGCTGCAAAATATAAGCCCTAATCATTGGCTCCTGTAACCTATCTTCTCTTTAGATGACACAGTAAAACGAAAAAACCAAAACAACACTAAATTTGTGGGGAGAGGGCATGGCTTCATGACCCAGCCCTGTGACTATGGTCTAGGACTATGCTTCTCAATATGGCAGCTGCTAGCCACATGTGGTTATTTAAATTTAACCATAAATAAAATTTAAAATATAGTCTCTGAGTCAGACTAACCACATTTCAGGGGCTTAATAGTCACAGAGGTTACCATGCAGTACAAATGTAGAGTATTTCCATCACTGCAAATATTCTGGTGAAGGGTACACGTCAAAGTCACCCTTTGATAATTCAATTAAACTCCTACAAGCCTCAGTTTCCTCTTGTGTAAAAAGGGAATACCTGCCTTACCGAGTTGTTGTAAGATTTATATACAGTGCTATGAATGTCCTTGATAATTTTAGTATAGTTCGACAAATTATAATTTTACACACCCACACATACACACACACATATATATATATGGGCCCAGGCCTATATATATATACACACACATATACACATATAGAGAGCTTTAAATATCTATAAAATAAGAGTCTAACAACGGTCAATAAAAGCGGCTATCAAAGAGAGTGATTATCAAATCTCAGGTTATGTGAATGCTGTCCAGGAGGAGGGGGAGGGGGGGAAGAAAACACTGGTCAGATCATCTCAGGAATGTGGCATTCAGGAGGAATACAGATTAACTGAAGCATGTCCGGAAGAGTCTGGAAAACAGTGAGGGAAGAAGCCCAGGAGTTCTCAGCTGGGAGAAAAGGACTCAGCAGGAGAAGAGAATGCATCTTGAAACAAAGGATTGTCCAGGAAGGGGGTGTGGATCTCGGGCAGCCACAGAAATAATCAAGAGGTAGGCTTAACCCACTGTAAAGAAAATATTTACTATTTAGTTGTCACCAATGGAAATGCTGCCTTATGGAGAAGAGGGCTTGTGATCCCAGAAAGTGGGATCAAACACAGTGGTTCTCAAACGTGTGGGTCGAGTCACCCAGGGAGCTGGAGAAAATTCAGATGCTTTGGTCCCACCTCCAGGGTTCCTGGATCAGTAGGCGTGGAGTGGAGCCCATGATCTTTGTCTCTAACAAGTGCCCAGGGGGTACACTTGACCATACTGGGTCAGAGACCACTCTTTGAGGGCCACTACTCCAATGCAAGCTGGAAGAACCCCTCAGTGACCGTATACCGGGGCTCTTGAAACCAAATGGGTATTGGACTTTGCAGCCTTCCAAACCGAGTGCTGCAAGGACTCCTGGTAGGTCCTGGGCAGGGCAGACCGCACAGATGCCCAGCCTGAGAATACACGGAAGGCAGATCCCACGGGTCTCTTGCCAGGTATACCCTTGCGTCGTCACCCCAAGCAAACCACTTTCTTGCGGTTTTCCTATTTACCTAAATGGCGGGTAACGCGGTCAAGCAACGCCGCATGGCCTGAAGGAAACAGCCCACACAAAGACTGTTCTGTAGGCCGCGATCTCCAACTCTGGGTTCAAAACTGGATCACACAGGGGTGGCTTTCCAGGCCGCAGGGGCGGTCGGACCCAAGAGGGTGGATGCCCCGTAAGGCATTCACTCTCAGTACTCCGACCAGCGCGGGGACCACGACAACCGGCATTTGGCCCCGTCCCTCGCCTTATCGGAGGCAACGGCCACGTGGCCAGACGAAACACAGCTCAGAGCTTGCCACTACTCTCACCACAAACAGACATTTCACAGAGATCTGCGCCTCAAGTTTTTAGTAGTTTATTTGTGATAGCCAACCCTGAAAAGAAGCCAAATGAACATCACCTAGCAAATGGATCAATTGCGGCATATCCCTTAAATGGCATACTAGGCAACAATGAAAAGGAACAGATACGATCTCACAGATACGAGGAATTTGAGAAACAAGGCAGAGGATGGTAGGGGAAGGGAGGGAAAAATGAAACACGATGAAACCAGAGAGGAGACAAACCGTAAGAGACGCTCAATCTCAGGAAACAAACAGAGGGTTGCTGGGGGAGTGAGGGGTGGGAGGGATGGGAGGGCTGGGTGATGGACACTGGGGAGGGTATGTGCTATGGTGAGTGCTGTGAATTGTGTAAGACTGATGAATCACAGACTTGTACCCCCGAAACGAATAAATACATTAGATGTTAATTTTTTAAAAAGAACAAATAATGGATATACATGACAGGGAAGAATCTCAAAACTTCATGCTGGGGGGTGCCTGGGTGGTTTAGTGGGTTAAGCCACCACCTTCGGATCAGGTCATGATCTCAGGGTCCTGGGATCGAGCCCCACATCAGGCTCTCTGCTGAGTGGGGAGCCTGCTTCCCCCTCTCTCTCTGCCTGCCTCTCTGCATACTTGTGATCTCTCTGTCAAATAAATTTTAAAAATCTTAAAAAAAAAAAAAAAAAACTTCATGCTGAGAAAACAAAGCCAGACACCAAAGACAGTATATGCTATAATTTACATGAAACTTTAGGGAAGACAAATCTATAGAGATGTAGGGCAGACAATCCCCAGGGGTGGGGACTGACAGGGAAGGGACTTGAAGAAATCTTTAGGAGTGATGGGAATGTTCTAGATCTTGACTGTTGTATGGTTACCCGAGCCTGTACATCTGGCAGTACACGTGAAGTGTGTGCATTTTGTTGACAGTATACACCAAGTTAATCCCTTAAAAACAAAAATAGTGTTTTCTGCTTCATTGGGTCCATCCTATTTTATGTTGTGCTTAAAAGTGGTGTCCCTGATTGCCTCTGAGAGGAAACAGGGTAGCCAGGGACAGGCGTGGGAAAGAGTTCTTCAAGCTGTTTACCCTTTTGTACTTTTAAACTTTTGAACTGTGAGGCGGTATTAGCAATTTCTTAAAATAAGCAAAATTTAAAAATAAAAGAATTTAAAAAACATGTTCTTTGTTGGTAAGAGGAGAAAGACACAGTCCTAAGACTGTTGGGTCATTCCTCGATCTATTTCAGGTTGTAGAAATCCTGCTTCTTGAGAGAGGCAGTATCTGTGGTCTGTGTTTTATCAAACTCCTTGGACCTATGAGTCCATTTTTTTTAAGTATTATTTAGTATTCCAGCATTTTTCATAAAATATATCATAGATAAGAACACACACACACAGAGTTTTAAAATAATCAGAACTTGAATGTCATGTAACTACCACCAGAGCCAAAAAATAGAACACTGCCTACACCCCAGAACTTTCTATGTGCCTCTCTGTGGTCATACCTTCTCACTCCTCCCAGAGATAAATACGTCCTCAACTTTAGGGATAAGAAGGTCTTTCTAGGGGCACTTAGGTGGCTCAGTTGGTTAAGGGTCCAACTCTTGATTTCAGCTCAGGTCATGATCTCAGGGTCTTGAGACTGAGGTGCATGTGGGGCTATATACTGAACATGCAGCTTGCTTAGGATTCTCTCTCTCCTTCTCCCTCTACCCCTCCCCCCACCTTTTTCCTCTCTTAAAAAAAAAAAGAAAAAAGAAGAGCGAAAGAAAAGACTGTTTCTAATCTCCTATGTGTATAGCCCTGATCAATACTCTTTAGTTTAATGCATGTGAAAACTTTTTAAAAAACTGGATAATTCTACACACACTGTGTGCCTCTTCTGCCCAAAGTTATGTTTGTAAAACTCATCTACATTTGTAAAATTCGTTGTTGCCTATAGCTGTTTATTTTCACTGTGATATCGTATTTTTAAAAAGATTTTATTTGAGAGAGATAGAGGGAGAGACAGCACGAGCCAGGGAATGGGCAGAGGGAGAGAGACAGAGAGAAGCAGGCTCCCCACTTAGCAGACAGCCACATGAGTGACTCAATCCCAGGACCCTGAGAAATTGTGACCTGAGCCAAAGGCAGACACTCGACCGACTGAGCCACCCAGGTGCCCTTACTGTGATATAGTATTTTAAGGTAGGAATGCATGTATTATAATTTACTTATCCTTTAAAAGATTCATGGCTGGGCGCCTGGGTGGCTCAGTGGGTTAAGCCGCTGCCTTCGGCTCAGGTCATGATCTCAGGGTCCTGGGATCGAGTCCCGCATCGGGCTCTCTGCTCAGCGGGGAGCCTGCTTCCCTTCCTCTCTCTCTGCCTGCCTCTCTGCCTACTTGTGATCTCTGTCTGTCAAATAAATAAATAAAAAATCTTTAAAAAAATAAAATAAAATAAAAGATTCATGGACACTGACATTTTTTTTGTTCCCATTGCCTATTAAAAGAACAAATCCAAACACACGGTCTGACATTCAAGATGACCACACTGCCCCCAAAGATGTGTCCAAAATACCTAGCCAATCTCACTTCCCCACTTTTCTCTACCAACCATCACCTAATTGCACCTGTTCAGTATATCAGTCAAAATATAAGAACAATGTCTTAGGGCTAGAATGCTGTTGACCTTATATGAAATCTACCCAAATCATTCCTGTCCCTCCAGGTCTTGTTCAGTCACGTTTATCTCAGGAAGACCCCCACAATCTCTTCCAGCCACTATGTTGTCACTCCCCCAAAACTCCATCATCGAATGATGCTTTCTCTGTTTCTTCCACCACACTTGCTTCATGCAGGTGTTATCCCATTTGTTATGGCCGTGTCTCAGATTTGGGGCTTCTAGTGCGTGGCCCTAAAATCTTGCGGATAAAGGACAGCTGGAAAATGTTAGAGCTTTTGAACCCCAACTCAAAACTTGAAAGCTACTGCAAGGATCAGGTACTAAATCATTCAAAACAGGTTTAGAAAATTAATTTCCACAAAAATGCAATAATGCCAATTAAAGAAAAAAAATCATTTTTGCCTAAGACAAGATTTGGGTTTCTCATATTTCTGACAGTGATCTTTTTTTCTCATAAAAAATACAGAGTTTTAGAGTCCCTAGGACATGGACTGCTAGAGTGTCACATAATTTAAGATCACTTGATAAGAAGCACACTAAAGAAAATGATGACCTTGAAAATCATTTTAACCCCAAAAGCAAGAGAAGGAGATAGAATACCAACATTTTAATAAAATTAATAAATAGATCAGAAATTATAACTAATAAGTATTTCAGAATTTTAAAACTGGGGCTCATCTTTCTGTCAAAGGAAATACATGCATGGAATATAGATACTGCAAAGAGGAGAAGAAATAAACAGACAAGCAGAAAGCTATAACTGGACAGAATGCCTGACCATTGTTTGCCTCTCCATCAGACTAAAAAAAAAAAAAAAAAAGGATGGGGAGCCTTCTGGGCTCAGTCAGTAGAGCTTGTGACTCTTGATCTCAGGGTCATGAGTTCAAGCCCTACATTGGGAACAAAGCTTACTTAAAATAAAAAGAAAACAGTTTGATAAAATGGATGGAAGACATCAGTCCAAAATAATACCAAATATGCCTTTCAATTACTTTATGCAAAAATAATTCTTTTTAATTGATCCTATTTAATATGCATCATAGAAAAATGATTTATAATTTACATTATAGAAATTAGGCTAACATTGTTAATATAGAGTTCCTACAAATCAACAGGAAAAAAGCCCATTGGCACAACTAAAAATATGGACAAAGTTATTTATAAACAGATAATGCAAAGACAAGATAATTATAATGGTTCTTGAACCTAAGAAAAAATGCCCAAACCTAGAGAAATGCAAATTAAAACCAAAGTGGGATGCCTTTTTTCACCTACCTGATATGCAAGATCAGAAAGTTTGGTAAAACACTGTTGGCAAGGGTATAGAGAAACAGGCAGTCACACACATTGCGGGCTCTGGCTGGAGTATAAACTTATAGAACTCCACGGAAATTCTATAATGATATTCATCAAAATTACATGTGTACAGGGATACATGGTGGCTCAGTCGGTTAAGCATCCAACTCTTGATTTCAGCTCAGGTCATGATCTCAGGGTCTTGGGATTGAGCTCGGGATGAAGGCTCCCTGCTCAGTGGGGAGACTGCTTGGGGATTCTTTCTCTCCCTCTTCCTCTGCCCCTCCCCCTGCTCACATGAGCTCCATCTCTCTCTCAAATAAATAAATCTTAAAAGAAAAATATACACATTCTTTTGGGACCAATAATTCCACTTCTGGGAACCTATCCTATAGACATGCTTTCATATATGCAAAATAATGCATGTCCAAGGCCATCAGCTAGAACACTGAAATAGCAGAAGTTTGGAAATTATCTTAATCCATCAGTAGGAAAAAGGTTAAATAATTTGTGACATCTTTATGATAGAATTCTATGCAGTTGAAAAATAAGTGATTGCCAAAACATACAAAAAGAGGAATAGCTCAAATAGTATCCCACAGTTTGTACAGAATATTCCCTATTTTTAAAAATATGCACAGTTTGGAACGATACAGAGGAAACTGGTACAATTGGTTGCCTCTGGGAGAAAACTGGGTGGCCAGAGACAGGCATGGGAGGTAGATCTCTGAAATGTGTATTTTTTTTTTAACTTTTAAATGTTTGAACTCTGAGGCTATTAACTGTTTAAGTAAATAAATACAATTTAAAATTAAGAGAATCTTAAAAACATGCCCCTCATCAGTAAAATGAGGGAAACACAGTCCTAAGATTATTGGACCGTGGCTGGATGTAGCACAATGCAGTATATCCTCCTTATTTGAGGGCTCATGTAACTTCAGAACAGGATAAAGAAATTTGGAATAAACACGAGAAACAAGTACAGCTAAAATATCCAAAATAAATTCACATTCAGTGACCCTGATAAGATACAGCTCACTTGAAGAGAAATCACGACAAAAACAGATCAGCAGAAGAATTTTCAAGTTGCTCCAGGTAGCCTAGAAAATGGCACTCTGGGTATGTTTTGTGAACTTTCTTACTTTCTTACTTCCTAACTTTAAGGTTAATAAATCTATGTCCTGTAAAAAGGTATCTCTTATTCTGCACTGTGCCGATCATGCTTATTACCAGGACACAGTTGCAAACAAAGAAGGCTTTTCTCCACCCTCCAACAGAAGACAGGGCACACCACCTTCGGTGAAGGAGCCAGACACCTTCCCTGCCCTTACTGGTGAAGGGCGTTTTTTGGAGAGACAAACCTGTTGATCAGGGGCTTCTCAGAGAACATTCCTGTAGATTCTATTTTGTACTTCACCTGAAAGTGTGACTGTTTACAACACCGTGCACACACCTGGGGGAGGGGAGGCGGGGCAGCGGGGCCATGTACACTATCCGCCTGTTTGCCTCCTGTTTTCTCATTAGGGAGTAAAGACTATAAACCCAGCCCTCCAGGGAATGGAAAAACAAATCATTCAGTGCCCATCTCAGGTGGCTGATGAAGGCGGTGCAGTCTTGAGCATGTACCCAAGCTGGTCCAGATGCCTGCTCGGGGTGCAAGAGCGAACACAAGTACAAGCACGTTTGCACTGGCATGATTTGGGCCAGCAGGACAAGACCTGTGAGTTTTCGAAAGCAAAAGCCGAAGTTTCCAACCACGCTGGGCACACCTGTATGTACAGGTGCATGCGGGTCAGCCGACCACCTCCCACGCCACGCTGGAGACGCACACGGAGGATGACAACTGTTTACTAGGAAGTGCTTCTGGAGGAAAGTTGAAGTGTGCGTCTACCTGTTCGAGAAAGGTGGCCCAGAAAGTGGGGCAGGGCAGACACTTCCTCTGCGGGGTTCAGGATGCACCCCCCACACCCGGCCCGGGGCGCGCCCTCCGCCCGCTCCTGAGCGCCCCAAGGTCACCCGCCCTCCTGGGCGTCCCCACCCACCCCGAGCTCTCACCAGAACAGCAGGTTGGCGGCGACGAAGCCGAGTAGGCTGCGCAGCGGCCTCTTCCAGCTCAGGAGCTCGTCCGCGCGGCAGCCCAGCCACAGCACCGGCTCCCCCAGCAGCCAGGTCACGGCGGCGGCCACCCCGCCGGCGGCCTCCTCCTCCACCTGCGGCCCCGCGCCGGTCGCCACCGCCCCTTCCTCCTGCGCTACCTCGCCCTGCTCCTCTGGGGGAGTCCGGGGCGGCGGCCGCGGCCGCAGCGGCTGCTCCGCGACCGCCGGAGCCGGGCATCCCTCCGCGGCGTGCTCGGGAGGCGCCGGGCTCGCCATCTTCAGCCGCGCTTGCAGGCGGAGACGGGCACGCGCGCGGCGCGCCTGGGTGTCGGCGCCGAGAGGGCGGCGGGTCCTCGCGCGGGGCGCGCACCGCGGGGCGCTGGCGGCTGGGTGCCTTGTGACGTCAGCCCCGGCGGCGGCGGGGGCGCCTCCCGGGGGAAGTGGGTGCGGCCAAGTTCGCGCAGGGGCGGGGCGCCGGGCGCCGAGGGGCTGGGCGATGTCCCGGGGAACGCGCACCCCCTCGATGGCCTCGCCCGGGCTCGGGCCGGGTCAACCGCGCATCTTCACTTTCCGCGGCCGGGGGCCCCCCTCCCCCTGGCAGCGGATTTCGGGGCCCGCCTGGGCCACCGCAGCAGAGGTCTTCCGTCCTCTGCGAGTAACGTGATGCTCTAAACGCTGGATTGAGAAACGAAGGGAAAAAACGTTTGGGTCAATTAAGGAGCGTCAGGCCGCTGCGGTGGGGAGGGCGCTTCCCCTCGCCGACCTGCGGGCAGAGGCGGCGGCTCCCCCGTGCGCGCTGGGCTGCGGAAGGTGCAGGTGAGCGCGAGCCGAGGAGCCCGATCCCTGCGGAGACCCGACGCTCTGCGCGTGGCGAGTAAGCGTTGGCAAGCCTTGACCATGGTTACTTCTGAGTCACTCTGGTCTCCGAGTCCCAACAGCCATCAGGACGTGGGTAAGGCGACCGTGAGGGGGTGGCAGGGAATCCTGGGCCCGCCCACACCGGGCCTCCCTGGCCCTCGTTTTTCTGGATGAGCGTGAGGGGGAGGGAAGAAGGATAATTGCTGTGCTCACTTTTCACTGTTTGCATTAAAAAAAAAAAAATGTTCTAGCCTTTAATCCCGTTCTTAACTTTTCTCTAGAACAAAATGCCCCTGCCCCCACCCCGAGCATTCTACCTGCAATGAATTCGGGCTCCTGCAAGCCTCTTGGATTTCGTACTGGCAACCGGCCGGCTTTCGGCTTTCACGAGCTGGATGGGGCTCATTCCCAGAGCAATTAAAGCCTGTTGTTTCAGGGGAGCCTCTGGGGAATGCTCTCTAATGCTCACCTGGGTGGTCATTATGGGTTTATGCCTCTGTGTACACACATTTGAAAATTCATTGATGTGTGCATTGCAGACGTGTGCACTTGGCCGTATGGACTATATTCCTAGAGTTCACTGGAAGGTTTCTTGCACACTTACTATGCGCCCAAATGCTTTGCTAAGCCCAGTGGATACGGCTTCCTCCCACAGGAAGCTCACAGTCCAAGGAGGGGCTAATTACAACGTGATAACCGCTGTCATGGAAATAATTGGTCTGTGCCAAGAGTCTTAACTTAAATCACCCAAATTAGGGAAAGAGTGGAAGCGTCAGGTTTCAGAGGCTTTTGGTAATGATGGCATCTGGCCTGAATTTTGAGGAGGGAAGTAAAGTGGTGGTTTGGAGGAGCCGCCGATAATTTCTGTTCAGAGAGCAACGAGAGGGGTTGGAGTTACACAGGGGCATGCGCAGTTCCTTGTGGGTATTTGCCGCAGACCCCCAAGGCCCTGAAAGATCCACTAGCCGTAGAAAGTTCGGGGTTGGCGGGGCGGGGGGTCCTGAAGGCAGGGCTGGGTCTCTAGCGTGTGCGACGTTCACCTGAGGAGAATCTGACCACCGCATAGAACGTGGCCAGGGAGGCAACGGAAAAAGCACGTGGAAACAATACGTTTGTTTTGTTCTGTTTTGTTTCTGTAAAATAAAGACTCTTTTCCCAGGTGTCGGTTCCCTCCCATGGCCCTACTGCAGAAGCTTCTGAAAGATATAAGGGGCTTTACTGTGTCATCTAGACTTGGTTTAGGTTTGGATACAGCCCCTAGGGGTGCGAAAGTCTACCATTTTCACTAGATTCTGCAGCTGGACTGGAGAATGCGGGGCAGAGGAGGCGAGGAACCAGGTCATTCCCATTGTCCACACCAGCGTGAATGTGCTTCTAGTAATATGTTTGCAAGATTCTTCATGTTCCTTCCTCTCCCCCTGAATTCTAATGATTATGGTCAGGATCTATGGAAGTAGGAAAGGGTATAGACAAGAAGAACCATAAAAGCTAAACTTCAGTTCCCAAATACGGTTTGCCATATGTTTTATCTCTACTTAAGAGAGATTATCTCTTGTCTTTTATCCCTACCCATAGCTATGTGAGTCTGTCCGCTCACCTTTCTCTTCCAACAGTAGCTAGTAAGCTTGCAATAGGAGAGAAAAATGGCAAATAATCAAATCTCACTCCAGAAGGCCACATAGACAACATTGAGCTAAGCTTTAGAATGAGATGGAAATGCCCAGTAGTGCTTTTATTTTCCTTAAAAGGTTTTCCATTAGAAGCCTACAGTAGGTCCGTGACTCCCGCATGAGAGAGCCATGTACACACGTTCGATTATTAGTCCCGCACGTAGATGTTTTAGTGCTGATAATTTTGTCGAAGCCATTTTACCTTCTCATTCTCACCATATCCTCTATTCCTTATTTCTAATTTTCTTGCATTTCCTTACTACTGAGCCAAGAGAACTAGATCGTTATCTCTAAGCCCAGATAAACGGGAACATCACACCACAGTAGCATCCTGCAGGAAATGGAAAAGAAGCTCAGACCCAGTTTCCAAGGCCCAACTTGTAGAAGGAATTGGGTATCTCTCCTTTGGGCCAACTGTTGTGCTTTTAAGAATTGGAATGTCCAAACTAGAATCGTCTCCATTTGACAAACATCCTGTCAGGGTGGTGCTTTCCCGAGATGAACAACCTCGCACCAAGGTGGTGGCCATCCATACACCAGTTGGGGCACCTAGTTTAGGGATTAGCCCTGATATTACACAAAAAAGGTTTTTAAGGCTTCAGAATGGTTAAAGAGAACTGAGGTCATATGACAACAAGAGTATATCCTGAAAAGTTACTCTTGACTTTTCATGACACACAATCAGCAAGGATGACTGCAGGACATTATCTTCCAGCCCCTTCCCACTAGGCTGGCTGTCACACCCAAGTCCACACACCAGCTCTGGTCCTATGTTGGGGGAAATCATCAAGAGCACGTGACTGCTGGTTGACCCTTAAGAGGGACCCGGACAACTGGAGGCTCCTTACCCCTTCCCCTGTTCTTGGAATGTCTGTTTTGTAGCTCCCCCCCGCCACAGGGGGAGCTGTTTCAAGGATACAGTCTTGAGAGAGTAAAGTATTGTTGCTTATCGCCTTGGTATAAACTTAAAGATTCTAGCTAGCTGGTGTGGAGATCTTGCCCAAGACAAGCCCTGTCTGTAAGTTCCCTTGCTTATTCAGCTTGCCACCTACCACTCTGGAGTGGCCTGCCTCCTCCTCCGGTCTCTCCTTGCCCTCCCTGTATGGGGGGGATGGGGGAGGGAGGTGTTCAGATTTTACCTGGGAAGCTGCCAAAGTTGCGAACCATCATCCTGGTCTGCAACCTCTTCTTGTATCCCCCCCACACCCCCTCCCCTACCCGCCATGGTCCTGGTTCTACCTCGTTGCAAATTGTACCATGCATTCCTTGTTTCTTCATTTATTGATCATTAAACATTCATTAAAGGCTGGTTGTGGGCTTACTGTACGACAAACAAGGTTGCTTATTTCCCTCCTGACTCTAGGTCATGGGCGAGGGAACCTGAAGAAGGTGATCAGGTGAAGGGAGTGGGGTGGGGGTGTGGCATATGCACAGCCTGAACGCAGAAGGGGAGCCAGCCTGGCCCGGGGGGTGGGGGGGGGGGGAGCCATGAGCTGCTCTGAACTTGAGCCCGGAGTGGGATGAGCTGGTAGTTGCTCAAAAGGGCCTCCTCCTGGGTGCTGCTAAGGAGTCTGTGGTTTGGGGTCATTGGTGGGCTTTCAGCAGGAAGGTGAAATGGCTAGGTTTGTGGTTTTATTTATTTTTATTTCTTTTATTAACATATAAGGTATGATTTGCTTCAGGGGTACAGGTCTGTGAATCATCAGGCTTACACACTTCACAGCACTCACCATAGCGCATACCCTGCCAGTGTCCATCACCCAACCACGCTCTCCCTCCCTTCCACCCTCCAGCAACCCTCAGTTTGTTTCCTGAGATTAAGAGTCTCTCATGGTTTGTCTCCCTCCCTGGTCCCATCTTGTTTCATTTTTTTCCCTCCCTGCCCCCCACAGCCCCCCACCTTGCTTCTCAAATTATATCAGTGAGATCGTATGATAATTGTCTTTTTCTGATTGACTTATTTCGCTTAGCATAATACTAGTTTTAGTATTATGCTAATTTTAGTTCTATCCACATTGTTGCAAATGTCAAGATTTTGGTTTTTGTGATGTCTACATAGTATTCCATTGTATATATACACACCACATCTTTATCCATTCATCTGTTGATGGACATCTAGGTTCTTTCCATAGTTTGGCTATTGTGGACATTGCTGCTATAAACATCCGGGTGCCGTGCCCCTTAGGATCACTACATTTATATCTTTAGGGTAAATACCCTGTACTGCAATTGCTGGGTCATAGGGTAGCTCTATTTTAAACTTTTTGAGGAACCTCCATGCTGTTTTCCAGAGTGGTTGCACCAGCTTGCATTCCCACCAACAGTGTAGGACGGTTCCCTTTTCTCCGCATCCTCGCCAACACCTGTCGGTTCCTGACCAGTTAATTTTAGCCATTCTGACTGGTGTGAGGTGGTATCTCACTGTGGTTTTAATTGGTATTTCCCTGATGCTGAGTGATGTGGAGCACTTTTTCATGTGTCTGTTGGCCATTTTGATGTCTTCTTTGCAGAAATGTCTGTTCATGTCTTCTGCCCATTTCTTGATTGGATTGTTCTTTGGGAATTGAGTTTTATAAGTTCTTTATAGGTTTTAGATACTAACTCTTTATCTGTTATGTCATTTGCAAATATCTTCTCCCATTCTGTCGGTTGTCTTTTGGTTTTGTTGACTGTTTCCTTAGCTGTGCAAAAGCATTTTACCTTGAGGAAGTCCTAATAGTTCATTTTTGCCCTTGCTTCCCTTGCCTTTGGTGATATTTCTAGGAAGAAGTTGCTGTGGCTGAGGTCAAAGAGGTTGCTGCCTGTGTTCTCCTCAAGGATCTTGATCTGTTGATCAAGACCTCAAGGATCTTGATGGATTCCTGTCTCACATTGAGGTCTTTCATCCATTTTGAGTTTATTGGTATAGGGAAATGGTCCATTTTCATTCTTCTGCATATGGCTGTCCAATTTTGCCAACACCATTTGTTGAAGAGACTGTCTTTTTCCATTGGACATTCTTTCCTGCTTTCTCAAAGATTAGTTGACCATAGATGGCTTTGATGATATTGAGGTATGTGCCCTCTATTTCTACACTGTGAAGAGTTTTGATCAAGAAAGGATGCTATACTTTGTCAAATGCTTTTTTAGCATCTATTGAGAGAATCATATGGTTCTTGTGCTTTCTTTTATTTATGTATCACATTGATCACAGGAAAAATTTAAAAAATAGAGTAAGAAAAAAATAAAATTTAAAAAATTTAACTTTGGAAGACCAAGAATTGTGGGGAAAAAGCCATGAATTCTATGTGTTGCTTTCCCCTAGCTCTGGAGTTCCACAGTTCTTATTGTTTGGTGAACTTGGTCTTGGCTGGATGTTCTTGCTGATTTTCGGTGGGGGGAGCTGTTGTAGTGATTCTCAAATGTCTTTGCATGAGTCGGAATTGTACAGCCCTTGCCAGGGGCAGGGCTAAGTAAGCTGCTCAGGTTCACTCTCGGGAGCTTTTGTTCCCTGAATGCTTTCTGTAGCGCTTTGGAGGACGGGAATGAAGATGGCGGCCTCCCAGTCTCTGGCCTGGAGGAGCCAAGAGCTCAAGGCCCCACTCCTCAGTTTATCCTCAGAGAAAAGCAGTCAGTCACTCCCATCTCCCTCGTCTCTGGCCGTGCTCCCCCCGCCTGTGATCAAACGTTTCTATCTCTGGTGCATGGGCCCATTTGGAGTCTCCAATCCCAGCAGATACCTGCAGTACACACCCATGCCGCTCCTCCTGGAGGAGGAAGGAAAGGGTCTCCTCGGACCTGCCCCTGTGGGGTCCCTACCTGAAAAGCAGTGGCCCAACTGTGCCTTGGATCATGGTTTAAGGTAAGCCCGAGCTGAGACCCCGCTCCTTGGTTCTATCTCTGCGGCTGGTCTTCCCTCTCTGATACTTGGGAGCTCTGCCACACTCAGACACCCCGGTCTTCTTGTGACCCCGTGGGTCCCGAGAACACACTGTCCCCATGAGGGCTCGACCCCCCGCTTAGCCTCTGGAGCGACGTCCCTCAGTGGAGCAGACTTGTAAAAGTTGCGATTTTGTGCTCTGCTCCGCGGCTTGCCATGAGCCCACCCCCCTGCCAGTTCTATCTTCCCTTCGCCTTGGATTCACGTCTCTGCACATTCTACCTTCCAGAAAGTGGTCGCTTTTCTGTTCCTAGAATTGCTGCTCTTCTTCTGTCCCTGTCGAGTTTGCAGGTGTTCAGAAGGGTTTGATAACTGTCCAGTCGAACTCCTGCACCCAGTGATATTTAGGTCTACTCCTCTCCCATCTTGCTCCAACCCCCTTGGTTTGTGTTTTAAAAAGCTGTCTCCGGACAGTGGATTAAATAAATCCTGGCAGAACCACTGGAAGAAACTTCTTCCTTATCATTCACTAAGGTGAGGAGCAGAGGAGGAGGAGGAAAAAGAGGAGGAGGTTCATCTGGGCCAGGTAGGGCGCCAGCTACAGAGGTCTGTAGCTCAGGGAGCAGCAGCGGTCCTGACCAAGAGGTAGAGCCAGGCAGAGGGAATGATCAGTGGGAAAATAAAGTCCAAGAGGAGTTCAGAGGTACCTGTCAGAGTGGGTCACCTGCGTGGGACAGAGGCTATGTTGAGACTTTTGGATAAACGGATCAGATGGAGGGGAGCTTTGAAGACCAGTTCTCCAAGTTTATGGGAAGTCCTGTGAGTGATGGAGAGTTCTGGAAGATCGTGGGTTTCTTTCTGTTGTTCTTACCAAGAAAATGGTAGACTCAAAACCCCAGTCCCCTGAGGTCCCAGCACACCAGCTCAACGTCCATTATCAAAGCAAACCTGCGGAGTGATTGACTTTAAACCCAGGTCTGCAAATCAGGCCTGCAGTCCCCAGGGGGTATTCTCTAAGCTAAAATTAGATTCGTGGAATGTAATGAAAGAGCTAGGAGTGGGGCGCCTGGGTGGCTCAGTGGGTTAAAGCCTCTGCCTTCGGCTCAGGTCATGATCCCAGGGTCCTGGGATCGAGCCCCACATCAGGCTCTCTGCTCAGTGGCAAGCCTGCTTCCCTTCTTCTCTCTCTGCCTGCCTCTCTGCTTACTTGTGATCTCTGTCTGTCTAATAAATTAAAAAAAAAAAAATCTTGAAAGAGCTAGGAGAGTCACATCCTACAGACATCCCTTCAAAATGTGTTTTTGGCTTGTCACCTGTTACTAATTTTAGTTCATTAGAAATTAGGCACAAAACCTGGAGGCTGGGACAGTGGCCCAGGCTGCATTGAGAACACACAGGAGGGCTGTGTCACCTGTATCCTTTAGACCATGGAGAAGTGGGCACAGCTGGGCGTGTACTGCACAGCCAGGGGTATTTCTGGGGACCCGGAAGCTTTACAAGACTCATGTGCTTTCTGAACCATCAAAGGAATCGAAGATTATATTTAATACAGTTCGGAGTTTAGTATATTTGCTTGCAGGCCAGTTCATTGAAACTTGATGGTTTCTCTCTACCCCATTTGCACTCTCCTGCCCCCTTCCCTACACCAGAACTACCCCCAAAATAGCTTTGGAGGCGTACTCTGAATTGCCTGGACAAGGGCCTGGCTGGGACCAAAGGCCTTTCTCCTTTCTCCAGGGAGAAGATACGTGTCAACTCAGGGTCCCACAGACTCACTGGCCTCTGCTTCCAAAGTCAGCTTCCTAAGGACCCTCAAATTCCCCTGATGCTGGGCAGCTGGATTTCTCAAAGAACCTCTGTTTGTGCTAGCATCCAATGTACCTATAGACCATTTGCTCTCCCATGGATGAGGTGGTTCTTGGTCTTGCCCTAAAAGGAAGAAAGGTGACAGAATTGGAGGGGAGAGGCTCCTTTTCCAGGAATGTTCACGCCAGGGGTGCCTGGGTGGCTCAGTCAGTTAAGCATCTGTCTTTGGCTCATGATCCCAGGTCCTGGAACTGAGCCCATATTGGGCTTTCTGTTCAGAGGGGAGTCTGCTTCTCCCTCTGCTGCTTCCCCCAGCTTGTGCTGTCTCGCACACTCTCTCTCTCAAATTAAAAACAAAAACAAGTGATGTCCACCCCAGTGGGTTACAGAGAGCACCCTGGTCCCACGCCTTGTAACTTAAGCCTGTACCTTCACTGTATCTGATTCCTCATAAGCCTTGTTGGGAAGGACAAATAGAGCTCACAAAGACAGGCCCACCACCCACCTACCACCAGCCTGGAACTGGAAATAGCATTTACAAATGCCTTGTTGACTGCAGTAACCCACAGCCCCCAAGACAGGAAATACTAGAGTAAGTTTTGATTCTGGTCTTTTCCTTTATTGCCTCTGTTGAAATAACCATATGTCAGCTTAGCTCACGACCAGGCTGGTTTATGCCTGCTGACTAGCAGGGTTATTAATATCACTTTGCTTTCTTTCTCAAAAAGTGTCTTGATTTGGCTGAATAATTATATGGACTCCCCATCCATCTCCAGTCTTTTAACAGTCGCTGAGAACGCTTCCTCTTAAATGCTCCCATGTCCATATAGCTCATTCTCCAGTCTCAGAGCTGCCACTCCTGCTCAAGCTCCATCACTTTGTGCCTGTCTGGACCAGAGCAGCCTTGTCCCCCCTTCTCTTTCAAATCCAGATCGCCTAGAGCTGTGTTACTCGTATTAGAAACTAATGAGGCTTTTCAGTGAAAGCCGAAGAACAGAGAAGGGGAAGACCTGAATTGGATCTATCGATAAATAGGAGTTGATGATGTGATTTTCTAGCTATTCCACAGAAAGAGCCTAGAATCCATGACACCCCATGGCAGTGAGCTCACTTACAGACTAGGTGTTGTTTTGTACTTCCTGTCAGAAAAGAGCTGAGGCTCCTTAGAGAATGGGCTGATACTAGGTCTAAGTTAGGAGCTACTGTGTGCCAGAAAGCAAGACGTATTCAAAGACTATTTAAAAACCTATGTCAAAAGGACACAGAAGGCTGCTTTGAATGGGATCCCTCTTACCAAATCTGGGAAACTTTGAGGATCAAAAAAATAAATCCTGCTAACTGATTATATTGAGTTAAAAAAAAATTCATGACTCTGTAATGATACTCAAAAGGGGTGGGTGGGAAGCTCTGCTTTGCAAGAGATGAGTTAATAAGTATAGACTCTAGATCTAGTTAAGGACCATTTTGTTAACTCTCAATCAGTGGTTTAGGCAATGGTCATCATTGACCCACTGGGAAAAAGACTGAGGGAGAAGTACTTACATGATCTACAGTTTAGTTATTAATTATAAAGTATGTCTTTGCCTTGGAGAGATCACCACCATATCGGCATCTCCTCACACTTGGCATCTCCAGGAGTGGGACCGTCTGACTTTATGGGTCCCCTGGCCTGATGCTGTGGGAAGAACACAACAGAACTTGCTGGAAACATTTGGCACAAATCAAATCCTAACAAAACCGTGTCTTAGATTCTATAGGTCAGTTGACCTGGATCTTCAAGTGTTTGATATCAAGAAGACAGGAGGGGCACCTGGGTGGCTCAGTGGGTTAAAGCCTCTGACTTCGGCTCCGGTCATGATCCCAGGGTTCTGGGATCAAGCCCTGCATCTGGCTCTCTGCTCAGCGGGGAGCCTGCTTCCCTTCTCCTCTCTCTTCCTGCCTCTCTGCCTACTTGTGATCTCTGTCTGTCAAATAAATAAATAAAATCTTTAAAAAAAGACAGGAACACTTTTAGGAGGAGAGATATAACAGCCAAAGCAATGCATGAAATTTGATGGGATTCTGGGTCAAAACAAAACAAAACAAAACACTATTAAGGACATTTGGAGGGAAAATTAGGGAAATTTGAGTCCAGAGTCTATGTTAGATGATTGGTTGGATTAATACTGCTCTTCTTAGCTATGATACAGGTGTTGGGACGATGTAAGAGAAGGTCTTCCTTCTGAGTGAAGCCCATGCAGTGTTTAGGGGTGACATGCCATGACAGCAGCCTTTTGGTTTCAGCAAAAGGAAGTGTGTGTATGGGGGGGCGGGAACAGGTGTGGCAAGATGTTGGTGAGTCTGTGTGAGGGGGATCCGGCCGTTCATCGTACAGCTCTTTCAACTTGTGGCTTTGAAAATTGTCAAAAGAAAAAAAATGTTTTCTAGAAGACTGAGAAAACAAGAAATAGAGAAAGTTCTTATAGTTATTTTTAAAAAAGACAGTCCCCTTCTCTTTCTTTTTCCCCAAGACTGTGACCTTCAGTGATTTCTCCTTTCCACAAAGTCTTGCTTGACTTTCTGTGATGAGCCCAAGTGTGGGATCCAGGGATGAGGGACATAGTGTAGCAACAGGAAATGAAATATTTGTTGTCTCCAGAGAACTGAAGCTTTTCTTTAATTCAGTTTCATATTGCACAAGAGCCCATGTACTAGGTACTAAGTCTGTATACTATGTACACAGTACTGTGTACAGGATCCTATGAGAAGCACCATGAATAATAGAAAGATGATCAACAATACGGTTTCTGCCTTCAAAGGGCTTAAAATCTAACACACAAAAATCGACACAGCAAACATCTTTTGAGTGGCTCTTATGAACTAAAAGGAAGACCAGGACAAGGGTTCTAATTATTACTGTTACAATCGATAGTATCCATTATTATACACAGTCCCTGCCCTCAAAGACCTTCTTGTCTTTGAGAAATACGAACACATACATTAATTTCAAGACAATAAGACTAATGAAAAAATCATTATCATTGTCTAAATATTATGACAAGCATCCAAGGACAGCATAAGAACAGTGTACCTAAGTTAGAACTTAAAGAGCAGGTTGGAATGTTTTCAAAACAAATTGGTAGGCATTCCAAGTCGATAGAATTCGGTGTGCAAATGCAGGGCGCCTGGGTGGTTCAGTCAGTTAAGCACCTAATTCTTGCTTTCAGCTCCGGTCATGATCTCAGGGTCATGAGATCAAGCCCCACAAGATCTTACAAGCCCCATGAGATCAAGCTCCACTCAGCAGGGGGCCTGCTTAAGATGCTCTCTCTCCTTCTCCCTCTGCCCCTTCACACACACACACACACACACACACACATTCTCTCTCTCTCTCTCTCCCCCTAAATGAAATCTTAAAATGTGCAAAATCATGAAAATATGAACATGACACGTTTGGGGATCCATAGGTGCTAAATATAACTGGAATTTAGTGGCTTTAGAGATGAGTGAGAGATATGGAGCTCGGAACAGAACTTGAACTTGTTGATAAAAAGCTTTCGTGTTACACTGAGGAGTTTGCACCGTATTCTGTAGGTGATTGGAGGCTCTGGAGGTGATGTCATGATCAGATTCTCAGACAGGTAACTCTGGCAGGCAAACAGCATGCTGATGGGAAGGAGATGAGGCAGATAGACCAGTTAGCAAGCTTTTATAATAGTCTGGGTGAGAGGTGTTGAGAGTCTAAACCAAGACAAGGGACATGGGGGCAGAGATAGGGTAGCCCCAGGAGGCATTCCATACACTGTACCAGTCAGGCTTAGGTGACCAAATGGCTGTTGGGAAATGAGGGAGAAGAGATTGTCAAAGATAAGCCCAGTATAAGGGTTCTCCAGAGAAATAGAACCAATGGGGTGTGTGTGTGTGTGTGTGTGTGTGTGTGTGTGTGTAGGCGCGTGTATGTGTTGTGTAGATGGAGAGGAGGGATTTAAAGAATTGGCTCCCACAATTGTGTGCACAAGCAAGTCCCAAACCTCCCTGGTAGGCTTGAGGCTGGAAATTCTGACAGGAGTTTATGTTGTAGTCTGGAGTCTGCAGACAGTCTGGAGACAGAATTTTTTTCTGCTCAAGGGACTTTGGTTTTTTTCTGTTAAACCCTTCAACTGATTGGGTAAGGCTCACCCATATTATGGAGAGTAATGTGCTTTTCTCAGTCTACTGATTAAATGTGAATCACATCTAAAAAATAACTTTACAGCAACATCTAGACAGGTGTTTGACAAATAAATAAATAAATGGGCACCATGCCCTAGCCAAGTTGACACTAAAATTGTCATCACCATTGTGCCATTACTAAAATATTAAATAGAAGGGGAAAGCTCGGGACAAATTTGGAGAGGAAAAACCCTCCATCAATTTAGAAGGTGCTGAATTTCCATTGGTGAGGTCTAGTGGTCAATTTGAAGACAGGAGATCAATCTTTTTTTTTTAAGATGTTATTTTTAATAATCTCTACACCCAGTGTGGGGTTTGAACTTACAACCCTGAGATCAAGGGTCATATGCTCTACCAGCGGAGCTAGCCAGGTGCCCCATGGAGACAGGTCTTTCTCCTGGGCCATATTTGGAGATGTTAGTGGAAGGTAGAGGACCAGATGCGGCTCCTCCTCAAGAGACTGCTCATTCCACAACACCTGTCCTCTGTGTGTCTCTGTGGCTAGGCTGGAGGACCACAGTGTACTCAAGGTAATGTTCCTATCATAGAGCTTACGTTTTGGAAGGCTTGGCAGACAGTGAGCAAATAGGCTTATATGCATAACATTCTAGGTTAGGATATGTATCATTCCCTGCGGTAGATAAGAAACCATCCCCAAGCTTGCTGGACTAAAACATCTTTGATCTGCTCATGTTCCACGGACGGGCCGTTGGGGGAAGATCAGCTGGAACCACACGTCTCAGATCCACATGGCGGTGCTGGCTTCACTTATGCTTTTGCCACCAGTTAGAAGATGCTGGATGGCCATTGGCTGGGGCTGTCAGCAGATGTGTCTCAGTTGTCCTCCATGTGGCCTCTAGGGCAAGCAGGCTGCACACGAATTCACTGGGCAGCTGGAGTTCCGTGAAGGCATCCCCTAATGTGCAAACCCTTGGCAAGCCTCTGCTTGGATCACATTTTCGAATGTCCTGGAGGCCAAAGCAAGTCACATGGCTAAGCCCAGAGTCACAGAAGAGGCAACAGCACAAGAGCATGAAGACCATTAACATAGTAATCTAACACAGGGCACAGCAAAGAAAAAGGGAACAGGATGAAAAGCGGAAGTGCTTTGCAAGACACAGGGAGGTGAGAGAAGTGACTTCCGGGCAGACTTCACTGAAGGAAGGCCGCCGGCCGTGTGGATTTCCGGGGCAAGGGCACGCCACACAGAGGGGATGGCATGTGCTCACGAGGACCATGAAGCCAGAACCAGCTGGGCCCACCCAAGGTACAAGAAGGCTAAGATGAGAAGAGCAGAGTGAGGGAGATCAGGTGAAAGGAGAGGAAGGCAGGGAGGCATCACGAAGGGCACAGCAGATCATGCATGGTTGAGATTTTGTTCTAAAAGGTGGTAGAGGGACGCCTGGGTGGCTCAGTTGGTTGGACGACTGCCTTCGGCTCAGGTCATGATCCTGGAGTCCCGGGATCGAGTCCCGCATCAGGCTGCCAGCTCCACGGGGAGTCTGCTTCTCTCTCTGACCTTCT
Source organism: Lutra lutra (assembly GCF_902655055.1). Lineage (NCBI taxonomy): Eukaryota > Metazoa > Chordata > Mammalia > Carnivora > Mustelidae > Lutra > Lutra lutra. The sequence goes on from NC_062282.1 coordinate 13,509,162, forward strand.
CCTCACTCATGCTCTCTCTCACTGTCTCTCTCTCAAATAAATAAATAAAATCTTTAAAAAAATAAATAAATAAATAAAAGGTGGTAGAGAATCAATGAAGATATTGTGTGAAATTTTATTCGGTTTTCGTCTCGTAAAGATCGGTCACTGGTGAAGAGAAAAGCGTGAAGCTAGGAGATCTATTAGCGATTACTGCCCTTGTCACAGAGATATTGATGGTGGTGGACTTGGTGAGAAATGATTGGATTTGGAATACATCTGGGACGTCCAGCCCACAGGAATTGCTAATCGATCAGATGTAAGCTGTTGGGACAGAGAAGAATTATAGATGACATCTAACACCTGTAGAGATAGGGAAGCTTTTGGGAGAGAAAATTCTCTCTAGGGAGAGGACTCCTTTCTCGGACATACTGTCCTTTATATGCCTAATACAGGTCCATGTGCAGACAAGTAGGAAACCGGATATAAAAACCATGAGCAGGGGAGAGAAGGTCAGCATCTAAATGACACAAAAACCAAAGGAATTCATGGGATAAATTGGAAGATATGGTAGAAGCTGCAGTGTTTTCTGCTTCTCCTTGGGTTTTCACAATGAAATAAGAAGTTGGGGGATGGGAAGAATAGTGATAGGAAGTTTAAAAAGAGAAATTTTGAGATAGTGTCCTTGGAACATGGGAGACAGTTTGCTAGGGAAGGGAGGATGTGACAGGCTGGCCTCTGAAAAGTGTGCTCATAAGCTTAAAGTGAGAGTCAGCATGTTTGGGAGTTTCTCCAGCAACATTCAGCTGCTCAAATACAGACCTAGAGAATTGGGTTTATTGTGGATGAGGTTTTTCAGGACAAGTGGCGAAGAGGAAGAGATGAGGAAGAAGTTGAGGGTGTCTGTAACTGAATGATTTGAGTGATGGACCAGAGATTCTAGTCTGGGGGAGAAGGAGAGTGAAAGCACGAGTGTAGTGATGGTATTGAAGGAAATGGTGGCCTCATGGTTGGGAGGCCCCAGTGAGAAGTGCTCCTAGCAGGAGAATGCTGAGAAGAGGTAGAAAGGGGTCAGTGGAGGCTAGAGTATGGAAGGGGAAGAGAACATGAGGTCAAAGAAGTAAGAAGCCAGGGCCCTGCATGGATTGTTTATGCGGAGGAAGTCTGCAGAATGATGGTGCCAAGAAAATCAGTCAGATACTTGGAGGAGGAGGGAGTGTGGATGGTACGGTCCGATAGCATTACCCTAAAGATCCTGAGGATGTCCTCAAGGAAGGAAGAGAAATGGTCTTTCCAGACTGGTACCAAGGGCACAGTTACTGCGTAGTAGGCCCAGTGGTACAGGGCTGGGGACCAAACAGTCCTCACTTGAGAGGGTTGCAGGGGACACTCCAGGTCTGAGTTAGAGCTGGGTGGTGGAACGTAAAGAACAGACAGTGATTATGGGTGGTTTGCAGATGACGGATCGTGAGCTGCAGAGAGCACAGGCTGGGGGTGGGGGAGAGGAAGGCACCTGTCGCGGTGGTGAAAGGGAAGGGAAGCTTCTCAGAGCATCTTCAAGCAGAAGCAGAGTCTTCAAACCTCGCATGGACTTAGCCATTGCTACTTACTCACACGAAGCCATGTATTGCTTCTTTATAGATGCTTGGCTGTGTTCTGAGTTATTGAGTTTGTCAAATAAGTACTAAATGAATAATTTATTATTATAGGTAATATTTATGTAAGATTTATTTATTTGAGAGAGAGAGAGCACGCATGCGTGTGAACATGAGCACGAGCAGGGGCAGGAGGAGGGACAGAGGGAGAGGAGGGGACAAGAAGCAGACTCCCAGCTGAATGGGGAGCCCAACGTGGGGCTCGATCTCAGGACCCTGAGATCGTGACTTATGCCGAAATCAAGAGTCAGACCCTTAACCAACTGAGCCACCCAGACAGCCCTATTGTTATAGGTACTATTTCTTAAGCTTTAATTACATAACTCTCTTTGGAGAAATAAATCTCATCCTACATATCCCGTATATCTTCAGACAAAATTAAACATTCTGATTTACGTTTACTTGAAATTAATGGGGAAAAAAATAGGATTCCAAGGAAGAATGAATGTGATGTGGTATAGAGCATGTGCCAAGACCAAGCTCTTCTGAACCAGTAACAAAATTGGATCTGGCGGGACGCCTGGGTGGCTCAGTTGGTTAAGCAGCTGCCTTCGGCTCAGGTCATGATCCCAGCGTCCTGGGATCGAGTCCCACATCGGGCTCCTTGCTCGGCAGGGAGCCTGCTTCTCCTTCTGCCTCTGCCTGCCATTCTGTCCTCCTGTGCTTGCTCTCTCTCCCTCTCTCTCTGACAAATAAATAAAATCTTAAAAAAAAAAAAAATTGGATCTGGCATGGCAGCTGCAACTGGGACTACTATTTGGTGGACTTTGCCGACACTAATTCTTGCCATTCCTCCCAGGATGTCATATCAGTGTTGATTCACTGTCTTTTTTATTGAGGGAATTCATTTCAGATCATTCTTCTTGATGTCTACACTACGGTATTCTTACCCTAAGCCTCACCCAAGGTGAGGTTGTTCAACTACCAAGCGTGTCTAGTTCCAGTATACATTTGTGGTCTAGGAAAATGACCTCCAGATGGGGCTACAGACCTAGTGGACCCATTGTGAGTTGATCTGGACCAGGTATCCATTTATGACCTGGCCCCAATATTCCTGGACCCTAAAAGAGGGCCCTGATGATGATTAGTGTCCCTAGGTGTTGAGGTCTACTAAGACCCTGTTCTACAGTCATCCAAATGCTTGGGTATTCCTCAGAGTTGAGTTACCCTTTGGTGAAGGACTGGGAGATCAGGGCCACATACACTTGTGTGGTGTTGCAGGGGGCTGGAGACACGGTCTTGCCTTCAACCAATGGACTTGGACACCAGGCAAGGACTTGGGGGCGGTGAGCCCTCAGCCTCCTGGTCATCGATCCTTGACTTCTTTCAGTTGTACAGATTGCTCCATTTCTTGTTGGCTACTCATCTGGTTTGCCCCCAGGGGTGCAGTAACTAACACGTTCTTGAGTTATTTCCCTTGAATGTTCCTTTTTGACTGGGAGAAGAGTCTTCCATAATGGGGGGAAAGAGTCCACATGAATACTTCTTGGCCCAAGGGACAGCCAGCGGTCCACTAGAGTCTCATTCTCCCCTTCCGTAGTGCAGAGTGTAACCGAAAAGGTAGTTGTCCAGCCTGGAGCTGCATTTCCCAGCATTCCCTCCCCCTCCATAGAAGTGACGCCATGGGACATCACTTCCAGCTGAGGAGATTAAAAGGTGAACATTCTTATCCACTCGGCTGCTCCCTGTCTGCCACTTTGTTTGGGCTTACGGCAACCTTGGAAGATAAATGTCAAAGAAGGCAGAGCCCCTGTCAGGATACCCACAGGAGCGGATCCAGCACCCTGCTAATTATACACCCACCAGGAAGCGAAAAGTCATCTTTGATAATGGTGGGTAATTGAGGAGCAATTGAGGCTCAGTGGGTTAAGTGTCTGACTCTAGATTTCGTCTCCAGTCATGATCTCAAGGTTGTAAGCCTGAGTCCTGTGCTGGGCTGTGCTGAGCGTGGCGCCTGCTTGAGAGGCTCTCTCTCCTCTCTCCCTCTGCCCCTCCCCACCACTCATGCATGTTCTTTCTCTAAAAAAATAAAATAATGGTAGGTAAATTGAAATGTAGGTATTTGCTAAGGCAGCTTTTACCCTAATACCTGCTGTGCTCTCTATCCCTTCTACATCAAATCTATATAAAATAGCTTCTGTATGAATGGATTTTTACCAGATTTGAAGCTGTGTGGTGGTCTGATTTGGAGTATAGGTTATGTGGCATATATAAAAGTCATCCGTGGGTTGCCTGAGTGGCTCAGTTGGTTAAGCATCTGCCTTTGGCTCAGGTCATGATCTGAGGGTCCTGGGATCGAGCCCTGCATTGGGTTTCATGCTCAGCAGGGAGCCTGCTTCTCCCTCTCCCTTTGCCCTTCCCCACCATTTGTGTGCTCTCTGTCTCTCTCAAATAAATAAAATTTAAAAAAAAAAAAGTCATCTGTGAGGCGCAGGGATGTTTTTCAGAGCTGGGTAGTTATTCACAACTGAGAATGAAGTATAATAAAAGACAATGTTAAAACAATCAACACAATTTCTCTGTCCTTAGCTTCTTAATATAAGTAGTCATAGAGGTCCTTGTATTGGGTACATCTTATGTACCTCAGGTTCTCTGGCCTTGCTCATCTTGGGGGTCTCTCCACCGTCCCGCCACAGAGTTCGAGGAAATGTTCCCCTTGTCTCTGTGTGTGTGTGTGTGTATCCATTTCCTGTTGCTGCTGTAACAAGTTACCACTAACTCCGTAGTTTACAACAATGTAAGTTTATTTTCTTACAGTTCAGGAGGTCAGCAGTCTGAAGTGAGACTCACAGGGCTAAGACCAAGGCGTCAGCAGGGCTGGTTGCTCTGGAAGGTTCCAAGGGAGAATCCAGTCCATGCGTCTCCTGGCTCCTGGAGGTGGCCTGCATGCCTTGGCCTCTGGCCCCTTCTCAACACCACTGCAACCTCTGACTTCTGTCCCATCTTCTACCACTGACTCCGATCGATCTCATGCCTCCATCTTATAAGGACTTATGATTACACTGGACCCACAGGGATAATCTCAAAATCCTCTGTGTAATCAAATCTGCAGTTTCTTTTGCCATATAAGGTGACACAGGTCCTGGCGATTAGGGTGTGGCCATCTTTCAGCCTGCCACAGTGTGGGGTATGGCTTCCACGTGGCTTCGAAAGGCGCCAGATGACAGGGAAATGGGAGGGGACGGACTCCCCATATGGGGCAACCCAGGAAATGCCTTTGCTTCCTTCTCTTGGAGGGCTGCTCTGCGGCAGGATTTCCCTCTACAACCTGTGCAGAGACATGCCTCGTGGCCACACTCCTGCTGAGCAGCTGCGGGGTCTCCTGGTGGCTCACGTGAAGCCGTGGCCCGCATGGCAGTACGTGACTTTGCGTCACTTCCCATCCTTCTCTGCCTCGTTCCCTATCCTCTCTGCCCTGGTGTTGCACTTCCCACAGCTCTGGCGGTTAACCTCTGCCCTGGGCTCTCGTCTCTGGGGAGTCTCGCCTGGGGTGGCCCCCAAATTGAAAGTTACAATTTATATGCTTCCACCTGATTAAGAATTAATTGCTGAAGGGCATCTGGGTGGCTCAGTCGGTTAAGCACCTGACTCTTGGTTTTAGTTCAGGTCATGATCTCAGGGTCCTGGGATCCAGTCTTGCATTGGGCTCTGTGCACTATGGGGCGTCTGCTTGAGGACTCCCCCTCTAACCTCTGCCCCTCCCCGCACTTGCACATGCTCTCTAAAATAAATCTTTAAAAAAGAAAGAATTACTGTGTATCCACCATATTCAGACATGGTCTGGTTAAGAGTGACAAATACAAAAAGATCTGTTCTCACAGAGTATACCTTTTTTAAAGAATTTTATGTTATTTGTTTGTTTATTACATGAGCGGGGGGAGGGGCAGACAGAATCCCAAGGAGGCTCCACGCTCAGCACGGAGCCTGACATGGGGCTCAATCTTATGACCCTGAGATCATGATCTGAGCTGAAATCAAGAGTCAGATGTTTAACTGATTGAGCCATCCAGATGTCCCCGAGATTACCTCCTAATTGAGGAAGACGCACAATAGAAACTAGACAAGAAATACTATTGAGCGCTGCTTAGAACACGGTGATGCAGCAAAGACCAGCTATTTTACATTTGGTGGTGAGGAAAAGCCTTTCTGGAGAGGTGACATTTAAGCTGAGGCCTGGATGACAGAGTCATTTGTGCAGACCCAGGGGAAGGAGAAGTGGCCTTAATGGCAGGCATCAGCTTGTGTCACTGTGTTTCTCACATGGGTGATTCTAGGTAGCATGTTCTGGCCGAAGGGCCGCAGAGATTTACTTTTAAAAAATTGATGTTTCTCCCAAGCAGCAGAAAGGCCAGATGGTTAAAATACAGGATGAACCTTGCAAGCAGAAGCTCTCCGCTAACCAAGGAATGGAACTTTCACTCTGTCGTGGAGGGACGTATTTATTTTAGAAGTCGATTTCTTCTGTGTTTTAAGTCCAGCTTCGTTTAAGAGAAAGGACCGTGAAACTGAAAGTTACGAGTCTTTTAGCTTCCTCACCTGTATGAGAAATTAACTGGGTCATAAGCCCATTTCCCTGTATCGCCAGCATGTTTTTGTTTTTAATGATTAGCTGATACTTGTATCCTAGTGCTTCCTGCTCCACCTTATTTCAGATGCTTTTGCAGATCAATTTACGTATCAACTCGGAGTGTAGCATAAAGGAGATGTCCCGAGCTTTCACATCAGAGGACAAAAGATTTCTTGATATTTTTCTTAGATATTAAATGTTTTTGGTAACATTGTAGGACATATTTTTTGGCTGCTGTGGCTATATGGAAATGCATTTGCTTTTTAACTAGTGACCTTGATTCTAATTAATTAATTCTAATAGGATTAATTCTAATAGGAAATCCAACATGATCAGTTGTTAAACTAAGTGCTTCGTCACATGACCTGGAAATAGTGATGGTTTTTCTTCTTAAAGATTTTATTTGGTTTAGAGAGAGCACACATGAGCGAGAGCCAGCACGGGCGGGGGAGGAGAAGGAGAAGCCAATCCTGCGGAGCAGGGAGCCTGATGCCATGAGGGCCTCTGTCCCCTGAACCGAAGGCAGATGCGTATGTGACTGAGCCACCCACTTGCCCCAATAGTGACAGGTTTAAATCTCATCCGTTCCTCATACTTTTATTGTTTTTTCTGGCTCACTGACAGGGCGGGAAGCTCATGAGCTCTGTCCCCTTTGGTGTCAGCCGAGTCGCCTTGCCGGCTGTGTGGGCTGGAATGAGCTCTAGGCTCACCATTCGGATGGCTCATGGTTGACGTTGGAAAGACTCAAAGAGCTGGGGGTTGGTCCAGCTGAGACCCTTCTGGCATCTGTCTCTACCTCGCTTCTCCATAAGGTCTCTCGGGCACAGTGGCCACAGGGCTCCAAAAGCACATGTCCCGAGAGCCTCGCAAATGCTTTGGTGTCCCCTGCATGACCTAGTTTGGGGAGCCCCACGGTAGCCCTCCCGTCACACTCTAGCTGTTCGGAGGGGAGGAGAATCAGACTCCACCTTTTCATGGGAGGATTGTCGATGAAATTTGTGGATATGTTTGAGCCAGTCAGTCCCCTGGCCCACATGATTTACGTCTGTCCTTCACACAGTTCTGAAATCCAGCTGAGCTGGGACTCCGTTCCACTAGCAGGGAATCTTTCCCCCTGGGTTCCTGAGTCATCCTCCTTTTTCCACAAATGCCACAGACTTGTGACTGCTGCGTCCCCCTCTGGTTTTCCCCTTTGTGAATGACCTTCTCAACAGCAGTTAGCTTCCGGAGGACAGGACACTTGTCTCACTAGCACACAGATCTTCCAGTCCGTGTGAATGAGCTGTCCTTGAGGAACCATACCCAAGAGCCACAGTCACACCAGAACTTAAACTACGTGACAAGATCCTGGGCTTCAAGATGCCTTAACAAGGCTTTGATGGGTCTGGGGAGGGAGGAAGTGGATTTTGCATCAAGCCAGTGGCTGGAGTAATCTGAAGACACACCCACATGTTAAGGGCGAGAAGACAAACCAGTTGGGGGACTGTACCTGTGGGGCTTGGTTAGCTCGGCGTGGCCTCCTTACCTCGTCCTTTCTGCACGTGGCTTCAGGCTGGTGAGATCTGTGTCATGGCAGCTCAGAGCTCCGAAGGTGTGTGTCCCAAGAGGAAGAGCAGGCGAAGAGGTGTCACCTTCTAGAACCTGGCCTTACAAACTCTGGGGGTATCCCTTCCACTGCATTCTTTTTCTTAGAAGTGGAATCACTACGACTGGCCCTGTTCATGGGGATGAGACTTCACCTTTTTATGGGAGGGGTTATCCAGAAGTGGTACCTTTTAAAAAAGATTTTATCTGAGAGAGCACACAGGCAGGGGGAGCAGCAGAGTAAGAGGCAGAATCAGGCTCCCCACCAAGTAGGGAACTTGACTTGGGGCTTGACCCCCAGACCCTGGGATCATGACCTGAGCCAAAGGCAACGCTTCACCAACTGAGCCACCCAGGCGCCCCAGTTGTAACATTTTTTAAAATCACTACACAAAGTTGCAGGGGAGGCTGGGGAATGGAATGCTAATTCTGTAAATTAGCACCCACCGCAAGCTTGGGTGGAAGGGAATTCTATGATATAAGGCAAAAGGGAAGAAAGGACAAAAGCGAAAAGGGCAGATTGCTAGGGGATGGGTAGAAGTCTCTGCCACAGGCAGCTTTGCAGAGATTAAAATCGAAACCAGGTTGTCAGAGATGGAGAGAGATGAATGGGGAGAAAGATCACTTCTGGCAAAGATAGATTCTGAGGGGACACCTGGGAAAGGGACAAAGGTGGGCATCTGTGTCTGTTGGCATTAGGAGTGTACAATCAGAGGAGGCTGGCGATGGGGCGGTGGTAAGCCAGGGGTGTGGCCACGTAAAGGAAAAGAGAAAGTGGTTGGATTCTAGGATAGCTTTATGAGAAGAGCACAGTTTCACTCAAACTTGGGTCTGAATTCTCTGTCCACTGTAGTTTTGTCATTTTTCAGCCAAGCATGGTTAATCACAGAAAGGCCACAATTCTCCAACCTTTTGAGTCACTTTGCAGCAATTTCCATCAAGATATGGTCTTTTTCCCCACCTCTTGGCTCTGGTCTGGCATTGGTCTGGCTTTGGCCAGTAGAATATGGTGGCGGACTTACCAATGTGATAGTTTTGAACCTGAGCCTTGAGAGGCCTTGCCTGTACCTACTAGTTTTTGCAAGACCTTGCCAAATGCTGTGAATCAGCCAAGGCTAGTTAACTGGAGAATAAGAAATCTCATGGAGCAGAGCTCAGCTGTCTCATCTGAGGCTCCAGACAGATGAGAAAGCCAAGGCAAGATCAACAAAGTTGACCTGGATACAGCTGAACTTAGTCGTGAATGAGATGCCCAGCTCCAACAGATCACCTATAGGATCATGACCTAAGTAAATACTTGGCTGTTTTAGCCGCTGAATTCTGGAGTTACTTGTTACACAGCAAAGCTATTAGAGCAAGTTAAATAATTTGCTTTCTAAATCTCAATATCCTTAATGTAAAAATGGGTTTGCTAGCACCTACTCCTTAGCTACTGGGAGGACACAAGGACAGGATGATGGGAATGCATCTCGCACCAAGCCTGAAACATATGTTCTGAGCAAATGGTAACACCACTGGTCACATCCAAGAGAGATGGTCAAGGAGAAAAGTGAGTCATCAGTTGCATATAACACTTGTGCTCATTGTATCAAGTGCCCTCCTTAATGCCCATTACCCAGTGACCCCATCCCCCACCCAACTCCCCTCTAGCAACCCTACCACATTCACCTTTGAAAACTCTCGCCCTTGCCCTTGCTTTCTGGACCCCTTCAACACATTTGCAGATGGCCCAATTCCTAGTGCTGTTGCAGTGAACTGATTTCATATATTTCTTTTACCCCCAACTAGGCTCTAAGCAATTTAAGACAATTCTATTTCATTTGCAAATCCCACTGAGATAATGTGTGTGTGTGTTTTCAATCCAAACAAGAATTTAGTAAATTAAAGTCAACTAAATTACATCATGGTTGATATTGATCATTGGGGCTATCTTATTTCTAATCAAGAGGCCTATTACATTTCCTCAATGTCAACTCAGTAAGTAAACTTATGATGGAGAACAGTTCCCCCAAGAGATCAGAGTTACCAGAATAACTCATTTTCTTTTGTGGCAGGTCATGAGGCAATGATGACAACCCTGATCTGGCAGCTAATTCCCACCAAGCAAATGTCTGGATGCCTCAAGAGTAGGAGACCCTGTTGATGCCTCAAACTTTTAATCAATTGTAATACTGATATTACTTGGAAAAGAAATCTCTGGGACTAAAGATAGATTATATACTTTGCAAACGTCTTTACTTTTCCCACAGTAACTTTCCCCCACACAAGTGCTTAAAGCTTTCTAAGAATCTCTTTTACTTCCTTCAGACGTTTTCTATGAATAGGATACAAATTTCTTATTGAGAAATTGTTTATTGGTATGTCCTTTCTGTGTGGTGTGCAGGACCAAAACTTTTGGGAGCCAACCATGTTTCCCATCCAACTCCACATTCAGTGATGTCACTTTGGAGCTCGAAATTAGCCCTGGTGGAAACACGGACACCATGAAAATCAGCCAACACTACACAGCAGGCCTGTTCCCCTGCCCCCAGAGAGGCCACTGATAAACATTCATCAGCACATCCCCGCAGAGCTCCAGGTACTGGGAATTACATCTCGTGTCTTCTTGAGGACAGACACTAGGTCTCCCCAGGAAAACATCAGAGTCTGTTTTCTCACTGCTGGGCAGAACACCCTAAGTTGGGTGCTGGTAAAGTGGGGACGGAACGACAGCCGAGATCTGTGCTGGGTGGGGCAGAGTGGCATGAGACAAGGTTGGAGGCGGGCAGGGTGGAGGACACTGTGCTATGGTACAGGTCCATGTTTTGGTTGGATAAAGTTATAGAAGAGCTTTTTGTAGAAGGATATAGCTGGGTTTAGATTTTATAAAGATCCTTCCACGTGTCTGGTTTGTCAACAGCATATACGGGCGGGGGGTGCACCAGACGTGGTGAAGCACAGAGGCCAAAGGGGCTAGGAGAGGGGAGCCGTAGCGTGAACTCTGACCTCTGCCCTAACACCTGCTCCACACCTGCGCTCCTGCCACTTCCAGAAAAATCTGTTTCCCTCCGGCCATATTGCAAGACCAGCTCAAGACCCACCACTCCTTCCCCTGGAGTCCTCCCAGCCGCCGCCCCGGCCTTCCCAGTCCCCTCTGTGCCTGCTTTGGGCAGGCACGAGGCTGGATTGCCGGGGGCATGTAAAGGGAAGACGGTGTTTCTGACCTGGAGAGGCATTCGTCAACATGCTGATTGGTAAAGAGAAGTGAGAGGTGATGCTGAGCCAGTCTATGTTGATGAGGAAATGCAGGGAGGGAAGGAAATCCAAGAGCTATTTCAAAATAGCAGACAAGAAATGCTTAAAGCAATGATCTCGAAACAGGATTGTAACATGGGGAAGCAAAACCCTAATTGCAATGGACAATTTGTGCTGTTCTATGGTTTTGCAAAATGTTACTGTAGGGGAAACCAGGTGAAGGGCATAGGGGTCTCCTTGTACATACTATTGCTCCTTCCTCTGAACCTATATTATTTCTAAATAAAACATTAAAAGAGAACACAGTTGTGGGCACATAAAGGCCATTGCATAGAGAGACCGAGGTTCTGGCTTTGGTGCTGCTGTAACGCCTCGGGTGAAGCCCTGCGCCTCACTTGGCCTGCTTCTTATGTAACTGGGGGAGAGAAGCGGCCTTCTGGGGTACAGCAAGTCACAGAGGGCATCCTGAGAGGTGAGCAGTGGAAGAGGCCCTTCTGCCAGCTTCCCTCTGAGCACCTCTGGCCACAGGTGCTCAGCTACCTTTAGGGTACTTCCAGTCCCCATGGAAGCAGGGGAGGGCAGCCCTCTGGCCACAAGCAGTGCTGGGATTCAGTGAGAAGAGAGAGGGACATCTGGGGGACTGGTGCTGCTCATGTCGCGGGTCTGGCTGAGGGGACCAGGTGAGACCCCGTGTCCCGAGCTGGTTCTCTGGGTGAATCAGGGGCCGGACAGCCTACCTGTGGGTTCTCCCCAGTGAGCACGGCCGCAAGCAGGTAGCTGTAGCATCATGATTTCACGAGTAAGCAGGTTTTGGGGCTACAAGACCATCTGACATAAATGTGCATTTCGCGGCCTTAGATTTTTGGATTTCACCGAATCCTTGCTTTTACCTCCTCTGCTTCCTTGGAGTCGTGCTGCAGGTCTAGAAGGGCAGTCCAGAGGTCCCCACGTCCACTTTAAGACCTGTTGGTCAACTTGGGAAACTTAGGCACTGAGCTTAGGCACTGAGACCAAGAGCATTACAACCAAACCAACAAGAAAACCCCGATCCCACAGTGTATTTCAGGTCCCCCTGCTCAAGAAGACACACTGCAGGACAGCTAATATCTTTTATTGTCAGACCTTCTTTGAGCCAACGAGCAATTTCGCAGGGCTGTCCCGGAGAGGTAAGGCAATTTTTTTTTTCTTTGTGGGCAGACTTAGTTGGCGTAAGTCTTTACAACTTTTCCATATAAAAATAAAAGTCCAGGACCAGATTATTTTTCTTCTGGTCATAAACACTGATTTATTTACAGGCACCTTGTCGGACTACCATTATAATCTGGGATAAAGTGTATTTTCTTAAAGCGTCAGTCAGGGTCCTTTCAAGATTCCCTCTCGCATCACACCCCTGGGGAACGAAACTTCTTTCCGCCACACCCAACGTGGTCATATGGTCACTACCTGCAGTGATACGAACTCACCCTCAAAGAAAATTTTTTTTAACTTAAATCTTTTAGAAACTAAAGACTCCAAAATGTCTTCATATAGTTCTAAAAACAGCATCGGAGTCAGACTGGTTTATAAAAACCATTATCTGTATGGGCTGCATATCTGTTTATAACACAGCAGACAGAGAGTGCAGACTTTGCTACAAGTAATAAAACGGAGTCAAACCATGGTTTCTGAAATACAGCAAAGACAGGAAAGTCCAGGATTCTGGTCCGTTAATAAAACCACCTCATAAAGTAACGACTGAAGACTGGAACTCTGAACTATTAAAATATACAGACTGTTTACACCATTGCACATCCTTTTTTCCCTTTGCTTTTAATGCTCATGAGACAGTGATTAAAGTGATGAGTTTATGAACACAGGCATGCACAGGCAAGCTCAGAGACTTGAAAGACGAAACAAAGAAGTTAATCTACGTCCACGAAGAAGGCTGCCAGCAGCACTCGGACTAAAATATCCTGTCCCCTTGTGCTCCCTCTGTTCCCCGCTCCCGGCTCCCTCACCTTCCCTCCAAGTAGGGAAATCAGGCTGGGAGGTTAGTGCAGAATTGATGGATGAACGCCCCCTCCCCCAAGCTCTGTGAGTCTCCCGGAGGGGACGGGGGCAGCTCCCTTCAGTAGCACAGTTAAGGTCAGTTAGTGTTGGGTCCACACGTTAAGGCACTTCTGGCTGCTTTGGTGGGGGCCAGGGTGGGGTCGGGGGGGGAGGTTGTCCTCTCTTTTTTAAGGCATGTGTCATCTAAGAGTAGTAAAGCTTTCCAAACAGGGCCGACTGCTACGGTTGACAGCTTAATACAGGATCACGGAAGTGCAGAGGGCGGACGGCCCCTCGGAGACGCCTCCCTCCGGCCAGGGGCTTCCAGAAGGTGGGGGCAGCTCCCGCCGGGGCTCTGCGTGGCGCGGGCACGGCCGAGGCCAGAGGGTCTCACGTGCAGATGCTCAAGACACGTCGGGTCCCTGGCGCCTTCACCTGGAGCTGCCTTGGCTGCTCACGGAGCGCGACGTGCTGTAGCGTTTCTTCACGATCATGCTGATGTAGGCCTTCATGAGCTTGGCCACGTCCACCACCTGCGGCCGAGGCACAGGGGACGCGCTCAGCGGGGGCGCGGGGAGGGCCGCCCGGTCATCCCCCAGGGGCCCCCGCGCCGGTCTTGGCTCAGGTTCGGTCCCCAGCCGGACCTTCCGCGGCTTTCCCCTCTTCCCGGTGGCCGGCGGGCAGGGGAAGCCTGGCTTTTCTGAATATGGTGGGTCGCACCGCGTGGTTCTTTCCCACGAAAACCACAATTCTGCCTGATGGACACTTGGCAGATTTTTCACATTCAAAACAAAAAACGCCACTCAAGGACACTGTGGGTATCTTGAGGGCTGGGATGACTCCCCCTGATTAAAATACTGGCGAACAACCGTGCCCGCGAGCCAGCTAGTAAACCCCGGCTCACCACAGCGTCGTCCCTGCCCCACGACACAGCTGCGGGACACAGCGAGGCTGGGCTGGGAGGGAGACGTGGTGGCTGGCCGTGACCTCGCATTAGCCCCTTCCTGGGACGCAGGCACTGCCGCCCCCTTGGGCCTGTCCCTCAGGCTGGCCTGCATCCCTCTCAAGGCGTCCCAACTGCCTTGTTACCTCATCGTCCCACCCATCAGTTGGCACCATCACTCTCTCTACTGGAGTCATACAAACCTGGCAGCTGGGGGCCTGGAACCCTCCAGTCAAAGGTGCCACCTCTTCCATGTCCCTGCTCCCCTCACCTTAGCCTAGTCCACCTCCTGCCCCACAGCCTCCAAGAGCCTGCTGCTCCCGGCCTCTGGGACGCCCCTCCGTGATTACACCAACAGCTAAGCTGGTGGGTCATTCATTTCCATTTTCCACCCTTGCGTGCTAGCAGCATCCTACGTGGTGGCCTCAGCAGGCTTCTCCGTTTATCACGATGAGGATGACATTTTAAGCTTCGGAGCAGATGCACACACATTTAGTGGGTTTTAGGGGGGGTGAATTTGTGAGCCAGAATTAGCTACGCCCAGGGCAGTCACGGCCCTGGCTCCCTCCAGCTGTGATTCTTGCTGTCATCATCTGCTGACGCGCACAGGCTTCCTCACCGAAATACATGTATTTTGGACATTTACATCATTTCCCTTCCCCCACAGTAAGACCTGCCGCTAGAATGGAACCAAATCTCTCGGCTGCAAAGGTACAGAAGAAATATGGGAGGGTTCAGTTTTGGCCCTCAGGGAACCTACAGCTGCGGAGAGACAGCCATGCTGTATTTTCATATATTTTAAAGCAAAAGAGTCAAAATTACTCAAAGGCACCAGGAAATGGGGCATCGTTTCTCTCCTTTGTCAAGGTCACAAATGATTCCCTTGGCTTTGCCTCTTACCTCACTGGTTTCAAAGAGCAGCTCCCTCTCGTCGACCACAATTTTGTACGTGTTTGCCAGCGGCGCCCCGAAGGAGAGGATGTGCTCGTACTGGAACACTTCCAGGGGTCTTCCCTCCCCGCGCTTGTAGACCGACACGGCATCGGCACTGACGCCCAACCACAGGTCCTGGGGGAAGCCGCCTTCCTTGCACTGTGGATGAGAGATCATCAAGTAGCAAGACCGAGGGCGCGGGAGAGGCTGGGTCAAGCATCCGGGCAGAACACGGTAGGCATCCAAGAGCAGTCTGTGCCCGGGCAACTGAACTAGGACATGTGGTCTCTCCTTGGAGGCCTGACTGCTTTCCGACCGGAAGACCCTTGCTGGCGTTCGGAAAACCACTCGGTGAATGCTGACGTTGTGCTTTGACCCCCCCCCCCGCCGTTGATAACCTTACTCCGGGGGGAGCCGACAGTGGCTCCCCCAGCAAACCCAGCAGCCCGGAGCCAGTCTCCTATCCCTAGCTCTGCTTTTAATCCTTTTTCGGATCACTCTTCCTCCAGTGCAAAATCTAAGACAGAGGGAAGGTCTCCAAATCACTCCGTGCTGAGCAGTTGGGCAACTCTTGAAAAACTGGCTTCTAGACAAGAGGCAGCAGCAGCGAGCTGCGGTGTGCCCGGAGCTAAAAGGAATGTCACTGGCTTGGTGACAGGCTCCCTGCACGGACTGGTGTTGGGGAAACAAGAACCCCGAGTCAGGCATGAGCAGCTGAAGGACAGGAGGGATGTACATGAGTGACCCCGAGAAGAGGAGGGGTTGTACAAAACATCTGATTTACACCTGAAGACAAAACCTCACTGGACCGAGCAAGCAAGCAAACACAGCATGCAATGAAAAGCCATGAGGAGATCTTGGAATACATAATCAATACTTAGATTTTTTTATAGAGCCTCACTTAAAAGTCATCAGATACCAAACATGCTGAATGGGACTGTGAGTAGAAAACTGAAAGTTTATCTAGACCAGGGGCTGGCAAACTTACCCATGAAGGGACAGAGAGTCAATACTTTAGGTGCTGTGAGCCACAGGGTCTCTGCCACAGCTACCCAGTGTGGCCACGTTAGTGTGGAAGCAGCCAGGAACAGAGGCAGGAAGGAACATTGCCGCGTTCCAGTACATCGTGTAAAAGAAGTGGCACGTAGACTGCCAGGCCTTGATCTCCAGCACTGGTAGGATTTCCTTTCAGTAAATGGGTTACTTAAGGGGCACCTGGGCAGCTCAGTCTGTTAAGTGTCTGCCTTCAGCTCAGGTCACAGTCCCAGCCCTAGGGTCCTGGAACCGAGTTCCGCATTGGGATGCCTGCTCAGTGGGGACTCTGCTTCTCCCTCTGCCTATTGCTCCCTCTGCTGTTCTGAAAGGTGACTAAAAAAAATCTTCAACAACAAACAAATAAACGGTATACTTAAAAAAAAAGGGTATGAATCAGTATGGGTTACCGCTAATGGCTAAATTGCATTTGTGAAACAAATTCTTCCCTGCAAACAGATATTCATGGGGAAGAAACCAAATGTAAAATCCTAGCTGACCCCTGACAACATGAGTTTGAACTGCATGGTCCACTTACATGTGCATTTTTTTTTTTTAAATACAGTAGTGGCTGTAATGTATTTTCCTTAGGATTTTCTCAATATTTTTTTCTCTAGCTCTAGTGTAAGAATACAGTTTATATGTATGTATGTAATATCTAACGTGCAAAATATGTGTTAATCGACTCTCTTATGTCACTGGTCAGGCTTTCAGTCAATAGCAGACTACTCGTAGTTACATTTTAGGAAGTCAAAGTTAGTCACGGATTTTCAACCATACTGTTCAAGGGTTAACTGTATCTAAAGTTTCTAATTTCACGTACATAATTCTAAACATTTTTTAAAAAATTTTAAATGCTGGTTTCTACCAGCACTTTTTGATTTAATCTATCTGTAGCTTCTGTAAGAAAGAACATAAGTTATTTAAGAGGTGACCCCTTAATTTTCCATTCCCTGCTCACACTGTAAAAGCATTTACTACAGGGGAGGAAAACTGGTGAATGAGAGGGTGTGTTAATGGTAAAGTGGGGCGGGGAGTTGCTCTAACAAAAGGGGGTGAGAGAGCAGAGGCTCCATCCAGCCTTCCTGGGGCCCCCCAGCCCCATGTACTCGGCCACAGCCACACTCATGTGTGCTTTCAGACCAGCCAATCAGAGAAGCAGCCGTCAGTCCTCACCTCCACGTCGAAGAGCGTCGACCCGTAGCCCGGCCACTCCTTGATCAAGGCCATGTACTTGGCCATGGCCTGCTCCTGGCCCATTCCCTGCAGTTTCTTCCATTTGTCAATGATATTGGCCCGAGCCGAGGACACCTCCTCCTTGACCCACATGTCCAGCATCTGTTCCTCCTCCGCCTTCTGCCGGACCACGGACCCTGTCCGGAAGCTGCGCCTCAGCGTCCCCTCCAGGAAGCTCGTCCGCCTCTTCTCTAGCCGCTCACACGGGGTGAAGCTTCTGGTGGACTGGCTGATGCGGGCCTTCAGCCTCTGCAGGGAGTAGACGTCCTCGAGCGGGGGCACGGACGCGTGCAGCGAGTAGTCCCCCTGCAGGTACTGGAGCCGCAGGGCAGCGAGAACCTGCAGGTTCTCTTCGGGGGCTGGGTAGTGGCCACGGAGAACTGCTTCGTGCGCCTAAAGGAGGCAGACAGCAGTGTTAGGGGTGCGTGACCTGAAATCTGTCACCATTTCCCTCCAATGTCACCTTCCTGGACAACTGTAACCCCCCCTCTTCTGCTGCTTAAAATCTCCCCCTAGCACAAGTGGCATCTAACACATATTTCATCCCTGAATGTCTCTCTCCTCCCAGCTAGAACAGGTCTTAGCACAGGACCTCACACACCATGTGTCGTGGTTTCATTCTAGAGACGCAGGGAGGAGCGGCTGCCCCGGGCTTGCTGGGAAACCGCCAGGCCTCACGCCCCTCCAGACCAACCGCAGACTTAGGAAGAGTGTGACTAGGTTTCATATCTGCTCCCCCCCACGCCGCCCCACAGAGGAACCTGTTTCTGAAGGTTCCTTCTACCTGTTCAAACATAAATGCAAATTCCACGCTGTCTTTCGGCACATTGTCTGTATCCAGGAAGCAGTAAAGTTTGAAGTAGAATTTCCAGGGCAGGTCCCCCACCTCTGATGTGGCAGCCAGCCTACAGACAGAAAGCAAGGGAGGTTCAGAAAGCAAAAGGACAAATGGCCCTTTGGTGCCACAAGGGGTTGACGTTAGATGATTCATTCCCTAACAACTGTATTTAGCCAGAAGTGAAAATCATGCTTTCATTTTGGTCTCACTTTAAGACAACAAACGGGCAGCTTTCAATTACACTGTGCTAACAAGGATTTTCTGCGGGCCCCAAATTAGTACCGGCTCAACATTATGCTCAATCTATAGAAAAGAAACAAAGGCTCTATCTTCATTCCCTTTACTACCCCTCAAATAAAGGACAATATTTACAAAAATTGACACAAATATTCCTGTTCAGTATAAACACAGCCTCCATAGTACCTTTTGTGCTACTTAAGGGATAAGAAAGTCCTAGATTGAACACTACAGGTCTGAGAGATATAAAATGCAGTCTGAAAAGTGTCTGAGTTTGCCTGTGTCTGCTGGCCTGTTTTGAAGCCAGTGACAAGTGAAAGGCCTAGAATCAGGAAATTCCAAGACAGTGCATAGAACAGGGGACTGAGCAAATAGGGTAAAAGAACAATGGTGAGCTGAACCTTATTTGAGACAGGGGCTTTATCTAGGAATCAAGAAAAACAGGCAGCAGGGAGAGATGAGAAATTAAATGTGCTTCAACACAAGTAAAAGAACAGGAACTCAAATGCACACTGAGAGCTGAAAACTGAAGCCAAAAGCAATCCTCAACTTTGCTCTTTATTCCATCTGCTGGCATCCCAGGGAGACGGAACTTACTTCTCGAACTTTGCTAACACATCTGCTACGATGGTTCGGCTTTCAATGGCTTTATCGACGCTTCCGTTGTATTCAAACAAGGCAAACATGTTCCTGCTGTCCTCCATGGCCAGGCCTCTGATCAGCTTCTCCACCACCTGCAAGATACACCCCAAGGTCTTCAGCTTCCAGCATCTGATCCTGGAATGTGGCTTCACCAGAGCCCCAAGTGAGCCACTGGCATGTGAGGGTCCAAGGAGCTCCCCCACTAACACTGTCATGTGTGGTCACCCAGAATTTCCAAAGTGCTCTTTTCCCACTGTTCTCCACATATCAGGTTTCTCTTGTCTTTGTAAAAAAAAAAAAAGCACAGAGCATTTTGCCCACTGGTAGAGAGAGATGCCGGACAAAGTTCCTGCAAACCCCTACTAGCAGGAGAGGCCTGCGAAAACTCAAGCCCTCTCTTTTGTCTGATACATTCATCAACTTCTAAGAAACAATGGGTTCCAATGACCTTTCTCCTTTCCACGCCAGAAGCTTTTCTGGATATTATCCCCTGCTTTTTAGCCAATGGTTTTAGAATGCTAAATTTCAATTTTAAAAAAGGGGAAAAGAAAGAAAATATGCTCATCTGACTCATCACTGTAGATACTCGTACAGCAAACAAAGACCCCTCATCACAGAGATGCTGCGGTCAGCCCAGTCCTGGCGGGCACCCCTGAGTCAGCCACATATTCTCTACCAGATACGCACCTGCTTCATTTCTGTGTTTCTACTCATGTTTGATACGTATTTTTATCTCTTTATACGTGAGTTTGGTTGTAGGTTACACCTGCTGCGCTATGCACAACACAGCCACACGGGAGCCCGCCTAACCGTGATTAGCCCTCCTGACTTCTGTGCCCTGGCAGTGAGGCGTCAGGCAGGGCCTTCTCCCTCACCTCCCCGGCCGTGGTGTGGGAGTTGATGGTGATCTTGCAGGAGCCTCCCCCGTGGCAGTACACCGTGGACGTCATTTCCTGCCTATGGATCAGAGCGTCGATTTCATCCCGGGAAGGCACAAACTCCCTGCATTTGGTTTTCTTGAGAGATTCATAAATGAAGAGGGAGTATTTTTCCATCTCGGTTCCTGGAAACTGTTCCCGTATCCTAGGAGACAAACACTTCACTGTTAATTGCTAGACTGAGGCTGGCTGGCGTCTGGGAGCCGGGCTGCTTTCAGCAAAGGACCCCCCTCCCGAGGGGGCCCTGCGTGGTGCAGAGCAAACATGGGCCACTTTCTGTGCAGGTTTTGTTTAAATTCAAGTAATAATAATAATAAAAAGTCCCAGAGAGCCAGCACTGGGTGGGGAGCCGCTCTGCTGCCAGCTCACCTCTGCCGCGCTGCCCAGAGTCCTGTCTCATACGATGAAAACCGTTTTTCCGTGGTTCATCAGAGTCTGAGTCAGAATCTCTCTACCTATTTGATCCAGATCCCAGCACCTAGGCCTGCCCCCTCCATTTACTCAGGTGGCGGTAATTAAATGGACTCCACGTCTCGGACGTTAGGACACCACGCTAAAAGGGACCCGGTCCCTGCTGCAGCCTTGTGTGGCTTGTTCAAGGGACCAGAGCACGGGACCACACCAGGCGTCCTCCTTCCGAGCCACAGCCTGGCGCGGCCCCTGCGCGACTGCACGGCCCAGCCGTCACCTACCTCCTCAGATGGAAGCGGAGGTACTTGAGGATCCCCCGGCTGGGCAAGAAGGTGCAGCTCAGACACGTCAGGATCTGCCAGCTGCACAGGTTGCCCACGCTGCCCGGGTGGGGCACTTTGGTGGTCTGCTTGATGAGCTGGCAGTAGAGCTCGTCCCGCAGCGGGCGCAGGTCGTGCCCTGTCTGCAGGATGCCCTGGATTATGGGGATGGGGTCAGACATGGACTCCAGCTGCTGCAGGGAATTGAAGATCTTGATGGCTTCGTCCTGAAGGGTGGTGTAGCCTTTGTCTTTGAGCACTAGGAGAAGCAGAACGCACACAAGTCTTTACACGGGGGGTCTGGACACGCTAGAATCGGAGCAGCAAACACACACACACACACACACACACACACACACACACACACACGGGGAAGGGATGGGGACAGACGACGGCTTTGTGACACGGTGCTTGCCACGACCCTGAACCTTCGAATCAGGCGAACAACGCTGTCGGAACACAGAGGTGGGCAAGTTTTGCTGTTTTGTTCTATAACCGAACTCCTTCCCTCAACAAAACGCTTGCTTAAAAAGTTGGCCTATTGCCAAACAGGTTCCTGCTTTGTAACGCAAGACTTTCAGGATCTGGTTCTCCAGTAAACTCAGGCAACTCTGAGTTCACAGGGAGGGCGGGCATTTCCTGACCCCCTTGACAACTGTTCTTCTAGTTCAACAATGCTTACATCACCACATACAACACGTGCTGATGGGAAAGAGCCAAGGAGCGACCAGGGAGGACAGAACGGTGTCGGGCCTCAGAGCGCAGGTGGGCCCGGGCACTCACGGTTCAGGTTGATGTCTCCGTAGGGCAGGGGCAGCAGCGGCGAGTGCAGGGGGTGGTGCGTGTGGCGGAGGATGGGGTTCCGCTTGTAAATCTGCTCCACCACGTCGGAGTTCAGGCAGTTCTCCTTGAAAACAGAGAACCCGCTAAGCCAGCAAGCTTACCCAAAACACATGTGTGTAAGAACAAACACCTCTGTATTCTTTTTTTTTTTTAATTAAAATATTTTTTAGAGAGAACACGAGCAGGTGGGGAGGGTTGGAGGGAGAGACTCTCAAGCTGACTCCATGCCCAGAGAGGAGCCAACATTGGGGCTTGATCTCACGGCCCTGAGGACCATGATCTGAGCCGAGATCATGAGGGCAGGAGCTTAACCCACTGAGCTACCCAGGTGTCCTAGCAATCTGTATTCTCCCACATGTGAACGTTTTCCAGAGTCCAAAGCATCCAGGAGATGCTAGACAATCTAGCATTACTAATTTCAAGCACGGGAGCACCGAGGTGGTTGGTTAAGCATCCTACTCTTGATCTCAGCTCAGGTCTCAATCTCGGGGACAGGAGTTCAAGCCTCACACTGGGTTCAATGCTGGGCATGGAGCCTACTTAAAAAAATAGTGATAGTTTCAGGGCACCCGGATTGCTCGGTCAATTAAGCATCTATCTCTTGGTTTCAGCTCAGGTCATGATCTCAGGGTTGTGAGCCTGACCCCAGAGTATGGCTCCATATTCAGTGGGCAGTTTGCTTCTCCCACTTCCTCTGCCTCTGCTGCACTCTCTCGCTCAAATAAATCTTTTTTTTCTTTTTTTTAAGATTTATTTATTTATTTGACAGAGAGAGATCACAAGTAGGCAGAGAGGCAGGCAGAGAGAGAGGGGGAAGCAGGCTCCCCGATGAGCAGAGAGCCTGATGCGGGGCTCTATCCCAGGACCCTGGGATCATGACCTGAGCCGAAGGCAGAGGCTTTAACCCACTGAGCCACCCAGGCGCCCCTCAAATAAATCTTAAAAGAAAAAGATATCAAGCATGAAGATACCCACAATCTGCATTTGAAGACAAATCATAAATGTGCATTTTTGTCACAACTCATTCTCTTCATTTCATGTGTATATATTTTCCCATATTACTGAAAATATTTTCCCCAGAGATTATGCATACTTCCAAAAAGTAAAGTTCTTTTGCTATTTAGCCATCAGACACTTAGCCAAACCATGCATTTTTATCTACAATTCGCTTAAAGAATACATTGTTTTGGGGCACCTGGGTGGCTCAGTGGGTTAAAGCCTCTGCCTTCAGCTCAGGTCATGATCCCAGGGTCCTGGGATTGAGCCCCGCATCGGGCTTTTGGCTCAGCGGGGGGCCTGCTTCCCTCTCTCTCTCTCTGCCTGCCTCTCTGCCTACTTGTGATCTCTGTCAAATAAATAAACTTAAAAAAAAAAAGAAAACATTATTTTGTTCTTTAATTGGTCTTCTGTATTTTTCCTATACCTGAAAATGATACGTTGATATGTTATTAGACAGACTATTCAATGTGCCTGGCTTCTCTTTCCTGAAATTTAAGAGATCTCTTCATAAAAATTCATCCTGTACTTAGGTTCCTAAAATGTTAATTTGGGATTTTAAGAAGGCAAAGTTCCTTTAAGAACGTTAGATAAACAGAAAAGTTGGAGGACAGGCAATGAATCATTATACTGCAGTAATTTCCACTATGAAACTTTTTTAATAACACCCAACTGAAAGCCAGGGGGAAAAAAAACTTTAATTATTTCAACAATTTTGTATGGACTTAATTAGGGCAACCTAATTTTTTAAAGAGGGCTGTTTCATATTTGGAAAATTCTATTACTCTTTTTAATGACAGCTTTCAAATTAGAGATATAAGAATAGACAAGACACAGCTTTGAAGAGAACGCTCAACTGATGAGTTTTCACTCCTTTCTCAAAAAAAAAAAAAAGAAAAGAAAAAAAGAAAAGCTTCAGAAATCATTTTTTTAAATGCCAGAAATGAAATTGCTACCATTTAGCATCCTGGGTTTCATGGCATTTGCAGAGTCTTGGAGAATAACGGACTTGGTGGAATTTAGCTCCAAACACCCAGAACACACACTACCTTGTGACTTGATGAATTCAGTGGGAAATGTTATCTTACAGACATATTAGACCCTCTCCCACCTCTGCGAAGTCTGAGCTTGCCTCCTGGATTTGAGGAGCTCATTTCCTTTGATGCAGATCAACAAACACCTGTCTTATCATTCTCAAATCTTTTCTCTCACTGTTCCAGCTCCTTCTTTGGTATCAGGAATCTATCGGATGGATAACTTAGAGAAAGAGCAGTAAAAACAATCCCCTTGACCTGGTTCTGCATCAGGGACTGACCAGCTGTCTGAACAACGCAGCCAGAATATTCCATGTCTCTGTTTCCATTCCTGAAAAATGAGTGCGGCAATCTCTGTGCATGGCTACCATGTAATTATTCGTTCAGTGTATCCTCCGCGGTTCATTTTTATAAAAAGGAAATTACAATTTAACAAGGTCAGTGTTGGTCCAGAGACTTGGAAGCTTCCTGTGAGTTTGGAGGTGCTTAATAAAGGTTCCAAAGGTTTTCTAGACCCATCCAGGCTGCTGGTGAATCCCCCATGTGCTCCAGTAACTCTCAGTAAGAGAATTACCATGTTGCTCCTAGAAGGTCCCTACCCCGGGGCTGAAGGGTGACCTGTGGCAGCAGGTCACCCCCACAGAAATCACACCAGGTCCCTCAGATGGGGAACCCTACACCCCAAACCACAGACCATCCTCCCTCTGTGTGCACAGCCCAGCACCCGGGTTTGCCTGGGCAGCCACACCTGCCACACCCGTGGATACAAAGTACTTTTAGTGTCAAATTTCACTTAAGTGCTCGTATTTAGATTTCTAAAAGCCGCGATCTTCCAAAAGAAAATTAATCGCAAGTTAGTTCTGATGATGGAATAAAAATGGAGCTTGACCGACATCTTGATCCAAGAGATGGGGGTACCTGCGAGCGACAGTGACCCACCCTGGTAAGCTCAGTCGCCCCTTACCTTGATGTCCTGGATCAGCTGCTGGGTGGGCGTGTCGATCGGGGCCTTGGTGTCCGTCACATTCTGGATGGCGCTGGACCACCTGGTGGCCTCGTTGAGCAGCTTGGTGTAGAGCCGGTAGCAGTGCTTGCGTCCATACACGGTGACGTTCCAGTAGCCTGCGGCGGAGCACATGCGCAGTGGCGTCATTGCCCCTCACCCCGGCCCCCAACGGAGGGCCCTTCCCCCACCGCCCAGCAACCCAGCATCCCCCCAGTCAACCCAGCAGTCAATTCAGCAGCGCTCGCTGAGTTCCCAAGTGTGCCAAGCAACCCATGTATCCGCCGACTGACTGGAGGAGCTTACGGTGGAGGGGAAGACAAACACAAAACAATAAAACCCAGGATTAAATACATCAGTGGTAACAGGGGCGCCTGGGCAGCTCTGTGGGTGAAGCCTCTGCCTTGGGCTCAGGTCCTGGGATTGAGCCCCATGTCAGGCTCCCTGTCAGCGAGGAGCCCGCTTCTCCCTCTCCCTGCTGCCCCCGCTGCTTGTGTACTCGCTCTCTGTCTCAAATAAATTAAAATATAAGTAAGTAAGTAAATGGTAACGTTTGCTCTGGGAAAAAAAAGGGGGGGGGGCATAAACTAAGTTGCTTTCAAGGCTCTGGAACCAGAATGAAAACGCTTCCTTCCCTTTCTGACACTCCTTATCCCTTCCTGTTTGTTTCCTTTCCTTAGACTCTGCCTTGAGAAGCACGCACTTTTGCTAAGCAAGCGTCTGTGTGTCCAGAAGCGAGCGATCCTTTAGAACAGAGGAACTGTATTAAAAACAAAAATCAGGGCGCCTGGGTGGTTTAGTCAGTTAAGCGTCTGCCTTGAGCTCAGGCATGATCTCAGGGTACTAGGAGTGAGCCCCACACTGGGCTCTCACTCCACGGGAAACCTGCTTCTGTCTCTCCCTCTGTCCCTCCCCCCTGCTTATGTGCTCTTTCTCTATCAAATAAATTTTAAAAATCTTAAAAAAACATAAAATCACAACTAGCAATAGAACCCAATCTAGAAAAATTTTCATAATCCTGATGAGAACAAAACTAAGCGAACATGACTGCTTTTTAATCTACGAGGTTAATAAGCTCAGGGACATTTAGGATTTAGCCTTCTTGGGCTGCGTTAGGAGTCTCATGACACAGAGATAGAAAAGATGAAAAACACAGCACAGGAAAAGAGAGCTCACCACAGAGGAGTCTTTGTTTTGTGCAATTGTCCTAAGAATATTTGTGTAACTCAAGTAAGCAGGACCTCTTTACTATGTTTTTTTTAAAGATTTTATTTATTCACCTGACAGAGAGAGACAGTGAGAGAGGAAACACAAGCAGGGGGAGTGGGAGAGGGAGAAGCAGGCTTCCCACTGAGCAGGGAGCCCAATGTGGGACTCGATCCCAGGACAATGGGATCATGGCCTGAGCTGAAGGCAGACACTTACTGACTGAGCCACCCAGGTGTCCCTTTACTGTGGTTTCAATACTAGGTGTCCATAAAGCTAAGCACAGCCAGGCTCGCCGCGGGCACGTGGCTCTGTTACCTGTCTCTTTGAAGATCTTCTCGTCGGGAGGCACCACCGAGCAGAGGCTGTTAAGGACCAACGTGCCCAATTTCAGAGCGTTCTTCTCAGAGCTCTTGTAGTAGTCCAAGGAATTGTGGGTGAGCACAAACCACCGTTTTTTGAGTTTCAGTGAAGACATCTTCGGACTGTTTTTTACTTCTTTGTGCAACCACCCTGGAAAGAAAGATGAAAATGTCAATTAAAAACTATAAAGAGAAACCCCCAATACCGGGTCCTAATCGGCAGGATGCTTCCAGATGGGTCCCATTTCTACTTATGGGCTGGAAAGGGTCACGACCATTACTTACGTGATTTTTTTTTTTATCATTTTCTTTATAAAGTTTTTTTTTTTTGAAAGATTTTATTTATTTGAGAGACAGAGATCACAAGTAGGCAGAGAGGCAGGCGGAGGCAGAGAGAGAGGAAGGGAAGCAGGCCCCCTGCTGAGCAGAGAGCCGGATGCAGGGCTCGATCCCAGGCCCTGGGACCATGACTCGAGCCGAAGGCAGAGGCTTTAACCCACTGAGCCACTCAGGCGCCCCATAAAGATTTTTATTTATTTATTCGACAGAGAGAGACAGCAAGAGTGGGAACACAAGCTGGGGGAGTGGGAGAGGGAGAAGCAGGCTTCCTGCCAAGCAGGGAGCCCAATGCGGGGCTCGATCCCAGGACCCTGGGATCATGGTCTGAACTGAAGGCAGATGCTTAACGACTGAACCACCCAGGCACCCCTCTTATGTGATTTTTTAAAGCAACTTCAGAGTCAAAATTCCTCAGAAAAGCCGCCCCCGTGGGAAACACGGCAGTACCTAGGCAAAGGGAAACAGTGCCCCCCGACCAAGCAGCGCAGCGGTAGCAGTCACCTCTCACAATGAACTCCTGGCCCTCCACTCTGGTGTCCCCCTTGGATCTCTGCAGCAGCGTGATCCAGTGGTGCATCTCCTCTGGGGTGTCCGCGTTACAGTGGAGCACCCGGTTGGCCGTGATGATCACAAACGAATTGGGTCTGAGCGACAGGGCAGGAAGGAAGCAGAGACTGAGCCCCACCGGCAGCATCACCTGTTTGAACCAAGACCAAATGCCTTTTTCCCGGCGGACGGTCACAGGGATCGGAAACTGCAGCACCGTTTGTACTTAGGCTAAGGCAACTCTTGCTCATTTCTGCAGGATTTATTTTATGCCTCATTAACCTTTAAACTTGGAGCCACACATTCTGAAGGTCCGGGGAAAGGGAAAGATTGCTTCATGCAAAACTTTCCAGATGACACTTGGTTCGGGGAAAACTAAATGAGGTGACGGTGGGGGAAAATTTTTTTTTTTTTGATGCTTCTCCAAAGTAAATTTCTTTCTGCCCCTGGGTATTGCCTTGGATGATATTTCTGTGGGTCGGTAATGAAATGTCAGACACCAATAATAAAAGAAGATCGGTAAGTAGGTGTAAACAGAACATCTTACACACTCGATTATGCTGGCTACAAAAAGCCACCTGGGTCCATGTGTTCAAAGCAATTGAACAAAGCCTCATTTCTGTCAGGGATAACATAATAATGGAAATTTACTTTCTGCCTCATCTCTGTCTGGCAATGGCCCACATCTCTCCGAGGCCCTTGCTCTTACTAATTCCTGCACCTAACCACTTATGCTAGTGACTGAATAATTTCTTGCAAGTTTTCAAATGTTTACAGTAGCTCTTTAAAAATAAAAGATTTTTCTATAGTTGGGAAGGGAGAAAGGAGGGAACTTGATGGAGAGAAGGGCCTACGCAGCAATGGAAAGTTCTATGCACAGATCTTCACATGCCCAGCCCGCTGGAGCCTCCTTTAGAAGGAGACAGATGTAGACAAGGTGGGAACTTGACCATCAGAATAAAATCTGGGCTACTGACAGGAGAAACTTGGTAAGGTCCCCGAGCCAGGTGTAGGATGGTGTAGGGCGATCCTAGAAACAGTGTGTCTGTGGTTCAGAAGAGCCTCTGTCAAGGGGCAGATGGAGACTCCAGGGAATGCTGCCCAGTGGGCACCATTTTTGTCGTCAACTGGAATACATGTCTGTTCACTTTCTAAAGCTTTGCTCCTAGACGCAGAAGCTGATTTTGATTCCTACTCAGGATTCAAACAGCAGCAAAGAAAAATAGATAAATACAGACAAAGGTCAATGGTACAGACTCCCAGGGGCATCCACAAAGACGATTTGCCTTCAGAAAACAAAACCAAAACATGCTATCTTAAGGACACAGATAAGGTGGAAATATCAAGGAAAAATCTTTGTGGTTTAATTTATGAATACTCTACACAGAAACTGCAATCAAAATCCTACTTGAGTTCATTATTAAGATTAGAAAGGGGAAGACACCCTTCTCTGTGCTGGAATACTGTTCTGCTCAGCAGGCATTTTCTTCCTCTGGGAATCCTGGGTCAACCCCTGTATCTGAATGAAGAATATTCCTTGTGTGTGTGTGTGTTTGTGTGTGTTTAACTGAGTGTTTAAATTAGCTTCCATGGTCTCCTCCAGCATCCCAAAGATACCCAGAGAGCAAGACTTCTGGATATAAAACTGGCCACGAAGAAGGCAGCCTGGGACTGAGCAGGTGTCAACACGCAGCCCTGAATCATTTCGTGGCCCAGGAAAGAAGACAGTGGCCCAGAAGCAGAGAGGGCTGGGGGAGCCTGCAGATTACTAATGCCTTCTGCTGAGAGTCACATCCCAACTTACCGATCGGGGCTGTCAGAGGCACACACGGAATCAATCAGCCCCACATCCAAAGTGCCCTGGAAAGGAGCAAAAATAGGGGGAAGAGAATCTATCAGTACAGCACACATGACCATGACATCCTTTAGGTTATGGCTCTCTAAAGAAGCAAATAGACACTTCTCCTTTCTGTGTTAACTGTAAAATAATAGTTATCTAAGAAAGGACCCCCTTCTGGTGGTGAGTACCGCCTCTAGATAGGGCAGAATCTACAGTTCTCTCATTTCAAAAAAAAATTATAAATTAATTTTTATCTGTTTTTAGAATACTTTGGAAAGTATTTCAAACTTCTCTCAACAGTACAAATTTTCTGACTTACACTAGGATCCATCCCTAAATTTAGACTCAGACCCCGCTAAGAGACTTTGATCTTATGTTGTTCTTAGGAGAAAAGAAAACTTGATTTCTAAAATACGACCGTGGGGCGCCTGGGTGGCTCAGTGGGTTAGGCCGCTGCCTTTGGCTCAGGTCATGATCTCGGAGTCCTGGGATCGAGCCCCGCGTCGGGCTCTCTGCTCAGCGGGGAGCCTGCTTCCTCCTCTCTCTCTGCCTGCCTCTCTGCCTGCCTCTCTGCCTGCTTGTGATCTCTCTGTCAAATAAATAAATAAAAAATTAAAAAAAAAAAATACGACCGTATGGTTCTGTATGCGTCCAGGATAGAGTGAAGACTGGAAGAACACGAGTCAGAATTCCGAAGTCCTTTGGAGGGAGGTATGATATGCTTCCAGGATTTCATGTAACTCAGGATTTTCTTTTTGGTCCTTTTAACGGTTTAAAGCAGGAGGACTGGAATCTATTACTACTTATGATCGTCTTCTACTAATTCTGTTTTTCTGCATGATTTTTTAGGATTTTCTTTTTGGTCCTTTTAGTGGTTTAAAGCGGGAGGACTGGAATCTATTACTACTTATTATCATCTTCTACTAATTCTATATTTCTGCATGATTTTTAAAACATTCCCTTAATTGTTACACTTTTACTTAAGGTTGTCTAGGATTTCCCGGGCCCCTGCCTCCCTGGGGCGTCTCCCTCCGCCCCACGGCACTCACGCACCACGGCGTTTTGCGGGTTCGCCTGCTCGTCGTGCATCTCCCGGATCTCCTGGTCGGTGGACGCGTGGACCTGACTCAGCACACTGAACCACTGGCTGTGGGAAGGACAGAGAGACTGTCAAGGAGGGGCTAGCTGCTGGATGGGCACCGCGGTGACCAATGCCCTTCTCTGCATTCTCTGCGAAAGTGACATTTCCTCTAGCAATTTCGTTTTTAATCTGCCGACACTCCTCATGGGGTAAATGTGGGTTTCATGCTACCAACCGGCAAAGGTTGAAGAAACAGGCAATGCCTTTAGCTATGGCTGCTGCAGTTTCAGATCAAGGGGAGACCCTCTCCTCCAGCCGCCCCAGACTTCCGGACACTGAATAATGAGGATAATGAAATCCTCAGTTCCACCCCAAACACTTATACATCAAGGATCTTTATTAAAGGTATTATCTATAACCTAGGAAATATTCAAGTGCCTTTTCTTTCTTTAAAAACAGGGGTGCCTCCATGGCTCAGTTGGTTAAGTGACTGGCTCTGGCTGGGGTCATGACCCCAGGATCCTGAGATGGAGTCCGACATCTGGCTCTCTGCTCAGTGGCGAGTCTCCTTCTCCCTCTCCAAAGCTCTGTGATCGCCCCCGTTTTCAATTTCTCACAAATAAATAAATAAAATCTTAAAAAAAAAAAAATTCCAAGGTAAGAAGGCCGATGATGGCAGAGCATGACAGATCTCAGGATGCCCACTAAGGTCAGTCTTCCCTACTCACTTCCAGGATGGGGTTTCTCACCACCTGATAGGATTTCTACCTAAGTAAGAATAAAACCATAGGAGAACTGCAAACAGAAAACGATTGCTTGAAATAGAAAGTGGAATGCTGTTTTGACCGGAGAACTCTTCTATTCTCATCCAAAATGAGTTTTCTCATTTGCAGCCTCATTAGAATCAGACAACAAAGGAAAACAGATCAACCCCAGAAAAGTCAAGCTGAACAAAAGTCATGATGGAACTAGAAACACAATACAGGCTTGAGCAAAATGACCACAAATAGCCACATATCCATGTGTCTGTCCGTCCATCCATCCATCCAATCCAACATTGATCAAGCAACTATAAAACGTAGGAGGTGCCAAATGTGAGATGCTAGGGACAGCCCTCTCCTGCAAGCGTATATAGATACGCTCCTACTAAGTATGGCACAGGATAAAGTACTTGGTGTCTATGACGGTATACTTAAGCCAATAATGTATACCTATATAGAAGCGCAAGTCATGTATCTATAGCAAAGCACTAAAATCTGTCTCCAGTGATTCCTAAAGGAGAAAAATGTGACCAAGAGCTTGAAAATACGCAGTGTATACAGAGTCCCATGGAAACAGGGGAAACATCTCAATATAAATTTGCTTCATCAATTCTGATTAACTCAAAGTCAAGACTTAAGTCACTGCTTTATGAAGCTCAAAAATATTTCCCAAATCCAATATTGAAAAACACACAGTCAAGACGTAGGCCACATGGTATCACACACACACGCACACAAATAAAATCTGCTGGGCTTTCATTCTATTCAGGTGATACCCTTAAATTGACAAATTTCTCCTCCTGAGTCAGATTTAACTCGATCTGAAAAGGAATTTTTAAAAACACGTTTTACTGGCCAAGGAAAGAAGTTCTCAGTTAAACTACTGCAAATGTTGGGGCCCCTGGACGGCTCAGTCAGTTAAGCATCCAATACTTGATATCAGCTCAGGTCTTAATCTCAGGGTCAGGAGTCCAAACCCCGCACTGGCCTAGTGTGGAGCCTATTTGGGGAAAAAAAAAAAAAGTCCCCAATGTTAAATTTAGCAAGTTCATTATGGCCTAAAACAGAGAGGATGGCTCTGGAACGCTGGGCCTGTAATTCAGCTGGAAAGCCGTGGGCATTCCACAGACCACAAACACCCACGGGCGGTCTCTAGGAGTCCCAGATGGAATGAAGGGGCTGTAATTCCAGGTTTGCTTGTTTTTCCAGTCTGCGTCATAATTTATGGATCCAAGCATGGTTTTAGTTTGTTCCCATGGGAAGAATTATTTTCTTTGACCTTAAAGCTGCTCCCATGGCCCTCTATGGACTCAGACATCCAAAGGGCAGAGGGGTAGCTGTGAAAGGCACGGAGAATTCATTACAAGATCTGAATATTTCAGAGGTCAGAAATAAAGGATCTAAGCCAAAGATGTTCTCCGGCCTTGCTCAGAGGAGAGGACAGATACCTCCAACACAGCCCTGTGGCTCCTAAAGCAGCAGGAGAAACAGACGCTTTGCTCTGTCTCATCCAGTGTGTGGCTGTGTGATCCATCACACCAGGGGACAGACAGCAGCTCTCCTGTTCTTCCACATCTCCCACAAGGATGGGGCCCTGGGGTCCAGGAACGTGAGACCACTCGATCCAGCCAATGGACACTTGACCCCACTGTCCTTTGAGCTCAGTCAAAAAATTAAGCTCCTTAAGAAATGTAAGGATCGTAATGCCTCCGTTCAGCAAAACTGAGCTTTTGTGACTTTACCAATGATACTCCCCTTTGTCACGTCTGAGTCTCCTACTCTGTAAAATGTGGGTCACAGTAATAATGGTAACAACGCTATTAACCTTGTAGGGCAGCCGTGAGAATTAAATGGGCTACTCTACATGAAGCAAACACAAGCTATGCTCAGAAGCTTCCAGAGGGTGGGCTTTTGGCTCTGTGCGGTTGCATGATTTACGTACTCTGCTGGGGACAACAAAAGCCTGAGCCAAGATAACAAGGAGCCTGTCTAGTGGCATTCAAAGCTGGAAATCCTGGCCCTTGTGTGGTTCTTGGACACCTGAGCCCAGTGACAGGTTCCCCAGGGGACGAGTACATCCATCTCATGACTCGGTTCTTCACTTGTCCTAACAGAAAAGCCCAACTAGACAATCAGGTGCAGTCTCTTCAGAGCCGGTCGGGAGGCAGCCAGGCCTCGGCGGGAGCGAGGATGTCATCTGCGGGCAGCCAACGGCCGTGCCTCACCTGGCATCTTCTGGGGACTCGGCGATCAGGTGGAAGGTCCTATCGGCCATGATGATGTCGATCCCGTTCTCTTTGCTGGTGTTATCGATGATCTCTCTGCAAAGCAGCAACAGCAGCAAATACATATCAGGACCACAGAATCCTTAAGAATAAGCAGGAAAAGCCACTTCACCGAACTGATGACAGAGTTGGAAACTGTAACCAAAAGATCAAACACCCACTTTGGCCTTGCTTTTTTTTTAAATGATGAAGATCCCTGTGGCCTCAAGCTGGGGGTCGGCGGCGGTGGGAGGCTGGCTGGGCTCCTCTCTGCTTTCAGAGAGAGGAAGGCTCAGGCTGGGATAGGTGTTTCCAGACTACTCGAGGGAGAAGTCTCTCTCCTCACTCCGCCCACCCAATGCCCACCCCCGCTGGGGCCCTAGAAGGCTTGGGGCAGCCGCCTCCCACCCGGCCCCTACTCTCCGCTCCTCATTGCGCTACAATGGCAGAACCCCTACAAGATGACGAGCGTGGCTTGAGCTCTTCCCAGTTCCTCATGGCTTCCCTCTATAGCTTAAGGCCTCGGCTGACACCTGTGACATTCTCCACCTCGTACGGACACATGATTCCCACTGGGGTGAAGAGCAGGGTTTGGGTGTTTCTGGATCTCAACACCATCTTGCTCTCATCTCAACATGCCCTAAACAACACTAGACGTGTAAAATCGGAGGCCCAGATTAACAAGATGAGGGTAAAACACAAGCAGATGTTGGCATGGAACCAGAGAGGGTCAAATGGTTGAAGAAGGGTCTTGGGGAAAAGCCAGCTTGCTTTGCCAACTAAAGTAGTGTAACTCTTCACACTTCAATATGCCTTTTATATCTACACAACTAAACAGTCTAACTAGTTAGAAAAATAAATATCTTAGAGCTAGAATCACTGAGATGAGATAAAATGTTTTTAAAACTCAAGATGGTGAGAATTCCTAGAGTAGTCCAGGACACCCCTTCTGAGCAGGAAGCAAGAGGTGACAGATGGGCAGAAATCGGCCAAGCTTCGGGTCATGGTGTTCCCTGAGTAGGACTCCAGGGAAACTGTCTAGACCATGTTACCCTGGACCGGCCACTCTGCCTCTCTGGAACTTGGCTACCTTGTGTGTAAAATAAGAGGTGAGATGGTGATCTAGCTGGAAGCGGGGTGGTGGGTGGAGGCTGTTTCCTCCGGGGTGGGGCCCAGGGACTTGCACTTGTAAAAGGCTTCCCTGGAGAGAGAGTGATGATATTGTCAGGGTCACGATGCACAGAATCTTGAACTCTGTAGGATAAACGCGGCGGCATCTTCAACGACAGCGAGTGCGTGAAGAAAATGATGGGGTTGTGTATTGTTGTATAAATTACGAGAGATTCGGGAGATCTGTTGCTGGATGAGAAATTATAAGCCTTAACAAGAGCACTATCACCTCCATTGACAAGACAACTGGGGAAATTTGAGCAATGACTGGAGTTTGGATGATTGAGAAGTTCATGTTATTTTTGTAAATGCTGTCACCATAATGTGATTATATATTAAGAGTCTTAAGCGCTAAGTGTAAACTAAAATATTTAGAGATAAAATTCTGATGTCAGGACCTTGCTTTACAGAATACGGCCTGTAGGGGGAGCAGTGTGGGTGGGATTAGAGTTGAAACACCCGCCATGGTGGGGGGGTTGAGTTGAAAGCGCGGAACAAGTACATGAATTTCACTGTATTCTTCCGCCTACTTCTGCATAGGACTGAAATTTTCTGTAACAAAACATTTCAAAATAGAGTGGATACTTTTAATTAATGTCAGTAAGAAATCTTAATGTGGCGAAACCCTTACAACTCCTTGCCCTCCCTCTGCAGAACAAGACAGAAATGGCCAAGTCAGAGCTAAGGTCTCCTTAAAACTGTAATTTTCACAAAGCACCTGGAGGATAGGGCTTTATATTAAGCAGCACAGAGCAAGGTGCATGAGGATTATATATTAATTTCCAACAGTGAAATCCCCTCTCCGCCTTTCTCCTACGAGTTCCTGGCAGTTGTGGGCGAGCCTTCTATGGGGCGAGGGGCTGAAGCTGTGTCACGCTGGGCAGATTTCTTGTAGGATTTAGTCTCACTGCCCCACACACTCACACCCGTGCGGGATGGAGCATGGGCTCCTGACAAACCCAAGCGGCAGCCTGGAGGAGCCCAATACTCTGCTGTCTGCATTTCATTATTTGCCCTTAAAAATTAAATGCCTAGAACACCCTCCTTGTTTAACCTCCCACACTTTCTAATAAATCATGTTCTACAGTTGCCGACGCTGATTAGAAAACAACACTCCATTTTCAGGTCTTGTGACTTCAGGAGTTGTTCTGTCTCAAAGCTTATTTTTACCCATTTTCTAAATACGGTGATTGCTTGGTTTTGAGTGGAGTCATGGCCACAGGTTATCCCCAAACCTTTAATGCGTAGCAGCAAGTTACCCAGCTGCCGCTAAGTCCAACAATTTCCTGCAAACCTTAATGTTTAACTCAAATAAAGGTCCTAAATAGTCCAGTGCTTTGGTTCCATAAAAGGGGGGCAGAAAAAAGGGGTGTGTTGGATTCAAAGCCCGGTTCTGTTCCGCTCACTGCTGGGAACAACGATGGCTGGAATATCCCACGTGGGTAAAAAATAAAGGATTCCTTTCAAAAAAAACATCTGTAAGGTGTAGGGTATTTAAAAAGTTAAAAAACAAAATGAAGGTAGTCAAAAGTTATAACCTTCCAGTTACAAAATAAGTCCCGGAGCCACCATGTACTGCATGAGAGAATTAGTTAAGAATATAGTATCGCCGATTTGGAAGGTGCTGAGAGTAGATCTTTAAAGCTCTCATCACCAGAAAACACATGTGTTAACCGTCTGTGGGGCCAGATGTTAACTAGATCCCCGCGGTGATCATTCTGCGACGTACCCAAAGGCAGAGTCACTCCTCCGTGCATCTGAAACTCACATGCTGTATGTCAGTAACACCTCAAAAGCTAAAGCGAAAAACCCAACGCCTCCAGATGGGCAGTCTGGTTCCACCTTAGCCATCCGCTGTGGTGTGCTGACCAATAAGAGGAGAAAAAGGTTCTTAACCCACTGTTGAAGATTCAAAGGGTCCCTGCATACAACCAATCGCACCCCCATCAGGACCAGCGGGCTCCTTACCGAGAGCCAAGGGTCTGAACGCGACCTCGAGAAGCAAATGATTCAAAGTCCTTTCCCAGGTCCCCTAACAATTCGATCGGCTCAAGTGAATGATTGGGACACACTCAACACCTACTACAAGCCACTGCTTCGAAGACCGCAGGCCAGGTGGCTTTGGAGGCGTTGAGATCAACGACCGAGCAGCCCCAGAGCACCACCCAATGGGCTACCACCAGGGTCTGTCAACATACTTGGCCGTCCGGACTTCCAAGGTGCCTTTGAGCTTGTCCTCGCTGTCGTTTTCAAAATACATGAGCTTGGACTGGCGGAGGACGAACCAGCGCTTCTTCCAGTTCCTCCGGGACAGCGTGGAGGAGCCGCCGCCTTTTTTGTGCAGCCAGCCTTGCTTGAGGGCCTCCTGCTTGGAGCGGAACCACAGGAAGGTCTCATCCTTGAGGACGCACCAGCGGCGCTTCCAGGAGTTCATTAAGCCACCTGTGCCCCGTGATCCGGGAGGGAGGGGTTTGAGAACAGTCAGTCACGCTGTGGGACCCTATTGCTCGAGGGTCTTAAAAGTTCAGCCTGCCCTCTTTACTTTGTCCCACCACGCCCCCGCCCCCAGACACCCCTTGACAAAGCATGGCGCCTGTTGGCTTGTGTTCAGGGGGTGGCGGGGAGATGCCACCCAGGCTTGGTTTGATTACACAGCAATGCTGTCCCTTCCTGATCTCCAAAGCAGCTCCTACTGAGCTGAGAAATCCTGGGGAAGCCCTGACAGAAACACAAATCATGAGCCAACACTGTAGCCCTGGGATGAGTCGGGAGCTACAGGGTGTGAACCATTTCGCAGGAAATGGATCCTGCGTATCTCCAAATGCCCCAGAGAGGAGAAATTAGTTTAAAATGGTGTCAAAGTTTATACACATTCCTTCTTCCTTATTTGGTTAATGGGTGGTGTGGGGGTGGGGGAGGTTACAAGACCTAAAACTTCCATAGGAAGATCAAATAGAGCTTTTTTGGGTAAATACATTTTTTTTCAAAGGAAAGTATCATCCGAAAATGGTTTATATGTCAAAAGCGTAATATTTAGAACATGAAACAACTGAATTGTGACTGGACCTTAAAAATGAGAATTAGCTGTAATTATTTAGTAGAAAACTTTTTTAGAAAGAGAAGGAAAACAAGGATATACATATATCTTTTACAAGATAAAAAATATTTCTAAGGGGGCACCTGGCTGGCTCAGTTAGTACAGCATGTGACTCCTGATCTCGGGTTTGGGTGTACAGATCCCATGTTGGGTGTACAGATTATTTCAAAATAAAATCTTTAAAAATTCTTCTAACATTTTTCTGGCAGATAACCTTATCTTAGGATTCTAGATTTCCCGAGGACGGTCACAGATGACATTGTAACCACCATCAGTCAAAAAAATCTCTTAAACGAATCCACTAAAGCACACGGAATCTACTTCAGTAACTTATTATAAAGAGATGAGTTACTTTTTTTGATCAGCCAGTCCTAAAAATAAGGCACAGGTGAACATGGATCCTGAAAGAATAAAGGAAACGCTCTCTTTTCCAGATTAGAGATAACTTGAAAACAGACCTTCTCAGATTAATTTCTTCAACGATTGCTTCAGTGACTATAGAGCTAAACCTCACACTGAAACAAATGAGGCAACGACAACACTATTTGGGGTCTGGCATGCAAAGGCACTTGCTTTCATTGGACATACTGATGCCCTTTCTTTCTCTGGGAGGGAGAGAGTGCAGGGGGAGAGGGTGAGGGAGAAAACAGATTCCCCACTGAGCAGTGAGCCAGATGGGGGCTTGATCCTAGGACCTGGGATCATGATCTGAGCCGAAGGCAGACATCTGACTGACTGAGCCACCCAGACGCTGTCCCCACCCCGACACCCCCCCGCCACCAAGCCCCTTCTTAGACCTAAATAAAGCACTGTTTGCTCTCCTGGCTGAGAAGTCCAGGACCACGCCGCACTCCAGGGAGGTTTCCTAACAAACTACAAACTTGCCAAGGGCTACCCGTATTAATCTGGGTTTCTCAAAACAACCCCAGAGGAAACTGCAGTACAAAAAGTCATTCTATGATCTTACTGTCTCGGGTAATAAAGGTTAATGCCATTGTATGAGGCTTCTGGTGGTGGGCACCGAGCACCGTGCGCAAATATTAATTCATGACGTTGTACACTTGGAACTAAGATAACACTGCATGTTAGTTCTATGTCGATCAAAAACACGGTTTTAAATGATCAAGGCTATTCACGGTTGTTTTGAAGATACAGATTATACCCGTCATCGCCATAGTCATCACCTGGAGATTTTTCACTCTGTTGCTCTTAGGTTAAGAATGGGACTCACCCCCCGCTATCCGTCTCCAGTTCTGGGTGCTCCCTTCATACATCATCATTTAGAGAATTTGATGAAAGCTATTAATTTCCTAACTGCAAACCCTTTAAGGAGACTATTAGGCTGCTGAAAATGCATTTATGCTCATAAAATATAATCTGGTGGTTATATTTTATCATTGGTTTCTCTAACATGTTTGGTCACAACTTTATAAATACTTTATTAAAGAGTAAATGATGATGTGTCAAAGATTTGAAGGTGACGCATTCATACAACCACTTGTTTCATTCAGCGGAGTTTGCCAAAAACCCACTTGTTTACCTCCTTGGGCTCTGCATGCTTCAATCTTAAGATTTTAATGCTTTGAATATATATTTTTTTCTCATCTTATTTGTTTTAATCAGGCAATTATGTAATAAATCAATGCCGTTATCAGAGTGACTTATAGGGACTTCTAAAGCTAACTTAGGGAACTAGAATTAAGTTAGGAGTGGGGGAAATACTACTAATAAAAAGCTTAGGGGTGCCTGGGTGGCTCAGTGGGTTAAAGCTTCTGCCTTTGACTCAGGTCATGATCCCAGGGTTCTGGGATCGAGCCCCACATCGGGCTCTCTACTCCGCAGGGAGCCTGCTTCCTCCTCTCTCTCTCTCTCTCTCTCTGCCTGCCTCTCTGCCTACTTATGATCTCTGTCAAATAAATAAATAAAATCTTAAAAAAAAAAAAGCTTATATTTATTCTGAGACATGCATGACAAAAATTTTAAAATGCTCTGATTGGATGGTTCTTAGGTTAAGTTCCGATTTGTGCCTAAATTTTTGCTTTTATTGAATAGTCTAGTGAACCTTCGATTACTCAGTTCGAATTTTTCAATCTTTTTCATTCCAGCACTCCTATAAGAATTTCCACCAACCAATGACTTCAGGTAATAGGAAGATCTCCCCTGAAACCGGGCAGGGTTTCCCTGAGCACTTTGGGGATCTGGGGTTGAGAACAGTAGACCTTTGACAAACCAGTGACCGGCTACTTGTAGCTAGCCTGAGGTTGAATATAGGGGGTAGGTGCTGAGGCAGCAGCCAAAAAAGAAAAAAAAAAAAAGAACGAAATCAAATACAAATGAAAAGAAAAATGTAAGCAAAGAAGAACAGGAAAACAATTAGGGAGGACGAGTGCTATGAGAAAAGATAAATATGCCAGGAGGAGAGAGAAGCAAAGGCAAGAACAGAAGACACAGGGAAAGGGAACACAGAATGAAAACTTTTCATGGAGGCAAACAGAAGAAAAGGCAAAGCCAATGAGGAGAGATGGCAGCGGAAAAGAAAGCAAGGAAGAGTCAGGAAGACAAACCAGCTGACAGAGCAATGGGAAGGGAAAGGAAAGCAGATGTGGCAGAGTGGAGGGCATCATCAGCAGGACGATGGTTCTGGTTATCCCTGCCCGTCCCCCAGATCTGGACCCTCTCCCTCATGTAGCCTGGAGCCGTGCGAGAAACCAGGCAGACCTTTCTTTCAGAGATCCATGGGAAACTCCTACCAAAACCTGGTGACGACAGTGGTTTTTCATGGTCCTTGTCACCGATTTAGAAGTCAGAGTTGAGGGGCGCCTGGGAGGCTCAGTCGGTTAAAGTGTCCAACTCTTGATTTGGGCTCAGGTCATGATCTCGGGGTCATGAGACTGAGCCCCGCATCGGGCTCTGCACTGAGCGTGGAGCCTGCATAAGAATCTCTCACTCTGCTCCTCCCACCCCCACCCAGCCAAATAAAAAAACCTTAAAAAAAAACACAGAAGTCAGAATTGAAGACACAAATGAGGCAGGACCACAAGGTCTTAATTAAGTTCCTTTCTAAAAGGAGCATGCTTTGAAGCCCTTAAATATTAAGGGCCAATAAGAGACAGTCAAATTTTTTTTTTTTAAGATTTTATTTATTTATTTGACAGATCACAAGTAGGCAGAGAGGCAGGCAGAGAGAGAAAGGGAGAAGCAGGCTCCCCGCTGTGCAGAGAGCCCAATTCGGGGCTCAATCCCAGGACCCTGGGATCATGACCTGAGCCGAAGGCAGAGGCTTTAACCTACTGAGCCACCCAGGTGCCCCAAGACAGTCAAAGTTTAACAGCTGTCGAAATACACAACCGAAATCCTTGTCAGGAAGTTCGAGGTAGACAGCAGGTGTCATAAGCAGCCAGGGCAAGGTGCACCCCTGTCTCAGATCTTTACTTTTCTCCCATGTAGAGGAAACCCTTCTAGGTTCTCTAACGCTCCTGTGGGAGGGAACGGTGCAGCTTACCATCATTACAGGCTACACCGACTGTAGCAGAAGCATGTGTGTGAGAGAGAGAAAGGAAAGGAAAAGTGTGCTTGGGGGAGGAGAGGAGGAGGTGTAGGAAGAAGGAAAAGAGCATGGAAATGAGACGGGGTGGCCAGAGAGGAGACAGGGCCTGAAGACAGTGACAGTGGCTACGTCCTCTGTCCTAATGCTCTGAGAGTCTGAGCGGCATTCTTCCTGGTATGATCTTCTCACCCATGGCATCCCTCATTCACCTCAGAGGAACTAACACCAGGTGAGCCATGGGGAGGGTCCTTCCTGGTCTCACTCAATCAGCCTCGGTGAACACCAAACCTCAGTGGTCCATCACTCTACCTCCCCCCGCCAGAAGCCCTGGGGACACAGGTCCTACCTTTCATGTAGAGAAAGCTGTGGAAGTAAGGCAGGGTGACACAGCTATACACGGAGTCCCTCCGGTAAGAAAGTTCATCGTCTGTATCAAACCTAGAATCAAAGTCCTCTTCGCTGTCTTCAAACTGGACAAGAAGGAGAGAGCCAACCGTGAGCCAAACAGAAAAGCAAAAAAATGCCGAGCATCTGTCAACATTGAAAAAAATAAATCTGACAGAAGCAACATGAGAATTCACACCATTCATAACACAGGGTGGTCAAGAATTACAAAATACTGACCCGTAAGGTCAAATGATCCATTGAATGGATACCCCGTGAGACACACTTATTTATCCAAAGGCTGTGCTAAAAACACGGCTGTTCAAGGGTAGAATTTTAATCAAACCATACAAGAGTTAATTCCCTTTAAATCACTATGATAAAAAATACGTTCAAGT
Source organism: Lutra lutra (assembly GCF_902655055.1). Lineage (NCBI taxonomy): Eukaryota > Metazoa > Chordata > Mammalia > Carnivora > Mustelidae > Lutra > Lutra lutra. The sequence continues at coordinate 13,550,610 of NC_062282.1, forward strand.
CTCAGAAAATCAAGGGGATATTTAATGCACAGCCAATGGGAAAAATAAAAGTCAACTATAAATAAACCCATGGACCAGAGAGCGCCTCTGGTAAGGCATCAGGGAGGGCAGACACAGGTAAAACAGGCTGGGGAGCAGACCGTGAGGCCTCCGGAACGCTGGTTCTCCTTCTCCGGTGTGCCCTTGGCCCTTCTAGTTCTAATTTAGGGCGGGCCTTAATTCCCCACCTGCTGGGAAGCTATGACAGACAGGGCTTGAGTTTCCATTTACAGTGCCCGTCTTCTTGGGCGATTCTGGGCTCTGTGTGCACATCAAGGCTCCATTTACTAACGCGGCTGCTTTTGGCCAGAAAAGGGGTTTAGGATCCTCTTCAAGACCCGACTCTGAAATCTCGGCTGCCCCGGGCCCGGATCACAGACAAGGTCCGTGCCCCCTGCCCCCCTCACACCCCCTGCTCCCCCCGCGCGGGGTACACTCACCGAGGACTGCGCCCCTTCGGAGCTGAAGCGGTACGCCCCGGAGCTGTTGTAGGTCCCCACGGAGCAGCGGTAGTCCGGGGACCACTGGCTGCCGTACGAGTTGGAGAAGGTCACGCTGCTGCCCGAGGTGATGGCGCCGTCCTCATAGTCGTCCTGGTCGTAGTCGTAGTCGCCGTCCGGGGAGGGGAGGCCGCCGCCGCTCTGGGGCACGCAGTAGGCGGGCTCCCCGGGGGACGAGCCGCGCTCGGACGGGGCCAGGAGCACCGTGCTGTCCGCGCTGGGGCTCGTGGGCACCACCGTGTCGTTCATGTAGGGGTCCTCCTCCGACGACTCGTCGCTCGTGCGGATGCCGCTCGTTCGCTGGTCCGAGTGGCCGTGCTCGCTGGGGTTGGGCGAATCCTTGAAGGCGTCGTCGTCGGCCTCGAAGCCCTCGTCCACCTCCTCCTCCGGGTAGGGCTGGCTGAAGTTGAAGCTGGGCTTCTCGGCTCCCGCGCCCTCCGCCGGCTCCCCGAGCTCGGCCGCCACCTCGCTGCCCACCGACAGCGAGCGCTCGATGTTGCGGACGCACTCGTCGATCTCGTCGAAGTTGAGGGACTCCAGGAACTCCTGCGCCGCCCGGCACGCCTCGTCCTCCAGCCTCCTGAGCTCCTCGTCCCGCAGCCGCTGCAGCTTCTGCAGCGACGCCTCGGTCAGGGACAGCTCCTGCCGCTCCTTCATGCGCTGCAGGTCCTCGATCTCCTTCTCCAGGCGGAGGATCTCCTCCACCTGCTTGTTTTCCTTCTGCTTCTCCAGGTCCTGGCGCAGTGCCGCGTCCCGCTGACTCTTCTGCAAGGCTTCCAGCTCTTGCTGCTTCCTGGCCGCTTCCTCCTGGGCAGGAGAGGAAGGGAGGGATCAGCAAGGGTCGCCAGCACCAGGTCGAGCATCGCTGCTTCTTCGCAATGAAGAACCGCGCGGAGATGGGCTCTCTATGGGCTGAACTGTGTGCCCCATCCTCCCAACGGATAGGGAAGCCCCGGTGTCCCGGAACACAGAACGTGTTTAGAGACAGGGCTCTTAAAGAAGGGATTACGTTAGAGTAAGACCACGAGGTGGGCTGTAACCCCATCTGCCCCGGAGTCCTGGCAGACGGAGGAGATCGGGACACACACAGACACACCAGGGAGGCATGCACACAAAGGCAAGACCACGGGAGGACGCAGTGAGAAGGTGGCCACGTCCAAGCTAAGGAGAGAGGCCTGGAAAGAAAGTGAGTCAGCTGACACCTTCACCCTGGAGGGGGGGGGTGTCTATCCTCCAGAATCATGAAACAACACTTTTTTGTTTAATTCCTGCAGGCTGAGTGGTACTATGTTAGGGCAGGCGAACTAACACAGCGGTCACGTGGCTTTACAGAGATGCTGCTGTCCGGGTTCACATTTAAACCTTACACATTCACAAAGTTTTACTCAGTGGTAGCGAGCTGCATCAGCAACATCGCCTTTAAAATCTTTCTTCTTGGGGTGCCTGGGCGGCTCAGTGGGTTAAAGCCTCTGCTTTCGGCTCAGGTCATGATCCCAGGGTCCTGGGATTGAGCCCCACATCGGGCTCTCTGCTCAGCGGGGAGCCTGCTTCCTCCTCTCTCTCTGCCTGCTTCTCTGCCTACTTGTGATCTCTCTGTCAAATAAATAAATAAAATCTTTAAAAAAAAATTAGTTTAAAATCTTTCTTCTTGTATCTTTATACTTTGTTTTCCTTTTGAATCCTTCCACCCAGGTGTTTGAAGTGGGAAGGGAAGGGGCAAACGAGATAGCACGAGGTCAAGGGCATGCTTACCTGTTGAGCGCGGAGCTCAGCCTCTCTTCGTGCCCTCTCTCTTTCTCTAAAAGTGTAAAAGGAAAAAGGAGGTGAAAATAACCAAAAGCAATGACACATACACACACACAAAACCCTGGAAGCACGTTTCCGAGGGAGAGCTACCTTCTTAGAGAAAACTTTGCTAAACACAACAAGGTTAAAGAATGGCCCCTCTACTTCAGGTCAATTACACATTCTGTGCATGAATTAAATGCACAGAACTCGGAATTTTATATCCAAGGAATTTTATGTCCAAGCCACCAAGAGGTAATGTTTCAAACAGCAGGTTCTGCAGCATCCACTGGGAATTCTTGGGGCAAGAATGAAAATTGACCTTGTAACTCACAATGTGTCCTTCTGCCTCATCCGAGCAGGAAAGCTAGTGTACCTCTCCTCTTCCTCCCGTTTCCTCTTCTCTTCCTCCTCCCGTTTCTCCGCCAGCAGCTGTCTGTAAATTCTCCGAGCAATCTGACCTCGGAGTCGCTTCTGGAAAATCACAGCGGCTTTCTTCAGGTGCAGAAATCTCCTCCTCAGAAGGAACGCTCTGTAGTTCTTTTGTATGATCACCACGCAGTCCAGGACCTTTCTGTATTGCTTTCTGAAAATGAAAACAAAAGCAGAACAGGATAGCTTTTGAGGGAATGAGGCTCTGAGCTCTTCAATGAGTTTCCATTAATGCTGTAAGACAAAAGAAAAGGGCCAAGTTTTGAACGTCTCATTATAGCGACGGGAGCGGACAGGAGGCCCCTGTGGACAAAACAAAACGGAAGGAAAACAAAAGCATAAGAACACACAAAACTAAAGCAAGAACCTTATCATTATCTTGGCTAAAACTAAATAAGCCCATAACCCTTAATGCTGACTTGGAAGAGTCCTGGGAGGGGCTGGACTGTAAACAGCACCAAAAAAGATTTGCTGCAGTCTCCTGTCCTCATGAGGGAGGAGAAAAAAAGGCCACAGCACCATGGTCCTGTACTTCAGAAAATGGAAGGACTTCTCGCAGCAGGCGGGTCCACAGAGACGGACAGAGCTCCAGCGCACAAGGCGAGAAGCCGCCTCGCTGGGCAAACACGGGAGAGGGGAGCCCTCTGTGGACCCAACCGGCCAACAGCCAAGTCAACAGCCAGGCTGCCGGGCTTCAATACATGACACAGAGGAACTGGGTCAACAACTTAAGTATATCTGCCCTGTCCCCTCCTGTCACTGGTCTCCTGGAGACATCAGGAGGCCCCTTGCCTACGTTCCACCCAGGTCAAGCCCACTGGGCATCTGGCATCGCTAGTCAGGAGCGCTGCCCTGAGACTCTCCACAGCCTGGTCCTGATCTCCATCCAGGTGTGATGGAGGTCTCCCCTCGGTGTGCTTCTTACCGTGCCAAGTAGCCCAAGATGTGGGCCCGGATCACCATGGCTGCCCTCGTAACTTCCTCCTCCCGCTGCTTCTCCAGTTTCTGCTCCAGGGACTCTCGAAGGAAGACCTGGCCGGGGGAAAGGGAGGCATCAGAAGCCAAGAACATGGCTGGTAACGGGAGGTTCTCTGAGTCAGAGACAGCTTCTGGAGGCCATGCTTCTCTCTCCGCAAATGTGCTCCAAACACAGTCAACAACAGTGGTTCTCTAGCTCCCTGTGGGGGAGGGCTGCTTTGTTTTTTTAAACTTTCCATCTGTCATGTCCTAAGATATTTGAAAAATACAGTAAAAATATATTGCTAGGAATAAAAAGCAAAGATATAGAAAATACAAGATCCCCCTGCCTTTGGGGGGGGGGGTTATTACATCCAACAGGCACAGAGGACCATGAAGTTGCCATCAAAGTTTACAGTCACTTAAGTGGGACAAATAGTTTACGGACCAGCACCAGTCCCACATAAAGTGTAAGTCACAAGGAACAGAGAGATGCCCTATGTTACGAAAGGAAAGAAGGAAAGAGAGGGAGGAGGAAAAATATCCAAAAACTTTGGATTTTATGTTACTTTAATAGTGCACGGAAACTCTCTCCGCATGACTGAGAAGTCATTATGATCATGGTGTCTTGGCCTCAAAAGCTTTAATGCACATTAAAAAAAAAAATTGTAATTCTGAGGGCACCTGTGACTCAGTCAGTCAAGTGTCTGCCTCCGGCTGAGGTCATGATCCCTGGGATGGAGCTCAGCAGATGAGGCAGGCTTTCCTGCTCAGAGGGGAGTCTGCTTTTCCCTCTTCCTCTGTCTCCCACCACCCCAGCCCCCGCACCCCCTTCCAGGCTCATGCTCTCTAATAGATAAAGAAAATCTTAAAAAAAAAAAAAGGATGTATTTCTGAAAACGGAGTTTAAAATGAGAATTGAACCATTTTTATTCCATCTCAGTTTGACCCTCACAAGAATACCAGAATTGGGACAAAACAGATCATAGCCATTTGCTGGCCTATTTCTGGGACCAGGCGCCTCAATCCTATGCTTACTAAATAAGGAAACTATCTTTGCTAATTGACACTCTGTATCAGAATTCCCAGTATTTGAAAGGATGTGAAAACATTAAGACCTCCCCTCAATCAAGCCAGCTTTTAATTTTATAATTTCAGATTTACTGCCTGCATGAGAAATTCTGAACTATTTCCTAGAAAAACTAGTGCCAAATATTTTCGTGCTTTTTCTATGAATGGTCAGCCTGGATGCATTTCGGAGGTGGTGGGCGGGAGGCTAACTGACACTCTCGCTCACTCATGATGCTCTGATTTATGCTTCTGTCAGTCATTCTGGCCAACAATGATGCGTTATGTTTACTTAGTAGCACAGTTTCCCAAACACTCTGCTCTGTCTCTTCCAAGACATTTGGGCAAAAAAAGCAAATAGAGAATCCTACCACCAGGTGACTCACAGAAGGCTTACCTCCTTGTGCTCTGGGTTCCCGAGCACTTGCAAACTCTACCACAAATAATTCTCCTAGAAAAGTTTCTCATACAACCCTTTTCCTATAGTTGCAATTACAGGCTCTATTGATGCATGATGCCTCTTTGGCCAAAATAAATAAATAAATAATTTTTAAAAAGGCAAGTATAAAGCTTATTTGTTTGAAAATAATAAAAAGTTTCAGAACTAGGAATCTCTGAAGCAGTCTTCATCAAGACTAGACTTTCAAGAAGTATTTAAACCTCTTTGAGGCTTTTTTCAGCATTAAAGATCTTACTCTAATGCTGCAGCTCTGGTGAGTATTTAAAAGAACAAAAGTCACATCCTGGTGAAGCATGATGCTGCTGGGACTTTCACGAAACAAAATGCCAGTTCTCACAAGCAAATAGCTTTATGAAGGGAAGAGCGTGTCTCACCTTTCTGGAAGTCTACAGAATGTCTCCGTTTGAATCAGAATCAGAGAAATACCTGCTTTAGTGTTAAGATTCATGCCCATCCCAAAGAGCTCTCTGCCCCACCTAGTAAATTTACTGCCCCATCACTCTCTAGATGTTCTTCCACTAACCCAAGGGGCAAACAAATAGAGCAGAATACTCTTAGAGACCCGTCTCAGCTTAAGAACATCCACCCTGAATTCATGCAAGGACACACGGAAAGCCACATCAGTTCTCCCAGCCCAGCAGCGAGCAGCGGCAATAACCCCATCTTCCCGGGACGTGGCCAAGATGGAGCCAGCGCGACCCAGCGACTGACTGTGACTGAAGTGCTGCCCTGAGTGGGCGCCATTGAGCAGCTCAGCAAAGGGCAGTGCCCACTCAAAGGACTGCCCTGGGGAACTCGACTCAACATACAGTATGAACAATTTCATCTGGCCATTTTTTATCTTTATCCCAATAGCTCAAGAACCCAAGGATTATTCCAGGAAGATGTCTTTATAAGCAGTACCTCTTGCAGGCTTTGTGGCCACAGAACAGAGGGAAAAAGGTCTGGCAAAAGAGTCCACTTGGTCAGAAAAATGAAATGTATCAGAGTCACAGAGAAGTGGGAAGAGTCAAAACCAGGTCACCCTCAACTCAACCTCACAGCAGGGACACACAGGGGAATGTTCTGGACGGGCTGTTCACCGGAGATTCAGTCAGGATTTCTGGCTTCTTTAGGAATGCTTCCCCAGAAGATACGAGTTCTTGCCTTCCAAGAACTAAATGTGTTTTTATGTGAGCCAACTAATTCAGACGCATTTAACTCCTCGACTACAAAACTGTCGACCTTTCCCTGTCGTGTGTGGTGGGAATTTCTCTACCAGAAGATTCAGATGTTCATTAGTTGTCAAGGCTTTAAATGCAAAGACCTTCTGGCAGCAACACTGACCAGAACACACACTAGTGTATGATTAAGTCAAACAGTGGTCAAGGTCAAAGCTATTTAGTGGACATGACTCAAACGCTCTGATGTTTACATTTTCTTCCCAATGTTTCTGTCAACTCTCAAGTTTCCATCCTACTTCTACCTCCAACTGGTCACCAATTAAAGTTTAACTCCTCTTTAAAGATGTCCTCATCTTGAATGCTTCCCTGACATTTCAGTCCACAGTGAGGTCTCTCTTAGAGAAGCAGTGTTTTTATTCCTAGAGATGACACCATATGATTTACTGGTGGCACGTGGAGGTCTTCTCTCCCAGGAACATAATAAGCTGAAGGGCAATGTCATTATGTCTCTGTGTCCCCCGTGCTATGCCTGGGTTCAAGCCTTGTCTGGACCTCATTTCCATAATGTAACTGTAATTGTATGTGAAGTTGGATTGGTTCCTGAGAGCTCAAAGAAGAGACCAGTATTGTCTGAGACATCATGATATTTGGTGTCACTCCACTGTATAAGGCAGCGGGATAGGAGGAGGGTATCCACTGAGAAAGAACGCAGTGTCTTTTTGATTATAAAGTCAGAGCAGGTGACATTGTATTGTCAAGTGTTCCATTTTAACTGTCTTTAGAAAGTTTCCCTGAGGGACTAAATCGGTGATACCCTCGTTCCATCCCTTACAGTTTTTCAGTGCTCACCAGACATTGCCTGAGCTCCTACTCTGTACACTGTGTAGAAGAATGAACAATTTACGCTGTCCCCTGGGTGACTGTAGAGAAGTCAACAGGCAACACCAAGATGGCAGGAGAGCATGCTGAATGTCACAACGGGACTGATGCAGAGGACAGAGGGGGCTTGGCTCAGTTTGGGGGTGTATTTTTCGTGAAGGGTGCAATGGAGAATGTCAAAAAGGATTCCTGTCCAAGTCCATGTCTAAGCGGAGACTGGAAGGATGAGTTAGATAAATAGGGGATAAAGTGGGGACCAGAGGGAGGAGAATTCCAGGCAGAAAGACCTATAAACCTGTGAGGACACATCCTGAGGTGACCCCCAATGACTTATACCCCAGTTTAATCCTGCAAATGTGGGTGGAAACGGACTTCCTTCTAGCAAACAGAATACAAGAAAGTGACGGGATATCGCTTCTGTGAACATATGAATTATAAAGACTCCGGCTGAGGAGACCACAGCCAGACTCTCCTGCCGGCCTTAAAGAAGTGAGCCGCCATGTTGTCAGACGGATCACATGGCCAGAAACTGCTGGGGCCTCTGGGAGCTCAGAGCATCGTGGGGTGGAAGCCAGCAGGAAAACAAGGACCTCAGTCCTACAGCTGCGAAGAACCAGCTGCTGGCACCGCATAAGCTTGGAAGACGACCCCAAGCTCCAAAAGGGAATGCAACTGCAGCTGACACTGACTGCAGCTTGGGAGACCCTGACAGAGGCCCTGGTGAGGCCATGCCGGGAGCCCTGACCCATGATACCGTGGGGGGATCAAAACGTGTGCTGTTAGAGCAGGTACGTCAGTGGTAGCTTCTTACACAGCAACAGATAACCCAACCCCTTTGCATGCCGTCGTTACCCTGTTGGATATTTGGATCTTAAATCCCTGCCAGGGTGAAATTGCTCTAGAGGACAAGAGCCTGGGCTGCCTGGGTGGCTCGGACGGATGAGCACGCGACTCTCGATTTCAGCTCAGGTCATGATCTAAGGGTCCTGAGATCAAGATCGAGCTCCACATCAGTAGGGAGTCTGCTTGAGGGAGTCTCTTTCTCTCTCTCTCTGCCCTCCTTCCAACTCTTTCTCTCTAAAGTAAAGAAATCTTAAAAAAAAAAAAAAAAAAGTTAAGAGTAGAAGAACAGGTCCATTCTACACTTTCCTTTGCTAAGTGTCCCCACACGATCCCCATCCTCATCACTGATGTGATGGACAGAATGTCTGTGCTCTCTCCATCCCCGATTCGGACGCAGGACCTCTAGGTAGTAATTAGGTTTGGATGATGTCAGGAGGGTTGGGCCCCCTGGTGGGATTCATGCCCTCTAAGAGGAGGGAGAGGAGCCAGAGCTCGCCACCGCGTAAGGACCCTGCTCGCAGACTTGCAGCCTCCCGAAGTCTGAGAAATGAACGTCCATTCTTTAGTCACCGAGTCGGCGCCGTGCTGTTAGAGCAGTGCGGATGGACTGAGCCAGTCGGCGAGTCTCCTTCCTCACCACCCCCTCTTTTTTGAGAGCAAGAGAGTGAACTGGAGTAGGGAGGGACAAAGGGAGAAACTTTTCTTTTTTTAAGATTTTATTTGACAGAGAGAGACAGCGAGAGAGAGAACACAAGTGGGGGAGTGGGACAGGGAGAAGCAGGCTTCCCACAGGGCGGGGAGCCCGATGCAGGGCTCAATCCCAGGACCCCGGGATCAGGAGACGTTAAACAGCCTCCACACTCAGGGCTGAGCCCAACACGGGGCTCAAGCATGATCCTGAGATGATGACCTGAGCCGAAATCAAGAGCTGGACAGTCAACTGACTGAGGGACCCAGGGGCTCCCTTTCTCCCCCATTTTTTAAACAATTTTTTTTAGATTTTATTTATTTATTTGACAGACAGAGATCACAAGTAGGCAGAGAGGCAGGCAGAGAGAGAGAGAGGGAAGCAGGCTCCCCGCAGAGCAGAGAGCCCGATGTAGGGCTTGATCCCAGGACCCCGGGACCATGACCTGAGCTGAAGGCAGAGGCTTAACCCACTGAGCCACCCAGGCGCCCCTCCCCCATGTTTTTTTTTTTTTTTTTTTAAAGATTTTATTTATTTATTTGACAGAGAGAGAGAGAACACAAGTAGGCAGAGAGGCAGGCAGAGAGACAGGAGGAAGCAGGCTCCCTGCTGAGCAGAGAGCCCGATTCGGGACTCGATCCCAGGACTCCGAGATCATGACCTGAGCCGAAGGCAGCGGCTTAACCCACTGAGCCACCCAGGCGCCCCAACCCTCCCCCATGTTTTAAAGAAAGAAATTCTCTGGTTAAAAACAATATAATAGGAGTGGAAACTTTAAAATACTTTTCGGTTGGTGCATTGCTACTGGGAAGGCCAGGAGGATGAGGCATGAGGACTGCCTCTTACTTTTGAGTCCCTCCAAACACTCAACAGTCAACCCCTCAGCTGCTTGCCTTTCCGTGACAAGTCACATTTCTGTCTTCCTGTGTGACGAGGCCTAGAGTGGAGGGAAGAAAACGAGTGAACGGCAAAGGAAGATTCCAGCAGTTCCCTGATACAAGGAGGACAGCTCACACGACCAATGTAATGGCTAACTTTTGCTGTTGAGGCCAAACTGTCCGCCCCTCAGCTCCTGTCTGGAACAAACGGGATCCAGGCCTCATCTCAGCCACACCAGCATGTTCCAAACATGACCTTCGCTCGGTCTTCTAGACTGGATTTTTGTCAGCCTACGAGATCTCAGAGTGTTGGCCAATCTCTTGCACGCAGCTCCCAGGGGGGTAGGGACAGCATTCAGCATTCAGAGTACCAAGAGTCAGAAGGGTCTGGGAAAACACACACGCACGCACGCACACACACACATGCACACACACACAGCCTGCAGGAAAACACGCACACAAGCACGCACACACGCACACCGAGCCCCAGGTTTCAGAAAACAGAGTTCCTGACAAGCCAAGGATTTCAGATACAACATTAACTGTCTTGAGGACAGGGCGCCTGGGTGGCTCAGTGGGTTAGGCCGCTGCCTTCGGCTCGGGTCATGATCCCAGAGTCCTGGGATCGAGTCCCGCGTCGGGCTCGCTGCTCAGCAGGAAGCCTGCTTCCCTTCCTCTCTCTCTGCCTGCCTCTCTGCCTACTTGTGGTCTCTCTCTGTCAAATAAATGGATGAAATCTTTAAAAAAAAAAAAAAAAACTGTCTTGAGGACAAAAGACTATGGTGGGCATGGCACTGTATCGTCCCCCAAGTTCAAAAATCATAAAAATCATTTGTTAGCAGTCACACAGGACACCTGCCCCAACTCGTCCAGGAGTTTGATGGGATGAATTTTTTTTTTCCTTTAAGATTTTATTATTGAAAGAGAGAGAGAGAGAATGAGTGGGTGGGGAGGGTCAGGCAGGGGGAGAGGGAGAAGCAGGCTCCCCACTGAGCAGGGAGCCTGCCATGGGGCTCCATCCTAGGACCCCAGGATCGTGACCTGAGCAGAAGGCAGACGCTCCACCAACTGAGCCCCCAGGTGCCCCCACCAGACGAATGCCCTCTGTCTGTAATCTTACCTTGGTCTTGCCCAGCTGCCACTCGCTGTGGGAGGCGTCGTACAGCTGCAGCAGGGCCGTGCACTTCCCCCTGATGTCCTCGGGCACAGCTGCGTTCCGCATCAGCACCTTATACCTGCCGCAGAAAGACGCCCCACATCACCTTCTGCTACAATCCGTTTTCCCCAGCTGCTCTGAAAAGAAATCGGATCTATGCAGCCCCGCCTTGCCTTTTGTAGAAATCCTGGAAGGGTCTCCGGACTGCGTAGCCTGCCTTCCGGATCCTCACCGTCTCCAGCATCCCGGAATACCGCAGCTGATTCAGCACGACTGCCTGGTCGAACTGCTCTGGCATCTGGAACGTGAGAAATGGTGAAAAGATAAAGGGAACAAGGACATCCCGCACCCCCCACACCCCGATTCGCCTGCTGGGACCCATCACTGGGCTTCAGCAGCCATCCCCGAGCCCTTCCTCTCTGCCCTTAAATTTCCTGAAGTCCCAGACTTCATATCATCTCATCGGTAAATACAATCAATACCATTTCTTAATATAACCACAACGCCATTGTCAGATCTTAAAAGAGACCAATAATTCCTAGTATTAATCTCCATGTTCCCATTTCTGACTGTTTTAACAAGGATCATAAACATACTGCCATTTTTAACACTGTTTTTCAAAGAACCTAAAAAGGGTCACCTGATGTCACTTTATTTACTTTTTGAACTTCCATTTCCAGGAACTGAAAGGCATATTTCTAGTCAAAGAATAGAGGGACCCAGTGAGGGATGGAGGGAGGGGTAGGTGAGGTTGGTGTGGGGAGTGGGGGGAGAGAAAGCACACCAGTGGAGGAAAAGGGACAAAAACAGAGTTCTAGTTTTCTCAGTATCTAGTCAAATCCTCCGTGTGCTGAAAGCTCTACACGGTGATCCCTAGGTAAATGAATCCCAGAAAATCCAAACCAAAGACAGACCAAAAAAAAAAAAAAAAAAAAAAAAAAAAATTAAACCAAAACTTCATGTCCTGAAATGTGTTCTCTTATCCACGCCATTGCCAAACAAAACAATCTGGCAGTGTGGACAGGACAATGGTCTTTCAGGGGAAAGCCCAAAAGTAGGCCGCTTACCACTTGCGGCTTTTTGGGCAATGATTTGTTTTTCAATCCAAACAGCCATTCCCTTGAACTAATTTGTACTTTATCCTACACAACTGTGAATAAAATGACTGAAAAGGAGCAGAAGAGAATGGAAGGTCACCATTAAAAAGTGGAAAAAAAATGGCTTAAATTTGCAGTCCTTAAAAGCACGGTCATTAACACAAATTTAGGCTTAAAGCCACGTTCTCCCGCAGGCTCCCCAAACTAGCAAAGAATAAATTCGAAGAATGTTCTGCCAATCTCTCCTACAGCTTGTGATTCAACAGCCTGAATATCATCTCCTGCAGGCTGACCTCTCTTATATTTAATTTAATTCCTTCTACAAACAATGTGGTCAACTTGTCTTTACTCAGCAGTATTCTACCCGAGTACAGCCAATAAATTAGGGCAAATGTCCAAAAAAGTGTGGCTCCCCGGTTTTTAGTCTTGATTATTTAAATATCCCTGGAAAAGTAAGAAAAACATAAAAATAAGAAAAATCATCCTCGGTTACTCTTATGCCTTATCTTTATGTTATAAAAAATGGAGAGAGGCAACGGTTCTAGAGGTATTCGGTTAACATGCTTCCGTTCTATTATCTGGACTATAATCTGGGCAGCAGCCATCCACAAAGACTAGCACAGAGCAAACGTAAAACACACACAGAATAAAGCATCAGGCTTACTCGACTTTGTTAATTTCATAATCAGACACCAACTAATTTAATATTCCATCACTGGACACTCAAAGACTTTTCTTAATCTCTCCCCATTCCTGAACCACCTGGTTTTTCCGTGCATCTTTTCTTCCAATCCTTATTTAACAACGTCACCACGATTCCTTAGCTTGGCACCAGTTCCTAGAATGTCCTAAAAAATATTACGAAAGGGACCCCCACTCCATCCAAAAAAAGTTCAGCTGCACTCACCATCTTCAGCCTCTCCAAGGAACATTCCACCTTCGGCTTGGCTCCGGGGCCAAAATTCATATGGAAAACGCCTGCCACACTGACCTTTCTGCCACAGCTAAAGACACTGAACAATAATGAACACCATTCCTGTGCTTTAAAAAGTGCTCGGTTGCCATGACAACCCCTTCCATTCTTGGGCTAATTAGGGTGGTGTGGTTGTAGGATTTCATACAGCCCAGGGAGGGAGGCAGGGAGGGAGGGAGCCACCAGGAGTGGCCGCTCCTTCCAGGCTCACACTGTGATTGTGTTTCTGGCCCTTCCTAGTAATTTAACCAGGAAGGGGGGATCTAGAGGCAGATTGTCGCCATGGGCAACCCGCACAGCACTCATGAGTTTGGGGCGGGGGGGGGGCGGTAAGCCTGTATTTCCATCAGTGCTTCTCTTTTTAATTTCTACTTCCTTCTCTGGTGAATTTAATGTTCAAAGATGACCCAGCTGGGGGCTGGCCACGTCACAGCTTACAGGCATTTTCCTTCCCAAACTTCCCAGCACACGTCTTCCCTGGGAACTAGTCTTCCAGGGCTGGAGTTTGGTCTGACGGTGGCTGCCTCAAGTTTTGATGGCAGCAGATAACAGGGACTTTGCAAGTAACAGTTATAAAACAGTCTGGGCTTTAAACACCTACTGTGTGCAAGGTTCCATGGTTCGTGCTTCAAGACTAAAAAGGGGGTGGGGGCTAGATTTTTTTTCCCTTTAATCAACAACCCCCGCCAGGGTGCTGAATTTATTACAACTGATGAACCCACACCGGCCGACCACCAGCACCTAGAGCCCACACTTTACAGGGCTCGCCATTGCGCAGCAAAGGGGTCTGATGCACAAGGACATACATCCACCATTAGAGGAGTTAGAGGGTCGTACAGAGTAGTTCCATTGCCCTAAAAATCCTCTGGGATCCGCCTACTCATTTCTACCTCCCCCCAACTCCTGGGCAAGCACTAATCTTTTCAGGCTCCCCTTAATTGCTTTTTTTAACATTTAATTTTTAATTTTTTTTTTTTTTTAAGATTTTTAAATTTATTTGAGAGAGAGAGAGAGAGAGCATGATCAGAGGGCGGGGGAAGGCAGGGTAGAGAAGACTCCCCGCTGAGCAGGGAGCCCAACATTTAATTTTTTAAAGAGCAGTTTGAAGTTCCCAGGGATATTGAGAGGAAGATCCAGAGATTTCCGTCAGGCCCCTGCCCCCACATGCGTAGCCCCACAGGGGCTGCATTCTGTTTCCCAGAACCCTTCCATTTAGAAGGGTGGCAGGTATACCAACCCTCATTCCTTACATAGCAGAAAGCCGCATATAAAACCATATCAAACATTAAAATTAAGCTCCTCAGGAATGCAGAAGAAAGCCAAGTATGAGGACATGGGGAGACACATAATTTGAACCCAGGTGTGACCCAGCATCTGGGCTCTACCACCGGTTCACTGCTGCAGGGGAACGGCCCTTCTACGGAGAACGCAGCAGACAACAGCGATGAGGCAGAACGAGGACCCGGCGTGTCCCGTGGTTAGTCTGGGGCAGAGCGGGGTGCGGGGGACCTGCGCGGCTGTACTTCTTCTGTCCAGCTTCGATGGCAACTGTTTTCTAGATAAGGAGCCAACGGAGGCTTAGGGTGAGAGAGAAATGCAGCCAGACCTGAGGTGTACAAGGATCCCTTTGTTGGCAGCGTCAAAACGGGAAACAAGACCGGACGAGTGGCCGGGGGTATTCTCATAATCGGGCTCATCATGAAATACTATGCAGCCATTAAGACCAAGACCACGTGCAAGCCGCACCAGTAGACTCGCAGGCCTTTGGCAAGCTGAGAAAAGATGCAGGCAAGTATGCATAACAGTCTCATTTTTGTAAAACAATGACCTCAGCAAAAAAACCCAAAGGAACAACAACAACAACAACAAACCACCAAACCCCCAAAACAACCCCTGCCCTATTTATTGCATGTGCATGAAGATACAAGCATACGTCGTTTTATCATGCTTCACAGACCCTGTGTTTCTCACAAATTAAAGGTTTGTGGCAAAGCTGTGTCAAGGCTGTTGGCACCATCCTCCCAATAGCATTTGTTCCCTTTGTCTCTGTGTCACATTTGGATGATTGGAATATCTCAAACTTTTTCATTGTGACCAGTGATTATGACTTGCTATAAGCTCAGATTAAATTAAGTATTATACTTTTTTTTAAGACATAATGCTACTGCACACTTAAAGGACTACAGAATAACTTAAGTCTAATGTTAAACATCGTGGGAAACCAAAACAGTCATCTCACTTGCTTTCTGTGACATTCACTTCATTGCAGAGGTCTGCAACCAAACCCGCAGTATCTCTGAGGTCCTCCTGTCTAAGTCTAGGTAACACATGTGCAGAAAAGCACAGGAACACTCATGCTTGGTCCTTTCTGGGACAGGGGGTATTGTTGTGGATGCTGGGAAGAAAGGTTGCTAGGAATAAAAGGGAATGAAAAATTAGGCTGCACTGAACGAAGAAAATAATCATGTATTTACAATATGATTATTCTACTTGGCTATATATCTTTGAAGATATTTAATAAATAATATTTTTTTTTAACAAGGTAAAAACCCAGATATTGAGTGGATTCTAATGGCTCTGTTCAGAATAGAGGGGAAGGAAAGAGAAGGAGGAAGATCAAGTGTGCAGCTCCGAGAAAGATACTTAAAAGTAGAAATTAGCTAAAGGGCCATCAACAAATGAGGGCTTAGGGGTGCCCAGCTGGCTCATTCGGTAGAGCATGTGACTCTTGATCTCAGGGTCGTGAGTTTGAGTCCCACAGTGGGTGTAGATTACTTTAAAAAAAAAAATGAAAACAAAACAAAAAACCCAAAGGAATAGATAAATAAAATAGACCTATCTATTCATACAATGAAGTGTTATGTGGTCTAAAAAGGAACAAAACACTAAAACACACTACATGAACCCTTAGAACATTATACTAAGTGGAAGAAGCCCGTCACAAAAAATCATGTGTGTATTACAGGACTCCATCCATATGAAATGTCCAGAAGGAACTGTGCAGACACTGAGTCGTGGCTGCCTAGGGCTGGTGGAAGCAGTCGGGGTAGGTATGTGTCGGGGGGACGGGGTGGGGGAGGCAGGCCAACAGTAGGGGGTTTCTTTGTGAGCTGATGAGAAAGTTCTAAAATGGCCAGTGGTGATGGGAGCACATTATTCATGAATATATAAAAACCCACCAAATTGGGGGCGCCTGGGTGGCTCAGTGGTTGAAGCCTCTGCCTTCGGCTCAGGTCATGATCCCAGGGTCCTGGGATCGAGCCTCACATCGGGCTCTCTGCTCGGTGGGGAGCCTGCCTCCTCCTCTCTCTGCCTGCCTCTCTGCCTACTTGTGATCTGTCTGTCAAAAAACAAAACAAAAAAAAAACAAACACCAAATTGTACACTTCAGATGAGTCAACTGTAGGTATGTGAATTCTATCTCAACAAAGCCAGTTTTTTAAAAATACTTTTAAAAGCCACACAAGAGGGGCGCCTGAGTGGCTCAGTGGGTTAAGCCGCTGCCTTCGGCTCAGGTCATGATCTCAGGGTCCTGGGATCGAGTCCCGCATCGGGCTCTCTGCTCGGCGGGAGGCCTGCTTCCCTCTCTCTCTCTCTCTCTCTGCCTTCCTCTCCGTCTACTTGTGATCTCTCTCTGTCAGATAAATGGATAAAATCTTTAAAAAAAAAAAAAAAAAAGCCACACAAGACATGGAGGCATTTAAAATGGATAAGCAGTGGGGTGCCCGGGTGGCGCAGCTGGTTAAGCGTCCCACTCTTGGTTTCAGGTCAGGTCTTATTTCAGGTCCTGGGATCCAACCCTGGGTCGGGCTCTGTGCTCAGCACGGAATCTGCTTGAGATTCTCTCTCCCTCTCTCTCTCTGCCCCTCCTGCATGTGCTCACTCCTTCTAAAATATATATGTAAATCTTAAAACATAAATAAATAAAAATTTGAAAAATAAAATGGACAAGCAGCAATGGATGTGGAGGGAGTCTTCCTGGAGACAGGATTGAATGTATTTGTTTCAGGTAAGTCAGTTCTACAAATAATGATGATGATGATGATAATGATAATAATATTAATTGGGAAAACTATTTTCCCCTACCACCTTAAAAAGTAAGATTTCAGAATGTCCAGACGCAAATGACTGATTAGCAGAACATGCTAAGACCTACCCCAAAATCCAGTTATAAGCCAGCCCTATCTTCTGCAGCTTCAAGTCTAAATAAAGGGCAAGAGAAGTGCCGATACACAGGGACCCAGGACAAGGGAGGCTCTTCACAACCGGAGACAGAAATAAACGCATTTATGCATTAATGGATCTGATTACCCCGAACACTACCTAGCCTTTCATAATTTCATATATACTGCATAAAGATAAGGATGTCAGCGATTCTGGAAATTGCCCCCTGTCTACAGTACGAGGACATTCAATCCGTGCTTACAGAAGAAAACAGAGCGAGTTCATTACCGATGGACCCTCAAAGTTCTCATGCTTCTCAGCATTTGAGAGAGGTCTCAGGAACCAGGCAAGGAGCCCTGAGAACTCAAAAAGAGTGGGAACCTGGCTTGCCATGCAGAGGCCCATTGGGTATGGGGGGGGCAGTCAGGACTTCAGGGAGAAGGCATTTCTCTACTCTGATCCGGGGGCGGGGGGGTTAGGACAGATGATTCCATCTTATAGACAAGGAAACCCGAAGTTCCTTCCTTAGACTGAGAGCAACCTTCCAGGTAACAGCACGAAATGCACCTGCCCCTGTTTGGACCCAACAAACATTTGGGTCCAGATTGGAGACTGGCTCTAATCTGCTTAGAAAATAACATGGCAGCAAAGCATAGGCCTGAAACCAAACATGGGAACTGAGCATTATACCAACAAGTGCCTTCCTTACTGTCCTTAATAGCTCAATAGAAAAAAAAAATTTGACTATCTTATAAGACTTAATTTCCCACCCCTCTGGTAGACTTTCTCAAAGTGAGTAGTGTAACATTCTAAAATTAAAGAGTTCTATTTTTTCCTGTTTTGTTTTTTTTTAATGGATCCTGACCTAGTTTCTCTATGTGAAATATCTTCGCCTTTATTTACACACATATTAGGTCTGCAACTGAGGGACTTATCTCATAGCCCACATTATGTTGGCTTAGTCCCTGCCATCCTAAGGAATAGAAAACAATCTATTTAGTACAAAGAACCCGTACATGATTCTTTATTTTGGTAAGTAAATATTACAGAGTAGGGGAAAGGCCCAACTAACCTTAAATAGAGAGGATTTACTATCTTAGGTGTATTTGCATTACCATTACTGGATATACTTTTACTCTATTCACCTTTAAACATTAACCTCACCTCTGATAACCCTTCTTCAACTGCAGAAAAATCCAAGGTTCCAGAAAGGCTTATCCAAAGTCAATTACGTTACACTAATAAACTATCATTCCCAGCCCTGTAAATGACTGAGAAGGTCTTACAATGGCATGCCTGTCCTCACCTTACTAATTAACCAAAAAATTAATTAAAAAAAAAGATGCAAGACCTCTCCATCTTTATTTGCTGTGTTTGCTACATCAAACTATCAAAAGCGGTCCATAAATATTGAACCCAAGTTTATCGTGCTTTGAAGAGCTTTCAAAAGCGGGGTTACTAAACCGGCAATATAATTTTCCTGACCTTGAACGGGCACTAAACAAAAGCCCATTAAACTAGCGACAAAAGCTCTTTGTACTTACATCAGTCATTTCACTCCTGGGCTGTTAAACACTTTGCACAGTTGTTGCCGCTCACTGACTTCCCTTCGGAGCAGAGAGGCAGAAACGAGGTTCCCCTAGAGAAGAGGCAACTCCCCGCGTCCCCCCGCCCCCACCCCAGGTGAGGAACAGGAAGCAACACCGTGACATTGACTGCCAAACGCTGTGGTCAGTCCTGGAGGTCAGATCAGAGAGCATGGAAATTTCTCCCTCCCGGGGCACAGGCTTCGCGCCACAGCCCCCCGCCGAGCACAGTCACCCAACGCTGGACTATTACACCCGGAAGCGGCTGCGTTCACCTCAGAGCCTCACAAACCCCCACTGCTCAACAGGAGAGGAGGAGCCAGACCAGAGAAAACACACACACACGCACACGCACACATGCACGCATGCACCCATGCACACTTACAGAATCCTTCCGAGGCGTAGACCCCTGGTGAACCAACTCCCAGCACACACCACACCAAACTAAGGCAAAGGCTCCAATTTCCCATTCAAGGCCCCGCCATATGGCTCCAGTCTGCCTTCAGTCAACACACAGCTAGGTCAACGCGACATCTCGTTCACATTCTAGAGAACCCTAGATGTTTCTGGACTAAAGCTGTCACTTCCTGTCTTCCTCAGCCAGAGCTAGCCTCACCACCTAGATGTTCTCCCGTGGTCTCTGGTGAGTTTCACGGATATTTTAGGGGTCTTCCATATATACCCTCTTCAATGCATAAAACTGTTCCTGAGGCATCTGACTGCTGCCATCTGTCACCTCCCCTTCCCTTGGTAGCACACATGTACTTGCTTTAGGATGTGACCTCGAGCATGCATCTTCTCATGTATTTTTGCATGTGTGTCTGTTAGACATACCCGTGTGAAGTCCCCATTAGATGATACATTCCCTCAGGGGAGGGTCTGAATTTTATGAATTTTGTCACTAACTTGCCTCCCTGACGTGCCACATACATACGCACTTAAACTACGGTGTTGCATAAATTAAACTGGGGTTCTCCTTACAGCCTTTTCCAATGTACTTATTTGGCAAGGACTCAGAAATAATACCAAAAGACCGTTCGTAAGAGGAAAAATTGATTAACTTCTCTGTGAAAGACACTGTTAAGAAAATCAACACACTGGGAAAATATTTTTTTAAATATTTATCTGAAAAAATACCATATCCAATATAAGTATATCCAATATAGGGATGATTACTACTCAAGAATATGAAAACCACCACCCGATGTAAAAAAGAGGGAAAAGATCTGGACACTTCACCAAAGAAGATTTAGGGACAGCTACTGAGCATATGGAAAGATACTCCATTTAGGAAATTGCTGATTAAAACAATGACACCACCACCCACCTGCTAGAATGATTAACCCGGAAAACCGAAAATACCCAGTGATGGCAAAGATACAGGAACAGTAATTCGTAGTTGGTTGGATGCAAAATGATAGTCAACTTGGAAGACAGTTTCTCATAAAGCTAAACACTGTTTTCTATGATCTAGCAAGCGTGTTCCTAAGGATGTAGCCAACCGAACCGAATGCATGACACCCACAGGTTGAATGTTCCTGACAGCTTCATTCACAGCTGTCAAAATTCAGAAGCATCAGGATGTCATCTAATAGGTGAACAGCCAAAGAAACTGTGGGATAGCCGTATCATGGAACAGCATTCAGAGATTTTTAAAAGATACCGAGTTTCCCCAAAACCTGGAGGGAACTTAAACACAGTAAAACAGACTGAAATGAGCAGATACGTCTACTACCTGATTCCAATTAGATGGCAGTCTGCATAAGGCAAAGCTACACAGAGAGCAGAAGCAGCAGTGGTTCCCAGGGACTCAGTGGGAAGGGAATGAGTAGGTAAAGCACAGGAAAATTTTAGGTTGGAGAAGCTGTTCTGTCGGATCCTGTGATGGTGGGTACACCCCATGATACATCTGCCAAGATCCGGAGAATTTTAATGCACAAGAGTGAACTTTGGAGGATACCAGGAAGTGATCTATACTGTAATAAAAGAATCTCAATGTATTACAGAGGCGTGAAAGGACCTCATTGAAGGACTGGGGGCGGGGCCCTCGTAAGCACCTTTGGAAATGGGCTTCGTAAGACTGAGGGCAGAGGGAGCCACACAGGCACTGCATTACAGCTCTGAGAGTTCTTCCCTGGGAATGACAGGTTCACAATTCGCTCCTGCTCTACAATTAAATAAATGGATGGTGGGAGCCAGGTTTCTCAATATTGGAGTGCAAATTTTGCATGAAAACTTTAACAAATTCTATCCAACCTGATCAACCTGAGTTGATGACTTTTATGAAAACAGGAGCAGAGGGCGCCTGGATGGCTCAGTCATTAAGCATTTGCCTTGGGCTCAGGTCATGATCTCAGGGCCCTGGGATCGTGCGCTCCGCATTGGGCTCCCCACTCTGCAGGAAGCCTGCTTCTCCCTCCCCTACTCTCCCTGATTGTGTTCCTTCTCTCACTGTGTCTCTGTGAAATAAATAAATAAAATCTTTAAAAAACAAACAAACAAACAAAAAACAGAAGCAGAGAAACTCTGTTCTGGCGCTGGCTTAACTGGTCCTCTTAAGGATGCCAGCCACAAGGTCCAAGCATTCCTCAAAACGTGTTTCTGGAGAATATGCCCGAAAAACAGTTCAATATCCCATTCCCTTTTTTAACTACTTATAGGACCTAACCAGAATGTGTTTCTATAGGAAATGGTTCTACTACAAAATACAATGACATAACTTTGCTGTATCAAGTTTGAGGATGACTTAAAAGAAATTGGAAATAAAAGTAGTCTCATTTCGGGGCGCCTGGGTGGCTCAGTGGGTTAAGCCGCTGCCTTCGGCTCAGGTCATGATCTCAGGGTCCTGGGATCGAGTCCCGCATCGGGCTCTCTGCTCATCGGAGAACCTGCTTCCTCCTCTCTCTCTCTCTCTCTGCCTGCCTCTCTGCCTACTTGTGATCTCTCTCTGTGAAATAAATAAATAAAATCTTTAAAAGAAAAAAAAAAGTAGTCTCATTTCTCCATTAAATTGTGGTTAAATGACAGAATAATGCACCCAAAGGTTGGCTGTTTTGTTTTGTTTGTTTTTAAATCAGAAACACGGAGAATGTATACGGCACAAATCCCACAGCTCTCCTGCAGAAAACCACTCTGGCCAGCTTCCTGAGTCTCTGTCTGGACATACTCTATGCATGTACAAACACATGACTGTTGTGCCATGTGCACACACCTACAAGCACATATAGGTACGCACACATGCTTTGTTGAAAGAAAAAAAAAAGCAAATGAAAATATGCCCTACATTTTGTTCTCACCTAAAGGCATCAATGTTAGGACACGCAGGTGTCCCACGTTCTTTCCATTTCATCAGCTCCCTAAGGGAGGACGTTTCAGTGGTTCCTACTCTTGGCTATATTCTATTCAGATTGTACTGAATGGAAGGAAATTTCAAAAGTGGAACAGCAGAGTCCTCACACCAGAGCGTTTCCTGTCCACACCTCCATCCTGGCCCTCAAGAGTGCCTTTGTTTTGTGGTGAATGCAGTCCTGTCCTTGTGACGGCCCGTGGTTAGGAGCAGAGAGAGCTGCAAGGTGATCGCTCTCACGTCTCTGCCCAACCTGGGCCTCTAAGGGAACAGAGTTAGAGAGATGCCTCGTGTGTGAGAGAGGCTTTGTTCTAGGACAAGATCACCCCGAGGGACGCCCTCAGCTCCCACTTTACATGGTGTCCCTGTTAGTTCGACATTTTACTCAATCAGAAAGTCATCACTGATCAGACTCCGGTGATTTAATTCTGTCGGTCTTCTATGCCGAGTGTCATAATTTTACCTTCTAGCATGTCAGACAATGTAAATTTGGGAGTTTATGTCTCACACTACATAACAAGGTCATTTAACAGCATTTCTAGTCCAAAGGACACATAAAATCTACCAGGATGGATTATAATAAAAGGCTGTGTCTTAAACAAATTTAATCAAAATAGCAGCTACTACTCACTGAACATGGGCTGTGTTTCCACCAACGGATTAAGCATTCTACAGGCCTCTCAATCCTTCCAACTGCCCATGAGGATCAAATTAAATGTGTGATATAAAGCCAAGACAGCCAGCTACTCAAGAAATGCTACTAGCTAACATTTGCGAAGCACTTTGCAACTTCTAAACCCATGGTATGTGCTCATTTCGACCATCTGGGAGGCCAGCGAGGCAGCTCGTGGTGTTTTCAGGCAACAGGTCCAAAGAATGAGTGACAGAAGTCCCATCGCATGCCAGTTACCAGGACAGGCGCCACTTCTAATACCGGAATCCCTGCAGATTCTGCCCAAGTATCCCCAGAGCGCAGGAGCTCCTCTCCTCCTTGAAAGCAAGTCCACGTCCAAAGTGACCCTGTGCGGGCGGCTGCTGTGACCACCTGTGGGCAGCCGATCAAAGTGAAGCACTTCTAGCAGTAATACCAGCAGTACTAGCAGAACTAACACCATCTTCAGCAGTAATACCAGTAATAAGGAGCAGCAACAAGGAAGGTTAACATTCCAGGAACTTGCCACATGCCAGACATTACACTAACTTTATACAGCTAGCTTTTATTGAACTTTTTAAGATTTTTATTTTGAAGTAATCTCTACACCCAACTTGGGACTCCAATTTACAACCCCGAGATCAAGAGTTGCATGCTCAGGACGCCTGGGGGGCTCAGTCGCTGAATCATCTGCCTTCGGCTCAGGTCATGAACCCAGGGGCCTGGGACTGAGTCCCGCATCCGGCTCCCTGCTCGGCGAGGAGTCTGCTTCTCCCTATGCCTGCTGCTCCCCCTGCTTGTGCTCTCTCTCACTGATAAATAAATAAATAAATAAATAAATAAATAAATAAATAAATAAATAAATAAAATCTTTAAAAAAAGAGTTGCATGCTCTACCAATGGAGGCCAGCCAGGCACCCACTTTAATTTTACGAACTCTGTAAGGTAGGAATCATCATTGCCCCCATGTTCAAGGTGCATAATCTGAGAGGGTAACTTTAAGCGTCACAAAGCTGCTCCAAGACAGAGTCAAGGCACAGTGAGGGCCAGGCCAGCACCACAAACCCCTGGCTCGCCCCGTCTGCCCTAGAAGGTGCCAAGTTCAGGAGGTGGGATGGAGAGTTCCTGTGGTCCCAAAGTTTTTATTCTTTAACCATGGACTTTGTTTCCTGGTACATTTTCCCTGGATATTCTTGAATGAAAGTCATCACAATAGCTGTGTTGGTAGCAGATGTCACACCAAATCAGAAGTCAGCTTCTGAGGATTAAACTTCAAGGAGACGGTATACTTCATTAGGGCAGGGGCTGGCCGACATCAGCCTGCAAGCCACATCTGGCTCACCACCTGGTTTTATAAATACAGTTTTCTTGGAACACAGCCACGCATTGTCCGGTGAATTCTTTCACAAGACAATGGCGAAACCTGGAATATTGACTATTTTGCCGGTCGGCAGGAGAAGTATGCCAACGGACCCCAGAGGGAACGAAAGCCAGGTAAATAGTGCCATCAAAGAGTGCAAACTAAATTGTAGTCTGCATGAATTATGTAACAGATTTCAAAAAAATCAATACAAGAAAAAATGTAGAATGCCTCATTAATAATTTTGAAACTTAGTTCATGTCGAAATAACATTTTGGATACATTGGGCTAAAGTATATTATTAAAACTAACTTCACAAAACTAATTTCTTTTTGTGTTTCCACATAGCAGTGGGAAAAATTTTAAGTGACGTATATACAGGTCTCCTACTTTATTTCCACTGGACAACATTGCTCTGACAAATGAGGCTGAGTCTGACTCTAGGAGGACATGGAGGAAAAGAGCAAGGTCAACATTATAATTCTATTTGCCTTGGATACTTGGAGCATATCTTTACATAAAATGAACTGTCAGACTCTTAATACAAAGCTTAAGAGACCAAATCAAAACATAGTACTTTTCACTGAAGACATGATCCATTATTCAAAGATGAAAAACATGCAAAGAACGTGAAAGACACCCCAAGTAGTTTCCATGGGGCTAGTGATGCTAAAGAAATTAGACATGAAGAATTTCCATGAACTCCAAATAACATACAAAATATCAACACAATTCTCAAACAAAACATGTGTATTCTATTTTTCCTAATAAATTTATATGGAGTTTCTAACATCACTCCAGAAGCCTCCTAGGACATTCAGTTGGCTTTATTTTTAACAGGCCACTGAACCCAGCGTCTTTAGCATCTATAAAAACAATCAAAAGTGCACCACTGCAGGGGATCTGTAATAGAGCTAGACCGGAGAGGCCAGAAAAGGGGCACCCCCCCATCTATTTGTTCCCCAAACCTGGCAAGTAAATGCCTGGAAAGGCTACAGCTAAGGGCCAGCTCCCTGGTGTTCAGAACAAGCACTCTGTCTTTGTGTCCGTGGGACATTTACCCATTTGAGTCTCAGCGACCATTGTGCTCACGTCACATGCTTGTTTCCAAACCCCACCAATGGCCCGAAAGCCACACGTATTTAACGTTTGGTCAAACGCTTCCTTGGGTTACAAGAATGCAAAAGCCTGCCCTCCTCCACAGACTCTTTCTTCCATTCTTATTCCTTTCCGGTTTCCTGCTTTTAACAACCGCCCGTGCACCTGCTGCTGACTTGTGTTCCCCTCCACGGCCATGCGTGCAGGGTACTGCACATGCCTGTGTTTCCTTCCTTCCTTTCCTGAACATACTGGACACAGACGCCCCCAGCCCTGCCTCCCTCTGGGCCCTGAATTCCCAGCAAACCCCGCAGGAAGTTCCCAGCCTTCAGGCCTGCACGCCAGACCCTTCCTGGGGGACGAGCTACCTGGGGCTTTCCTGTGGACACCCTCCACCCCTCACGTGGGGAAGACAAAAAGCAGCATGTTCCTGCAAAAGGGAATCCCTGGGCTGTTTAAATAGAGTTGTTATTTAATTCTCACTACTGGGGGGAAAAGCTAAGCTTTTCTCCTTGATTTAACTACCAAACAGCAAATAATGGTGTCTAATATTTAAATATGGGCTACTCCACGTAAAAGATCTTCTTTACCTCGATCAAATCTCCCACTACCCTGTAAATAAAGGCAAGTGGAGAAGTTAGGAACAGGATTTCCTTATAGACATGAAAGAAGTGGATCAGTACAACTCGAATGACTTGCCCAAAGTGACGTGGCTGCTAAGCCCTAGATGCTCAGCGCTAGGACCTGTAAGTAGATTCCACGCTCTTCTGTACGTGCTCTTCTTCCTTACGGAAGAACCAGAAGAGAGTCCCTCCAAGTGTGGCTGGTGACAGGTGCCGCTCCACAATGAGACAGACACCAGAAGTGGGAGCAAAGCCCTCGGGACCTTCAACAGCAATAAGACATGGACATGCCAGGGCGCCTGGGTGGCTCAGTGGGTTAAGCTGCTGCCTTTGGCTTGGGTCATGATCCCAGGGTCCTGGGATCGAGCCCCGCATCGGGCTCTCTGCACAGCAGGGAGCCTGCTTCCCTTCCTCTCTCTCTGCCTGCCTCTCTGCCTACTTGTGATCTGTCAAAAAAAAAAAAAAAAAAAAAAAAGACATGGACATGCCCTTGAATGTCCTACTCCACGACAGACTGGCAATAAAAAAGGACTGCTCTCTTGCCACATACAGTGTGAGAAGGGCTGTTCTACAAGATACCAATGTCAAGGTTGGGTAATGCTTATAAGAAATTCCTGATAATCATGTGTACACAATTTTAATTTTGCATAATTCCCGTTTTATTGTTTAAACGTCAATCAGGCTCAACAAATACGGGACGCCTGGGTGGTTCAGTCTGCTTAAGGGCTTCCTTCCGCTCAGGTCATGATCCCTGGGTTCTGGGATGGAGCCCCTCCCCCACGTTAGGCTCCCTACTCATCGGGGAGTCTGCTTCTCCTTCTGTCCCTCCCCCTGCTCATGTTCTCTCCCTTGTTAAAATCTCCCCCCCCCCAAATTTTATTTATTTGACAGAGAGAGACACAGCAAGAGAGGAAATACAAGCAAGGGGAGTGGGAGAGGGAGAAGCAAGCTTCCTGTGGACCAATAAGCCTGATGTGGAGGGCTTGATCCCAGGACCCTGGGATCATGACCTGAGCCAAAGGCGGATGGTCGTCCGAGCCACCCAGGCACCCCTCAAATAAAGTCTTTTAAAAAATTTAAAGTAAGTGTATTCATCTAACTCCTTCCTCAAAACTGCTACAAATATTAAATGTCCATTCAGAAAACCTGATATCACACCCCAAAAAGCTCTATGAACTGTACACAAGTTACAAATATTTTTCTATTTCCATCTTTCCATCCTCATCTTCTCTACTCCTCATGTAAAGTTTTATTCACTGGTAGGATTCATCAACCCTCCCTTGCAAAGAGAACTCCCACTGGACTCAGGGCAGCTGTCTCAGGACTGAGATCATTCCAAGCCAACTGGGCAAACCCATCCACCTTGGATGGTGACATCATCATGGGAGAGTGAGAGATTTTCACTCTCCCAAGCTTCCTGTGGAGTGGGGCAAACCTACTGAGGGGCTCCTGGGAAGATTTTTCCTTCCTGACAAAAGGAGAACTGCTCTTCTGGCCCTGCCTTGATTCCTTTCACGGGTTAGTATTTACTCTAAGAGGACCACATCTTCGTTGGCTTGATTCACAGATGCATCCCAAAGGGACAACAGATACTCAAAAACTAGGTGTTAACCAAATGAAGATATTCTGTGAGGATGTGATGGTTGCCCCTATGGCAGCCATTTTGCAACCTTGAGGAAGGACAAAGAGAACTGCAGACACACTGATGTGAAGACCCAATACTGTGGGGCCAGCCTCTAAGCAAGTGTTTATAAAATATGATACTTATATGTATAAATTGTACATGTCATTGTCAGCTGAATTATTCTGTGTCTTGTCACTTAAGAGTCAAGGTTTTTCCAAAAGGAGACTGAG